>NW_024070212.1:73025049-74273493 GCF_014754425.2 Oryx dammah
ATATATATATATACATATATATATGTATATATATATATATATGCTGCTGCTAAGTCACTTCAGTCGTGTCCGACTCTGTGTGACCCCATAGATGGCAGCCCACCAGGCTCCCCCCCTGTCCTGGGGATTCTCCAGGCAAGAACACTGGAGTGGATTGCCATTTCCTTCTCCAATGCATGAAAGTGAAAAGTGAAAGTGAAGTCGCTCAGTCGTGTCCGACTGTTCTCGACCCCATGGACTGCAGCCTACCAGGCTCCCCCGTCCATGGGATTTTCCAGGCAAGAGTACTGGAGTTGGGTATATATATCTTTCTTTTTATTTTTGCTTATCTGCACTTTCTAATTTTCTTATTTTTCTACAATAATTAGACACTACTTATAAGAAAAATAAGGTATTACTATTTTAAGAAAATAGTAATAAAAACTTAAAAAACTTTATGTTGTCACAAATCAGTGCCATGTCCAAACAGCTAGTTGTTTTGGTCAGTTCAGTTGTACAAATGCTCAATTCACAATGAAAAAGAAAACAGGTTGTTTGAAAGGGACAGTTAAATAAAACATAATGACTAATCCACTAGACCAGTGAATGGCACTGGTTGCGAAAACAAATATAATTCTTACAGTCCTTTTCATACTGAGCACATAACTCATTCTCCATCAATCCAGGAAACTGTATGAGTACTCAGTTCCCTTGGTGGTCCCCTCTTTTTGCTGTTGATGTCACTGTACAACAGACAGAATGACATTATTGCCTAAAATAAGGCACTGCATCTTTGGATGCTGAAGATGAAGCTGCTTTTACCATTATATTTTGTCCCAGCAGTCAAAGTCTTTGCTCCCTAGTTAATTTTCATTGCCTTTTTCCAGCTCATTGTACAGGAATGGTTTTAATAATGTTTGTGTGAATCCAGATTGTAGGAGCGAAATTGTGACCATCATATCTGCAATGCTGGGAGGAACAGCAACACCCCATAACCAGACTGCCAGAAGAATACAAATGTCATGTCTGTGGCAAGTTTAATTTCATTCATCACAAAGCTCTGCAGAACTCAGCCGCTCCTCTGAAGACTTGCTTTGAAGCTTACTTTTATGGTGGCCTGAGTCTTCCTAAGTATTTATTGCTGTTTTCTGAAGCTCTAATAGTTCTTTTCAATCAATAATTTTTTTTTTACCAACTATGAGATTGCTACTGTCATTGATATAGTTTCCTTTTTTTTGTATATACATATATCCTGGTGGCTCAGAGTTAAAGCGTCTGTCTGGAATAAGGGAGACCTGGGTTCGATCCCTGGGTCGGAAAGATTCCCTGGAGAAGGAAATGGCAACCCACTCCAGTATCCTTGCCTGGAGAATCCCATGGGCGGAGGAGCTGAGTGGGCTACAGTCCATGGGGTCGCAAAGAGTTGGACACGACTGAGCGACTTCACTTTCACTTTATCAGCCTGCATATTGCCTCATTAGTCAAAACAGATAGCAATGAGTGTCATGTTTGATAATGGTGTGTAGCATTCATTATTTTTGGAGGTGGACTGTTTCCCCAAAGACTGCTTGGAAAGGCCAGTGCCCTGATTTTCCACTGTATTTACATATATAAACACTGTCATATGAAAGAGACCAAATAATTCTGAGCTCATTTTATGGTCTCTGTTATGATGAATATAAATGAGAAATATGAAAACTTTGACACTGTTTTGAAAAAGTTCTTTGTAGCAGTGTGTTACCCTTTCAACAAATTCATTATATTCTGAGATTTCAAAGAATACTTTGACACTGACAGATATTGGTGAGGAATCACCAAACTATTTGTATTGTTAAGATTAGAGTAATAACTTCCCACTGACTGTTAAAGAGCCATCTCCTGAATTCCAAGTGCAGTAAGCCATCTTGTATGTATCAAAGATCCAAATCATGGCATATGACCAATTTTATAATTCTCTGGACAAGATCTTAAAATATTTATTTCTTGTAACACTTAGCAGAGTGCTAAATGTGGATCAGACTATCATGCAATACCTCCAAACTAATGAAACAACCTATATACCTAAGGCTATAGCAAATCCATTTTGCCCAAATAAGGAAAATATCTCAGTAACTGTTTTTCAATGAGTAGTGTGTATTAGGTTTTTTTTTTGCTGTTACTATAATAAGTTATCACAAACTTAGTGGCTTAAAACATCACAAATTTATTATCTGACAGTTCTTTAGGTTAGACATTTAACTCAGTTCTCAGTGGGCTGCAACAAAGGTGTTGGCCTGCAGCTGTGTGTGTTCAATTGTGTCCAACTCTTTGCGACCCATTGCTGGCCAGGCTCTTCTGTCCATGGAATTCTCCAGGCAAAAATACTGGAGTGGGTAGCCATTCCTTTCTCCAGGGGATTTTCCCAAGCCAGGAATTGAACCCGGGTCTCCTGCATTGCGGGCAGATTCTTTACTCTCTGGGTCACCAAGGAAGCCCATAATAGTGGTTTATACCTCATAGTTACTAGTTTAAGTGAGTGAATATATATAAAACACTTAGAGCAGTGGATGGCATTCAGTATGGGGTCAATAAATGTTGTTATAATTATTGAAAATTTGAAGACTGAGCTACAACCCAGTGTCTTTTTATCCAGCAAAGCCCACTTTAAGAGACTTCTGAGTCTCCCAACTGTACTAGATTTACTGACAGGAAATTCTCCTTTACTCTTAGTCTTGGAGTGTACTGAAAGACCAACATTTGTTATCTTTCCCTCGAATTCCCAACTGATAAGAGGGTATACAACAACATTTATTGACCCCATACTGAATGCCATCTTTATCTAGGGAAGGGGATGGCAAGAGGGCTGGAAAGTCTTTCCTATATCATCTGTGGTTTCCTAGTGGTGGCTCTCAGCTATACTGGCTCCAACTATTGTTTTACTGTTAATAGTGGACATAGGTCCCAACAAGAGGGTTTTCTGATGGTCCTTAAGAACTCTTAGAGGTTATCTCCTTTGGTCGCTCCAAGCCAGTAGAGCATCGGATCTGCAACAATGGCCGAGTCTAGTTATTGGCTAATGGCTTATCTGAGTATGTTTTTCTAATATTTTGCACCTCATGTTCAGCTCATGTTTTTTAGCAGCTCAGTGGTCTTCCCTCAGCACCACCTCTAGAGGGCATCTTGCAGCAGAACAACAGTATCGCTGCTGCTGCTAAGTCGCTTCAGTCATGTCCAACTCTGTGTGACCCCATAGACGGCAGCCCACCAGGCTTCCCAGTCCCTGGGATTCTCCAGGCAAGAACACTGGAGTGGGTTGCCATTTCCTTCTCCAGTGCATGAAAGTGAAAGTGAAGTCGCTCAGTTGTGTCCGACTCAGTGACCCCATGGACTGCAGCCTACCAGGCTCCTCCCTCCATCCATGGGATTTTCCAGGTAAGAGTACTGGAGTAGGTTGCCATTGCCTTCTCCAACAGTATCTCAGTCCTTTCCAAAGAAGTCTTTTTTCCTATCAAACACCAATATCTAAGTGTGTTTGAGACAGACACAGATTCAGTGGACTCAGGGATCACAGAGGAACCCTCCCAGTTTTGAACCAAAGCTAATCTAGAGAGCACTGGCCATGTGCTGCAAATAGGCATGACCTGTTACCATTTCATATTTCTACCCCAGTTTTTGAACCAGTTTTCATATAAGTTTATAAATGGTTTTTCCAAAAGTACCCATAATGGGCTTTTAAAAAGTTTTGCTTTTCACAAGTAATTTTGAAAAAAAGATGGGTATGGAAGGTTTTTCATAGTGTTATGATCTGACCTTGTCTTATTGGTTACCTAGCCTGCACACCACAGAACATAAACCTTGAAGGACTCAGGAAGTGAGTCTACAAGGCAAACATTTAACATTCTAACTTTAGAGGAGAAAGGAACTTTATATGACTGTTTAATGATGAAGGTGAATGACTGTGACAGTCTCAGCTATTGTAAACGTAGACACCAAAATAGAACTTGTCTTAAGGGAACTGTAACATCAGTTTGTGAAATATACTTTTCTTTAAAATTCTGAAAAAAACTTGGCTCTAGCTGATGCTAAGAAATTGGTTTCTAGGAAGGCCATACATCAGATAAAAATTGCATACGATTGCAAGTATAATTTAGAACATATTGGTTATATATTATAAAATATGATATTTTATGGTTTCATATAACTATAAAAGTTCAGAGAGTGTTTCTGGAGGAAAAGAATGACTCATAGAAATAGTAAACATAGCCATTGATTCAATAGCTTGTAAGGTGTAACTTTTTGGGGGGTCAAATATTGGCAATTATTTTTTTTCATAATTTGGGCAATATTAATATTAAGCTATGATGTGGCTCAAAGGCGCAGCATGACAAATACACAGTAGACTGTGTTTACTTAATCCCTGTGATTATTAGACCACTTGACATACCAAGAATAAAGATGCTATCAATAGTTTTACTCTATGAGTCAAAAGTGTGAAAAAAAAAATATTGTAAGGTTAATTGCTGAAAGTCAAATCTTGAGCTCTGAACAGTTTCCTAGCTTAACAATTGAAGACTTTGTATGCAGCAAGAGAAGAGATTTATCCAGGGATCATTAGAAACTAAAGAAGAGGGGAGAGAAAGAAGAGAGGGAAGGAAAGGAAAGAAAAAACGATAAAAGAGGGCATTGGCAGCTGAACATGATGCTTCAATGTATGACTGAACTCTAGCTGACAAAACAGTGAATATGAAATCCATAAAAAATGAACAGAAAGAAGAGTTGCTTTAGAAACCTAAATAATTGAGCCTCAAAAGACAGAGATTACAAATTATACAACTGACCAAAGTCCTCTAAAAATGTCACAAAAATCTTATCCACAGATTTTAAAGAAATTCAAAACTCTTTCATGAACTTTTATATAAAGAAATATTAAAATAAAAATCACATATTTATTAATAATCCATTGGCGCAACAGGAGACTATTAAAGCCCATAGAAACTGGTTATGTGATTATAGATATCTTAGTAACAATATAATGGAGCAATCCTAACAGAAAAAATACATTGGCATCATTCTTTTATGTCACTGTAAGATTTATTTAGTAGCCGAAAAGAAAAATGTATATAGATATACAGTTTTCAAGATACTGCCCTTATGACTTGATAAAAGCAACCCTAAAGTTGATTTCCTTTTATCTGCGATTCCTGTTAGAAACGACAAATTGGCTACTAAAAAATTCAATTTTTTAAATAGTTTGATGCTGATTATCGTCAAGAGAATATTATCAATATTCTCTTTTGGGGAATCTGAGTATAAGAGTTAAAATTATGTTTGGCTTTGCCTACTTTATATAGGCAAACCTTGTTTTACTGTGCTTCACTTTACTGCACTTTGCAGATACTGCATTTTTTTTTTTTAACAAATTGAAGGTTTGTGGCAACTTTCTGTCAAGCAAGTCTGCTGGTGCCATTTTTCCAACAGCATCGGCTTACTTCAATGTTTCTGTGTCACATTTTGGTAAGTCTTGCAATATTATTATTCTGTTTGTGGTCTGTGATCAGTGATAATTGATGTTACTCACTGAAGACTTAGACAATAGCATTTTTAGCAATATTTTTAAATTTTTTGATTGAAGTAAAGTTGATTTACAATGCTATGTTAATTACTACCATACAGCAAAGTGATTCAGTTTATATATATATATACTCTTTTTTAAAAATATGCTTTTGCGTTATGGTTTATCATGAGATATTGAATATAGTTCCCTGTGCTATACAGCAGGACCTTGTTTATCCATTCTATACATAAAAGCTTGCATCTGCTAACTCCAACCTCCCACTCCGTCTCTTCACTCACTATTAAAAAAAAGGCAATAAAAGTATTTTTACCTTCTGAGCCACCAGGGAATCCCCTGGCAATAAAGCATTTTTGAATTAAGGCATCTATATTATTTTTAGACATAATGCTATTACACACTTAAAAGACTACTGCTGCTGCTAAGTCACTTCAGTCGTGTCCGACTCTGTGCGACCCCATAGACGGCAGCCCACCAGGCTCCCCCGTCCCTGGGATTCTCCAGGCAAGAACACTGGAGTGGGTTGCCATTTCTTCTCCAATGCATGAAAGTGAAAACTGAAAGTGAAGTCACTCAGTCGTGTCCGACTGTTCTTGACCCCATGGACTGCAGCCTACCAGGCTCCTCCGTCCATGGGATTTTCCAGGCAATATACTGAAGTGGGTTGCCATTGCCTTCCCCACGTTTTTACATTTTTACATTTTATAATGTAAAATAATACATTATAGTATAAACGTAACTTTTAAAGGTATTTAGAAACCTAAAAATCTGTGGGGCTCGCTTCATTGCAATATTCATTTTATTGCAGTGGTCTGGAACCAAACTTTAGTATCCTGGAGGTATTCCTGTAGGAATTATAATAGTAATTTTTCTTTAATTGATTGTTACAGTATTCCAATTATTACCTAAAAATTAAAAAACTCTGGGAGTCTCTCTATTGTGACTTAAACTATCTTTTTATTTCTGTTTATTTCTTGGGAAAATTCTTAAGCTTAAAAAAAGAATCTTCTTTCATTTGATTTTCATATTTTCTTTTAAGAGATCACACTCCTTTACATACTGTTTTTCCAGATTTCTTGCCTATTTGGGAAAAACAGGTGAAATATTTTCCATTTCTTTTATTTTATGCTTCTTTAAACTTTAAAGCCTGTATTTAATATGAGACCTTAACTTGCGGTGAGTAGTTGGTTGCTGAGTTTCATACAGTTTACTGACTCCGTCAGAGCTCCTCCTCGCTCTTCTTCTCAGCTTTATATATAGCATAAAATAGTAGAAGCTGTTAAAACCAAGAGCGAGTAACTGTAGGTGGCTGTGGATTCTACTTCTTAGTTATTCCTAAAATAGTATCAATAATCAGCTTTCTGATTATCATCCCTGCAAGCTTCCCCAAAGCCCCTTCAATTGTCAAATTTTTTGACACTATACCATTTCAAAATAATGGATTGAGAAGTGAAAAATTCAGTGAAGTCTTTTTTGTCACTTACGCTAAAATAAGGTTTCTAAAGTGAAAAATTGTTCTCTTGTGAGCTACATCCAGTCAAACTATGATTCTTTTATATAAAATATGGCTTTATGTAGAGTAGACCATGCTGGAGTATTGCTTAGAGCCGACAGTGAAATCAGGAGGTCAAAAGGCCAGTGACAAATGTCTCGAAGGCTCTACAGTTGTGGATTTCTGATACAATGACTGACAAAGTGGCTCTTAGCCATGGCTGTGCATTGGCAGTGTGAGGTAGAGAGAAAAGGAAGTTTCTTTTTTTTTAAAAAATTACTTTTTAGTCTCTATATTTCTATATTATTTAATTTTTATAGTGACAATGTTTTCATTTATTACATGTATAATTTTTCTGAGGTTTAAGTTAAGTAAAAAGACTGCAGTTGTACACATCTGAGACTAAGACTGTATTATGATTGTATTTATTATTTTTTATGGAAAGAAAACACCAGTTTTAGAAATTATAAAATATGTGCAAAACGTCAACATTCCTGAAAGATACAACTCAAGTCACAGCTGAATGATAAATGTAATTGGACACTTTAAGATAAAGGAGAAAGACTGACTGGGCAGTATGTGCTCAGTTGGGCCCGACTCTGCAACCCCATGGATTGTAGCCTGCTAGGCTCCTCTGTCCATGGAATTTTCCAGGCAAAAATACTAGAGTGGGTTTCCATTTCCTTCTCCAGGAAAAGCTTAGCTGGTTTGCAAAAAGTATGTAAACCATAAAAGATAAAAAGCATTTAAAAATATACAACAAATGCTTAAGAGCCTTTTTATTTCAAGTTATCCTGGTAATAAACATCATGTAAAAATAACCAATGTGTGAAGTTTGAAGACTGTAAGTAATATGTGTTTACTTTTTAAAAATTCAAAGTTTAAACCTACTGGTTAGAATTTTGTTGTATATTTTTAAGTTAATTATGATTTAAAAGGATGACTATGTTGTCCAGAGTAAAAGCCCTGAGAATGCCCTAGTTCACAATCAGTAGAAGATACCTAAGCGAAAGTGGCGTTCAATTGTTTGTCTCTTTGGCGACCCTCACATTGTGGTTCAGAGACAGACACCTTCAGAGAACTGAAGCTGCTCCCAGCTGGTGTGTGCAAGTAATACAAAACCCAGCATACTATAGGGTTTTCTTGCAGTATAGGAATAAGCAAATCTTGTACCTTAGTGGAGGTATCCTACTAAATTAGTCATTCAGAGTCGAGGTAGAAACCATTTTTTAAAAAGTAGAGGACAGGATGAATATATGATTTTCCTCTCAGTAAAAAATAAATCTTGGTATAGCTCAATAAACAAAGAGAAACACAAATTTAAGATATGATTCTCTTTAATCATTTTAATGTATAGTCCAACACTTCCTACTTTCTATTAATAAATGTCCTTGGAGGTTAAATGATAGTGCCTTGTTATTGGAATGTGGTTTGTGTATGGTGATGGGGTTTGACCCAGTAGGTTTCAAATATGGGAAATAATTTCTACTCCTTTATATTTAAAAATAGAATTGGTTACTAAGACCATGTATAGGTATGCTAATTATATTATAAAGATGATAGACAATTAAATAAAATCTTACTAGTAATTTTGTACCTTACTCAGTAATCCTAAACTGTTATTATGTGCTCACTGCTTAATGTAACTGTGGATTTATTAACAATTTATATATTTTGGGGGCTTCTCTGGTAGTCCAGTGGTCAAGAATCCACCTTTCAATGGAAGGGACACTGGTTTGATTCCTGGTCTGGGAAGATCCCATATGCCACAGAGCAACTAAGCCTGTGAGACACAACTACTGAGCCCACGCATTGCAACCACTGAAGCCCACAAGCCTAGAGCCTGTGCTCTGCTGTAAGAGAAGCTACTGCAGTGAGAATCCTGAGCACTGCAACTAGAGAGTAGCGCCCACTTGCAGCAACTAGAGAAAAGCCCGTGTGTAGTGATGAAGACCAACCACAGCCAAAAAACAAAAGCAATAGACCCCCAAGCCCCATAATATATATTTTGAAAATATACATACTTACATATATGTGTATATATATATATAAACATGTATTTATATATATACATTTTAAAATAACACAATCTAAAAATTCTGATCTAGTAGTCCAACTTTCCAGCAGAGTTCTGGGGCCTTCAGGTTAACTTGATGTCTGGAAATCTATTTTCATCTCTTTATGGCTTTCTTTCAACTCATTCAAAAGATCTTACGGAAAACTTAAGTTGGAACCTACAGAACTTAAGAATCAACTCTTTGTGTTCTCATGATTTTCTTTACACACCCAAAAGAGAAAAATGACACAATAAAAGTGTTTTGCAGTTACTTGGGTTTTCTTTTTAGTTGTTTTAGATTTCTTTCGTACCTATTGCTACCTGATTTTTTTTCCACCTAAGTGTGCTCACACCAAATTTCCCTGCTCCTTGTGATCAATATTATTTTGTGAACCACTTTCTTTAGCTATCAAAGAACAGAGATTTGGTTCAGTTAATGATTACTATCTCTTAGAGAGGCTAAGACTATATTTGTGGGATATAGCAGTCTTTATTTTTTTAAAAAAGAGATTAATCAGAAAAATTACAAGGATTTAAAAGCAGATTTAATGGGTCTTGTTGGAAAAATACAACACAACAAATTTCAAGATCCATACTGAAGTATCAGTTGCTTTGGCAATCCCTCTCAGATGCCATGGTTGAAAGCACTCAGGCTCTAGGGAAGTAATTCTCATAGATTAAAGCATATCAGAATTACTGGTACTGAAGTACTTTCAGTTTGAAAGATGAAAAACATCCATTATTTCATAATGGTATAATGGACACTTTTGGGGACCTGCTCAGATTCCCTTGATCAGGTTGGTGCTCTCATTCTGCAGATGCTGCTGACAGCTCATATCTAACACTTCTTTCGAAAATTACTCTCAGCCTGGAGCTTCCTTACTGAAAAATGCTGGGTAGGTCATGCTCCTTCCCACGTAGTCAATGACTGATGATGCTGTTTAGTCGCTAAGTTGTGTTTGGCTCTTTTGCAACCCCATGGACGGTAGCCTGCCAGGCTCCTCTGTCCATAGGATTTCCCAGGCAAGAATACTGGAGTGGGTTGCCATTTCCTTCTCCCGACCCAGGGATCTTCCAGACCCAGGGATCAAACCCACATCTCTTGCACTGGCAGGCAGATTCTTTACCACTGAGCCACTTATGAAGCCCTCAATGATTGATACCGGGGTACAAAAGGCTGTTTCCTTCCTTAGGGTGAGACAACTCTGTGGTACCCTATTTTTTAATTCAATTTTTAAAATATAATTAAAATTTCCATTAAATCCATATCTTTGCCTGGTTTCTTCACCTGCCCTACTGCATCCCTCATTCTCATATAGATTTCACCTAACAGCAATTCTTCAATTAACTTGCACAAAAATCTCCATCTCTGGTTCTTCATCTTGAGGATCTGATTTTAGAAAAATATAAACTACAAAAATTAAAGTTCTGCAGTATCTTCTTGCCTGGAAGGTATATGCAGATTCTATATTTTGCTTACTAGTGATTCTTTGGAGGGAGAAGGCAATGGCACCCCACTCCAGTGGGGAAAATCCCATGGACAGAGGAACCTGGTAGGCTGCAGTCCATGGGGTCACTGAGGATCGGATACGACTAAGTGACTTCACTTTTCACTTTCATGCACTGGAGAAGGCAATGGCAACCCACTCCTGTGTTCTTTCCTGGAGAATCCCAGGGACAGGGGAGCCTAGTGGGCTGCCATCTATGGGGTCGCACAGAGTTGGACATGACTGAAGCGACTTAGCAGTAGCAGCAGATTCTTTGGAAGCCAGTATCAGGCTCCCGTGCATATAGCAACTTTGGGGGTGGATTGGAGGAAAAATGGATAATACTGTTATTAAATACATGCTATTGAGATACATCTCAAATGTTAGATGGGTAAATTTTTAAAAGTTAAACAATATTGCTACAGGAAGAGACATGGAAGATTACTTTTTACTTTGTTTTTATTTCTATTAATCTGACTTCATAATATTTTCAAGATTCTAGTTAGTTATAACATCTTCAAGCAGAAATTAGAAATACTATGGGAGTCCCTGGAATACCATTTACAACTTGTGGTGTATATTTATAAATGGAATATGAAAGATTTCACACATTTCTCAAAGATCTTTTGGACCCTCAGTAATAAGCTTTCTCTAATTGATGGACCTGTTAATTCTTATTAGTTATTACATAAGATATTATTTATGAACTAATTTTAAGTGTTTTCATATTTTGATTGAAAGGTCTCTGATGTTTTTCCAAAAATTGAAACAAACTTAAAAAGTCTCAAGTCTTTTCTCATACAATTTCTTTCTCCTTATTGAGCATATTTTGTTCCATGCTAAATAGCTGACATTATGCAGCAGACAAAACATAGATAACATTTAACTCTAGCAACTAATATAACTGGTTATGTACTTGGACTTCAATTTTACTGAAAAATATTTTACTGATTGTTAAAAAATATCACAAAGTGATAGCAATCTCAATTCAAGTGTTTTTCTAAATATACCATTGAATTAAAATGTCCCAATCAATGTTCTTATTTGAAATGGTTCTTTTAAATCACCTTATTTTTTCATATGTAAAATAGAATGATATTTTCTTAAAGAATCATGTCTGTGTGGTTATATTTTATTACATCCCTTTGCAAGCTGAAATCTTATATCTCTTTTTTATAACATAATGTCTTGATAATAAAATCATCAAATTGGCTAAAGGACACTGCCACAACTTCTTGAGTGAGTGTTAGTCACCCAGTTGTGTCCAACTCTTTGAGACTCCATGGGCAGTAGCCCACCAGATTCCTCTCTCCATGGAAATCTCCAGGCAAGAATACTAGAGTGGGTTGCCATTTCCTCCTCCAGGGGATCTTCCTGACCCAGGGATCAAACTCAGGTCTCCCGTGCTGCAGACAGATTCTTTACTGTCTGAGCCACCAGGGAAGCCTTGGAGCCTTGACCTCATATAGGTGATCATACTTGTAGAATCCTATTAAAAGGAGATTGCGAAGACTGCATTTCTATTAATATTTCTGAATAGATTTAGGGTCTTTTCAACATATAAGACAAAGAACAAAATAGGCAAAAATGCATTTTTATTTAAAAAAAATCCTTGCTTTTAATGTCCTTAAACAACCAAATGGTATTCTAAACCTCAAACTCCAATGTGACTAAGATGCAGCTGGGATAATCAACTAGTACAATAATTTATGCTTGTTATTTGTTTTTAAAAATTCAGCTTTATATAAAAGTTACACATATTTATATTTTATCTATTTCTTTATCTATTTATATTTTATCTATTTCTTTCTTGTTATTTTCTCATAATTATTAGGTTCTCCACATTACTTTGTATTACATAAGCACTCAAAGTAGAATTAAGGATGGAACAGACATATAAGTTATATTATAAAATTAATTTAGAAATATATAAAAAATCATCTTTAGGAGTTATAAAAAATTAAGGAGATATTGCATGTAGTTTAATATTTATGTAGTAAATATAAATCATATGCTGTGTGGAATTCTAGATAAATGTGTTGGCTATTCTTGATTTTTATATCCATGGAGAATACACGACAGTAAATAGGTTTATGATATGTACTTTTTTCATAAGTCGAGAACAGGTCTTTGCAACTTTTTGTTTGTGATCCACCAGTGTCATGAGACTGAACAAACCTGAAAAATTTTTCTTGTATGTTTTCGAACTTGCTACTGCCAAGCATGCCTCTGAGTATTATTATCTCCAGTAAAGGTATCAAAGAAATGCTTTGGATTTGCACAACTTTTCTTCTCTTCTTAATTAAAAAAAACACTTTTATTTGCTGTAATGCCCATCTCCATACAATTTTTTTTTCTAGGGGTGGAAGGTGGTGTGTAAATAGGAGGGACCTACATCTGGCTGCAGGCTGTTTGGCATCTGGAACTGATCTTTTAAAATTTATGTACAATTAAGCACAGTAATTTATTCTGAAATTCCAGAACCTTTTGAGTTTATTGGTGATTATAGAATCTTACAGTTGACATGCCTCTAATTTCTTCTTTGGCTTGGGATTTTACCTAAACCATGGGCAAATTAAGGCATTTAAGAAAGAACATGAATTGTTTCTTCTATCACTTCTGTCTACATGCAGATTGTCCAAATGCATGGAAATATAAGTAAGGTCTCTGGTATCTGCTGAGTGTAAGTGTTTATGATAAAACTGTGGAGAATAAGTGATTCTTTAGTCTCAATATCTTAGTATGTGTAGTTCCTGCTATCATGTAATTTGAGGTTATGCATAATGTAGCTTCCATTTGGTCCTGTTTCTAGGTAATTGTTCATGGAATTATTCAGTGCTATACTTTTACAGCATATAGAGAAAGGGGCTGTCATCTCCTTTAATATCTTTAAAATCCAGAAGCTTCTTAGTCCATCCTTTGCAAATGAAGCAAGGAGGGATATCAGTCCTTTAATGAGGAGCTATGTGAATACAACATTAAAAATTTATTTATTTTCAGAGTCTTGGGCTGCCTTATGAAGTCACACAACATGATATCAATCATTCATTAATCCAATCTCTTCCCAACAACATCTCATGGAAACTGTACTGGTATCTTAAATTTTGCAATCATGAGTTATTATTTTATGAACACTTAAATAGGGAAAGATTATTGTGGTTTGCTCCACTGGCACGATCTCCACTGTAATAATACCTTAGTCCAAAAGTTATGCAAATGCTTAGCAATCCAATGTGTACTGTATGCTGTACACACACTTCTAATTATCTAAGTTCAATAGAGAAAATATGCTGACTTTTGAGGATTTGTTGAAGCAAATATCTAGGCTATAACTAATTAGAGTGTTCTGTAACACCTTCAATATTAGATTATTATATTAGTCTCAACTCTATAGGGTATAAATTTGTCACATGGTTCTTCTGCTAAGTGGTATTTGCAGATAGAGGTGTGCATCACAGGGCTTATTAAGAGAAAAGGATTTGGAATCAGATCAATCTGGTTCCAATCTTGTCTGCCACAGATCAGCTAAATGGCCCTGGGCAACTTAATTAACCCCTCTGGGCCATTCCACAAAATGAGGAATGATAGTATTCAACTAACATAAGTTGTTATGAAGATCAGATCAGTTCATGTATTTAAAGAGCCAAATATAGTGACTAACACATTATAGATACTCAGTAAAAGTCTATATAGTTTTATTATTATTATCAGATTTTTTACATCAAAGTCTTTTATCTCTGTGGAGTATCTTGCCATCTTGATAGCAATGTTCCTCTATAATAATAAGTCAGATAATGGCTCCATCCACTTCACTGGGAGGGCAAAGGCAAGCATTACATAAGGTCATTTTTATCTGGTTTTCTACAGTTTTCTCTTTTCAAGTATGTAAAAGCAGCTTTCACCTGACAGTGAACTTAAAATAATGAACTCCATGATGAGTGAGTTGGGTTGTTCAACGGTGAGTAGTTGTTCTGTTCACCACTGTTCTGACAATGATATGAACTGTAGGACTAATCATGCTCCATCCATTTAATCCAAGGAGACCATAGTTGATTCAGACTACCCTGAGGTCTTTGAGAGGAGTTACATTTGCAAGACCAGATGCTGTTCTCAGCTCTCAAAGTCTGGTACAATCTGGTACAGTCTTCATATCTGGCTTGATCCTCAATTCTCTCTAAAACCTCAGTTAACTTTTGAGCTGTAGCAAGAGTTTTTCTGCAATATCTAAATTGGAACATAATCTAAATTGGAACTTCTGATAGACTGAACAACACAGCTCACTTTTGCCTCAGCTCCATCCTTTCAGCCCTTTGGGATGACTACTTCATGCTTTTCCTACCCGGCTGTATACCACGTAATTGGTTTGGATGCTATTTCACTTTGGTCACTGTCATTTGGCTGAAACAGTGGTTCCTAGCAATTGTAATAAAGAGAATGGAACAATTCCATTGGCTGCTTTAGTACAGAAAGTCTTCAGTGACTCTAAGACATTCAGATATCTTGGATACTTAGAATTTTGAGTGACATTATAAAACAAACACTTGAACATTCATAAATAGTAAGTAAAATTATACAGATTTAAAATCCATGACCTGTTGCTAAGTTGCTAAGTTGTGTCTGACTCTTTGTGACTGCAGGGACCGTAGCCTGCCAAGCTCCTCTGTCCATGGACTTTTTCAGGCAAGAATACTGGAGTGGGTTGCTATTTCCTTCTCCGGGGATCTTCCCAACCCAGGGATCGAACCCACATCTCTTATGTCTCCTGCATTAGCAGGTGTTTTCTTTATCCTTGAGACACTAAGGAAGCTCTTACTGGAAGAGGGTATATATTATATTAAAGTTTAAGCTTTTTCCTAACTTTACTAGAACTCCTTATAAAGAAAGCATCAACCTCTGATCCAGTTACTATCTGCTGAATTAAAACATCGGTTGAATTTGTTTCTCCTCATCTCTCCTCACAGCTGCAAATTAAACAATTTATGATGAAACTTGTTCTTTAACATTGGAGAGAAGAGTATTTTATTTTGTCTGTGCCACATGGCTTGTGTGATCTTATTTTCCTGCCCGGAAATTGAACCCAGGGCCACAGCAGTGGAAGTGCCAAGTACTAACCACTGGAGCTCCGGGAACCTCTCAAGAAGAGTATTTTTAAGCTTGATTTTCGTTTTCTTGCTGTTTGATACTTTTAGGTTTTAGGCACTGGGTTGTACACTAAATTTTATGCAACCACTATAGGAATGGAGCATGGGGGATAAAGAAATGCAACTGAATTTCTTTGAGAGTAATCCCTTTCCTTGTGAGAGGATTAAACTCTTATAGAAATTGTCCAGAGCTCGTGTCTTTAGATCTCCTCAACACTTTTTACTGAGGATTTACCATACGATTGATGTGGTCAATAAATTAAAAGCAATCTGAGAATCTTCTGTAGATTTGGAACTACAGAAAAAATGAAAATTGATTAATTTTTAATTAATCTGATCAATTTGCAGTAATGGAGACTTTTCAGATTTTAAATGTTTTAGAAAGTAATCAGGCAAAGACAATGCTTTTGAGAGGAAATCTTTCAATGGATAGATTATATAAGATCATAGAAATAATTCAGTCTCACTAGAGTCATTAAAATATTACAAATGAGAAATTAAATTAATAGTTATAAAGTGTTCATATTTCCTCATAGGGGAAGAATCATAGGCAATGATTTGAAAGCCTCACATCTACTGTCCCCTTTAGTTAAAAATAAAAGCAAAAAAGTAACAGCATTCTGACATTTTGACTACTTAGTAATTTGTTCATCCTTAATTGAAAAATATCTAGTACCCTGTGCTTTCCAAAAATATGGTGGAAAAGTGTACACGCTGGTGAGAAAGGAGAGGAAAACGAATTTTGTATTTAAACTGTCTTATGAATGATAAGGTTGTTAACTTTTCATTGAAAGAGCTTATGGAGGAGATGTAAAACTAGAGAGAAAAAGAGGGGCCAAGATAAATCAGACAATGATTTGAGGCTTTTAAAAATATCATATGTTTCTGACGATTTTGCATTTTCATGCTTTTTGTCTTAAGACATTAATAACTTATTAAAATTCAGTAAACACTTGGTCCTACTAAGCCACAAATATTTAAATTTTACTAAATCAATGATTATCTTCAACATCATTTCAAAAAGGAAATGCAGCAGTTATTTATACACAAACATTTTAAACTGGAATTCCCCTTTTATATAGGGCTGCTTGATACACATTCCTTATATGGGAATACCTGTTCCAATCACTTAATCAAAGAAATTCTTATTTATGGACACTGGGGATTTCTTTCCCTTCCATCCTAATATAATATGTACAGTAAGAATAATTCTTCCTCTTGGTCTAAACTCTTCCTTTCTTCTTCTCCAAAAAGAAAAAGAAGAAGGGCATAATGGATGGTAGGAGACAAAAAGAGTGGGAAGAAGTGAGGAAAATAAGGGATTAAAGGCTTTGGAAATCTCCAGAGTAGGGGCATACAACTTTTTTCAGAAATAGGCTTTTTGATCAGAAACTGATGTGTGGGTTACCTTTATAACAGTGGCACATTAAGGTCTGCATCAGCATGTGACTCAGAAGTAAGTCAAGAGCCCGTGGAGGTTTTACTTATATGTCATTTCTGTCTTTCTTCATCACCCAAAGTTTTATGATGTTGCTTAATGCAGTTAAATTGATGAGGTCAAAAGCAGCCGGTTTCATTACCATCAAATTAAAATTACTAATTGTTTAGAAGCTGAGAGTATTAAAACACTGATGGCAGAGGGCAGATTATGCAGCCCAGGGTACACTTTTTTGAATAAAAGAGTCAAGTGTTCTTCAGCGGGATCAGACAGGCCAATTGTTGAGCACGAGCAGCATGGTGGATATCCGGCAATGGTTGAGGTTAGAGTTGGGGGCGGAGGTGAACCTTTACCCATGGTTTGGCACACAGGTAACCATGAGAGGAGGACCCGATCCCTCTGCCGTGGCTAACTGATGTTCTCACAGGATATCTCTTTTCTCTGGGCTTTTAGTTCTACAATCCTATCAGTGAAATACTTTACAAATATGATGGATTAAATATAATGATGTCAATTAACTGGCCCTGGTGTTGAATCAGTATTTATTCATCCTGTTACTATGACAAAACATTTTCTCAAATAAGTGATTTACAACTTTTGGAAACAAATTGTTAAAAATTACCTGTGTAGCTTCCTTTACAGATATATACAATGGTGAACAAAACAAAAAGTAAAAAATAAAGAACTTCCTTTTCAAAGAGCATGCTTAAATTTATTTCTTCTTATTCGTAGGATTTGTCAATCACTGCAGTCAATTCTTTTTTCCCCTTGCTGAGAAAGTTTCTAACTGGTTTCATAGTTAGCTAGCTTATCAAAACACAGTAAAATCACAAAATTTTAAAAATCTTTTTTGCCACAGTACAGTGTTTTACTAATTAAAATTGTCAATAAGGAATTCACTTCTTACCTTGTCAGAAGGTTTAAATGGATTTCCTTGCCCACTAATTCCACCACTGATACTAAATCCAAGGCCAGGATTCTTTTCTATTCTTACACAAAACTATGTAAAAAAAAGATAAAAAAAGTAATCAAATACATGTAAAGCTAAATATCTTCAAATAATTGTATCCTACTAGAAAAGATTCACATTTCACTTAAGTTCTCAGGGTTACCCTATGTTAACACAAAAGACAGTATAAACTCTGACAAAATAGTATTTCTCTGGTGGTGATGTTCAGTTGCTAAGTCATGTCTGACTCTGTGGGCCAATGAACTGCAGCACATCAGGCTCTTCTGTCCTCCACTATCTCTTGGAGTTTGCTCAAATTCATGTCCATTGTGTTGGTGATGCTGTCTAACCATCTCATCCTCTGTTGTCCCCTTCTCCTTTTGCCTTCAATCTTTCCCAGCCTCAGGGTCTTTTCCAGGGAGTTGGCTCTTCACATCAGGTGGCCAAAGTATTGGAGTTTCAGCTTCAGCAACAGTGTTTCTATAGGCATCAACTATGATAGGAATTAACTTAAAATTACCTGAGCAAGCAGACATGAGTAAGTATTCATTCATTACCATGTGCAGGACTAAATTTTGATTAGCAGTTTGTAAAACTTAAAAATCTTTTAGCAATAACAATTGGATTATTTTAATTATCTACTTTAAATGCACATATATTCTGACTAATTAGAAAGAGCTGTGTGACTAAGTGAAAGAAATTTTGCAAATGTAGAGTGAGGGAAAAGATGGCTATGTAATTTAAATTAGTTGCTATTGTTTTCTAGGAGAATAGAACAATTCATCTCCTGGGTAGATAATTTTATTGTTTAGATACAGCAGAGGCTTTAATTTGAGAAAGGGGTGAAGTTTTAGCCACAGTTTGAATGAAGGCGAAAGAAAAGAGAAAAGAAAGACTCTGAAAACAGTTCAGGGTTTTGGCAGCAGCTCCTGAAGAGACAGTTAACAGGTCTTAAAGGAAAGAGGAAAAGACTGAAAAAAGAAAGATCAAAAATATGGAGGAATTGTTTGTGATAGAGAAGAGTCAGTAAATATTTAGGACTGTGAAGGCTAATATTCTAGTATTCTGTGTTCTGTTACCTCCCGAAGCCCCAAATCATAAATGAGATCTGTTAAACATCAGAGCCCTATGCTTTCTAATGAAATGATGGCATTAGAAGTAGGTCCAGCTTGGGGTAAGGAGGCAGAAAAGGTAACAGCCATTATAAAAGTTGATGCAAAGATGCAGATCAAGAATTCAGTGGAAGGAACATCAGTGCCAACACTGAGCTAGAGCAAGGGTCCCCAACCTCCAGGATCTAATGCTTGATGATCTGAGGTGTAACTGATTAATAATAATGGAAATAAGGAGCACAATAAAAGTAATGCATTTAAATCATTCTTAAGTCATCTTGCCCTCCCTCCACCCTGTCTATGAAAAACTGCCTTCCACAAAACTGGTTCCTGGTATCAAAAAGATTGAGGACCACTGCCCCAGAGAAACTATAAAAAACCTGGGAATTCTTGATGATTCAGAGCTGGGGATGTGTGTGGGGGTCTGTGAGAAAATGCTAGTTTTCCATCTGAAGTGGGACAGGGTGATCCCAGATGACTGAAAGACTTGGGAACCCCAGAGGTAACATATAATTTGATTACATAACAGGAAAAAAAAAACTTTTATAACTTTAATCTACTGAACAAGGACTGAAACTAGGATGAACCAAGTATTACCAGAGATTAGCAGGCAAAAGGTTAAAAAAGAGTTAAAATAATTTTAAAATACATTAGAATATATTTTGTGTTTATATAAATACATACTGGAAGGGCTTCCCTGGTGGCTCAGTGGTGAAGAATCTGCCTTCAGTGCAGGAGACCGCCTGCAATGCAGGTGACACAGGTTCGATTCCTGGCTTGGGAAGATCCCCTGGAGAAGGAAATGGCAACCCACTCCAGTATTCTCGCCTGGGAGATCCCATGGACAGAGGAGTCTGGCAGGCTATAGTCCATGGCGTTGCGAAAGAGCAGGACACGACTTAGCTATTGACCACAACCTCCATCATACTGGAAATGTTCTTTAAGATGATTTGAAACATCAGCTTAATGTTTTCTCCAGCAACGCTTATTAGCCTGTTAATTTGCTTACAGGCAAATGCAAATCCCCAAAATGTTCTCTACCTCTTTATTTTTAAGGTACATTTTAATCCTTACCTCTTAGACAGTTAAAGGCAAACTTGAGTCCTATTCCTGACTTAATTAGCATATATTGTGAGTTGATGGGAACTGGATCAATTTATTCCCATCATGTCTCATTAAATGGGAACTGGCCATTTAATGAGATTATCCTTAATTCACTGTCATATTCTTTAACAGTAAATACAATGGTTAACTATTATATGCAGTTCACTTGCAGCACAAGAACAAAAAACTATCCACTAATGTTATTTTTATGGTGAAGTCATTAATGAACAGTTTCTAAATGATGAGTAACTGCAATTATCATAAGTACTCTATGTTTTATTTTAAAGATAGGTTTAATTAAAACTTTCTTTAGTTGATCTAGATTTGTTAAAACTAGTTATCAAATGGTGGTAGAAACTACGATTTTGAATAGTTTTGTATTTAAACGGCTCACTGTCTATCAACATGAACATATAACAGCTTGATGTAGCTTGAAGGAATATTTTAGATTTATTCAACATACCATTTCACTTAGTAGTCTTTTTTTGTTATTTGTCATTAATTAGAAAATGAGAAGAAAGGAACTAAACATAACTTAAATATTTTACCTTTATATTTTCCAGTATTTCTGTGCATTTCCAATTAAATTTTTTAAAATTGGGATTGTATTTTTCTAATGTGAAAATTTTATATTTTACAATGCAATATGTGGAAGGTATGCACACTTTCGGCTTTCTCCAGACCACTATAAAAACTGAAAGGAAACATATGCAACAGATTTTATTTACAAAGTAAACTGCTGAGAACACTTTTCAGCTCTTCTCCTATAGTGACTATATCTATTTTATAATGTCAATCTGGAAGGAACTAAAAATCTAAGGAAAACAAATTTCATATGTGCCAGGTATATGAAGAACTGCTTCAATATATTTTTTAAATAATAGAAATAATAAAGATGCCACTGTGGTTTTATAAATGTGACAAAGAGCCATACATTCTGATCTGAAGCTGGACTCCTCTTGGGCATGCTATGCTATGGTTAATAGGTTGTGTTGCGGATGTTGCGTCCCATAAAGCATGTCAGAGACAGTCCGCATCTCACATATAAGGAGTTCCACCTGTCTGCTAAGGCCCAAAGGGGCCATGAAATGTAAGAGCAGAGAACACTTCAAGAAGCAGTCTGAAAGTAAAGAAGTTTAGCCAAGAGGAAATGCAGTGTTCTAGCAAAAGGTCAGATCTAGGAGGCTAATAAATAGCTTATTTAGTGAAAATCAGCTTTTCTATTTTCTATCAAGTTACTGATATCAACGAGTGAAATTTCTGACTGAAGATGTTGGCAACAGTTTGGCAATAAATGGTGCATTTGCTTCTTGTGGAGTCTGCTTCTATCATTTGACTACTTGATAATTCTGATTTATATTGATCTTGTTCCAATTAAAATACTGGTTCATAACTTGGAGAAGCCTGTGACAAAATGGATTGTTATGTAGCAGTGAGTCTCTGTGAATCATAATCTATAATCTCTGGAATTCAGTGATCTGATTTGGTCTTGCAGTGCTCTAAAACCTAGTAACAAGACTAAAGGAAATTGTTGCACCTTGTGTGTTTATATATACGAACAACATGTGTGTGTACATGCGCATGCATGGATGTGTGTGAGGTGTAATTCACGATTAGAGAGTTGTATTATAGAAAGATACCTGGTGATGCTGTAGTTAACTTGCTTACTGTGCTTTGTTCTAGAGACCATTCCCTTTCCTAGCAGTGTGTATTTATGAAGCTTTCAGTGGATACCTGTTGTTTTTGCTGCTCAAGAGCCATTCCTTCTTTGTCTGGCAGCTATCATCTCCAATTCTCTTTGAAAACCACCCACTTCTCTATTCTTAGCCTCTATGCTTTCAGTGAATCATGTTATCTAGACCTAAAACAAAGCACTGCATCCCCTAAAAATATCATTTATTATAGGATGGGCAGGTAACCTGATCAAATAGGAGAAATGAGAAGCCTATTGGGATTTTCAGGAAAGAGAATCTTGCTCTATCTTGCTAGTTTTAATTCTGAGAGGGTCTGAAGCTCTTGAGCTATTTTTCTACCAATAAAGAAATAGAAAAAGAGTGGCTAGTCCCTCCACTGTACAGCAGAAACTAGCCATTCTTTCTTGATTTCTTTATTGGCTCGTCTTCTGTTCATGACCTTTAAATGATAGAGTGATTCAGTGCTCAGACTTTGACCCTCTTCTCTTTTGTATCCATACACACTTGGATGGCATCATTGACTGAATGGATGAGTCAGCAAACTCTGGGAGATAGTAAAGAATAGGGAAGCCTGGAGTGCTACAGTCCATGGGGTTGCAAAGAGTCAGACACAACTGAGTGACTGAAAAACAACACACACCTATATGGTTTCATTCGGCTCCAAGATGGATGACTCCAAAATTTATACATCAGAAGCCCTGGCCTCTCCTCTGTACTTCAGATATTTATATTCAATTACCCACTTGTTGATATCTCAATCTGAATGCCCAGTGAACTTCTGAAACTTGTTGATTAGTTGTTAGTTAAGTCGTGTCTGACTCTTTTTCAGTCCCATGGACTGTAGGCCACCAGGCTCTTCTGTCTTTGGTGGTTTAGTTGTTAAGTCGTGTCTGACTCTTGTGACCCCATGGACTGTAGCCTGCTGGGGCTCCTTAATCCATGGGATTCTTCAAGCAAGCATACTAGAGTGGGTTGTCATTTCCTTTTCCAGGGGCTCTTTCTGACCCAGGAATCGAACCCAGGTCTCCTGCATTGTAGGCAGTTTCTTTACTGACCGAGCTACAAGGAATTCTTTAACTTAGCATAGTCAAAAGAAACATTGTAAAGCAACTATACCCCCAAAGAAGAACAAAGAAATCTGGCTCAGAGAATCCACTCTTGAGTGAAACATCTTAATGGAAAAAAAAAAAAAAAAAAGGAAAGGCTAGTGTGGAAAGAGGAAAACAAGCAGAACAGTGATAGCCAAAGTGAAGAAAATTTAAAGAAAGAGGTCAAGCCACATGCTGAGAGATGATGATGGGGATCTGACTATGGGACTTGACAGAAGTAGAGAGAATGTTTCGTGGTACTGAAATTAGGCTTGAAATTAAATTTGCTGCTACTTTTACTTTTAGTACCTGGTGTTATGGGTTATTATATAACAGGGCTTGTGTGATAAATAATTCTATACAATTATATAAAATCTACACAAAACTCTGCATTTCCAGAATTTCTAAGAAGCCTATGTAATAGGCTCAAAAATATAATAATTATAAAATATATAAATATTTAAGAACAGTTACTACTTTTGATCCTTCTATTTTCATATTTTTTTTTCTGTTGTGAATTAGAGATGCAAGTCCAACTAAATTGCTCATTAAATCTTTTGAAGAAACATCCTAATAGAAAGATTGATGAATAAGGGGCTTTCCTGGTGGCTCAGGGGTAAAGAATCCAACTGCCAGTTCAGGAGACATTGATCCCTGATCTGGGAGGATATTGCATGTCTCAGAGAAATTAAGCCAGGGCACCACAACTATTGAGCTCCTGCTCTCGAGCCGAGGAACCACAGCTACTGAGCCCACATGCAGCAACTACTGAAGCCTGTGCTCTGCAACAGGAGAAACCACTGCAGCGAGAAACCTGCGCACTGCAACTAAAGAGTAGTCTCTGCTCATCACAACTTAGAGAAAAACCCACGCAGCAATGAAGACCCAGCAGAGCCAAAAATAGATAGATAAATAGAATTATTTTTTTTAAAAGAGAAATTGATGAATACAACCTTCTAGTAGCATTTTCTAGATTTTCAGGAAAAGAAACTGCCAACTCTATATGTTTCTAGAAAATAGAAACTAAATTTTTTTAGTATGTAAATGAATTTAAAAGGTTATTCACTTCATTTCCTTCATTTTACACTTAAGGAAACCAAGACCATACATATATTTAGTGGAACACTGAGAGAGGCCTTCTGATTCCTACTACAGTGTTTACTGAATGCCACTATCTATAATAACTGCATAAAATTCATAAGTCAATTTGTAGAATTTGTTGTGATGAATTAGACATTATTTGTGTCGCACTATGATTTGTAATTTCAGAATTGCAGTACTAAGGTTACTGAAGAATAAAATTCTATGAGGAAAATATGAATTAACAGCTGTATTTTAAGTGGAGCAGGATAAGGTATGGGATGTCCCTGAAATCATTTTAGTAAATAATATACATTAAAACCATATTAATATCTGTTTTCTATAATTTTTATTAAATTATTGCCTTTTAATTTAAAAATTCATAAATACCCCCCCAAAATATTTCCAAGTTTTTCTTCTTATATTAAACTATTAAGCATTCAGAATAATTGTTTTTTCTTCACTTGGTCCCGATAGATGAAAGCCTCAACTGGAAACCCTGTGAGCCCTTCAAGCAGCTGATCAGAGTATCTAAAGAAATGTCTGAAATCATGTCTTAGCCAATTGCTTCATGAATTATTATGTGCTCCACATATTATTAAGTATTAAAAATGATTTCTTCTGGGGTACACTACAGCATCTCCTTCAGGGAGGCTTTCTGAGCTTTGTTTTTTTTTTGTCCTTGAATATGATGGATGGGAACTGCTTTGTATAACTCATAGAGCTTATTCTAATGTAATTCTAATGTAATGTTACAAGTCCTCTTTCAGGCACAAACTTTAGTTTGAATGTATACTTCTGGTAGGAGACAGCTCTGCGGCTCTGGCCATCCTGATGTATTAGGTTCATTAGCGGGTATGTCCTCTTTCTTGTCTGGGGCAGACAGAAACTCTAGAGTGTATTTTTTATATTTTTATTCTTCCAGTGTGAGCTTACTCTTGACCCCTGTGTTTGGCCATAGTGCAGCAGGCTGTAGCTTATAATATGGTACACTCATGAAATTGGATTTTAATTCTAGTTCTGCTTCTTCAAATCTTAGGCTTCCAGTCAATAAAATAGGAACTGCTCTATCCATCACATTATTGGTTAGATGAAATCAGTTAATATATGAAAGGATTTTGAAACATTTGAAGCATCAAGCTGTTTTCCCTTCCTATTTATGCTTTGGAGTCTATATATTCTACATATACAAATACGCTTTGCCTTGGAAGGAAATGCAACTCACTCCAGTATTCTTGCCTGGAGAATTCCATGGACAGTGGAGCCTGGCAGGCTATAGTCCATGGGGTCGCAAAGAGTAGGACATAACTGTGTGACTAACACTTACTTACTTCACTTATACATTTGCAAAAGAGAAAACGTTTATTTCAGTTTCTTTTAAAAATATTCAACAAGTTATATATGAATTGTGTATGGTTCTAAATAGTGTTAATAACAATACGTTATTCAGCTGGTAAATTGTTGAGCTGTAGAATATCTCAAGTATCACTTCTCAGCCTTAGCTACACAATAGAATCACCTGCGGAGTTTCAAAAAATTCCCATCACTCAGCTCACATTCAGACTAATGAAATCAGTTTCTTTGGGAATGAGGCCCGGATATTAGTGTTTTTCAAAGGTCCTGAACAACCTCCCTGCCTCTTTGTGACCCCGTGGACTGTAGTCCACCAGGTTCTTCTGTCCATGGGATTCTCCAGGCAAGAATACTGGAGTGGGTTGCTATTCCCTTCTCCAGGGAATCTTCCCAATCTAGGGATCAAACCCAGGTTTCCAGCATGGTAGATTCTTTTATCATCTGAGCCACCAGGGAAGCCTAGAACTATCATATGATCTAGCAATTCCACTTCGGGGCCTATACCCAGAAAAAATGAAAGCACTAATTCAGAAAGACGCATGAACCGCTATCTTTACAGAAGCGCTATTTACCATATCCAAGATTTGGAAATGACCCAAGTGCCCATCAACAGACAAATGGATAAAGAGGACGTAATATATATACACACAATATAAAAGGCCATATAAAAGGATAGAATTTTGCTATTTGCAACAAAATGAATGGGCTTAGAGGGCATTATGCTAAATGAAATAAGTGAGATAGATAAATACTGTAGGATATCACTGACATGTGGAATCTAAAAAATAATACAAATGAATATATATGCAACACAGAAATAGACTCATAGTCAGAGAAAACAAACTTGTGGTTACCAAAGGGAAGAGGGGAGGGGGTAAAAATAAATTAAGGGTATGGGATTAATAGAAACAAACCATTATATATAAAATAAATAAAAAACAAGGATATATTATATAGTATGGGAAATTATAGCCAATATCTTACAGTAATTTATAATGAAATATAATCTGCAAAAATACTGAATCACTATGCTGTATACTTGAGACTAAAATAAAATTGTTAATCAACTATACTTCAATAAAAAAGTTGAGAAGACTCTAAAGTACAGCTGAGGTTGAGAAAAACTGATATAAAGTATTATTTTACTGAGAAGAGCATAAGGTAAATAGTCACTTGGACTGGGAAACAAAGGAAGGAGCTGAGAAAATGGATATGATGGCTAAGAATTTTCATGTGGAATGGGAAAGAGTCAAATCTTTACTCTCTGGTTTTCTTCAACTCACTGTTTAATACAATTCTATGATTCTCTATTATTATATTTGTCAATAATCAAAATAGTTTATGCATTATAATCCCTTTTTCTTTTTTAAAATTATTGTTTGTTGAAATAATTGCTTTACTATGTTGTGTAGTTTCTACTGTACAGCAAAGTAGATCAGCCATGCATATACATATATCCCTTTCCTTTGGGATTTCCTTCCCATTCAGATATCACAATGCATTAAATAGGGTTCCCTGTGCTATAGAGTTGTTCTCATTAGCTCTTTATTTTATACATAGTATCAATGATATATATGTATCAATTCCAATCTCCCAATTCCTTCCATCTTTCTTTTCCCTCTTGATATCTATTTATTTATTCTCTACCTCTGTGTCTCTATTTCTTCTTTGCAAATAAGGTCATCTATATCATTTTTATAGATTCCAACCTAAATATCCATCAACAGAGGAATGGATAAAGATTTTAGAAAAGGCAGAGGAACCAGAGATCAAATTGCCAACATCCGCTGGATCATCGAAAAAGCAAGAGGGTTCCAGAAAAACATCTATTTTTGCTTTATTGACTATGCCAAAGCCTTTGACTGTGTGGATCAGAATAAACTGTGGAAAATTCTGAGGAGATGGGAATACCAGACCACCTGACCTGCCTCTTGAGAAAACTGTATGCAGGTCAGGAAGCAACAGTTAAAACTGGACATGGAACAACAGACTGGTTCCAAATAGGAAAAGGAGTACGTCAAGGCTGTATATTGTTACCCTGCTTATTTAACTTCTATGCAGAGTACATCATGAGAAATGCTGGACTGGAAGAAGTACAAGCTGGAATCAAGATTGCCGGGAGAAATATCAGTAACCTCAGATATGCAGATGACACCATCCTTATGCCAGAAAGTGAAGAGGAGCTAAAAAGCCTCTTGATGAAAGTGAAAGAGAAGAGTGAAAAAGTTGGCTTAAAGCTCAACATTTAGAAAACGAAGATCATGGCATCCAGTCCCATCACTTCATGGGAAACAGATGGGGAAACAGTAGAAACAGTGTCAGACTTTATTTTTTGGGGCTCCAAAATCACTGCAGATGGTGATTGCAGCCATGAAATTAAAAGACGCTTACTCCTTGGAAGAAAAGTTATGACCAACCTAGATAGTATATTCAAAAGCAGAGACATTACTTTGCTGACTAAGGTCTGTCTAGTCAAGGCTATATGGTTTTTCCAGTGGTCCTGTATGGATGTGAGAGTTGGACTTTGAAGAAGCCTGAGTGCCGAAGAATTGATGCTTTTGAACTGTGGTATTGGAGAAGACTCTTGAGAGTCCCTTGGACTGCAAGGAGATCCAAGCAGTCCATTCTGAAGGAGATCAGCCCTGGGATTTCTTTGGAAGGAATGATGCTAAAGCTGAAGCTCCAGTTCTTTGGCCACCTCATGCGAAGAGTTGATTCATTGGAAAAGACTCTGATGGTGGGAGGGATTGGGGGCAGGAGGAGAAGGGGACGACAGAGGATGAGATGGCTGGATGTCATCACTGACTCGATGGACGTGAGTCTGAGTGAACTCCGGGAGTTGGTGATGGACAGGGAGGCCTGGCATGCTGCAATTCATGGGGTCGCAGAGTCGGACACCACTGAGCAACTGAACTGAACTGAACTGATTTATTACTCAGCCATAAAAAAGAGCAAAACTGGGTCTTTTGTATAATCCCTTTTCTAAATACAGTTCCCTGATAATGAACTTCAAGTGACATGCACACGTGTTTGTTGAAGGTAATTTGTTAAAAAAGATATCCATTATTATACATCAGATTTCTAGTTTATAAAAAGTAATACTTTGAATCTGGATAGTACTTTATGGTTTAAAAATCACTTTCATATATCTTATGTTAATTATAGAGTTGAAAACAGACTTTCTACTTAATTTCTATGAAAAATGAATATGTAAAAATAAGTGTATTAAATTAGAATTCTTAGATATTTTGCCTTGTGTTATTGTGATGGGTTGTTTGAACGTTGAGATAGTTTCATCATTCAGGAAGAAAATCAAAGTTTACTAAGTGCTTCTTTAAGGTTAAAAAAAGTTAAGTGTGCTGGCTAGCTACAAAATGACATTCATTTAAATCCATTCAATATCATTGGTGGTAGAATTTATTATGTATTTTCAGGGGTATATGGAACTCACTTTAATCATATTAGAAACTCATTAGTTCTTTATGCCACACTAAGAGATACAGAGGTAAATTTTTGTTGAGAATAAAACTTTCCATTTGTAGAGTATTTTCGCTTTTTAAAGCACTGGACATGTTCATGTGAGTTCCAGTCAGTGTCTATTCCATCTATATAAAATAACAGGCAAATTTGGCCTTGGAGTACAGATTGAAACAGGGAAAAGGCTTATAGAGTTTGCCAAGGGAATGCACTGGTCATAGCAAAAACCCTCTTCCAACAACACAAGAGAAGACTCTACACATGGACATCACCAAATAGTCAACACTGAAATCAGGTTGATTATATTCTTTGCAGCCAAAGATGAAGAAGCTCTGTACAGTCAGCAAAAACAAAACCGGGAGCTGACTGTGGTCCAGATCATGAACTCCTTATTGCCAAATTCAGTCTGAAATTGAAGAAAGTGGAGAAAACCACTAGACCATTGAGGTATGACCTAAATCAAATCCCTTATGATTATACAGTGGAAGTGAGAAATAGATTTAAGGGACTAGATCTGATAAACAGAGTGCCTGATGAACTATGGATGGAGGTTCATGACATTTTACAGGAGACAGGAATCAAGACCATCCCCAAGAAAAAGAAATGCAAAAAAGCAAAATGGCTGTCTGAGGAGGCTGTACAAATAGCTGTGAAAAGAAGGGAAGTGAAAAGCAAAGGAGAAAAGGAAAAATATAACCAATTGAATGCAGAGTTCCAAAGAATAGTAAGGAGAGATAAGAAAGCCATCCTCAGTGATCAATGCAAAGAAATAGAGGAAAACAATAGAATGGGAAAGATAAGAGATCTCTTCAAGAACATTAGAGATACCAAGGGAACATTTCATGCAAAGATGGGCTCAATAAAGGAAAGAAATGGTAGGGAATAACAGAAGCAGAAGATATTAAGAAGGGGTGGCGAGAATACACAGAAGAACTATACAAAAAAGATCTTCATGACCCAGATAATCACAATGATGTGATCACTCACTTAGAGCCAGACATCCTGGAATGTGAAGTCAAGTGGGCCTTAGAAAGCACCACTATGAACAAAGCTAGTGGAGGTGATGGAATTCCAGTTGAGCTATTTCAAATCCTGAAAGATGATGCTGTGAAAGTGCTGTACTCAATATGCCAGCAAATTTGGAAAACTCAGCAGTGGCCATAGGACTGGAAAAGGTCAGTTTTCATTCCAATTCCAAAGAAAGGCAATGCCAAAGAATGCTCAGACTACCGCACAATTGCACTCATCTCACATTTTAGTAATGCTCAAAATTCTCCAAGCCAGGCTTCAACAATACGTGAACCGTGAACTTCCAGATGTTCAAGCTGGTTTTAGAAAAGGCAAAGGAACCAGAGATCAAATTCCCAACATCCGCTGGATCATCGAAAAAGCAAGGGGGTTCCAGAAAAACATCTATTTCTGCTTTATTGACTATGCCAAAGCCTTTGACTGTGTGGATCAGAATAAACTGTGGAAAATTCTGAAGAAGATGGGAATACCAGACCACCTGACCTGCCTCTTGAAAAACCTATATGCAGGTCAGGAAGCAACAGTCAGAACTGGACATAGAACAACAGACTGGTTCCAAATAGGAAAAGGAGTACGTCAAGGCTGTATATTGTCACCCTGCTTATTTAACTTATGTGCAGAGTACATCATGAGAAATGCTGGACTGGAAGAAGTACAAGCTGGAATCAAGATTGCTGGGAGAAATATCAATAACCTCAGGTATGCAGATGACACCACCCTTATGGCAGAAAGTGAAGAAGAACTAAAGAGCCTCTTGATGAAAGTGAAAGAGGAGAGTGAAAACGTTGGCTTAAAGCTCAACATTCAGAAAACTAAGATCTTGGCATCTGGTCCCATCACTTCATGGGAAATAGATGGGGAAACAGTGGAAAGTGTCAGACTTTATATTTTTGGGCTCCAAAATCACTGCAGATGGTGATTGCAGCCATGAAATTAAAAGATGCTTACTCCTTGGAAGGAAAGTTGACCAACCTAGATAGCATATTCAAAAGCAGAGACATTACTTTGTCAACAAATGTCTGTCTAGTCAAGGCTATGGTTTTTCCAGTAGTCATGTATGGATGTGAGAGCTGGACTATAAAGAAAGCTGAGTGCCGAAGAATCGATACTTTTGAACGGTGGTGTTGGAGAAGACTCTTGAGAGTCCCTTGGACTGCAAGCAGATCCAACCAGTCCATCCTAAAGGAGATCAGTCCTGGGTGTTCATTGGAAGGACTGATGTTGAAGCTGCAACTCCAATACTTTGGCCACCTGATGTGAAGAGCTGACTCATTGGAAAAGACCCTGATGCTGGGAAAGATTGAGGGCTGGAGGAGAAGGGGACAACAGAGGATGAGATGCTTGGATGGCATTACTGACTCGATGGACATGGGTTTGGGTGGACTCTGGGAGTTGGTAATGGGCAGGTAGGCCTGGCGTGCTGCAGTTCGTGGGGTCGCAAAGAGTTGGACACAACTGAGCGACTAAACTGAAAGCAGTTCTAAAACTCTGAACTGTAGTTGAAACAGGTTCAGTTAATATTATTTGACAGAAAGGGACACTGAGGCCACAGCAAGTTTCTGATTCATATGGTTAATTTAATAGTAAAACTGGCACACAGAACTTGGGTTCTGGGTTAGACAGCCCTGGGTTAAAATTTCAGCTTGACCATTTTACCTCTCACAAATTATTGTCTTTGTGCCTTGGTCTTCATTTATAAAAAGTAAGTAAGATTATTGTGAGGACTAAGTACAAGAGGATATATCAGCAGGACAAGCTATATAATTAGTGTGGCCTGATGCAAAATGAAAACATGAGGCTCCTTGTTTAATGATTATTAAGGATTATAAGTTGGTGACAGCAGAGCATTAAGCCAAGTGCAGGGCCCATCCAAGTGCAGGACTTGGTGTAGCTGTACAGATCACACGTCCTGAAGCCAGGCCTGTGCGCAAGATACCTGGTATATATAGCACAGATACACTACATGTAATATAAATAGCATAGTAGGCACTTAATATATGACAACTGTTGTCCCTTCTTTTCCTATTTTCATTCAGACTTCTCTTCCCTGAATTAAAAAAAAATGTAGATTCATTGTAATTCGTTCTGTTGTTTATACCTATAGCATTCCCATAAGTGATTACTTTTTTCAAAAGTATTTATTGTTTCTTGAGGTATGCCTGTATTGCTATGAAGTTTCCCCTTAGCACTGCTTTTACAGTGTCCCACAGGTTTTGGGTTGCTGTGTTTTCATTTTCATTCATTTCTATGCATATTTTGATTTCTTTTTTTTATTTCTTCTGTGATTTGTTGTTTATTCAGCAGCATGTTGTTCAGCCTCCATATGTTGGAATTTTTAATAGTTTTTCTCCTGTAATTGAGATCTAATCTTACTGCACTGTGGTCAGAAAAGATGCTTGGAATGATTTCAATTTTTTTGAATTTACCAAGGCTAGATTTATGACCCAGGATGTGATCTATCCTGGAGAAGGTTCTGTGTGCGCTTAAGAAAAAGGTGATATTCATTGTTTTGGGATGAAATGTCCTATAGATAACAATAGATCTAATTGGTCTAAGTTTGTGTTTCCTTGTTAATTTTTTGTTTAGTTGATCTATCCATAGGTGTGAGTGGGGTATTAAAGTCTCCCACTATTATTGTGTTATTGTTAGAAAAAAATCAAATAAATAACTTAACTCTACACCTAAAAAAAACAGAAAAGGAAGAAATGAAGAACCCCAGGGTTAGTAGAAGGAAAGAAATCTTAAAAATTAGGGCAGAAATAAATGCAAAAGAAACAAAAGAGACCATAGTAAAAATCAGCAAAGCCAAAAGCTGGTTCTTTGAGAGGATAAATAAAATTGACAAACCATTAGCCAGACTCAACAAGAAACAAAGGGAGAAAAATCAAATCAATAAAATTAGAACTGAAAATGGAGAGATCACAATAGGCAACACAGAAATACAAAGGATCATAAGAGACTACTATCAGCAACTATATGCCAATAAAATGGACAACATGGAAGAAATGGACAAATTCTTAGAAAAGTACAACTTTCCAAAACTGAATCAGGAAGAAATAGAAAATATTAACAGGCTCATCACAAGCATGGAAATTGAAACTGTAATCAGAAATCTTCCAGCAAACAAAAGCCCAGGTCCAGACGGCTTCACAGCTGAATTCTACCAAAAATTGAGAGAAGAGCTAACACCTATCCTACTCAAACTCTTCCAAAAAATTGCAGGGGAAGGTAAACTTCCAAACTCATTCTATGAGGCCACCATCACCCTAATACCAAAACCTGACAAAGATACCACACAAAAAAAAGAAAACTATAGGCCAATATCATTGATGAACATAGATGCAAAAATCCTTAACAAAATTCTAGCAATCAGAATCCAACAACACATTAAAAAGATCATACACCATGACCAAGTGGGCTTTATCCCAGGGATGCAAGGATTCTTCAATATCTGCAAATCAATGTAATATACCACATTAACAAATTGAAAAATAAAAGCCATATGATTATCTCAATAGATGCAGAGAAAGTCTTTGACAAAATTCAACATCCATTTATGATAAAAACTCTCCAGAAAGCAGGAATAGAAGGAACATACTTAAACATAATAAAACCTATATATGACAAACCCATAGCAAACATTATCCGAAATGGTGAAAAACTGAAAGCATTTCCCCTAAAGTCAGGAACAAGACAAGGGTGCCCACTTTCACCACTACTATTCAACATAGTTTTGGAAGTTTTGGCCATAGCCATCAGAGCAGAAAAAGAAATAAAAGGAATCCAAATTGGAAAAGAAGAAGTAAAACTCTGCAGATGACATGATCCTCTACATAGAAAACCCTAAAGACTTCACCAGAAAATTACTAGAGCTAATCAATGAATATAGTAAAGTGATAGGATATAAAATCAACACACAGAAATCCCTTGCATTCCTATACACTAATAATGAGAAAATAGAAAGAGAAATTAAGGAAACAATTCCATTCACCATTGCAACAAAAAGAATAAAATACTTAGGAATATATCTACCTAAAGAAACTAAAGACCTATATACAGAAAACTATAAAACACTGGTGAAAGAAATCAAAGAGGACACTAATAGATGGAGAAATATACCATGTTCATGGATCGGAAGAATCAATATAGTGAAAATGAGTATACTACCCAAAGCAATCTTTAGATTCAATGCAATCCCTATCAAGCTTCCAGCGGTATTTTTCACAGAGCTAGAACAAATAATTTCACAATTTGTATGGAAATACAAAAACCCTCGAATAGCCAAAGCAATCTTGAGAAAGAAGAATGGAACTGGAGGAATCAACCTGCCTGACTTCAGGCTCTACTACAAAGCCACAGTCATCAAGACAGTATGGTACTGGCACAAAGACAGAAATATAGATCAATGGAACAAAATAGAAAGCCCAGAGATAAATCCTATGGACACCTTATCTTTGACAAAGGAGGCAAGACTATACAATAGATTAAAGACAATCTCTTTAACAAGTGGTACTGGGAAAACTGGTCAACCACTTGTAAAAGAATGAAACTAGATCACTTTCTAACACCACACACAAAAATAAACTCAAAATGGATTAAAGATCTAAATGTAAGACCAGAAACTATAAAACTCCTAGAGGAGAACATAGGCAAAACACTCTCCGACATAAATCACAGCAGGATCCTCTATGACCCACCTCCCAGAATACTGGAAATAAAAGCAAAAATAAACAAATGGGACCTAATTAAAATTAAAAGCTTCTGCACAACAAAGGAAACTATTAGCAAGGAGAAAAGACAGCCTTCTGAATGGGAGAAAATAATAGTAAATGAAGCAACTGACAAACAACTAATCTCAAAAATATACAAGCAACTTATGCAGCTCAATTCCAGAAAAATAAACGACCCAATCAAAAAATGGGCCAAAGAACTAAATAGGCATTTCTCCAAAGAAGACATACGGATGGCTAACAAACACATGAAAAGATGCTCAACATCACTCATTATCAGAGAAATGCAAATCAAAACCACAATGAGGTACCATTTCAGGCCAGTTAGAATGGCTGCGATCCAAAAGTCTACAAGCAATAAATGCTGGAGAGGGTGTGGGGAAAAGGGAACCCTCTTACACTGTTGATGGGAATGCAAACTAGTACAGCCACTATGGAGAGCAGTGTGGAGATTCCTTAAAAAACTGGAAATAGAACTGCCTTATGATCCAGCAATCCCACTGTTGGGCATACACACCGAAGAAACCAGAACTGAAAGAGACACATGTACCCAATGTTCATTGCAGCACTGTTTATAGTAGCCAGGACATGGAAGCAACCTAGATGTCCAAGCAGATGAATGGATAAGAAAGCTGTGGTTCATATACACAATGGAGTATTACTCAGCCATTAAAAAGAATACATTTGAATCAGTTCTAATGAGGTGGATGAAACTGCAACTTATTATACAGAGTGAAGTAAGCCAGAAAGAAAAACACCAATACAGTATACTAACACATATATATGGAATTTAGAAAGATGGTAACAATAACCCTGTATGTGAGACAGCAAAAGAGACACAGACGTATAGAACAGTCTTTTGGACTCTGCCGGAGAGGGAGAGGGTGGGATGATTGGGGAGAATGGCATTGAAACATGTATAATATCATATATGAAATGAATCACCAGTCCAGGTTCGATGCAGGATACAGGATGCTTGGGGTGGTGCACTGGGATGACCCAGAGGGATTGTACAGGGAGGGAGGAGGGAGAGGGGTTCAGGATGGGGAACACGTGTATACCTGTGGCAGATTCATGTTGATGTATGGCAAAACCAATACAATATTGTAAAGTAATTAACCTCCAATTAAAATAAATAAATTTATATTAAAAAGTATTTACTTATTCATTTATTTATGGCTGTGCTGGGTCTACTTTGTTTTGTGTGGGCTTTCTCTAGTTGTGGCTAGCAGGGTCATTCTTCAGTGCAGCAGCTTCTCTTGGGCAGTTCCAGCTCTAGGTGTGTGGGCTTTAGGAGTTGTGGCTCACAGGCTTGGTTGCTCTGCAGCAGGAGGAATCTTCCCAGACCAGGGATTGAACCCATGTTCCCCGCATTGGCAGGTGGATGATTATTAAGAATTATAATCTTATTGAAGAATTATAATTAAGCATTATCCACTGCTCCACCAGGGATATCCCAAGCGATTACTTTGTAAAAGTAAAAATCTCCAAACTTTAATATGCTATACCTAGCATATCTATTGGTACTATGTTTATGATGTCTCCTTGCACTTAAAAATTATGAATGACTTAGGTTTTTTCTATACAGTACTTGATCAAATTTTACACTGTTGCTGTAATCATTGAAGAAAACTGTTTTACTCTTAATGGTGTTTTTAATGCACCACTAGAAATGTCTTATGAAGATATAGTAGTTTGATTTCTATGTCTAAAACCCATGTTAGAAATTTTCAGTTACTTCCTGGGTCTTTGCACGTCCATCATTGCTCTATAATTTTCATGTGAAACTATATAAATCTTAAATGTTTTAAATATTCTCCTCAATTTTTTCTTGCTAAATATGGAAAATGTCTTGCTTTTAACATATGCACACATATTAGAGCGGTCTGAGTTTCAAAAGAAAAATGACTTAGGAATGTAAAAAATACATAAAGTATTTTTATTATGAGAGTGAATTATATATATAACCTCCTCAGCCTTTTTTTTTTGTTTGTTTTCTATTTGTATAGGGAGGTTGGTACTGATAATCATTAAGCAACATCTAGTATTTTAATTCTTAAAATCTTGTATTTCTGGGAGGTGGATCATAGAGGATCCTGCTGTGATTTATGTCAGAGAGTGTTTTGCCTATGTTCTCCTCTAGGAGTTTTATAGTTTCTGGTCTTAACATTTAGATCTTTAATCCATTTTGAGTCTATTTTTGTGTGTTGTGTTAGAAAGTAATCTAGTTTCCTCTATGATCCACCTCCCAGAATTCTGGAAATAAAAGCAAAAATAAACAAATGGGATCTAATTAAAATTAAAAGCTTCTGCACAACAAAGGAAAATATAAGCAAGGTGAAAAGACAGCCTTCTGAATGGGAGAAAATAATAGCAAATGAAGCAACTGACAACTAATCTCAAAAATATACAAGCAACTTATCCAGCTCAATTCCAGAAAAATAAATGACCCAATCAAAAAATGGGCCAAAGAACTAAATAGACATTTCTCCAAAGAAGACACACAGATGTCTAACAAACACATGAAAAGATGCTCAACATCACTCATTATTAGAGAAATGCAAATCAAGACCACAATGAGGTACCATTTCAGGCCAGTCAGAATGGCTGCAATCCAAAAGTCTGCAAGCAATAAATGCTGGAAGGGTGTGGAGAAAAGGGAACCCTCTTACACTGTTGGTGGGAATGCAAACTAGTATAGCCACTATGGAGAACAGTATGAAGATTCCTTAAAAAATTGCAAATAGAACTGCCTTATGACCCAGCAATCCCACTGCTGGGCATGCACACCGAGGAAACCAAAATAGAAAGAGACACATGTACCCCAATGTTCAACGCAGCACTGTTTATAATAGCCAGGACATGGAAACAACCTAGATGTCCATCAGCAGATGAATGGATAAGAAAGCTGTGGTACATATACACAATGGAGTATTACTCAGCCATTAAAAAGAATACATTTGAATCAGTTCTAATGAGATGGATGAAACTGGAGCCGATTATACAGAGTGAAGTAAGCCAGAAAGAAAAACACCAATACAGTATACTAACACGTATATATGGAATTTAGAAAGATGGTAATGATGACCCTGTATGCAAGACGGCAAAAGAGACACAGATGTGTAGAGCAGACTTTTGGACTCAGAGGGAGAGGGAGAGGGTGGGATGATTTGGGAGAATGGCATTGAAACATGTATACTATTATGTAAGAAATGAATCGCCATTCTATGTTTAAAAAAAAAATTCATCCAACTGTTCACTTAAGAAAAACAATTCGTATAACTGCATGCTAAAAAAAATAAAATATATCTCATTAAAAAAATTCTTGTATTTCTATTTCTTTTGTTTCCAATTTCTTTAGTGCCAAACTTATTTTGCATGTGCATGCGTATGTGTAAAACTGTATCATTTGACTGTCCCGAAAACTTTTTGAATGTTGTTGGTAGGTGGTAATATTCTCATTTTATAAGGAGAAAAATAAAACCTCATGAAAAAGTTAAAGACTTGGCCAGAGTCACACACTTTAATAAAAGGTAACATTAAACTCAAAGTCCAAATTCTGAGACCTATTCCTAATATTCTAGCATTCGTTGAATGCTATAGCGCAGGAGTCCCCAGGCCCTGGGCCATGGACTGGTACTGGCCGTGGCCTGTTGGGAACTGGGCTGCACAGCAGGAGGTGAGTGGCAGGTGAACGAGTGAAGCTTCATCTATATTTTCAACCACTCCCTGTTGCTCACATTTCCACCTGAGCTCTGTCTCCTGTCATATCAGCTTTGGCATTAGATTCTCACAGGAGTGTGAACTCTACTGTGCTCAAATCATCCCCAAACCATCCTCCCACCCAGGTCTGTGGAAAAATTGTCTTCCATGAAACCAATCCCTGGTGCCAGAAAGATTGGGGACCTCTTGTTGTAGAGCTAAACGAAGAAGTGAAGAGGTTAGAAAAAGACAGATATGAAAGAAAGCAGTGTAGTAGTTGGTGATGTACTGGAAAATGTTTAAGAGCTGGCCGGGGGAAGGTGAGGCCCCTGGTTTGTAGTGTTTGCTGATTTCCTCAGTGTAATTATCCTCACAATTTCAATTTATCAGTGTGATGTCACCGAAGGTGGAATTGGGAAGAGATGCACATTGTAATAAGCCAGGATGACTGTGTGTCAGCCTGCCACTGGCAGTGGATAATTATTAGTCTGAGTCATAAAAAATGTTCTGAGAAATTGTCTCTGGGTTTGTAACTCAGGGAAAGGGGGAACATCGTTTGGGGACTAGTACTGTTTAAAGTCTCCTTAGACTTCCTCATGTTCACTCCAAAGGTTTTATCTCAGCACTCCAAACCATTTCAGCCTGAAACCAAGGCAGAAAAAAACCTGGGAATTTTCAAAGTAATTACACTTAAGTACTTTCCTTAATGTAAATATTGAATGTTTAAGTTTTCACCTCCCGAATTGAAAGACATCTCATGTTTTTAGAGCTGAAAAACACTTGCAATGACTATAAATGCATTCTCTATGATGTTTTAAATTTTGAAAGTATGTGAATTAAAACTTAGTAATCCTCTCATTAAGTCAAGCTATACAATTTATGTATTTTTGGAGTAATAACGCTAAAAGGCCTTTAAATTAGAGTGTTCAGAATAACTGCATGCTAATACTAACCCTTGGAGAACGAGATGGCAATCCACCCCAGTATTCTTACCTGAAAAATCCCATGGACAGAGGAGCCTGGTGATCCACGGAGTCGCAAAAGAGTCAGATAGGACTTAGCAAATAAACAGAAAATAACAATACTAACCCTATCACTAAAAGTAGGTGAAACAGAGGGTATTGATCTCAGTGGATTTAAATGTGCTAATTCTGGGAGAAAGAACTTTTGTAATAACTTATTTTATTAATTAGGCCTGCTAACAACAGGAATAATTAAATCAGAGAATTAGATTGAAGTTATGATATTTGTAGTGAAGAGGATATGAACAATTTTTAACCTAAGATGCCTGTGGTAAAGCATAATTTAAAACTTTATTAACTTTTAAAAATCTCTAGAGAATTAAAAACCTCAACTCATTACCTGATTAAAGACATCTGTCTGCTTTATTTTACCTTAAATCTAACACTTGGCCTAGATCAAGGCAAGATAGGAAGAAAATTATCATAAAAAACCCATGATTCTGAGAATGATTAATACATAATCTCAGGTTCAAGAAGGGTATTAGGAAACACAGGAGATTTCTAGAACAGCTGGGATCCAAATAATAAATGACTCTTAATAGCATAAAGGAAAAAGCTGGAGAATGAAGATAATCTTATTTGATATGTTTATAAAATGAGAAGGGTGATTTTTGAAGCTTTGAGTAAGCAATAATAAAGTGAAACCTTTACAAACCATATTAAGGGGTTAGTGAAGTCAGTAGGAGCTTTGCCTTATTATCTGCAGAATGAAATAAGGGAAATTAATTTTCTGAGAGTATTAAGATCTTGTTGTCTTACTTTCTAAGCTTAATATGACTCAAAACATGAGAGCCTATTCAATGTAGCCTTAAAGAAGAAAATAAGATTTTACAATGGAAAACCAAATCTTAATTTTAAGTAGGTCAAAAGAGCAGCAATTTTTTTTTCTTTTTTTACTACATGGTATTTATCAATAGCTTTTGGAGCATTTCAGGAATGTTTCCCTCCTAACTGCTTTATCATTTTGATCATAGCAAAGATTTATCTCTGTGTTATTCAACAATTAGAAGATAAAACTTAAAAAAAAATTCCCACAAATAGAAGGGAATATACAGTTTACTTTATACACTGTTAATTTCACCAAAGGCCTTGTATTTACACCTAATTCACTGAAGCACTTTGTAACATTCAAAAGCTGTGCTGAAAAGCTAAATCAGAGTTGAGAGTAGGTAGAAGAAGGTGCAGGATAAACCAGAAAAACTATCCCAATTCATCAATTTTTCTCTATGTGAAATGGGCATTTTACCAACCATCAATTACTATATGTTGTAGATCTTAACCACTGAAAATGACAGTAAAATCGCTACAAAGAGGGCTTCAATCCATTCAACATGGTGATGCATTAACATGTCTCAAGCTACATTAATGAGGGAAGGCAAACCATGGACTGCTGGGACTTATCCAAACATTTCCTAAAAATTCATCAGTTATAAGAACTCCTCTCACCTGCTCTGGATATCCATCCATGCTCCTTTGCCCTTTAGTTTGAATTAAGCACCGTCCAGGCTGAGGTCCCCGAGTGGCCTGTGAAGAGGGGATCTGAATAGGCAATGGTGACTGAAATTGCTGGATGGTCACTTTGTTAATGTTTCCCTCGTATGGCTGCTGCTCCCGACTACGATGCTGAAGGCTTTGGGAGCCCATCAAGGTCTGGATGTGGCTGCCTGCCTGTGGAGAAGATAATCTGTCAGAAGATTTGTGGTGTTGAAAGGATGTGATTAAAGTGGGGGGGCGGGAAGCACAGAGTAAGTAAAGTGGCATCATTTGGGCTTTCAGCCATGGCTGGAAAAGATAATGAAAAAACAGTAAGGGTCTGCCTACTGTGGTCTGTGAAAATGTTAATATCAGAGCAAGGTCACATTAAATACATTCGTAGTCAACTGATAGCTTATCAAAGGTGATTTTAACCCCCATTTTAAAGCAACAACGTTCAGTCTGAAAAATTTCAAGAAGAAAAGGTCAGAACTTAAAAAATAAAGAGGTGAGCCATCTGGCATTTCACTTTGAACAATGGCAGAGAGAGAAATGTAATATGTGAAACATTGGGGGAAATGATAGAAACTAATTCCTAATTCTGAAGCAAAAGAGTTGAATTCCATATTTGTCTTTATGCCACACATATGTATAGGAAGCTTGTTTTGGTGAGTATAATTGATATTTATTAATTTTCTCTATTATTAAACCAAGAATACTTTTTTGGGAATTTTAAAATTCCATTAAAATTAATCATGTGAAATTCTTGTGTCTAGCTTGTAGAGGCACTAGTTATGCAAGTGAAGTGAAAGTTGCTCAGTCTTGTCGATTCTTTGTGACCCCATGGACCAAACAGTCCATGGAATTCTCCAGGCCAGAATACCGGAGTGGGTAGCTGTTTCCTCCTCCAGGGGATCTTCCCAACCCAGGGACTGAACCAAGGTCTCCTGCATTGCAGGTGGATTCTTCACCAGCTGAGCCACGAGGGAAGCCCAGCTATGCAAAGGTCTTTAAAATGAGCTCTGCATGCAGACCTTGACGTGAGCTTTCAGAGATTCATCAGTACCCCATTTAAAGCAACAGCAATCATTTATCAATCCATGTATGGTTGCTCCCCGGTAGCTCAGCTGGTAAAGAATCCACCTGCAATTCAGGAGACCCCAGTTTGATTCCTGGATTGGAAAGATCCACTGGAGAAGGGATAGGTTACCCATTCCAGTATTCTTGGGCTTCCCTGGTGTCTTAGCTGGTAAAGAATCTGCCTGAAAAATGTGGGAGTCCTGGTTTGATCCCTGGGTTGGGAAGATTCCCTGGAGATGGGAATGGCTACCTACTCCAGTCTTGTGGCCTGGAGAATTCCAGGGACTGTATAGGCCTTGGGGTCGCAAAGAGTCAGACACGACTGAGCAACTTTAACAAGTGTAGTTGCTAGAGGAGAGTTGCTAAAGGGCATGGGAAAGTTTGGTCTCCAATCTTTACATGAAACAATATCTAATCCAGTTCTTTGTTCACTCCATTTTCTCATCTTCATTCTAGCATGGGTTTCTTGAGTCATTCTAGCTGACATCTTTTCTTCCAAGGAGGTAGTTCTGTTTGTGAGTTGATAACCAGAACATGCCTTTTATTTATTGATTGATTGATTTGGCTGTACCAGGCATCTTGTAGGGACCTTAGTTCCCCAACCAGGGATCAAACCCATGCCCCCTGCAATGGAAGGGCAGAGTCCTAACCACTAGACCATCAGGGAAGTCCCCTAGAACATGCCTTTTAAAATTAAGTATGGTTTAATGTGGAGTTCTAACTTGGGAAATGAATGCTCATCCTTAATACTTTTGAAACTATATTTTAATATTGTGCTTGGTACTACACCATCATTATGAAAAGATCTGAGGGATTACTTTCTGAATTCATTGTCTTTCTTATTGATGTTTTAGGGGTAGGCAATTTGGAATTTAAAAGTAAATTTCACCTAAGAATTCATTAGTTATGAAAGTTGATGAATTTTCCTGACTAATCAAGATTTTTGATTACTACGAAAAAGTCAGATTGGAGGAACAAGGAAAATTTATTTAACAAGTATTCAAGGTAAAGATGACTTCATTACTTTAAGGTTCTTACAGAAGAGCAACATAGGGATATAAGGAGATGACAGTGATCACTGGAAAATCATTTGGAGAGGGAAGGCATGTTGTTTGATTTCAAACAACAGGTATTTCGGCTAAGAAAATATTAAAAATTACTGTTTGGCAATATGTAAGGCAAAGTAAAAAATCATTTGATTACATTTTAGATATCCAGCTGATTGTCTTATAATTTACAATTTTTTTTTTACATTCAAAAACAGTAAAGATATTTCAGTCACAAGAGATTGGAGGAAAAGATGCAAAAAGAAGTTCAGGCACAATATCAAACACAGCACAATATCAAAAAAATTATCATACCAATACTGTTTAATGTAACCAGGGATCACAAAACTATGACATCATAACCACAACTAAGATAAACTCATAATAGGCAAATGTGTATTTCTCTAATAAATCTATTTCCTTCTCAGAAATCTAAATGAAAGATGTCACAACTTTCTCAGCCATTCCAGAAGACTGAACACACTTTTGGTCAAGTATTTCCTTTTTGCAAATTCCATTCTGTCATACCTCCATGGAATTTCATGTTCTCTTGTTAGGTAGAGAGGAAAACCATGATAAGCCCAGTATCACATTTTGAGCTACTGTACTCTGAATGAACTCACTGGCCTGCTGAGTTAGAGAAAATAGTTTCCTGGACTTAGAGAAGCTGGGGGTATAGGCTGACTAAGACTGACTGGCTTGACTACTAAACAACCAATTGACTTTATATCCTCTTCTTGTCTCCATTGATGTAGTATTCATGGGTCTTCAGTTAATGCTTGAGCCAATGGGAAAGAGGAAGACTGGCTGTTTAATTGAAAGTGACAGATAAGAAAAGAATTTTTATACCCCCCAAAATTTAGAGGGGTCCAGAACATAGCTCGAGTTCCATGAGCATAATTCACATGAGATAATCGACAATGATTGCTTAGCCACAATTTCATTGATTAGAATATTCTGATAACGGTCTATTCAAGGGTAAAAAACTGTATGCTATAGTTTTAAAACATATTATATTATAACCTTTAAAATTATTCTTATGCATGATGGATTCATGGTGATGTATGGCAAAACCAATACAATATTGTGAAGTAATTAACCTCCAATTAAAATAAATAAATTTATATTTTTTAAAAATTATTTTTATGGTTTATTTTTTTCCTTCTGACTGGAAAGTTTGAACTTTAATTATGCTTTGATTTGAAACCTTTGAGGGCAAGCACCATATCATACTTAACATTTTTAATAACTGGCACTGTAATTTATATTTAATAAACAATGACTGCAGATGGTGACTGCAGCCATGAAAGTAAAAGACGCTTACTCCTTGGAAGAAAAGTTATGACCAACTGAGATAGCATATTCAAAAGCAGAGACATCACTTTGCCGACTAAGGTCCATCTAGTCAAGGCTATGGTTTTTCCTGTGGTCATGTATGGCTGTGAGAGTTGGACTGTGAAGAAGGCTGAGCACCGAAGAATTGATGCTTTTGAACTGTGATGTTGGAGAAGACTCTTGAGAGTCCCTTGGACTGCAAGGAGATCCAACCAGTCCATTCTGATCAGCCCTGGGATTTCTTTGGAAGGACTGATGCTAAAGCTGAAACTCCAGTACTTTGGCCACCTCATGCAAAGAGTTGAGTCATTGGAAAAGATTCTGATGCTGGGAGGGATTGGGGGCAGGAGGAGAAGGGGACGACCGAGGATGAGATGGCTGGATGGCATCACGGACTCGATGGACGTGAATCTGGGTGAACTCCGGGATATGGTGATAAACAGGGAGGCCTGGAGTGCTGCGATTCATGGGGTCGCAAAGAGTCGGACACGACTGAGTGACTGAACTGAACTGAAACAATGGCTACCATCCAAACACTAGGTGCCAGACAATGTGCTAAAACTTATGTTATACATATTATCTCCTTTAACCCTTACAATAGTATTAACGGATTAATTATTATTAGCTTTTAGTATTAATTTTACTGAGGAGGAAACAATGGCTTGGAGAGGTTAAGTAACTGTCCCAAGTAATTTGCACAACTGGGAAACTGGCTGGACCAGGATTTGAACCAAGGCTGTCTGACAATCAGAGCTCATGTTCTTAAATGCAAAATTATAGTGCAACAACCATTTCCCCCAAATTGTCTCTCACCCTCCAATAGCTGAACTATGAAATGAAAAGGAACCACAAAAAGGAACAAAAGTATCAGGTTGTTGAGGAAGGGTATATCAGATTTCTTTAGCAGTCCTTTAATTTGCTAAAGAGCCATTCCTACTTTTTGAATTAGGTCTATTATCTAGTTTTAGATCCTATGTATGTGACTTAGAACTTTATACTTAAGCAAACAGGAGGATGCTCTGTGTATTTAGCAATCTTCTCATGATTGTAAAATAATAATGCTCATGTTCTCAGATGGCTTGGCAAACATAAAGTGGGCATGGAAGGAACATTCTGTAAAATGATTCTGCTCACATCAGCAGCAGTTCTTTCACCCTCTATTGGGGCTACAGGCTGCAATAAATGGGGATGGGCAATGACAGCTATAGAAAGCAAAGAATTAACACTAAATTTTATGTGAAGTTAACCAAACATAAATGACACAAGACATCTAATGAAACAATTATGGTGCGGACGGACTACAAAGAGGAAGTTTTTTTGACTGGCACAGAGGCTTGAGAAAGTAATAACCGATATCATGAAGAAGTATAAAGGACTGATGAAAATGTAGAAAATGTCAAGAGACTGGATTTGTTCAAGTAGAGGGTTAGCTATGAGAACATTGACTCATACTGAAGGAGAATTTGAACATGAAGTTTTCTATAAAGGTTGAATTGCACATTTTGAATGATAAAAAGAAATAGAGAAGATTTGACATTTGTTCTGAACTTTCAAAGGGAGGTTGAACAGAATAACATGTATTTGAGGAGAATAGTATGGAATATGATGTTTTCAAGTTGACCCAAAAACACTGTCAAGGTTTACAGAGAAAAACTCCAAACATTCCAAGGAAATATTTTTGTCAAAGCCACAGAAAAAAAATGTGATTTGATACCAAATGGCACTGTTCATATACAATTTATCCCACAGCTCTTTATTCTGTGGAAATTTGAAATGTTTGGGGGGTTTTATATGATATAAAATAGATGATATTTTTTCACTACATCAAGTTGTGATTCACACTATTTTCTTAGAAAAGACTGACAAGTGTATTACTCAATTTGGCTATCTGTTTTACTACTTATCTTGGCGCTTGGACCACTTGTAATTGCTTCCAAAAATTAAACACAGCCTCAAAGGATGACAATTTATGCCACTGAGAATACTGAAATGGATACAATTCATTTTCTAAAATTATGTTCAAAAGAGTTATAAAGATATTTGGGAGCAATGTCAACAACACAGAAACATCTACAAGGAATAATTAAGTAACTGATTTCAAGGAAACAACAGTACTCATTTAAATGAGTTGGTTTCAATAATTTTGTAAAACAACAACAAAACAGTTCTATCAGTTACAATCTACAACATATACTCTGCAGTACCTCTTTTTTTTTTTTTTTTAGAAATCAGGACAGTAGGATTTCTGCTTCAAGCAGGTAGAGTAGACATACTTTTCCTTATTCCCTCCATTAAGAACAATGAAAAACACTGGATGTTATAAATAAACAAATGTAGGAAAACTCTGGAACGTAGACTGAAGAGGCTAAGGACCAAGTAACAACATGGTAGTAAATTTCTCAGGTTTTATTTTTGTGTCATATATCCCAGACTAGAAGTTGAAAAAGTGGACATCCCCAAAATGCCAACCAGTATAAATGAGGAAAGCCCCAACAAAAGCCTATTTTCTCTAGCCAAAGGACAAGGAAAAAAAGGGCATTTTAGCAAGACAGAAAACTTTTAGATAACAATTGATCTATTATAGCCAAACACCATGGAAAGGACTGTGGTCCCACCATGACAATGCCAGCAAAGACCAAGTGGGAAGAGGAGACGTCTACCCTTATAAGGCTTTAACAAGGCACAACACTTCTGCTGGGGTGGTCTCAGAGAAGGCCAAGTGAGGTGTCAATGAATGCATCCTCAATGGCCAGTAGTAAGCCACTTGCCACCCAGTGGTGTCAGTGGAGACCACACGAGGAGCATGGACTCACACCCCAACCCAGCAGTAATGAGGCACTCTACCTTCGCATTAGAGTGGTTAGAGAGGTCTTAGTAGACAGTCAGGATTTCCTCCATCGCTTAAGTACAATGGGGCTACTCCCACTTAGGTATCAGTGGAGACCTTCTGGGAGCTGGAACTTCAATCCCCTAACAAAAATGAGACTTTACCTCAAGTGTCACTGGATTCTAAATGAAAAAATTGGACTTGTACCCCAGCTTGGCCAAAATGAGGCAACTGGAGTGGTGTCAGAGAAGACCAGCTGCAACAGATGATTTAAATATAATCCAGGGTTTTGTAACATAGTATGAAAATGTCTAGGTTTTAACCATACCAAGAACAAGATCTCAAACAATGGGGAAAAAAACCAATAGATGCTAACACTGAGATGACAGAAATTAGAACTAGCTGAAAAGATTTTTAAGGTGACAATAAAAAAATACTTCAGTGATTAATTAGATACATGCTTGAAACAAATAAAAGAACAGAAACCCACCAAAGGAATATATTATCTTAGTGAAGAAACAGAAGATGTAAAGAAGAAACACATGGAAATTTTACAGTTAGAAAATATAATAACTGAAAAGCTCCGTGTATGGACTTAACATCGGAATATAGAGAACAAAGAGGAAAAAAAAAAAAAAAACAACTGAAAGGATGATAGAAATTATCCAGTCTATAACAAAGAGAAAACACACTGAGAAAAACAATGAACAGAGTCCCATAAACTCTCTTCAAAGGTTCCAACAGTAATATTGTCAAAACAGATGAGAAAGAAGTCAGGCTGAAAAATTAAAAGAAATAATGACAGAAAAATTCTGAAATTTGGCAAAAGAAAAGTCCTATAGATTTAAGAAGCAGAGAGAAACCCAAAAAGGGTAAACACAAAGAAATCAATGCACAGTCACATTATAATTAAACTTCTGAAAAGAGAAAGAAAAACATCTCAAAAGCAGCTTGAGAAACAGGACATTCTTATTTATAGAGGAAAAACAATTTGAATTACACTGGATATCTCATCAAAGACCATGGAGGACAGAAGAAAGTGCCACAATATTTTTCAAGTGCTGAAGAAAAAGAACTGTCAACTCAACGTCCTATACTCCTGAAAAATATTCTTCAGCAATCAAAGAAAAACTGAAATATTCTCAGATGAGGAAAATGAGGAGAATTTTTCACCACTAATTTATCCTAAAATAATGGTTAAAGGAATTTTCTAAACAAAAAATGATAAAAGAAGAAACCTGGAACATTAAGGAAAAATAACATGACAAGCAAATATATGGGTAAATAAAATGAGCTTTCTTTCTCTTCTTGAATTTTCAAAATTATGTTTGATGATGAAGTAAAATTATAGTGCTATCTGAGGCGATACTTAATGTATGTAGAGGAAATATTTAAGACAACTGTAAGCAGAGGAGGGTGAAGGGACATAAAAGAAGGCAAGGTTTCTTACCTACTTGCTTGAGCTGCTAAGTGATGATGCTAATGGACTCTTGTAAGTTATGTTTACATAATGCCATACCAAGAACAATCACTAAAAGAGCTACACAAAAAGGTATACTAAAAACACTGTAGATAAATCAAATTAAATTCTAAAAAATATTCAAAAACTCAGAAGAAGCAGGAAAAAGAAAACGAAGAAGCACTAAAAGAGAACAAACAGAAAACAAAAAGTTAAATAAAAACCTAAACCTTATTGTGTCAAATTAAATATTGATTAAATATGCAAATTAAAAGACAGATCTTGGAAGGGTAGATTAAAAAACATTACTCAATTATATGCAGATGATAAGAAATAACTTCAAATATAATGACATAGGCAGGTAGATATTAAAAGGGTTGAAAGTAAATGTCATCCAAATATGAATTAATGGAAATGAGATGTGGCTACATTTATACCAGATAAGGTATATTTCAGAACAAAGACAATACACTAAGAAAAGAGAGGAATCTTATGTGATGAAAGAAGAGTCAATCGACCAAGAAAAAATAGCAATCCTAAATGTATACACAACATAAAAAGAGGTGCAAAGGTGTAAAACAAAACTGATGAACTAAGAAAACAGACATTCATTATTGCTGCGAGATATATGCAGACGACACCACCCTTATGGCAGAAAGTGGAGAAGAATTAAAGAGCCTCTTGATGAAAGTGAAAGAGGAGAGTGAAAAAGTTGGCTTAAAGCTCAGCATTCAGAAAACAAAGATCATGGCATCCGGTCCCATCACTTCATGGCAAATAGATGGAGAAACAGTGCAAACAATGGCAAACTTTATTTTTCTGGGCTCCGAAATCACTGCAGGTGGTGACTGTAGCCATGAAATTAAAAGATGCTTACTCTTTGGAAGAAAAGTTATGACTAACCCAGACAGCATATTAAAAAGCAGAAATATTACTTTGTCAACAAAGGTCCATCTAATCAAGGCTATGGTTTTTCCAGTAATGTATGGATGTGAGAGTTGGACCATAAAGAAAGCCGAGCACCAAAGAATTGATGCTTTTGAAGTGTGGTGTTGGAGAAGACTCTTGAGAGTCCCTTGGACTGCAAGGAGATCCAACCAGTCCATCCTAAAGGAGATCAGTCCTGGGTGTTCATTGGAAAGATCGATGTTGAAGCTGAAACTCCAATACTTTGGCCACCTGATGTGAAGAGCTGACTCATTGGAAAAGACACTGATGCTGGGAAAGATTGAGGGCAAGAAGAGAAGGGGACGACAGAGGTTGACAGATGGTTGGATGGCATCACTGACTCAATGGACATGAGTTTGGGTAAACTCTGGGAGTTGGTGATGGACAGGGAGGCCTGGTGTGCTGTGGTTCATGGGGTCACAAAGATTTGGACATGACTGAGCAACTGAACTTAACTTATTTTTACAGTTGGTGATTTCAACATGCTTCTCTCAACAACTGATAGAAGAACTAGACTGAAACTTATGAAGAAAAAGAAAAATTCAACAATACATCAACTAAGCAGATCTAATCATCACTTATAGGACATTCTACCTAATAGGAGCACAATACACATTCTTTTCAAGTTCCCACAGTATATTCACTGAGATAGACTATATCTGATTTGGAAAACAAATTGCAACAAATTTAAAAGAGCTGAAATTACACAAAATGTTTTCTCCAATCACAATAAATCAAACTAGGAGTGAATGATAGAAAGATAAAAAGAAAATACTTAAACACTTGGGAGTTAAAAATGTAGTTCTAAATAACTCATGGATCAAAGAAGAAGTCTCAGGGGAAATAAAATATTGAACTGAATGTAATTCACAGAAAATTCATGAAACAAAGCTAAAGTGCATATACTAGAAAAGAAAACACCTTAAGTCAATAATTGAGATACTACCTCAATAGCTTAGAAAAATAGGAGTCTAATTAACCAAAGCAAGCAGAAGGAAATATTAAAAGTGTAGAAATTAACGGAACTTAAAATTAACTACAAAATAAAATAAATAGCTGTTTTTTAAAAGATCAATAAAATCAACATACATCTAGCAAGACTGAAGAAGAAAAAAACAGACAAATTACCAAAATCAAGAATGAAGGGGATATCACTACAGACTGCAGATATCATGAGGATAATATGGTCACACTACAAATAACTCTACAAAAAATTTGACAACTCATATGAAATGGGCCACTTTCTTTTTTTTTTTAATGTCTACACTTAAAAATTTTTTTAAATTGGAGGCTAATTACTTTACAATATTGTGGTGGTTTTTGCCATATGTTCACATGAGTCAGCCATAGGTGTACATGTGTTCCCCATCCTCAACTTCCCTTCCACCTCCCTCCCAATCCCATCCCTCAGGGTCATCCCACTTTCTTAAAAACACAAACTACCATAACTCACACAATATGGATTAGATAATTTGAATAGCTCTGAAACGATCAAGGTTGCTACTGCTGCTACTGCTGCTAAGTCGCTTCAGTCGTGTCCGACTCTATGCGACCCCATAGATGGCAGCTCACCAGGCTCCCCCGTCCCTGGGATTCTCCAGGCAAGAACACTGGAGTGGGCTGCCATTTCCTTCTCCAATGCATGAAAGTGAAAAGTGAAAGTGAAGTTGCTCGGTCGTGTCCGACTCTTCCGTCTGTGGGATTTTCCAGGCAAGAGTACTGGAAAGCATTCTTAGCATCGGTAATTTAAATATTTCCAGGAAAAAAAATCTCTAGGCTCAGATCATTATACTGGATAATGTTATGTGATGAATCTTATTTATTCTATCGAATGTTTAATAAGAGTTAACAGTAATTCTATACATTATTTTCCAGATAATAGAATAGGAGGAAAAGCATCCCATTTTATGAACAAAATCACAAAAGAACAGTACAAACAAAAAGCAGAAAGAAAAAAAAAAGGAAGAAAGAAAAAGAAAACTATAGACCAATATCCTTTAGAGTACAGATGCAAAAAATCCATAACAAAACAACGGCAAATAGAATTCAGCAATATATAGAAAGAATTAAACATCATGAGGAAATGGGGTTTATTTGAATAATAAAAAGCTCGCTCAATATTTGAAAATCAACCAATGCACCATATTAATATCTACAGAAGAAAAATCATGTGATCATATCAAAGGAAGCAGAATAAGGTTATTGTGAAGATGAGTGTATTTATGTCAAGCACCTTAGTACCATGCCTAATATATACTGTAGATACTATTTCATGATTATGATAACCAAACTATCTCCTTATTTTACTTGTGTACAGCTAGGGATAATTTCGATGTCAAAAATCTATGTTCTCCCATTTGGGTGTTAGAGGACAAACTTGTATAAAGTCATGGAAGGGAGCCCTGAAGGTTGAAAGAAAGGTGGCGGGAGGTTGTTTCTCTTGCCCTCAGGACATGGTAACTGTGCATTCTGCTGACACAATGCAGTATTACGTAGAGGATTAAAATTTGCTGATCTTAAATTTTTAGAGTCGAATACTGGTGGTATACTCCACTACTTCAAATGACAGATAAAAAGGTGAGGTGATAGGGCCTTTTCTTTCAGTTCATAAGCCTTAGGATGGCAGCTGACTGATATGGGCAGGCAGTCAATTGTGGCTTATTGAATCTCTATAAGCATATTCTTCTATGATTAAGGTCAACTTACAAAACACAGCTCTGTAATTGGAAATTATTAATCACAATGAAAAAAAAGAGGATCCATAATAGTAAAAGTGATGAAATTAGAGCTAAGTTAACACTTTCCACCTAGAATTTGTTCTATGATGATGTTGAATTTTACATGTCTGAAATAAATAAATGAACAGAAGCATGTTAACAATAACAATAAAAGTTTATTTCACCCTTAAGATTTCTAGGAACCTATAGGTGGTTGATCTAACAGAATGGACCTAACAGAAGCAGAAGATATTAGGAAGAGGTGGCAAGAATACACAGAAGAACTATACAAAATAGTCTTCATGACCCAGATAATAATGGTGTGATCACTCACCTAGAGCCAGACATCCTGGAATGTGAAGTCAAGTGGGCCTTAGGAAGCATCACTATGAACAAAGCTAGTGGAGGTGTTGGAATTCCAGTTGAGCTATTTCAAATCCTGAAAGATGATGCTGTGAAAGTGCTGCACTCAATATGCCAGCAAATTTGGAAAACTCAGCAGTGGCCACAGGACTGGAAAAGGTCAGTTTTCATTCCAATCCCAAAGAAAAGCAATGCAAAAGAATGTTCAAACTACTGCACAATTGCACTCATCTTACATGCTAGTAAAGTAATGCTCAAAATTTTCCAAGCCAGGCTTCAGCAATACGTGAACTATGAACTTCCAGATGTTCAAACTGGTTTTAGAAAAGGCAGAGGAACCAGCGATCAAATTGCCAACATCCACTGGATCATAGAAAAAGCAAGAGAGTTCCAGGAAAACATCTACTTCTGCTTTATTGACTATGCCAAAGCCTTTGACTGTGTGGATCACAATAAACCGTGGAAAATTCTTCAAGAGATGGGAATACCAGACCACCTGACCTGCCTCTTGAGAAACCTGTATGCAGGTCAGGAAGCAACAGTTAGAACTGGACATGGAACAACAGACTGGTTCCAAATAGGAAAAGGAGTACATCAAGGCTGTATATTGTCAGACCTGTTTAACCTGCTTATTTAACTTATATGCAGAGTACTTCATGGGAAACTCTGGGCTGGATGAAGCACAGGTTGGAATCAAGACTGCTGGGAGAAATATCAACAACCTCAGATATGCAGATGACACCACCCTTATGGCAGAAAGCGAAGAACAACTAAAGATCCTCTTGATGAAAGTGAAAGAGGAAAGGGAAAAAGTTGGCTTAAAGCTCAACATTCAGAAAACTAAGATCATGACATCTGGTCCCATCACTTCATGGCAAATAGATGGAGAAACAGTGCAAACAGTGGCAAACTTTATTTTTTGGGGCTCCAAAATCACTGCAGATGGTGACTGCTGCTGCTAAGTCACTTCAGTTGCGTCCGACTCCGTGCAACCCCATAGACGGCAGACCACCAGGCTCCCCCGTCCCTGGGATTCTCCAGGCAAGAACACTGGAGTGGGTTGCCATTTCCTTCTCCAATGCATGAAAGTGAAGAGTGAAAGTGAAGTTGCTCAGTCATGTCTGACTCTTAGCGACCCCATGGACTGTAGCCTACCAGGCTCCTCTGTCCATGGGATTTTCCAGGCAAGAGTACTGGAGTGGGGTGCCATTGCCTTCTCCGGATGGTGACTGCAGCCATGAAATTAAAAGAAGCTTACTCCTTGGAAGGAAGGTTATGACCAACCTAGACAGCATATTAAAAAGCAGAGACATTACTTTGCTGACAAAGGTCTGTCTAGTCAAGGTTATGGTTTTTCCAGTAGTCATGTATGGATGTGAGAGTTGGACCATAAAGAAAGCTGAGCACTGAAGAACTGATACTTTTGAACTGCTGTGTTGGAGAAGACTCTTGAGAGTCCCTTGGACTGCAAGAAAATCCAACCAGTCCATCCTAAAGGAGATCAGTCCTGGGTGTTCACTGAAGGACTGATGTTGAAGCTGAAACTCCAATACTTTGGCCACCTGATGTGAAGAGCTCACTCATTTGAAAAGACCCTGATACTGGGAAAGATTGAAGGCAAGAGGAGAATACGAAGACAGAGGATGAGATGGTTGGATGGCATCACCGACTCAATGGACATAAGTTTGAGTAAGCTCCGGGAGTTGGTGATGGACAGGTAGGCTTGGTGTGCTGTGGTCCAAGGGGTTGCAAAGAGTTGGACACGACTTAACGACTGAACTGAACTGATAGGTAGTGGAGTAATCAGATAAAAATCAAATGACACAAAATGGAATCTTATCATTTTAATAGTCTCCATGTGGCAGCAATCCTTAATCATCTGCCAGTTATCATATTGTTTAGGCCTTCAAACTACATATTCAATCACAGAGATTTTCATTACAATGGGTCAAATTCACATTTTCTTTTTGCTCTTAAAATTCTTCTGAAATGAAGATAGTATAAATAGTATTGTTATCTCCATTTTCTGAAGTCAACTATTTGTTTTTTTTAAGGAACAAATGTTAAGGATTGATGAAATAAGTAGTTTAATCGGCCATGGTTTCTATTTGTTTAATCTGTGACAAAGTTTTTTTTACCTGTCATTTAAGAACCATTTGATAGACACTCTTTGGGCTCTCACTTTTATTAAGGAAATAATTTAGAATCAGTCTGGATGAGAACAATCTCCAGATTTTATGACAGTGATGTCCCTTACTACTGGATACAGCTATATTTTTTGTATTGGCATTAGGAGATAAAGTAATATGCTTTATAAGTTAAAGAATTAATGCTGTAATTAAGTAAGAAAGTCTAGTACAAAAACAACTGTGGAACTAACAATACTTTATTCATCTGTCACTGTTTCTGAAAGTTAGACAAGAAATTTTCCATTGACATTTCTGCAACTTCCTACCTGCATTATTTCTGAGAACAAATTTAATTGCATAATAGAAGTAGAATAGGTTTTAAATATACCAATGACTGAAATAATACTAAAGTCAACTGATTAAAATACATCATCCTGACTGTTCAGATTAACAAAAGAAGTATTTGAAATGGATCATTAAATAGAGGATATTATTTCATTGATTTCTTCAAGCTTTTCTTCCTGATTCAGCTACTAAGTGTGTGGAACTGCCTCTGAAGGATCCCATTTTCAAGAAAATTTTGACTTCCTACCAGCCATGTACCCTTGCTTTGGCAATTAATTCTCATTTAGCAAGGAAGTCTTTATATATCTTCAGCCTTTTCTCTCTCCCATAAATAATACCAATTATAGGGAGATTTGAATCTAACTGGATACATTCATTCTTATTCCTCTAGTATAGCAAAAGGCATGGCTGCATAGACTCACTAGAACAAGTAACATGATAATCAATTAATGACCTTGTTTTAAAAGGGTATATTCAGTTGATCTGAATAATAGTTCTGATCCTGGTAGCCTGAAAGAAGTTCAGTTTAAAATTCTCAAGGCTAAATTTGAACCCTTAGTTTATAATTCATATAATCATTCTTTGGATTATTTGACATATTTTAATTTGTAGATTAAAATATGTCTTTTCATTATAGGGGACTGGAATGCAAAAGTAGAAAGTCAAGAAACACCTGGAGTAACAGGCAAATTTGGCCTTGGAATATGGAATGAAGTAGGGCAACGGCTAATAGAGTTTTGCCAAGAGAACACACTGGTCATAGCAAACACCTGCTTCCAACAACACAAGAGAAGGTCTACACATGGACATCACCAGATGGTTAACACTGAAATCAGATTGATTATATTCTTTGCAGCCAAAGATGGAGAAGCTATATACAGTCTGCAAAACAAGACTGGGAGCTGATTGTGGCTCACATCATGAACTCCCTACTGCCAAATTCAGACTTAAATTGAAGAAAGCAGGGAAAACCATTAGACCATTCAGGTCTGACCTAAATGACATAAATCCCTTATGATTATACAGTGGAAGTGAGAAGTAGATTTAAGGGACTAGATTAATAGATAGAGTGCTTGATGAACTATGGACTGAGGTTTGTGACATTGTACAGGAGACAGGGATCAAGACCATCCCCATGGAAAGGAAATGCAAAAAAGCAATATGGGTGTCTGGGGAGGCCTTACAAATAGCTGTGAAAAGAAGAGAAGTGAAAAGCAAAAGAGGAAAAGAAAGATATAAGTATCTGAATGCAGAGTTCCAAAGAATAGCAAGAAGAGATAAGAAAGCTGTCCTCAGCGATCAATGCAAAGAAACAGTGGAAGAGAACAGAATGGGAAAGACTAGAGATCTCTTCAAGAACATTAGAGATACCAAGGGAACATTTCATGCAAAGATGGGCTTGATAAAGGACAGAAATGTTATAGACATAACAGAAGCAGAAGATATTAGGAAGAGGTGGCAAGAATACACAGAAGAACTGTACAAAAAAGATCTTCATGACCCGGATAATCACGATGGTGTGATCACTCAACTAGAGCCAGACATCCTGGAATGTGAAGTCAAGTGGGCCTTAGGAAGTATCACTATGAACAAAGCTAGTGGAGGTGATGGAATTCCAGTTGAGCTATTTCAAATCCTGAAAGATGATGCTGTGAAAGTGCTGCACTCAATATGCCAGCACATTTGGAAAACTCAGCAGTGGCCACAGGACTGGAAAAGGTCAGTTTTCATTCCAATCCCAAAGAAAGGCAGTGCCAAAGAATGCTCAAACTACCGCACAGTTGCACTCATCTCACATGCTAGTAAAGTAATGCTCAAAATTCTCCAAGCCAGGCTTCAGCAATACGTGAACCGTGAACTCCCTGATGTTCAAGCTGATTTTAGAAAAGGCAGAAGAACCAGCGATCAAATTGCCAACATCCGCTGGATCATCAAAAAAGTGAGAGTTCCAGGAAAACATCTACTTCGCTTTATTGACTATGCCAAAGCCTTTGACTGTGTGGATCACAATAAACTGTGGAAAATTCTGAGAGAGATGGGAATACCAGACCACATTACCTGCCTCTTGAGAAACCTATATGCAGGTCAGGAAGCAACAGTTAGAACTGGACAGGGAACAACAGACTGGTTCCAAATAGGAAAAAGAGTATGTCAAGGCTGTATATTGTCACCCTGCTTATTTAACTTCTATGCAGAGTACATCATGAGAAATGTTGGAATGGAAGAAACACAAGGTGGAATCAAGATTGCCGGGAGAAATATCAATAACCTCAGATATGCAGATGACACCACCCTTATGGCAGAAAGTGAAGAGGAACTAAAAAAGCCTCTTGATGAAAGTGAAAGAGAAGAGTGAAAAAGTTGGCTTAAAGCAAAGCATTCAGAAAATGAAGATCATGGCATCCAGTCCCATCACTTCATGGGAAATAGATCGGGAAACAGTGGAAACAGTGTCAGACTTTATTTTGGAGGGCTCCCAAATCACTGCAGATGGTGATTGCAGCCATGAAATTAAAAGACACTTATTCCTTGGAAGGAAAATTATGACCAACCTAGATAGCATATTCAAAAGCAGAGACATTACTTTGCCAACTAAGGTCCGTCTAGTCAAGGCTATGGTTTTTCCAGTAGTCATGTATGGATGTGAGAGTTGGACTGTGAAGAAAGGTGAGCACTGAAGAATTGATGCTGTTGAACTGCGTTGTTGGAGAAGACTCTTGAGAGTCCCTTGGACTGCAAGGAGATCCAACCAGTCCATTCTGAAGGAGATCACCCCTGGGATTTCTTTGGAAGGAATGATGCTAAAGCTAAACTCCAGTACTTTGGCCACCTCATGCAGATAGCTGACTCATTGGAAAAGACTGATTCTGGGAGGGATTGGGGGCAGGAAAAAAGGGGATGACAGAGGATGAGATGGCTGGATGGCATCACCGACTCAATGGACATGGGTTTGGGTGAACTCCAGGAGTTGGTGATGGACAGGGAGGCCTGGCGTGTTGCAATTCATGGGGTCGCAAAGAGTCAGACACGACTGAGCTACTGAACTGAACTGAATTTGTAGAACTTTAAACAGTGCATTTTTATCCTCTTCTAGAACAATAATATATTTATTCCATAAAGACCATGCTGGACAGAAGCATGTATTTGTTAGGGAAGGGAAATTAGTGGATATTTCTTAATATATAGTCACTAAATATAAGCCTGAAGAATTTCAATGAGCTCTCAATAGGTGTTTGATGTATGCTCGGTCACTCAGGCATGTCCAACTCTCTGCGACCCCATGGACTATGGCCCACCAGGCTCCTCTCTCCATGGAGGAAGAGGCAAGAATACTGGAGTGGGTTGTCATTTCTCTCCTCCAGGGGATCATTCCGACCCAGGGATCAAATCTGCCTTTTCTACATTTCCACTGAGCTGTCTAGTGTTTGATGGATGCTAAAAATATCATCAATAGTTGATCCTTAACCATAAAAGTCTCATAAAATATAATTTTCACCTGTTTACTTCTATTCTTAACCCTTCCTAATCTGTGGTAATTATGACAGCCCTTCAGGCAACTGATGTGTTTGCGCTAAAAACACTTTTAACTGATGTGTGAAATTAAGGTGTAAATACATACTATTCACACAGATATTCAGTTCTAGATTATTTCTGAAATCCCAAACTCCCAGAAAAGTAGAATTGCGTCATCTAGATCTAGAGAGCCATATTCAAAGTTTTGTTAGAAATAGAGGTTCTTTTTCATTTGGACACATTTGGTATCTTCCCATGGTTCCACTTTCCTTTTAAAACTTAAGCTCCTGGGAGAAAGTGGCTTTTGGTCAAGAGAAAAATTCTGAATATATCTGTGTAAGAAATAACTCTGGGGACAACAGATAGGTCTAAAATTTTTTGTTTATTGGCTTTTAATAATTAAAGAAATCTATAATTGTATTGACTTCATCAATCTACCATTTCACTGACTCTCTTCTCATTTTGGTGGCAGAGCTTACTGACAGCAAATGTATTCAACTGCTATTTTTTCTAGAAGTCCAGAAGCCTCAGTAGAAGTGACACCAACATGAGTAGGAGTGACGAGAAGAGGATGGTTGAAAGAAGCAAGGAGAATCTCAACCTACCAACTCACTCAAAAAGATCTCCTTCCCGACTGTTTATAAAAATGTTTGGGGCTCAAAATGATTCTATAAAAGAATTCCAATCTGTTGTTGAGTTTCTGTGATGACCAAGTCTACCAGATGGCTGAGTCTACCAGAAGAAAAATATACTCCAACCAGTGCAAACTTTGCTATCAGAGGAGAAAAATGAGGCTTGGGAAAGAATCAGAAAAGAGGAAGCCAGAATTGTGCTTGGCATTACTCACAATAATAGAGAATATTGTTTTCATTTGCTTGTGGACTGATGAAGTCAAGACATTATTCCTGGGTATTCTTCACAGTTAATAATGTATATTGTTTTAGGAGGGAAAAAATACAAATTCTCAGGCAAAACTTACACTACTTGACATATTTCTTTCTGTACAAAAGGAGAGTTTAGCTATCGCATTGACATTCACTAAAGTTTCAGAATTTTTTTAATTTCAATTTTTCTTTAAACTAGAACAGATATTCTTGACTCTTATGTTTGTGATGGAAATAGGAAGCCTATCTATTTCCCTGTCTCTTATCTCTCGTATGTAAGGTTTACTCAGTTGATTTTCCTATCTGCTTCATCCACATCTGTCTCGCTCTCTTATAGCGTCAAAATTTATTCTACTTACTGCCATCCCTATGTTTCCCAATATTTAAATCTTCATTTCTGTTTCTTATCTACTCCAGACTTTCTCTATTTCTATGTAAGTGAGCTACATCCACCCTCCACCACTACCCCACTTCCTGCCCCCTGCCTTAATCCTTATAAAGGATTCCAACAGCAACACTGCCCACTCTCAGTTAAACTGCAAAAGCCAAGAACTGTAGTTGCATTTATTTCAGTTCTATATTTATATAGACTACTGATAGCAATATTTGTTTTTAAAGGCAAAAGTTTTGGAGAAAATTACTTTTCAATGACTATAACTTTGAAGATTATATATTTTAGATGAGATTTTTTATGTGTGTGTGTGTGTGTGTGTGTTTTTCACTCAGTCATGTCCAACTCTTTGCGACCCCATGGATGATAGCCTGCCAGGCTCCTCTGTCCATGGAATTTTCCAGGCAAGGATACCAGTGGGTTGCCATTTCCTTCTTCAGGGGATCTTCCCAACCCAGGGATTGATCCCAGGTCTCCTGCATTGCAGGAGACAGATGCTTTACCATCTGATCTACTAGGGAAGCCCCAAGATTTTTTATAGCACAGCAATTAAACAATTTTATTTAAATTACTAAATGTATGGCTGAAGTTGATTTTCTTTTAAACATCTACTTCTCATTTAAAAAATGACATAAATCTATTCTTACCCTGTGAAAAATTCTACAACAGACAGATTTTCATTACCAAGTGAAAAATCAATCCCAGTGGTAATTTGATTTGGTTGTTTTAAACACAGACGATGGTGTGGCTGCATGGTATTCAACAGCAAAACAATTTAAGATTTTCAAAATATATTTTAGACATTTTCTAAATAAGTATATAAAGAAACATACATTATACTAAGTAAAATGCGTTATACTAAGAAATGTGACAAATGGCACGATTATAATAAGGAGTGATTATTAATGAATTAACCAAATTTTAATATTAATACTTTATACAGTCTGAAAAGCAAAAATTCTGATTTGGGGGTTTGTGAAAGAAAGGATTAAAAGAACACAAAAATGACCAAACCTCACATAAGTGGAAGTGAAAGTGGTTCAGTCGTGTCCGACTCTGCAACTCTGTGGACTATACAGTCCATGGAATTCTTCAGGCCAGAATACTGGAGTGGATAGCCTTTCCCTTTTCCAGGGTATCTTTCCAACCCATGGGTCAAACCCAGGTCTCCCACACTGCAGGCTGATTCTTTACCAGCTGAACCACAAGGGAAGCCTAAAATCCACATAATTTCTTTCAAATTTCTTTTAGTTTCTTCTAGTGAGTTTTTGGGCATGCCTCAGAGATGATGAACATCTGGAAATCTTGAAGCTCTGAATGGTTGAGCAGGCATTGTAGATGTGGAAAAACCATGGGCAAGCTCAACAGAAGTCATCTGTAAGCCAAGACTTACTTAGCTGCATTTTAATACCTTTTTCTTCAATTATATTCATCCTGATGTTGACCTTGAAACCCATTTTTATTACTCTAACTGCCAAGTCATTATGCACTTAGAACAAAAGACACTTGAAAGAGGGCAGAGTCACTAATGTTGCAAGAGATTTGAATGTCTAGTCTTTACAGATTGAAAACTTTCAGATTTAATATCACTGAAATTTTAAAGTTTCTTGGTTTACTCTTACAAGAAGGGAAATAATTTAAGTTTCATTTGTTTTAAAGAATGCTTCTGCAAAGCAGGAGACCTGAATTCAATCCCTGGGTCAGGAAGATCCTCTAGAGTAGGAAATGGCAACCCACTCTAGTGTTCTTGCTGGGAAAATCTCTGGACAGAGGAGCCTGTCGAGCTACAGTCCATCAGGTCACAAAGAGTCAGACAGGACTGAGCATGCACGTGTGTGATCTTGGCAAATAACCTAAACTCCAAGTCTCCAACTGAGAAAGTCTAAACTCAGTTTCTTCTTTCATTAAAGTGTACAAAAATAATAGTGCTTACCTCATATGATTGCTGTGAGGATAAGATGAACAAATAAGTATTTAGCACAATGCCTGCCATAGTACCTCATAGTTCTTCCCAAGGTGACTGCAATATAATTCGATAGACTGAAGGTAAAAACAATGATGTGATACGACGACTAAAATACAAACACTCCTTCTGACAGCACTGTTGTTTTCAGTCACCACCAAAGTTTCAACTAATTCTCAAAGTGCTCAAAGTAGTACTCCCTAGAATTCGAGGAGTGGGGGTGGATTTACCTCACTGTGACATCTTCTAGCAGTGATTCACAGACTTTTTGAAATAATGGATATTAGAATTTAAGATTTTGGAGACTGACATAGCAAGAGAGAATTTAAACTACCACTAAAAAACAGCTTAAGATTTAACACCTTCAACACTTTGCTATATATTATCCACTCCCAGATATATAGAACAAGACAGTAGATGCAGGAGCAAAATTCTTTCTGATAGATGAACACATTTTGTTTATTTTATATATCTAAATCTCTGGATCCACAACTTGGTGGGTACCCACAATTTGTTCTCCCATAATGCTTGGAGTACTGCTAGGCATAGCCATGCTTGCGTGCTAAGTTGCTTCAGTCATGTCCAACTCTTTATGACCCTATGGACTGTAGCATTGCAGGTTCCTCTGTCCATGGGATTCTCCAGGCAGGAATACTGGAGTGGGTTGTCATGCCCTCCTCCATGGGATCTTTCTGACCCAGGGATCAAACCCGTGTCTCCTACAGCTCTTGCACTGCAGGTGGATTCTTTACTGCTAGCCACTGGGGAAGCTCTGCATAGCCATGAAAGTGAAAGTGAAGTCGCTCAGTCATGCCTGACTCTTTGCGACCCCATGGACAGTAGCTTGCACCAAGCTCCTCTGTCCATGGGATTTTCCAGGCAAGAATACTGGAGTGGGTTGCCATTTCCTTCTCCAGGGAATCTTCCCAACCCAGGGATTGAACCCAGGTCTTCCATATTGTAGACAGACGCTTTACCGTCTGAGCCACCAGGAAAGCCATAGGTATCACCAAAAGCTACAGTAGCTACAACCGAGAGTAAAAGGTTCAACCAAAGCCTTTCTAAAATGGATTCCCCACTGAATCTCTGCAGTATCACAGTGGTGTCTGATCACAGTAGTATCAAAGTATTAATGCTACATAGTAGGATTATCACAGTAGAAGTATCACAGTAGTATCTTTTGACATAGAGATAAGATTGAAAAACTCTTCTACAGAGACTTGGCGAAACAGACTCAAATGGGGTACTGGCTAAGACTTCACCAATTAATATCCTTTGATTCCCATTCCATTTGTGGTTTAATTTCTGATTCTTCATTCTCATCCTATTCAGGCTTCCCTGAACAGTAAAGACTCTGATGGCAATGCAGGAGACCTGGGTTCAATTCCCCGGGTTGGAAAGATTCCCTAGAGAAGAATGGCTACTCACTCCAATATTCTTGCCTGGAGAATTCCCTGGACAGAGGAGTCTGGTGGGCTATAGTCTATGGGGTCGCAAAGAGTTGGCCATGACTGAGCTACTAACACTTTCACACTTTCATCCTATCCAGCCTAATGCCTACTCATTTCAGAACAACTGTAAAACTAACACTGAAATAAAAAACATTAATTGTAGAGTAAAATATAACCTCAAATAATAATAATACCATTTTCACACCTATTTCAGTCAATCTGGAAGCCCAGGCTAATAATCCTATTGTCATTTTCATTTCTTTAGGTTGATTCTCACTAGAATCTTAACTTGATATCCTCAATTAATACATAATAAAAAACTAAAATTGAACATTTAAAGGAATCATCATTCTTTTTACTCTGTGAGGTAATAGCAAACATATCCATTTTAGGTTCTGAAATTTCAGATTTTAGGCAAAAGTGCTATACAATATAGGGTATTCAGAAAATGCTTATGATAGTAGGAAGAAGATATAAATGAGTTTACACATGAACGATACAGAAAATTTAAAGATATATTACATTATTTTACAAAATGATTAATAAAGTTTTTGGATAGATTAAACAATTATTTAGCTATTAATAAGAGGGACTAGCTCACAAATGTTTAATCAATAGATAATTGCATGGGATTCTCAAAGCAAGGAGAGAAACAAGCAAATGATCATCATGAGTTGTACTGCTGAGATGATTAAACATAATATCATGGACTTTGAAAATAGATTTCATGTAAAATGGATGTATGTATGGATAATGTAAATACCTATTCATTCTGTTTACAGTAGTAAATGAATAAAACTTTTCCTTTTATGGGAAAATTACTGAAGCCTTTTGCAACCAAGTAAGTGATATGGTTCTTTTCTTTGGTCAGGTTATTTAAGGATCCTTTGGCTCTGATAGGTATTTCTTCAATTTCTCCTCTTTCTTCATAAAGAAGTAAATTTTCCTACTTTTCTGAGATCTTTTAATTTCCTCTTCACCAATCATTACTCAACAGCCTTTAAATATAATCAGGTGTTTGCCATCTTAAAATCACTTCTGTCTTCCTCATACCCTCTTCCAGAGTCTACCATAATTCTCGCTTTTTAAAAGGAAACTACTTTTTGAGTTTTCTGTCTCTATTTCTTAACATTGGTTAGTATGGATTCAGCCCCTTTGATTAAATAAATTACTTTTGCCAAGACAACCAATAACCTTTTTGTTGCTAAAGTCAAAAAGTCTTTAGTCATATCTTGCTTGATTTTTTTGTCACCATGTGATACTGTTGACTCTTCCTTAACATTTTTTTTTTGAGTTCCAAGGTGATGTCACTTTTCTTTGTTTTTTTCCTTCTACAGCTTTTTACTTGTCATTGGAGTAGAAAGCCCCATCTATTCTACTCCAGTCAAAGCCAATCAAAGCCAATCATATAGTTTTATTCATCTTGCTGTGGGTGAGAAATCCTTAGCTATTTTGGATCAGTGAGATGTAAAAAGAGGCTTGTTGGGGGATTTAGGGAAGAAAGGCTTTGCTTGTAAGAGACAGCTACTGGAAACTTGGTTCTCTCTCCTTATAAACTTGAAAGAGGAAGCTTGTTATCTTCAACTGTCATAGGTAGCCATCTGATAATTATGAGAGGAACCAATTTTAGGATAGAGCCAACAATATGAATGGAAGAGTGGAGAGGGGAAAAACCCCAAGTATTTAAAATTATCTTTGTTGTTCAGTTGTCAAGTCCAACTGTTAGCGACTCCATGGACTGCAGCATGCCAAGCTCCTCTGTCCTCTACTATCTCCTAGAGTTCGCTCAAGTTCATGTCCATTGAATTGGCGATGCCTAATGATTTCATCCTCTGCTGCCCTCTTTTCCTTTTGCCTTTAATCTTTTCCGGCGTCAGGGTCTTTTCCAATTATCTTGGATTAATCTGAGGCTCAGCCTAGATTTTGTCTACTTATGTTAGCTAAATATTTCTTTAATGTTCAAGACTAAAATTTTCCATAGCTTGTGGTAGAAAAAAACCTTATTGATAAAATATTTAGCCATTTCTTCTCTGTAATTCTAAGAACATGTCATATGTTGGTGTTCCGTGGAGCTCTGTGTCTTCTGTCTTATTCGTGACTCAGTTATGACATGTTTTAATGATTGCTAAATTTGTATCATCAACTAAGATTTCTCTCCTGAACTCCTGAAAAATATATCTAAATATCCACTAAAAATTTCCACTCATTTTCTAAAAGATACCTCAAATCAACATTTTAACTTTTTTTTGTTGTTGCACAGCATAGTATGTGGACTCTTAGTTCCCTGAGCAGGGATTGAACTCCAGCCTCCTGCTTTGGAAGCATGATGTCTTAAGCACTGACCTTCCAGGGAAGTCTTAAATCAACATATTAAAACTTAAACTCCCTTCCTCTCTTCCACTTCCACTTGTCACTCGTTTTGCCACCCCACCTCAGTGAATGGCACATCATGACTTATACAAATTAGAAACCTGGTTATCAATCTTAGAACTATTATCTGTCTTTTATGCCCTATGTACAGTCAATCACAAGATCATGTTGGCTCTATCTTTTAAGAATATACCAAATCTTTGCATTTTCTCTCTACCACTCATTGGTCCATCCACTCTCCCTTGGATTACAAGAGAAGCTTTGTAACTTGTTGCATGGCCTCAAATCTTTCTCCTTTCCAATTCTTTCTCAGAAAACCTGTCAAAGTGCTCTTCAGGTAAAATTTTAATGATGGCTCTCCCCTGTTTAAAACACTTCTTCCCATTTCTTTCAGGATAAAGCGCTGGTTTATGCTTATACTCCTGGCCTTATTTTCACACCATCCTTCTCTCTTGCTGCTGCTGCTGCTGCTAAGTCGTTTCAGTCGTGTCTGACTCTGTGCAACCCCATAGATGGCAACCCACCAGGCTCCCCCGTCCCTGGGATTCTCCAGGCAAGAACACTGGAGTGGGTTGCCATTTCCTTCTCCAATGCATGAAAGTGAAAATTCAAAGTGAAGTCGCTCAGTTATGTCCGACTCTTCAAAACCCCATGGACTGCAGCCTACCAGGCTCTTCCATCCATGGGATTTTCCAGGCAAGAGTACTGGAGTGGGGTGCCATTGCCTTCTCCAATCCTTCTCTCTTAACTTTCTTCAATTTCTTTACTAAATAGGTGTCCTTTCCAGGTGCTCTCCCAGCCCTGTATTCCATCCTCACAGGACTGTATTTATCTGCAGTGCTGGATATTGCTCAATAGGCAGATTAATAACTTGTATAACACCTGAAAACCAAGATAGTAACAATTTTTGTGTAAAATAATTTGACATTTAATGTATATTTTTAAAAAAGCACTGAAGCATTCATCAAGGGAAGAAATCACTTAAGTTACAAAGAAAGTATGTGATTGTGTAGAGTATATGTTATGAAGCACAATTACAAAATGAACATTCATGAGCTTAAGAACTAGAGTGTAAGAACCACAATTCAGCTGAAGAAACAGAATACTACTACTACTATCAGCTTCCTCCCTGATCATCCTATCCCTAGATCCTATCTCTTTAGAGACAACCATAATCCTAAATGTTTTGCTAACCATTCCCTTATAAAAAGTTTTCTCACTCATATACTTGTGCCTAAATAATATATTTTAGTTTTACTTGTTTTTGAGACTTATAAATATGGAATTCTTTTTAATTGATTCAGTTGCATTTGCTTTATTTTTTGCTCTTGATGTGTGCCATCACCTGAAACTTGTTCCTCACTCAAACTATGCTTCTAAAGTTTATACATGTTATCCTAATTATAGCTAACAAGTGTTCATTGCTGCAAAATATTCCTTTGTGTAAATAACAGAATTTACTTTCTCACAGTCCTTTTAATAGACAGATTTATCCAGTTTTCTACCATTGTAAGCTTTACAAGTATCTTGAATGACATACACAAGAGTTTTGCTAGGATATCTTAGGAGGGCAATTGTTGGAATGTTGGATATATTCATATTCAGCTTTTATAAGAAAATTTATTGTCAATGTGATTGTATTTTATACTCTTTCAAGAAGTATAAAGGAGTGCCCACTACTCTTATACTTGGAAACAGCTTATAGTTTCATATTTCTTAATTTTTGATAGTCTAGTAGGTTTAAAATAATACCTTTTTGCTTTTTCCTGATTAATAAAAAGTTCAGTTTTAATATTAACTTACTCTCCCAATTGCTTTTATTTTTACCATACTTTTGGTATTGTGTTATCCATCTTTTCATATTTTTTGTAGAAGTTTTAAAAAATATATTCTGGAATATTCATCTCTTGTCCTACATATATGTTGCAGTTATCTTCTCAGTTAGAGCTTTCTTTTTACTCCTTTTATGGTGATTTAACAGGAAGTATTATAATCACCTACTTATCACTCAGCCTATCTCACCAGACTAACAGGTTCTAGAGGTAAGACACCACACTATATCTTATTCATTTTTGGGCCCTAATATCTAGCAAGACCTCAACACAGTAGTGCTGCTTCATACATACAGTTGCTCATTAAGTGTTTAATGAATGAATGACAGGATGAATGAGTTGCTATGATTTTACAGGTGATGAATCAATCTTTTAGTGGTCAAATTTCATTTTATACAAATTGGTTACACTATGCTGCTGAATCAGAACTCAGAAAGTATACACTACACAATTTCCTGTACTTGTACTTCAAAGGTGGGTGTCAGGCATTAATAAGAGGTGATAAATTTTCAGAGAGGTGGCAGGATGTTGTTTATAAAAATTCATTACCAGCTCTGAACATTTGGCAATATTCACTTTTCATTTTTTTCAACACACTTAAAACAGTTAGCCAAACTCCCTATTGTAGGATAGTATTTAGCCTAAATTTATCACAAAGTTAGAAATGATGTTAAGACACAAGATATGGATTACATATTACAATGGATATGCAAGGTTCACGCTTTGTGTCATTAATTTGAAATTGGTTACCTTTTTAGTAATGGTGTCCGGAGGTACATCCCGCCTCCCAAGAGGATAAGGATTCCATTGGCCACTAGGAGATACATCTTCTTGTCCATTGTCTAAAATGTTGCTTTGCTGGGACGGGGTCTATTGCAAAAATGGTATGGCATTCTTTAGTGATGTAATAGAAGTTTATCATAGTTTTCTGAAAAGAGTCCCTAATGATTATGGTAAAATCACTTTTTTTTAATTGCAGAAAAACATATATCCTAAACTGGAGGTATTTTATCCACTATTTACTTGATAAGAATTGTAAATTAATAGCTTTTTGGAAGCAATGAGAAATTCAATTAAAATAACCATCTTAGAGTTATTTACTGAATTTTAAAGAGAAGTTTAAATTTGCAGTACTAGAATAAAAATAATCAGAATAAAATTAACCAATTGTTACAAAGCACATTTAAAAGTTGCTTAAGTTACTTCTTTAGTATTATCTTAACATTTAGAATATAAACTGAAACCATACAATATACAGTATGTAATTTCTAATATTCCAAACCATAATCTAAAACAAATTTTATAAAGCTGTACTGATTCTGGGAGAATGTGTCTTGCACTAATCTACAATGATGTTAACACTAGCATAGTGTGAGATTCATGGTAAACTATGACATTATCTATAGATCACTTAGAGGAAAAATTAACACATCAAAAAGTATTGGGCTGTTAGAATTTCAGTTTAAATAAATCCTAATTGTTTTGACTCCAAATTTATTTGTGTAGATCATTTATACATTAAAGATTAAACTATTCATATATATTTTATTTTTGGCTGGTTTACTGCTTATTATTTTTTAACAAATAACAATACTCCTGTCTCTGTTATTATTACTACTAGATATTTTGGGAGGCATTTGTAATCTGATCTAAGTAACAGAAGGTAATGATAAACCAAGAGAAAGACAGCCTCCTATGGAGGGCTTCAATAGTGGGATATTTTTCCTGTCGAAGCAGATTAACTTTTTGTACAGACTTTTTTCTCCTCATGCCTATAGGATATACAAGTACTGCCTGATTTCCTGGGGAATTCTTATGTGGTGAGATATTATAGTCAGTGTTTCTTATGCATTTACCCCACATATTTTGGAGGATCCCTGTGGATACAGAAAGTCTGGTTAGAGAGTGTATGTGCAGTTCTTTGTGTGAAGAATTGTCCTCCAACCCTGGAATGAGAGAACTGGGCCATTCTTCTCTTCATAATATGGTGCAGATGCGCTGCTTGCCAGGCTTCATCCAGTTATACTGAGTGGTCCTAACTGTTCTCCTTTACAAAACAATTATATAATGATCCTATCTGCATTTTGATTACATGCATTTTTAAAAAGCATTGCTTGGAACTGTTAAAATAATATTTATTATGACAAAATTAATTAAAATTTAGGTGAAATTTTTCTGGGGTCTCGTGGATATAGTGAAAGTAAGGAAATGATTCCGTTTTCTTCTTGTATTTTGACTGTGTGAATTCCTTTTTCATGAGTATCAGAAAGTATGAAAAAAAGAGGAAAAAGCTATTGAATTAAGGTTCCTGGCCTAGTTAGGAGTGAATTCACCTGTGTTTGCTTGAAAATCAGATATAGGTTAACATATTTAAGAGGACTTCCCTGGTGGCTCAGACGTTAAAGCATCTGCCTACAATGTGGGAGACCCAGACCCCTGGGTTGGGAAGATCCCCTGGAGAAGGAAATGACTACCCACTCTAGTATTCTTGCTTGGAAAACCCCATGGATGGAGGAGCCTGGTAGGCTACAATCCACGGGGTCACAAAGAGTTGGACACGACTGAGTGATTTCACTTTAACATAATGTAACATATATATTACTTGAAAATAACCAGACAGCTCCTCAATGACCATCTATCTGCCTGATTTCAAGCATTAATTTTCTAATTTTTATTTTTAGAGATTAGTGTTTGTACATGCCCATGCATAATTTTTCTAGCTAATATTATGACATAAAATTTCTAAAATTAAGCAGTTAAAATACAATTATGCAGAGTGGGCACTACTGGACAGTTTTCTTTTTGAATTTTTAGTATGCATGTCATTGCTGGTTTGATTTCTTTGCCAGTAAAGTGGGATTATAAATATGTTCAACTAGCTCAGTGTGTGGAACACAGAGTTTTTCAAAGTGGCCAGAATTAAGCACAAATAATCCTTTTTTTCTCCATTTCATCCCCATCTTTATCACTGTTTCCTCCATTAAACTTCCATCAGCTGCCCCAACATGACTCTTAGTCACAGAGAACAACTGAAATTGCAAGATTCTTTTTAATGTTAAAAAAGGCTAAAACCCTTAGTCAAAATCCTAAGATCATGATGATATAGATTCTTCATTCATTTACCAATTAATCTTTCTCTTTTTAAAATTAGAACTAACAACTCTACCAATTTCTATATGTTACAGGGGCCAAAGAGAACATAAATACACAGACACATGAAAAAAGAAAATACTCTGAATAGACAATAAGAGTAAAGGAATTTCCTGAAAGCAATTTCCTTTATTCATTTCCAGAATGCTCTGGCTTCTTTGTTTCACTTAAGTGAGACACTCGAGGAGTGACTTCAGTTTTCAAACATGGAAATACTGTGAAACATTTATGTTTGGGAGGGAGGAACCCAAAAGAGAATTATGTAGTGGGTTCACATTTTTTCTCAAAAAGAATGAGTATAGCTATTTACCAAAAAAAAATTTTCGATAAAGTGCTCCTGAACTGTCCAAAAATGCAGTTGTTTAGTTTTTAAAATTTTATGAAATGTTAAAAGGAGCAACCAAAAAATGTAATAATGAAGCTATAATTTATTATTTCAAAGAACATAGCCAATTGAGTTCAGTTTTCATTCAATTATTTTTAGTATCACATTTGAGTTATTTTCTTTAGATACTTTAAAAGATTAAGAATTAGCCTTTTCCTCACCACATATAACCAATTAAACATAAAATATGTGGAAAATCATCACAATATAGCATTTCTTCAGCTTCTAAATTCTGTAGATCCTTAATATTTCAAAATAAAAGAGAAAATGGTCAGTGTGATTTACTTAAAAGCCAGAAATTACACTTAAGAAATTCAGTAATGTTAGAAGAAGTTTTGCTGAACAGACACGAGTCCAAAAAACGACTGCAAACATTTGCAGATTTAACATTTGTGATTTTGACTACTGCAAATGATCACAAGCCTCCACTGGAAGAAGTAATTTCTGATTTTGCTGAGACACAATGTATATGAATATATGTGTCTTTGTGTGTCTATATATCTGTGTCTGTACAAGCATGTATATGAGTGTATACATGCATATGTGCGTATGCATGCCTCTATGTGAGTATATGTGTAGGTACAGGATTCGCATATATGAGTAAATGGACTTAGCTGCTCCTGAAGGTTTGCTCTTGACTGTTAATTGCATTAATGTTAAGGGCATTGCAAGCTTGGGAAATTAACTTATGGCAATTAGCTGGAAGAATTATATCAGAGTAGTATTAGAATTTGGCACTTTGCAAAAGTCTTGGGGTATATTACTTAAGAACTCAAGGATTATTTTGCTTAGTAATTGGCACATAGTTCACAAAGGCACACAGTTAAAAAACGTGTTGAAAACAACTTTCTCCAAAGTATTTTCAGTGAAATTATCGTTATATTATTCTTTTTCTGAAAAAAGTAGGTCATAAAGACAAATATACATCAAGCTTGAATCTACATCATTATGATTTCACAGATCTCAGTCTGAAGATGGTAATGTAATATCCAGATGATCTTTAAGCTATTGTTTCATTATAATGGTGAGGAAGCATCTGTACGAGTACAAGATTATTTTGGTAGTTTTAGTCACTGTCTATGAGGAATTATGTGGATTTACAGACTGAAGGATTTTTTTCATAGTTAGAAAGATAAGTGAATTCTTCCTGAGTGATAGGTAGCCAATAATAGATGCAGCAAAATCAAGAGAAACTATAGGCATAAATTAACCCAAGGTTCAACATAAATCTTGCTTTGCTTTCAGCAAACAAAACAGAACTGGAATTAAATAAATAACCCTTGGAACTCAGGTGAATGAATACATGTTGGATACTGGAACTATCTGATCCTGAGTAATGTGCATATATCTATAAGAAAGGACATTAGAACTTTAAAGAGTTTACGTGCAAACGTTCCCTAATTCAATGATAGTAGAATGAGTATCAACTAATAAAACAGAGGTCATTTTCTTCCAGGCAAAATTATATTAAAATATTATTTAATACACGTTTCCATAATTTCAACTTCTCTTCCCCTGAAATTATAATTTATATTAGTGTCTGCTTCAATAGCCAATAAGTAGTAGGAGCTATGGAATAATATTATGGTGGTAGAAGTTAAAAAAAAGAACATGAAAAAAATTATCTATTTCTCCAGTGCAGAAGAGACCACACTATGTATATTGGCAGCCGGACACCTGCAGATAGGGTGTTGGAAAAGGCAAGTGATTTCTTTCCTAGGCTTGCATATCTCTGGAGCAGCAGTAGCATGGATGAGTAACTTGCAATTTTCTTAGGTTCGTAACCTTTGGTCTTTTATTGCTACCAAACATATTTCTTGGAGATACTGAGTGCTCAGGAAATGCAAGCATTGTTGAAGAGTGGAAGGTAACTACTAGCATTTATTAAACTCAGCTAAATAAGAAAGTACTGTTTCTATAGCCCATAGGGGATGATTTGGGCTGTGATATATTTTGGATTAGTTAATACATTCTATTTGTGTATTCTTTTGTGTTTCCTATTCTATACAATGGTGATAATACTTCCATTTAGGGTTTTTGGTGAGGGTTGTGTGAAAAAATACATTTAAAGTATCTCATGGTACTAGCTACATATTTTCAATAAATCCTAGTCTTTATTCTTCTCCTGTCAAGATATCTATTTTTCCCACCATTAATGTGGATAATAAAAATGACAGTTTGAACTGACATTTTGCAATATTATATTTCTTTTGATAACATAAAATTTCAAGACATTAGCTAAGCTCATTTACAACAGAGCACATCCAAAGAAGCACACTGAATCATCAATAAAGTCATAGAAAGCTACCTTAAATGCTTTTTGGAGAGGCAGTTATAAATGAGAAATGAATAAATGAATGAATAAATGAATACATAAATAAAGACAGAATACTAATAATTTATAATTCAATAGCACATGTGCATGTCTTACATGTTCTGGTAATAAGTATTATGAAATCTTTTAGGAAATTAGAATAAGCATCAAAAAAATGAAAATATTAAAAAAGAAATTAAATTTATCAAACTAATTTTTATGGTTTTTATTTGCATTCTGTTAATATCAAAAAATTCTATAAAGTTACCATAGAAACTGTAATTTACTATTTACAGTACAGAAAGCCTATATTTAGTTTGTAATCCATGAAAAATGTATAATACTAGACTTGGAATATAAGAAATATAAAAAAATAGAAATATTCAAAACAAGTATCAAAATCTGGGAGTGCTTTTCTTTTTATCCACTTAAATATTCATTGTTTAAACGCTTTATTAAGTGCAGAGTTCTTTAATCTTCATCAACAGTTATATCCTCTAACTAGTTTATTACAAGTTAGCTTAAAAGAAAATTTGGAAAAAAAAGAATTAGACACATTTTGGTAGCCTTGAAAAAAAAAATCAGCAAGCCGAAAAAAACCCAAAGAAATTGCTGGATCAGGACTTCAGGTAGTATTAATACAAATAGTGTCTTTTTGTCAATTACCACGAGGGAGTAGAGAGGTAGCAATCACACAAAGGTGCTCTCTCTGGGTACATAACTTGCAAAAAGACAATTTCAGTGTAACAGAAAAAAAAACAAAAGGATTCTCCTTTCTCCTAATTACAAGAAGTTAAGTCTTGCCAGCAGAGAGTGTGGGGAAAGGGCCTGGATTTCAGCTTCCAAATATTCCCTGGCAAAGACACCGTCTATAAAAAATGGATGCTGCAATTACCTGAAAGCATTCATTTCAGTTTCTTAGGACACTTCATTCATTCTTTCTAGGACAACTCAGTGTCATTTACCATAGCACATAAATAGACAGGCAGTATTATCATTCAGGAATTTTATGAATAAAAAGACAGCTCTAGTATTTTCAAGGGAGAATAAACAGTTTTGTTAATTTTACCTATTGAAAATGTTTATATTTTGATCTTACTCTATATTTTAGTGCAATTCTCATGGCTAACAATCATTTAGAGGCTCTCATGATATTTAAATAGCTGATGCTAATATTATTATCTTAAATGGTAAGGTGAGAGTGTCGTAATATATTTTTATATATTTGTAAATCAAAGGAAAATAATTTTTGCCTATCTCCTTTCCTGGTGAGAAGAGTTCCAGGAAATTGAGCTTCAGTCATAGGACTGATTATCAATGGGTCAGTGGAGCCAGAAGGGAGACTCTGAGAGGTTGTACCTTAAGAAAGGTTAACCCTAAAGTTTCCCAGGAAAACCAAACAAATTTTATAATTAATAAGCTCTCTGGGAGAGATGTATCTGAGCACAAAGGCAAAAGGGCAGAGACCTAGGTTGGAAAGAAAGGAGTCCCTGGAGTAATTTTGAAACTGATTAAGCATCTGGTACAAACACCTGATAATGTTTTGCAATAGCAGCAGGGGAGGAAAGTTGTCTGGATGCCTAAATACCTATACTTTATAGGCCTTAAAGTGATCATTTGGGTCATATAATAGTTTGGGGGCAATAGAGTAGTAACCCTGTTTCTTTTCCATCCTTTCCCTCTCTCTTCTCCTGTTGTTGTTGTTGTTTTTGGTATGAGTGAAAAGTGTCAGTTGCTCAGTCGTGTCTGACTCTTTGTGATCCCATGGACTGTAGCCCAGCAGCTACTCTGTCCGTGGGATTTCCCAGGTAAGAATACTGGAACGGGTAGCCATTTCTTTCTCCAGGGAATCTTTCCAACCCAGGGATCAAACCTGAGTCTCCCTCATTGCAAGCGGTTCTTTACCATCTGAACCACCAAATAATAAAGTATTAGTGATAATTCATTTTGAGATAGGCTATTTCAATACTTGATTTTCTTTTTTGATGTGAAGCTGGATGGCAGCATAATAATTTATTTATATTGAAGTATAGTTGATTTGGGGCTTCCCAGGTGGTAAACAACCTGCCTGCCAATGCAGAAGACATGAGAGATGTGGGTTCGATCCCTGGGTTGGGAAGATCCCCTGGACAAGGGCATGGTAACCCACTCGAGTATTCTTGCCTGGAGAATCCCATGGACACAGAAGCCTGACAGGCTATAATCCACAGGGTCCTGGGTTGGACATGACTATAGTGACTTAGAACACAGGCACCATAGTTGATTTACAATATTACATTAGTTTCAGCTGTATGCAAAGTGATTCAGTTCTACATATGTGTGTACGTCTACAAACATATATATTTCAGTTTCTTTTCCATACTTTTTTATTCTTGGTTTGCAATTTAATAGAGTTTCCAAAGAGAATTCCTTTAGATCATCTCTTTGCCCAATTGGGAAGTTTGCAATATCTCCAAGTATTATAATTCTGCAACATTTCTGTTACAGATCATCTTGTTGCTGTTTAGTTTTTAAGTAGCATCTACTTTTGTGACTCCATGGATTGTAGCCCTCCAGGCTCCTCTGTCCATGAAATTTCCCAGACAGGAATACTGGAGTGGGTTGCCATTTGCTTCTCCACAGGATCTTCCTGACCCACAGATCAAACCAGCATCTCCTACATTGGCAGGTGGATTCTTTATCACTGTGCCACCAGGGAAGATCTGTGCCACCCATAGATCATCTTAGAGCTACAGTAGAATGGGAAAGACTAGAGATCTCTTCAAGAAAATTAGAGATACCAAGGGAATATTTTACGCAAAGATGGGCACAATAAAGGACAGAAGTGGTATGGACCTAACAGAAGCAGGAGATATAAAGAAGAGGTGGCAAGAATACACAGAAGAACTGTACAAAAAAGGTCTTTATGACCTGGATAACCATGATGGTGTGATTACTCATCTAAAGCCAGACATCCTGGAGTGTGAAGTCAAGTGGGCCTTAGAAAGCATTATTACAAACAAAGCTAGTGGAGGTGATAGAATTCCAGCTGAGCTATTTCAAATCCTAAAAGATGATATAAAAGTGCTGCACTCAATATGTCAGTAAATTTGGAAAATTGAGCAGTGGCCACAGGCCTAGAAAAGGTCAAAGAAGGGTAATACCAAAGAATGTTGAATTGTGCAGTTGCACTCATTTCACATGCCAGCTAAGTAATGCTCAAAATCCTTCAAGCTAGGCTTCAACAGTACATGAACTGAGAACTTCTAGATGTTCCAGTTGGATTTAGAAAAGGCAGAGAAACCAGAGATCATATTGCCAACATCCACTGGAACACAGAAAAAGCAAGGGAATTCCAGAAAAACATCTGCTTCATTGACTACACTAAAGCCTTTGACTGTGTGGATTCCAACAAACTGTGGGAAATTCTTAAAGAGTTGGGAATACCAGACCACCTTACCTGACTTCTGAGAAATCTGTATGCAGGTCAAGAAGCAATAGTTAGACTGGACAGGAACAATGGACTGGTGCCAAATTGGGAAAGAGTACATTAAGGCTGTATATTGTCACCTGGCTTATTCAATTTATATGCAGAGTACATCATGTGAAATGCTGGGCTGGATGAAGCACAAGCTGGAATCAAGACTGGTGCAAGAAATATCAATAATCTCAAATATGCAGATGATACCACTATAATGGCAGAAAGCGAAGAGGAACTAAAGAGTCTCTGATGAAAGTGAAAGAGGAGAGTGAAAAGCTGGCTTAAAACTCAACATTCTAAAATCTAAGATCATGGTATCTAGTCCCATCACTTCATGGCTAATAGATGGGGAAACAATGGAAACAGTAACAAACTTTATTTTCTTGGGCTCCAAAATCACTGAGGACAGTGACTTCAGTCATGAAAGTAAAAGATGTTTTTTTCCTTGGAAGAAAAGCTATGATGAACCTAGACAGCATATTGAAGAGACATCATGTTGCTGACAAAAGTCCATATAATCAAAGCTTTTGTTTTTCCAGTAGTCATATATGAATGTGAGAGCTGGACCATAAAGAATGCTGAGTGCCGAAGAATTGATGCTTTTGAACTGTGGTGTTGGAGAAGACTCTTGATAGTCGCTTGAACTGCAGGGAGATCAAACCACTCTATCCTAAAGGAAATCAACCCTGAATATTGGTTGGAGGAACTGGTGCTGAAATTGAAGCTCCAATACCTCAGCCACCTGATACGAAGAGCCAATTCATTTGAAAAGAACCTGATGCTGGGAAAGATTGAAGGCAGGAGGAGAAGGGGATGACAGAGGATGAGATGATTGGATGGCATCACTGATTCTCTGGACAGGAGTTTGAACAAACTCTGGGAGATGGTGAAGGACAGGGAGGCCTAGTGTGCTGCAGTCCATGCGTTTGCAAAGAGTCAGACACAACTGAGCAACTGAACAACAATAGTTAATGAATCCATTCTATAGGGTACTCCAAACAACATCATAAAATTAATACAGCAGCAAAGAGGTGCTTAATTTATATCTGGAGAATAATGTACACAATGAGAAACAGTGTTTCAAGTGTTTCAACCATTTTTCAGGCACTGAAATGAAAGTCGCTCAGTGACGTCTGACTCTCTGTGACCCTATGGACTATACAGTCTGTGGAATTCTCCAGGCCAGAATACCAGAGTGGGTAGTCTTGCTCTTCTCCAGGGGATCTTCCCAATCCAGGGATCAAACTCATGTCTCCTGCATTGCTGGTGGATTCTTTGCCAGCTGAGCCACAAGGGAAGCCCTTTCAGGCACTGAATTTGTGTATATTATTCTATAGACTGACAAGAAAACAGGGCAAAAAAACTAAGTAAAATTAGGGGCTGTCCATACAATAATTTCAAGGAGTTCAAGCAATAGCTTCTTTCATACCAAGACCTCTCTAATCTGCTCTTTGCATTCTGTAATTCTATCATTCTAACTTAAGGGTTTGATTTCTATTTAATTGATAAGCCCTCCAGGAAAGTTATCTGTTTAAGTTGGTTATAGCTCATCTGTTCCTTAGTGCAAATGAGTTGCAAGGCCCTTATGAACTTTGGTTTTTTTTTTTTTTTAGGGCAGAGGATGAACCCTGAGCATCTAAGAAGACATTAAGAACAGGCTCCCTTAAAGGAGAGGCTCCAGTGAAAAGGGTCTCACTGATAGTACTGTGTCGGAGCCAACAACACTCAGTCTCAATTCTGAGCTCAGTGACGTCAAGTTACCACTTTGAAATTTCTCAGAGTGAGGGTTCTGTCACTGACATAGGCACAGGCCACAGATCAGGCATTTTTCTTCCTGGAGAGACTTTTGCATACAATACTGGCTCTGCAACAGGAGACTGAGGACAGAGAAAATAACTTACAGAAATTCTCAATTAAGTCATTTTTTTAAAAGTGATCATGGGTGATTAAAGAAAAAAAGCTATGAATAGAAATGTTTTGTTGCTTTTATGACTCTCCTCAGAGTAGGAAGAAAAGTATCCAGAGTTAGGGACTGTTATTAAGACTAATTTGACAATAAAATATGAGTTTGAGGTCTTATGACATTCATTTTGCTGGGAGGATAGTTTGTTTCATCTGTTCATTAATTGATTAAGAGAAGAGAGTTTGGAGGCTACTATCATTTCATTATCCTTACTTTGGCATTGCTTTTTTTTTTTTTAATAAAAACTTACTAGGTTAATGACTACATTAACAATATAGTCATAATGGCATATTGTGTGAAAATGACTCATTAGTTTCCATTGAAATGCAATTAAGACAGATTGCATTAGTCAATTTAAACAGGTATAATGGACATTTTCTGTTTTGCCTGAATAAAACAAGCAGAAATGGTCCTCTGACAATGGAAATATTTTCTCTTATTATATATGCCCTTTCAAATGAGTCTACATTTTCATTTTAAACCATGTCAACTTGCTACTTTCCCATTAACCTAGGATGAGTAAAAATTTGCTAGTTAAGCCACAAATTCATTTCCCATGTTTTACTTCTGTGTAATATTTCCCACACAAAAAATGGACTAATGAAGCTTTTAGAAGTGCTAATGACTTAATTGTCATTCTAACCTAGGGCTCTAGGACTTTTCCAACTAAAATCCAATCATAATTTCTTTTTCTGTTCTCAGAATGCATCAGTAAGAGAGTATAGGACTATCTCCAAAAAGTTAAAAAAAAAAGTCAACATGTGTATATATACATATACACACACACGAAAGAAAGAAAAGCAAAGAATAAAAGAAAAAGAAAATGAATAATAAGAAAAATGAGTCTTAAAGCAACACAAGAAGCCATGTACCTGCTCAATCCAAAAAGCAAAGCTGTTAAGTAGGAACCTAATAATCAGTATAGCTATCAATATTCATTGAGCAGCTAAGAGTATGGGCTCTATAGTATTTGCCCTTATGCTTTTTGGACTCCTGAGAGTCTGTAAGCAGGATTGTATATACAGCCTAAACACGTTACGTGAACAAACAACATTAATTGGCTTTGGTATGCTGACACATGTAGGGCAGTCCATACTTACTTTCTGAAGAGGTAGTTCTTGTAGATCAAATTTAGACTTAGTCTGCAAGTTTAAAGTCATGCTTCTGCCTGCATGCATTGCTGAAATACCTCCATAGGGCAGCATGCCAAGGTTAACTGTGTTGTGTTTGTAAGCAGCATTCTGAGTAGAGGAAATAATCATGTGACAGGATGTGAACACATGCTCAACAAACTGATTATTACATGAACATGTTTAAATTTATAACATTTAACTTTATGCAGGCAAACGGTAACTTTCTTTTTTAAACATGCACTTGATCAGACAGAAGCATACAGTAAACAGTGTTAGTTATGAACATAATGAGTACCATCCAAAACTACAGAAAAGACAAAAAGCAAAGATAACATTCTGTTTTACATTTGTTGCTATCTCATAGGCATAGAACCTATCTTTTATATATCATGATTGTAGTGACTCTGGACAAATGTTTATCAGTAGTGATCTATTAATTCAAAAATTTCAAACAGTGAGGTCTTAAATTTTGTCAGCTGCAAATCTCATGGTCTCTTTCACATTGTGAGATTAGCATACACAAAAGACAAATACTAGCTTCTAATTCTGCCTTAAAACTAATGCCCTGCGAAGTTAAAGTGAAAATCAGTCAGTTTTTTTCTCTGTCATATAGGCCTAATTATGGCAACTCAGGAAAAGAGCTGGTCAAAAAGTTATTCAATCTGACCAGTGGATGATTGAATTTATTAATTTAGTTAAACTACTCATTTTGTATGTGAATCCAAATATTCTCTTTTGTTGTTTCTTAAAAATTACATTTTAAACTGATGAAATTTCATAATGAAACTAAAGGAACTATGCTTTGAAATATTAATGCTATTTATCTGATATACCTAAACATTTATAGAATATTCTAGTGATATCTGCACTGTGGCTACCCTTCAGTAAGTGCATCTGAAGTTATTCCAAGTGGTTCAGTTTTTTTCTACAGAACTTCATTTTAAAATTAAGTCATTTTGCATATCTTGTCATCTGATGGTTTTCATCTGTATGATCTCTACTTTCCACCTATCATGAAAATACAATAACTGACAGCATTTGGCTCTTTTAATTAATTTTAAAAAATCTATTGAAGTTAGTACACGTTTTAAAACCAAATATTATTGAACATTAGCAGGAGACAGTTATTATTCTGACAGTTATTATTGCATTGTTTGCAAAGAAATAATTTTTAAGATCAGAATTTTGTCAACTGAAAGACGATTACACTCCTGATGGTGTGTTGTCAAGCATTCATATTTGTTATGGATCCCTGATTATTTCATTCAGAGAATTTTTTTCATTGTCACCATGCCAAAGTTGAGAAGGACATTGAACATTTCAAGCTAGCACTTGAAGGATTCCTTAAGGTTTAAAATGACTTCAGTCTAGTGCTTTCTCAGCACCTATGGCAGAGTAGCAGTCTTAGACATATGGGTTCATGTTTCACTATCTCTCAGTCAAGCAGGGTTCTGTAGTGGAAGCATGAGCCTTGAGATCAAACCAAAGGAGAAAACAAGCACCTTTAATCTATGGCAGTACTCAGAGCTGCCTCTCCAAGGTCAACACCAAGCAAGGTCTTTAACCAACATTATGTAGAGCTGTTAAGCTTATCCAATGTCCAAGATTCTAAGCAGTTCTCTTTTATAAGGAATGGACAAAGATCTTGTAGTTTCCAGTGTAACTGTTTGATTCCCAGAGTTCAAATCACTCAACTAAATTTTACTGGGAAGGAAGCAAGCTGTGCCTGGTGCAATCTCACTTTGGGCAAAATGTTAAATACCACAATACAGAACTATTTTTACATAATAAGTCTGTGCTCCAGTACCCTGAATTTATGTTGTATGTAAGTTTTAAGTAAGATACAACCTGAATAACTCGGCAACTTGATTGAGAGAGGGAAGAAGTTACTCAGAGAAAGAAGTAAGAGCTTTCAGGATTTGATGGATTGAAGCAGTATTCTAAGGTAATTTACTTTCTTTGAATTAAATGAGAAGCTATGGAACATACATTGAAATTGCTCTGAAAAATGAAAGACAAACTGAGGAAATTATAAACAGACAGGGGATATGTGAAGACTAATTAAAAAGGGAGGCATTGTCACAACAAGGGAAAAAACATACAAATTTACTTTTAGTTATCTGCATCTGGGATGGGTAGGGTCTCTAGAATTCTGCTGATCTAAATCCCCTTTCTTCAGTCCTATTTTCCTCCCTCCAAATTCCTGCTCCAACTAGGGAAGACACCTACTTTACAGCAGTTCTGATCAAGGGAAATGAAACATTTATCTGGGAAACTAGTAAATAAATGATAGTACCAAATGCTTAAAATTTTGTGTTTTTTTTTTTTTTTCATTATCTGTTTTCATTCACTCCTTTGTTGCCTCAATTTACTAGTCATCGTATACATGCTCCAAAAAGCTTCTGATAACCTTTCTCGGCTAGTTCATCTTACCCTGTTATGTATGGTCGTGTCTACACAAGGCCAGAGTTCCCAAACTGTACTGTTTTATCTGGCCCCAAATATTTTTGCCCTCCAAGTTATCTGTCTACATGGAGGGTAAAACTTGAAGTAAGGCATGGTGACAACTGACCAGGTGTTTCCCACTGACACCCAGGCATGAGGCTTTGATGAGGATCCCTTCAAAGGGACTGAGCACATCTATTTGAAACAGATGTTCTGATGAAATATTTTGCAAGGCAGAACCAGTTTCCACATTGAGAAACTAACACCCACACCCACATTTATTAGTTCACTCTTTTCTTATTAATAATTGTTTTTCTTGTCATGTAGACACGACCTACAAACAATATAATTATTTTAAAAGAGTACACCTGAAAATATAAAATTCACCATTAAGAAAATATGTAATAAATGCAATGACCTATGCTTTTAATAGTTTTAACTAAAACTACTGAAGGAAACATTCTAATGGTATATTATTACCCAGATCCCCAATTTACACTGAGCATTGAAACCTAGAAAATCAGAACAAAAAGCCCTATTTTCACAAACTAGAGTTTTAAGATTCTAAGGTCAATGCAGTGTACAGAGCCCTCTACACCAAAGCTACAAAGTACATTCAGCGGTGACGGTCAATTGATCATAGTTCTAGAAAATGAAATACCAGATTTCTCTTAGATAGATATAAACAGAAACAAGAATATAATTCAGGCCTTATAGAAATTTTTTTTTAACTCTCTTCAATTACTATGCATTCTGTGATTTATTGTGATTCAATTTTAACTGAATTGGGATTATTTTCCTCTTTTTTGCTGCAATATACACACACTAATTTGTATGTTTATAGTCTTCATAAAGACATCATCTATTTTTGTTGTCTGTAGTATGATTAGAATTTAAACATTTCTTTCTATATGAAAACCAACATTCTAAATGGCAGGACTTTCATTAAACAAAGTAATGTGTGGGAGGGCATTCAATCTCTGCTTATTTTATTTTTCTGTTTCTTGCTGGGAAGATTATTGCTCATTAGAAGTAACAACTTTAGGAGTCCCATAGCAGTAACTATATGCGGATTTTATAAACAAATTAGGTCTGACTTCAGTATATGCGAGTCTGTGCAGAAAGGAGCAGAATACTCACTTTTTATAGATTCAATAAAAATAATTTTCTCTAGGTCACTAGAGAACAGTTTCGTGTCCTAGGAGAGGCATTTTGCCTTCATGGCTAGAAAGCAATTGAAGCACCATCCCATATAATAGAGTTGAATTCTTTCTCACTAACCACTTTTAGGATAGTTTTGATAGATAATTGACCTACAAGTTATGAACTCTCGAGGAGCGTTAAATAGTATCCATGAAAAACTATTATGATCAATTTCCCCACATATAAAGATAAATAAAATGCTCATCATCTATTCATTCATGTAGTTCATGCTTCACTACATGTGCTCAGAAATGCCAATAACGTAAAACTAAAGGCAGGAGGGATATTCTTACAGAGAAATGCCAAACATACCCTGTCTAACCTTCTAGCTTCTATATGTCTAAGCAGCTGTTGTCTCCAGTCTGCAGGCATTTTACCACAGCTCTCCTCTCCCTTGACAGGAGTGGGCCTCGTCTTTATATCACTGTTATCTGATGGCTTGTCACCATAGTTACCCAAGTTATAGTCAGATGGTATTTTTTCCAAAAGAGCTGCCATGGTAGGCCTAGCTGAAACTGGCCTGGTTTGGGAGGCACCGTAACTCTCTGTACTGTAGCTTCTTGCAGACAATGGCCTCCTTTGGGTAAGGTTTTTAACTGGAAAACTTCCCGCCTGAGCTTTCACTTCTTGATATGAAGGGTGTTCATCTTCATACCTGCCATTCCTTTTCAGGAACTGGGACTCAGTCACTGAAACGCTGCTTTGGCGATCCAGACCACCCCTATATGGAGGTCGGCCATACCTATCACTCGGAGTTAGCTCATGAGGTTCACTGACCCTTCTAAACATGGCCATTTCGGTAGAGCTCGCCAGGGAGTCAGCTCTTCTCAAGAAGCCCGCCCTGGCGCCTTGACTTGCAAACTGGGCGTTGACCACAGCATCTTCATTAACAGATGGCTGAGAAAATGAAAACATTTGCTCCACTGGTGGGTATCCTCGGTAAGCTCGAGGACTAACCAAATCCTTGGCAATGTTTTTCCCGGGTTGTTGCACATACTCAGAATTGTGTTGAAAAGGGGGCGGTATCCTCTTTTCTGCTTTAACTTCCACCGCTCCTTGGGGATTGAAGCTTTGGTCAAACTGATAGACTTTTTTGGTCATGGACGCTTTCTGTTGTTGAGGCCCTTTACTGCTTCCGTAGGTGAGCATCTCATCATCCAGCATTGGGACTGACTGGCTTCGAGACATACTGGTCATACCATGCTCCGGTCCCAACATTTTGTCAGGTCGTTCATGACTTCCTAAGTGGTCACTCCCAGTCGCATAGTTTTCTAATGGTATATTATAAACCTTGTATGTACCAATGTCAATCTCATCGATACTCTGTGACTTTTTGAATTTATTGGACTTGATATCTTTCATTAGTGGGGAAAGCCTCTCTGTGCTTTTGCTAATTGAAATAACGCCTTTAGAAGAGTCTGGGCGGCAGTGGATTTGAGAAAAAACATTACTGAGACTCCTGTTGGGATTAGAATCGTGATACTCCCATGGTACTCCTGGAGAAAAAGGACTAGGTATTTCAGTAGCTTCTTTTATATGTTCTTTCCTTTCAGGCAATGGGCTGGTGGTAGGAGTCGTCTCTAATTTGGAAGGGAAAGCAGTCCTATCTTCAAAAGGACTAGGGGTTCTGGTCCAATTCTGCCAAGGATTGGAAGGAGGCACTTCTGTTTCTGGTGTGTGTCTGTGTGTAGACTGCTCAAGTTCCAGGGGAACACCAACAATCCTATCCTGCCTAATCAAAGGCCTGCGTCCATGAGAAGATGTGCTTCTAGCTTTCGAACTCAGGAGGGGATTATTGTTGGCATTCTCGCCTGTGGTCTCCTCGGCAACGAACCCCGTGTTATCATAATGGGAGCCATCGGTCCAGTTGTCTGTGAATGCGTCACTCATTGGCAGCCGGTCAGGACGCTGTGGTAGGTTCCCTGGGGGAACAGCCTCCCGCTGGCTGAGTAATGGCTTTGCATCAAGAGGCTGTGGGAAAGATTGTGCAATCCTGTGAACACAATGGGAAGAAGAAACATGAAAATGAGGAAGAGCTGGGTCTTTGCCAGAAAGAGAACAAGCAGGCAAGAATACCAGCATCCTTTGTTCAACTGATCATTCAGCCACACTTCATTTATGATTAAGAATAGTATTTTTATTTCATGTCCAAAAAAATTCACCCCTTTACCCTGATCTTTTATTTCTTCTCAGTTACCACCTTCCAGTACATATAGTTTACTTACCTATTATATTTATCGCACATTGCCTTGTGTCCTCTGCAGGATGTAAACTCATGAGGGCAGAGGTTTTTTTCTCTTCGTGCCTAACATAGTACTTGGCACATAGTAGGTACTAAGTACATATTTGTCAGATGAAGGAATGAATGAATAAATGAGTGAATGAAGAAATACAGAGATTTTCAGTAATGGTCCTGAAACCTGTCTGATAATTAGAACTACCTGATTCTTGGCCTCCATCCCTGAATTTCTGATTTCAGTACACTTCCAAACTATTGGTTGAAGGTACCTTTCTTATCACTTTCTGGTATATCAAATAAATTCAAATTGTCTTCAAATAATATATTTGAGGGGCAGGTATTGGAAGACATTAAATCCATTGTATAGTGAATGCAATCACATATCTTTTTCTAGAAGGTAAATTATGAGTTTTGGTCATTGGTATGTTTATTCCAGTGACCACAGTATCTCTAGATGATGCCCATTTTTCTAAGTTTATTTTAAACCATTTGCATACTAATCATATCAAATTATATATCTTTTATTACAGCCTTTTAAGTGCTTTCACTAACTGAAAAAAAAAGTGCATTAGAAGGCATTTTCCAAAAGTACCTAAATCAGTCTCAGCTTGTATGACAAATAATAAATTTATAAACTGAGTTAAATTTTTATCATGGGCATCAGTGAGTAGAAATAGTCATTAATTAATTACCAAAGAATATATTGCAAATGGTATTGATATTATCAGTAAAATCTGCATGGAAGTCATTGATTATCTATGTCGTATGACAATTTTTATTTGCTATTTATAGTGTGAAATATAGCAACAAGCTATAAAACAAAGGAATCAGAACTGGGCAAATGCTACTTCTCTGAGTCACTTTATTGCCCTCTATGGCTTTTGATCTTAATATATCTGTAAAAATGAAAGTAATATAGAATAGAAGGCATTTTGGAAGGATTTAATACTTTTACTTACATTCTAACTTTCCCATGTGGTGATAAAATGATGATGATGAAGAGGCTGATGAAAAATTTATTGAGTATTCACTTTGTACTTGGCACTTAGTGCTTTCCATGCATTTTACTTTAGTTTTTAACACCATTTTGGATGGTGAATGCCCAAATGTGTCACAATTAGGTAATGGTGCAAACACAACTTTTGATTAATTATTTTTGGTTCTATCCTCTCAATCTGCTAATCTCTTACCATCTCTCCCATAAACAATGGTTTTGCTTCACAAAATGGACTCATCCGCTCTTGGAAATCCCAGCGGGACTACATTTGCTTACCTGCCCCTTAGGTCTTCAATGCCATTCATGTGCTGAACACAATTCCCAAATTAGGAAGATTCCATTTTTTAAAAAGTTGCTGAAAATAAGCATTTGGGGACAGAAAAGAGGGAATTCTAAACACACCTGTTACCCCACAAAGAATTATGTACTGCATCTTTAGCTGTTGTCTGCAAGGACCCCATTTTAACCCGGGTGTTAGAGGATCCTGAGGAAGCCTGGGAAGGTGAGTAGTCTGAGTAAGTGCCTGAGGAAACACTGTTATTCAGACAGTGAGTTTTGTCAACTTCAGATTCATCAGTTGATTCTGAAATGTAAAGGGAAAAAATATTATAGTGCTATGAACACTGACAAGTATAAACAGAAAACCAGTATGAAAAATAGCATACCGGTGAATGTTAGAAATACATATTATAAAATACGTCTATAGACTATGGTGTATCATAATTTACAACTGGTGATTCGTCATGCACATGCATTTGTGGACATTTTCCACATCAGGTTCACAGTGTTACCTTTTTTGTCCTTCCCTAGCAGAACAAGTTTGGGTGGGTACAGAGGGGTCTCAGCTAATGAAGGGTGAAGTTCCCCAATCCTCATTTCATTAGCTGGATGAACAAAAGAATCCTGAGAGATATAATAATACAGGACAAGGAAAGTAAACATTTAAATACTGGTTAACCAAGAAGGCAATATCTTTATTTGGCTCAGATATAATGGGACTCTAGAATCTAGTTCACTGTGGCACGCTAGGAGAAGTGAATCATATGTATGTCTAAGGTAAGCACTAAAATGTTTTTTTTTCCTAATTTAAATGAGTCCATTTATCCCTCAAACATTTTTTGAAAGCTATTTATATGTCTCACACTGTGCGAAGAACTGCAGAGTTTCCAAAGAAAGACAAAATGTCACCCATGCCCTGTGGGGATTTACAGTCTAGTTACGGAGTTAGATATAACTCATAAAACAAGATTGAATTATGATAATATATAAGTAATATATAAGATAGAAGCATGTAAGAGTTCTAAGGGATGAACTCTTTTAGAGTTCTAAGAGGAAAGTATACACTGACAAACTAGATTTTTTTTTGGATTATTAACAAAGTTAGTGCACAATTGGGCCTATTTTAACCACCAATCTCTCTCTCAATGCCTGCTGTTTTCCAAGTGATCATCTCAGTTTCTTTGGTTATGTCATGCCTTCTTCCTAAGATTTCTGGTTTTCTCATGATCAATCTAGGCTGCTAAATCTTCCCTCTAAATTCATTCACTGAGTGTAATGAACAACACTGGTATAAGAATATAACTTTATGACAAATAATCATATTAAAAAAACCAATGGATTTTAAACTTCTGTAGCAAATTTGGAAAACTCAGCGGTGGCCACAGGACTGGAAAAGGACAGTGTTCATTCCAATCCAAAAGAAAGGCAATGACAAAGAATGTTCAAACTATCACACAATTGCATTCATCTCACACACTAGCAAAGTAAAGCTCAAAATTCCCCAAGCCAGAATTCAACAGTAAATGAACCATGAACTTCCAGATGTTCAAGCTGGATTTAGAAAAGGCAGAGGAACTAGAGATCAAATTGGCAACATCCACTGGATCATTCAAAAAGCAAGAGAGTTCCAGAAAAACATCTACTTCTGCTTTATTGACTATGCCAAAGCCTTTGACTGTGTGGATCACAACAAACTGAGGAAAATTCTTGAAGAGGTGGGAATACCAGACCACCTGACCTGCCTTCTGAGAAATCTATGCAGGTCAAGAAGCAACAGTTAGAACTGGACATGCAACAACAGACTGGCTCCAAATTGGGAAAGGAGTATGTCAGGGCTGCATATTTGTTACCCTACTTATTCAGCTTATATGCAGAGTACAGCATGAGAAATGCTGGGTTGGATGAAGCACAAGCTAGAATCAAGATTGCTGGGAGAAATATCAATAATCTCAGATATTCAGATGACACCACCCTTATGGCAGAAAGTGAAAAACTAAAGAGCCTCTTGATGAAAGTGAAAAATGAGAGTGAAAAAGTTGGCTTAAAACTTAACATTCAAAAAACTAAGATCATGGCATCCAGTCCCATCAGTTCATGGCAAATAGGAAAAAAATGGGAACAGTGAGAGGTTTTACATTTTTGGGCTCCGAAATCACTGCAGATGGTGACTGCAGCCATGAAATTAAAAGATGCCTACTCCTTGGAAGAAAAGCTATGACCAACCTAGACAGCATATTAAAAAGCAGACACATTAATTTGCTGACAAAGGTCTGTCTAATCAAATGTATGGTTTTTCCAGTAGTCATGTATGGATGTGAGAGTTGGACTATAAAGAAAGCTGAGCACCAAAGAACGGATGCTTTTGAACTGTGGTGTTAGAGAAGACTCTTGAGAGTCCCTTGGACTGCAAGGAGATTCAACCAGTCCATCCTAAAGGAGATCAGTCCTGAAGACTCATTGGAAAGATTGATGTTGAAGCTGAAACTCCAATATTTTGGCCACCTGATGCAAAGAGCTGACTCACTGGAAAAGACCCTGATGCTGGCAAAGATTGAAGGCAGGAGGAGAAGGGGACGACAGAGAATGAGATGGCTGGATGGCATCACTGACTTGATGGACATGAGTTTGAGTAAACTCTGGGAGTTGCTGATGGATGAGGAAGCCTGTCCATGGGGTAGGAAAGAGTCAGAAATAACTGAGCAACTGAAATGAACTGAATTCAATTTATTATTCCCAATTAACCAGGTAGCAGGAGAACATTAAGAAATGCAAAAATACTAAATTTTTTTTTCTAGGTATAAAAGTGGCTTGTTTATTCTCATGAGTAAGTAGTGATATAAATTTATGCACAATAGTTCTCTTTATGTCTGCTACCCTAGGTAGCTCTCAATTTCAAAATTCAATTGCACACTTCTTTGATTAATAGTCTTTGTGAATTGGGTATTTGTTGCTTGCTGTGATCAAAAAATCAAGTGCCACCCAAAAATCAATGTGAAACAGAATTTAGAATTGTATCCAATGTAATTCCAAGGTTTGAGGTGGTAGGTGGTGTCTAAAAGGTGCACACATTTCATTAGTAAGTAGTTTTGGTTATTTAAGAGTGAAATAAAACTGTTATTTTTTATTTCAGTTTATGTGTGTTGTGTTTCAGTCACTAAGTCATGTCTGACTCTGCGACCCCATGGACTGCAACACGCCAGGCTTGCCTGTCCTTCACTATCTCTCACAGTTTGCTCAAACTCATGTCCGTAGAGTTGGTTTTGTGTACTGTTTCTCAAATAACCACTAAATGGGGCATAAATATTTACTAAGTTGTTCAGACCTAATAATAATAAATAGAACTGTTAGGTATTTCTTGGCTATAACAATTTACTAACCACTGACACTTTTGAGCCGTTGAAATTTTAAGTCTCTTAGACTTTGATTTTATATATAAATAAAATCTGGCTCCTTAAAAACTGTTTCTAAGTCATCCAGTTTACGGTATTCTTGGCCATAGTCTCTGTCTAGATTTACATTAAAACTGTTGGCACAGGGTTGCAAATAGAAAGTGATCAATAACTATATTGATATAACTTTCCTTGTTCATCTTTCTCTGTTGTTTTTACCTTGTTTTTCTTTCTGTTTTCTGATTCTGCCTACCTCTATTTGCTTTTTTCATGGTTTTCCATATTTAACAACATGGATAAATATATCATGTAGTGTGGAAGAGGGTACTCTTCCACATTCTTGGCAGTATGATCTAAATAATGATGATTCAAAAATTGCATACACAGGCAAAACATAAAATAAAAATGCATAATATACACTGACCAGCTAGACACTTCGTTATTCATATTTATTATATCTGAAAGTAGAATAGATAGAGGGTGTGGGTGCTTAGTTGCTCAGTTGTGTCTGGACTATAACCCAACCAGGCTCCCCTGTCTATAGAATTCTCTAAGCAAGAATACTGGAGTATGGCCCCTTAATTTGCGTGCAGTAATTTGAAAAGGGAGGATGATACGGAAAGCAACATCTTCTCATTCTAGGATGTCTAAAAATTGAGGAAAGATCTAGAATTTTGATTTCAGGAAAAATGTTGATATTATCAGTGAAATTTCAAGAGGAAAAGTCTTGTAGAATAATAAAACTAAGAGTGGGGCAAGTCACAGAAATAAATATGAAGCTGAAGGCTGAGCTTCTGTCTTATTTAGCTTGTCTACTATAGCTAATTAGGAAGTTCAGATAGCTAATACCAAGTCACTGTAATGTTTTTTAAGGAGAGCAGGATTAGACTTGTGTTTTGTAAAGATCATAAGCAAGGCAGTGAGGGAGCTTGGGACAAAGTAAGCCAAGAAATTGACAGTTTTTACAGAAATGCAGGACAGAGTTCAAGACCTGAGGAGTATTAGGAGACTCACTCATGAAAATGTATAGGCGTTGGTGATTGTTTGGAAGGGGCATAGAGAAGGGAGAAAGAAGGAAAAAGAAATCAAAATACCTCTCAATTGTCTAGCTTGAGTGAACTGGTAGATAATGGTACCAGCTGAGATCAAGACCAATTATACAGAGGAGAAGTAAGTCTGAAGTGAAAAGATTAAATTTTTTTTTGGATTTGTTAAGTTTGAAGTCCTTGTTGGACAATTTCAAGATTTTTTCTCTACTATCAGGTTATCATTAAATTCATGATCAAAGCTACTTTTTCCTTGCTTCACCTCTTCCATCCAGGTATAAAGCAATTTTAGGATCTATGTATTTTGCTGTAGTAGTTATTCAGCTTATGGATTATCATTACCTTACAGTTATATGATGACAGGAGAGCTAAATATAAAGTGTATGTATGCTTTTGTGTACACACTAGCTCTTAATTTTCCTCCTTTTTATATTATTGCAGTACTTAGATATAAAAGTCTGTTGTTTTGTTATAAAATATCTGTAATATTTTAGAAATGAAAAAGTACATTAATATGGCTCTTATAGGCAAAATAAAGAAGTGGTGAAAATGAATAAGTGGTGCACACCAGGCTTATTTTTGCTTAGGCCTTTTTTTCTCTCTTTGCCTAGAATGCCTTCCTCTGTTTTTGACTTTAAAAGAATCACCCAATCTTGAACATGGAATTCAACCTTAAACACTTCATGTAACTTTTAAAGTGACTGGCAATGATCATGTGTGTCTCCAGTTTCTTAGAGTACTATACTCTCCGTCACAAAGCCAATCATGTTATCACACTTTATATAATATATTCTCTAGTTGCTTCATCTGTCTTAAATTTACCTGGTTAGTCTCTAAATTATTTGGGGACTATTAATACATTTTATATTTCTTTCTCTCACAGTGTTTGGCACAGTGCTAAATGTACAGTTGGTGTTCAATCAGTGCAACAAACTGATGCTTTGAAATGCAGATTTGTAAAAGAGTTTTGTCAACCTAGATATTTAAGCAGCATGTATAGGAATTTCTAGATATACTCATATCAGTTATGTTTCTAATGAAGATAAAAAGATGATAATAAAATTAATTGAAGAGTAGATGAGATAGTACAGAGGTGGCATAAATGTAGTTGAATTCTTTTCAGACCACACAAATTGATAAGGATGAATATTTAATCATTCTAAAATATAGGAATTAAGCTGCATATTACATTCCATAAAGCTAAATTTCAAAGTTATTGCCCCCTTTTTGCTGCTTATAGTAGTGTTTTCTATAAAGGGTGAAACTCAAACACAAAAATATTTTTAAAAATTGGCCCTAAATCTGATCAAGAATTTTAATAAGATCTGCAGAATAATAATAAAAACTTCATTTATACTTTTCCAATGACTCATACAATAAAAGTTAGGGGTAGTCAAAGGAATATCATGAAAATGATTTAACTTACTGACCAGGACTAGCCAGGTGAGTAAACTATTCCTTCTGTGTATTGGAACTTTCGAAGCTGTATTAATGGTTTAAGACCATGAAGGTGTCATTTATTAAATGCAGCCCTCAGAGTTAAAAAGAGTAGACAGATTTATTTATATATTAGGAAAAAATGCACCTAATGAAGATCTGCTCAGTTAAAAAAAATATATCATTTAGTAATTTCAAAAAATCCAAACCACACTGGCAATTACCAATAACCTTGAAATACCTCCACTGTAATCTCCTTTGGGGCTACAGGCCACTTGTGTTCATATTTTTCTTTCACAGTTTGCTCCGTGTTAGCAGTTGGATTTGAATTTTCAACACGCACTCCATGGCTTGGTTTACCCACCAGATTTTGAACAGATTTTACCATATTCTTTAAATCCTCTGGATAAGGAGTTGGATATCGTTTTAGGTTTATTTCAACCTAGAAGTTTATAAAAAGAAATTTAACATAAAAATACCTTCAGCAAGCATGTTCACAAAACTACTCCATTTTATGCGCAGTAGTATAACCAAATGCAATATAGTGAGTGTTGAGCTGGCTGAAAAATTGTGCTGTAGAGTGTTCTTTACACACTCTGCCTCCTAGGGCTTCTCCCCACCCCTGGTCACCCTTCTAGATTAAAAACAATTTTTTGATTTTATCCTGTTTAGACCTACTCTATAAATGGTTGAAATAGCAGTAGGTCAAACACTTAAGTGATTGGTAATCTCTGAAAAATTTAATCAAGTTACTATCAGTTTTATTTATACTTTAGAGGCTATTCTCTGCACTATCTTAATTATTTATAAATAACTTTTGACATTAGAAATATCTTTGAAATATCAATGCAGGTGATGCAATGAGACTCTAAAAGATTTACAAGTAGATTTATCATTTATTGAAAAAATGGGGAGTTGACATTATCTATTAATATCATCAAATATGCACCAGCTCTATGTTAATCAGCATGTTACATCAAAAGATAGGTAGCTAAATCTTGTTAATAACTTAAAGAAACACCTTTAGAGAGGTTTTCATGTTAGCTTTTACCCTAATAAAGTAACATGCATTATAGGTTACATCTTATAATAAAGAGAAAAAAAATTGAGAACTTTGTCTAAGATAGTCTAGGTAAATGTGTAAATTTTGGCTGGTTTTTATTGAGACATTTATTTCCATTCTTGAATTCATTTTTGGCATATGAATCTCACTTTAAGGAATACATGTATATTAATTATTATTCTTCACATTTAATGTAGAGAGAGAAAATATGAGATATTCCATATAGAGTATTCCACCATCAGAGTGCTTAAAATATATTTAAAATGGCATAGATATAAATTATCCAGGCTGATTAAAATGGAGTAAGAGGAAAAATAGGGGCATATTAACTTGGCTTGGTTTATTCTAATAGCCATGTCTTTTTGCATCTGAGTAGAATCAACTTTACAAAATGGAATGATTTATGTGACTGTGGTGAGTATGTGTTTTTAAAAATATGTGTGAGGGTAGTTTAGAAGTGAGCAGAGGTGGAAGAGGAAGAAGAAAGGGAATGAGAGATTAAAAGAGAAAAAGGGTAGGGCACACACATCCCCCCCATACCTATGTAACACATGGAATGTAAGAAACTATGATAGTGGTATATATCTGAGGGTTACAAATATGAATTCAAACACTTTTGCTCATCTGCAGTTTAGCAAACCCACCAACTTTGTTACTCTAGTATATTTTCCTGTGGCTCACTGTCCATATTAAATACTGTCCATATTAAAGACTTCATTGGATGATTTTTAACATTCGCTTCAGTACTAAAATTAAATTATTTTTTCAATTAATGTTTAGAAAGCTTATAAAAAACCAAATAATTTTGTTAGTATAAATATCATCGAAATGTGATTTAATCCTTAATGTGCTGAAACAAGGATGAAGTTAATAATATATAGAAATAAATCTAAAAAAATATAACCCATGAAAAAAATTAGACTGTACCAAAAAAAAGTATAAGTTGTTAGAGTGTAATATAAGTATTTCTCAGGGTACTTTATAATGCATTCTTAAATAAACAAAATGAATGATAGCCATGCTAGACAAAGTCCATTGGGATGCATGCATTCTTGGATCTGCTGTTTAAATTGGTATTAGAAATATTAATCACAAATTCAATCTGAGTTTTAAATTATATTATTGAACTTGTTTAAAAATACTTGATATCAGAGGACTAAAAGTCAAAAAACTACATTTATAAAATTTAAATTATAAAATGATATGCCTAGTATACCAATTAAGAACACCTTTTAATTTTTAATAAGTGGTGGTATATGAATGAAAAGTAATTTTCAAATAAGGCATTAAATTAAAATTCTACACATCTTAAAATATCTTCAGTGTAAAATTACATTTCTAAACTGAATCAAAGGCAAAAAATGGGATGGGACATGTTCTTTCTTAATTGAATTAAATACTTCATTGAATAATGTAATCTAATTTTTGAAGATGCTGTGTCTCTGCTGACACGATTAGATGACTGTTTTCTTATGGCCATGGTGCTGAAACTTTCTGGTTATTTTATAAACAAGTTAATGTTATATTTGGTCACATCACTGAATATATTTGGGTACTTTATCTCTGTAAAAATATTTAAATGTGGAAATTGAGTAGATTTTCCATGAAGCTAAAGAAGTTTGTTTGAGGGTATATCACCTTCATGGGCTCTTTCAAAGCCTTATAAGGGGCCCTACTTATGTATTTACATGGTTATTTTATATTCTTTTCCTTAAAGAAGCTCCTCTCCAAATTGTGGAAAATCATGAGATCTGGAATTGTTCCACCTATACAATAAGGTCCTTGCTTCCCATTTGCTAGTCTACCAGCAGAATTGACTGGAATACCTAAGTTTTACCCCCAACTAGCTATAAGCCACAAATCTGACCAGTTTCTATTTGTGTAAAATAAGTAGATGTAATGATAATATTTAGAGTTAATTCAGAACTCAAATAAGATAAATGTGAAAGTTCTTTGAAAATATACAATTTCTATGCAGAAATTAGATACTATTTCTAGTATCAGATTCTACTTAGGTATTTTTAAAATCTGGAGTCTTTTGGCAATTTAGATCTATTATACATATGTCTAACCATAATATCTAACTAGATCTTTTTCAGGTTGTATGCACCAATATCATTTATTCAATATCTGCCATGTGCCAGGAACTATGCAAAGTGTTTTATAAGGATAAATAATTTATTGTTAGTTATTACTTTATATAAATAATAAAATTTATTATTTACCAAATAGATTTAAATATAAATAATAGTCATAATTAATAACAATTAAAATCTATAATAAATTACATTTCATAACCCATTGTAGTATCTGCCCCTATTTTACAGAAGGAAAACAGGGGTTCAGATGGTGTAAGTTGAAGGTCATACAGCTTTAGGTATCAATGCCCAGATTCAAGCTCAGGTTTTTGACTCCAAAGCTTATGCTTCACAAGTGTTACTTGGCTCAGAGCTATTCTCTGGTATAGGTGCAGCACATATTGTACAATCTTGTGGAAGAAATAGTATAAATCTAAAATGTGAATTTTATTGAGTTAAATAAGATAATGTCAATGTTTAAAACATGAAGTTAATATATTAAAAATGAAAACAGTATTTTATAATTCTGTTATGTTGATAACCTCTCTAAAAGCATATTTTATACCCTTCGATAGATTGTTTTGTCTGTTTTTCAACTCATGTGTGATGTGCTTCTGAAATGAATAAACATGATCATAAATACAATTATATTTATAGTTCAGTAAAGCTCAAATAAAAAAGTAGTTTCTTTATATTTCTAAATATATGTTATAAATATTCCCTTATTCTAATATGGGACACATGTAATAGGTGGTAAAAATTTGTCAGTTATGTTCTTAGTAAAATATTGTCTATATCACTCACCATAAAGTATTTGCTCATTTTACATATACATTTTATTAAAATGCAAGATTTTTACTGAAATGTTATTTTATCTTAATTTTGAAAAATAGAAGTGTTTCACAACATTATATATATCTTAGATCTTAAAAAAAGTGCAGTAAATGCAAATAGTAGCTGCAAGATGTTGGAGACTCCCAAAGATTTGGCAATGAAGAATTAATGTTAACAGTAAGGGATTTAGAAATGATATCACGAATTCATGTAGAAGTATGCTTTTCTTATATAATTATTAAAATATAATTTGATTTGACTGTAAATTCCAGTAAGAGAAATAATAGTTAATGCTTTGGTTGTTAGTTCTTTTAAATATCTTACTCTAGAAATTAATTGGAACATTTTATAGAAAGGAAACCTATAGTAGTTTCAGTTAGGATTCTCAGCTTGCCTTATATTGTAGAAAGAATATAAGCCACAGAATAAGAATCTAGTCCACTATATGTGGATGATAAAGTTTACAAAAAGTAGTGCTCTTCTACTTCCCATTAAGATTTTCTTTTTCATTAAACTCTTAAACACCCCACCTACTGAGATAAGGAAATCCTATTTGCCAGAATTCCCAGGCCAATCTTCTCTTACAGGAATTCTCATTATCTGTACCTTCAAATTAAAGGGAAATTGATGCTTTTCAATAGATGTCCATCTTTGTGCTCAAAATCCACTCTCAGCAAATTTCAATTACAATCTCATGCTGTTTTAAGAATCTAGCTTTAGTTATTCAGTCTCTCCTAGAATTGATATTACAGAAAAATGTGTGTATGTCTGGGGACAATTTAGATTGCATCAGTAGTGTCATCAACATTCTGCCCAACTATTGGTATTCCCACACTTTAAGAGAAAAACCTTGAAAAAAAAAAAAACATAAACAAAAATGAAATACCCAACTCAAAAACCCATGCCAGCTATCCCACCAGTAGGCATCTCATATTGATGTTCCCTCCCCCTCTGACTCAGTTCTTCCCTCCCCATTGCCAAGGTCAATGAACAAAGGTTAAATTGGGATCAAACATTGGCAATTGAAAGGTTTCTAGATGATCAACATTTCTTACCCCACATCATGCAGAACATACCCCATAAACCACTGTTCCAAGGTTGCTTCTACATAGGGGATTCTCCTACCCCAAACACCTAGGCCTACCTGTCTGCCACTTAGAGAGGGAAGAGTGGTAGATTGTGCTGCAACTGGCAATGGAGTACACATGCTCCTTTCCTGCTGGAGGCCACTTATACAACCCCATGCCAGCTGTGGGTCATTCTGGGGGACAGGCATTTCTTGGATCTGCTGATCACACCTGGCCCATGGTGTGCAGCAATCGCCAGACAGTCTGGCAGGTTGGAGAGTAATCCCACGCTGGCCCCTTTCCCAGGGGGCTTGGCAGGAGTGATCCTGTGGGAGAAGGAATCTCCATTTTCTGGGAGAAAGAGGAGCACTGTAGCAAAACTTTCACTTTATCATTTTTCTATTCTTGATTTTTTTTTCATTCTGGGTAATGCATTTAAAACAACCATCAGAAAATTAGTTTTAACTCTGCGTGATAAAACACTACCAGTGTCACACGAAACCAAAGGGTCTCAATTTCTTCACACAATGCAGCATTCATACTACGCTAAGCACACTATAAGTAGGGCATTATACTCTAGTCCATTTGGAAGTTAATGCCGTAGGTTAGCAGTTCCTTTTAAAATTTTGTGTAAATTAAAGGTAAAATGAAAATGGTGCTAAATTTAATGTATATGTAATGAGCCAGAAAAGTATAATTTCATGTAAGATTTCAGCATATTCCATTCATCATGCTTCCATGATGATTTATTTAGATGTTTGCTTATATTCTAATTTGTCCAATAACCAATAGTATTGGAAATACTCAAATTAGTCAAAATCAAGTAGTCTGAGATTTTGGAAACATGTATTATTTCCCCAATATATAAAATAAATCAAATATAAATAAACATAGAGAAAATGTACTCTAAAGTATAATGAACCTACTCTCATTATAATCAAACCTGATCACATAACACACAAACAGGGCTTCTAAATGTCTGTTTGCATTTACTATATTTTATGCTTTCATTGACACATATACCAAAGTATATTAAGTGTACTCTTTTCTTCTTAGAGCCTTTGAATTGTTTTTTTCTTTTTTTAAGGAAGAATTATGTAGTTTTTGACATTCAATGAAATAAAAGAATGAATCAGAGGTCCAGGATAGAATGCATCATCCATTGGTTCCGGATTTAACATATAAAATCCTTACAAGAAGAACTGAAATGTTCTAAAGGTCTTTTTTCTTGTTTTAATTAAAAATGTCTCTTTGGTTATTAGACAGCACTAATCAACCATTCAGAAACATTTTTTTTAAACCCAAATCTTTAACACAATTGTTATTTTGATTTGGGAATCTATTTTGAGTTCTTCACAATGATACAGGTAGGCTTTGTCAATTACAGTAAGGTTCTATGGTGTGCTGGTTCAAGACAAAAGTTCAGAAAATGTGGGAAGGAGGAGACAGAGAAGAACATGTCACACAATCCAGATCTATTAATAGGATGCATATACAATTACTTAGGCAAGTAGTCACCAAGGGTGAGAGCTGTTAGTATCCATGATGGAAAAAGTGCAAAAATAGTATAAAAATGATGAGAGATTCAAGATGTTGCCCTGATGATAAGATGAAGACCTGATGTTAATGTAATTCATATAAATTCTGACATTTTCAAATTTATATAATGGAAAAATATAGATTTTAAAATTCTGACCTTGTTACTTAGATTAGTGCCAATAAAGGATTTTAAAAAATATGCTTTAAGGTGAAAAATTTTAAGGAATTTTCCTTAAGGGATACTACCTGTTATTAGGCATTCACCTAAATTTAAGTGAAAAACTTGTTCTCACACTTAAGAAAATTCATAACGTCTTCTCAAACATTCCAGAAACGTAGAAACCTTCCAAAATTTTAATGCAATGTAATATATCAATCCACTGGCTCTTTCATATATGTGGATTTTGACTTCATACAGTCTGAATGATGCCCTGCCTTGCTCAGTGGTTAACAAAACCATTTCAGTGTTTCAAAGATGTAGTAGTAAGGTATTAGGTGAAGCCCACTACCCAGACTTTTTGTTAGTTTTGTTTTTTCCTTTCTCTCAGCTTGAATCTCTCATGTTGCTATTCTGTAAGATGGGGTGGTTTATGAAATTTGCTCAGTCAGGATGTTGCCTCATTCTGAAGCACAGCAGTGCTTCCAAAATCACATCCTGCTATAAGGAAAAGTACCGCCATGAAACTTGAAGATGTATCTGACCTTCTAGCTGAGGTCAGTCAGTGAGTCCCAAAGTCTATCTGAATAATAACAATGAGCAAACAAAAATAATGACAAGAAAGAGGAAACAAAAATTAAAAGGTTCACCTTAACTTTCCCAGCATTTTCATCATCTTCCTTTTTTTCTTCAAATTCAAAGGCAACAGTCATGCGTTGTTGTCTCTGTTCTTCCCATAGTGTGGGGTTAAAGCTGTCACTGTCTGACTGGAAATCTACAGTTAGATTCCAAAGTGTTACTGTTTTGTTTTTTTTTTACATAAATTGTTATTTAATAGAACTTAGTATACTATGCAAAAAAATGGTGATAGGTGTCTCAAATTAACAGGGAAAAGAAATGGCTTATCAATCTTTAATTTACATGCTGGTTAATGGTAATATCTTCTTTGCAACATTATTGTGAAGTTCACATTAAAAGGCAATAAAAGCACTTTTGTTCAGTTGCTAAGTCATATCCTACTCTTTGTGACTCCATGCACAAAGCACATCAGGTTCCTCTGTCCTCCACTGTCTCCCAGTTTGCTCAAATTCATGTCCAATAAAAGTACTTAATTTAGGCTAAATTCTTTCCCAAAGCATCAACTTCATTATATATAAAACTTTATTGCAAGGAGTTCTGAGAGTTGGTTTTCTGCATGAAAAGTGAAAAAAGTGACTTGCTTAAAGTTCAAGAAAACTTTTCTGTTACCAGCTCTGCTCTCCTCAAAGGAAAACAAAACAAATTAGGCTAATTTCTTAACATCCTATCTTACCTAACTAGGTCTAACCTCATTCCGTGGATCAAATTGGGGATTTAATCTTTGAGGCTAGATCTCAGAAATAACTGGTAAATATGAGACACTTTTCATTTTCTCCTATACCCTTTCAAATGAAATATTCTGTTAATCTAGGGATATTAAAAAAGAATGTAAGTTAAATTGCATGAATAAAACATAATCTTTACTTAAGATTCTTCTTATAACTTATGTAAACATAGTGGATTTTATTTCATAAATTCTAAAAGATCACTTTTACTGAAGCCTGAAAAATACATATGAAACAAGCTTTCCTTTTCCTACTTCTGTAGATCAAAATTTGAAGAAAAATATCCACAAATGATTCATTTTCCTTTTTAAGTAAAAACAAAACAAAAACAAAAACAAAAAACCTAACAACATTTATAGTAATTATTCTGTAAATAAGAACTTCATGAGCAAATAATTTCTTTTAAAAATTGATCTTTTAAATAGGTTGGGTGGATTTAATCCTTGGGTGAATTAAAGTGAATTTGCTCTCTCAAAGTTAGGTCCATGAATCAAGGCAAATTGGAAGTGGTCAAACAGGAGATGGCAAGAGTGAATATTGACATTCTAGGAATCGGTGAACTAAGATGGACTGGAATGGGTGAATTTAACTCAGATTACCATTATATCTACTACTGCGGGCAAGAATCCCTTAGAAGAAATGGAGTAGCATCATAGTCAACAAAAGAGTCCGAAATGCAGTACTTGGATGCAATTTCAAAAACGGCAGAATGATCTCTGTTCTTTTCCAAGGCAAACCATTCAATAGCAAACACCATTTTCCAACAACACAAGAGAAGACTCTACACATGGACATCACCAGATGGTCAACACTGAAATCAGATTGATTATATTTGCAGTCAAAGATGGAGAAGCTCTATACAGTCATCAAAAACAAGACCAGGAGCTGACTGTGGCTCAGATCATGAACTCCTTATTGCCAAATTCAGACTTAAATGAAAGAAAGCAGGGAAAACCGCTAGACCATTTAGGTATGACCTAAATCAAATCCCTTATGATTATACAGTGGAAGTGAGAAGTAGATTTAAGGGCCTAGATCTGATAGATAGAGTGCCTGATGAACTATGGAATGAGGTTTGTGACATTGTACAGGAGACAGGGATCAAGACTATCCCCATGGAAAAGAATGCAAAAAAGCAGTATGGATGTCTGGGGAGGCCTTACAAATAGCTGTAAAAAGAAGAGAAGTGAAAAGCCAAGGAGAAAAGGAAAGATATAAGCATCTGAATGCAGAGTTCCAAAGAATAGCAAGAAGAGATAAGAAAGCCTTCTTCAGCAATCAATGCAAAAAAATAGAGGAAAAGAACAAAATGGGAAGGACTAGAGATCTCGTCAAGAAAATTAGAGATATCGAGGGAACATTTCATGCAAAGATGGGCTTGATAAAGGACAGAAATGGTATGGACCTAACAGAAGCAGAAGATATTAAGAAGAGGTGGCAAGAATACATAGAACTGTACTAAAAAGATATTCATGGCCTGGATAATCACGATGGTGTGATTACTCATCTAGAGCCAGACATCCTGGAATGTGAAGTCAAGTGGGCCTTAGAAAGCATCACTACGAACAAAGCTAGTGGAGGTGATGGAATTCCAGTTGAGCTATTTCAAATCCTGAAAGATGATGCTGTGAAAGTGCTGCACTCAATATGCCAGCAAATGTGGAAAACTCAGCAGTGGCCACAGGATTGGAAAAGGTCAGTTTTCATTCCAATCCCAAAGAAAGGGAATGCCAAAGAATGCTCAAACTACCACACAATTGCACTCATCTCCCATGCTAGTAAAGTAATGCTCAAAATTCTCCAAGCCAGGCTTCAACAATATGTGAACCATGAACTTCCCAATGTTCAAGCTGGTTTTAGAAAAGGCAGAGGAACCAGAGATCAAATAGCCAACATCTGCTGGATCATGGAAAAAGCAAGAGAGTTCCAGAAAAACATCTATTTCTGCTTTATTGACTATGCCAAAGCCTTTGACTGTGTGGATCACAATAAACTGTGGAAAATTCTGAAAAAGATGGGAATACCAGACCACCTAACCTGCCTCTTGAGAAATCTGCATGCAGGTCAGGAAGCAACAGTTAGAACTGGACATGGAACAACAGACTGGTTCCAAATAGGAAAAGGAGTACATCAAGGCTGTATATTGTCACCCTGCTTATTTAACTTCTATGCAGAGTACATCATGAGAAACACTGGACTGGAAGAAACACAAGGTGGAATCAAGATTGCCAGGAGAAATATCAATCACCTCAGATATGCAGATGACACCACCCTTATGGCAGAAAGTGAAGAGGAACTAAAAAGCCTCTTGATGAAAGTGAAAGAGGAGAGTGAAAAAGTTGGCTTAAAGCTCAACATTTGGAAAATGAAGATCATGGCATCTGGTCCCATCACTTCATGTGAAATAGATGGGGAAACAGTGGAAACAGTGTCAGACTTTATTTTGGGGGGCTCCCAAATCACTGCAGATGGTGAGTTCAGCCATGAAATTAAAAGATGCTTACTCCTTGGAAGAAATGTTATGACCAACCTAGATAGCATATTCAAAAGCAGAGACATTACTTTGCCGACTAAGGTCCGTCTAGTCAAGGCTATGGTTTTTCCAGTGGTCATGTATGGATGTGAGAGTTGGACTGTGAAGAAGAAGGCTGAGCATTGAAGAATTGATGCTTTTGAAATGTGGTGTTGGAGAAGACTCTTGAGAGTCCCTTGGACTGCAAGGAGATCCAACCAGTCCATTCTGAAGGAGATCAGCCCTGGGATTTCTTTGGAAGGACTGATGCTAAAGCTGAAACTCCAGTACTTTGGCTACCTCATGAGAATAGTTGACTCATTGGAAAAGACTCTGATGCTGGGAGGGATTGGGGGCAGGAGGAGAAGGGGACGACCGAGGATGAGATGGCTGGATGGCATCACAGACTCAATGGATGTGAGTCTGAGTGAACTCCAGTAGTTGGTGATGGACAGGGAGGCCTGGTGTGCTGCAATTCACGGGGTCGCAAAGAGTCGGACACAACTGAGCGACTGAACTGAACTGAACTGCACAGGCAAGTTTGGCCTTGGAGTACAAAATGAAGCAGAGCAAACGCTAACAGAGTTTTGCCAAGAGAATGCACTGGTCATAGCAAAAACCCTTTTGCAACAACACAAGAGAAGACTCTACACATAGACATCAGCAGATGGTCAACACTGAAATCAGATTGATTATATTCTTTGAAGCCAACAATGGAGAAGCTCTATAGTCAGCAAAAACAAGACCAGGAACTGACTGTGGCTCAGGTCATGAACTCCTTATTGCAAAATTCAGATGTAAATTGAAGAAACTAGGGAAAACCACTAGACCATTCAGGTAAAACCTAAGTCAAATCCCTTATGATTATACAATCAAAGTGACGAATAGATTCAAGACAGACACTGTCTACTCTATCGGGAATATTTCATGCAAAGATGGGCTCATTAAAGGACAGAAGTGGTATGGACCTAACAGAAGCAGAAGATATTAAGAAGAGATGTCAAGAATACACAGAAGAAGTATACAAAATAGATCTTCACAACCCAGGTAATCACAATGGTATGATCACTAACCTAGAGCCAGACATCCTGGAATGTGAACAAAGCTAGTGGAGGTGACGGAATTTCAGTTGACTATTTCAAATCCTAAAAGATGATGCTGTGAAAATGCCAGCAAATTTGGAAAACTCAACGGTGGCCACAGGACTGGAAAAGGTCAGTTTTCATTCCAATCCCAAAGAAAGGCAATGCCAAAGAATGCTCAAACTACCACAGAATTGCACTTATCTAAAATGACAGCAAAGTAATGCTCAAGCTTTTACATGCCAGGCTTCAGTAGTATGTGAACTATGAAATTCTAGATGTTCAAGCTGGTTTTAGAAAAGGTAGAGGAATCAGAAATTAAATTGCCAACATCCACTGGATCATTGAAAAAGCAAGAGAGTACCATAAAACATCTATTTCTGCTTTATTGGCTATGCCTAGAGCCTTTGACTGTGTGGATCACAACAATCTGTGGAAAATTCCTAACGAGATGGGAATACCAGACCATCTGACCTGCCTCCTGGGAAATCTGTATGGAGGTCAGGAAGCGACAGTTAGAACTGGAACAGACTGGTTCCAAATTGGGAAAGGAGTACATCAAGGCTGTATATTGTCACCCTGCTTATTTAACTTATATGCAGAGTACATCCTGAGAAACACTGGGCTGGATGAAGCACAATTGGGATCAAGATTGCCAGGAGAAATATTAATAACTTCAGATATGCAGATGACACCACCCTTATGGCAGAAAGCAAAGAACTAAAGAGCCTCTTGATGAAAGTGAAAGAGGAGAGTGAAAAAGTTGGCTTAAAACTCAACATTCAGAAAACTAAGATCATGGCAACCAGTCCCATCACTTCATGGCAATAGATGGGAAAACGGTGGAAGCAGTGACATTTTATTTTTGGGGGCTCCAAAGTCACTGCAGGTGGTGAGTTCAGCCATGAAATTAAAAGACGCTTACTCCTTGGAAGAAATGTTATGACCAACTAGATGGCATATTAAAAAGCAGAGACATTACTTTGCCAACAAAGGTCTGTCTAGTCAAAGCTATGGTTTTTCCAGTAGTCTTGTATGGATGTGAGAGTTGGACTATAAAGAAACCTGAGTGCCAAAGTATTGATGCTTCTGAACTGTGGTGTTGGAGAAGACTCTTGAGAGCCCCTTGGACTGCAAGGAGATCCAGCCAGTCCATCCTAAAGGAAATCAGTCCTGAATATTCGTTGGAAGGACTGATGCTGAAGCTGAAGCTCCCATACTTTGGCCACCCGATGCGAAGAGTTGACTCATTGGAAAAGACTCTGATGCTGGGAAAGATTGAAGGCAAAAGGAGAAGGGGATAACGGAGTATGAGATGGTTGGATGGCATCACCGACTCAATTAACATGAGTTTGACTAAACTCCAGGAGTTGGTGGTAGCCAGGGAGGTCTGGCGTGCTGCAGTCCATGGGGTCACAAATAGTCTAACATGATTGAGCGACTGAACTGAACTGAGTGTTTAGTTAGAAGTCTTATGTCTGTCAATTCACCAAGATAAGATATTGCTCCTAAGAGTCAATGTTATTTTCATGATAAATATAAAGAGGAAGAGTTATGTTTTTGAAATTTCACTTATTAATAAAATATTATCGTATGGAAGATAAGATCTGTGCTTGGAGTTAGCTCCCAAATCATTTATGTGGCATGCCCATGTGCTAGTATTGGCCAGAGTTAGAATAAAATTAATCCCTGTTATCCATAATCATACAAGTATAGGAGAAATTTCTACGTTTACCTTCATCACCACGAGGTTGCTGGGGAAACATGTAGTTAGTCAATACTCTTTGCTTTGTTTCTGGATGGGCTTCAGTTTGTAAAGGGATAAGGGCTTTGGACTGGAAGCAAAGGATATAAATTAGATTAATATTAGAAATATAAAGAATACTTCGTTTATATAAGATAAAGGTGAATAGTCTGGCCTCACTGTGTTGAATGAACAATTAAAAGAAAAGTAAGGAAAAAATAACAAAAAAATAAAACAAAAGATAAAATAAGACTACTGTAGAGGAATATTTTGAAATTATAAGGGTTTCATAGTGAGATTTTCTTTCTCTTTATTATATTCTTTTTCAAAACCTATTCATCTTTATTGAACAATACCTGTTTTTACCTTGAAGAGACCAAAATGTGTTAAACTGTTTCAACTAAGTAAACTTTTGGTATAGTTCTATATGTTCATTAACTGTTGGCTTAAAAAGGCAAATGGAATTTGCTATTAAGTTCATACTATACAAGATCATCTATGAATTCAATTAAGTTAAAACATAAGCATTTACTTTTAAGAGATTTTTGTAACCAAAGACAAAGTCTACATATACATAAGCAACTCTCCTTGTATCTGATATATCACAAAGAATTTACCTATGGATAATAACATTTAATTCTCTATATTAATTTTATTTCAGAAATACAGTTTTTGAAGGTTTTTAGAACTTTGATTTTAAATACAATATATAAATGTTGAGAATAATGATATTGTTTAATAGTTTATGCTTATTTCATGACATTTATTAATAAGAGTGAAGTACAATGGCAATTTAGGATGCCAACTTGTCTCATGAAACTGAGTCAAAAACACATTAAATCACTGTTCTAAATAAAAGTTAAATGATGCAGCCACTGTTCTGTTCATTCTTCCACAAGAATATAAATCCTAATATTATGGTTTTTTTTTTTTATGGTATAAGACTGTAGAAAAGACTGTTCCATTAGCATAGTTTGTATTGATTCCAGAAATGATTTATTTTATAATGGTATATTGATGATTTGAAAAATCTACAGTTCATTGATGACTTGAATTTGACTGACAATCTAATTTTTTACTTAGTAGATGGGAAGAAAATGCTGTAATGACTGTAGGAATATAAACATTATTCTCACACTTACATAACATTTTGCAGAGGTTTAATTTTTTACAAAAATTGCCCAGTACTTATGTCTGAACAATTCATTTACTGGTAATGTCACTTTTATGCTCAGAAAATAATCACAACAAACTAAATCCAAGAATTTATATTTTGGGGTAGGATATTTTAAAATTTTAAGATTACAAGAAAAAGCCAAAAGAAAACAAAGTATGTCAAAATGGTCTATCACTAGTTTTTGTGGTGGTAAATCAGATGCTTCGACTATATTTATTTTCCAGTTAATAAAATTATTCATTAACACTCAAATTACTGATTCAATTATAATCTAATTTCATAAGTGTAAGAATTAATATCATAGTAATTTCACAGAAAATATTGATAAGAGCAACAAAAGGTATCACAATATTTTTGAATACATATTTAGAATTAAGTTGACTGTAATTAAAAGCATGGAAAAAAAGGAACATGGAGGATAGTAACTCCCTCTTATGGGGATTGCAGTAATGATTTCTTATTCTTTACCTTCAGAGGTATAATTAAAGTACATCCTCTAAGGACATGTATGTATCACCTAGAAAAATGATCATTTTGTGTATTAGATTTCTGAGAAAGAAGTAGACACTAAATTGATGTATTTTAAAGGGATGAGAATTATACTATTGTTTGTCCATAGGAATGGAATATTTATTTGAGTTGTTACCCTTATAAAAATCTCTCCTCCAGGGGATAAAGAATCTATATTTTGTAGCAATTGTTAAAGGTATGTATTGAGAATAAATTAGTAATTCAACATTTCAATTATAGTTCATTTTAATAAACAAAACAAATCAGGTAATAAAAAAATGTTACCTGATTGTCAGAAAGCCACAAAGCCGCAAGCTCCTTCAGTTTGGTAAATGAGAATGGTAAATTCTTCAATCTGCAAAAATAAGAAATTTTTAATAGCATGGGTGAAGATGGATAAAGATCATTTAATGCAGAGTTATTTAAAATACTATAACTTATTTATTTCATTCTTCTCGTCACTTCTTTCTCTTCTGAGTAGCCTGAGGAATCATTTAAAAGTGAAAATCTTGAGAGTACAACTCTTCAAATGATAGAATAAAACCCAGAACTGTTACTATGCTTCGTCAGACCCTCTAAGATCTGGTCCCCTCAAACCTCTCCACAGCTTTTTTGCTACTCTTTTTCGGACAGTCCTGTCAGTGCCACTGGCCTTCAGTTAGCCTATTCCCAGGAATAGCCAAGCTCCTATCTCTGCCTGGAATACTCTTTCTTCCATACTTCACTTAACTAAAGTTCCACAGATTCTCTAGTCAGCTGAAATGCCAGTTTCTGCAAGAAGCTTTTGACTCCTCACTTAAATTTCTTTCCCCAATCTAGTCTCAAAGCACTTTTACTTCATAGACATGTCTCAGTTTGAAATTATCTACAATATTTATTTTTGTAGTTATTTTTATTTTTTTTTTTTACTGTTTAATATCTCTTTAAAACTGTAGACTCTATGAGGGCAAGAGCCATTTCCATCTTATTACTAAATGAATTTACAGCTCTGAATTTTTTTTAAGATGGTAAAACATTTATTATTATTTTTTTTTTACTTTTCAATATTGCATTGGTTTTGCCATACATCAACATATATTGATTCCTGAAAGTGTGTCCTTTTGTTCTTTCACCCTGTATACATCATTTAATAGATATTCAAAGAGGCAATCTTTAAAAATAGCATTTTAAGGTATATGAAATTGTATTCAATCAAAATTATCTATTAAGCTTTGGCTTCAGCCTGTGGAGGGTCAAATCACCAATTGCCTACTTCAACATAAATAAGATATACCTGAATTGTGCATGATCAATATATTGTTATTACATGAATTACCATCATAGCTAGTCAGCACAGTGAATAATACAAACAAGGCACACCAACGAATTTATTGTTACTTTCTGCATGTTCACTTTTGAATACAGACAAACATTTTAGATAAGACTTGGAATGAAAATTTCTGTTAAATCTTTAATATGTTGGAATTCTATCAACCAAATGATGAATAAATATATTTTGATAACAGAGATGGAAAATGTCACAATAATGAATAAGGATTTTGGAAGCAGTTAATTTTATCTCCAAAGGCACTATTAAATAATTTAACAAATACAAAAAGATATTGACAAGCCTATAAACGTATCAACAGAGTGTGCATTGGCTGGGAAACTTTAGGAAGGATATAATGACCTTGCTCAGCTACTTGTAAAACATAAGAATATAAAGAATAAGAGGTCAAATTATATCATAATTATTTTTTAATATAATTATTATACTAGCATTTATAACGGAGAAGGCAATGGCACCCTACTCCAGTACTCTTGCCTGGAAAATCCCATGGGCGGAGGACCCTGGTAGGCTGCAGTCCACGGCGTCGCTGAGAGTTGGACATGACTCAGTGACTTCACTTTCACGCCTTGGAGAAGGAAATGGCAACCCACTTCAGTGATCTTGCCTTGAGAATCCCAGGAACGGCAGAACCTGGTGGGCTGCCGTCTATGGGGTTGCACAGAGTCGGACACGACTGAAGCAACTTAGCAGTAGCAGCAGCAGCATTTATAACATTAAACCAAACTGCCCATAAAAGCTATTTCTAATTTTAGTTATTTAGTTTAAGTTGGAAATTATAAAGTAAGATGTTATGAGAAGTTTTTACATTATGTGGAGATGAATTAAAAGTAAAATATCCATTCTGCCACATCAAAATTACAAGAGGGGTTAACTCTCCAGAATCATTTACAATGTCCATGATAAATCATCAGGCAAATCATAAAAGTAGAATATGGAAAGAAACTGTCAGAGAGATGTTACCCATATTTTTTTTCCCTCTTCCTCTGACCACCATTGAAAGTGAGGCTTTATTTAGTATTATAACTGTCCAGTAAATTGATCACAGGAGCAATCCTATAGTTGATAATATAAATGAATCATTGTTCCTTAACTGTAATGACAAACTTCTAAAATGTATTGTATTGAGAATATAAAATTGGAGTAATCATGAATTTTAAATAACATGCAATATTTAATCTTTTATTCAAGCAGTTTATTCTCTGATAGTGACATTCAACTTTTGCCTCAGTTTTGACTGAATATTGATTTTAATCTCAGGTTAAGATTCATTTATTGGACAATAGTATAGTTGTAAGCAACTATACTCTCCAAAATTAAAAAAAAATCACTGATTAATTCATCAATCTCAAAATATTAGTTTGGTTCTATATTATGTTCCAATTACTGTATTAGGAGATAGATTGGCTTATATTTCTGACCTGATGAAGTACTTAAATTCCTAGTATTATGAGATTCTTAATGTTTTATTAATATCTTTTGCGCTAGCTTTTAGCAATGTACTGCCCCATGGTAAGCACTCACATATGCTATATTTGTTGGATAAATAATTGCATTAGTAGCCTTAACTACAGGTCACTTAAATATTTTATAAGCATATTTTCCATATTGTGTGAATTATTCATGTATAAAATTTGAGTGGACCAAGAATTCAGGAAAAACTTCCAGCTCATCATGAAAACTCTTCCTCCAGTTTGACAATAATGGAATTTGGTTCCATTGAGGACTATAATTCAACCCACTGGAACCTATCTTCCTATAATCTCTCTATGAGTGTAATTATAATATTGTTCACAAGAATATAATTAGAAAATTCTGAAAAATGTCTTACTGAAGGTTGAGCACAGTATTTAATGCATCTCCTTCACTTTCCTGTCAAAGAGTCAAAACAAGAAATGGGTTGATTTGAAATGAATTACTCTTGTCACAGCAAGTTATGAAGCTTCTTGGTCAGCTTGATTTTAAAAATAAAATTCCAAAGCTTTTAAAAAATGTTTAATTCTTTACATGAAAATATTATTGAGCTGCAGCTGCTGCTGCTAAGTCACTTCAGTCACGTCTGACTCTGTGCAACCCATAGACAGCAACCTGCCAGGCTCTTCTGTCCCTGTGATTCTCCAGGCAAGAATACTGGAGTGGGTTGCCATTTTCTTCTCCAATGCATGCAGTTGCTTCGGTTGTGTCCGACTCTGTGCGACCCCATGGACAGCAACCCACCAGGCTCCTCTGTCTCTGGGATTCTCTAGGCAAGAATACTGGAGTGGGTTGCCATTTCCTTTTCCAGTTATTGAGCTACTAACAAATAACAACTCCTACACTCACTGAAACTTTAGAATCTAAACATTCTCCATGATTCCATAAAAGCTAATCTTTGATAGTTTTGTTGCAGTCTCAGCTTCTCATATTATAATTTGTCTGACTGAAATGTAATGAAAACACAGAGTTCAAGTAGTCTGTTATATTCCATCACCACTTTATCTTTTTCGCAGTTATTTTTAGTCAATATTGATTTTTGTCCTTTCCTATTTGAGAATATTTGCGGTAGAGATAAAGATGAATTGCATTTTCACCTTTTTTTCTTGCCTGTTCAACAATGTAACACTTTAGTCACAAGAAGAGAACCTTTTCTTTCTTTGTCCATTCTGTTCTGAACAGGGCTAAATAATCATTTGGTTGTCCTTAACTATAGTGCATAAACCTTATGACTTTTTAGTATTAGGTTCTTGGCATTATTCTTACCAGTGTTTTGGTGGTGTGGACAGTATACAAATAGCTCAGTTAATTTACTGGAGACATAAATGTATATATGAAAACATATATGTGCATACATACATACCTATGCACATATTTTTATTATCAAATTTTATAGAGTTTTATTATAATTATTTTCCATGTCTTCATAATATTATGCTTTCTGCATATGGGATGGTTTTGGCATATATTTTTTGAAATATCAGTTTAAAAATAATTTAGCTTCTGCTATTTTCTAACTGAATGTTTGCATATTTATATAAATATTTGCATCCCATATATTGCATAAGATATAGAAGAAATTTCCAAAATTATTAATAAAAAGGAATAATTTGCTTTTAGAAAATAACAAGATTGTGAGAAGTTTCAAAAATACCTGTTGTCACTCAGATTTAAGACTCTTAGTTTCTGCATCTGTCCAATCTCTTCAGGAAGAAATTCCAGCTTATTGGAGCGTAGAGACATGACCGTTACGTTCTTACAGCTTCCAATCTATAGGTAACAAAAAAGATAAAGGATCACATTGTAAACTATTCTATATTAATATTTATAATTTATAAAGTGATTTGATTGATTTATAGATTTCCTTATCACTTCTAAGACTCAATATGTGCATTGTTTAATTTTTTATATCTATCTTTAAAATATGTTTAGAAATTATTCCTTTAGCTATTAAGGCAATGTGTATCTCATATTTTTATACATGTTACAAAGGAATAATTTTCTTTTAAAGTTTATGATTAGAATACTTGTAAAAAACAAAAAAGTACTTGTCAGCTTAATTGTTTTTATAAATCCCTTTTTTGTCTATCCAAATAAACACTAATAATATTGTTTATAAAAGATCATATATACTCAAAAATGAAGTCTTATTGACATTTCCTTTGCAAAAGTAGTTTAACTTCACATTACAATGGTACTTTTGTTTTTATTTATAACTTTTGTCTCTAAGACAATGATATATGGATTTCTTCTCCTGATTATGAAAGCATTTAATAGAAAATGTTAAATTTAAAATATACTTCACAGTTTATTCTTGACATGAATAAATGAAAGTCCCGTTTGGAGATGAATGCGAATGAACCGTTTTGGTGGATCCTGAAGTTAATATTATGCAACATGATACTTTAAAAAACTTATTTACATTAAAACTTTCACTTAGAAATGGAAATATAATTGTCTCCAAATTTATTTAAAAACTGTTCTTAAAAGCAAAATATACAATTTGTTTGAGTGGATTTATTTTATTACAATTTTTGACAAGCAGTGTTTAAGTCAAATGCATTTCCTTGGTCAAATATAAGAACTTATCCCTTGTTATTTTAAAAAGAATGATTAATAAATATATAACTCCTATATGCATTCACAGCTCAACTCATGAAGCTACGCTGCTAATGCACCTGCTAAAATTTATATCCAAAACAGAGTCATTAAAAATTAATTAATAGAAACAAGTTTATTCCTCACTTCTCTGGGCAATTCTGGAAGGAAGTTCTCATCGACTGCTAATGTTCGAAGACTGTGAAGGTAGCCAATAGTAGAAGGTAGAGACTCCAGTTCATTACAGCTACAGTCAAATTCTTCTAATAAAGATAAACTGAAAAGTTAAATACATTAGTTAGACATTCTAAAAGGTCAGATGGCAAAAAAATTTTGAAAAGCCCACATATTAAAATTCACCAACAAAAGTTATTTATGTAGTGACTGCTTAATATTATGTAAGTTAATTTATCAGTTCAACCAAATGGTTCAATATCTCTTAATAAGTGGCTCAATTTGGTAAAATAAATATAGTTCATTTTTCTCCTTTCTTAGTTCACTTGTCATTTAACTGAGCCTGAGAATAACAAAAAGTTTTGTCTGCTTTTATACAACTTCAGTTCAGTTCAGTCGCTCAGTCGTGTCCGACTCTTTGCGACCCCATGAATCGCAGCATGCCAGGCCTCCCTGTCCATCACCAACTCCTGGAGTTCACTCAAACTCATGTCCATCGAGTCGGTGATGCCATCCAGCCATCTCATCCTCTGTCGTCCCCTTCTCCTCCTGCCCCCAATCTCTCCCAGCATCAGAGTCTTTTCCAATGAGTCAATTCTTCTCATGAGGTGGCCAAAGTACTAGAGTTTCAGCTTTAGCATCATTCCTTCCAAAGAACACCCAGGACTGATCACCTCTAGAATGGACTTAGGTGTCTCTTATAGTTAGATGCTCATAATGTATGTCCTTAGAATGAATGCATGTAAGTACATGGGCAGCTAAAAGGTAAAGATGGCAGGTACAAGAAAGAGAAGATAAATGGGGGAAAAATATTAACAACAAAACCACTGATTGGATGCAAAATATTTTACTAAGCATTTTAGAGATAGAAGTAACTATTTTCTTTACAGAAACTCTATCAAATATCTATTGTTTTAAACCTCTCTTACATATAAGGAAATAGAGGCATAAAGAGGCTAAGCAACTAGCCCAAGGCCACACAAAAGTAGGAAAGCTAGTACCTAAATGCAGACAGTGTGACTCCACTGTATCTTCTTGCCTCTCCGCCTCTGCCTTTCAGTAGCAGATGCTACAGACAGGGTATATTTCAGCCTCCATATGTGTATTGTTTACTTCAAAAAGTATTTTAAAAAGTGGTAAACTCTATGTAATGACCCAGACTTTTGGTGTCTTTTGAAAAATAAGGATGATCTGCCAGTACTGGACCTTTATTCTCCCACGACAAGTAAAGAAACCAGTATAACGGCAGCTGCCTTCAAATAAGCACAGTTCTCCAATTTGCCAAGATCCTCACCACTCCAAACTTAGCCCACTTTACCCCAAATCTACACAAAGGAATCCCATGAATACACATTCAAGCTATCACAAGGGAACAAGACATTTCATTGCTTGGTTTGAGACAGTTGGGAAAGAAAGAGGGCCTGGCACAGAGTAAGCACTAGCTATATTTAAGTTTCCTTTGGTGGTAATATTATTACACTGTTACTACCATTCATATCATTGCTTTGTAACAGGATGGAACCCTCAAAGGTAATGATCTCACCACTGTAAAGGGAAAAATGAATTAGAAGTAGTCAGAATAAGGCTGTAGATTCCTCTTCCTTTTTCTTTATCTTCGAACTAGCTGGCTTGAAGGTAATTTATTCCCATCATTTAGTTAATGAGTGGACACAGAAATTAAGCATTTGAGTTTTAAGTTAGAATGGATTTGTGTCCCAGCTCTGTCACTTATTAGATGTAGGATCTTGGATATTAAAAAACAAAACAAGGATCAGAGCTCAAAAATCAAAGCTGATTTTATTTATTGCCAGGCAAGGGAACATTCCCTGCTTATACTCAAAAGAAATTCACTTAGTAGTGCACTGGGGTGGGGGGGGGAAGTCGGTGCCAAAAGGGGGTGGCAACAGGGCGTCATGATGATCATGCTCTTTAAAAAAAGAAAAATTTGCATTATGGAGAGGGTAGAATAAGTTCACAAGTCTGTGTACAATTGGGTAAATCAAGTCCTATTATTCATGGGAAGGGAAGAATCTAATTCAGTCAAGTCCAGCCTGACCCTGATCAGGGTAACTCATGATTCATGGTTCTTAACAGCTTCAACTGGTTAGAACCCAGAAGTGGGGAAGCACAGCATTGAGCTGTGAATAATAGCTTTGGTGTGCATGCTCAGTCCTGTCCAATGCATGCTCAGTCCTGTCCAACTCTGTGCGACCCCATGGACTGTAGCCACCAGGCTCCTCTATTCATGGGGTTCTCCAGGCAAGAATACTGGAATGGATTGCCATTTCCTCCAAGGGGTCTTCCCAACCCGATACCGGGATCAAACATGGTCCTCCTGTGTCTCCTGCATTGGCAGCTGGTTTATTTACCACTGAGCCAACTGGTAAATGAATAGTAGCTCTAGAGTTCAGTTCAGTTCAGTCACTCAGTCTTGTCTGACTGAGACCCCACGCGATAGCAGGCCAGGCTTCCCTGTCTGTCACCAAATCTTGGAGCTTGCTCAAACTCATTTCCATCGAGTCAATGATGCCATCCAACCATCTCATCTTCTTTTGTCCCCTTCTCCTCCTTCCTTCAATCTTTTGAGTCTTTTCTAATGAGTCAGTTCTTTGCATAATGTGGCCAAAGTATAGGAGCTTCAGCTTCAGCATCAGACCTACCAATGAATAGGACTGATTTCCTTTAGGATGGATTGGTTTACTTCCTTGCAGTCCAAGGGACTCTCAAGAGTCTTCTCCAACACCACAATGCAAAAGCATCAATTTTTTGGCACTCAACTTCCTTTATAATCCAAATCTCACATCCATACATGACTACTGGAAAAGCTATAGCTTTGACTAGACAGACCTTTGTCAGCAAGGTAATATCTCTGCTTTCTAATATGCTGTCTAGGTTGGTCATAACTTTTCTGCCAAGGAGCCATGTGTCTTTTAATTTTATGGCTGCAGTCACCATCTATAGTGATTTTGAAGCCCCTGAAATAAAGTCTCTCAACGTTTCCATTGTTCCCCCACCTATTTGCCATGAAGTGATAGGAGCAGATACCATGATCTTAGTCTTCTGAATGTTGAGCTTTAAGCCATCTCTTTCATTCTCCTCTTTCACTTTCATCAAGAGGCTCTTTAGTTCTTCTTTGCTTTCTGCCATAAGGATGGTGTCATCTGTGTATCTGAGGTTAGTGATATCTCTCCCAGCATTTGTTAATTCAGCTTGTACTTCATCCAGCCTGGAATTTCACATGATGTATTCTGCATACTAGTTCAATAAGCAGGGTGACGATATAGAGCCTTGAGGTACTCTTTTCCCAATTTGGAATCACTTTGTTGTTCCATGTCCGGTTCTGACTGTTGCTTCTTGATGTGCATACAGATATCTTAGGAGGCAGGTAAGGTGGTGGTTCATGTACTGTTGAAGCCGGCTTGGAGAATTTGAGTATTACTTTAAATTTTGTAGGGAAAATCACTAGACCATTCAGGTATGACCTAAATCAAATCCCTTATGATTATACAGTGAAAGTGGCAAATAGATTCAAGGGATTAGATCTGAGAAACAGAGTGCCTGAAGAACAATAGATGGAGGTGTGTGACATTGTACAGGAGGCAGTGATCAAGACCACCCTCAAGAAAAAAAAATGCATAAAGGCAAAATGGTTGTCTGAGGAGGCCTTACAAATAGCTGAGAAAAGAAGATAAGTGAAAGGCAAAGGAGAAAAGGGAAGATATACCCATCTGAGTACAGAGTTCCAGAGAGTAGCAAGGAGAGATAAGAAAGCCTTCCTTAGTGATCAATGCAAAGAAATAGAGGAAAACAATAGATTAAGAAAGATTAGAGATCTCTCGGATAAAATCAGAAATACCAAGAAAACATTTCATGCAAAGATGAGCACAATAAAGGACAACAATGGTATGGACTTAACAGAAGTAGAAGATATTGAGAAGAGGTGGCAAGAATACACAGAAGGACTATACAGAAAAGATCTTCATGACCCAGATAACCATTATGGTGTCATCACTCACCTAGAGTCCAGCATCTTGGAATGTGAAGTCAAGTAGGCCTTAGGGAGCATCACTACGAACAAAGCTAGTGGAGGTGATGGAATTCCAGTTGAGTTATTTCAAATCCTAAAAGATGGTGCTGTGGAAGTGCTGCACTCAATATGCCAGCAAATTTGGAAAACTCAACAGTGGCCACAGGACTAGAAAAGTTCCGTTTTCATTCCAGTCCCAAAGAAAGGCAATGCCAAAGAATGCTCAAACTACCGCACAATTGCACTCACCTCACACACTAGCAAAATAATGCTCAGGATTTGTTAAATGCTCAGGATTTGTAAAATAGCATTAGTCTTCCAACAACATGGCTCAAATTCCAATTACCTTGGTATTTCAGTTGTGAAAGTGTTAGTCTCTCAGTTGTGTGTGACTCTTTGCGACTCCATGGAGTTTAGCTCATGGACTGTAGCCCATGGACTATAGCCTTCCAGGCATGGAATTTTCCAGGCAAGAATACTAGAGTGGGTAGCCATTCCCTTATCCAGGAGATCTTTCTGAACTGGGGATTAAACTTGGTTCTTCTACATTGAAGGCAGATTCTTTACTGTCTGAGACACTAGGGAAAGTCTATATTAACTGTGAATAACTACATGAAGTAAAAGCTTTGCTGCTAACTCTTCAGCCCATAGATCACAATGTAAATAACAGACTTGCACCATGATCAGGGATGAGTCTCATCACTCTTTTCAGTCTGTCATTGATCAGCCTCTGTGCATCTGCTGTTCAGTTCACACATGGACAGTAAATCCTGTAGTTGTGTTGCCTTCTTGTCAATCAGCTGTGAAGAGATACTATTGGCACCAAAATTTTACATTTAAAGCACTACTCCTGTTGGGTCATGCTCTTGGTCATCTTAATTTTCTTGGGGATTTAAATGAAAATATTAAAATTTGCTTTCCATCACCAAGAACAACTTCATTAATTCAACTGGTGGACTAAGTAGCTATTTCAATTTTGAAAGCCTATTATCTTACACACATTTTGGAATAAGTTTTGATGCTACAACTGGAGATCAGACAGTTTCTTTGGCTGAGTTTTAGAAGAAATATGACATAAAGCATTCAATTGAAAATATGCAAGCATCATGGGAGGAAGTAACAGGACATAATATGGATGCAGTATAGCAGAAACTTTCAGCACAATGTGCAAATAACACTGTAGGATTTGAACTGAACATATGTGGGATTATAGAAGAAACAGCTGACTATGGGAATGCTGCTTGCCATTATTCAAGAGCCTTTAGATCTGCTGCCAGAGGAGCTTAGTGAAGCAAAACTTGTTGACATCAAGGAGGAAAGTGGTTGTAATGAAAAGGATGATGTCCCAGAGGAAGTGACCGTGGCAATAAAGTTTACATTAAAGAAACTCTTAGAGATATTTCATGGTGTTGAAAACACAAAAGATAGAAGTCTGGAAGCTGCTCCAAGCTTAAAAAGATGATGACATTTCACTGATGCTTAGAAGGAATGTCCACTCTGAATTATGACTCACACAATGAAAACAAGGCAAGTACTGTTCAAAGTAATTTTGATAGGTTTTTTCACAAAAAACCCCACTTTAATTCTTAATGCTCCTAATGTTTACAGTGATGGTACATTAAATACATGTTGGCTTTATTATTTTTCCATTTTTCCAACACATTGATAACCAACAGTAACAGTATTTGATGTTTTGAAGGCTATGGTTTTTCCAGTAGTCATGTATGGATGTGAGAGTTGGACTGTAAAGAAGGCTGAGCACCGAAGAATTGATGCTTTTGAACTATGGTGTTGGAGAAGACACTTGAGAGACCCTTGGACTGCAAGGAGATCCAATCAGTGCATTCTGAAGGAGATCAGCCCTGGGATTTCTCTGGAAGGAATGATGCTAAAGCTGAAGCTCCAGTACTTTGGGCACCTCATGTGAAGAGTTGACTCATTGGAAAAGACTTTGATGCTGGAAGGGATTGGGGGCAGGAGGAGAAGGGGACGACCGAGGATGAGATGGCTGGATGGCATCACTGACTCGATGGACGTGTATCTGAGTGAACTCTGGGAGTTGGTGATGGACAGGGAGGCCTGGCATGCTGCAATTCATGGGGTCACAAAGAGTCGGACATGACTGAGCGACTGAACTGAACTGAAAGACCCTTCATGAAAACTATCATAATTTTCCCCTTTGATTAAAAAGATTATTTAGTACAGTTTCAGTGCATGGTTGTTTTCATAGTCCCCAAAAGCTCAACATTCAGAAAACGAAGATCATGGCATCCGGTCCCATCACTTCATGGGAAATAGATGGGGAAACATTGGAAATGGTGTCAGACTTTATTTTTTGGGGCTCTAGAATCACTGCAGATGGTGATTGCAGCCATGAAATTAAAAGACGCTTACTCCTTGGAAGAAATGTTATGACCAACCTAGATAGCATATTCAAAAGCAGAGATGTTACTTTGCTGACTAAGGTCCATCTAGTCAAGGCTATGGTTTTTCCTGTGGTCATGTATGGATGTGAGAGTTGGACTGTGAAGAAGGCTGAGCGCCGAAGAATTGATGCTTTTGAACTGTGGTGTTGGAGAAGACTCTTGAGAGTCCCTTGGACTGCAAGGAGATCCAACCAGTCCATTCTGAAGGACATCAACCCTGGGATTTCTTTGGAAGGACTGATGCTAAAGCTGAAACTCCAGTACTTTGGCCACCTCATGAGAAGAGTTGACTCATTGGAAAAGACTCTGATGCTAGGAGGGACTGGGGGCAGGAGGAGAAGGGGACAACAGAGGATGAGATGGCTGGATGGCATCAGTGACTCGATGGACGTGAGTCTGAGTGAACTCCAGGAGATGGTGATGAACAGGGAGGCCTGGCGTGCTGCAATTCATGGGGTCGCAAAGAGTCGGACTGAACTGAACTGAAGACAATGTAAAGTGAGCACTTCCTGAAATAAAAAGGTAACATTTTTACTGGATAATGGGCTATGTTGAATTAATAATTTATACCTTGAAATTATTTTACACCTTTGTTTTACAAAGAAAACTCTTAGGTGCAAAACACACATCCTTCAATTATCTTTGAAATTCAAAGGATTAAAACTCAAAATATAACTTTCCAACTGACTTTATTGATGGCTGTCCTGCTATAAATCACCTAAAGTATTTTATTACAGGATCCTGAGTACAGTTGTACCATATTACCCACATGATCACTGGTGTCCAAAAGATAGACCAAAATAAGTGAAATAAGTCTGACAGAGAAAGACAAAGATTGTATGATTGCACTTGTATATGAAATTTAAAAATAAGCAAAAAAGTGAAAAAATAACCAAGCTCATAGATATGTGAGCAAATTGGTGTTTACCAGAGAAGGCAATGGCAACCCACTCCAGTACTCTTGCCTGGAAAATCCCATGGATGGAGGAGCCTGGTAGGCTGCAGTCCATGGGGTTGCTAAGAGTTGGATATGACTGAGTGACTTCACTTTCACTTTTCACTTTCATGCATTGGATAAGGAAATGGCAACCCACTCCAGTGCTCTTGCCTGGAGAATCCCAGGGACGGGGGAGCCTGGTGGGCTGCTGTCTATGGGGTCACACAGAGTCGGACATGACTGAAGTGACTTAGCAGCAGCAGCAGCAGCAGAGGTAGGGTTAGGCAAGTGGGAAAAATGGGTGAAAGTGATCAAAAGGAACCAACTTTGAGTTATAAAATAAATAAGTCATGTACTGTTGGTTAGTTGCTAAGTCATATCTCTTTTGTGCCTCCATGGACTGTAACCTGCCAGGCTCCCCTGTCCATGGGATTCTCCAGGCAAGACTACTGGAGTGGGTTCCCCTCCTCTCCTCTGAGAGATCTTCCGGACCAGGGATTGAACCTGTGCCTCCTATGGCTCCTGCATTGCAGGCAGATTCTTTACTGTTGAGCCACCAGGGACTTGTAACTATATATGGTGACAAATGTTAACTAGACTTCCTGTGGTAACCATTATGCAGTATATACAAATATCAAATCATCCTGTAGCACACCAAAACTGCATTATCGTTTATGTATCGAAAAGACAAAAACCTATCTTTTTAAAGAAGTTTTTCTATTGTCTATAATAGTGCACATTGAAAGTAAAAACAAGCTACAAAGAAGTGTGAAGTGAAGTGAAGTGAGCTAGCTCAGTCGTGTCCGACTCTTTGCGACCCCATGGACTGTAGCCCACCAGGCTCTTCCATCCGTGGGATTCTCCAGGCAAGAATACTGGAGTGGGTTGCCATTTCCTTCTCCAGGGGAACTTCCTGACCCAGGGATCGAACCCGCGTCTCCCACATTGCAGGCAGGCACTTTACCGTATGAGCCACCGGGGTGTAGAATACTTGAAAAAAGTGCTTTCCAGGGAATTCCCTGGTGGTCCAGTGGTTAGGACTCCATATTTTCACTGCAAGGGTATGGGTTCAACCCCTGACTGGGGAACCAAGATCCCACAAACAGCATCACCAAAAAACCCAAACAAACAAAATACAAAGCAGTACTTCCCAATCTTTTGCGTGCATATGGATCCCCAGGCGAACTTGTTAAAATGCAGACTCAGATGTAATGATTTGGAATGGGGCCTAGATTCTGTGTTTGTAACAAGCTCCTGGGTAATATAGAAGTTGCTGGTCCTGGGACCACACAGTTTTAAAGTCCTCTGCTAATATTTCAAGGATAACATGAAACACACACACAAAATATGTCAATGACAGCTAAAATCCATGTATACGTATTACAAGAGTTATGTTGGTAAAATTTTGCCTTAGACCACATATCAGTACTAGTGACAGTATTGGAGGCAGTAATGCTTGATGTTAAACAACAATACTGACTTAGTTTTCTGAAATGATTCTCTAAATCTAAAACTACATTGTTCTCTAGTTCGGTCTCCATGAATTAGTCTTGTATGAGAAGATATTGCCCTTCTCAGGGTATCATTTGAGGTTATTATTAACCCTCAATTACTGAGCTAATGAGGAAGAGGGATTGTGACTATATTACATAGATAATGTATAATTTCACTTTAACTTCATGTATGGCCATTAGAAACCATCAGATGCCATTAAATCTTTTATTTTGTAGGTGGTAATAAACATAAAAGTAAATGACTTTGGGCTTCACTTTCTTAGTTCACTTTTAACTCAATAGAAGTAACGTTGGAAATGTGAAAAATGTTGACAGGCTTGCATAGTCGCTTAATAGTTGAGTGCACTTCATCTACTTATTAATCCCTGTGTTCTCATCTATAAAATTGGTTTATAATGCCTGTTGCATGGAGTATCAGGGACGATTCAAGGTATGCTACCTTGCTAGCACAGGCATACCAAGGTGGTGCTAGTGGTAAAGAACTTGCCTGCCAATGCAGGAGACGTAAGAGACTTGGGTTCAGTCCCTGGGTTGGAAAGATCCCCTGGAGGAGGGCATGACAAGCCACTCTAGTGTTCTTGCCTGGAGAATCCCATAGACAGAGGAGCCTGGTGGGCTACAGTCCATAGGGTTGCAAATAGTTGGACATGACTGAAGCCACTCAGCATGCATGCACCTTGCTAGCACACTGATTTTGGACTTCTCAGCTTTCAGAACTTAGAGTAATAAATGTCTGCTGTTTTAGCCACTCATGTATGGTTATTTTGTTATGGCAGTCTGAGCAGAATAATGCATTATTCCATCATTACATATAATATATATATAATGACAATGCTTATTATACTTTGTACATAAGTATTTAAAATTTTCTTTTTAAGAACTAGATGTTTCAGTCATGTTATATTACTAATCCTCACACAGATAAACATAAGCAAGGCTCAATAAAGAAATATCTTTTTGTTTATTATTGTTGATGACTATTATGATTTGTTGAAGGCTATCTAACGTTAAGTCTGACAATAACATCTGAGATGTATTATTACTTCCCTTTTACAGATGAGAAAACTGCAGCTCTGAGATGTGATTTGACATGCCCAAGGTCAATTAGTTAATGAAAGGAGAACCCCGTGAAGGGATTAAACATATTCAAGACATGTTATCAACCATTAAGGAATCCATATTCTAGTTGGGAAGGCATATTATATTTGATGTTATAATATTAAATTTATAATTTGATATTATAATTATAATTAAGTTATAATTATATGTATATATATATATATATATTTTTAAAGTTACTCAGTTTTGTCTGGCTCTTTGTGACCCCTTGGACTGCAGCCCACTAGGCTCCTCAGTCCATGGGATTCTCCAGGCAAGAATACTGGAGTGGATTGCCATTTCCTTCTCCAGGGGATCTTCCCGACCCAGAGATCGAACCCGGGTCTCCCGCATTGGAGGCAGACGCTTTAACCTCTGAGCCACCAGGGAAGCCCATAATTATATTATATTATAATTAAATTATAAGAAATGGAAAAATATCACATTAGTGTTCTCTAACTTGTGTAAAGAGTTCCCTAAACTTATTTGTCCATGAAGCTTATTTTTATGTCATACCTATTAAAATATCAAGTAATGATTATTTTGAGGAATTAAGTTTAGAAAATGCTGGTTCATTTAGTAGGTATACTGAGCTTTGAATTTAGAGGAAGCTGCAGTGGTCTGGGTGGGCAGAAGGAGAAGAATTAAGTAGCAAAACAAGTAAACATATTTTTTGAATCCAAATACCCCCAATTTGATTTGTCAATAACTCTTTACCTTATTAGATTTTATTTTAAGTAGCATTTATTTAACATATGAGTACTTCCTATTTAATTCTCACAACATTCTCATGAGGTAGGCATTATTATGATTTCCATTTTACTGAGGAGGAATCTAAGGCTATAAACCCACTAGTACATTGAAAAACCAGATTCTGGACCCAAAAGGTCTGGCTCCAGAGCCAAAGCAGCCAACCATTATGCAAGCTTGTTTAAGGGAGCTTTGTTTTAAACCAGTATCACAATGGAATAGGGTTTGAGAAGACAGTTATCTGATAGCTGTTTAAGAAGCTGAATCCAGATATTGGTTCTTAAACTTTAGCATGCATCGGAAACCCTGGAACATCTTGTTAACACAGATTGCTGGTCTGATGTTCAGAGTTTCTGATTCAATAGATCTGAGATTATCTCTGAGAATTTGCACTTCTAACAAGTTCCCAATTGGAGTTGATGATGTTGGTCAGGGGACCACATATTGAGCATCACCAGTACACACTAGACTATGGAAAGAATTGAATATTAGTGTGAAGGAATTTGGGTTTTATCGAATGAAGTATGTGTGTGTGTGTGTATGCTTTCTAAGTTTTTGACTAGAATAACTTTACATCTTAAGAAGTACACTGGGGATTCAATAAAAGGAAATCTCCTGTTTACTCTATTGCCCAGCCCCCAAGTTCTCCTCCCAAAGTCATATACATTTCTAGTTCCTTGTGTATCTTTCTACAATTAGAGACTAGAGGGAAGCACAGTTTTTAGCATTCAGGTACATAGAATGCTTATTTTCTTGTCATAGCAGTCTAGTAAGTGGACTACTGGAATTTACCATCTAGGGTATTAATGTTAGATAAACTAAACATCTAGATCAAAGAATTAGAATTTTAGACATAGGTGGAAACTACAAATGAAGAAACTAAGCCACTGAGAATTTAAATAACTTGTCCAAGTTCACATAGTTAAGTGGCGTAGCGAGGGATCACACTCATGTGGATCTGCTGGACTCTAAAGCTAGTGCTCCTTGCATTATCCCTCAGCAGTCAGAGGCCCACAGGAAAGAAGTGATTTATCCAGCTTTGCATAGTTATTAAATTTTATGATTCCAGTCTTTCTCTTTGACCATACACTATGATGGAATGACTTTTTAAAATATCCATTCAAATTTTTGAGCTTTCATTGTTTTTCTCCAAAACTACGAAGCTAACAGAGAGAAACCTTAGTGTAGTTTCTCTTCCTATGGAAGATCCTTTGCCCTTAGAGCACTGGAGCTCTTAAATGATCAAATATTGCAAAATATGTGACTCAACTATCTCATATATTAAGAAGCATCATAGGTCAATTAACAGTTTAACTTTGAGATCTGATAACTTCTCTCAGCCTTTGTTTCTGCATCTGTTAATGGGGAGAAAATAATACACATTGAATAGTATTGATGGGGTCTTTAAATAAGAATACATGTAAAGCACCAAACACGGTATCTGGCACAATGTGAACACAAACAAAAAGTTGTTTATTACTATTATCATTGCACATTCAGTTCTTAGAATGGCTGGAACTCCTAGGCACAACTTAAGATTTGACAACAAAAACAACCAATTTTACAAGTCATTTGGCACAAAAGTCATGGAATCTATTTCAGCTGTGAAAGACAGCTGAACTTTTTCAGCAATTTTTACTAGTTGGACTATTAAAAATTACCAAAGCTAAGTTTAATCTATGAAACATTCTATATGTAGAATGAGAATATTTTTGCTCACTGGAGCTGATCTTAACATTTTGGTGAGCAGAGTTCTAGATAGAATGTCTCATAATAAAATAAGACTCTGAAACTCTGAAATTGAAACTCTAACCCTTTGGCCACCTGATGCAAAGGGGTGATGGCCACCTGAGGCTGACTCATTGGAAAAGACCCTGATGCTGGGAAAGATTGAAGGCAGGAAGAGAAGGGGATGACAGAAGATGAGCTGATTGGATGGCAACACTGCCTCAATGAACATGAGGTTGAGCAAACTCCCAGAGACAGTGAAGGACAGGGAAGACTGGTGTGATGCAGTCCATAGGTTGCAGGGGCAGACACAACTGAGTGACTGAACAAAAATAACTATTCCACCATTTACAAAATACTTTCTGCATGTGACCTGGGGTGACATTAAATAGTATTCTAATAGAATTTATCTCTAGCCTTGAGCTAAACCTCTGATCTATCAGTTCTGAATTCCCTAAGGAAAGCAAAACCAATGTATCATTATTATTTTTACTTCATGAAGATTGTTTATCAAGGTGTACTATAAAAGTTTAGATTTGGCTTACGTTTTGCACAAGTGCTCCATTGAAGTGAGAATGTAAGTGAGGAAATGGCTGTCATAATTTTACCAACCAAAAAATGTATTGTAGAACTGAAATCTTCAAAATTTTTCATCTTAGGACCATTTTACACTCTTTAACAATCATTGGTAACCCTAAAGTACTTTTGTTTACATGGTTTATATCTATTGGTATCTATCATATTATAAATTAAAAAATGCATTTAAAAATATTTATTATTCAGTCTTAAATAACAATAATAAATCCATGACATGTTAATGTAGGTGACATATTTATATAAAAGTATCTATATTTCCAAAACAAAAACATTTAGTGAGAAGAGTGACATTGCTTTATTTTTTCAAATCTCTCCAATGTTTAGATTAATAGCAGGTAACTGGATTCCCATATTTGCTTATGTATTCAATATGCTGTTGTATATTATTCTGTTTAAGTTTTATATATATATATATATATATATATATACATATTCCAATCTCACACAGATATGTAGTTGGAAAAGGGAAGGAGGAGTATTTTCACAGTCTTTTTGAATAATTGTGACTATTATTTGATACTATACCAAAACTCAACAAGTGGTGGTGTTTTAGGGGATACAGTAATTGCAATATGGAATCTAAAATACATCAGTGAACTTTTCTTACTCTTCATACCAATACGTTAACATCAACTAATCCTTTTGCACTTCGAATGAGTCTATTTCTCATGTGTGATTTTGTAGCTCATGCATTGGTCATGGAAAATGTTGCTTTATAGAATTAAACAGATTTTCCAAATGTTGATGCATTTCACAGACAACCTCAATAAATCACATTCATTATCACACCAGTGATATCAGAAAAGCCTTTAAATGTATGGAAGCTGTCAAACTTACAGTGGAAGATACAAATTTTTCAAAATTCCAACTTTTGCTTGATAGCTCAAATTCCACTGTTGGCAACAAATACTGTCAGTTGTTGTCCTTGAAGTAACAAAGCTCACTTTATCCATTTTTGAGAAAATGTCTGCCAAATACCCAACTACCTAACCATAGTTTGTCAGTCATTCTTCCTTTTTTAAAAATAAGCTTTAATTTTATAGTTGTTTAAGGTTCACAGCAAAACTGAGCAGAAGGTAGAGATTTCTCATATGTTTCTTACTGCTTTTTTTATTCTCCTTTTTATTGCAATAAACTATAGTATTATAGTCCATTTCCCTAACAGTTCCATTCATGGCTTTATATGAATATCAAAACATCAAATTGTAGACTTTAAATATATGCAGATTATTGTACCTCAATCATGTCTAATAAAACTGTTTTTTTAAAAAGCTTTCTCCCCACCCCAACTATACCCAAATCTGTTAAAATGTGGATTTATATAATTCTTCACATGAAATGTGGGACAAGATTCCTATAAAATGGCCTTACATAATTTTAGAATGAAGACAGCTTATGGATTTCTCACTTTACACAAGTTGTAAACAAAATAATTCCAATGAAACATTGATAATAGCATACATACATTTCTTCAAGAACTGTAAATCAATTAATGACAACATAAAATTAGAAATGAATCACTTTCAGATAAATGGAATATATTTTTTTCTTAAAAGGGAACAATGACCTTTTACCTTGAAGCTTTTTATGCAAGCTAAAACATGTTTATTTCCTTAAGTCTAAAAATACATAAAGTTTCTATAAATATCAAGTTTTACTAACAGTGTAATGGTAACATATACATAATGCAGATCTTATAAAAATTGATTTGATTTTGTAAGACATTCAAGTGAAGTTAGAGCTGTTACTCAGTCAAAAGCATCCAAATTAGTAGTATCTGGAAAATTACAGGCAATGATATAATTGAAGGTCTGGGCAATCACTTTGCTTGTGAAAGGGCAATGGTCAAGTATTTCTTATCATGTTATATAGTTGGGTGTAATGTAATGTTCACATATAAAACTAAATTGATATACACAAATATATAAGTAAATAAAATGTGGTCTAAAACGAGTTTAAATATGAACAAAATTGTTGAGATCTCCAGTGGAAAATGTGTTAAAGTAGAAAACTCAATATATTATTCTGTCTCTGGCTTTAGAGAAGCAGACTGGTATGAAACTTTGGCACTTACTTTCCGATTGTATTGGGTAGCATCGTAAGTTGATTGTCATCTACTTTTAGAGTAGTTAGTTTTTTCAACAACCCTAAAACAAAGAAGATGTATTAGTACACAAGAACAGATTACTGACAGGAAATACAATATATAAAATACAATATACATCACAATATAATTGTGATGAATGTTTGTCATGCTAATTGGCTGCACTCTGCTTTTATCAACCTACAAACATATTCGCATGTCTAGTTCTGACCTTCCAGTTGCAAAAACTTCACTTACATCAGTGGGAGTTCAAATACAATGATGGAGACAATAAAGAAAACATAGGGTTCCAAAGAAACCAGAATTGGTGGTACTACTACCACATTTTCCTTTTCTACTATATAGCAAACGGACGAGATGAAATTTTTCAAGCCAGCTGGGATTCAATATTTAATTAACTCATAAGCACTAATAACTAACATTCCTGTTGTGATACAAATTGAAAACAAATCTGAATTAAACCTAATAATCAATGAATGGGTACTAAAGTACTGCAGTGTAGTGGTTATAATTATGGACTTGGAAAATAACAACATATAACTTCATACTCTTTCAGTTACCATAAATCCTTGACTGGGATCAGTCGTAAACACAAAACCCTCAGTTTTTAATATATCAAGCAGAACTGGCTAATAATTGACATTCTAACTATTCATATTTCTCTAATTTATGCCCTTCATAAACTTCCTGCTTTATCTACTATTCTCAGGGTATTAGTGAGCAAAAACTGCAGAGTAATAGAACAGCTTCCTTTACCCAGCCATAACAGAACCCAGAGTATCAATATGGCCTAAATAGCCAAAATTCAAGACAAAGCATTAACAGTGGCTGATTTTGGTTCTACATATGTTTTGCAGAAAACTTGTTCTGACAGATATAGCAGGTTCCTTGGACAAATGTGTTTCTGCTGCTGCTGCTGCTAAGTTGCTTCAGTCGTGTCCCACTCTGTGTGACCCCATAGATGACAGCCAACCAGGGTCCTCATCCCTGGGATTCTCCAGGCAAGAACACTGGAGTGAGTTGCCATTTCCTTCTCCAATGCATTAAAGTGAAAAGTGAAAGTGAAGCCGCTCAGTCGTGTCCGACTCTTAGCGACCCCATGGACTGCAGCCTACCAGGCGCCTCCGTCCATGGGATTTGGGAAATGCTAAATTAAACAAAATCAACCAGATTTCTTTAGTGAAAAATGTTAAGGAACTTTTAATATACTAATGTAGCAGGGTGACTCTAAAGTTATTGTGGAACTTCTGTGTGTATACAGAGTATCTTATACAGTGGTGTTTCACAAACATGCTCTGAGAAGTGCTGTTACAGCTCATACCTACCCGCCTCAAGTATTTTCAGCATAGCTTAAAGGCAAAAAGTAAGTGATAAGAAGTCAGAAATAAAGCTGTTGTTGCATTTGAAGTTTCAGTATGCTCAATTACATAGTCTATCAAAGCACGCAGAATCTCTAGTGAAGAGAAATGTCATCATTATCAGACTGCTGTGAGAAAATACCTAAAATATTTGGAGATTAATACATCAGCTTGTGCCCTTATGATACACTGCTGAAAACAGTCACCTGGGAAAGAGGACAATTCTCACTGGGGTAATTTATCTCTGAAATTTGAACACCCACTGCCTATTTATCTATGCTCAAAGGATGACTGAATCACTTTAGCTTCTCTACTGTATATGTAAAAAACCATCAACCTTGGAAATATAAAAAGAACTGTTGAGCTTGCTCATCAATTGTGAAAGGAAAACACAGGACCATGAATTATAACTAAATTCTTTATGAACTGTAGTTGTGATCAAACTGCTGTCCCTGCCCACAGGTGGAGCCAGAGGAGGGCTAACGGTTTCCACATCACTTGGCTGGGTACGAGAAGTTTTGTGTTGGGTTACAGAGGGCTGTGCAAACAAACACCCTGAAGCCAGGTTCCCAAACAGTCTTTAAGAGAATCACAGTCCCCAGGTCTGAAGTAGTGGTGTGAAAATCTTGAGGCAGCACAGGAATTAAGGTCAAAAGATTGATGCAACAGACTTTTTTTTTTTTTAAATAATGGATCTTTGACAGAAGTTTCTACAACTTTTGGCAACCCTCTCCAGTACTCTTGCCTGGAAAATCCCATGGATGGAGGAGCCTAGTAGGCTACAGTCCATGGGGTTGCAAAGAGTCAGACACGACTGAGTGACTTCATTTTCTTTCTACAACTTTAAATGCTAAAGCAAGTTAGGCCTCCCTCCTTTGTTCCACATATGTGAGCTAAAGGGACCATCACTCATTTGTGGTATGGCTACTTTGTCATTCACACATTCCATACAAGAGAGTGCTCTCTGGACAGATTCCAGAACTTCTGTAGTAATCTGGTTGTTCTTGGAATAGAAATAGGCCATCAACCTCAGCTCTGTTACTCATGACTTCCTTTGACAGATAATTCCTTTACTGTCTAGTTATTGATATATCTGTTTGGACTGTCTTCTACCCTCAGGAACCAAAGGTACTTTTATACTATTTCTTCCTCAATTCTCCACCTCTTTATCTTATATTCCCAATTCAGATATACTGAAAAGAAAGGAAAAGGAAGATTTTTACTATGATTCTGGCTACTTTCATATAAATATACACTAAGCAGCAGTATAATAAACATTAATATAATTTGTTATCAAATAGCTAATATTTATATGACATTTACACTATATATTAGAATTTTTGAAAGCCAAATTGCTATGTACTCATCAAATCTAAGATTCAGTTCAGTTCAGTTCAGTTGCTCAGTCATGTCCGACTCTTTGTGACCCCATGAATCGCAGCACGCCAGGCCTCCCTGTTCATCACCAACTCCTGGAGTTCACTCAGACTCACGTCCTTCGAGTCAGTGATGCCATCCAGCCATCTCATCCTTGGTCGTCCCCTTCTCCTCCTGCCCCCAATCCCTCCCAGCATCAGAGTCTTTTCCAATGAGTCAACTCTTCGCATGAGGTGGCCAGAGTACTGGAGTTTCAGCTTTAGCATCATTCCTTCCAAAGAAAGCCCAGGGCTGATCTCCTTCAGAATGCACTGGTTGGATCTCCTTGCAGTCCAAGGGACCTGCAAGAGTCTTCTCCAACACCACAGTCAAAAGCATCAATTCTTCTGTACTCAGCCTTCTTCACAGTCCAACTCTCACATCCATACATGACCACAGGAAAAACCATAGCCTTGACTAGACGGACCTTAGTCGGCAAAGTAATGTCTTTGCTTTTGAATATACTATCTAGGTTGGTCATAACTTTTCTTCCAAGTAGCAAGTGTCTTTTAATTTCATGGCTGCAGTCACCATCTGCAGTGATTTTGGAGCCCCAAAAAATAAAGTCTGATACTGTTTCCACTGTTTCCCCATCTATTTCCCATGAAGTGATGGGACCGGATGCCATGATCTTCATATAATTACTATATTATCATAGTACCTAACATTGATTGAACATTTACTGTATACTAAGTTCTGTTCTAAGCAATTTTACATATATTAATTCATTATTTCTCAAAATAATTCCCTGATGCAGGTACTATTACTTTCCCATTTAAAAGATGATAAAACTGAGGCACAGAGAGATTAAGTAGCTTGCATAAGGTCACACAGCTAGTAAGGTAGAAAAGCTGGACTCTGAATTAAGCAGCTTGACTGTAAAACCTGTGTCTTTAACCACTAAGTGAATAAGATACATTATTTTGGAAAGTAAATAAATATATATATATGTATATGTATATGGACATATATATATATATATTCTCCTTTACTGAGTTTCTCTGCTGTCCAAAGAAGCTGATTATTAAAGCTCTACCTAGAAAACATAAAGTCCTTTTCATTTTCCCTGGAACTAGCACACTGAAAGAGACTCAGCATACAGGGTTGTTTGTTGAATATATAACTCCATTCAAATACCCCACAGCTAAAATAGATGTAAAGGAACTGAAGATTTTTAGTTCCTATTTCCTTTTATTATTAATAATACTATGACGTTTCTTGTCTTTTATTCATTTAAATGTTGGTAGTCCAATAGACAACTCAGGTTCAAATAGAGAAGACATGGTGTAATTTACCATCCAATCAGAATCAATAAATTATTTTAGGACCTTTGAACAGAGTTCCCAGGTATTTCTCTTGACCAAGAAGGAAATTTTTCAAGGAAAGCCAGCCTTTCTACATATATAATCAGGTACTCTGGCACCTCTGCAGATGAATAAATGTAATTTTCCCTAAAAGGTCAATAGGGTCCAAAGATACTTCCAGCAGGAAGCTACTGACAAAGTTACCTTCTTAATTTGAGGATCGCTCAGCTTTCCAGGTGGCATTAGTGGTAAAGAACCCATTTGCCAAAGCAGGAGACAGAGAGATGTGGGTTTGATCCCTGGATTGGGAAGATCCCCTGGAAGAAGGCATGGTAACCCACCCCAGTATTCTTGCCTGGAGTATCCCATGGACAGAGCAACCTGGTGGGCTACAGTCCATGGGGTCGCAAAGAGTTGGACACGACCGAAGTGGCTTAGCACACACGCATGCACAGGTTCTAAAGGAAGATATTAAACACATAATACAGCTTGCCTGTGCTGGTCTGCTTAATGCCAGCCAAGCATCTAATCTGGTATTTTCTATCATCTGTACAGGCTATTTTCCCCAGACCGGAATGCTAACTCCGTAGTCCACTTTCTTAACAGAGGATATTTTAAAGAAATAGTTACATCATCTTTTATTTCACTATGTGACCTTTTCATTTCCAGAATTTCTAATTGGTTCTTCTTTTTTTTTTTTAAATAACCACTTGTTCTTAGTCATCATTCCTGTTTTGTAAGTTATTGTTTTTATAAATATTGTTCTTCCTTTTATTTATTTGAGAATCTACACACACTTAAAATATTTTTTTAACTTGCTGGATAATTTTGGTTTCCCTTGGGATAAAATTTCTATTGTTTGAGTTGTTTTAGCATTAGTTTTCCTTTAAAGTATTTGTTTTCATGCCCATTTGTGTCAGTGAATATTTTCTTACCTATGTTCACTCCTCCATGTCTGACACTGGTTACTTCCACCTGACCCTCAAGTTTCTGGGGTTTAGAACCAAGTCTTCAATTAGCAACTTAGTGCTCTCATTCAACCTGGATATTGCAAATTCAGTCCAAAGCAGCTGGTAATGTGCTGTAATTTTCAGTATTGAATCTGTATCTGTTCTCTCCTTTCACCCTAGCTCTAGGTTCTCTAGGTTCTCAGTCTCTCTTAGCAGAAAAGCTTTTCCTTCCTCAATCCCTGTAAATACATATTCTCCTGTTATGCTTAAGGGTTTTTTTTTTTTTTAAACCACTCAGGATCAGAATTTATGGCTACCACTTCTGTTTGTGGTCTGGATCCCATCATGTCTGTAGACATTACTGTGTTTCCATTATATCTCAGTTCCAGGTATATGCTCATTCTCTTTAAGCAGAACTAAATTATGTTATTGACTCAATACTTCAAGAGTACTTACCATATACTACCCATAATTCTTTGTATGGAGAAGAAAGTAATGAAGAAAATTATGTTCTTCTAATATAAATAGCTTTTTTATTCTCATTATGCTTTTGAAGATATGGAGTGGTTTTTGAGTAAGGAGAGTAAGAAATGTATTTTGACCAGATGGCTATCTTGACCAGATGATCATTTCTAGCATCTTCATCAGAGGATGCTCTTTTACACCATTATATTTCCTTACTTTCTACAACATAAAATGGTACTTTCTAAGCTTATCTGATCATAAGTTTCATCTAAGATAATTCATAAGAATGCAGAACAGAGGGCTTATTACATACTTCTGGGGTCAGAATTTTCACAAAAAAAAGCCTGGAAATGGGGAAGTGTTTAATTAAGCTTAAGATAAGTCTTACAGAGGAGTAAGCTGAAAAAACACTGTTACAAAAATATATAACTATATAAATAAAAACACCATTAAATCTACAAAGAAACAAAAACTAATCCATTCTGTTAAAAGTAGTATTCTCTATTAACCTAAAAAAATAGTGAAAATGGAAGCAACAAAAATTGAAGAAAAATTTTGGCTTGTGATTCAATTTTCAGAAGCATTAACACGTTCCAGAACATATGATAATCTAATTCAAGGAGTGTTAAAAACTATATTCCAAAATTAAATAGTTTAATGATTCCTCTCCTATCTGTGTCCCCTCATAAATAATAAGAGAAGATAATTTATACAAAAGTTTACTCATTATTTAGACTCTTTCACTGCTACTCAGATAAAATTTATGACAAAAAAGGATTGAGTAGTTAATATATATTAACGGACAAATTTCTGCTCTTATGACTCTTGACAGCATGCAAAAGATGAGATGCCATTTTTAAATAATAGAACTATGAAGATATTTTATATAGTTATCATGTTTTTCTTAAATTAGAGCAAGGTTACAATAAAATTAAAGTGGAATAGAACAACACTGTGGATAGAAAGTGTTATTTGCTCAGTCATATCTGACTCTTTAGGACCCTATGGACTGTATCCTGCCAGCCTCCTCTGGCCATGGGATTCTCTAGGCAAGAATACTGGAGTGGGTAGCCATTCCCTTCACCAGGGGCTCTTGCCAACCCAGGGATCAAACCAGGCTCTCCTGCATTGCAGGCAGATTCTTTACCATCTGAGCCACCAAGGAAGCCCATGCTACTGGTGATTCTATAGTGACAAAAGAAGACACACATAGTCATTCAGGTACTTAAATCTAAGATAAATACTCCTTTTAATAACACTTTGAAACTTAGTAGATCTACAATTATTTAAAGTATATCAGTTTAGTAAGATCATTTTAATAGGAGAGTATTTTGACAGCTAGAGTTACTATTTCATTCTAAAATATTGGTAAAATAATTTTTCCTATTGGATAATGATTATGCTAATTTATTAATATCCCTATATCTGCAAACAAACTATACTGCTAAAAATGAAAACAGTATATTTGATATAAACATTGATAACAAAATATTATGTTCTCACCTATAGAGTCAGGCAACTGTTGCAACATATTGGATGATAGTAAGAGGTCCTCCAGGGCTTCACATCCAGAAATATCCATGTCAACAGTTTCTATTCTGTTTTTTGACATATCCAGGTATACCAACATCTTTAACTTCCCTATAGACTTGATGACATTGAGTAAACTCAGGGTTAGTGAGAAACTTTCAGGAAATATTTTAAAGTTGTAAAAACCACAACACTGTAAAATTCATTTCAAAAGCAAATGCCACAGTAATAAGTATTGGTGAGAATGTGGAGAAACTGTAACCCTCATACATTTCTAGTAGGAATGTAAAATTATGCAGCCACTTTGGAAAACAGTTTGGCCATTTCTCAAAATGTTAAACAGAATTTCCATATGACCTATCAGTCCCTAAGTACATGCTTAAGAATGAAACATTTGTCCACACAGAAACACAAATATTCAAAACAGTGTTATTTACAACATTCAAAACGTGGAAACAACCCAAATGTCCATAAACTGATGAATAGATAAACAAAATGTGATATATCTATAAGCTGGAATATTATTTGGCAATAAAAAGCAATAAAGTACCAATGCATGCTACAAAATGGATGAACCTTGAAACAAATGCAGTGGAAGATGCCAGTCACAAGAGATCACCTATTGTAAGATTTTACTTATATGAATTGCCCAGAATAGGTAAATCTATGGAATCAGAAAGTAGACTAGGGTTGCTAGAGGCTGGGAGGTCAGGGGGAAGGAAATAACTGCTAATGGCTTTCAGGGCTTCTGTCAGTGGTAATGGAAATGTTCTAAAATTAGATTGTGGTGATGTTTGTTCAATTATGTGAGTATGCTAAAAACCATTGAACTGTATACTTCAAATAGATGAATTTTATGATATGGGAATATATCTTGCAACGTAGATATGTTAAAACATAACAACAACGATCTCAAAGTTGCCAAAGACTTAAATGAATATAGAAAAAAAAAGGAAGGATGGAAGAGAAAGTTGTTACCCAAACAACTTATGTTGACATAATGATGCTTACAATTTCAAATGCATGAGAAAGGTATTAAATCAAGATTTGAACTTTACCCTACTAAGCAGAATCAATATTTTGTTTATTCAACAGTCCTTTTTGAGGATCTACTACATACCAGAGCTTGTATTATATACTGGAGAACAATCATGAATATCTTAGCTAAGTATGGGGAAAGACTTGTCATGATATAGACAAAGTCTTTATCTTTAAGGTGCTCATACAGTGAAAGAAACTGTCCAATAAACAAATAATTATAAAGCCCTATGATATGTGCAATAAAAAAAGCCTGTAGAGAATGCCATAGACACACAAGGCCACAAATTGCCAGGAAGGCACTGCTTGTCCAGAAAAAGAGAACTTGTACCTGGAAGAGAGAATAGTGCAGAGAACAGTGCAGTATGTTTGAGGAAGAGTGGGAAATTCAAAGTTACTGAATATAGTGATGAAGTTAAGCATTAGAAGAAGTCACCTGTTAAAACGCCTTACCTTTCATGTGAGGGTTATTTGAATTCTATCTTATTGGCAAGGAGAGCTATTCAAGGCTTTTAAGATGGTGAATAACATTATTAGATATGTGTTTTGAAATATTAATCTCAGGGAAATGTGAAGGGAAGATTTATGACTAGAGTTAGAGTAGAACTGAAAGGATCAGAAGGATCTGGAAGCTGTTTAGCTAACGAGATGAAAAGGACTTGAATTAAGGCAGCAGAAGTGAGGGTGAAGTGGGGATGGCTCCAGAAAAATTTAGAAGTGGAATGACTGGATTAATAACTGATTTTTGAGGACAGGAGTGGAATCAGATCATATGGTGGGCAAGGGATGAACAATGGTTATTTAGCTTGGACATGAATTATGGGACTTAGAGCAAGATGAAATTCATTTTCCTTTTCTTTAGGGGCATGTTTTGCAAATAAATGTCCCACACGTATCTGTGTTCAATGATTCATCTGCTTGTTTGTCTACCTATAACACTTTGCTATACTGTCTCTACTTATTTGACAGAGTATAAGCACAGAAACACTACATCAACAAATTAATTGCACAAGCACATACTTGGCACTGTGCTAAGTACCTTATACATATTACTTGATGCAATACTTTATGTTCTTGTTGCTCAGAATGTGTTTTACACAGCAGCCGTATCAGCACCACCTGGGAGCTTGTCAGAAATGTGGAATCGAGATCCACTCCAGACCCACTGAATTGGAATCTGCACTTTAACACACACTAAAGCTTAGAGGTTAAGTAATATCACACATTGGGTTCCCTGAGAAAGGGAGACAAAGAGAAATTTTTGAGAGAGATTCTTGGGATTAATACCAGTGAAAAGAAAGAAGGAAGGAAGGAAGAAGGACTGGGCAGGTGAAGGTAGGCTGTGATGGTTCTGAGGAATTACTCAGCTGACTCTTCAAGTAGTACTGCAGTTGTCTTGAGTAGCAGTGAAGGGGCCAGAGCTTCATACTCTTGCACTGATTGATCACTGAATTGGTGGTCTCCTGGAATACAGTTATAACCCTACATGAGAAAGTTCTCTTCAGCTGAGGAAAGTCCTGAAGAGGGTGGAGGGTTGCAAGCAGTATTCCCAGAGGTTGAGGGAAGAGAATAAGCTCTTCATTCCAGGAGGATGACACATGGCAAGATCCACCACAAGTAACATTCCAACATTGCCCCATTAATAAGGAGGGGAGCTAAAATTTCAAACTCAATTTTATCAGATTATAGACTATAAAGCCTATTAATTAGATCAGCAGTTCCTGACTTCTAAATTGCTTATTAATCTAGCTCATATCTCTAGCCCTGCTCTTCCTTTGTAGGCAGAGAGTGTGAACACAGTCAGGGTAGGTGAATAGGTGCTAGGCTAGGAACTGGGTGCTCTGGATGAATCAGGCCAGAGGGCTGAGTTTCTTCTCATGCCTAGAAATACGTCACTTGGAAAAACACTGTCACACCTCTCAGAGCTGTCCACCCCAAGGAACTATTATGCTAACTTAGCTCATCTCTTCTGATGAGCACACAAAGAATAATATATGTGTTTAGGTTTGTATGTGTGTGTGTGAGGATTTCTTTTTTGTTGTTGTTCTTTTATCATGAGAAAATTTCTTTTCTCTTTGAAGCTTCCTGAATTGCTATCTGTAGCACAACTCAATATGTTTGTGTGAAGTTTCTAAACATCTTTTTTGGAAGCAACATAACACTTCAATGTTTATTTTTGAGTCTTTCTAAACCCTCACTTTGAAGCACCTTATAAAGGCAATAATAGCCTGGGGTGATAAAGGCCTTTGTAGCCCAGTGAATCAGAGTTCTTGAGGATATTAAATGTTACTCCAACATCCGGACAATGGAGGGATCTACAGATGAGCATAGGGCAACAAATTAAAAAAGGGGAAGCCACTACAAGCAAAAGGAGATATTGGAGTTTGCTGTTCAATTATATTTTTATTGACTGATATTAGAGTGATGGTTTTAAGACAGACCTTCGTAGCAAACAAATTTTTGATCATTATTTATTTGCTTCTCTGATTTGTGAAAAGTCAAGTGGATAAGTGATAATCCAGGCTTCTAAAAGTATTTAAAAATATATTAGCTTAATGTATTATGGTATGTGAACTAAAAACAAAAGGAATGTGCTTTTTTCTCCTGTATCTTGTGACTCTAAATATTTAGAATTAATCCTCTGTGAAACTGATAGACATGGGCTGAAGACTGCATTCAAGCTTAAACTTTCAAGGCCAGATGTTTCTAGGTAATTGTCTAACAACTCTTTGCCAGCCTTAGGCATTCAAAAACCACACCTGTTTAAGGGCAGGAGGTGTAGGAGTATCCCATAGGTATTCCCATAAGGCGTGTCACAAAATATGGAATTCAAGTGTACTAAGTAAAGCAAGAAACCCACTTGAAGATGGCAGTATATAAGAAAAAAATACTTTGTAACAGACAAATTAGACAGCACTGTCTGTTTTACAGACAACTGAATCACTGTCTTTACATTTAAATAATACATTAAATAATACATTGACTATGCAATTCATCAGGCTTCCCTCATAATTCAGTTGGAAAATCATCTGCATGCAATCCAGGAGATCCGGGTTCGACTCCTGGGTCAGGAAAATCCCCTGGAGAAGGAAATGGCAACCCACTCCAGTGTTCTTGCATGGAGAATCCCATGGACAGAGGAGCCTGGTGGGCTATAGTCCATGGGATCGCAAGAGTTGGACACGACTTAGTGACTAAACAACCACCATGGAATTCATCTGCAAGGTTGGATTTTGGGAACAGAACAAGTGTGAAAAGTAGGATAAGCCCAATTCTCATTCATACCTTCTACTGTTCCCATAGCAACAGCATTTGGAGCGTCAGAGTGAGCATGAGCCTCTGAAGCTGGTTTGAATCACAGGTCCACCATTTACTGACTGTGTGACCTTGGCCCAGTTACTTACTCTTTCTGTTTCAGTTTCCTCATCTATAAAATGGGCTTAGTAATAAATTCTGCTTCACAGGGTTGCTCTGAGAATCTGGTGAGTCACTTGTAAAATATCTAGATAGTGCGTAGCCCCTGATAAATGCTATGTAAGTAATTTTGAATAAATAAATACACTGCAGGTATAAACTTTTCCCACTAGACATGCATTCTGATTTCCACTAACATGATGGACATGAGTTTGAGTAGGCTCCGGGAGTTGGTGATTGACAGGGAAGCCTGGTGTGCTGCAGTCCATGGGGTCGCAGAGAGTGGGACATGACCGAGCGACTGAACTGAACTGATATACACCTTGAATATGGCACAGATCAGTCTCTGCTATGTGTAGTAGAATATAGATTTGTCTCTTCTGTTATATGCAAACCCCTCAAACAAATATGCTCAAGGTCATTGAATATATTATTTTTGTAACTCTCACATGAGCATGGTTTCTAATTCATAGAGGTATATTTGTATATGGTTTTTAATAAATCAATAAACAGAAAATATGCATGCTTTTCTGTTTTGTATATGTGAGGATAGTAGAAATGTATTCTTTGGTGAGAGAAGAAAGTATATTTTCCCTAATCTTTTGTCAGATTTTCTTCTTTATGTGGTCCCATGCTTATTCAAAAGAGAATAGCTTCCTCTTCTTGCTTTTGCAATCATTTTAAGAAATGTTTAATGTCAATTCAAACAAAGAATCAAGTCTGGCTTTAGGAGTACACATTGAAATCTCAGTGGCTGAAGAATTATTCCACACCCAACCGCCCTGGCTACTTAACCCCATGCAAGGAGTTTCGAGTGGTTTTCACTACTGAGAGTCTTCTAGTTGTTTTCTGTGTGTGTTGTTTAGTTGCTAAGTTGTGTCCAACTCTTTTGTGACCTCATGGACTGTAGCTCACCAGGCTCCTCTGTCCATGGGATTTCCCAGGCAAGAATACTGGAGTGGGTTGTCATTTTCTCCTCCAGGGGATCTTCCCGACCCAGGGACTGAACCCATGTCTCTGGCATTACAGGTGGATTCTTTACCATTGAGCCACTTGGGAAGCCCTGTGTATGTAGGTACATGCTTATACTTGAGTGCACGTGTCATGAGTGGCAAGAAACAGTGGTATATGGAAAGCCGTTCTTTCACTGGATGGAAAATGAATGGTCACACTCAGTGAGTTGATTAGTCCACCTATGATTCAGGAGATATTACTGAATTTTCTGTTAGAGAGATAATTTGACTCTAACTTCTTATTTTTAACGTTATGTTCTTTGTGTTTTTCAAAAAATCAAATAGGTCTACTGGAAATCACCTGAACTGAGAGAGTTTTTATCTTGTGGAAGAGCTCAAACAATATGAGCAGAAACCATTACCTAATTACCTATAAGAAAAAAAATTGATTTTGTAAAACTAAGGCTTGGTATTATGTATAGCATTTTTTTCATATAACAATATAAATTTGTTCCGATTTGAAAAACAGTAAGTACAGAAAGAGATGAAATGTACTTCTAAGAGTATAAGAAAAATCTTTCATATGTTACATACTCATTTTACTCACCTATAACACACATAACACTCAGTATTAAAAAAACTAGTGAAAAACACTTGATGGAATATTATTATCAAATATTAACTTTGAAATGAAAACACTGAGGTTTAAGATGTAAGATTAAGCATTATCAGTTACAATTAATATACAACGTAGATGCTAGACGACATGGCATAATAAAAACTTACATACCCCAGGTAGCACTTGCAATGCATTATTATCCATCCACAACTCCCTTAAATTTTGTATTTGATCCAGAACTTCAGGCTGGGGAAGAAGTAGGGAGAAAAGAGAGAGGAGAAGAAAAGTAAATTAATCTTTTCTTATCACAGTATAAGATGTAATTTATCGGATTTGAAACTTTTATTTGGGAATCCAGTGTTGATCCTCTAAGAAATTCCAAGTTTAACATATCTCTTCTAGCAAAACTGGTATTCCCTGAGATAGCCAACCTATAATTGATGTGGAAACCATTAGAACAAGAATAATAAAAGTTAAAATCTATTACTCTCCCTTAACACCATTCTCTGAAGTATTTATCAATCTCTGTCTTCTTCACTAGAGTATAATTTTTTGAAGGGCAGACTAATATTCAGTTTTTAATCCCTGTGTCCTCAGATCCTCAGATACTTGGTAAAACACCCTCTGCTCCGTGATGTAATAATAGTATAGGAGCTTCCCAAGTCGTACAATAGTAAAGAATCTGCCTGCCAAGGCAGGAGACACCCTGAGTCAGGAAGAGCCCCTGGAGAAGGAAGTGGCAACCCACGCCAGTATTCTTGCCTGGAAATTTCATGGACAGAGGAGCCTGGTGGGCTATAGTCCATGGGGTTGCAAGGAGTTTGACACAAGTGAGTGAATGAACACACACACACACACACATACACACACACAATAATAGTATAAGACCCATTCATTTCTTATCTTTTCATTTACTCAACAAAAAATTATTTGTTGAATAATGGGGAGGCCTACTATGCAAAACATACAATGCAGGATCCACAGTTATTCAAAGCTAGTCCTTGCCTTGAAGTAGCTGAGGAGCTAATTGAGGAAATAAATGTATATAAATAACAAAATCACAAGGCATCATATGGGAGAAAAGAATAATGGAGAGAAGTTCAGAGAAAAAAAGAGAATATGATCAAGAGGTAACATACTGTGCATAACAGATACTTTAATTCCAAAATTATAAGCTGTCTCTAAATTCTGTCTCCTGGGAAGCAGACTATTCAGAGGGTCGGTTGCTATTGCTGACAGCATCATTTCTTGATTTATGATGACCTCTTCCTGATTTCTTTCCAGAAACTATCTCCCCTGCTCCCACTCTAAGGCCACCTGCTTCCCTTGAAGTTGATCCCTTTTTTCTTTTTTTAACCACTCCAAGGAATTGACAATGGCCGAAACTAATTACTGCATTATATTCACCTGCCCTCAGGGTTTGGCTCAAGGATCCATTCAGAGCAGATAAGAAGCAATGGTTCTCTGACTGGGTTTTGTCCTTGTTTAGTCGCTAAGCTATATCAACTCTCTTGCGATCCCATGGACTGCAGTCCGCCAGGCTGCTCTGTCCATAAAATTCCCAGGCAAGAATACTGGAGGGTTGCCATTTCCTTTTCCTGGGGATCTTCCTGACCCAGGAATTGAACCCCCGTCTCCTGAATTGGCGGGGGGATTCTTCACCACTGAGCCACCAGGGAAGACGTCTCTGATTGGGATGTGGGGAAAAGACTCTTGCTCTTGTCTGCTGGATTTGAAACTGGAAGGGTACAGTTCTGGGGGCTTCAGGCACGAGGTAAGAAGGAGAGCCTGTTTAAATTAAAAGATGGATCCTGATGGCATCATTTAAGCTTAGAATTAAGCCACACCTTGTTGTTAGTCAGTCAGTTGTGTCCGACTCTTTCTGACTCCATGGACGAGAGCCTGCCAAGCTCCTTTGTCCATGGAGTTCTCCAGGAAAGAATGCTGAGGAGGGTTGTCATTCCCTTCTCCAGGGGATTTTTCTGACCCAGGGATCAATCCCTGGTCTCCTTCTTTACCATCTGAGCCATCACCTTAAGTCAGATTTTTTTTTTTTTTTTGGTCTCCAACTAAAAAAATTATCAATGAAATAAGATACAACCATAGTTCAGTAAAATTTGAGACCTAATGAGGAAAGCTAGTATATTTGATAGGATATTCAGTGGAAAAGAATGGAATGGTATCAATGTTACTACTGGACTATTGATAATTATGGGTCAGTGAACTGTGGTGTTGGAGAAGACTCTTGAGAGTCCCTTGGACTGCAGGGAGATCCAACCAGTCCATCCTAAAGGAGATCAACCCTGGGATTTCTTTGGAGGGAATGATGCTAAAGCTAAAACGCCAGTACTTTGGCCACCTCATGCGAAGAGTTGACTCATTGGAAAAGACCCTGATGCTGGGAGGGATTGGGGGCAGGAGAAGAAGGGGACGACAGAGGATGAGATGGCTGGATGGCATCACTGACTCAATGGACGTGAGTCTGAGTGAACTCTGGGAGTTGGTGATGGACAGGGAGGCCTGGTGTGCTGTGATTCATGGGGTCGCAAAGAGTCGGACACAACTGAGCGACTGAACTGAACTGAACTGAACAATACACTTCAGAGACTTCTGGACTACTTTGGAGATAAGTTTCTGATCCCTTTAGCCTGCAAATGCAATGGAACATGGTGCTGTTCCTGAGAGAAGTTTCGTTTGTAACAAGGATCAAAATCTAAAGTTTCAACTTGGAAAATAGTTAGGACTACATGAGGAAGGTTGTGGGGAGATTTTTGTATAGGAAAATATTCCCACTATTGCTTAGCTCATGGGGAACAGGGAGAGAACTACTCTATTGGAAAACTCTGTCTCTGTATCAGTCATATGGCATAATTTTTCTAAGCTCAGGCATCATGCAGACTTTAGGGGAAGAGAAAAAGTTGCATACCTTAGCTCAACACAAGTTTATGGAATAAGACAGAGGCTAGTGTATAAACTTGAAACCATGATCATTATTCAGGAAGTCTAGCTGTGCTGTGGTAACAAATTAATCCTGAAATCTGAGTGGTTTAACAAACAGGACTGCTTACTCTTACTTCATGTTCACTGTGGGTTTCTGCCCCCCACCAACCAATTTTGTGTTACCACCAAACCAAGACTTTCAGAAGAGTTAAAACAGGGAGAGAGAGTATGAAAAACTAGCCACTGCCCTTACAGATCTCAGGCTGGAAGTGACACTGAATCACTTCTTCTTATAGCTCATGGTCTAGAACTGTTTATACAGCCTGGACCCAAGTTTAGGGAAGGCTGGGGAATGTGGGAGGAATTCAAGGAATATTGGGTGACTACTAAAAAGAGTCAGACACAACTTAGTGACTAAACAACAACAACTGCCCCTGCCACACAGTGACACCCTATGAAATAAAGAATGACAAGAATGAAGATATAGTACTTTCATAATTTAGTTATTCCTTAATTTTATAAGTGTTTATTACACAGCTTCTAAGTCCAGGTACTTCACTAGAGTCAAAATGTGTGCAATGATCTCTGCCTTCAAGGAATGAACCCATCCATAGTCTATTTCTTGAGCAAACATATAAAGAGCAATTACGTGACATTATGGGAATAAAAAGAAGGAGGGGTCTATAATGCTATAGTATCAAGGGAAACCAGACATGGATTCCTGAAGCTGAGATGAGAAGGAACTGGTCAGAAGAAAGGAGAGGACAGGAAGCATATTTTAACCAGAATCAGAGAGGTGAGAAACAGCATGATGTATGCAGGGGAACCATAGGAAGTTTGCTTTACTGAATTGTCAAGTTTAATATGGAGTAACTAGTGTAAGCAGCAGAAAATGAGGCTAACAAAAGAGGGTAGGGTCTGTCAAGGCCTCACGTTTTGTTAAGGAGATAGGAATGTATCTTATGGGTCAAGGAGCATCACTAAAGGATTTCTAAGAGGAAGTGATATTTTATCCTTATCACTCTGCACGCATGCTAAGTCACTTCAGTAGTGTCTGACTCTGTGTGACCCTATGGACAATAGCCCAACAGGTTCCTCTGTGCATGGATTCTCCAGGCAAGAATATTGGAGTGGGTTGCCATGCCCTCCTCCAGGGGATCTTCCTGACCCAGGGATCAAACCCATGTCTCTTATATCTTCCACATTGGCAGGCAGGTTCTTTACCACTAGCGCCAACTTCCTTTTTGAAAAATGAAAAGAAGAAGCCAGATAAGTTTATTAGGACTAGTAATAAAGAAATAATGAGAAATAAAGAGAAGTTGGATTCAGGAGACCTTTAGAAGATGCATGTCCCCCAGTTACACAGCATATGGTACTGACAACTATGGGGTGCAGGATATGGAGGCAGGAGTAGGTTTATGAGAGGGATTGGATGCGTTTTTTAAAATTTATTTACTTTTAATTGGAAGGTAATTATAATACTGTATTGGTTTCTGCCATACATCAACACAAATCAGTCACCGGTACACATATGTCCCTTTCCTTTTGTGTCTCCTTCCCACTTTCCCCTCTGGAACCTCCCTCCAATCTCCCACCCCTCTAGGTTGTCACAGAGCACTTAATTCAGTTTTGATCACGATTAGCTTTAGGTTTCTGTGAGACACAGATGGACACGTCCAGAAAGCAGTTGGCTATTAAAATCTGAAGCTTACGGGATGAGTCTGAGCTAAGGATGTTCAACTTAGGTATTTTGTGGAGATAGAGCTCTTGTGGATGAGCTCCCTAGGGGGAATGTGAAGAGAATCAGAGGTACAGGTGACTGAGGAAGGAACACTGTGGATACTGACCCTTGACAGTTGAAAACAGGAAGAGTCACTGGCAAAGCCCACTAAAAATTTCCAAGAAATAAAAGTAGGATCTGGGTAGTATCACAGAACCTTTTTTCCCTTTGAACTTCCATCTTGTTACACTTCTCATAGGGTGCCACCCACAGAAGCCTTGCCCCAGGCACTTCAGAACAGAGTTTTCTAGTGTGAAATGGCTGTACCAGCTATGTTGAACACCTCATCTTGGGGCATGCGCAGAGACATTGCATCTGGCACTGTGATATGGAGCCTAAAGCAGCGCATCGGTGCCCTCTAGAGCGTGTGCGCTAGAGCGGGAGCTCCACCTCTTCATTTCCTGATCGAAGAATGAAAACTTCCCTTTGCTCCTGAGCTGAACTCAGTCTTGTTCTATTGGCTGGAAGGACACCAGGCAGGAGGACCCTTGTTGGGGTCCATCCGGAAAGGGTCAGTAAAAGAAGAGCAAAATACAGAAGAAGGCAAGAAGAAATGGAGTCCAGGAGAGTAAGGGCTTATTAAAGTCCAATGAACAGAGTTGTATTAAAATAAGGAGGTAAAGAAGAGTATCATACACTGGAGAGGTGTCCGGTAAAATAAAAGATGAAAATGGGAACTCAGTTTTGGAAATAGTTACATACTGGTAAACTTAGTGATAGTAATTTCATGGGATAACTATATTACAGTGGGTTGTGGGGACAGTACAGATAGAATATTCTTTGTAAAGTCTGGGTGAGATGAGAGGAGAGAAATTGAGGAGCTAGGAAGAAATCGAGGAAGCTGAGGCAAAAAAGAAAGCTGACAGGAAGGTACTAGATGAGAATGGTTCATATTGGAATTGTCTGAGGGGAATCAAAGAAGAAACTGAGGGGAATCCAAAGAGCTTTATCAATGATCACTGTTATTTTAACTTTTGGGGGAGCCAGGTGAGAGACTGACAATCTAGGAAAACACAGAATAAGGGATTTCAGGTTTCCATGAGGCCAGACAGAATGTAGTAGGAGTGAAGGATTGAGAGAAGTAAAAGGATAAAAAATTAGAGCCAGAGAGCAGAAGTTAGGAGGTCAAGATCGCTGAAACTGTTTCAGGCAATGACAAAATTCAAGCCGTAACCCTGGGTATTATGACACGTTGGTGTATGTGGGCAAGGGAGAATGCTGTGGAAACATAAGAGCTTGCATGATCTCTAAGGATCCGGGTAACCTTTGGTGGACTACATTGCTTGCTCCCTTGGCTGTGTCAGGTAAGGTGAAAGTGAAAGTGTTAGCTGCTCAGTCATGTCAGACTCTTTGCAACCCATGGACTGTAGCCTGCCAGGTTCCTCTGCCCATGGTATTCCCCAGGCAAGAATCCTGGCATGGGTAGTCATCCCCTTCTCCTACAGGTTCTTCCCAACCTGGGGATGGAACCTGGATCTCCTGCATTGCAGGTGGATTCTTTACCATCTGAGCCACTATTAGGTAAAATGTCAGATAAAATTGACCAATAATACCTCTAAAATATCTCTCATGCTGGGTTCTTCTGTGGACTCTAGGCATCTAAGACAACTTGGAGAGAGATTACTGATGCTAACCTATATTTCTATTTTATTTCAAAAGTTCCATTTAATTAACTTAATAACATAATAAGGTAATAGTAGTCCTACTTTACAGATGAATACTCTGAATATCATTTTCTGGGGAAAATAAGAATAGGTGGATAAGGGTTGTGTAACTGCAGCTGGGATCATAACTCAGGTCTCCTGGCTCCAAAGATGACATCATGTTACAGCTTAAAACTGAAATTCTGAAATAATGAAGAACGCTGATGATCACAAATGCCCAATAAAGGAAGTAAAGCATATGCTGGATTTCTAAAAAATAGATAATGTTTTCATTACTGGATGTTATAACAAAATGTGTCACAGAGGAAATCTCAACAACTTCCTAATATAAGAAGAGACCAAATATATTTAGCACATCAATACATAACATTGCTGAAACAACATAAAGATGCAATGATATCTCATAATCAATAGACAGTTTTGAAATGGATCTTGGAACTAAACTAAATGGCTTTCACCCAACCTAACACACAAATTGCCTTTTATTCATACCATTTGATTTCATTCTCAAAATCAATTGTTTCCATTAAAAATGAGTGAATTAACCGAAGAATGGCTTGGCATACTTCATGCTCATGAAGGTGTTGGGCACTGGACACTCATATAACTCCTTTAATGATTATAACTTAGTGTAGTATTTTAGGAAAACATTTTCAAATATGTATCTCATGTTATCAAAATGTTCACTTTGATTTTGGGGCAGTTATCGTACTAAAATTATCTGACACATAGAAAAAACATTGCAGAAAAATTTTATTATAGGATAGTTAATAATAATAAAAACTTAGTCACACTTTAAATAAACAACAGCATAAGAAAAGAGATAACCAAATTATGATAAAATCATAAGTTGGTACAGTGTACAACAATGAGAATGAATTATCTATATTTTTATGTAAGATATACCTTGCAAATAATATTGAATGAAAAAGCTAGTATGGAAAATTTGTATAACACAAATCAGCATAGATTTTAAAGTGTTACATATTTATAAATACATATACATACAATAGAAATAGTAATATATAGAATAGATGCACACAAAACTAAAAATAGTAATTGTCCTGGAATTACAGTAGGACTAGGAGGGAGACTTTTACTTGGGGTCTGGTGTTATTGTTCAGTCACTCAGTCATGTCTGACTCTGTGACCCCATTGACTGCAGTATGTCAGGCTTCTCTGTCCTTCACTATCTTCCAAAGTTTACTCAAACTCATGTCCAGGAGTCAGTGATGGACAGGGAGGCCTGGCGAGCTGCAGTCCATGAGGTCACAAAGAGTCGGACACTACTGAGAGACTAAACTGAACTGAACTGAACTGATGTCCATTGAGTCAGTGATGCCATCCAACAATCTCACCACTGTTGTCCCTTCTCCTCCTACCCTCAATCTTTCCCATCATCAAGGTCTTTTCCAATGATCAGTTCTTGGCAAAAGAACCTTCAGGTGGCCAAAGTATCGGAGATTTAGCCAACTTCAGGTGGCCAAAGTATTGGAGATTTAGCTTCAACATCAGTCTTTCCAATGAATATTCAGGGTTGATTTCCTTTAGGATTGACTGGTTTGATCTCTTTGCTGTCTTAAGGACTCTCAAGAGTCTTCTCTAGCACCACAATTCAAAAGCATCAATTCTTCAACACTCAACCTTATTTATGGTCCAACTGCTACATCCATGCATGACTACTGAAAAAACCTTAGACTATATGGATCTTTGTTGGCAAAGTGATGTCTCTTTTTAACTCGCTGTTTAGATTGATCACAGGTTGTCTTCCAAGGAGCAAGCATTTTTTCCTTTTTCCAAGGAGCAAGCATTTTGTGGCTGCAGCCACCATCCACAGTGATTTTGCAGCCCAAGAAAATGAAATCCTTCACTGTTTCCACTTTTTCCCCTATTTCCCATGAAATAATAGGATCAGTTTAGTTCAGTTCAATTGCTCAGTCATGTCCGACTCTGCGATGCCATGTACTGCAGCATGGCAGGCCTCCCTGTCTATCACAGACTCCTGGAGTTTACTCAAACTCATATCCATTGAATCAGTGATGCCATCCAACCATCTCATCCTCTGTCTTCCCTTTCTCCTCCTGCCTTCAATCTCTCCCAGCATCAGGGTCTTTTCCAATAAGTCAGTTCTTCACATAAGGTGGCCACGTATTGGAGTTTCAGCTTCAGCATCAGTCTTTCCTTTAGGATGGACTGCTTGGATCTCCTTGCAGTCCAAGGGACTCTCAAGAGTTGTCTCCAACACCACAGTTCAAAAGCATCAATTCTTTGGTGCTCAGCTTTCCTTATAGTTCAACTCTCACATCCATACATGACTACTGGAAAAACCATAGCCTTGACTAGATGAACCTTTGTTGGCAAAGTAATGTCTCTGCTTTTTAATATGCCGTCTAGGTTGGTTATAACTTTCCTTCCAAGGAGTAAGTATCTTTTAATTTCATGGCTGCAGTCACCATCTGCTGTGATTTTGGAGCCCCCCAAAATAAAGTCTGCCACTGTTTCCCCATTTATTTGCCATGAAGTGATGAGACCAGATGCCATGATCTTAGTTTTCTGAATGTTGAGTTTTAAGTCAGCTTTTTCATTCTCCTCCTTCACCCTCATCAGGAGGTTCTTTAGTTCTTTACTTTCTGCCATAAGAGGGGTGTCATCTGCATACTTGAGGTTTTTGATATTTCTCCCATCAATCTTAACTCCAGCTTCTTGGTCTACATTGTTTTATTTCCTTCCCCCCCAAATCTAACTCAGATACAAAAAATGGTTAACAATTGTTCTTTTCAGTTGGCAGTTATTTGATATATTACTTTGAAATTTTTATATTTGCTTTCATTTTTTAAAACACTAGAAAAAATATGATAAAATCATAATTATTTTTTTCATCATAGGAATTTTTTCTGTGTTTTCTAAATCCTATAGTATATTGTTTTTGTTCAGTTGCTAAGTCATGTCTGACTCTTTGTGATATAGGCATTAATCTAATTAAAAAAATTAGGGAACATTTCAGTGTCTTGTCTTACATTTATACTTACCTACACCACTATAGTATTAAATAATCTTATTTTTATTAGTTGAAGTGATCTAAGAAAATGGTTACATCAGTTTTAACATAAATAGAACATACAGTTTCCATTACTACAACAAATTCCAAAAACTCCTGTCATGTATATGCAGTTTACTCTGTTCTCTTTATTTGATTACAGGTGTTACTTTTATTCCACTAATTTGGATAATGGAGTTTGATTATATTTATTTATACCTCTATTAAATGTTTTCTTCCAATAAGGCTAAGAGAAATGTTCACTTAAAAATATAACATCTGACATTTATCTAATTTTGTCAAAATTAAACTAGGGAACTCTAAAACTTAAAAAAGAACTTTGCATTTGAAATGTCTTAAAATTATTGAGATTATCTAGTAGATACTGTAGTAACAAAAAATTGTTATTCTCAGAAATAATGCAGAACTGGAAGTCAACATGGAACCTGGTTCAAAATGCTGATAATACACAAGAAAGTGGTTTCTCAAATTAATACATGTAAAATATCCAATGCAAATTAGAAAAATTATATTCTCTAACCAAAGTGACCCAATTATGACATTTCATTATCTGTTATTACATTCTTTCTAAATTTTGAGATCAATATTTCAAAGTATTATTTATTTACTTTTTACTTTATCATTTTTGCTTGATAATGTTAGAGCTTGCAATCTGCCAAGGAAGCAGGGCTTCCCAGGCAGCTCAAGTAATAAAGAATCCACCTGCCAATGCAGGATCCCTGGGGTGGGAATATCCCTGAAGATGGAAATGGCAACCCACTCCAGTATGGCAACCTGCTCCCTGGGCAGTCCATGGGGTTGCAAAAAGTTGGACACAACTGAGCACACATGCCCCTCCAAGGAAATATGACTGCATTTTAAGAAACTTTCCCTCATTTTCCTTCATTTTTTAATTTCACAACACACTGAAGCTTCCCTGGTGGCTGAGATGGTAAAGAATCTGCCTGCAGTGTAGGAGATCCTGGTTCAATCCCTGGGTCAGGAAGATCCCCTCGAGAATGGAATGGCTACCCACTCCAGTATTCTTGCCTGGAGAATTCCATGGATAGAGGAGCCTGGAGGGATACAGTCCATGGGGTTGCAAAGAGTCAGACATAACTGAGCAACTAACACTTTCACTTTAGCTTATTACCAGCTCTATAGTTCTCACAACTGGGAAATCTTTTATTTATGAATTCTATGATGTACTGTTGAAACTCTTTCTGATACACAAAACTGAATAACTAAAATTGTTCAGCTCTTGATGCTTGTTCATTCTCTCAATAGTTCTGTCGAACATGCCTTTAGACTGTTTAACTTCTTCAGTTAATTTCTTTGGAGATAAAAAGATTAGCTCCATATGGTTGAGCATATTTCCAGTTTATGTTAGTTTCACGTTTCTCAATTTTATTTCAGATGCCACTTCTACTAATACATTCATAAATTTTAAAGTTTTGGTTTCAATGTAACTACTACAGTTAGGTAACATGTAGAAAATATTTTTATATTTTAGAAATTATTGGATGAATAAATAAGCATTCTTAACAACAATAATAAAAATGCATGGCTGAGAAAATAAGATTAATTTATAATTAATTAAAACATTTCAGCCATAAACTATTAGGAATATTATACCAAATATAGGAGTGTAATACATTCATTTAAATATTCAAATCAATGTATTAATGGCACGCAGGAAGTAATCCACAGATGACATGATGTTGAGAGGGAGACAATCCATTAAATCACTGAATTAGTTTCCAGAATAATCTGAAATATTAGAAGATTCATTAATTCATTTGTTTATAAATACATTCACTCAAGAAATGTAATCTACGCCATGAAAAGAAGACATTTTATTAAGGTCTCTGGGATTACAATACAGACTGTTACAGGATTGTTTCTCCATCTTCTTTGTCAATGTCTTGTTCCAAATGCAACATATGTTGGTTGTTCCCCTCTAAGTTACTAAACATTAAGTGTCTCCAACAAAGCAGAATTTATTCAGAATATCTGGAAACCATTCCATAGGAGAAATGGTGAAAATGCCTCAAACTGTTGGACTGAAGATATAGGTGTTAAAGATTCGCATCTTTGAGGATTACTATAAGGAAGAGGGGCTGGGTTTATCCTCTGTCCCCAGATCAGAACTAGAATCCATGAGGAAAGTTGCAGGAAAGTGGATGTAAGTAAGCATTACACAGGGGTGATTTTTTCCAATTCGATCTGTCTAAAATGAAATAATCTAATTTCCTTTAGCAGATAGTGACTCTTCTCTCAAAGGAACACTTAGCTCCCTGAGAAGATATAAATAAAAAGGAACAAAACAATAACAACGACAAAAGCTCATTTCTATTGATCACTTGGGACAGTAAGGCACTTTTAAAAATGTGTTTACATAGATTATTCTCCTTGAATCTTCACAATTATTATTGGACAGGTGGTACTATCATTGGACAGGCAATAAGCAGAATGATTAAGAACATGGTTTCAGGAGCTAGGCAGAGTCCAGATCCAGGCTTTGTCACTTACTTGCTTTCAAATATTTGCTCATGTTCCTCTTCTGCAATAGGTAGAAAACAGTAGTACTTCCCACATAGGGTGATAATGAGGAATAGTTGTGATAAAACACTTCAAATACATAGAACAGTGCCTGGTTCTAAGTGTTAGGGCTCAATGCTCAGTTAGTGTTAGCTCTTATTCCTATTTACAGACAAGGTAATTTGGATATAAAAAAGCAAATTACTGTGTCCAGAATTAAATGACTAATATACAGGGAAGGCAAGAGCATAATCTTGAAGTAAGATGTGATAAATAAGGTTCAAAAGGAGATGAGTATTCCAGAGAAAAGGTATAGTTTTCAACTACTTGGCTTTAGAATGAAGGTGCCAAAGGAGATTAGATGCTTAAGACAGACTTGTTTGATAAGTTAATTTAATAAATTAATGTAATAGTTTAACTTAATTTTACTCAGAAAATGTTTATTAGTCTATTAAGAGCCTAGCACTGGAGAAAGAGTAGTAAACAAAACAACCAAGTCCTCATGAAGATAACATTCTGATGTTTCATGTTTACTAGGCTGGGTCCTACAAAATGTTAACATCTGGGCATGGTAAACAATTCTGGTTTCAGGACTTCCAATTTAATGCACTACCCGTTACCTAGATTGCAAACATTAATGACCTTGTCTAAGTCTAAATTTAAGAGTGAAAACTGAATAACACATGCATTCTTGTCTCATAATTCAAATTGATTTTCTTGCTTTCTTTCTCCAAAAGACTTCCTCCATTCTCTATCTACAATGCAGCCAGTAGGCCATTTCACTGTGTCCCCTTTTGCAAGGCCCACATACCTTGACTGTATCAGACAAAATGACTCTCATCTGACCCTTGCTTACTTCTCAGGCTTTTCTTTCACAGTACTCTCAGTTAAAGTGAGCCTCAAGGAAAAGTCAACTCTCTGCTGTTCTCAAAGGTATCAAGCTTTAGTTTGCAATTGGTCTTTGCAAATGTTGTTCTTTAAGCCTGTTCACCTGATCCCTGACTGGGTTAAGTCCTTCCTTCAATGTTGGTAAGCCTACTGTAGCTCTTTGTAAATTACAGTGTGAACTCTTTGAAGCATGGAATTGAATTTTGTTCACCTCTGCATCTCCAATTCCTTTCGTGGTAATCTGTGCAAGGTAGTACTTCAGAAAGGAGTATATCAAGGCTGTATATTATCACCGTGCTTATTTAACTTACATGCAGAGTACATCAAGCAAAATGCCAGGCTGGATGAATCACAAGTAGGAATCAAGATTGCTTGGAGAAATATCAACAGGGGAGAAATATCAACAACCTTAGATATGCAGATGATACCACCCTAATGGCAGAAAGCAAAGAGGAACTAAAGAGCCTGTTAATGAAGGTGAAAGAGGACAGTGAAAAAGCTTGCTTAAAATTCAACATTCAAAAACTAAAATCATGGCATCTGATCCTATTACTTCATGGAAAATAGATGGGGAAAAATGGAAACAGTGGCAGATTTTATTTTCTTGGGCTCCAAAATCACTGTGGATGATGACTGCAGCCATGAAATTAAAAGATGCTTGCTCCTTGGAAGAAAAGCTATGAGAAACCTAGACTGCATATTAAAATGCAGAGACATCACTTTGCCAGCAAAAGTCCATAAATTAAAAGCTTTGGTTTTTCCAACAGTCATGTATGGATGTGAGAGTTGGACCATAAAGAAAGCTGAGCTCCAAAGAATTGATGCTTTTGAGCTGTGGTGTTGGAGAAGACTCTTAAGAGTCCCTTGGTCAGCAGGGAAATCAAACCAGTCAATCCTAAAGGAAATCAACCCTGTATATTCATTGGAAGTACTGATGCTGAAACTGAAACTCCAATACTTTGGTCACCTGATGTGAAGAGCCAACTCATTGGAAAAGACCCTGATGTTAGGAAAGATTGAAGGCAGAAGGAGAAGGAGACAACAGAGGATGAGGTGGTTGGATGGCATCACTGACTCAATGGACATGCATTTTAGCAACCTCTGGGAGACGGTGGAGCACAGGAAAGCCTGTCGTGCCGTAGTCCATGTGGTTACACAGAGTCGGACATGACTTAGTGACTGAACAACAACAACTTTCTATGCTTCTAGTTCACTTATTCCAACACCCTAGAACTCCCTAACAGCAGTAATTGATAGATCACTGATATTCTAAATTTAACCATTATTTTTCTATGTTTCCTTATCGTGCTGAGATTCATGATAAATGTTCCATCATTATAAACAGTTTCTTCTCGCAAACATCACTTGGCAAATATGTCCTCTTTCCTTTTGTCATGTTTAGCTAAATGAACTTAATGTTCATTGCATCCAACTTTCTGCTTTTTCTGCTACTGTACCAAGATTAGTTGGAGAAAATCACACTTTGTTTGATCAGGTTTACTTTAACTTCATGACAAGTACATGAAATGTGGACCACATGCTGACAGGTGACCCTATTTCTTTTCACTGAGAAGTTACTTTTCATCTCTCTGAAACTATTTCATAGTTCTTTAATCTTATATCCTTCTCATACCCCAGCTCATAACACCCTGTTGTTCTCTGAAACACATGAACAAGCAAACACGTGATCTGAGGTGGATTTATTCCAAAGGCAATGAAGCTTTTGTTTCAGGCCTCCCACATACGTAGTTAGAAAAATTTGCAGAGGAATATATTTTAAAAACAATTAGCTAAGATTCCTGTCATTTGATACACAGATTTCTCCTCCATCATACTTCCTAGAGTGTAACGTGGCACAGTTGGGCTTGGGTTTAGTTGAAGTTAAGTTGGGGATACATTTATTTTGGGTTTAGCGCAATATGTTTCTGTGCTCTGTAGTCATTTCTGGAGTTTTCTTTCACTAAGCACCTCTGGCTCTTCCAAATTTGTGACTTCTTTTGTCCATGTGAGCTCTGGATTATATATCTCTTCCACTATTTTTTTTTTTTGTCTTTGCAGGGATTGGCTCAGATGGTAAAGCATCTGCCTGCAATGCAGGAGACCAGGGTTCGATCCCTGGGTCAGGAAGATCCTGTGGAGAAGGAAATGGCAACCCACTCCAGTATTCTTGGCTGGAAAATCTCATGGATGGAGCCTGGTAGGCTCCAGTCCATGGGGTTGCAAAGAGTCGGACACGACTTACCGACTTTACTTCAGGCCTAAAGTAATCTTTTTCCCCCTATACAACATGAATTTTTCTGTCTCTACTAGGCGACTTCCAGCAGCATTCAAACATGCTTTAGTTTGTCTCATCATTAAAAAAAAATACTATTTTCATTGCCTTCATGGTCTCTTCCACATATTTTCCATTTGTTTGCTTTTCTTCACAGAGACACTTTAGAAAAAGTTTGGCTACTCATTTTACCTTTGCTTTGTTATCTCCCATTTACTCTTGAAACCACTGTCATATGTTACTGAAAAGTGCCTACAGCTACATGATTCTGACTTTGTATTTAGCTACTAAAGTCAGAAAATAAAGGAAAAGTAGAAAATCAGGGAAGAAAAACAATATTAAATGTAGAAATGAACAACGTGTATTAAAGGGACAATTGATTAAAGAAAATTTATAGTTGTAAGTATTTTCAAGATACATAAAAAAATTGCAGTTGCCAATGAAGTTTAAAATTTCAGAATAGTTGGGTGATATTTGAGTGTTCATTAATAGAAATTGTAGTTATGGTAAACTATATAATTTCTATGTTATACCTAGGTTCTCTATCTCTTATTAATGTTTGAAATGCTGAAAATATGAATATATACTTTAGACACATCATATTTTATAATTCATATATTCCTATGAGATAATCTATGAAAATATTTAAAATTGTTTTCTTTCTTCTGTATCAGATATTTTTTTTCCAATATAGTTGTTTCACTGAATGAAAAACAAGTCTGAATCACTATTTTTTATTTATTACTGTTAGTGAACTCCCCAATGTGGATTAATTTACAAGCAGTGAGAAAGAAATGTTTTTAATGAAACTGCTAAGATGTACATAAGAATCTATGCATAGCATTAGTCTTATTTTCTATAGATACTGGGAAAATTCTTTATATGTTACTACTTGATGATAACATTATTGGATTTTACTTATTTAATACTGTGAAAGTTAGTTTATTTGGCAAACCAATACCTGAAATCTGTTTAGACTGTTAGTTCCAAGCTTGTCATTGTGAGCTTCTGGAGCAGGGCTTACATTTCTGAATTCCTAACACTTATCATGTGATTAGTCACTCAGTCTTGTCTGACTCTCTGCTACTCCATGGACTATAGCACCCCTACCCCCCTAACCCCCGGGTTCCTCCATCCATGGGATTCTCCAGGCAAGGATACTGGAGTGGGTTGCCATTTCTTGCTCCAAACACTTATCATAGCAGTGTGCTTGTTGCATAAATATCAGCAATGACCCTTGAAGGTCATAAAAGTTGTACTGCAAAACTGATGTACCTTCTGAATCATAAAAGTCCACTTCTATTCAGTAATTTAAACGTAATTAAGAATTTAAATTCTTTGAAAATCAGTATTTGGTATACAATATAATTAGTTTTCTATTAAACTTTACAAAGCCCAATTACTTGAACAGATAATAACAGAGAAATTATGTCACCAGTCTGATAAACAGTAAGAAATGCATCAAATAAGAAACTGGATTGTCAAGTATGCATGCCTATCTTTTCTGCCCAAAAGCCAGTAAGTGATAAGGCAGATCGTTATTTTTACATCACTTAAAATGAGAACCTATATTAAAAACTCTAAATTCTTCCATGTGAAGATCCTTTTGTTAAGTGTTTCATAGCCAGAGTAGCTCATTAGAGGTAGGCAAGAAGAGTCAAGAAAATACCCATTCATAGTTGGGTTCCAAAGTTATCCTGATTTCAAGTTGTAGCAACTATGAAATGTTAAAAGTGAGTTATCACCATTATATCCTTACCACTTAGGTCTCTGCTTAATAAATATTTGTTAAATTAAAAAAGAAAAAAACTGTTACCTATCAGTAGAAGTGAGAGAGTCAATTCCTAGGCAGGTTGATAAGAAGTCTGGGGGTCCCCAGGGAGAGAGGGGTCTGGGATTCTCAAGGAGGAGGAAAGGACAAACTTTTTTTCCTTCTCTACATTCTTTAGTCTTAGTCACATAAAACTTTTGATTTTTCTTTAAGCCCACCGATGATTACACAACAAACAACTTGGTTTTTAAACTCTGTACTAGGGATTATATAACGACAATGTCTCCTTCTTGAGGACAGTTTCTCCTTCCTGAAAACCTTCTGGCTAATCCTGTTATCTTAAAATGTAAATTATGGGAGTAGGTCTAGTAAAATCTTTACAACCTTGAGACATTCTTTTGATTTACTGTAATAATTTAAAAAAGGATATAACTCCCTTGCTAACACTAGCAAGGGGTCACTCTCTGTCCCCTTTCTGATATCTATGTCAGAAGCTTTTTCTATCCCTTTTTTTACTTTAATAAAACTCTGTGACACAAAAGCTCTTGAGTGATCAAGCCTGGTCGCTGGTCCTGAAATTCTATCTTCTTTGGAGATCACGAATCTGACATCTTTTGCTGTAAGCTATGTAGTGAAGTAAAGTAGGATAAGTATAAGTGTTTCCGTTTCTCGAATGCGTAAACTAAAGTGCCACAAGGTTAAATCTATTTATTTGTTAATTTTCTAACTGGCCACTTCTGAAAATTTTACAAGTACTTTCTGAGCACTACCCTTATGTCCAGCTCTCTGTTATGGGATTTAGTGGCGTGTGCACACAGGAGAGGAAAAACTCCAGAGGATCCTAATATGATTTTAACATTTCATTGTTTCCATATTTGCTTTAAGACACTTTAAAAGTCTTGGTTTTATTTTTCTCTGCACAAATTCTATCATGTGAACTATGCCAATAAATTATATATATTTTTAATGGTTTCATAAAATAATTGAATGAGCCATCACTAGGGTGCATCAATCTGTTCTACATCAGTACACCCAAATTATTCTTATGGTTCTGTGTTGATTCCTTTATTAACCCCCATTTGAGGGTTAATTGCTGCTATGTACTAATTTAGTAAAATTATAATATTTATGGGGCAATCTATAAGGATCGAAGTTATGTAATTTGAAATTACATGCTCAATTGTTTTGCTTGCCACTATAAAAATTTCAGACAAATTTTTCTATTACAAAGGAGCAATGAATTTTGAGGGTATAACTCAAATCAATTTATATTATACCAACTTTAAGCAAGAAACTTTCTTATCTATATAATCTAGCCTAGTATTTGTAATTCTGTAACTCCCTGAGTTGTCCTCACATACTTACACCTTACTTACCCAGCTTTCTACCCTCACTTTTGTGACTCCGTCTCCATCTATGTTGCAGTTACTCCTCATGCTCCGTTCTATTCCTCCTTCCTCCCAAAGTGCTTTTCCTTCTTTTCTTTGCCTGGCTAATTTCCAGTCATCCCTTAGATTTCAGCTCAAGGTCGCTCCTTGAGAAAAGTGTTTGTATGGCCAAACTCCATTAGGTGATCCTCAAAACTTGACATGGCTGGAATTTTACATTTCTGAGTGCACTAGATTAATATTTGCTTTCCTCGTTACCTTATCAACTTCACCAGGGAGGAACTATCTCTTTTTTCACTCTATTTTGGATACTGGGAGTCTGACATAGTGCTTAATAAATGTATTCATCCACCACATTTTATTAACCACTTAACGTACTTCAAGCATTGTGCTTAGTGTGGAGGATATGACAGAGAATAAAACAAAATCATAGAGCTACATTCATTCATCCAAGAGTTATTGCATAAAAGGATGGATAATGACTTGTTGATACTAATTATTCCATATCAACCTTTCTTCCATGTAAGAATGAACCTTTGTTTCATGCACATGCTTTGCCATTAACATTTTGTGTACAGTGTTTTGCAAGAGGTAGATTGCTAATAACCATTTGCCGGCTTGATGAGTAAACTAATGTCCCATTGGATTAATTATGATGTGTAGGTTAATGCTGGCTATTGTCACAGGAATAAAGGACTATATTTTAGCTGCAAATTCATTATCCTTTTCATAACAAGTTATTCTCTTCATGTGTGAACACATTTTTAATAATTTAATAATAACATCACTATTATGGTTATTTAATATTCTGATTCATATTAGGAAGTCAATAAGGAATATTGCTAAAATGTAAATTCCGACAAACATGTGAAAAAAGTTTCCCAGGCTTCAACTTGTAACATATGCTATGGTCTATTTTTTTCTTTTTCATATGGAGTTGTGAACAGATGCTTGGGCAGGTTAATTCTGTACTAAATCTTTTACTTCTACATGTGCATGGAGGTGGATGCTTGCCAAGTCAGCACTGTAGCTCCCTTGTTGGTCATTAATCACATCAAAACCACTTATTTTTGCTATTATTAAATTAAAATGAAAATGAGAGTTCTGCTAACAAAGGCTTATTTTATATGGTGGGGAGGCAGCCTCATCTCTCATTCCTCCGCCACGAGAACCTTTGCTCTTGTTACACTAATCTAATAATCAACCCTCAGCATGCGTGTACTTCCTCATCTCTATCTATTCTTGTGATCATATCAGTTTCCTGGCCAGGTTGCTCTCTCCCCTCCCCATTCATCCAAAACCAACTCATTCTCCACAGCCCAGCAGATCCTATGCCTTAGGAAAAGCTTTTATAAATTATAGCCATTATCAGTCAACCCATGAACATACATCAGTTCCACAGTTTTCGAGATTCTACTCTGTTTATATAAACCAGCCATAAGGGGAAAAGCGAAGATTATGTAGTTACATGTCTTTCCCCTATGATGCTACAGTTTAAGAGAGAAAAAAGTCAGCATTCATCCAAAAAATACTTATTAACTGGTGACCACTTTAAAATTTATGGTGGATAAGAATCATCTAGAGAGCTTAATACAGTGTAGATTCTCGGGCTCCACATGATACCCACTCAATCAGAATTTCTAAAAGTGTGACCCAAAAGTAAAAATGTTGATGGTAATTTGAGCATGCTTCTCTAATATACAATTCTTGGACAGATGAATGCACAGATTCTCTGCCCCTAAGGAGCTCACAGCCTAGTTAGGGCAAGTGGTTAATCGTAATGCAAATCAAATATTATGTAATTATTACATTAAAAATAGAACAGGCTTGTGAGATAGTTTTAGTGACTCTAGGGGGTGGAAAGAATCAATAGTACTGGGTACACTAAAACTACGAATTAGCCTCATTGGGTTCTGAGGGATTAAAATCCTTTTGAAGACAATATTCACCAAGCAGCAGAGGAGGCAGAAGGAAGGGTGGTGTTCTGGAGCATGTATCTACATGGATAGGGGCAACTAAAACATAGGAAAGTAATGAGTGCAGTGGAGGTCTCTTTAGAGAGGGATTTGTAGGTGGGAAAGATTTCTTGCTAGTAACATCAGGAAATTTTTTAGGAGGTGCTGCATTGGAACTGGGCCTTAAGGAAGAGTAAGATTTACAAACTATAATATACACATGAGCATGAAGGGAAAGCAAGATACACCAGAAGGAAAAATCAGTACAAGCAAGGACACAGAAGCAGAAAAGCAAGCCGCATGCAGGGAGAAAAGCAAGCAGTTTTGTTTGGCTTGGGAAGGGTATAAGAAGGTTAATTTTTTTGTAGTTGTAGATTTAGGGAAATACTTTAGGAAGGTAAATTAGACTAGATCTTGGAGGACTTTGAGTATTAGACTTCAGAGTAGCATTTGTTCCTTGGATGACTTATTTGACATTTAATATATACTGTGTGTGCAAGCTAATGAAGAATAGGCAAGAACAGAAGAGCCTGGCAGGCTACAGTCCATTGGGTCACAAAGAATTGGCATGATTAAGCAAGCATGTATATATATATATGTAATATATATATATATATTAAGCAAGCATGTATATACATATGTATATATATATATATATATATATATATTCCATTTTATAACTTGTCTGCCCAATAAACCTATTTTTTCCTTGAAGGCTGGGGCATGTTTCACACTTTTTTTTGAAATCCCTCAAAATATATGACAATGATAGCACACAGCAGGAGTTCAAAATATTTCTGTTGGTTGATTAAGAGATTGGTTTTGTTCTCAGAAGGAAAGATTTCATAATGTACAGGAGGGCCATATACCACTGACAAAACTTCACTCTGTTGGCTCCATGTTAAGCATATGAGAAAATTTTCACCATTGACAATCACAGAGGTCAGGCCATGAGTATGTGGAGGTATTTAAAAATGAAATTTTAGCTCATTCGGAACTGAACTACAGATACATACTTCTTTTTCATTTTCTGCACAGTAACTAATAATATTTTCTTAAATTTGTATTTCTGTCTTATTAACATAAATAAAAATGTACACTTGGAATGGAAATATATAGTAATGACTACTCTGTAAAACAGCAGTTTGAATATTTAAAATGTAATGATTGATTTTTGTACTTTTATTTGGGTTACAAATTTAAGCAAGAAACCTTTTGTATTGCTTTGTTTCCTTTTTTTTTTTTTTAAAGTTGAACTCGCCCTCAGATTCTTTATGGATTGAAGAAGGGTCATGAGATGAAGAAAAATCATGATTGCTAATTCACCCCCATAACAAATATATGCCTAAGACTTTGAATAAATACATCAAGACAAAAAATAAATATTTATTGAAAATCTATTTCATGTTTGAAAATACTCTAGGTTCTGGCATATGCTTTGTAAAACTTAAATTCTAATAAGATCTACTAGTTTGGTTCAATTGTTCCAATAACAACAATAGCAAGAGTAATAATAATTAATTATATTGTACAGTATTTTAAAGTTTGTAAAACATTTACATATTTGTTGTGTTATTTTTTCACAACTGTCTTTCTTTTGGATTTTTCAAACAGTTTTATTTTTATCCATTTCCATAGGGTCCACTATGTCAATGATTCTCAAATCTCTATTGCTAGCTCAGACACACTTACTATATTCTAGATCTATATTTCTAAGTATTTTTTAGGCACCTCTACCTAATTCAAACTCAGTGTGCTCAGAACTTCCATCTTCTCCTACTCAACTTCCTCCTCTCCCTATTTCCCTCTTATTTCAATTAACACCAACATTACCCACCAAATCACCCCAATTGCAACTACATACAACAGATCTGACTCTTCATTTTATCTACCTCCCCCTATCCATCAGTTCTTTATTTACTGCATCCATGAACTTTTTCTTCATGTCTTCTGTCTCCCTCTCTTAGTTCTGGCTATTTAATTTGTTTACTAAACTATTTTAGTAATCTTTCACTTATCACAGTTTTTAACTTGTTCTTATTTGAAGTCCTGGCTCCTATCACAATTTCTGAAACATAGTAGGTTACAAATTAAAAAAAAATGTTGATAGTGATTAATTCATCCCTCAGATCAAGGGTGAAATTTAAAATGTAGACTTGAACATACCTCCTACTTAAAAACTTCCAGGCTGTCATTCATGATATAAATACCAAATTCTTAGCATGACAATTCAGAGTCTAAAGCTTTAATTTCAGTTCATTTATCTAATCTTGCCATCTTTTATCCTACAACTGTATCTGTATGCCAATTATATCTAACCACTTAAAACCCTCCAAGCCTCTTCTGTTTCATCCATCCATAACTTCCATGAGCTGTTTTCTCTCCCCTACTTTGCCGACTAAGGTCCGTCTAGTCAAGGCTATGGTTTTTCCTATGGTCATGTATGGATGTGAGAGTTGGACTGTGAAGGAAGCTGAGTGCCGAAGAATTGATGCTTTTGAACTGTGGTGTTGGAGAAGACTCTTGAGAGGTCCTTGGGCTGCAAGGAGATCCAACCAATCCATTCTGAAGGAGATCAACCCTGGGACTTCTTTGGAAGGAATGATGCTAAAGCTGAAACTCCAGTACTTTGAGTACCTCATGCGAAGAGTTGACTCATTGGAAAAGACTCTGATGCTGGGAGGGATTGGGGGCAGGAGGAGAAGGGGACGACCGAGGATGAGATGGCTGGATGGCATCACCGACTCGATGGACGTGAGTCTGAGTGAACTCCAGGAGTTGGTGATGGACAGGGAGGCCTGGCGTGCTGCGATTCATGGGGTCACAAAGAGTCGGACACGACTGAGCGACTGAACTGAACTGAACTGAACTGAACTTACCTTTCAAGTTTTTCTTTACCTTGAACCTCTCTGTCTTTCCCTCTGAAAGTCACTCTTCAGTTCTATTTTATTTTCTATCTATTTAAGCATCTACCTTTTGTCTCTTAATTGTGGTGCTATCATTTGCATTTTTCTTATTAGACTTGAATTTCTAAAAGGCAAAATTTATGTTTTATTCATCTTTGTATTCTCAGTCCTTGCAGAGTACCAGCATAAATAGTATAAACATAATGTGAATGAATAAACAGCAAGTGGATTCAAATGTCAAAATGGGTTTATCTCTCATTTTTTTCCCAAGTTTCACAAAAGAAAAAAAAAAAGAGAGAGAAAAAGTGTTGCTGCTAGTAAACAGGAAATGATAAAAATAAGAAGCCAGAAACTTAGAAAATTCTGTGGAGGATACAAAATAGACTCAATTAGATTAAAAAAAATTCAATGCCAATCACCTATGACTTAATACAATCCAAAAAATGTCCCTTTGGGAATTCAGAATTGCTTGGTTACTCTAACAAGTTCCAAAAATTTGTGCGAATTAGTTCTGGTTTTGAGAGGGAAAACTTGCAGCATCTATTAAAATGAAATATGTATAGCTAGTGATCCACCATTTCTGCCTCTAAGAAACCATTCTTTGCAAGTATTTGCATTTATATGTGAATAGTTGGTCACTGCATCATTAAAATAGCAAAATATTGGAAATAACATACGTGTCCATCAATAGGTTACAGATTAAATAAATAATGTTTACCCTCTATAGGAAACCACATATAACTTTTAGAAAAGAATACAAGATGTACAATACTTGTGATACATTCTTAAGTGAAAAATATGCATATGCATGTGCATATTTGTAAATGCATTAAAAAAAGTGAGATGACAGATATTAAATTGCACCTCCTTCTAGGGAGTGGGACTGGAGTTTGCTAAGAGGGATTTTTCTCTTTTTCCTTTTTAACTTCTATACTATAATCACTTTTATAACTTGCTGGGAGTATAAATTGATACAGCCACTATGGAAAACAGTATAGAGTTTCTTTAAAAAAATTAAAAATAGAATTATTGTATGACCCAGCAATCCCATTCCTGGGTATATACCCAGAGAAAACCATAATTCAGAAAGATACATGCACCCCAATGTTCACAGCAGCACTATTTGCAACAGACAGTACATGGAAGCAACACAAATGTCCATCAATAGAAAACTGATAAAGAAGATGTGGTATACACACACACACACACACACAATGGAATATTACTCAGCCATAGAAAATGAAAAACTGGGTCATTTATAGACACATGGATGGACCTAGAGTACAGTGAAGTAAGACAGAAAGAGAAAAACAAACATCCCATATTAATGTATATATGTGGAATCTAAAAAAATGATACAGACAACTCTGTGCAAAATAGAGATACAAATGTATGGCGACCAGAGGGGAAAGGGAGGAATTGGGAGATTGGAAATGACATGTATATACTATTGATACTATGTATTGAACAGATAACCAATGAGAACATACTATATAGCACAGGGAAGTCTACTTAATGCACTGTGGTGACCTGAGTGGGAAGGAAATCCAAAAGGAAGAGGATATAAGTTTATATATATATATATATATATATATATATATATGGCTGATTCATTTTTCTGTATGGTAGAAACTAACAACTATGCTTCAATAAAAATTAATTTTAAAAAGAGCAATATAAGGGGTTTAACAATTTAAACAAAGAAAAATTTCAGACATGGAATAGGAGTGACTAAGAGCAAAATAGGCCATAGTAGTCCATACGGAACAATCAAAGGACTTCTAGGATAGTAAGGATTAGCACTTAGAGTTATTTCACTATCTGGTTATTTCAATATCTAGTTATTTCACTGTCTGCTCATTAAAGATTGGTTCTAATATGATGGTCAGGGTCAGATACAGAAGACAGTATTCTAGCTAACTTCAGGTTGGCACAATAAAAACAGCAATAAAGTTCCACTATGGTTTATCCTCATTAGTAATTCTTCCTCAACATCTTGCTAGCAAGTACAGTTTTGCTGCTGCTGCTGCTGCTAAGTCGCTTCAGTCGTGTCCGACTCTGTGTGACCCCATAGAGGGCAGCCCACCAAGCTCCCCCGTCCCTGGGATTCTCTAGGCAAGAATACTGGAGTGGGTTGCCATTTCCTTCTCCAATGCATGAAAGTGAAAAGTGAAAGTGAAGTTGCTCAGTCATGTCCAACTCTTAGCGACCCCATGGACTACAGCCTACCAGGCTCCTCCGTCCATGGGATTTTCCAGGCAAGAGTACTGGAGTGGGGTGCCATTGCCTTCTCCAAAGTACAGCTTTAGCCCCTAGGAAGTCCCTAACCATGGCTAGAAGAGATGGTGGGTTGAGAGAACTCAACTAGACTGCCTCACAACAGGTAGCTGACCACAGCATTGATTATCCAGGCATGGACTGTAAAATGAAGATATGTCACCTAAATGAGGCCCCTCTGCTGCCATCCACCATTCTTGAAGGCTCCAAATGATGCCTACCTGCTCGCTCACTCATCAGAGTCAATACATAGTATCTTGCTTACGGGGAGTGAAGTAGGAAAAGGGAAACAGAAGAGCATGAGATAGAATTATTTTATAGTTGGAGTGGTTCTGCTGCTGCTGCTGCTAAGTCGCTTCAGTCGTGTCTGACTCTGTGCGACCCCATAGACGGCAGCCTACCAGGCTCCCTCGTCCCTGGGATTCTCCAGGCAAGAACACTGGAGTGGATTGCCATTTCCATCTCCAATGCATGAAAGTGAAAAGTGAAAGTGAAGTCACTCAGTCATGTCAGGGCCATGCTTATCTTCGGGTTGATAAGTCTGGCACTGACTCTTGCTGAGATAAGGGCAGTGGGCTAATTAATAATTTATACTGAACTAAAGTTTGAAATTTCCCTAGTAGTACTCATGGCTAATTTGTTTATTGGGACTTGTATCTGGCATCATAGGATGAATAGCCTAGCTTGGCTATGTGTACAGAAGGGCATGAAAGATCCCACTAGAGACTTCTAGGGAGGCCTCTTAAAAATAAGATTTATCATATAAATCTTGGTGGTTTTATCCAGAGATGCAGGATGTCCTGTGTGAACAATAAGGACTTTGGGAAGCTGTACTTGGAAGGCTCTTGGGTCCCTGATGTTTGCCTGCATTCTATTTTTACTGTTCTACTGTATAATTTGCCTTTATTGAAAATCTTATATGAGAAAGCTCTGTGGAGTCTCGCAAATACTTCCAATTATCTGTGTTGTAATTTTTGTAAGAGTCATGAATAAAATATAGCTGTATTAGTTTTTTAGTGCTGCATAACAAATTACTGAAAACCCAGTAGCTTAAAGTTACAATATTTTGGTTACCCGATGTGAAGAGCTGATTCATTGGAAAAGACTGATGCTGGGAAAGACTGAAGGCAAGAGGAGAAGGGGGCAACAGAGGATAAGATGGTTGGATGGCTTCACTGACTCAATGGACATGAGTTTGAGTAAATTCTGGGAAATAGTGAAAGACAGCGAAGGCTGACATGCTGCATTCCATGGGGTTGCAGAGTCAGACATGACTGAACAACAACAGCAGAAGCTTAAGTCAATATTCACGTATTACTTCACAGTCTTTATCAGATGTCAGGGCATGATGTAGCTGGGTTCTCAGCTTAGGCTCTCCAAAGGCTAAAAGGGTGGTACTATCATCTGGAGCTTGGCATCCTCTTGCAAACTCATGCAGATGTGGCAGGATTCAATTCTTTGAAGTTGTATGAGGGAAGTCCCTGTTTTCTTGCTTGCTGTCAGCTACTTTCTTGTTGGGGTCACTCTCAGGTCTAAAGAATCCTATATTCCTTGAATATGGCTCCTTCCAAGAGCCCTCTTACACTTTCCTTCTGTTTAATTAAGAAGAGTCCATTCCCTTTTTAGGGATAACCCAATTAGGTCAGATTCACCCAAGATAATCTCTTTATTTAAGGTCATCTGATTTGGGACTTTAATTACATCTGCAAAATCCTAGTAGCACTGATATCAGTGTTTGGTTGAATAATTGAGAGAAGAAGTCTGTATTCCAGAGGGTGTGGATCTTGGGGGCCATCTTAGAATTCTGCCTTTCTCAACAGCCCCCAGTTGCTAATTTAGCCTGGTAATACAGACCAGAGAATCATGTTCTGTGGAGCCATAGGAAGCAGAAGAAGATTGTTGGATGTGGGAGCCCTCCCTCATTTTACCAGGGCAATCCCATTTTTAACTATTATACACAATTGTCATTTGTAGATTTGATGAAGGTGAAAGAGAGTGAAAAGGCTGGCTTAAAACTCAACATTTGAAAAACTAAGATCATGGCATCTGGTCCCATCACTTCATGGGAAATAGAAGGGGGAAAAACGGAAACAGTGACAGACTTTTTATTTTCTTGGGCTCCAAAATCACTGTGGATGGTGACTGCAGCCATGAAATTAAAAGATGCTTGCTCTTAGGAAGAAAAGCTATGACAAACCTAGATAGCATATTAAAAAGCGGAGATAATATTTTGCGGACAAAGGTCTGTCTAGTCAATGCTATGATTTTTCCACCAGTCATGTACTGATGTGAGAGTTGGAACATAAAGATGGTTGAACACAGAAGAATTGATGCTTTCGAACTGTGGTGTTGAAAAAGATTCTTGACAGTCCCTTGGACTGCAAAGAGCTCAAGTCACTCAATCCTAAAGGGAATCAATCCTGAATATTCATTGGATTGATGCTGAAGCTGAAGCTTCAATACTGTGGCCACCTGATTGATACAAACAGCTGACCCACTGGAAAAGACCCCGATACTGGAAAAGATTGAAGGCCCAAGGAGAAGGGAATGACACAGAATGAGATGGCTGGATGGCATCACCAACTCAATGGGCATGAGTTTGAGCAAACTGGCAGATGGTGAAGGACAGGGAAGCCTGGCGTGCTGTAGCCCACGGGGTCCCAAAGAGTCAGACATGACTGAGCAACTGAACAACAACAATAGTCTGTAGAAATAGCTATTGTATTTTGTTTATACTTTTTCTTTTGGTAATCACATCTAGCCTCATAGTTTTAAAATGTACATATATACTGGTATTTCTTAAAGTTATTGATCTGTCCTGAACTTCTGCCTAGCCTCAGAGTAAATATCTTTCTTGATATCTTCATTTGGAAATATAAGGCATATCAAACTTAAGATTTCCAGAATAAAACTAATATTTCCCTCTAAAATTACGTCTCCTATCCCCAGAATCTCTAGCTGGCTGACTGGTGAAGATCTTCCCCTATACAAACCTAGTCTGTACAATGGGAAAGGTAGGTGTTTTTAAATGTGCAGACACCGAAACTAAGTGTCATAGAACATTAAGAAACAGGGAAATATGGCTTGAAGAAAGGAACAAAATAAATCTCAAAAAACCAACACTAAAGAATTCAAAATAAATGTCATAAAAATGTTCAAAGACCTTGGAAAAAATGACACATGACAAGTGAGTAAAAAAAATTTTTAAAGCAGAATCAGATAATAAAAATAGCAGAAGTTTTTGAGCTGAAAAATATAGTAGCTAAACTGCAAAATTCACTGGGCATGTTCAACAACAGACTTGATCAAGCAGAAGAAATGATGAGACACTGGAAACTACATAATCAAAGGAAAAAAAGGAAAAAGAGTGAAAGAGAGTGAAGAAAGCTCAAGGAGCTTAAGGGATACTATAAAATGTATCAAAATATGCACTATTATAATGTTAGAATAAGATAAGAGAGACAAAGGCAGAAAGTTTATTTAAAGAAATAATAGCTGATCATTAAAAGTCTACAAAAAAAAAAAAAACACAAATGCTGGAGAGAGTGTGGAGAAAGGGAACCCCCCTACACTATGGGTGGAAATATAATTTGGTTCAGCCACTATGGAGAACAGTATGGAGGCTCCTTAAGAAACTAAAAATAGAGCTGGCACACAATGCAGCAATCCCACTAGTGGGAATATATCCAGACAAAACTATAATTCAAAAATATATATGCACCCCTATGTTCGTAGAAGCACTGTTCACAACAGCCAAACCATGGAAACAATCTAAATGTCCATTGATAGATGAATGGATAAACAAGATGTGGTACATATATACAGTAGAACACTACTTAGCCATACAAAGAATGGAACAATGTCATTTGCAGCAACACAGATGCAACTGGAGATTATCGTACCAAGTGAAGTAAGTCATAAAAAGAAAGGCAAATAACATATGATATCACTTATATGTGTAATCTGAAATATAGCACAAATGAACCTACCTACAAAACAGAAGCAGGCTCACAGACATAAAGAACAAACTTGTGGTTGTCAAGGGCAGGGGGACAGGAATGAACTGGGAGTTTGGGGTTGGTAGATGTAAACTATTACCTTTAGAATGGATAAAAAGCAAGATACTAATGTATAGCACATGGAAGTATACATAATATCCTGTGATAAACCATAATAGAAAAGAATATTAAAAAAGAATGTATGTGTGTAATTGAGTCACTTTGCTCTATAGCAGAAATTGGCACAACTCTGTAAATCAACTATGCTTCAATAAAGAATAATATTAAATAAAAAACAAAGCAAAAAAAAAAATGGCTGAAAACTTCCCAAATCTGGGGAGGGAAGTGGACATTCAAAAGTTGAAGAAGGCTATAGTTAAAGATACTGTACTGAATACTTAAAAATTTAAGAGGTTAAGTCTTACGTTATGCACTTTCTTTCTTTTTACCACAATCAAACAAAACCCTTGCATCTTATATAGTATTCTACTCAGAAGTAGAAATGTCATCTTTTAGTTGCTTAGTCTCAAATCTTAAACTTATCCTTAACTACTCTCCTTTTCACTCCTGACATCCCATCTGTCAACAAATCCTATTGCTTCTACGGAGAGGCAGGTTTACGTTAAACTTAATGAAGTTCAAACTGTCAGGCTTCTTACTTTCATGAACTCCTTTCCAGATCATGGGAGGCAGCCTGGCAAAGTGTTCACATGGCCATATGTTTTCACGCAACTTGCACAGATCATTTTTTAGATTAAAAAATATTTCACATATCATACACTTTACCCTTTTAGAATGCAAAATGGAATGATTTTTAGAATATTTAAAAAGTTGTGCAACTACCACAACTATATAATTCTAGATCTCTTTCATCACCTCCCTATTCCAAAAAAACCACATTCAGTCTTTTCATTTTTCCCCTCTCCATGGATCCTGGCAACTACTTATCTACTTTCTGTCACTGTGAATTTGTTAATTTTGAACAGTTCATATAGCTGGCCTTTTGGCCTTTGATTTTGGCTTCTTTCATTTAGCATGATGCTTTCAAAGTTCATCATTATCAGTCATTAATTCTTTGTTATTTCCAAATATTATTTCATTGTATGGGTATACAGTATCATGTTCATCAATTTATCAATTAGTAGACATTTGGATTTTTTCCATTTTTAGACTATTATGAATATGCTGTGATGAATACTCATGTACATGTTTTTGTGTGGATATATGGTTTAAACTCTCTTGGGAAGTGTGGTAGGGTGAATAATCACTCCCCACAGATGCACACATCTGACTCCCAGGGAGCTCTGTATATATTACCTTACATGGGGAAGGAGACTTTGCAGATCCAGTTAATGTAAGGATCTTGATATGAAGAGATCATCTGATTGGCCAAATGTAGTCACAAGTGGGAGGGAGATAGGAAGGTCAGGGAAGGTAGAGGAGCAGATGTCATGACAGAGAGAAGTTGAAGTGATGCAAAGAAGGGGCTATGAGCAGAGGAATGCAAGTGGTTTCTAGAAGCTGAAAAAGGAGAGAAAATGGATTGCTCTCTAGAGACTCCAGAAATAACACAGCTCTGATAACACCTACAGAACTTTAAAATAATAATTTTGTGCTGTATTGTATTATATATTTGCTTTAAATCACCAGACTTGTCATAATTTGTTATAGTTCCACAATTGGAATTAATTTTAGAATTCTGAAGTGGGTTGGAACAAATATCTAAAAATGCAGATGTGGCTTTGGAACTGGGTAGTGAACAGAGGTGGAAAAATTCTAGCTAAAAATTCATTATCAAGAAGCCTAGACTGCCTTGAACATAGTGCTAATAGAAATATGGATGATAATAAACTCTGCTAAGGAGGACTTAGAACAAAGTGAACAGCATGGTACAGAAAAACTATCTTCTTAAAGTTACAGCTAAATTTTCATTAAAAGACTGCCAGTAGCAATGTGGATTATAAGGACACTATTAAGATCATGGCATCTGGTCCCATCACTTCATGGGAAATAGATGGGGAAACAGTGGAAACAGTGTCAGATTTTATTTTTGGGGGCTCCAAGATCACTGCAGATGGTGATTGCAGCCATGAAATTAAAAGACGCTTACTCCTTGGAAAAAAAGTTATGACCAACTTAGATAGCATATTGAAAAGCAAAGACATTACTTTGCCAACAAAGGTCCATCTAGTCAAGGTTATGGTATTTCCAGTGGTCATGTATGGATGTGAGAGTTGGACTGTGAAGAAGGCTGAGCACCAAAGAATTGATGCTTTTGAACTGTGGTGTTGGAGAAGACTCCTGAGAGTCCCTTGGACTGCAAGGAGATCTAACCAGTCCATTCTGCAAGAGATCAGTCCTGGGATTTCTTTGGAAAGAATGATGTTAAAGCTGAAACTCCAGTACTTTGAGCACCTCATGCAAAGAGCTGACTCATTGGAAAAGACTCTGATGCTGGGAGGGATTGGGGGCAGGAGGAGAAGGGGATGACAGAGGATGAGATGGCTGGATGGCATCACGGACTCAATGGACATGAGTCTGAGTGAACTCCAGGAGTTGGTGATGGACAGGGAGGCCTGGCGTGCTGCGATTCATGGGGTTGCAAAGAATCAGACACGATTGAGCAACTGAACTGAACTGAAGGAGGGCTCAGAAGGAAATGAAGAACATGTTGACATGAAAAATGGAGTAAATGGAATCTTTGTTATACAGTAGCTGAACTGTGTCATACACTCATGTGGAAAGCATAACTTGTAGGAGATAAATTTTATATTTAGCTGAAGAGATTCCAACAAAATTTTGAGGGTGTGGCATGATCTTTGCTTGCTAGATTGTACTAGAATATAAGAGAAAAGAGTAAGCTGAAAGAGTTATTAAGCAAAAAGAAACCAGGACTTGGTTGGTAACCAAGAAACCAGAAACTTACTTGGTAAATACTCCTCCTATTCAGACTACAAAAAATGCTAAAATGAGGAGATTCACTGCCAGGAAATTGTGCTTTAGAAATAAAGTTGGGGTGTGTGGGGGCAAATTTTTATTAATTCCTTGTAAGGATTAAAGTGCTTAGATAAGTGTTTCATGGAACCTGATCGACATCTTAGCGGAAACCAAGAATAAACATGAGATTATCCAGGAATTATGTGTAAAGATCTTTTTTTTGTACATTTCTTCTGTGTATTCTTGCCACCTCTTCTTAATATCTTCTGCTTCTGTTAGGTCCATACCATTTCTGTCCTTTATCGAGCCCATCATTGCATGAAATGTTCCCTTGGTATCTCTAATTTTCTTGAAGAGATATCTACTTTTTCCCATTCTGTTGTTTTCCTCTATTTCTTTGCATCGATTGCTGAGGAAGGCTTTCTTATCTTTCCTTGCTATTCTTTGGAATTTGTGCTATTCTTTGGAACACGATGGTGCGATCACTCACCTAGAGCCAGACATCCTGGTATGTGAAGTCAAGTGGGCCTTAGAAAGCATCACTATGAACAAAGCTAGTGGAGGTGATGGAATTCCAGTGGAGCTAGTTCACATCCTGAAAGATGATGCTGTGAAAGTGCTGCACTCAATATGCCAGCATATTTGGAAAACTCAGCAGTGGCCACAAGACTGGAAAAGGTCAGTTTTCATTCCAATCCCAAAGAAAGGCAATGCCAAAGAATGCTCAAACTACTGCACAATTGCACTCATCTCACACATTAGTAAAGTAATGCTCAAAATTCTCCAAGCCAGGCTTCAGCAATACGTGAACTGTGAACTTCCTGATGTTCAAGCTGGTTTTAGAAAAGGCAGAGGAACCAGAGATCAAGTTGCCAACATCTGCTGAATCATGGAAAAAGCAAGAGAGTTCCAGAAAACCATCAATTTCTGCTTTCTTAACTATGCCAAAGCCTTTGACTGTGTGGATCCCAATAAACTGTGGAAAGTTCTTCAAGAGATGGGAATACCAGACCACCTGACCTGCCTCTTGAGAAACCTATATGCAGGTCAGGAAGCAGCAGTTAGAACTGGACATCGAACAACAGACTGGTTCCGAATAGGAAAAGGAGTACGTCAAGGCTGTATATTGTCACCCTGCTTATTTAACTTATATGCAGAGTACATCATGAGAAACTCTGGGCTGGAAGAACACAGCTGGAATCAAGATTGCTGGGAGAAATATCAATAACCTCAGATATGCAGATGACACCACCCTTATGGCAGAAAGTGAAGAGGAACTAAAAAGCCTCTTGGTGAAAGTGAAAGATAATGAAAAAGTTGGCCTAAAGATCAACATTCAGAAAACAAAGATCATGGCATCTGGTCCCATCACTTTATGGGAAATAGATGGGGAAACAGTGTCAGACTTTATTTTGGGGGGCTCCAAAATCACTGCAGATGGTGATTGTAGCCATGAAATTAAAAGACACTTACTCCTTGGAAGGAAACTTATGACCAACCTAGACAGCATATTCAAAAGCAGAGACATTACTTTACCAACAAAGGTCCATCTAGTCAAGGCTATGGTTTTTCCTGTGGTCATTTATGGATGTGAGAGTTGGACTGTGAAGAAAGCTGAGCGCTGAAGAATTGATGCTTTTGAACTGTGGTGTTGGAGAAGACTCTTGAGAGTCCCTTGGACTGCAAGGAGATCCAACCAGTCCATTCTGAAGGAGATCAGTCCTGGGTGTTCTTTGGAAGGACTGATGCTAAAGCGGAAACTCCAGTACTTTGGCCACCTCATGTGAAGAGCTGACTCATTGGAAAAGACTCTGTTGCTGGGAGGCATTGGGGGCAGGAGGAGAAGGGGATGACAGAGGATGAGATGGCTGGATGGCATCACCAACTCAATGGACGAGAGTTTGAGTGAACTCCGGGAGATGGTGATGGACAGGGAGGCCTGGTGTGCTGCGATTCATGGTGTCGCAGAGTCAGAGACGACTGAGCAACTGAACTGAACTGAACTGAACTGACTGATTTGGAAAGAACCTCTCTTGCACAGTGGAAGAATCCTCAAGATATAAGTGGGAGACCCACAGGCTCTTTAGACTGTTGTATCAGCAGAAACACAGACAGCATGGGCTGAAAGGAACAGACAGAGAACAAAATGAAAGAAGACTGCAGTTCAGTTCAGTTCAGTTCAGTCTCTCAATCGTGTCTGACTCTTTGTGACCCCATGAATCGCAGCACGCCAGGCCTCCCTGTCCATCACCATCTCCCGGAGTTCACTCAGATTCACATCCATCGAGTCAGTGATGCCATCCAGCCATTTCATCCTCTGTCGTCCCCTTCTCCTCCTGCCCCCAATCCTTCCCAGCATCAGAGTCTTTTCCAATTAGTCAACTCTTTGCATGAGGTGGCCAAAGTACTGGAGTTTCAGCTTTAGCATCATTCCTTCCAAAGAAATCCCAGGGCTGATCTCCTTCAGAATGGACTGGTTGGATCTCCTTGCAGTCCCAGGGACTCTCAAGAGTCTTCTCCAATACCACTGTTCAAAAGCATCAATTCTTCGGCGCTTAGCTTTCTTCACAGTCCAACTCTCACATCCATACATGACTACTGGAAAAACCATAGCCTTGACTAGACAGACCTTAGTCAGCAAAGTAATGTCTCTGCTTTTGAAATGCTATCTAGGTTGGTCATAACTTTTCTTTCAGACTCATAAAATTATATAGGTAGTAAACAGGCTTATAAAGCTACTCCACTGCAAATCCTTGCTTTCCTTTCAGAAAAAAGAACAGTGATGCAGAGTGTAAAGCTACAGGCACAGAAAAACGAGTCTTGAACCACAGAGGTTATTCTCAGGCCTTGAAACCTCATGGAGTTTGCTTGGATGAATTTTGAAACTGGTTTTGAATGTAGACTCTTTCTATGCCTCCATTCCCCTCCTCCTTTTTTTTTTTTTTTTTTGGTGAAGATATCTATAACTGTTATCCTTTCCCTATCACACAGTCATATTTTGGAAGCAGAGTACCTGTTTTTCTAGTTTTATAGGTCTACAGATGGAAAGGGATTTGGACCTAGGGTAGATTATTCCCAGAACTTTACTTATGGCTAACTTTTTGTTGTTCAGTCACTAAATTGTGTCTGAGTCTTTGTAACCTTTTGGACTACATCATGCCAGGCTTCCCTGTCCTTCCTAGATGTCTAACTTAGATGACTTTGGTGATGGAATTTGGAACTTTTGAGCTTATGAGATTTTGATGAGATTTTTACACAAGGGTTGATTTTGTAATAAGTGAGAATTTTGGAGACCTTGAGTCGGGATGGGTGCATTTTCATGTGGTTAGACATGAATCTGTGGGGATAAAGACCTTACTGGTAGGCTGAACAATGGACTTTCAAAGACTCCATGTCCTGATCCCTTGAACCTATGAATATGTTACCTTACAGGATAAAAGAGAATTTGCAGATATGATTAATTTAAAAGATATTGAGAAAGAGATTATCCTGAATTATCTGAGTGGTCCCAAAGTAATCACAAAAGTACTTAGATTAGGGAGGCAGGGGAGTGGGAGAAGAGAAAGAAAGAGACGTAATGATAGAAGTAAAATCAGAGTAGGAGACATAAGTAATGAAGTAATGTGAGAAAGGGATCACCAGCCACGGGATGAGGTAGCCTCCAGGAGCTAGAGAAGATAAGGAACAGATTCTCTCATGAAGTCTCTAGAAGGATCAAAACCCTGACAACACTTCAAATTTAGGACCTCTGACCTCCAGGACTGTAAGATAGTAACTTTGCATTGTTTTAAGCCACTAAGTCTGGGGTTATTTGATCAACAATAAGAAAAAAATACAGGTAGGTGCCTAGGCCTGAAATGCTGGGAAAAGTAACACCTTTTAATTATGATTTCTAACCTGACTTCCTTTGTGTTGCAATTTCTCTCATGACATGTGCTGATGAAATGACCAGAGGCATTTTAGGGAGATATTAATAGGTAAATAATAATGGATTAATAGATAAAAAGAGAAGCAAAAAGCAAAGGAGAAAAGGAAAGATATACCCATTTAAATGCAGAGTTCCAAAGAATAGCAAGGAGAGATAAGAAGCATTCCTCAGTGATCAGTGCAAAGAAATAGAGGAAAACAATAAAATGGGAAGGTCTAGAGATCTCTTCAAGAAAATTAAAGGTACCAAGGGAACATTTCATGTAAAGATGGGCTCGATAAAGGACAGAAATGGTATGGACATAACAGAAGCAGAAGAAGCTGTGCGCTGAAGAATTGATGCTTTTGAACTGTGGTTGGAGAAGACTCTTGAGAGTCCCTTGGACTGCAAGGAGATCCAACCAGTCCATCCTAAAGGAGACCAGTCCTGGGTGTTCATTGGAAGGACTGATGTTGATTTTGAAGCTGAAACTCCAATACTTTGGCCAACTGATGTGAAGAGCTGACTCATTGGAAAAGACCCTGATGCTGGGAAAGATTGAAGGAGAGAGGAGAAGGGGACAACAGAGCATGAAATGGTTGGACGGCATCACCGACTCAATGGACATGAGTTTGAGTCAACTCCGGGAGTTAGTGATGGACAGGAAGGCCTGGTGTGCTGCAGTCCATGGGGTCGCAAAGAGTTGGACACGACTGAGCTACTAACTGAATGAACCTGACTTCCTTTGTGCTGCAATTTTTCTCATGACATGTTCTAATGAAATGACCACAGGCATTTTAGGGAGATATTAATAGATAAAAGGAAGTTGCATGGGAATACCTTTAGTATACATTTCATGGAATATATTTATATAGTTTGCAATCAAGTCTCTATATAGTTAACCTGTTGTTAGCCATCTAGAGTTGAAATATCTCCCAGAAATATTCTGACTGTGTTCATTGTTCAACTCCCCTGACCCTCATAACTTTAACGTACAAGGCCAAGGAAAGTATTGGAATATGGATATGTTCTTTGGTCCTCAGTACCAGATTTGTAGGTGAAGGAAGAAAAACGAGGCTTGAAATATAGGGAGTTTTCCCAAATTTGACAATCCTAAAATTTTACAAGGTGTACCAATGGAAAATTATAAAGATGAAACAGATGTTTCCAAATTATCATCAATAAAAACTGTGGTAGATATAAACCTGGGTTAGTTTTCTATTATCACAATAGAAAATAATATTACAAAACATTTGTCTTGTGAAAAGACTGTTAAAGAGCATAAGACCATCATATTGAACGGAAAAGGAGTATCGCAGATGTGGGCCTTTATGTTATTTTTCTGGATTTAATGATGTTTATGACATTTATCAGCTTTTCAAAATTGTATTCTGTTAATTTTAATTTGTAATTTAAAATTCACAGTTTCTTTTTTCATCATGAGTAAACGTTAACTTTTATACTTAATTATGTATTCATAATTTTGTGTTATTTTTTGAAGGAAGGTGTTCCTAATTTCCCTGTAGGAGGGCATGGCAACCCACTCCAATATTTTTGCCTGGATAATTCCATAGACAGAGAAGCCTGGAAGGCTACAGTCCATAGGGCCGCAAAGAGACAGATCTGAAGTGACTGAGCACGCACATCCCTGATTTCCAAGTTCAGATCCTCCTTCTAGCTGTATCTTTAACATTTACCCAGAAATCAACTCCTTCTTACCACCTCCACTGTTACTACCTCATTCCAGGTCACTAGCATTTCTTGCCTATATTATTGCAATAACTTCCTGACTGGTCTCTTTGACTATACCTTGCCCCACTTTCCATGATACTCAACACAGCAATCAGATTATCCTGGTGTGATATAATACGCTATAATTAATGTAACATATTGTAACCTAATGTAACATAATATGACATGACAATATAAATTGGACCATGTGTTCTACTTGTTCAAAACCTTCCAAAGGGCTTCTACTTTACTCACAGTAAAAGCCAAAAGCCTTGAAATGTCTTCCAGCATTCCACCTCTCCTTGTGTATCTGCCTTCAAATTCCCTCAATTAACTCATCACCTACTCTTCTCACTTACCCTGCTCCAGGCCTTCTAGTCTTCCTGCTGTCCACAAGTCAGGCTTGCTTTCATCTCAGGTGTTTATACTTCCTGTTCCCCTGTCTAGAATGATCATACACCCAGATATTAGCATGATTCATTCCCTTGTCTTCTTTAGGTTTTTTATTAAAATGTCACCTTCTGTGTAAACTTCCCTGGCCACCTTATCTAATTATACTCTCCAGACCTGTATACACACACACCCAGACCCACACAACCACATGCATACTCTCTCTTTCTACTCTTTCTTTATATTTCTCATTAGTATTTTCATTGCCTTCTAGTTTCAGTTTGTTGGGAAGGTTGAAATCAAATAAATTTTTGATTAAATTTCAGAAAGTACATCCTGATACGATATTCAGTATACAAACGTAGAAGATGGCATTTTGAATTCAATTATTTCAAATATAGGTTTTTTTTTTTAGTTTTTGGGTTATTTGAAAATCCTATTCACAACTCAAGAATATTCTTGTGGGTTTATTACATAATTGCACAATACTCCTATTTTTTGGTAAAGTGTTGACTATAAATCTGTATTCTTTTTTCATATAATTTATATTGATTCAATCAGAGAGCTTTTTTTTTTTTTTTAACTCTGGCTGTAATTACTGACAGAATCACCAGGACACTTGATTATACTTAGATATATGCCACTCAGAAAAAAATTATTTATGGAAAGGAAAACAGAGCTATCAACAACCTTAGATATGCAGATGATACCACTCTAATGGCAGAAAGCAAAGAGGAACTAAAGAGCCTCCTGATGAAGCTGAAAGAGGAGAGTGAAAAGCTAGCTTAAAACTCAATATTAAAAAAACTAAGATCGTGGCATCTGGTCCCATCACTTCATGGCAAATAGATGGGGAAACAATGGAAACAGTGACAGACTTTATTTTCTTGGGCTCCAAAATCACTGCAGATGGTGACTGCAGACATGAAATTAAAAGATGCTTGTTTCTTGGAAGAAAAGCTATGACAAACCTAGACAGCATATTAAAAAGCAGAGACATTATTTTGCTGACAAATGTCCATAAAGTCAAAGCTATGGTTTTCCCAGTAGTCATGTATGATGTGAGAGGTGGACCATAATGAAAGCTGAGTGCTGAAGAATTGATGCTTTTGAACTGTGGTGTTGGAGAAGACTCCTGAGAGTCCCTTGGACAGCAAGATCAAATCAGTCAATCTGAAAGGAAGCCCTGAATATTCATTGGAAGGACTGAAGCTGAAGCTGCAACACTTTGACCACCTGATGCAAAGAGCCAACTTACTGGAAACGACCCTGATGCTGGGAAAAACGGAAGACAAAAAAAGAGGGTGATAGAGCATGAAATGGTTGGATGGTATCACTGACTCAGTGGACCTGAGTTTGAGCGAACTCCGGGAGATAGCGAAGGACAGGCAAGCCTCGTGTGCTACAGTTCATAGAGTCTCAAAGAGTTGGACAGTACTTAGCAACTGAACAACAACAAATAGTGCTAATTAATTTCATTTAAAGTGCCCAGGCTTATTGCAGTAATGAGAAATGGCAGTGAGGGAAAAGCTTCTTCCTCTGAAAACAGAGGCAAAGATAACTTATTTTATTGTTAGGAAAAAAAAAGTTTAAAATTAAAGAAATGAGGTTTGTATATACAACATTGTAGATTGCTCCTTAAAGTTCTAGATCAACAGATGTTGCACTTATAAAAATGGATACCCCAGTTTGATCCTCCTATTGAAAAAAACTCCATAATTATGTGCAGACATGAAGTGAAATTCTGAGTTAAATTTTTTTTTTGACAGGTGGCTCTGCATCAGGCACTGGCAACTGGTTATAGTGGAGACAGACTGGGAGGCTAGAGGAAGAAGAAGGGACTTGCTTCTTTTACTTAATGACTGGACAGTTAGCATCTCAACAGCAACACTGCTCCCTGCGGTGACACTAACATTTAGCAACAGCAGTTGTCTGCAGCTTGCAGTTTTCCCACACAACTAAAACTAGCCTCATTAGCCCCTTGAAGACGTCAGCACCAGCTCACTGGGGCCCCACTTTATATGGCTGAGTCTCAGCTTTAAGTTTTCATAATTCCTTCAACTACTGTCTTCCATTTGTCTCCTCTATTAGAGGTGGCAGCTGCTTCCTAGAGTTATTACATCTCTGGTCCTTCAGAGTCCCCCTTCTGTCCAGTTTTCTAATCTGATTGCCCATTGTTTATATTAAACTTTCTTTGTTAAATGCTTAATATAGTTTCCATCCCCTGTTTGAACCTTTACTGGTACAGAAACTGATGTGCCTCTAATAATTTTAAAACGAGTTACATTTTTCAACTTTCTCTTGATATATTAATAAACTCTGGCAATGTCTCTGATACATATAAATTTATATGTGTATATACACAAAAAAATCTATGGCATCAATCGTTTTACAAATATAGGAAATGGAAGAGTTAATAACTAGGATGTTTTAAATATTTTTCCCTGAAAATGGGATGACTGGTTATACGATGACAAATCATATTTTTATTACTTTTTTCTTTCTTATAAGTTTTACTTGAGAAATAATTAGCAAAATTTTATTAGTAGGTGTGGCAAACCTGGGACTTCCCAAGGCACTCGTAAAGAACCTGCCTGCCGCAGCCAGAGACGTGAAATGCCAGTTTGATTCCTGAGTTGGGAAGATCCCCTGGGGGAGGGCATGGCAACTCTGTCCTTCCCTTGCTTGGAGAATCCCATGGACAGAGAAGCCTAGTGGTCTACAGCCCATAAGGTCCTGAAGAGTTGGACACAACTGAAGTGAGTTATGACATGGACGTGGAAAGCCTATGCTGTAATTATCTATAAAGGAAATTGCTGGATATGTGAATATAATGCTTGCCTCATGTATACACTCATCCTAGGTAATTAAAAATGAGCATACCTTGGGCAAACTATGGAGGTGAACTCATTGGCCATTAAGGTAAAGCTTAATTAAATTCTAATCAATTTAAATTACAAGTTAAAACAGCATTCAGCTGCCTCAAATTTCTATGAAAACACATTCATATTATTTATAAAGCAAATGGTCTATAAAACTATTGGCATTTCTTCTCCATTATTTTGCTCAGAGTGTTTCCATTCTTCACTTGATTTATCCATTTGAAAGTTTTGTTTGATTCAATGAAATAAAGTTGAAAAAGTCAACAGAAACAAATTCAGTTTGAATATTGAGACTAGAAATTCTTGTTTATTGTGATCTGTAGCCTTACTAAGTATTTAAAATAGTGATTTATAAAGTGCAGATTATTTTTGCTTTTCCATAAAGAAGTTTTATATAATATAAATACTCTACTATAGTCCACTGTTGTTTAGTTGCTAAGTCATGTCTGACTCTTTGAGATCCCATGGATTGTAGCCTGCCAGGCTCCTCTGTCCATAGAATTCTCCAGGCAAGAACACTGGAGTGGGCTGACCCAGGGACTGAACACGGGTCTTTTACATTATAGTCATATTCTTTACCATCTGATCCACCTGGGAAGCCCGAATACAGTCTATGGATGGCCGAATTTATGAAATCTATAAAGACTACTTGACATACTGTTTCAAATATTAGATAGTTAAAACAATGCAAGCAATGCGATTATTTCCTGATGAATCCTCTGAATCTTTAAAAGCAATCCATCTTTGCTGTTTAAAGAATTGTTTTCTTAATTAAAAAAAATTTTTTTACACTATAAATATTTTTGTTGCTGTTATTTAGGTGTTTTGCTTTTTAAAATGCATGTTTTGTTCTTGTATCCGGAATTTGAATCACCTGTAGTTTAGAACTAACTGGTACATTAAGCTGCTCAAAGAGTTGAACATATTCTTAAAATGATTTCATCATCATGCCTTAAACTCTGGAGAATGAATACTGGCTAATTTTAGGTACAGAGGCAGAAATACTTTCTTTAAGGACATGAAATACATTTTTTAGAATTATCCTTTATCTGATTACTTTTCCAGAAAAAAGCTTACAAAATAATTAAAATGGTTATTCAAAATCACTCATATACATATTTAATCCAGATTTTAGCAGAAGAGACAGAAGATAAAGATAAAAGGCAACATTTGAGAAGATAAAGACTGTTAATCTTCCAAAATGGGTGAAAAAAAATGAACCCACAGATAAAGTACACAATAATAATATACACCAACTTCATGCATGAGCATAGATGTAAAAAAAATTCTCAAGACTGAACTGAATATAGTTTATACAGAAGGTCATAATTATGTTGGATGTATTTCAGAGATTCAAAAGTGGTTTTCACTAGAAATTCTATGTAATTTATGGCATTAACAGTTTAAAGGAGAAACAATATTATTTGAATAAATTCAAAAAGAGCATTTTATAGAGTTTGGCAAAGCCTCATAATAAATTCTCTTAGAAATAGGAAGATATGTTTGAACCTAATAAAAAGTATCTATCTAAAACTAATATTAAAGAGCATTTTTAATAATAAACATTAAATGTATTACAATTAAAATCAAGAATCAATGACAGTTTCTTCTACTCAGCTATTCAGATTAGTGACTAAACCATCACTAAAGAAATCTACACACAAATTAGAAATCACTTTAGAAATCCCTAAAGAATCTACAGACAAATTATTCATATTATTAAGAGAGTTTGGCAAGTACCTAGATATAAGTAAAAATGCAAGAATCAAATGGATTACTACAGGCTGCAACAAAATAGTTGGAGACTATATATTTTTTTAAAGTGCATTTATAACTACAACAAAAAAATAAGGTAGAAAGGAGTAAACTAATTAGAAATACACAAAAACTTAAAAAAAATTACAAAATTATACTGAATGATACAAAAATAGACAAGTGGAGATATGTCATGATGCATAAGAATTCAGTATCATAAAATATTAATTTTCTATTTTTAGTCCAATCAAAATTGATTTATAGAATCCATTTTTAATCAAATTCTAACAATGTTTTTTCCCTTTTGAGAGACCTGAAAAACTTTTTCTAAAATTCAGGTATCTAAAATGTCCAAGTCCCTAAGTTGGAGACACTTGTCTTATCAGATATCAAAAATTTATTGTTTGTGTTAATTAAGACATCGGTTTTAGCACCAAGATAGTAAAATGATCAATGAAGAAAGTAACATATTAATGTATAGAAATCATATTTTATTAATAGGACTTTGTAGTCAGGTGAAAAGAATAACTAAGTAAATGTTGCTTGAGAAATTCAATATCTGTTAAGAAAAAATGTATGCAATATAAAACATTAAGCCCAGGTGGAAGTTAATTTGACTATGAATAATGAAATCCTCATTTTTAAAAGAAGAAAACATATAAAAAGATCTATTTGATTTTGAGGAACCAAGACCTTCTTAAGTAAGACACAGGACATTCTAGACATAAAAATTATACATTTTATTATGTTTCAGTTAAGAACTTCTGGTCATCAAAAGATATTATGAAGAAAATAAAATGACCCTGCAGAGACTCAGGGGAGATATCTGTAGTACACACAATCAACAAAGGATTAATATCTAGAATATATAAAAGATCCCTGGATATCCATGAGAAAAAGACAACTAACAGAATATGGCCCAAAAATATATAGACAGGCATTTCACAGAAGAGGAACCACAAACTACCATTAACTTAGGGAAAAATTTTAATCACATTAGGAATCAGAGATATGCAAATTAATATCATAATAAGAAACAAAAGTAATAAAATCTGATAATCATGTATAGAAGAAGATACAAAGCTTGGGAACTCTTACACATACTGTTTTGAAACAAACAAACAAAAAAACTAAAACTATTTTTTGAATTGAGTATGTGCACAATCTAGGACCAAGAAATTTCACTTGCAAATATATGTCTTACATAAACTCTTGTGCATGTGTATTTATAAAAATATTCATCACAGCAATGAAATGGATTACTAACAAGGACCTACTGTATAGCACAGGGAACTCTGCTTATATTATGTAACAACTTAAATGGGAAGAGAATTTGAACAAGAATAGATACATGTATATGAATAACTGAATCACTTTGCTGTATGGTGGTGGTTTAGTCACTAAGTCGTGTCCAATCTTGCAACCCCATGGACTGTAGCCTGCCAGGCTTCTCTGTCCGTGGGATTTCCCAGGCAAGAATACTGGAGTGGGTTGCCATTTCCTTCTCCGGGGATCTTCCCTACCTGGGAGACTGAACCCATGTTTCCTACATTGCAGGTGGTCTCCTGCACGGTGGGCAGATTATTTACTGCTGAGGCACCAGAGAGAAACTAACACAACATTGTTAATCAACTATGCTCCAATACAAAATAAAAAGCTAAAAAGTGTAATAAAAATGATTGTACATGAGAAAATAAAGGGTACATAAAGTTGTAGTATAGTCATATTTTTAGAAAGCTTGAGAACAAGCAAAGTGAAACAATATAATGTTAGAAATATATGCAAATGTATGGAATGTGAAATAAAATTTAGGACTGTACAGAACTGATGATTTTCTAGTTCATAAGAATATAGTGATAGGTTCACAAGGATATATTTTATTCTGCTTTCTAACTTAAACATATATTACATATATTATTTTAAACCTATCAAATTTGATATAATAAAATTTTAAGCTTCTTTAATTTTATAATTTTCTCTTAAATTTAAGTTTTAGTTCACTATTTGTTTCATGGCTATTATATGACAGTCTTCCTAATTCAGCTGCAGAGAAAGCTTATGACATAATGTCTATAAAGGATCTAATTATTTCAATTTGATAATCATGACTGAATACAGAAATAAGACTATACACTATCATTTCAATATAGTAAATAGAAATCTCTCTCTATATAACACATACACAATATATGTATGTCATAGTTACAGTAAACTTTCAAAGCTCATTTCTCTTCCCTCCCTCCTGTTTGGATCTGACCTCCCATATCAAGATCCTCTTTCCCAAGTATTCCTTGTTGGAGTCCCGTTGTGGTGGTGGGTGGGGGTGCGGAGTGGTGGGTCAAAAGAAGAGAAACTTTCACATAACAGGAGATGCTACTCCAATGCCCACTGTAATCTCTATGTTCACCTCCCACTGTCCTTTGTCACTTTGTGGTCAGTGGTTTGTCACCCAGGCTGCTGCCTGCTACCTTTTAATTCCTGAACTCTAAGCTACACACAGACCCTTTTCCAGTCTGCTGTTAGCCTCCTCTGAGCTGAGCAAATTTCTCTTTCTGGTGGCAAAAAGCTTTCTATTTTGCTTCTTATCACTGACCCTTTTGATGAAGGTTCTCATAGCAGAATTGCCGAGGGCTCTAAGTGACATTTCTCTGCGTGTCTCAGTCTTTCCTTTGTAAGGCAGACTCGGGTGAAGAAAGGAAGTGAAGGAGCAGGAAGCTGGAGCTAGAGCTGAGGGATGGTCAGCCGTGACCTCACACTGTTACTGGAGCCATCCTATCTCTCCAGGCTTTGCTATTCAGTTTGTTCCATTGGCCAGTGTTCTTGCTGATGGTGATTCACTTTGAGGGCTTCATTATTTCCTCTACCAGTTCAGAACCAGTAACAATTCTTAGTTCATGGGATAAATCTCTATATTCCTGAAATATATTACCATACAGCTTCTGGGCCCCATGATAATCACTTAATCTGTTTCGGCATCGTTGACCATTGCTTGACATTAAGATGTTATTCATTATTGTGACAGTGTGAAGACTGTACTATCTAGGATATACAAAAGGGTTTAAGGATTGATACTATCCAACTCCACACATCAACCTAACAGTGTGCCATTTCTGAGCAGGCCCCAAGTAATATTCATTTGATCTCATAAAAAAGAAAATGGGAGAGGGGAAAAAGAATATACCAAAATTATTAATAATGATTACACAAGTGGATGAAATCACCAACTATTTATACTATCATCTTTATACTTTTAATTTTATAAATTTTTAAATGAACATTTATTTAATTTTTATATTGATTAAAAAGCTGTAAAAGATATCTTTGGGGGAAAAAAAGCTTTAGGAATCTATTATGTTTCAGAACTGTGTCCAGAATCTTCTAGTGAAAGTGAAGTCACTCAGTCGTGTCCGACTCTTTGCGACCCCGTGGACTATAGCCCACCAGGCTCCTCCGTCCATGGGATTCTCCAGGCAAGAATACTGGAGTGGGTTGCCATTTCGCTCTCCAGGGGATCTTCCTGACCCAGGGATCGACCCAGGTCTCCTTCATTCAGGCAGACGCTTTAACCTCTGAGCCACCAGGGAAGCCCAGAATCTTCTAGAGTTTACTGCTATTAGAAGCATAATTTCTTTTGTGTAGAATCTTTTATGACTACAAAAGCATCCATAAGTAGGCATTTCCAGTTCAAACCTTATGCAGGATATGTACATTGCTTCTTTAAGAAGCAGATATCTGTTCTCTTCATTAGGCTTCCCCATTCTTTCTTTTTTTACTTACTGCCATCCCTCCACATTTTTACTGTGTCACAAAATGAATCATCTAATAATCTTCTATGTGTCAGTATTTAGCTACAGATTAGAATTTAATTCCCTTTCCTCCACGTGATATTGCTTCTAGAGGTCTCTTATCAAAGCAAATTCTCTTATTTTCACATTAAAAATTGTTACTGTCACAGAAACAACAGCTACTCCCACAAGTATGATTCATGAAAGTCAAATATTTGACTAAAAGTAAATAATATTAGAGATATGAAGTTCTAGAATTATACTCCCATCCCCCTACCCTACCAAATAACTGAGTATTATCAAATAAAGTACCCCAGTACAAATGCAAAAGAAAATGTTTAAGAGACCTACTTTGTGACAAGTGGGAATATTGGGAGTTCAAAAGTAAAAGACATTTTTGCTCAGATGATTTCTTAGACATCATAAAGCAGAAGGTAAAATAGATGTATTTAAAATTTACTTTTAGAAAGCTTAATTTCAAAAAATAAACATGTCTTATTCATCTTTGTTGATGCAAATATTTAGAGTAAAACATTGATTCACAAAGTATCCATACAAAAGGCTTGCAAAATGCTATACTGGACAGAATTGAAATTCATTTGAAACACACATTGTTTATTATAGATTCTCTCACATGGAATTCTCTCAAAAAGTCTATGTGATAGTTAGGTTTGATACCTTTATTTCATTGAAGAGGAAGCTGAGGATAGAAAGCAAGTTACAGATCTAAAGGTACGCAGCTAACCAGTGATGAAAGTTAAACCTCAGTCATCTGAAACCATTGTACATGTTCTTTCAACTACTAGGCCAAGTTATATGTCATGGGCAGATGCTGTCTTCTTAAAAACTAATTTAAAAACTAGTATAAACTAGTTTTGCTACTGTTATGTACTACCATTACCACTCGCTCTGCTTAAATTAATAAACATTTCCCTTAAAAATACCAGAGGTGTGTTATACTAGGTACCAGGTCCTCTTGACATATTGTGTTGAGGCCACCTTGCCAGCTGCCCTATAACAAAGTTAGGTGCATCCAAAGCAGAGCAAGCTTGTCAGTGCAGTGTAGCAGGCGAAAGGAAGCTCTGAAATTTATGTTTTATTGGACCTTTTTCAGTTTGCATGTCATGTGGATTCTCGGAGCCTGTAGACTTGGTTTAGGGCCACTAGTAGCATTGTGACTGGTGAGGGTTCCTTCACAACAGAATTCAGGGAAAGACTGCCAAGCACGGTGCAGGAGGGAAGACAGGGCAGGGACTCACACACGCACATGCAATGATGGCTGGGTGATTGCACCTTCAGCAAGAGGGAGATGGCCAATGCTACCAGGCGGGTACCGCCTGAGCCCAAAAAACTGACTGCAGGTTCAGAACTGCAGACTGGACATAGAAGGAACTATCAGCTGCAGACGTCAGCCTCAGAGGCCAACACTTCTGAAAACCAGTCTGAGTCCAGGGGGTCTCTTTCCCTCAAGTTAGAAAGACATGTACCTTCCTTTGCACTCACCCAAATTCCATCTTAAGGAGACATGCAGAGAAAGGCAAGAGATGACAGAGCATTTCTCTGCAAGAAAGATGAACACAACCTTAGAGGGACCATGTAACTCCTAAAATTAGATTAAACTTCTAATCACAGAGGAATAAAAATCAGTTTTTAGCCTCAATAAACTGGATAAAGGCTGGAATAATGACCAAATTAGTTATGGTCAAAGTTTAGTCCAATTTAGTTCAGTTGCTTAATCGTGTCTGACTCTTTGCAACCTCATGGACCACAGCACGCCAGGCCTCCATGTCCATAACCAACTCTTGGAGTTTACCCAAATTCATGTCCATTGAGTCAATGATGCCATCCAACCATCTCATCCTCTGTCATCCCCTTCTCTCGCCTTCAATCTTTCCCAGCATCAGGGTCTTTTCAAATGAGTCAGCTCTTCACATCAGGTGGCCAAAGTATTGGAGTTTCAGCTTCAACATCAGTCCTTCCAATGAACACTCAGGACTGATCTCCTTTAGGATTGACTGGTTGGATCTCTTTGCAGTCCAAGGGACTCTCAAGAGTCTTCTCCAACACCACTGTTCAAAAGCATCAATTTTTTGGTGCTCAGCTTTCTTTATAGTCCAACTCTCACATCCATACATGACTACCGGAAAAAGCATAGCCTTGACTAGACGGACCTGCAAAGTAATGTCTATGCTTTTTAACATGCTGTCTAGGTTTGGGAGCTCCCCAAAACAAAATCTGTCACTCTTTCCATTGTTTTGCTATCTATTTGCCATGAAGTGATGGGATCGGATGTCATGATCTTAGTTTTCTGAATGTTGAGCTTTAAGCCACTTTTTTCACTCTCCTCTTTCACTTTCATCAAGAGGCTCTTTAGTTCTTTTTCACTTTCTGCCATAAGGGTGGTGTCATCTGCATCTCTGAGCTTATTGATATTTCTCCCGGCAGTCTTGATTCCAGCTTGTGCTTCATCCAGCCCAGCATTTCACATGATGTGCTCTGCATATAAGTTAAATAAGCAGGTGACAATAGTACTCCTTCCCCGATTTAGAACTAGTCTGTTGTTCTATGTCCAGTTCTAACTGTTGCTTCTTGACCTACATAGAGATTTCTCAGGAGGCAGATTAGGTGGTCTGCTATTCCCATCTCTTGAAGAATTTTCCACAGTTTGTTGTGGTCCACACAGTCAAAGGCTTTGGCATAGTCAATAAAGCAAAAGTAGATGTTTTTCTGGAATTCCCTCACTTTTTCATGATCCAACGGATGTTGGCAATTTCATCTCTGGTTCCTCTGCCTTTTTAAAATCCAGCTTAAACATCTAGAATTTCATGGTTCACATACTGTTGAAGCCTGGCTTGGAGAATTTTGAGCATTACTTTGCTAGCATGTGAGATGAGTGCAATTGTGCAGTAGTTTGAACATTCTTTGGCATTGCCTTTCTTTGGGATTGGAATGAAAACTGACCTTTTCCAGTCCTGTGGCCACTGCTGACTTTCCCAGATTTGCTGGCATATTGAGTGCAGCACTTTAATAGCATCCTCTTTTAGGATTTGAAATAGCTCGGATAGAATTCCATTACCTCCACTAGCTTTGTTCGTAGTGATGTTTCCTAAGGCCCACTTAACTTCACATTCCAGGATGTCTGGAATCTAGGCCATGGAATCCAGGATGTCTTGAATCCAGGCCAGAAACTGGCTTGGGTAGCCTTTCCCTTCTCCAGGGGATTTTCCCAATCCAGGGATGGAATCCTGGTCTCCCACATTGCAGGTGGATTCTTTATCAGCTGAGCCAGAAGGGAAGCCTAAGAATACTGGAGTGGGTAGCCTATCCCTTTTCTAGTGGATCTTCCCGACCCAGAAATTGAATTGGGGTCTCCTGCATTGCAGGCGGATTCTTTACCACTGAGCTATGAGGGAAGCCCTGTTCAACCACATAAAAGATAAGTAAATCAGTGACCACTTTCAGCTTGTGTCTATAAAGTTAATATGGTAACATGGCAAATCAGGATTAAATGAGGCAACATATATAACACACTGAATAAGGTGCCTGCTACATAGCTGGTGCTCAAAACTGACAGTTTGCATCTGCCTATCTACTTACCCTACCCTTTTAAAAAACGTTAATCCTAATATTGTTCAGTTACCTGTAGTTTACTATATAGCTAAACAACCACTTTAATTTCATATTTTATTTTGTTTTTATACTTAGCAAATGTAAATGTGCACTTGATTTAATACCTGGGGTTACAAAGAACAACAGAAATAATCTCCTGGTGTATATTGGTCAAGTTTAGAAAATGTATTCACTCACCAGCTCACTGAATTCATTATTGCCTAGGTCAAGTCTTTCCAACTGGGCCAGTTTGTGCATTGACCTATAACAGATGGAGAAAAATAATATTGTGAGGCAGTGTATGACACATTGCTCCAAAAGACATTCCAACCACCTTCTTGTCAGATTTATTTGGGTTTATTATGCACAGATATGGGGGTATTTTTCAGGGAGAAGTAAATTTCAAATATACAGAAACATGTTCTAACTGTTACCTGAAAACCTTTAGTAGCTTACCATGTTTCCAAATGCCAGTCTGTGGATGGAGTACAGGCCTGACTGCATGATGAAAATCTGGGAAGCTTGTTAAATATCTGTACCAATACAAGGTACCAATTGAGGCGCTAACATCCATATTTTTAATAATCCACACAGGTTTGGAAACCAATGAATAAACTCAGCTCTTCATGAAGCATTTTAAAATTCCATAGTATGGCCACAATTTCATCATCAATCTTGTCAATTTTTACTTTGTTAAATGAATTTCTGCTATAGACAAACTTTTTTCTTTTCTATTCAGGTATAGTTGATTTAAAATATCATGTAAGTTTCAGATGGACAAGGTTGTTATTCACAATTTTTAAAGGTTATATTTCATTTATAGATATTATAAAATATTGTTATATTCCTTGAGATGTACTATATACCCTGGCAGCTTATTTTATACATAGCAGCTTGTACTAAAAGCCCCTATTCCTAACTTTTGTACTCATTATCTCCTAAGCATATTGGCTTGATTATGTTACAGCTTTGAATAACTGTAAACCGTGGGTGAGAGTTGGTCCCAAAGATTAGAAGTACTTATGCACATTACATACATAATCAGTATTTATCAAGCCATTTTCAAGTATAACAAGCAACATAGGAAAAGATAGTACCATTCTTCTGATTTTCAAATTTTTTATCTCCTCACTAACCAGAATGCTATCCTCAAGTCTTGACTATGTACAGAAACTCTGGAGGCATTGTTGACTCAAATCTTAAAAAAATTTAGTTCCTTCATCTTTAAAATTTACGTAGCCATTATCTTATAGGACTTTTATGAGCAGCAAATGAAATACCACTATAATTCAGACTCTTTCAGACACTCAGAAATGCAAAAAAAAAAAAAAAATCTGTGTACTCTTTCTCTACTCAGAAACTGCTTTTGAAAGATTATTATGTGCTAGAGAGTCTTCTGGGGTCTGGGGAATAGCACTGTATGAAAAGAAAGAAAAATTACTCCTTGAAAGGACTCTACTTCCAGTGCAGATGATAATGACAATAAAATGATTAAGTAAAATAAAATAATATACTAGAAGGTTGTAAGTGCTATGAAGAATAGTTAAGCAGAGGAGGAAGATAAGAATTCTTATAACAAGATTGCATTTTCTAACAGGGTAATCAGGTCTCATGGAGAAGAAATGTGAGTATAGTGTACTCATTCGACTGTATACCTTTGTCCTTATGGTAAACACATGTGGGTCTGGGGCTTATTTCCCTGTTTCTGCACAGGAATCTAACTGGTATGACTTCCCCTTACAAATGACTGGCCTAGAAGGTACAATCACAACCTTCGGTCAAGGAGAAAACATCAGGACTTGGTTACAGTTTGGGTCACATTCTCCAACAGTTATGCTGACAATTTCATCATCACTTGTCTGAACGAAGTAACTTGCTAATAATTCAGATTCATTTGTAATGTTTACCTAGTTATCTGAAGTTCTAATGATCAAGTTCTAATGAAATTGGTACTCACTTGTGTTAAATGATGTTTACCAACCTATGTTCATATTATATATGTAAAAGTGGTAGAAATGTGTAAAATATCCATGACTGTTACTTTTATCATTGCTACTTCTCCTGCCTGTAACATTCTACCCATATATCTTTGCAAAGCTGGCTCCTTTTCCACTCAGCTCATATATTTCCTCCTCATATCCCCAAATTAAATCTCCCTTCCCATCTTCAGTTTGTATATTGCCCTGTTCCATTTTCTTAACACTTACCATTGAAATTATTTAACATTTTTATTTTAATACTGAAAATTAAAATACTTTTTGATTACTTCCTAATTATTTTCCTCCTGCTAGGTTCAAGCTTCATGAAAGCAAGTAAATTGTCAGTCATACAAACAGCTTCTCAGTCAGTGTTTGTTTAGTGAAGATATTCATATGTGCATGAATGAATGATTTTTAACCAGTGAGACGTTTGAATTCTAGAAATATTTACAAAGAAAAACCATTCAGTTTTTACCAGGCATCTACAATTAATTAACAGTTGCCAAAGAGATATCCTAATAGGCCTGATTTAATGAATATTATAATGAATATACATTAGCTTACTTATTAAGAAGTATGCATAATGTTAAAGGCAGATAAAGCTGAAATTCATCTGTCTTAGAATATCTATATCTTATGTTAAGTTTAGTCCTGACATCTAATAAACATATGAAAGGATGCTCAACATCACTCATTATCAGAGAAATGCAAATCAAAACCACAATGAAGTACCATTTCACGCTAGTCAGAATGGCGGCTATCCAAAAGTCTACAAGCAATAAATGCTGGAGAGGGTGTGGAGAAAAGGGAACCCTCTTACACTGTTGGTGGGAATGCAAACTAGTACAGCCACTATGGAGAACAGTGTGGAGATTCCTTAAAAAACTGGAAATAGAACTGCCTTATGACCCAGCCATTCCACTACTGGGCATACACATTGAGGAAACCAGAAATGAAAGAGACACATGTACCCCAGTGTTCATTGCAGCACTGTTTATAATAGCCAGGACATGGAAGCAACCTAGATGTCCATCAGCAGATGAATGGATAAGAAAGCTGTGGTACATAAACACAATGGAATATTATTCAGCCATTAAAAAGAATACATTTGAATCAGTTCTAATGAGGTGGATGAAACTGGAGCCTATTATACAGAGTGAAGTAAGCCAGAAAGCAAAACACCAATACAGTATACTAACACATATATATGGAATTTAGAAAGATGATAATGATAACCCTGTATGCGAGAGAGCAAAAAGAGACACAGATGTATAGAACAGTCTTGGATTCTGTGGGAGAGGGACAGGGTAGGATGATTTGGGAGAATGGCATTGAAATATGTATAATATCATATGTGAAATGAATTGCCAGTCCAGGTTCGATGCATGATACAGGATACTTGGGGCTGGTGCACTGGGATGACCCAGAGGAATGGTACAGGGAGGGAGGTGAGAGGGGGGTTCAGGATTGGGAACATGTGTACACCCGTGGCAGATCCATGTTGATGTATGGCAAAACCAATACAATATTGTAAAGTAAAAAAAAAAGAAAAAAAATCAAATAATAAAAAATACTAAGTGAAATATTTAGGTGAGGTTTTTTTTCTTTTTCTTTTTTTTTTTTTTTGATATCTCAAATATAGCAACACAACTCCAAAAGGAAAGCAGTTTAGGACACAGAATCAATTTGGACAACCTGGATCTAAATCCCAATTCTACCTAGCTGTTTGACTTTAAATCAAGAAGAATATCTTCGCTTCTCATCTGTAATATGGGAATGATAATAAGAATCCTTACATTATAAGGTTATTCTGATGATTAAAATAAGTTAATAAGTTAAGCACATAAATAGTGCCTGACATATGGTAGGTGGTCTTTAAGAGTTAGGTATTGAAAAACTTAGGGAAGAATTTCAGAGTTGGAAATATTTTAAGAAATTATTGAGGTCAGAGCTTCTTGAAGTTTTCCTAAGGACTTGCGTGTTGCATGATTTTAAAAAAATTCAGATGGCCAGTACATTTTGGCAAATCTTGCTTAAAAAATGTCAAATAGGTTTCTTATCAGCAGGATTTCTCATAAAATATACAAATGCTTATTATGATTATTTAACAGATTCATTTTGACTATTTCCCATATATATGATCAAAAAACATTTCTCTTTTCTATAGGACATTTCTTAGACTAGGAGAATGCTTTAAATGATTTTTTGCAGATGATGAAATTGTGTTCTCCATCCTAGTCCATAAAATCATAGACATATACTTAATGCATGAAAACACAAGCCTGTGTGTTTTCCTATCATGAGTACAGGATTTAAATTTGATCAGATCATCCTCATTTATCTGCTTGAAACTCTGACCAATCAGGCGCTGCCTCTCAGCTCCCAATATTCACTTCAGGCTTGCCTTGCATTTATAACTATTTTAGACATGTTCCCCTGGTTTGACTTTCACATTCTTCTTTAAAAGACCATGTTGATTTTTGCCATTTGGTGTTATGCACTGCAACCTCAGGAAAAAGGAATGTTCCCTTCTCTCTAGAGGAGACTTGGTGACTTGTTTAAGGTCACATGGAAAGTTAGTGTCAGGGCTGACACAGGATCTCTTTTTCCAGCAGTGGCTAGTCATCTAAATCTGGCCGAAATTATTTCGCTTGACCATTGTTTAAATATGAATGTTTTTAAGAAAAGTATATGCTCTAAGAGTGTAGTCTATGCCAGGGGACAACAAACGTTTTTCTCTTTAAGGCTAGATAAGAAGTCAACAAACGTTTTTCTATTTAAGGCTATATAAGACTTCCCTGCAAGGAGATCCATTCTGAAGGAATGAACCAATCCATTCTGAAGGAGATCAGCCCTGGGATTTCTTTGGAAGGAATGATGCTAAGCTGAAACTCCAGTACTTTGAGCACCTCATGCGAAGAGTTGACTCATTGGAAAAGACTCTGATGCTGGGAGGTATTGGGGGCAGGAGGAGAAGAGGACAACAGAGGATAAGATGGTTGGATGGCATTACTGACTCGATGGATGTGAGTCTGAGTGAACTCCGGGAGATGGTGATGGACAGGGAGGCCTGGCGTGCTGCGATTCATGGGGTCTCAAAGAGTCGGGCACGACTGAGTGACTGAACTGAACTGAAGACTTCCCTGGTGGCTCAGATGGTAAAGCGTCTGCCTACAATGCGGGAGACTCGGGTTCGATCCCTGGGTTGGGAAGATCTCCTGGAGAAGGAAATGGCAACCCACTCCAGTACTTTTGCCTGGAAAATTCCATAGATGGAGGAGCCTGGTAGGCTACAGTCCATGGGGTCACAAAGAGTCAGACACAACTGAGCATCTTCAATGTCAATGTCAATATGTCAAGAAGTGTTTTATGTTCTGTGGGCCATATTGTCTCTGTCTCAATTACTCAATTCTGCTATTGTAGTGCAATGCCATATATGACATGTTAAAAAATGGAGATGATTGTTTTCCAATAAAGTTTTATTTATAAAAAAGGGGTCACCAAATATGGAACATAAGCCATAATTTTCCAACCCCTGGTCTATATCAGTCTAAATAGCTCCATGTGTTTATGATATAAGCTTGGTCCATAAGAAATATCTAAGTCTTCAAAACTTGATATAACAGATAAATTAAGGACCGGAAATATTTATCATTAAGTAATTGCCACTAGATAACTATATTTATACACTATTTGAAATTCTTATTCTTAGGGTACATGTTACTGGAATCTAGGGGCATTTGTTCTTAATAGTGTCATTTGGTTGCACTTATGAAAATTAAATCCTTACTAGAATGCTATTACTTTATAGCATTTATCCAATTGCAAATCTGGTAAAAGATTCCAGTTAGAGCAATTACGGGAAATAATGCAATATCTTGGTACATCTGTCACTTTGATAAAATTGTATAATCTGTGATTTACTTTTTATCAGATTCAGAGGTTTTATCTATTTAAGTGTACAACTACTTCTGAAGCCACATTAAGTTGGCAGGATTTTTGTTTCTCCATAAATTCCCAGTGCAGTAACTTGGGTTTGCTGACTCTTGCAAGATTCTGCAAATTTTTAGCATGGGTTTATTTGTTCCAGCTTTTAACTTGTCTTTCAAATGTTCTCAGACACTCTCTAATTAGTGGCTATTCATGTCACAAGGATAGGAAAACTCCCCTCAGTTCCTACTGTCTGATGTTTCTCTCTCATTGGAACTTAGGGAAAGAATATACTATCTTTCCACTTTACTAATCCATCTCCTATGTTAAATGGACATTTGCATTTTATACTTTGGACATGCCAATTCTACCACACTATTGAGTTCTTCTCTTGTTCACAATCTTTCTTTAAATGAACCTTATATTATACATTTTGAGATAAATCATTTATTTTTATATAAATGTATTTATTTTAATTGGAGGTTAATTACTTTACAATATTGTATTGGTTTTGCCATACATCAACATGAATCCACCACAGGTATACATGTGTTCCCCATCCTGAACCCCCCTTCCTCCTCCCTCCCTGTACCATCCCTCTGGGTCATCCCAGTGCACCAGCCCCAAGCATCCTGTATCCTGCATTGAACCTGGACTGGCAATTCATTTCATATATGATATTATACATGTTTCAATGCCATTCTCCCAATTCATTCCACCCTCTCCCTCTCCCAGAGAGTCCAAAAGCATGTTTACACCTGTGTCTCTTTTGCTGTCTCACATACAGGGTTATTGTTACCATCTTTCTAAATTCCATATATATGCGTTAGTGTACTGTATTGATGTTTTTCTTTCTGGCTTACTTCACTCTGTATAATAGGCTCCAGTTTCATCCACCTCATTAGAATAGATTCAAATGAATTCTTTTTAATGGCTGAGTAATACTCCATCGTGTATATGTACCACAGCTTTCTTATCCATTCATCTGCTGATGGACATCATTTCTTATGACATATGTACTGAGGATAAGAAGGCCCAGGAATTTATATCCTTTAAAAATGCAACACTGGTATACCTCATTTATTTTGAAGAAATGTACATTCATTATCTTTACACACCAGAAAAAATGTAAAATCTAGTATCCAATAACATAATTTCTATGATAAAATATTTTCTATAAAAATTCTCCCTTAATGGCCTATACAGGAATAGAATCTTAAAAAAAGAATTGATGTATGCTTACGTATAACTGATTTAGTATGCTGTATACCTGATAATACACAACATTGTAAAGCAACCTTATTCCAATAAAATTTTAAAAAAATTATTCCTTGATTATTGTTAAATCTTAAGGCAATGTTACAGTTACAATACTTATGTACTCTCCATCATATCCATTCAATTTCCTCCTAAGAAGAGCAACAAAAAGCTAAAACTGACTCCTTGGATGTCCCAGAAGGACATGTAACCACATAAAACATCTAGAAGTGAATACTTCTAATTAAGATATTTCTCCTTATAGTATTTAAATTATTAGAAAAATATTTAAAATATATAATTTATATAAAACTGTCACATATTTGCAGTGTGTCTTTGGGAAATATTTTTTCCATTTAAATATTCAATATTTAAAAGTTTAAGCTGATTTCTTGATGTCATCTTGAAAATTTTTTCTTTCCTATAACTACATGTCTCTAATGCATAACATGAAAAAATATTCTGTATGAAGAAATAAACTCACAGGTAACTTCTGAAGATGACCTTCATATAGTAAGTTAAATTTCTCCAATGAAGTGTAAAATAGTAGTTTGTAAACGGACACGACTGAGTGACTGAACTGAACTGAAACAGCAACCAAATATAAGACAATTTCTGCACTGCTCTAATTAGATTGAGGAGAAGGCTGGATTTCATTACTCTCTCTCTAGTCTTCTTGGGTTTATGACCAGAACCAATCATTCATTCACTCTGAGCATGAATTTTCCCACTGACCAAACATTTTTGTGCATTCCTAACTCATGACAATGCAACAAAGAAGAAATCATACAAGACTTTTTGAACTCTTTTTGGAGGGACAGTGACATATGAGCAGCAACTACAACAATTATCTCTGTGGATGACCACGCTGGAGGAATTGAAGCTCCTAACTTGCACTGAAGCAGTCCAGTCAAGAGGTTATGGGAAACATAGTCAACTATGAAGATGTTTGTCTGCATTAGAATATGCTGCAACCCACACTGTCTGCTCATGAATAGGTTTCAAATGCTACTGAAAAAGCACTCAGGCAAAGCTATTTTAAAACTCCTATAGTTTTAAACTGAGCAGGGACCCTGTGTGTTTTATAAGACCCTTTTCACATATACGCACACACATGCACACACACACACAGGCTCATTGTTTCAGGCTTATTATTTCTTGCTATTATTTGATGAAAAAATTATAACTTGCCACATTGGGCTTTCCATATATTCATGTACTTTTAGATAGATCTGGCCTTAGAGTGTTGATACACTGACTGATGTATAATACACAAACAACCCTGTGACTAAGATGTCATAGAATTTGAACTTTAGCAGATAAAGACATTTGAAAATAATCTGCCAAGGTAGCCATGGCTGGTTTCCCAGGCAACTGTCATTTCCTTTCTCTTTCTTCCTTGCCAGCGGTATCAGCCTGCATCAGAAACTGGAAATGCCAAAGAGTTACTTAGGCAAACCTCCTCTGCAGCTAGGACATAAGCGTATGACTCAGTTCTGGTTATTAGAACAGAAAGAGGAGGAAAAGAGATTCTGAGGGAGATCCTAAGAAAACATTTTCCCCTTGATTTAAAAAGAGGGAGAGGGGCATGAGAACTCTACCCCTGTGCCTCTTTCTCCTCTTTTTCTCATGTTTGAATGAAAATGTGAGGTCTGGAGTTGTGGTAGACACTATGAAACCACGAGGCAACAAACCCAAGGATGACAACCAATATGCTGGGAATAGCATGTAAAAAAATCAAAAAAGCTTTTGGTAAAGTTGTTAAGCCACTGAAACCGGAACTGCTGATCTCAAGGCTTTGTTATGGACAACAAGGTACCTATTAATTAAACAGCCACTTTTACTCAGAATTCTGTTTCTTACTGCCAAAAGCATATTTCTAAATACACTCCTTCTACCAAGCTATTAAGTACCTCTAAGAGTGTCACATGGCTTGTTGGTGGCAGATCTAAAGTAAAAATAGAAATCTTTTAAATCCCAGAAGTGTCTTATATCCCACTCATTTAAAAAAAAAAATCCTAAAAAAATCCTGATTTGTAAATTTGAGTTTTAGGCAAAAGTATAAAAGAAATAAAAGAAATAGTCTTAGCACTTTTGTTCTTGATTAGAAAAGACATTTTTTGATAATACTAAGCTAGTGCAGAAACGAATATTTTACTACCTAAATTAAGTACAAAGGCGCTTTTGGAACTTTTAGAGATAATATGCATTTTAAATAATTTAAAAAGAAATAGAAAATATGTATAAAATTATTTGCATAGCTTTTGCAGCTTTAATTGATTTTTTCTTCCACTTTTATTGAGCTATAATTGAAACACAGCACTGTATAAGTTTAAAGATGTACAGCAAGATGATTTGACTTATATCATGAAATGATTACCACAATAGGTTTAGTGAACATCCATAATTTCATATAGATAACAAAAGAAAAGAAAAAAAATTTTCCTGTGATGAGAGCTCTTAGTATTTACTCTCTTAGTGACTTTCATATTGAATATACAGGAATGTTAATTACATTGTTTATATCATATATCACACTCCTAGTACTTATTTCGGAGAAAGCAATGGCACCCCACTCCAGTACCCTTGCCTAGAAAATCCCATGGATGGAGGAGCCTGGTAGGCTGCAGTCCATGGGGTTGCTAAGAGTCGGACACGACTGAGCGACTTCACTTTCACTTTTCACTTTCATGCATTGGAAAAGGAAATGGCAACCCACTCCAGTATTCTTGCCTGGAGAATCCCAGGGACGGGGGAGCCTGGTGAGCTGCCATCTATGGGGTCGCAGAGTCGGATATGACTGAAGCAACTTAGCAGCAGCAGCAGCAGTACTTATTTACCTTAAAATTGGAAAATTTGTATCTTCAACCACCTCCTTGCTTTCTCCCCTCTGGTAACCACAAATCTGATCTCTCTTCTATGAGCTTGTTTCTCTCTTCTATGAGTTTGTTTTTGAAGTATAATTGACCTACAACACTATGTTAGTTCTTGGTGCACAACATAATGATTTGATATTTCTATACATTACAAATTGATCACCATGATAAGTCTACTTACCGTCTGTCACCATATAAAGATATAACATAATTATTAACTATATTCCTCACACTGTACATTTCATCCCTGTTATTTATTTTATAACTAGAAATTTGTACTAACTTCCTTCACCCATTTCACTCATCCCCTTGATGCCTTTCCCTTCTGGCAACCATCTGTTCTCTGTGTCTATGACTGTTTCTGTTTTTTGTTTGTTTGTTTGATCCTGTGTTTTGGTTTTCAGATTCCATGTATAAGTGAAATCCTATAGTATGTATCTTTCTCTGTCTGACTTATTTCATTGATTAATAACATAATACCTTCTAGGTTCAACAATGTTATAAGTAGTTTATGTTTCTTCCTTCCTGAATTTGACTTATCAAAAGTCTAGTTTTTAATTTTGACAATTTCATTTTCATCAATTATTCTGTGGATTTTGGTATGATTTCTGATGTTTACAATTTCAACTTTTCAGAAACAATGACTGTAGGTCTATATATATTGTTTTCTTTACTTTTTATTACTTTATAGTTTCAGAAATAAGTAAAGTAATATTTTTCAAATCTGTATACCTCTTCACTTTTATATTTGTTATATATTCACAAATTTTTTTCTAAATTCAGCTTCTTCTTAAAATATTTGCTTCAGACTCAACTAGATTTTTTTCTTCTATGTATTTACTATGAGAGATTCTTCCCTTAATATTTGAATGCTAAAACCTCCATTACTGGTATTTTTTTTATGGTGTTTATCAGTACATATAGAACAAATTCACTTAAGATAACTTTTTGATCGGCCTTAAACAGGACACGACAGAGGATGAGATGGTTGGATGGCATCACCGACTCGATGGACATGGGTTTGGGTAGACTCTGGGAGCTGGTGACGGACAGGGAAGCCTGGCATGCTGCGGTTCATGGGGTCCCAAAGAATTGGACACGACTGAGCAACTGAAATGAACTGAACTGAACTGAAACAGGACTAATTTTCCCCCCATGGATATAGTCTATCATGCTAAAATGTAATAATCTGTGGTCAGAAGTTGTGAAACAAAATATAATGCAATAGCTACCAGAAATAATAGACTGTATAAGAGAAACCAAATAGAACAATGGGTAACAAATAAACTCCAGATGAGACCATTGTGAAATGTGCCTCATAATGAAGACTCATTTCAATCAAAGAACTGTTAAAGACACCAAATTCTAATATCGCTATTTCTTATGGGTAATTATATAAAATCAGTCTTGCTTTTAAAAAGTCATAAGTTTAAACAGTGTTTCTCAATGTACTGTCAAAAATTACATTTTTGAACCTGAATTTTATTGAGGAAAGATTCACTTTTTGTCAATGTTACAAAACACTTAGCTAAGTGCCCAAAGAGAAAGAAAGGTCTGATACTTCATATCATCATTGTCATTGTAGACAAAGTAACAAAATGATTATCTCTCTTTTGTATTACCCTGAAACTTCATTTTACAAATTCCTTGTAAATTAAGCCTTTTAAATTTATTAAATAAACAATTATTTCATTAACGTAACAAATATCTATTGAGCACACTAGGCTAAGGGCTAGGACTAACATGTCCTCACTGCCTTCAGGTACCTCACAACTTAGTGAAATGGACGTAAAAACTTAAAATTAACAATAATAATGGATAATTGGAGGTTTTTCTTATGTGTTAAACAGTAATTCAAGGATTTATACAACAAACATAGTCCCTGCTCTGATGGAGTTTATATTCTAACAGAAAATTCAGAAGTTCAATGATTTAGAAATTAATATGCTAATTTATTATGCCTGGGACTCATGTTGCCCAGAAAATGTCAGTGTTGTGAGAACTTGTGATTCAGGAAATGACCCAGAGTTGGCTTCATATCAGATAATATTGGAATTAGGGCTAATGAGATGAAGAGTTCAGTGGACAGAGCAGGCAAAAAGGAAATTTCAAACAAAGAAAAGGACACAAGTATTGAAGTATTTGGGAAATAGAGAAATGTTTTCTCAATAAAACTCTTGGCAACAAGAAGGAACTCCAAGGAGTTCTTTGTTTCCTTAATGTTAAAGCCTGAGGAAGACACAGAAAGTTCTTTTTCAAAGCAGTTCACTCATGGGGAAGACTGGTTCAGAGAATAACTCCCCTGTGAGGCCACAGTGGGTCATGTTCCCAGAGTCAAACTGGACCTTCACACTGTGAGTAGAGCTCACAGGTCTTGGGGATGGAGAACCATCAGTGCCAAAATAAGAAGATGGAGCCCACCACACTTTAAGAAAAGGAAGGATTGATTGTCCCAGTAAAGCTGCTAGAAAGAACTTGCCTCTAACGTCTCTATCTCCTATTTTGATAAATGCCATCACTACCTTCCTTGTAGTCTAAAATAGAAACGTGGAAGCTATTCCTAACTTTTCTTCCTCTATCACCCTCCAAATCAGTGAATTTCAAGCATCTATTTATTCTACTTCTGTTATATGTCTTGAATATATATTCTCTTTTCATCCTCTCTGCCTGACCCAGAAAAGGCTTCATATCAGATAACATTCTGATGAAAGTCTGTTCAATCAAAGCTATGTTTTTTCCCAGTATTCATGTACAGATGTGAGAAATGGACCGTAAGGAAGGCTGAGTGCTAAAGAATTGATTCTTTTGAATTGTGGTGCTGGAGAAGACTCTTCAGAGTCCCTTGGACTGGAGATTAAAGGAGATTAAAGCAGTCAATTCTGAAGGAATTCAACCCTGAATATTCATTGGAAGGACTGATGCTGAATTTGAAGCTCCAATACTTCTACCACCTGATGTGAAGAGCTGATTCATTGGGCAAGACCCTGATGCTGGGAAAGACTGAAGGCAAAAGAAGGGGGTGGCAGAGGATGAGATGGTTAGATTGCATCACTGACCCAATGGACATGAATTTGAACAAACTCTGGGAGATAGTGGAGGGCAGAGGAGCTTGGCGTACTGCAGTCCATGGGGTCACAAAGAATTGGACATGACTTAGCGGCCGCACAACAACAACATCAGATAATATTAGAATTAGGGTTTAAAAGATGAAGAATCCCTTAGCTGCTTTCACTTGTTAGTTTACTTACTTCTTGGTTTAGCCCCTCTTACTTCATGGGATGTGGTGACCCAGGACTTTGTAACAGCCTCTTTGCTAGTTGCCCACCTTCAGCTTTCAGCTTCATCTAATTCATATTTATCACTGTCAAAGAGTAATCTCTCAATTCATGTCATTTTTGGGCACAGAAATCAAATTATTTCAGGAAAAGCTCCAAATTCCTCAACACTATATTCAAGGAAATTATAATTTGATACCAGTCTACCTTTCTGGTTTTACTACCTATAATCCCCTTATAGATATTATTGTCTACAGCCATATATATATATAGTATCCTAAATTAGCTATGTTCTCTAATGGGAGCCATTCTCTGGTAGATTTAGCTTGGGAGGCCATGAGACTAAATTGTGCCCCTTTAGATATGTCTCAGAATACTCTGCAGATTAAAAAATACAATTGAGAAGAACTGCATTTTTATGAAAGGAAATTATTAGTGAAAATATCATTGTGGTTTTGCCTCTTGAAAAGTATTGTGCTATCAGAGGACTATTATAAGAAAAACAGTCATAATTTTTGTAGATCAGAAAAAAAAAAAAACCCACCAAACCATTTTGGTTTGTATGCAACCAATATGAAGTCTCTCATGAGAAGCTGAGCAATAGAAAATAATATTTTAAAATCTATGTAAGAGATGTGATATATAACATGATGACTATGGGGAACACTGCTGTATGATATATACAAAAGTAGTTGAGAGGAAATCCTAAGAGTTCTTGTCATAAGCAAACAAATTTCTTCTTTTTTTACTTTTTATTTTTATGCCTCTAAATGAGACGGTAGATGCTAACTAAACTTACTGGAAAAATAATTTCAGTATATACACATAAATGTATATATGTTGTATACATATATATGTTGTTTTTCATGCCCTCAATCTTTCCCAGCATCAGGGTCTTTTTTCCAATATGTCGGCTCTTCACATCAGATGGCCAAAGTATTGGAGCTTCAGCTTCAGCATCAGTCCTTGCAATGAATATTCAGGGTTGACTTCCTTTAGGATTGACTGGTTTAATCTCCTTGCTGTCCAAGGGACTATCAAGAGTCTTCTCCAGGGACACTATTCAAAAGCATTAATGCTTCGGTGCTCAGCCTTCCTTATGGTCCAATACTCACACCCATACCTGATTACTGGAAAAGCTATACCTTTGACTATGAGGGTCCTCTTGTGGAACAGAATTGACCAGTACCTTGGTCTTGGTCCTCCAACTTTTATAACTATGAGAAATAAATTCCTGTTGCTCAAATCATTCAGTCACAGCAACCTGAGCTGACTAATAATATTTGGAAATTACAGGCTTGGTAATTTCTTAAATTGGATGCCCAACATCTGGCATTTTGGTAATTTCCACTTTAGGAATCTTGGTAGGAGGCAAAGCTTACCTATTGAGAAAGGAACAGCAGGCCTGACAGCTGACAGCTGGTAGCTAGCCTGGCTCCTACCACCAAATCATGAGATTTCCCTGCTGATCATAAGCAATTTCACAAAATTATCAGTTGAGGACTCTTCAGACAATGATACAATAAAACAGAAATAAGTCAACTACAAAATCAGACCTGAATAGAGACCAAAGCAGACCTCGCGCTTCTATTACTATGAGGTGTTACTACCTCTCCCATGACAACTCCAATTCCTTTCCATTCTCCTGGTCTCATGGGTTAAAAAATGCCCAAATCTCCAATAACTGAATGTCCCACTTTCAGAGAACACCTGATCCAGAAAAGACAAACATGTACTCAAACCTTCTCCAAAATCGCCTAGAAGTCTGTCCTAATTCCTCTTACTGAGCTACTCCACAGTTCTCCACGGTATGCAGCTTCCCATGCTGCAGCAATTAACAAACCTAATGTTGATGAGTAAGTGTACATGGTGGTTTTTGGATGTTGGGGATCAACATCCCTTTTAGAAGACAGGTATCTTGTTTCCAAGTTTCTCTGGCTGGCATCAGTGAATTGGGTGCAGGGGCTTTACATCAGACACGTGCTTCCTTCTCGCCACAGAAGCTTACTGTGGAGAATTCTTTATAGCTTAAGCAGCAACAGCGGCAAAAGTAACACTACAGGGCGATGGTTCAATATTGGTGGTGAGAACGCAGTGCTGGCAGGGTGCCGGTACAAACAGTGGCATTCAGCATTCAGTGGTGGCAATAATGGTATTACACCACAGTGTTCTTTTTAAAATTGCTTTTGCTTTTTTCCCTAAGTTTTGCTTGTTTTTTTTTTTTTTTTTATTAATTTATTTATTTATTTTTAATTTTTACTTTACAATTCTGTATTGGTTTTGGCATAGATTGACATGAATCCACCACAGGTGTACATGTGTTCCCAAACATGAACCCCCCTCCCACCCCCCTCCCCACAACATCTCTCTGGGTCATCCCCGTGCGTCGGCCCCAAGCGTGTCATATCCTGCATCAGACATAGACTGGCATTTCGATTCTTACATGTTATTATACATGTTTCAATGCCATTCTCTCAAATCATCACACCCTCTCCCTCTCCCTCTGAGTCCAAAAGTCCGCTATACACATCTGTGTCTTTTTTGCTGTCCTGCATACAGGGTCATCATTGCCATCTTCCTAAATTCCATATATATGTGTTAGTATACTGTATTGGTGTTTTTCTTTCTGGCTCACTTCACTCTGTATAATCGGCTCCAGTTTCATCCATCTCATCAGAACTGATTCAAATGTATTCTTTTTAATGGCTGAGTAATACTCCATTGTATATATAAGTTTTGCTTGTTATATAGTCTGTTCTTTCATTTATCCAGTGTCCTATCATTAAAGTCTTTTCAGCTTAAATCACAGAGTGGGCTTCCCTAATGGCTTGCAGTAAAGAATCTGCCTGTCAATTCAGGAGACACAGGTTTGATTCCTGGTTGGGAAAGATCCCATATTCCACGGAGCAAACTAAGCCTGTGTGCCACAACTAGTGAGCCTGTGCTCTACTGAAGCCCATGCTTTGCAACAAGAGAAGCTATTGCAATGAGAAGCCTATACACTGTAGCTAGAGAGTAGCTTCTGCTAGCAGAAACTGGAGAAAAAGCCCTGCGTGATAACAAAGACCCAGCACAGCCAAAAAGAAATAAATAAAATTTTAAAATCATACAAAGTTGGTTAAGAATCTGTTGATACTGAAACAATATTTTACACAGTATCCCCCTATGCAAACTCAAACATTTGATGACTGAAATATAACTATGTAATCACAGATGCTCCTAAGTTCCAGGTCTAATTTTTTTTTTTTTTTTGCTGAACACTTTGGCTACATCATTTGCACTTCCAATTTATCAGGTTGAGAACAAAGTTAGTCATCTTCCTAGACCTCCTCTATTTCCCGAGTATGAGTTGATACTAGGTAAATCAAAAACCGTAACTAATAAGTTACAAGTCCTATGGATTCTACTCTCTCTGAAACCTGTTTCTTCTCATCTCTATATTTACCATCATAGCTCTAGTTCAAATCATTGTTTGTGCCGTGAATTACTTCCCTGGCATTGTCAACTTGTTATTGTGTCCTCTATAACACTGTCCACTTAGAAGCTGCAGATATCTTTTAAAAATGCAAAAATTATAATGATGTCAAATAAAACTTTTCTTTTGGCTCCCCTTGTCAGAACAAAGTTGCTTCCAGAATAAAAATTCACATGATACTGGTATGTTCAGAAATGCTCTTGAGTTACTATTTCCAGGATATGTTCAGTTGTGCTTCATGAAATGTGTAATGTTGTCTAACAGTGACTCTTTTTAGTCTCTATTCTAAACAGGAAGTGATTCTGCTAACGAAGTTTTTAGAAACCTTTGCAAACCCCGTAAGCACCAAAGCATCACATTGATCCTATGAAGCATTTATTTGTTCATTTAATATTTATTAAGCATCTACTATGTATTAGGACTTATTCTACAATATAAGAATGTAGATAAAAGTAAAACAGATAAAGTCTCTGCCCTGTGGAGCTACCATTTTAGTGGGAGAGATGTATGAGAAGGAAATAAACATAAGGATACAATACAGCTGGCCTCCCAGGTGGGGCTAGTGGTAACGAATCTGCCTGACAATGCAGGAGACCCAAGACACACGGGTTTGATCCCTGGATGGGGAAAATCCCTTGGAGTATGGCAGGGCAACCCGCTCCAGTATTCTTGCCTGAGAACCCCCATGGACAGAGGCGACATGACTGACGGGATTTAGCACACATGCGTAGGACATACCGTGTGGTGAGAGTGCTATGAAGAAAGTAAAGCAGTGTGAGAATGGTTGAGAGAACTTGGAGAGCTGCTATTTCCTATAAAATAGTCAGAGAAAGCCACTGTGTAAAGCTAACATTTTACCAAAGTTCTGAAAGACAGAAAGAAATGCAGTGACATAATGGGGTAGATATATAAACACAGAATGCTAGACTGTATAAACCATGATTTCTGTGGTTAAGACTGTCCAAGATCAAACTTGAGCTCTGTCACTTATAAGACTTATAACTTAGGGCAAGATATTTAGGATCCCTGTGCCTCAGTTTTCCCATAAAATGGGAACTATATGACTATGTATATTATTGGGTTGTACCTCTTAAATAAGATGTAAAGTGCTGAAAGCACATGGTAAACACTTAGTGACAGAAGTTACTATTGTTTTGAAAAATGTATGCTAAAACAAATAATTGAGGTTAGGAAGAAAAAATATCACAATACAATCCATAATTTATAGACATAATTTAATCCATATTTATAGACATAAAGTATTGGGGGAAGCCAAACCTTCAGTAGAAACCAAATAAGGTGAGCAGACGCATAGGAAACCACAAAGAAAAATTTCATATCATTCATCCAAGCATTCACTAAATGCTTACTACATTTCAAGCACCATGCCAGATAATGGACATGGAGGTAAGAAAGTTAGACATTATCTCTTCTTTTATAGAAATTTTATAGTATAACAAGAAGACATACAGTAAAATAATCACAGTAAAAGGTATAAATGTAATGGTACAGGACATCCAGAGAGGATACTACAGGAATATATAACCAGAACAGTGCAACAAAAAGTATACATGCCAGATAACATATAGAAAATCATCTAGACAGAACCAAACCATTTCATTACCCTCACTTTTATTTTAACTGCTAATCACAGTGTAAGATACCTATAAAAGAGTACATATCAGAAGTACAATGAATTTTCATATACTGAACTGACTCTCACATAATCAATATCAAGATGAAGAAATAAAATGCTTTCAGAGTCCAAAAGCAGCAGTCTCTTTCATGCACCCTTTTAGTCATTAACTTACCTCCCAAAAGATAACCACTATTATAATTTCTGATAAATCTTGAGACAAGACTAGTTTTGCCTCATGTTGTAGCCTAACATAAATTAAAACAAAAATATTTCTTGTGCCTGACTTCTTTTATTTAACATTCATATAGAGACTTGTACCTGAGTATTCATAGCGGCCTACTTGTAACAAAAGCAGCCTGCTTAGAGCAAAACACTGGGAGAAAACTTTCAACTCAAATATCCACCAAGAGGTGAAGATAAAGAAATTGTGCTATATTTATACAATGTATACTTTTAGCAACAAAATTTGATAACCATTAAAATGTAGACAACTAAAACAGTAGTGATCAATGATTCAAGAAGTCAGACCAAAAAGACAATATATTCTAAGATCACATTTTCATAAAATTCTGGAAAATTCAAATAAATCTGTAGTGATAGAAAGCAGAAGAGTATTTGCTTGGGTGGGGAGTGGGTAAGCAGTGTCATGAGGAAAATTTTTTTTGATGATGGACATGATCATTATCTTGACTGTGGTGATGATTTTGTTGGTGTATATATGTCTCAAAATGTATCAAATTGTTACTTTCAATATGTGCCATTAGGTATCAATTATACTTAAATAAGGGCTTCCCAGGTGCTCCCAGGTGCAGTGATTAAAAAAAAAAAATCTGCCTGCCAATGCAGGAAGGACAAGAGATGCAGTTTCAATTCCCATCGTTGGGAAGATTCCTTGGAGTGGGAAATGGCAACCCACTCCAGTGTTCTTGCCTGGAGAATTCCATGGACAGAGGAGCCTGGCGGGTTACAGTCCACGGGGTCACAGAGGTGGATGTGACTAAGCACACATACCACACGCACACACACATAAATACTTAAATAAAGCTGTTTTTATTTATTTATTTTTCTAAGATTTGGATACTTTGCTAACAAATGTAAAGCTTTCCTGAACTCAATATGTATTTAAACCTACAAAAATACCATCAGATACCCTCAGAACTTCAATCCAGTTTGAGTGGACTCTACCTTGCTGAGCCATGGTAATTAAGAACAAGGCTTCTGAGTCAGGCTGCAAGGGTTAGAATCCTTCCACCTCACCTTGCCAACTTTGTGACACTGGGTAAGTGATTTCTTTATGTGCCCTTACTTATAAAATAAGGATAGTACTAATATTTACTTCAGAGAATGAATATGAAGGCAGTACGAGTTAATATAGGTGAACTCAATAAACATAAGCAATTATGAAATTTGTATACTTATAAATTTTATATACTTATAAAATAAGTGTAGTACTAATACTTCAGAGAATTAATGTGAAGATCGTATGAGTTAATATAGGTGAACTCAATAAATATTAGCAATTATACTACTTATGAGTTAAATTCTTGTGCCTATATTAGGTAAAATTAAATGTCCAGTATTCCTTGAAAAATTGACTGAATTAAACGTATTTTGCTTCCCTGGTGGCTCAGGGGTTAAAGCGTCCGCCTGCAATGTGCGAGACCTGGGTTCGATCCCTGGGTCCAGAAGATTCCCTGGAGAAGGAAATGGCAACCCACTCTGGTATTCTTGCCTGGAGAATCCCATGGATGGAGGAGCCTGGTGGACTATAATCCATAGGGTCACAAAGAGTGAGATAGGACTGAGCGACTTCACTTTCACTTTCACTTTCTATACTGGCAAAGAAAACTTTATTTGAATAGGTTCTACTCTACTTTTCAAACCCTATGTTTTGCTATGCACAAGTCAATACATCCAACACAAAATGAATCCCTCAGTATTTTGCATAATTTATCCATTTCCTTAGCTTTAGCACATGAGTTTCCTTGGCTAGAATACCTTTTCTACAGAACCAAAAGCTCAATAAAAGGAATCAATATATCTTTGAAATTCTCAACACATAGTATAGTACTCAATACATTATGCCGGGCAAGTTTTCCTTGATTCTAATTTTCATTCTCTTACTGAGTTTTCTGTCACTAGTGTTAAATACATTTACTTCTTGTTCCTTAAGCTTGGTATTAATGGAATATACCCTTTTGCTCTTCTGTTAGCATGATTAAAGGACAAAATTAGGATAATAGTTCAAGGATTGTCATCTCAGTGTATCCACATTTATTGCTGCTTTTTAATTCTCCTTATTTCCAAGTCTTTTTTTTTTTTTAGAATTATAGATGTCCAAACCTATTGATCTAGAGAAGACTGATGAGAATTACATTCTTTTGCTTTTCCTAAAAATTTTCCAGTTTCTATTTGTTTTCCTAAAGAGTAAATTGTATATCAGTTATGTATATCACAGAAATAACTCTGATTTCAAGCATGATAAATATTACCTTAAAAAGTGAATTTAGAAATATCTTAAAGTAACAAATGCTTTAATATTAAAAGCTGCAGTTTCTTTATTTACTTAAGTGAAGTGAAGTAGCTCAGTCATGTCCGACTCTTTGCGATCCCATGGACTGTAGCCTACCAGGCTCCTCCATCCATGGGATTTTCCAGGCAAGAATACTGGAGTGGGTTGCCATTTCCTTCTCCAGGAGATCTTCCCGACCCAGGGATTAAACCCGGATCTCCTGCATTGTAGGCAGATGCTTTACTCTCTGCGCCACCAGGGAAGATGGACATCAAGGAATACTGAAAGCACATTGTTCAGTAATTACTATAGAAACATGTTGGACTACTTAACTGTGTTTCACAGTAATTACTGTAGAAAAAATTTATATTTCAAAGTGTCACCAATTTTTGCAAAATCCTTCTGCAAATCATCAACTTATAATGAAAATTACAACTCTAAATATTTGTCCTCAAGAAGAAATATAATATAGAATTGATGTATATCATGTGCTGTGAGATTAGTCGCTCATTCATGTCCAACTCTTGTGACCGCATAGACCGTAGCCTGCCAGGATCCTCTGTCCATGGGATTCTCCAGGCAAGAATGCTGGAGTGGGTTGCCATTTGCTTCTCCAGGGGATCTTCCCCACTCAGGAATGGGTCTCTTACATTGAAGGAAGACTCTTTACTGACTGAGCTATGAGGGAAGCCCTAATAAACGGCATAAAATGGACACAAAAATCAGTTCATTGCCTGTGGTACAAAGAATATTATTTATATGGTAGCAAATAACATTAAAATTCTTATTACCTGAATGAAAAATATCTTTGATGTTTTCCTTACCAGGTTAATGTGCAGATCAAAAAATTACCATTGAAAGTTTTGAAAAATGTAATGTATGTTGACTGTGTGAGGTATTGGTACCTTTACAGTCTCTTATGTTAGGAAATGCTAAAGAAGAAATCAGCTTGGTTTTAACAGGTTGGAAAGGTAAAACTGATAAAGACGCTGAGCCATAAATTTAAAGGAGGAACAAAACCTTACATAATTACAAATACACTGATACTCTTACAGTCTTTGAAATTCATTGATCATCTGCTTAACTTATCATTATGAGGACTGAATGGTTAATCTGTTACATCAGAACCCAAAATGTATCCTGATGTATTTTTTTAAATGAAAAACACCTCTAAATAATAGCAATTCTTGTCATATGTGATTCATATCTATAATACAGAAGAGGCATTAATCAAGTGCCTTGAAGATAATTCAATTAAGAACAACATCAGCATAAATAATTTGAAGTTGCTAAAAGTATAATTTAAGCAGAGCTATAATCTGTAGGCAAAACAGTAAAGTTAGTACATTATGGAATACTAGAAAAAGAAATGGATTTGAATTCAAGTTCTGCCACTACCTGCTTAATTTCTGAGACGCAGTTTCCCAGTTGGTTAAGAAAAGTGACAACACATACCTTACACTGTTAAAAGGTTTAATGAAATAATGTTTGTGGATAAAGAGCCTGGTGTATCCACTAAATAAATATTAATTCCCTTTCACTGTCAATGAATACAAGATCACCTACAGTTTAAATCAGTTTTGTCTAGATTATTGTTTTATTGGAGGGAAAGACAGACAAAGACTAAGTTGTTAAGCATATGACTTTATCTATCTTCAGGTCTATCATAGTGCCAGCCACTCAGAAGAGACTTAAAAACATGTATAGCACTGTGCTGACATCATATGCTTTACTTATGGAATGTTGCTCTAACATTTATTTTCTTATTTAAGTTTTTAACTCCTGTCTTAAATACCAGCTCTTCCTTGTTACTCACATAATCAAAAATTTTTAGTAGCCATTAGTTAGTCAGGTCCACCTCAATCCACCTTTCTCCTTTTACTTCCACTACTCATCTTAACTTATCCAACTGTCAGCAAAATTAGGACATTCCATGACTATGCTTTGTACTTTCTGACAGCCTTCATTTCCTCTGCAAATATACCACTGCTTTCTTCCCAGTAGTTGAAATATAACTTCCTCTTTAAACCCTAGGTCAAATATTCTCAAGTACAGTCTCCTTACCTCCCAACTGGAAGTAATCTTATTTTCTCTAAGTATTGGGGGGAATTACTTTTTTTTTCTTTCTTTTTCATTAGCCACATACCAATTTCAAGCACTATTTTAGCTACTCTGGAGAGTGAATAAACAACATACACATCTTCAGGAAACCTACAATTTAGAAAAATACAAAAAGTACATTAATAAATAAGACAGAGAGATAGACATGTGGGCCTGATACATTGGAAGATTAAAGGATGGATAGTAAGAAATCAATCAAGTAGGTGAAGCTAGATGAGAAAGGTCAGAATCAATGCTTTATTTAAAAGATATTTGCTAAATTTTAGAATGATGATCTAAAATTATACTTTAATAATTCAAATGGAAGTGACATCTATATGAAAGTGAAAGTGAAGTCGCTCAGTTGTGTCCGACTCTTTGCAACCCCATGAGCTATAGCCTACCAGGTTTCTCCATCCATAGGATTTTCCAGGCAAGAGTACTGGAGTGGGTTGCCATTTCCTTCTCCAGGGGATCTTCCCGAACCAGGAATAGAACCTGGGTCTCCCGCATTGTGGACAGAGGCTTTACCCTCTGAGCCACTGTGAGCACTCAGTGACATCTATATAAGTACTCAGTAATAATCCAGTAGCTTGAATAACTGAGACTCAGTTCAGTTCAGTTCAGTCACTCAGTCGTGTCCGACTCTTTGCAACCCCATGAATTGCAGCACCACGCCAGGCCTCCCTGTCTATCACCAACTCCCAGAGTTCACTCAAACTCATGTCCATTGAGTCGGTGATGTCATCCAGCCATCTCATCCTCTGTCGTCCCCTTCTCCTCCTGCCCCTAATCTCTCCCAGCATCAGAGTCTTTTCCAATGAGTCAACTCTTCACGTGAGGTGGCCAAAGTACTGGAGTTTCAGCTTTAGCATCAGTCCTTCCAATGAACACCCAGGACCAATCTCCTTTAGAATGGACTGATTGGATCTCCTTGCAGTCCAAGGGACTCTCAAGAGTCTTCTCCAACACCACAGTTCAAAAGCATCAATTCTTCGGCACTCAGCTTTCTTCACAGTCCAACTCTCACATCTATACATGATCACTGGACTAGGAGCATGTAAATATGTTGATTTCACTGGAAGTTCTGATTAGAATAGTTCTTGCAACAATTTCACAATTTCTGGATAGAGACTGCCTTTAGAATTTGTTATTTTTATTACATCATAGTACTTAAACACTAAGCAGAAAATTATATAGATAAGATGGTTGGATGGCATCATTGACTCAATGGACATGCGTTTGAGTAAGCTCTGGGAGTTGGTGATGGACAGGTCCATGGGGTTGCAAAGTGTTGGACATGACTGAGCGACTGAACTGAACTGAACAGAAAATTATAATTCCTTCAACTGCCATATCTTCTCTGTTCATTCAACAAATCTAACTTTGGACAAAGTACTAGCTACTGGAAATGCAATGGTGAAGAAAATAAAGATGTAGTATCGTCTTTAAAGAGCTCAAGGAAACAGACCTTCAAACAACTAATTATGACAATTTTTTAACAATATTGTATTCAAAGTCCTATATGTATTTGTGGTAGAGTTATTATGGATGGGCAATGATAATTTTCTCAGAGGTATTAACATTTGGGGACTTCCCTGGTGGCTCAGCAGTAAAGAATCTGCCTGTAATGCAGGAGACACGGGTTCAATCTCTGGATCAGGAAGATTCTCCTGGAGAAGGCACTGGCAACCCACTCCAGTATTCTTGCCTGGAAAACAGTCCATGGGGTCTCAAGAGTCAGACACAACTTAACTAAATCACCAGCACTGCTATTTGGACTGGACCTTAGTCAAGTACTATATGGAAGAAGAGCTATAGTCAATCGAAAAATGTTAATATCTTATGCTTGGCTTTACAGATTTGTTATTAGTTGCATTTGAACATGCCTATGCCTGTTGTATGGAAAATCCTTTTCAAATAAAATCATAAAGCCACAAAGTGAAACCCTGACTTAAGGAGTAAACTGAAAGCAGTTTAATTTTGTCAACTTTTTCCTATTTTCCTTATACACATCAAGAGCAAACACTCTGATGAAAGCCTTTGGATTTCACTTCCAAAAATACTTCTCAATTTTACTTACTTTTCTTGGCCCTATTGTCATTGCATTCCCCTTCTCTTTGCCAGATTATAGCAGCTGATCTCCCTGCTATCTGTATTCATTCTTATAATAGTGTTGTAAAGGATGTTTAAAGAAACACAGCTTCTAAATAGAAGCTTCTTTCCTTGAGTTATTTGAAAGATAAGGGAATCATGCTGTGAACTTGTTTCATGTGTTTGTGTGCGTGTGTGCTCAGTTGTGCCTGACCCTTTGTGACCCCATGGACTGTAGCCTGTCATGCTCCTCTGTCTATGGAATTTTCCAGGCAACAATATTGGAGTAGGTTGAAATTTCCTCCTCCAGGGGATCTTCCCGACCCATGGATCGAACCTGCATCTCTTGTGTCTCTTGCATTGGCAGGCAGATACTTTACCACTGAACCACCCGGGAAGCCCAAATTTGTTTCATAGTATTTCTTATTAACCCTACATGACACCAACTCCTAAGAAAAGCTTACTCTCTTATCCTTTGTAAATCTTCCTCTTATTTCTGTTATCATGTTCACCTCATCTTGTACCTTTGATCATCTCTTTCTCAGTTCAGTTCAGTCTCTTCAGTTCTGTCTGACTCTTTGCAACTCCATGGACTGCAGCACACCAGGCCTCCCAGTCCATCACCAACTCCTGGAGCTTGCTCAAACTCATGTCCATCAAGTTGGTGATGCCATCCAACCATCTCATTCTCTGTCATCCTCTTCTCCTCCTGCCTTCAATCCTGCTCAGCATCAGGGTCTTTTCCAATGAGTCAGCTCTTTGCATCAGGTGGCCAAAGTATTGGAGTTTCAGCTTCAGCATCAGTCCTTCCAATGAATATTCAGGACTGATTTCCTTTAGGATGGACTGGTTGGATCTCCTTGCAGCCCAAGGATTCTTCTCCTTCCACTCAAGAGTCTTCTGCAACACCACAGTTCAAAAACATCAATTCTTCAATGCTCAGCTTTCTTTACAGTCCAATTCTCACATCCATACATGACCACCGGAAAAACCATAGCTTTGACTAGATGGATATATACTCTTTCTCAGTGCTGGATAAAAGTCTCACAGTGTATACCCCTGCTGTGTTGTGTCCCTTCACCACTAGCTTCTACATGAAGCCCACATGAGAGTACAATTCTTCTCTTTTGACAACTTTTCTTTAAAAGAATCTTCCAGTGGTTTATCTTTTCTCCTCTCAGTATACAGATGTAGGGGAAGAAACTAAGTGGGTAAAGGGAGAGGAAAAATACAAAAACCTCTATCAGGTTCTGGATTCAGGTTCTGGATTTGTCCTGTCCAATCTGGGATACATCAGGGGACCCTACGACTGTGGCTTTGGAACTGAGTTCTAGTCCTTACCTGAAATGACTGCAGAAGGACTCTAACTAGGACTGAGCAAAAGTCTCTCTTTGCCTCCTTAGGTCACACTATACCACAAGGTCCTTTAGTGGGTGAGCTGCGGCAAATTCATGTCTAGCCTCCCTGGCAATGGAGCCAGAGTTTATGTGGATGAAGTTTTCTTGATAGGGCCTTGGGAAACCAGAACTTGGTTGCTGTGCTCTGAGGCTCTGATATTTATTCATCTGGTTCTTGGATTGAAGTCAGTCAAGACATTAAAGCTGGAAATCTTTGTCAGGCTCTCTTACTTGGTTACTTCTTTGTTTCTGAGCTTGCCCTTCTAGTACACCCAAGTGGTGGGCTATTTCGGTGAGCACTTAAGTCTTTTTATTTCATCAGCTACACCATTAATCTTATTATTTTTCTAATACTAGTAGTCCAGCAGGGTAGGCCTTATCAGCTAATAGGGTGGAGCTTCAAAATAGATCCAGAGAAGGTGCCAGTAGCCTTCTCTTCCTGAAGAAAGGACTTTATTTATGACTTGAGTGGCTTTATAATGAACACAAATTCATAAACCAACCCCGCATACTTAAAAAATTGTAGTTTCAGTACCAGTGTGACCAAGCACAATGTCCCAAGTGGTTTTCCAAGGAAAATACAGCTTGTTTTAGATTCACTTTCCCCTTTACATCTTAACAGCAGATGTCAGTCTGTCCTGATGTACTGACTTTCTTCTAAGATATTGTGTTCTTTGGAGAAGTGATTTTAATCCAAGAAGCCAACAAGTTTGTGATATCTTTAGAGTAGTAACCACAAGTAGGAAGTACAATATTCACAAATGCCCATTACAAACCTTTAAAGAGGGGAGGAAACAGCAGTTCAAGATTTAGTCTTCAATACATTTAATTAAAATATCTTTTTTTTTCTACTTTTGTTATTGTACACTTCTGACTCTTTCACTCTGAATGAACTCTCCATGCCATCCTGTCTGACACTCTTGGTCCCCTTGTATCCCTCACACTTTGGACAGGTTCACACAACACCCTTCTCATATGTCTTGTTTTTGCCATAGTCACAACCTTTTGAGAAGTGAAATACCTCTGTTCTGCTTGTCTCACAACAATCTGCAGAAACCTCAAAACATGATGCCAAGTGAAAGAAGTCAGACATAAAACTTTACATATTGTGTGATTCCATTTACATGGAATGTTGAGAAAAGACAAATTTATACAGACAGAAAACAGAATGGTGGTTGCCATAGGGCTGGAGTGAAAACTGAGATCAGATAGAAGCTTGACTGGGAATGCCACATGGGACTTTGGAAAGTGACAGAAATGTTGCAAACTGCATTGTGGTGATGATTACACAGCTCTATAAATTTACCCCAAATCATTAACTTGTGCACTTTGATGGGTAGATTTTATGTTGTGTAACATACACCTCAATAAAGCTGTTAAAAAATACACTGAGTGGCTTTTGCTCTCTGCTACCTTAGTGAAGAAGTCGCCTATAAATCTTTACAAATTTTATCCCATAACTCACAAATTCATCATTCCTCAACTTAAAGCCCTTTCATTGAAACCTCAGCGTTACCCACAAATGAAGTCCAACCATGGCACATGGGTCCTTCATGAGATCTTCTCTATCTACTTCCTGGCTGTTCCTCCCTCACACATGTGATTTTGCATGTTCAGTTCCTTGTGTCATGCTTCCTCTTTAAGCAAACTACTCCTTCTGACCACTTGTTATTGATTGATTCAAATTTATTGTTCAAAAGACTCTTTGAGCGTCACCTCTTTTGTACGTTTTTATCTGGACTTTGCTGACAGGATTAAGCATTACTCTATACTATTTCTGTTCATCACGTTTTATAATCCTATGCAAATGCTGCAAAGCATGTAATGTTTTACTTGTCTATGTTCCTTACCAAAACATGATATGCCTAATTGCAGGGGCTCTACTGTACTTGGTGTCTCTGATGTTAATCATAGTGCTTGACAAATGTTTACTGAGCTGGACTGAATTAGTCTGCATTCTCTCCAAAATTTGCCCAAGCACAAGAGATTACTGAGTTCTGTTTTAAATGGTATCTAGTCCCATCCTTATGCATCATATAGCTGCAACCAAAGCAGTTGTATGTGTTGAGTGAAGGGTAAAGGGGAATTACTGGATTTACAGAAGATTTCACTTCACTAAGATTTTGAGCAACTGTGTAGTTTCCACATCCTCAAGTTCTTCTAACCTCTTCTGTCCTGAACCTGTTACTTTTACTGTAATGACATCAATATGCTATATCTTTGCCCTATTAATATTTTCTGGTTTTATGCTAATAAATACACATAGACTATCATTCTTTACCTAATTTATATTGGTTGCTGTGGCAGAAGCAACTACCATAAAGTAAAACTGAAAACACCTAATATAACTTTGCTATGTTTTGTTTATGACTAAAAATTTGTAAAGTAATCGTATTCTTTGGTGACAAAATTTGAAGAAGGAAATGGCAACCCACTCCAATATTCTTGCCTGGAGAATCCCATGGACAGAGGAGCCTGGTGGGCTACAGTCCATGGGGTCACAAAAAGTTAGACATGACTGAGTGACTAACATACTTTTAGATCTGTCAGCTTTGTTGCAGAGAAAGTTGACTTGATTTAAAATAGAATACAAAATTTCAGAAATCATAGTTGGTAAAATTTGATGCAAAAAAATATAGGAATGGGAGAGTATATGAAATTCTTAATAAACATGCAGGAACCTGTGATTTCTGAGAAACAAGGGGATGTATTCTGTTTTCTAAGATACTGCTGCTGCTGTTTAGTTACTAAGTCATGTTCGACTCTTCCGCGACCCCATGGACTGTAGCCCACCAAGATCACCTGTCCATGGGATTTCCCAGGCAAGAATACTGGAGTGGGGTGCTATTTTCTTCTCTGGGGATCTTCCTGACTCAGAAATCAAATCTGCATTGGCAGGTGGATTCATTATCACTGAACCAGCAAGAAAGGCCTTTACACACTGCTAAGAGCCATTAAAAATTGACTTCTCTTCATGAAACGTCAATAAGATGTCAAAAGGCAACTCAATATGTTGCTCACATGATGGCCCAGGTTCCCAGGAGGGATACTTATCTTACAAGGTGGGAAGGGGTTCTGTCGTACAATACTTGGTATCCTAGACAATGGGTAAGCACATATTATGTTGCCTTCTTCTTAAGAATTATTTTTCGTTTTAATTATTATTGTATATTTAGTTAACTTCTGGTTTAATATGCATATCCCACTACCCATTAAAATGTAATCAAATGAATATATTTCTAAATGTTAGCTCAATGAGATTACTGTGATTTCAATAATAATAAATGCCTATGAACACATCTTTTTAGCAATTTATCTAGTTTAAATAATATATATCTAGAGGCTAAAAAATATGTAACTTTATAAAACAAATACATTTAATATTTTTGTTAAATTGACACATGTGATTCCTCTTAGCATAAAAGATTAGAGTGCCATAAAAGTTGTCAAAGAATTTACAATCAGTTCCACTTGTTGGAACACTACTGTGACGTAGCATTAACGGTGGACAAAAATGAATCAAGTATCATATTCAATGGTATATAATTTAACTTCTTACTTCTGCAATCACTTCTATTGATGCAGTTTTAAACCATTCCAACTAGACAACAATTATTTGTTACTTGTTAATGTCTTTTCATTAAGAGAACTTTCCTTTATCCTATACATATAAGCTCTCAATTGTATTTAATACATCATCATAAGACCAGAAGTGCAACATAGTTCAGCAAAATAATTATCCAACAGAACGACTGCATGTTGTTGCAGAGTTTAACTGCAGTTCTGTAAGACTTCTCAAATTTAACAATAGAAAATTTAGTTCCTTACTTGGAATATGACAGAGGCAGAAATATTTCTTAAACACTTTAATGCTATTTTCATGCAGAATATTTTAAATAATCTTTAAAATTGTATTTGAAGGACATGGTGGGAGCATATTATAAAACTACACTAAAATAGCACAATTTGTTCTAAGGCAGAGTCAGACATTTATGTTCTTAGGAAAGCAATATATGTTTCAAAACACAGCTTCTAGAGATATGTGCAGTATATGTGTAAATGACAGAAATCAATGAGTATATGCCACACAGCTGAAAACAATGTACAAACTCAGTTAAGTAAGTTTGTGAAACTTTACGTCAGCTCTTTACAAGTACACATGGAAGAATCCATATTACACAATTTGAACTGAAAGAACAACATCCACTTTCAAATATATATGTGCTTTTTACAAAAGGCTATACATTTAGGGTCATTATTTTATAAAGTCACATAATTAAAATGCATTAGAAACAGAATAGAAATATTCAGAAAAGTACAATTCAACTCTATAGTGTAGATTTTATAAAAAGTGACAATTTGTAATTTCCTAACTAAGAAAATAAAATAGAAGCAAATGACAATAAAAAATAAAACACTATTAAGCTCAATGTATCTATACTTCTTATATTTTGTTTATGAATAGAACCTTCAAATTATATTCAATCAAGCAATAGTTCCAATAGAACTGGTATAAATTCTTTGTATCTTGTCTTGTTCCAAAAAGAAGTGAAGACCAGGTGAAGAATGAATATGTGGTATTGTACCAAGATGAAGATCTCTGGATGCTGAATTTAAAACTCTTCAAAATTTCACTATGAAATATATCCTACTCTTTGAAGTCAAATGTATAAAATGTTAGCACCCATTATGTCAATGGTTATTTATTTTGCAAAGACATCATTACAGAGATTCATTTTATATGCAAATTGAAATGTTATAAGTCATTGAACTGCATAGATAAAGCTAATGTGGTTAATTAACAAATGTGTTTTATAGCTACAAGATAACTGTTTCACATTAAATTACATAAAATTTAAGGAAACATAAAACCAGTCAATCACTGATCTTTCATATTTTGATAAGGGCCATCTGGGAATAGTCATTTACTTTGCAAAGTAAGTTCACAATAGAACATAACTAGCGGGTATGACATATAAACTGGGCAACCCTATTCAGCCTCTGAAGTATTAGAGAAATTCTCTTGTTTACTGCTTTAGGATGCCTTTTAAATGATGGTTTATTTTGAGCTATTCAAAAATATTTATACAAAAATTATATGTGACAGCAGCTTTATATCAACTAAGTGAAATAAATTGGACAAAAATATGTGTTAATGTTTTTCTAAGACTGATAAAATTTCATATTAATTGGAAATTAAGGCAACTGAACACACTTGGGAAAAATTCAGGTTGCTTTATATCAGCCAGAAATGTCGTTGTTAAATTTTAACAAAGACCAAACATTTTGCATCACACTAGGCAGTAAGAAGGCAGCCCCCATCAGCAGGTAGCACACCAAAAATGTGTGGTTTCATAATACAGTTTGGGAGAACTACCTCTACAAAGTCTATTCGTGCTGATGCTCCTGACGCTGCCATTTCTGGAGCCCGAAAAGCTGCTGCCTCCACATCCTCTGTAGGTCTCACTGTATAGCCTCAGGCGATTGGGCAAGGGGCACACTCTGGATCTTCAGATGCTAAGATGAGAAAAATCAATTTCAATGCCCAAAAGACGGAATTCCTAATGCAGAAGGTGACTAAAATAGCTATTTCAATTGGTCTATATTACAGGGAGGTGGAATGTTTGCTTGTTTCAATATAATTGCATATAAGTAGGTTATAAACAAGAGTTTTGTAAAGCAGTACAGTTCTAGGATTAGACAAATACTAGATAGGATAGAAACAGAAAATCAAACTGAGTGATATTGGACAAGATGACTAAAAAACATGCATGCTTCCTAAAAGAAGAAGGCAAAACACTCATATAAGGATCATTGAGCAATAAACCAGTCTCATGAAAATAACTTGCCTAAACTTTTATTTTCAAGGCTATTTCTACTCGTTTAAATTAATTCTACAATAACAAGCATTATTGATGTATGATGTTCAAGGCAGAATACAAATGAACCCATTAATATTTTACTCCGATTTTTCAGTGTCCCTTTCCCTCTGAAAATAACAAAATTTGGTTTATGAATGTTCTCTGTTAAGTAAAATTTTCGTCTCAAATTTATCAGTTTACATCATATGTAGAATAATTCAGCTTAATCTATAGTGTTTGACAAAAGCTCTTATAGGGGACAACACCACCGAAGAAATCAGTGAGATACAGAAGGGAACATACTGTAAAAGAGTGTGCTTTACTATATTCAAAGAATTTTGAGTAGAATCATGTTTTTGGTTATAAAAAATAATCATTCATTCTATTTATTTTTTACTAAATATTTAACAAAAACTTTTACTGGATATCTTCATGTTTTAACAAAATATTTGTAACTTGTATCTTGAAACATATTTTAAAAAATTGATTTAATTTAAAAATTATATATGCATATAGGAGAAAAATCACTTACAAAGTAAATATTTACTGGAAACACATAAGTAGCTCAAATTAATATACAGTGACTATTTTAAATTAAATTGGTTAAACAACCGTCTTTTTATTTTAAAAATTGTCATTTTTAGGGCAGTCATTTATACAGCTTGTGAACCTGAATCCATTATATTTGATTACTGTAAAGTGACAAATGATCACAAATTAGAATGACAGACTCTTATTGAACATAATTTTTCAGCAGGAGCCATCCTGAATCAATTAATCACACTATTACTTTAATTCTGCTTTTCTTTTTTTCCAGAAAAGTCACCAATTGCATATTTCAATTAATGACTTATGTGTATTTCACTTACAACTTTGATGTACATTTTATTCAAATTAGTTAAATGCTCTATTTTATTAACATATGATTTAAAAATTGGATATGCTTAAGTAGCAAAACAAAGCAAATTACAGTTTCTCAGATAAATGCAATTATGGTTATACAAAATGTTAAATAATGATTAAATACCTTATCTTCATCAGAAATTTCTCTTTGCTCCAGTAAGAGATTTACATTTTCAATTAAGAACAGAAACATTATATTATGTTACAATATTTTTGCATACAACTGAAATTAACGCACATTCAAGCATTTTTGCAGTAGAAAGCAAGAACTAGAGTCTTCAAATCCATATGATTATTAATTACAGTGTAACTTTGGAAATTCTCTAAATGTTGAACTCAATGTTTACATAAGGTGGATTAAAAATGCACATAGACTATTTGAGCAAAAATTATCTACAGGCAAACTTAACAGACAGGCAATACATACACAGATTATCTGTGAGGATACTTTGTCTCAAATTTTTCTTGAGTTTAGTTTCATTTATTTTCTTGGTATAATATTAAATAGTTATTTAGAGAGGTGTTTATTGGACAAACTGATATAGCTATTTCACAACATTATCTTAATTCTTCCGATATATGTTTATTAAATTCACATTCTTAGTATAGAAGGAATATGTTGTATGTGCAAAATGTTACAAGGAATTTTATATTTCCTATTTTATATGTACAACTGTATTTTATAATTTAGATGAGGATAATACTATACAGCTCTAGTTGAATATAATTGTTCACTTTGTGTATTTTTCTGGATAATTTGAAATATGCAACTGGATACCTGCCAAACTCAAAGCAATGAAATCTTAGTGCTTTGTTTCAGATCTTTCTCCCTTATCATTTGACCTTCTCATAGGGCATACAGATTATTCAAGAATGAATTTGTCTGCAGAATAGTAACATAGCAGTCAATAATCTCATCCCACTATTGAACTAGCCAAAATTCAACACTGAAAGCCTAAAGTGTTACAGCACACAATTTGACTTTGAAGTGAGGGCACAAGAACATATTATTTTATTTAAACATCACAGTGAGCAATATATAAGTTTTTATAATGGCAAGTAACATTTCATTCTTTAAATACATTGCAAAAATTTTTCCAACCTATCTGTAATTTGCAGTGAGACTATTAAAACTCAATGAATTAAAACTTATGAATGTGTTTCTATGACAAAATACAGTCATCTGACAGAGTAGTCTAGCTAACTAGTAAGAAAATATAAAACATTATTTTGTATATAAAAGGTTGAATTAATAAATACAATTTGTGTCAAAGCTAAATCAACTTATGAAATTCCTTTGGTTTGAAACACACTGTATAATGTTTTGAAATATTTTGTTGATATGCTAAGGTATTTAATTTCATGAGGTATTTCATTTATTTACTTAATAGGTAAATGCAAGAGTATTTTATCCATAGCCTTCAAGTCACTACAGGAGTGCATGAAGAGGTAGAAAAGAGAAGGAAGAACAGATTCTGTTTAGAGAATTGAGCAAAAAATTTGAAGGGATAATCGGTGATTGGAGCCATTATGTTGCAATAAGAGATTGCCATACAGTGAAAAAGAGGGAAATCTAGGCAGAGGGCATTACAGATATGAATTTATTACTTGGAAGTGGTGAGACAGTCTTTCTTGAGGGAGCTTAATATAGAGAAAATTGTTAAAAGATGAAGCATCTTGTCCTTACACATTTATTTCTCTACTTCACTTTTATTGTCCAACCTTAAAAAAGCTGTTTCAGGTGAAATTCTTACTTGTGCACTTGATCCGGAACTCTATCCACCTTTTCTAGGAAGCATCTGGTTTAAGCTTTCCTCCCTTTCTTCTTTGTGTTATCCTCTTTACTTTCCCCACCTTGGGCGGCGTGCCACCTACATCTCTGCTGCCTCCACTTCCATTATACCACATGCCTAGCTCAAGTCAATGTTTCTTTCTTGTTCACTGAACTAAAATTTATTCAGCATCTACTGTGTTCCAGGCATCGTACTAAAGAAATGAGAGCAAGAGGAGCTGTTCTCCTTTCTTCTCTTCTGAAAATGGTACTCTATCTTACTTACTCATCTAACATTCACTCATCAATCCACTGCTCTTTGGAATTCTAGTCCTCCCAACTTAATATAACTGCCTCTGTTTTAGGAAGTTAGTATTACTAGCAGTTAATCATGCCAGTTTGGGTGACACAGAAAGAAATGTAAAGCTGACTTCCACTGATCTTGGGTTGTCTGTTGACCTTAAGACAGTTATTTGACTTCCCTGAGCTGCTGCTTTCTCATTCTATAAAACAAACATAATGCTCCTTTCCTCAGTCTTAAGTGAAGCTCAAAATGAAGTACGATTATATGCTTTATAATGCTTCACCCAGTGCCTTGCACATAGAAGTTCAAGGAACTTGTTAAGTGTCCGTGTCCAAGTTCAGTTCAGTCGCTCAGTGGTTCCGACTCTTTGCGACCCCATGAATTGCAGCACGCCAGGCCTCCCCGTCCATCACCATCTCCCAGAGTTCACTCAGACTCACATCCATCAAGTCCGTGATGCCATCCAACCATCAAAAGCCCTTATAATTCCAAATCCAACTAATACTTCCCAGTTTTTGTCTTTGGGATCCCTTTGCTCTCTTTGACTTTTTGATTATTCCCTTCATCAAACGTCTCTACTTCCTTAGGTTCTACGATGAGGCACTCTTCTGCTTTCGTTTCTCCAGCATGGACTCATTATCTGCCTGGTCTGTAAATGCTGGTTTTCTGTTTTAAGTATATTGCTTTCATCACTCAGATTCACTGATCTGTTCTCACTGTTTCAAATAACATCTCTACTAATGATGCCCCAATCCAGATTTACAGCCCAGATATCTGTCTTTGAGCTTCAAACTCCCATATTTAACTCTATACCAGGCATAGAATTGAATGCCTTAAAACTGAATTCATTGTTTCCCCTCTAGACTAGCTTATCTTTCTGGAAATATTATTATTATATTTATTTTAAATTCATTGATTTATATTCACTGTTCTACACAAAATCACGATTTCTTGCCTGGATAATTCAATCAGTCTGTTCATCCATCTTTTCTTCCTCAAATTCATATTCCACATGGTTGCCAAAGAAATTCAACCATATCATTCTCTGTTATGTACTGAATTGTGTCTCTCCTTTCTCCAAATTCATGTGTTGATGTCTTTAACACCTAGTACCTCAGAATATGACTATATTTAGAAATAGGGTGTTTAAACTGGTAATTAAGTTAAATTGAAGTCACTAGGGTGGACTTTAATCCAATAAGGACACAAATAACTGCTTTCCTTAAAAGAAGAGGAGATATGGGCACAGATTCACAGAGGGAAGACCATGTGAAGACACAGAAGTTGGCAATGTGCAAGTCAAGTTTGAGAGACCTTGAAGAAATCAGCCCTGCTGACACCTTGTTCTTAGACTGCTAACCTCTAAAACTGAGAAAAGAAATTTTTATTGTTTAAGCCACTCAGTCTGAAATACTCTGTTATGGAGACCTTAGCAAATAAATGCTGGGCAATACACAGTTGCCCAGAGTGCATTGGATAGAATCTCAAGGTCTCACATATCCCTATCTAGCTTCCTTGCTGACCACTCCATACCATCATACTATATTTCAAAAATCCTCAACTGCTTGCAGTTACCTGTGTAAACTGTATTCTTTACCTGTGTACCTCTACTACTACTACCTCTATTACTACTAGAGGATTCTTTATCTGATTAATTCCTATCTAGTCCTCTGTTTAGCCGCTGTCGTGTATGACTCTTGGGACCCCCTGGACTGCAGCACACCAGACTTCCTGTCCTTCACTATCTCCCAGAGTTTGCTCAATTGATGTCCACTGAATCAGTGATGCTATCTAGCCATCTTATCCATCTTATCCTCTGCCACTTCCTTCTCCTTTTGCCTTCAATCTTTTCTAGCATCATTGTCTTTTCCAAAGAGTCAGCTCTTTCACATCAGGTGGCCAAAGTACTGGAGTTTCAGCTTCAGCTTCAGTCCTTCCAATTAATATTCAGGATTGATTTCCTTTATGATTGACTGGTTTGATCTCTTTGCTGTCCAAGGGACTCTCAAGAATCTTTTCCAGCACCACAGTTAGAAAGCATCCATTCTTTGGTGCTCAAGCTTCTTTGTGGTCCAATTCTCACTTCCACATGTGGTTACTGGAAAAACCAAAGCTTTGACTATATACAGCTTTGTTGGCAAAGAGATATCTAGTCCTTTAGAATCAACTTAATCACTATCTTTCCAGGAACCATCCCTTATCCTAAAGTGATTTTTGAGTAATGCACATAGAAATCTCATAAAATATAAATAAACAGAAAAATGAGGAAAAGTCACCATAAATGTTTAACCCTAGTATGACCATTGTAACTCTAACGATTTTCTTTCCAGTCTTTTTAGGTTAGTTTTTACACAATTGAGATTTTACTGCACAAGCTTCCCTGGTGGCTCAGAGGGTAAAGCATCTGCCTGCAATGCGGGAGACTGGGTTTGATCCCTGGGTGGGGAAGATTCCCCTGGAAAAGGAAATGGCAACCCACTCCAGTATTCTTGCCTGGAAAACCCCATGGATGGAGAAGTCTGGTGGGCTACAGTCCATGGAGTCCCAAAGAGTTGGACATGACTGAGCGACTTCACTTTCACTTTTATTTGATGTGATACTATTATTTGAGCATTTTCCTATTAAAACATGATTTTAATAACTTCATATTTCACCAGGTTGACTTATCTCAATTAATCTAATCATTCTCCTAGAATTAGAAATTCAGAAGTTATCAGTGATTGCTCTAAGCTTAATAATCTGTGTATCAATTGGACCTCTTCATCAGAGCATCTCACTAAAACTTAATCAGTCCAAACTAAACTCAACATTTCTAACTAGGATCTGTCCTATCCCTTCCATCTCTCCAAAACTTCTTATGTATTTGTTTATAGCACAATAATTCAATAAGTCTGTTAAACTAGCAACCAGTGTTTCATCCTGATGTCTCATTTCCTTCAATACTTCCCAACTCAAATTCAATCATGAAAGTGTTTTTGATTCTCTGTCTTTTCACTATATCTTGTGTCTTTCCTCTCTACTCCATTGTTACTCATTTAAACTAGTTCACATGATCTCTATGCTATTCACATGTTCTCTCAATCTATCTCTCTATCTCCAGACACCTCAATTCCATCTTCCAAAAATGTGCTTCATAACTGCTAATATAACTATTAAAGATTCAAACTGATCATGTCATTCCTTAGCTTACTGGACTTAAACGTGTCATTGAATCGTTCAATATCATGTTTTGACCCTTTAAATGGTTTTGTGCTTAGCGTTTTTTATGTGTTACTCAATCCTTCTTGCACTCCTCTGAGGGAATCAGTTGACTTTTCCATTCTTAGAGAAGTTTGTTTTGATTGTCTACTTATGTGTCTATTCTCAGGTTGGGAACTTAGAAGAAGCTATAAAACCAAAAAAAAAAATTGCTAACAGGTCTAAATATTTATGTTGACAAAATCTTCAAGTAGGCTCAAGGTAGGAAGGATATTAAAAGAGAAAGCAGAATAAAATATAAGAAACTTGTAATAAAATCACAACAAGAACTGAAATAAATTTTTTTTTTTTACATTTCTAAGTTCCTCTGACATGGAAATGTATGATAATTTTGTAATAGTGCCTGACCCATTGGAAAAGACTCTGATGCTGGGAGGGATTGGGGGCAGGAGGAGAAGGAGACGACCGAGGATGAGATGGCTGGATGGCATCACGGACTCGATGGATGTGAGTCTGAGTGAACTCTGGGAGTTGGTGATGGACAGGGAGGCCTGGCGTGCTGCGATTCATGGTGTCGCAAAGAGTCGGATGCGACTGAGCGACTGAACTGAACTGAACTGAACTGATGTATTTATACCAGAATACCTAAGGGCCTGAACAAAATATGACATAGTACACCTACTTTGAGTTTAAATTTTGTATACATATATACACACTTTTTGGGAGAAGGCAATGGCAACCCACTCCAGTACTCTTGCCTGGAAAATCCCATGGATGGAGGAGCCTGATAGGCTGCAGTCCATGGGGTCGCTAAGAGTCTGGACACAACTGAGTGACTTCATTTTCACTTTTCACTTTCATGCATTGGAGAAGGAAATGGCAACCCACTCCAGTGTTCTTGCCTGGAGAATCCCAGGGACGGAGGAGCCTGGTGGGCTGCTGTTTGTGGGGTTGCACAGAGTCGGACATGACTGAAGCAACTTAGCAGCAGCAGCAGCAGCATACACACTTTTTTACTTTATATGTATATTAATATATATGTATCATACATATTTACATATACTTTTCAAGGTTTAGTAGATTCACAAATCTTGGAAAAACAGTAAACATACTGCTAAAAACATTAGTATTTTAAGAATAACTCAATAAATCTCAAGTAGTAATCAACAGAGTTACACATTCATTATTTTAAACATGGAAACGTAATGGAGCCTTGATGGTAAGCCGTAATTACCAAAGGAGCACTAATGCAGAATTGATATTTAGTGCTAGAAAATTAATTTTGAAGCTAATTGAAATGAAACTGTGTTTTGAATAACACCACTATAAATAATGGTTATTATTATGATTTTTAAGAATGTTCTGATGTATGCCTTATATGGGAAACCAGGTAATACATATATTTTTAAGGCAGGATTATAGTGAGATGCTTTATAAATAGAAAATGGTAAGTAATCCTTGAAGTCAGAAGGTCTGTGTCCTAAAAAGTCTGGAAGCCATCAGATCCTAACCTCTAAATGCTCTTTAATTATACTTTAGGGAGATGAAAGGATACACCATTCTACCATTGAGCCTGTTACTGTGAGCCACACAGTGTTGGTTTATCACATTCTCTTTAGCTTTATGGTTCTTTTCAGACCCTGCAGCTTCCCCACTCCGGGCACAGCAATACTCTCTCCCTTGAAAACCACATTGCCCATAAAGAACAATTAGTTTTACTGGAAAGGAAGTAAGGAGAAGATTCTACTTTCTCTTATTTTTACCATCTGTTTGTTTCAGACCTAGCGACTTACACACATACACACACACACACACACACACACACACACACACAAATCCCAAATCTCCTTTTTCCATTAGAAGATTCACTCACCTTCCTTTCCAATATTTCAAAGCTAGAAATAGTAACAGACTTACAGGAAAAACATCTTGTTGACTGTATCTTAGGTTTCATTCCATCACCATCTGAGAATTTGCTACCTTGACAAATGCAAATCAACTCATGATTAAGTATTAGATGAGATGTACTAGTTGCTGTTCAGTCGCTAAGTCATGTCCAACTCTTTGTGACTCCTGGACTGCAGCACGTCAGGCTCCTCTGTCCTCCACTATTTCCAGGATTTTGCTCAAATTCATGTTCATTGAGTGAGTGATGGTATCTACCCATCTCACTCTCCATCGCTGCTTTCTCCTTTACCTTCAATCCTTCCCAGTATCAAGATTTTTTCTGATGAGTTGGTTCTTTGCATCAGGTGGCCAAAGTATTAGAGCTTCAGTTTCAGCATCAGTCATTTCAATGAATATTCAGGGCTGATTTCCTTTAGGACTGAATGGTTTGATCTCTTTGTAGTGCAAGGGACTCTCAACAGTCTTCTCCAACACCGCAGTTCAAAAGCATCAATTCTTTGGCCTTCTTTATGGTCTATTACACATCTGTACATGACTCCTGAAAAACCTTTGTTGGCAGAGTCAACAAAAGAAGATGGCTCTTCTTTTTAATATGCTGTCTAGGTTTGTCATAAATTTCATTCCAAGAGCAAGCATCTTTTAATTTCATGGTTGCAGTCACCATCTGCAGTGATTTGGGAGCCCAAGAAAATAAAATCTGTCATTGCTTCCACTTTTTACCTTTCTATTTTCCATGAGGTGGTGGGACCAGACGTCATGATCTTAGTTTTTTTAATGTTGAATTTTCAGCCAATTTTTTCACTCTCATCAAGGGGCTCTTTAATTCCTCTTCACTTTCTGCAATTAGACTGGTATCATCTGCACATCTAAATTTCATATTAACAAATATCATTGTTGATATTTCTCCTGGAAATATTGATTCCTGCTTGTGGCTCATCCAGCCAGGCATTTTATATAACATATTCTGAATATAAGTTAAATAAGTAGTGTGATAATACACAGCCTTATTATCCTCCTTTCCCAATTTGGAACCAGTCAATTTTTCCATGTCTGGTTCTAATTGTAGCTTCTTGACCTGTATACATGTTTCTCAAGAGTCAGGTCAGGTGGTCTGGTACTCCCATCTCTTTAAGAATGTTCCACACTTTATTCTGATACACACAATCAAAGGTTTAGCATAGTCAATGAAGCAGAAACAGATGTTTTCCTGGGACTCCCTGCTTTCTTCATGATTCAACAAATGCTGGCAATTTGATCTCTGGTTTCTCTGCCTTTTCTAAACCCAGCTTGTACATCTGGAATTTCCCAGTTCACATACTGCTGAAGCATAGCTTGAAGGATTTTGAGCATTACCTTGCTAGCATGTAAAATGAGTGCAACTGTACTATAGTTTGAATGTTCTTTGGAATTCCCATTCTTTGGGATTGGAATGAAAATTTACCTTTTCCAGTCTTGTGGTCATTTCTGAATTTTCCAAATTTGGTGACATATTGAGTGCAGTACTTCAACAGCATCATCTTTTAGGCTTTGAAATAGCTTGAGTGAATTTCATCATCTCCACCAGCTTTTTTCACAGTAATGTTTCCTAAGGCCCACTTCACTTCACACTGCAGGTTGTATGACTCTAGGTTAGTGACCGCATCATGTTGGCTATCCAGATCATTAAGACCTTTCTTGTATAGTTCTTCTGTGTATTACTGCCACCTCTTTTTAATTTCTTCTGCTTATGTTAGGTCCTTACAGCTTCTGTCCTTTACCATGCTCATCCTTGCATGAAAGGTTCCCTTAGTATCTCCAATTTTCTTGAGGAAATCTCTAGTCTTTCGCATTCTATTGTTTTCCTCTATTTCTTTGCATTGTTTAAGAAGGCCTTCTTATCTCTCCTTGCTTTTTCTGGGATTCTCCATTCAGTTGGGTATATCTTTCCTTTCTCCCTTGCCTTTTGCTTTTCTTCTTTTCTCAGCTATTTGTTATACCTCTTCAGACCACCACTTTACCTTAATGGATTTCTTTTTCTTTGGGATGGTTTTGGTCACTGTCTTATGTACAGTATTATGAACCTCCATCCATAGTTCTTCAGGCACTCTGTTTATCAGCTCTAATACCTTGAATCTGTCACCTGCCACTGTATAATCAATAAAGATTTGATTTAGGTCATACATGAATGGTCTAGTGGTTTTTCCCCTACTTTCTTCAATGTAAGTCTGAATTTTGAAGTAAGGAGCTGATGATCTGCGACACAGTTAGCTATAGGTCTTGTTTCGGCTGACTGTATAGAGCTTCTTCATCTTTGGCTGCACAGAACATAATGAACCTGATTTCGGTGTTGATCATCTAGTGATGTCCATGTGCAGAGTCATCTCTTGGGCTCTTGGAAAAGGGTGTTTTCTATGACCAGCATATTCCTTGACAAAAGCCTGTTAGCCTTTGCCCTGCCTCATTTTGTACTTCAAGGACATACTTTCCTATTACCCAAGGTATCTCTTGACTTCCTACTTTCACATTCCAATCCCCTATGATGAAAAGTACATCTTTCTTTTGGTGTTAGTTCTAGAAGGTGTTGTAGATCTTCACAGAACTGGTCAACTTCAGCTTCTTCGACATCAGTGGTTTAGGAATAGACTTGGATTACTGTGATGTTGAATGGTTTGCCTCGGAAATGAACTGAGATCATTCTGTCACTTTTGAGGTTGCACTCAAGTATTGCACTCAGACTCTTTTTGACCACAAGGGCAACTCCATTTCTTCTAAGGGGTTCTTGCCTACAGTATTATAATGGTCATCTGAATTAAATCTGCCCAATCCCATCCATTTTAGTTCACGAATTCCTAAGATGTCATTGATTCCTAAGACACTGAAGTTCAATCTTGCCATCTCTTGCTTGATAATGTACAATTTGCCTTGATTCATAGACCTAAAATTCCAGATTCTTCTGTAATAGTATTCTTTATAGCATCAGAGATGTGGTTAGACACAGTTATTCCCTTCCAAACATTCTGTATACCCCAAAATGTTCTTTTGCTTTGGCAGTAGCACCTAGGAGTTATGTCTTCACTCATTACTGATGATGGATCTGAAGTTATCCTGTTTAGGAGGCTGATTGTCAGATCACTCCTGACATGACTAGTACTTTGTTCAGTAACTATGCATCTCTGTCATCTATACTAAAAGAATTGCCATCAGTGGCTCACTTATTCTGATGCTCCTTAAGGACCTTCCTTTCTTGGCTGTTGGAACCTAATGACTATTAGCATTGGCTTATAAAAGTTCACTATTGCTCCATTCCATTAGCACCCTTAGTTCTTCCTTCTAATAATTAGAGTTCATGCGGCCTAGTGCTTAATATGGGCTTCTCTGGTGTCTCAGATGACGAAGAAGCTGCTTGCAATGCAGGAAACCTGAGTTCAATCCCTGGGTTGGGAAGATCCTCTGGAGGAGGGCATGGCAACCCACTCTAGTATTGTTGCTTGGAGAATCCCATGGACAGAGGAGCCTGGCAGGGTACAGTCCATCAGAATGGCAAAGAGTTGGACACGACTAAGTGACTAAGCACAGCGCAGTGCTTAATGCATCAAATAGCTGGCAATTAATAAACATTTGTTGAATGTTAAAGAGATGTTTTACAGATGGTCAGCTGACACCTCTACTAGAACCATAGCTGCAATATAAGTACCTGCACTGGTAATTAGTCTACCCTTTTCAGGCAAGGGAAGCTATTTTCTCTAGATTTGTTCTGGGTAAAGTGGAAATAGTTACACTCTGTGAGGATGTTCTCAGGTAGAATAACTAAAATTACCCTATTTTTATACTTGGGTCGATACTGATTCTATCTTTAATGGCAAACTGCAGTAGGCAACTTTCTGTTGCAAACAGATGCTGAGAGTTTCTCAAGGACCAGCTTATCTTTGTGCCTTCATGTTCTTCACTAGAAAAAAAAGTAGTTAACTTCACTTGCAAAGCAGTTGTTGCCACTTAGTGCTTAGTAAGCCTAAATCTATATTTTATTTGTTTAAATATTCAAGTTTCTCTAACATATGATATTGTATTAGCTCCATGATTCCATTTATCCAGTGACAAAAAGATTGTCACCCCACCTTTTTCTTCTTTGGTTACAGAGTTCCCACTGATGTCTAGAGGTTTTTTTTTTTAATATGTTTTGAGCTCAGTGTTCATATCCTTTGTTTAAGTTTGTGTTTTATCAGTAGTATAAATCCTACAAATTGTCTTTAATCATGTGAAATGCTGGGCAGGATGAAGCACAAGCTAGAATCAAGATTGCCAGGAGAAATATCAATAACCTCAGACATGAAGATGATACCACCTTTATGGCAGAAAGTGAAGAGGAACTAAAGAGCTTCTTGATGAAAGTGAAAGAGGAGAATGAAAAAGCTGGATTAAAACTTAACATTCAAAAAACAAAGATCATGGCATCTGGTTTCATCACTTCATGGCAAATAGATGGGGAGACAATGGAAACAGTGACAGACTTTTTTGGGGGGAGCTTCAAAATCACTGCAGATGGTGACTGCAGCCATGAAATTAAAAGATGCTTGCTCCTTGGAAGAAAAGCTTTGACAAACCTAGATAACATATTAAAAAGCAGAGACATTACTTTGCCAACAAAGGTCCATATAGTCAAAGCTATGTTTTTTCCAGTAGTCAAGTATGGATATGAGATTTGGACCATAAAGAAAGCTGAGCACTCAAGAATTGATGCTTTTGAACTGAGGTGTTGGAGAAGACTCTGAGAGTCCCTTGAACTGCAGGGAGATCAAACCAGTCAATTCTAAAGAAAATCAACCCTGTATATTCATTGGAAGGACTGATGCTGAAGCTGAAGCTCTAATACTTTTTCGCCACCTTGATGTGAAGAACTGACTCATTGGAAAAGCATCATTTCCTTGATGATGGGAAAGATTGAAGGCAAGAGGGGAGGCGGACATCAGAGGATAAGATGGTTGGATGGCATCACCGACTCAGTGGACATGAGTTTGAGTAAACTCCAGGAGTTGGTGAAGGACAGGGAAGCCTGGCATGTTGCAGTCCATAGGGTCACAAAGAGTTGGACATGACTGAGCAACTGACCTGAACTGATAATTGCTATGTTGCCTTATCTTCCAACACTTCAACATTGGGCTCCAGATAGTTAATGCTATTTTCTTAACAACAACAAACATGAAATATAATTGGTGACAAACGGAGTGCTACCCTCCACAGTGCTTGGAAGATTCATCATGGGCTTCTTCACCAGCCTTTCATTCTAGCCAGTATGTTTCTAAACGCATTCTTAACAGCATATGTTTGAAGTTTTGTTGAATATCATCTTAGAGTTTTATTTTTAATTTTGTCAAGGGAACTCATCCATATATTCATCCATCCTACCAACCTTCTTTCCATTTATTCTACATACTTGTTACTGCTCTGGCAATGGAAAGAGAAATAGAAAAGACAGTCTGCCATAATGGAAACTGTTGGCCTGCAAGGGAACCAAGCAAGTAAATAAACAACTATAGCACAACAGGATAATTTTTTTTTCTAAGAGAGCACAGAAAAGGAATGGCTGTGCCAGTCTGATTGAGTTTAGAAAATGCTCTCTGGAGGAGTTTATCTCCCCTGAATTATAAAGAATTTGTGCATTACTTACTCAAAAAGTAGGGAAATATGTGCAAGGCAGAAGGAATAAAATACATAAAGGCCCAGAGATAAGGGTGTAATTCAGGGTGAATCAAGCATAGAGTGTGAGGAGGGAAAAAAGAGAGAGTTAAAGGGCAGGACATAAAGAGTCATTATCTTAACAAGCTTAGATATTTGTTCTTGAAGGTCACTGAAGTTATTAAGGATTTTAATGTAGAAAATGACTTAAAATTTGCACTTTAGTTTTGGAAAAACATAGTGGAGGGTGCAAGACTGGAAGTAGGGAAAGACATGATTTTAATAGCTGAAGCATGAGACAATGATAACTTGAACTAAAGCAATAGCAATGGAAATAAAGGGAAGGTAAAACAGACAAAAATCAATACTTACAGTTGCCATTTTATATTTGTTTATGTGACTTTTATTAGTATATATCTCTTTTATTAAATATAAGTTCCATAAGTACAAAGATAGGACTCATTTCTGTCTGCCATTAGAGTTCCTGTGCCTAATAGAGTGACTGGCACACAAATGCTTAATAAGTATTTGTTGAGTGAATTCAATAATGAATGAATTTTAGAAGTACATTCATATTAAATATGAACTGGACAGGATACAAGGCAGTGAGGATTCAGTGATGAATAAGCTAGGCAATATTCCTGCTTTCAAGGAGAAGTTTTAGAAAGGGGAGAAACAAGTAATAAGAGAATTTGTGATAGTAATCAGTGTTACAAAGAAATTAAAATAGGGTTTTAGGGAAGTGCTGGAGTGGAAGAGGTGACTTTAGATGGAAGGGTCATCAAAAAGTTCTAGGGCAAGTGACATGCGATTTAAGATGTGGATGATAAGAGAGGAGCCAGCCAAGGGTGGATCTGGGGGCAGAGAGTTCCAGACAGAAGGAAATGAATAAGCAAATTAGACAGGTTTGACAGAATCTGTTGACTGATTGGCTGTGGGAGTAAGAAATAGGCCTAGGATGATTCACAGGATCTGGAAAATGTTATTTCTATTATTTCTAAATGAGCTTGGGGATACTGGCTAAAGTACCAATAGTGATGTAAATATTCAGTTCAGTGCTGGAACTGTTGATTTTAAGGTACTTGAGATGCACTGAGATAAATACATGGTAATTTATCTCCAAGAAACTTTATAAGAACAGAAAGGGTATAGACTACAGCTCTAAAGCATTGTTAGGGTTCTTTAGATTAAACTTCTTGGCTGACAATATCGTCAGTTGACTACGTGTTCTGAAAGTCTTCCCAATACCTCCTACTATTCAGGACCAGCCAACCCTGTCCTGTTTAGGATTCTCTAACATGAATATCCAAACATAACATGACTATTAGTTATTGGTAGTCTTTAGACAGGACTAATTATTTCCAGGCAGAAATCTTGAAATCTAGACTCTTCTACTGCACTGTTCACTACAATGCTTCAACGCTGTTTTAATTTTTGGTTTCTTATAAAAATAGTTTTCACTTCTATTAAAAGATGGCCAAGGTTTGAGGGATCTCATCCACTAGTTTTGCTGAAATGTCCTACATAAAAACCTACTACCATTTTTTTTTTTCCTGTTCAACCTTCTCTTGGGGATTAGGTTCAATCTATGTGGTATACTGCAAATGTTTCAGTACTATCTTGGGCATGGACAGTTCCCTTTAGGCCTTTGATGAGAAGGGAGAAAATAAAATTTCTTTACTGAGGATATTTTTGTGGTTAATTTCTAAAGGCGTTATAATGACTAAAGACCATGCCATGTAAAAAGTGTCCTTTGTGAACAGATATAGCAGAGATTGTCTTGCTACATACACAACTGCTACAACTTCACAATGAAATATCTAAAAAGAGAAGGCTCGATTACAAGGAATTTGACCTGATAAACCTGTTCTATTTGTCAGGTAACTTTTAAAAAGTACCAGAAAGCTAGACTTTAGCAACTGATTTTATCAAGTGTGGGTAAGACCTGGTAGCCTCTTGTCTTTGAACTGCTAACATCATGATTTCTGGCTCTGCCACACATAGACACTGCATGATATAAAGCATAAAGAAAATGGCTTCTGGATTAGAATTAAGATTCTTGATTAGCTTTTTCTCCCGTTGCTATATGAATTGGACACTTTCATTGATAGCTGGATCCTGCCCAGTTTAACACTTTCTCTTCTTCAGCTTAATTTTCTATCTTCTTGGATGTTCAGTTCCATTCAGTTCAGTTGCTCAGTCATGTCTGACTCTTTGCGACCTCATGGACTGCAGCATGCCAGGCTTCCCTGTCCATCAACATTCCCTGAGCTTGCTCAAACTCAACTCCATCGAGTCAGTGATGCCATCCAGCCATCTTATCCTCTGCTGTCCCCTTCTCCTCCTGCCTTCAATCTTTCCCAGCATCAGAGTCCTTTCCAATGAGTCAGTTATTCGCATCAGGTGGCCAAAGTATTAGAGTTTCAGCTTCAGCATCAGCATCAGTCCTTCCAATGAATATTCAGGGTTGATTTCCTTTAGGATTGACTGGTTTGATTTTGGATGTACTTAGCTTTTCTCAAACCTGTTTTCTAGGCTCCTCCTTTTTAGTCTGATTATTACTCTTAGCTTTCAATTGGGTAAATTGCTTGTCATGTCCAGCAGGACTCATAATATAGATTGAATCTATTGCATTTTAGGAGTCAAAGTCCAGTAAAGAGCATTTGCAATTTTCATGTTCTCACTGCTAGATTTTTAATGATACTCTCATTTTTCTAAAGCAATATGTTGCCACAAGGTCATAGCAAGTTGTGTCCATTAAATATTAAGAATCCCATTTACTGAATTTACTCAAAGAACATTATGTATGAACCTAGAGAAATATCAATATGGTTGAAGATGTGGCAGATTATAATGCAAAGAGCTGCAAATTGCTGATAACAATTGAAGTAATTAATTTGTAGTTCTTTTCAACTTGTTTTATATTTGAAATGCTTTATATATACATAAAATAAAATATCACTTTCATAAATGTATAAATATGATCACATATATAGTTTTTTTCAGTATAGTTTTAATTAAATTTATTTATTTATTTATTTTACTTTTATGTCTTTTCCTCCTTCCTTTTAACTCTTTTACTCATTTCTCATCTTAACTCCAGTCTCAGGTGACCCAAATATATAACCTAGTATGCAGTCTATATTTTTCTCGATGCTTATATAATTAGATACAAATACATACAAATATAGAGTGTTGGCATTGCTATATAAAAATTAAATTACACTGTATGCCATCTTCTGAATCTTTCTTCCTTCAATAATAACTTACAGAAGTCATTTCAATGACTTTATCAACTCAGTACTATTATTTTAGTTAGCCTTCATTCTGTTAATTTTTATTTTTCCAACTTTTCTTTTGGGTACTACAAACAATGCTGACATAAACCTTGTAACTTAAGTAACCCCCAACAATGTTAGATACTATGTAGATACAGAGTCTAATTCCATTTTATTTCAAATGAATCATCAATTGTACCAATGGCACTTATAAAGTAATGTATCATCTTCCACTGCTTTAAAATACCCATTTTGTCATATTTAAAATTGCTATAGATACTGAAATCTATTTCTACCTTGCATTTATACATTGACGTGCTTTTTATTTTGACAATATTTGATAAGAATGATCTTGGCGAGGCAGCAGTGAGTGGTGGTATGAAGCAAGATCTCAATTACCTGCCCAGAATTGGACCGGAGTAGCCTGTAGGAAAACCAAGAATCCTGGCTACCAGACCAGCAAGGGTTAGTGTTTAGAAGCTATTTATCCCTGGATCTTTACCCTCAGTGAAAAAAGCCTTTATCAAAGACAGAAACTATAAATGCTGGTACAAAGTTTATTATTAAAGACATAGCATAACAACAAGTGGGAAAGCACACAAAGAAACAGTTTGTTCAGTTAAGACAGAAGGAAGGCAGAGACATGCACCCAGAGAGAAAGGGTGTGGGTGTCCCCCTTAGTGAGGAGGAGTGCGGTAATGAAGTCGTTCAGTCATTTATATAGATCAGTTCTTCTGGGTCTTCCTTCAGGCCAATTATCCGGCTTCTTCTCCCACATCTACCCTCCCCTGGGACCCTGCCCTAAGTGTGCACGCACCTCTCAGTCAAGATGAATTTTGAAGGCTTCTGGGAGGAACAGGCTCATGTGGCCTGGCATTTCCCCCCGACTTTTGACCCACAAGGAATCCTTCTGTGCATGTGTAGTGTCTCTCTTGTCCCAGGAAAAGGGGAGTGGAGATTTCTCAGTCTTTCACTCAAACATGGTTTTGCCCCTCTTTGTCTTTGCCATGATTATTACCTGGACTATTGCCATGACTATTACCCTAAGGTGTTTACAAGAGACAAAGACTGGGTACTCACTCTGTTTCTGTTGTTACTTCCATTTCAGAGGGCAAACAGGAAGCTTATTATAAATGCCTTAACTGGAGCCTATCTATCTCCTGTCTTGGGAAATACTAAAAATAATAAGTATCCAGTCTGAAACCCACTTCTTTGTGCCCCTTGAAATACAAACAGGAGGCCAGTTGTAGATGTCTACCTCCTGCCTCAAGAATATTTAATGCTATATTCTGATATTTGACAAGGCAAATTCTTCCATCATTAATACCTTTTGTTATACATTCTTGACCATTATACATAATTCCTTTTTCTCATATAAATTTTAGATTATTTTATCCAAATAAAAGCTTTTGGAATTGTAAGAGAAGATGAGTTAAGTAAATATTAAACTTCATTGGTAGTAATTTGAGAGAAATAATATTTTTATGATATTAAACTTCCCATATAAAATAATTTTTGTTTTCATCCATTCAGATTTTCTTTTATACTTTTCAATAAGAATTTACAGTTTTCTTTATGACTCTCTTATTAAATTTATTCCTAAATATTTAACTTATTAATAAAGAAAGATTTATGCATTTTTTCAAATATTAATTCATTTTATTGAAATCTAACTAACTGGAGTAAATTCTCTAGGAAATTTTTTTGTTTATTTAAAAACAGGTCAAAATGAACATATATTTTGTCAGTAAAAAAACTTCCACAGTTTTGGATTTTTTACTTCTTTCTCAACTTTGCAAGTTCTTAATAAAAGCATTTTATGTAGAAAAAGATTGACACTTAAAGTTTTATAATTTAGCTAAAAAAAGCCTCACCCAAAGTGATTAATTTACACTTGTCAAAAGAAAGAGATTTAACATCAGAATTCATTAACCCTATCTGACATCAGAGCAAAATCAAAGGGAATAAAAATTCCCTTATAATAAACTCAACTTATAATATAAGCTTTACTAACCAAAATGATAGACAGGATATTCAGATTCAGCTCAGTTCAGTTCAGTAGCTCAGTCGTGTCCGACTCTGCAACGCAATGGACTGCAGCACACCAGGCCTCCCTGTCCATCACCAACTCCCAGAGTTTACTCAAACTCATGTCCATTGAGTCAGTGATGCCATCCAACCATCTCATGGTCTGTCATCCCCTTTTCCTCTCACCTTCAATCTTTCCCAGCATCAGGGTCTTTTCCAATGAGTCAACTCTTCGCATCAGGTGGCCAAAGTATTGGAATTTCAGCTTTAACATCAGTCCTTCTGATGAACATTCAGGACTGATTTCCTTTAGGATGGACTGGTTGGATCTCTTTGCAGTCCAAGGGACTCTCAAGAGTCTTCTCCAACACCACAGTTCAAAAGCATCAGTTCTTTGGCTCTCAGCTTTCTTTATAGTCCAACTCTCACATTCATACATGACTATTGGAAAAACCATAGCCTTGACCAGACGGACCTTTGTTGGCAAAGTAATATCTCTGCTTTGTAATATGCTGTCTAGGTTGGTCATAACTTTCCTGCCAAGGAGTAAGCATCTTTTTATTTCATGGCTGCAGTCATCATCTGCAGTGATTTTGGAACCCCCCAAAATAAAGTCTGCCACTGCCAATATTCAGATTAGCTATCTGGTATAGTGTGTTGAATTTGGGGATCATAATTGATACAATAATGATAGTTTTGATGACATATATAGTAAATATACTATATAGGGATGTGATACTAACATAATATGTGATACTAACATAATATGTTAACATAATACTACTGAATAAGCAATCTGAATAATGCAAGACTGATAATGCATGTTTTCATTGTCTGAAAATTTTAAAAAATTATTGTCTTCATCTTGTTGCTGGAAATTATCAAAACTCTCTAATTGAGAATCACATTTATTAATGTGAACCTTATATATACAGAGAGTACAAACTGAATCACTCTCTGCAGAAGCATGCAATGTTATGGGTTGATGTGAAGCAGTGTATTTGAGTTTGAGATGATCTGGGGAAATTCGTTTGGGGGAAAGGGTAGGAGCTTATTTTTGTTTGTGAATAATGATGTTCATTTCCTGATCAGGGTTAAGAGTAGCAATTTATATTTGTAAAACCCATCTTCTTCCACTTAACTCTTTCCACATATTTATATAAAGTTTGTCCTTAATTGCCTCATTAGTCTCATTTTTCTATTAAACACTTTATTGCAATATGAATACAATCCAAATTTTATTCTTATTTCTCTATAAAGAGGCTCCTTGTTGCATGTCAACACAGAATCTCAACTAAACTGTTTTTTGTTTGATTATGAAAATTGTAGTCTTCCTACAAAAAACAACAATAAATTATCTCATCCCTTCAAAACTATGTGGAGTAGGGTCATCATTCAAATAACTCTATTCTTTCTATGTCACAGAATCAGGAAAAAGAATCTTCACTAAATATTTTTCTTATCACCAGCGATTATTTATTGAACTTGCTTTGCGACTTAACAGCAGCAGCAGCAGCAACAGGAAGAATCACCAGAAAACGAGAATTGGACTCGTTTGACTCGGAGAAGGCATTGGCAACCCACTCCAGTATTCTTGCCTGGAAAATCCCATGGGTGGAGGGGCCTGGTAGGCTGCAGTCCATGGGGTCGCTAAGAGTCGGACACGGCTGAGCGACTTCACTTTCACTTTTCACTTTCATGCATTGGAGAAGGAAATGGCAACCCACTCCAGTATTCTTGCCTGGAGAATCCCAGGGACAGAGGAGCCTGGTGGGCTGCCGTCTATGGGGTCGCACAGAGTTGGACACGACTGAAGTGACTTATCAGCAGCAGACTCGTATTAAATCAAGTCAAACATATAAAACTACTGCCAAAGTTTTCGTAAATTCAAGTGGGTGATATTAAGCAGAAGTTCTTACATTTCTTGTGTGTCCTCCCTAGGTTTTCTCATACCATAAGTTGCAGAGGCAAGCTTTGAATGTATTAAAGGATTCATGGCAACATTAAACAAGTCAACAATAAATAATTCAATGCAATGGCTATGAGAGTAAAACAATCTAACACAATATTTATGAAAGCATCCAGAATGTTCAACTATTCCTGCTCATTCTTATGTTACTGTTTGGCTGTTTGAATAATACTGCTCACTGCCTTTACCTGAACCAGAACTTGTTACAGCAGATTATTGACCTGAGCAAGGCATAGCAAAAATAACATCTAAATGTCAGTTGGAATTTGTCATGAGTGTGAAGTATTGATGGGGTTCTCTACAACATTCTGGTTAAGAAAAACTTTTAAAATTGGCTTGAAATAATTCTAAAGGTTTTTGATTTATCTTCATATGATCTTCATGGATATTCAGGCAATTACTGCTTTTATTTAAGACAAAAACATTCTGAAAACATAATAGATCTTAATATATTTACTATCAGGTAAGTATGGAAATACAAGGAAAGTTTAATACTTGACTTTAAAAGTGTCATAAATGTATAAATATTAGCAAATAACCAAAATATTCATATCTTCATTATTCACTGTGTGATCAAAATTAATAATTTGAAATGTTTCTAAGATTGTTTCTGTAAATAAACACATCTTCCTTCAATCACATTAATGATCCATGTGTCTACTCAAGGCTTTGATTAATTGTTTTGAATTGAGTAAGTCTGCTAGATTTCAGCATATGAACATGGGACACATAATATCTGACTTGGAGTGTGGTGTACAGTGGTGCATATACAATGTTCAGTTCAGTTCAGTTCAGTTCACTCAGTCGTGTCCGACTCTTTGCAACCCCATGAATCGCAGCATGCCAGGCCTCCCTGTCCATCACCAACTCCCGGAGTTCACTCAGACTCATGTCCATCGAGTCAGTGATGCCATCCAGCCATCTCATCCTCTGTCATCCCCTTCTCCTCCTGCCCCCAATCCCTCCCAGCATCAGAGTCTTTTCCAATGAGTCAACTCTTCGCATGAGGTGGCCAAAGTACTAGAGTTTCAGCTATAGCATCAATATACAATATTACCCATTGCAAATAGCTATAGGTGTGTTGCCTTCTGGTTATGTCTTCTGATTCCAAGATAAATAGGTATTCTCTGAAAACAAATGATATTTATTTCTTCAGTTCAGTTCAGTTCAGTCACTCAGTCTTGTCCGACTCTTTGTGACCCCATGAATCACAGCACACCAGGCCTCCCTGTCCATCACCAACTCCCAGAGTTTACCCAGACTCATGCCCATCGAGTCAATGATGCCATTCAGCCATCTCATCCTCTGTCATCCCCTTCTGCTCCTGCCCCCAATCCCTCCCAGCATCAGGGTCTTTTCCAGTGAGTCAACTCTTTGCATGAGGTGGCCAAAGTACTGGAGTTTCAGCTTCGGCATCAGTACTTCCAATGAACACCCAGGACTGATCTCCTTTAGGATGGACTGGTTGGATCATAAATATCATTTGTTTTGAGAGAATGCATATTTATCTTGGAATCAGAAGACATAGGTGTATTGCCTTCTGGTTATATCTTCTGATTCCAAGATATATATGCATTCTCTGAAAATAAATGATATTTATTTCTTCAGTGATTGAATAATAATTGATTGTTTAACTTTGTGTAACCTAGGATGCTAGACATTGAGGAGGTTACTATGATAAATAAGGTAAGGTAAGGTAAGCGAAGTTGTTCTGTCGTGTCCGACCCTTTGCAAACCCATGGACTATAGCCTACCAGAATCCTCCATCCACGGGATTTTCCAGGCAAGAGTACTGGAGAGGGTTGCCATTTCCTTCTCCAGTGGATCTTCCCAACCCAGGGATTGAAGCCAGGTCTCCCAAATTGTAGGCAGACACTTTACAGTCTGAGCCACCAATTGTTTGTTACAGTTTGAGCCACCAAATACGGTAAAAGGGCTAGCTAAGAGGACAGTTCTCAGGAACTAGAGGTCAGATCACTCAGGAAATGCAAAATGGGCACTTTCATTATGGCAATTTAGTACAAATATGTTATGACTCAAGGTTTAATGGGCCAGAGGGGTGATTCTAATATCAGTATTTGGCTTCCTGGATGCTGCTGTATAATTGCCAGTGTGAGGTACAGTGGAAAAAGCCAAAGTAGAATTGGTAAACTTGGAACCCAGGGCCCCTCTCAAAATTTTCAATTCAAAGGGTGAAAGAAAAAAGAGAAAAGGGAACACTCAGCATATGGTACTTCTATGAATTTCTTTTTTATCTTGACCAAGGACTACTGCATATTTGAATCCCTCTGAGAAGCTTCTCTTGGCTTCTTTTTCGTTTCCTCCCTCTGCAAGCTTAAGAACCATTTATCATGCATCTGCTTCAGGCAAACACTATTGGGTATCATACACACATGCACACACACACACGCACACACACACACACACACACACATATATATATATATATATATACTCTATAGTGCCTAAATATATGATACATATGGGAAATAAGTTTAAGGAGGATAAATCAATTGCTCTAAGGCACACATTATTAAGGGGTAAAAGACATTTCAATTCATATTTGTCTATTCTAAAGTCCAAGCCCCCTTCTCTTGGCCATGATGTTTTCCTGCTCCTGATGTAGGTAGGGAACCACAGGTTGAGTTAACAAAATGTATTCCAGATTTTACTTTGTGAACTTCAAAACAATCATATTGATATATTATGGAAATCTGAATTGGATTTTACTATTAAACTTCTGGAATAGCTCATTTAGCTGTTTTTTTTTTTTAAAGCAATATTTATTTTTTATTATATACTTTTCAAGCAATAGCTTCCTTATATATGAAATTAATAATGATTTCTGGATTTCCTTTGCATCAGGCCACCCCAAGTATGATGATTAAAAAATAGTTGATGATATACCAAAAATTCTATTCCTGTTTAATTTTACTTGTTTAGTAGTAACAGAGGGAAAATCAGTATGGACTTTTGTTAGAAAATGCAAATAGAGAAAACAGAAAAATACATTTTTTAGAAGAAATTTTTAGGAAGTCAGTTATCCCTGTTATAATTACATTTAAAGTTTTAATTTTAAAATAATCTAGATTTACTTATTTAATACTTATTTTCCAGGTAGAATAAGAATAGCAAACACAATCAGCTTGTTAAATGGGATTTTGTATCATCTATCCAAAACCTCATAAATGGAATGTCTGCTGGATTCTATAAGGGAGTAAATTTTAATCATGAACCAATATTGAATGGTAGCCATTGTAGTTGATAGAAAAAAATATTGGGTAAGTTACTGAGTTACAACTGAAGAAAGAATTTCAGGTTTCTCACTATTGCTATAAAAGGTAACAGCTATCCATTGCCCAAATCAATTGAGTTCATATTTCTCCTCTATTTTCTCCCACACTTTGCTGAGTTTCAGTTTTGCCTTAATTTTGGATTTGATTCTTTCAACATACTTCCTTCTATGATGGCCCAAATACTTTTAAATGAAAAATTAACTATCATGAATTATATCCAAAAGGAAGAAATAAAAGGTGTTAAATTTCTTAACAATAATTCAAGTAGAGCAGAATTCCATTAAAATGTCACTTATTTTAAAATTTAAGATAGGTCACAATTCACTCAACAGTGGTTCCTTCACTACAACAATGAAACACACTGTGTATAATCTAGTGTCTTTCTTTGCTTTGTTTTACTGTTCATATCAAGGGGATATGCAGTATTTGCATAGGGGTATCAGGAATAATTTAACGATTTTGTAAATATTTCCAAGCAGAATGCATTTAACAAGTTCTATAAACCTTGGTAAAATATGTCTATAGAAAATTATAATTGCTTTATGGATATTCTGATACATAGTGTTTTAAATGGTTTGCCTTCCAGGCAACAATTTGGCAATCTAGAAGAGGCCATATTGTCTCACAGTACACTGTTTCTTTGTTATCTCTTTCTTTAGAACACATTTTCATTTTATATAATGCTATGGAAATTTATTCCATATAAAATTATTATAATAAATTTCCTTACAAGGAAACATAATCAAAGAATATATCCAGAGATGAATTTTTAAATTAAAATATTAACACATAGATTAGTCCAAAAAAAGTAAATAAAGTTATAACTAATTGTATCAGTTTAAGCCAAATTTTTATATTGTTAAAAATTTTTTAAATTGAAATATAGTTGATTTACAATGTTGTGTTAAGTTCTCCTGTAGTCCAAAGTGACTCAGTTATACATTCTTTTTTTTGGCATGGCATGTAGGATCTTAGTTCCCTGACCAGATCCCTGAACTGTGCCCCTGAAGTGGAAGTGCAGAGTCTTAACAATTGGAGTGCCAGGCAAGTCCCCCTGTACATTCTTTTTTATTATCTTTCTATTGTGGTTTATCACAGGATATCAAATGCAGTTCTCTATAATATGGTAGGACCTTGTTATTTATTCATTCTATATGTACTAATTTGCATCTGCTAACTCCAAATCTTACCTGCTTCCTGAGAAACCTGTAAGTAGGTCAAGAAGCAACAGTTAGAACTGGACATGGAACAACAGACTGGTTCCAAATAGGGAAAGGAGTATGTCAGAGCTGTATATGGTCACCTTGCTTATTTAACTTATATGCAGAGTACATCATGTGAAATGCAGGGCCGGATGAAGCACAGGCTGGATCGAGATTGCAGGGAAAAATATTAATAATCTCACATATGCAGATGACACCACCTTTATGGCAGAAAGTGAAGAGGAACTAAAGAACCTCTTGATGAAGGTGAAAAAGCTGGATTAAAACTAAATGTTCAAAAAATGAAGATCATGGCAACTGGTCCCATCACTTCATGGCAAATAGATAGGGAAACAGTGGAAACAGTGACAGACGTTTTTCTTGGACTCCAAAATCCCTGCAGATGGTGACTGCAACCGTGAAATTAAAAGATGCTTGCTCCTTGGAAGAAAACCTATGACAAACCTAGACAGCATATTAAAACGCAGAGACATTTTGCTGACAAAGGTCCATTTAGTTAAAGCTATGGTATTTCCAGTAGTCATGTATGGATGTGAGAGTTGAATCATAAAGGAGCTTGAGCACCAAATAATTGATGCTTGTGAACTGTGATGCTGGAGAAGACTCGTGAGTCCCTTGGACAGCAAAGAGATCAAATCAGTGAATCCTAAAGGAAATCAACTCTGAATATTCATTGAAAGGACTGATGCTGAAGCTGAAGCTCTAATACTTGGGCCATCTGATGCAAAGAGCCAACTCATTGAAAAAGACCCTGATGCTGAGAGAGATTGAGGGCAGGAGAAGAAGAAGGCAACAAAGGATTAGATGGTTGAAAGGCATCACTGACTCAACGGACATTAACTGAAATGAAAGTCATTTAGTTGTTTTGACCCTTTGCAACCCCATGGACTGTACAGTCCATGGAATTCTCCTGACCAGAATACTGGAGTGGGTTGCCATTTCCATCCCCAGAGGAACTTCCCAAACCAGGGATTGAACCCAGGTTTACCACATTTCAGGCTGATTCTTTACAGCTGAGCCACCAGGGAAGCCCCAGTAGACATGAGTTTGAGCCACTCAGGGAGATATTGAAGGACAGGGAAACCTGTCATGCTGCAGTCCATGGGGTCACAAAGAATTGGACATGACTGAACAATTGAACAACAATAACAAAAACTCCAAACTCTCCCTCCATCCCTTCCCTGTCTCCTCCTTAGAAACCACATGGCTAATTTTTTTTTAAACCAAAATACAGCAATACCAACTTGATAACTGTAATGTACTCTCTTCAAAGCTAAGGATCAGTGAGATGACTATAATGTATGCAAGGGAAATTAAAATAAAGAAATACAATGTGCCTCATACCTGAGTTAATTTTCAATAATCAAGAGCCAGCTGCAGTGGACAAAATATTTAATGAGAAAATAACACATAGTTTAACTTCCTACTCAATTGTGGTTCTTTCAATTAATCAGGTTTTCACCAGGTGCCCACCAAATGCTTGGCAATATTTAAGGAAAGGAGAAACTTCCTTCTGCACTACACTGCCTGCATTCATTCATCAAATGTTCTTTGAAAGCCTCCCTTATATCTCATTTTGTTGTCAATAAAAAGATCAATAAATAAGATATAATTCTTTCCTTTAAAAATTTACAGTCTTCTTGGGGATATACTGATAGGCAACAAATCCAATATAATGTGATAAAGGCTATCATAGAGGAATGTACAAAACGCTGTGGTAGCAAAGTGGAAGGAATAATTACTTGTATCTGCAGAGTCAGGAAACACTTTATAGAGAAGTGGCATTTGGTCTGTACTTTAAAGATTCATAGTATATCAAAAAAGAGAGAAGCTCAAATAAAACATTTCTTCCTGACCCTTTCACATCCTCAGTTACTTCCATCTCCCATTTTGGATTCTGTAGCCCCAGATCCCAGCCACTCTTCTGTCAACATCCTAAATTCCCTTGCCCCTCTCCTGCTCCATCTGGTGTGCCTGGCCAAACCCAGCCAGCTGTCTTCTAAGCCCGCAGCAAAGTAACTGACTTTCTGAAGTCTGCTCAACTCTGCTGAATGGATTTCTTTCACATGTATAACCTTAAATTTCAAATGGGGAGTCAACACTGCCAGAGGATTCTATGACGCTGACCTACTGTATTCACTTTCCCATTTTCTAAGAGAACTTATTTCTCTTTCACACTTTCTCTGATCTCCTCAAATCTCCATTATCCCATACTCCCTCTCAGGTGATGACTCTTCATGCCTCATAGAGAAAATTAAAGCAGTTAGTTGAAAACGTTCTTCTCTTTCCACTTTCAAGGCACCAATCTATGTATCTATCTTAAAATCCATTTTCTCTAGAAACCTTATGTTTCTGTGTGAGAAGCATCCTTGTATTTCTACAGCCACTTCCTCCATTTGTGCTCTGCATCCCATTCCCTCACATCCTCTTGTAATTATTTTCCTTCTCTCCTGCATCATTAATTCTTTTGTTTCTATTGCATCATTTCTATCAACCTGTAAATACGCTTTAACATTATCATTCTTAACAAAATCTTTTTTAAATTTTTAATTAATTAATTAATTAATTTTATTTTACAATATTGTATTGGTTTTGCCATACATTGACTTGAATCCACCATGAGTGTACATGTGTTCCCCATCCTGAGCCCGCCTCCCACCTCCCTCCCCATCCCATCCCTCTGGATCATCCCAGTTTTCCTAACACCATACCCCTATGCAGTTACTGCTACCTTTTTGCTTTTCATTCTGCACCTAAACTCCTTGAAGGAACCCTCTGTACTTGTTCTCCTCTTTTGCTAATCTCTGCTCTTTCCTCAACCACTCCAATGAGACAACAGATAATGCATTACTGAAATAGCTCTTATCAAGCTCCCATCAATGCCCTAGATCTTGCTCAGTTTTCTGTTCCCATTATACTTGACCTCCGACTAGCGACTAGCGTTTGATACAATTGACTCCTCCCTTCCTCTTTTATTCTTCCTGCAATTGGTTTCCTTCTTAACTCTCTTGTTATTCATCCTGAGGGGCTTCTGTAGGATCCTCTCTTCCATACTTAAACTATAAATATTAAAGTGTCCTGGACTTACTCTGGGTTCTCATCTCTTCTCTATTTATACTCTCAACTGGTTACCTCGACCAATCTCTTATTTTTAAATATCATCTATAGAGCGATAACTCTTATATTTATATCTCTATATCCCTGAGCATCTCATTTATTCAAATGCCTACACTTAGGCATCTCCATTTTTTCATTGCTAAGGTCAAACTTATAATTCCTGCATCTGTTCTTCAGTTTTTTTCCATATGAGGAAATTATGCTACCAGCCATCTTGTTAGTCAAATGTAATCTTTGGAAATTCTCTTTAATTTCTTCTTATTTCCTTATCTACTCCTCTCACCACAAATTCTTTTCATCAGCAAGGTTCCACTTCCAAATGGATCCCAAATCTGACCACTTAACCAACTCCAGAGTACTATCCTACCATAATTTCTTATCTGCATTATCACAGTCACCTCCTAATTGATGTCCTTTCAGTTTTGTCCACTAGAACCCCTTCACTGTGAAGTGGCCAGACAGATCTTTGTAAAGCTTTGATGAAATCACACATCATCCTTGCTCAAATCTTCACATGACTTTCATTACAGTTAGACTATATCCTGATTTCCAAACATGGCTCACAAGACACGTCACCATTTTGCCCAACCTGCCTCTCCACTTCGTGTGCATTATGTTCTGGCTGTGCTGGCCTTTTTGCTCCTGCCACGTCAGGCTTTGCTCCCATCACAAATCTGCTGTTCCTTGTTGTTTTTGCTGTTCCTCTAGAACTTTGTATTACTCTCATCATTTAAATCATGCAAAGGCCATGTTTTCACCAAGGTGTTTTCTGACCAGGCTGGCCAAAAAAGAATTTTAAAAATCCAGCAAACCATTAACCAACTAAACAACTACTCCAAACTCAACCACTTTCTATACTGTCATCCTGTTCTCTTTATAGCAGTTACTTGTCTCAGTCACTTATTTATGTATGTGTTTGTTGTCTGTCTCCCTCAACTACACTTGAATAGTTGTAGCTTTTGAATAAAAGAGAATCCATCGTTATAGTTCATTGTCATATTGTCATATCTTCTAACATGTAGAATAGTGTCTGACACATGCTAGGTATATACTAAAAGTTATTTTTAAACTGACTTATTCATTATATGAACTGAGAATTTATTGCCAAATGTACAGAGGCACACACTTGCATGTTATATTTAGGGGAGTAACTGGAGAGAACTTAGGGAGTCAGACTATGAATGGTCTTGAACTCTAAGTTTAGTGGTTTGGATGTTATTGTAAAATCAATGGAAAGTCAAAGATTTAAAACTATATTCTCTCTTAAAGTCTGTAGTTATGAGATCTTTCTTTTATAAGACTAAAGTAAGTGTATTTTAAAATTATTTCTACTAAGTTGGATTTAATATTTAAAGAGATGCCTTTAAGAGTCTATTTAGTATAAGCAATGTTTTTGCGTTTGAAAATTTCATGAAATATTTAATCAAAATAAAGCTTTTGCCTCCAGAAATCTGTTTAATTTAGAAATGTTTTACTAAATCAAAAGAGTCAATAGCTTTAATGTAATTAAATCACATAATTTATTTATCTAAGTTGCAACTGAACATGTCTTAATAGAGAATGTGTAATTCTTACTTTTTAACCGCTCCATTTGGTGCATTTTCTACCCCATTGTTTTAGAACGATCATAAAGGAACATCTAAAGCTTGGTAGGAATCATAGTGCTTTAATCTGATTAATTTTATTTTTAATCTTACTTATAAAATTATACAGTATTTACTTTATAACTAGAAAAGTTACTGTGTTATGTTGTACTACAGGTTAACAGAAGTCTTTTTAATATACTGAAATAAATTTAACTACAAAAGAAAATGAATAGAAACACAATATAGCTAGGTAAATTTTGGTATCATTTTGAGCATAAATGTAAAACTAAACGTAATGAAATAGGAAGTTTGGCAAGGAAGAATTCACAATTTTTAAAAGCCATAAAAGGGCAAATAAAATCTTGTGTTACTAAAAGGCAGTATAAAATATACATCCAAGGAAATTAATGTCAGGGAGTTAATATCTTCTGTGAATTTTTACTTTTAATATTGCTCAGGCACTGATCTTAAATGTCATAGAAACTGTGGAAAACTATAGCAATTTAGAAATAGTTCCCTTGTGTCTGTTCAGCAGAACATCAAGTTCCTTTAGGATGTATTTTGCATATTGAAAGACCTGAATTAACCCCAACCTGAGTAGAGAGAAAAGTGGAGACATGAAGAAAGCAGGAAATTTCTGGAAGTTAGATATGTTTCACTTGTTTTCATGTGTCCTATTGAGCCAATTATCAGTAATAGTTTGTTGTTTAGTCATCATGAGTCCTTCTTAAAAGTGAAAATCAAAACATGGGTGGCAGGGAAATCTTTTAAAATGCCGGAATAAAGCATATTTCCCAGCAATCAGTTTTTTTTTTTTCCCCTGCACTTTCCAAAAAACTAGAGGAGGACCCTAGTGAAAATCATTTTACCAATTCCTGTTGCATGTCCATTGTTGCTGAGACTGTCATCCCAAAGTTAGTAACTGAGAATGAAAAAGCATACTGCTCAGCAGTTGCTTCCTTGAGAGTTGGACTGTAGAGTTGGGGCTTCAAATAACATATTTAAGATGACAAAAAGTTTCCCACAAAATGAAGCTTATTAGAATTCTGAGTCAGACTATAATCAGATCAAAATTCCTGTGAAAATTTAGCCTTGAAAAAATTCTAGCAGATTTTTTAAGCTACCAGTATGAATGCAGAATTCATGGCTAATTTCACAGGACAAGTGATGAGAAAATTCAGGGATGATTTGGAGTTTTTCAGAGAGAAAAATGGAAGATTCCAAGAAAGATGCTTGGAGATACAAAGGTGCCTTGTAAACTGTTTTCATCTGAGATTCCCTGTGGGACAGTGAATATTGAAAGATGATGGCACTGGAAATGTTGGCTCCCAGTTATGTAGGGTCTGGACATGTTTGTCTTCTGCAAGCTGTGTGTAGTCAGCATGAGCTTTTACATTGACATATGTCATGGTGTATTTTAGTAAGAAGCTCTGACAATAATAAGGAGATGGATTCCACTGGAAGAGAGGATGAAGGATGAGTTTTTGGTGGTTAAGATGAGTAATATTAAAGATCACAAGTAGGGCAATGATAGAAGAAAGAGAAGAGTGACATAAGTTTTTGGACATAAGTGGATTTGTGGGTCGTAGGAGAGGAAAATAGTATTGAGATTTCTAATTTTTGTAATTAGGTGGGTGGTACTGTCACTAAAGAGTATGTAATAAGATGCCTGGAATTTCTGTTTGGTTTGGTTTTGCTTGCAAACAAGTATGAAGATGATTTCAATTTTGATATGTGGTGAACATTCCATCTGAGATCTGGTTATTGGAAAATGGAATTGGAAATCAGATAGATGTTTGCAATGCACCATATCTGAAACCACAGGAGTAAATCTGTTAGCTAGGTCCTTTGTGTCTTTGTATATTTTTTTGGGCCAAGACTCTGAGACCAAGATCAATACTAATGTAAAGTTCAGAATATATCTTTAATAAAGACACTACATTTTTTCATAAAGGGGAGAGCAATCATCCACATTAAATTGTCTGAATTTGCAAATCTGCAAATAGTGGGTATGTTCTTTTTGGTTCTAAGATAGAAGGCAGGAAAAGAAGGGGATGACAGAGGGCAAGACAGTTGGATGGCATTACCGACTCAATGGACGTGAGTCTGAGCAAAATACAGGAGATGGTGAAGGACAGGGAGGTCTGGCATGCTGCAGTCCATGGGGTCACAAAGAGTTGGACATGACTGAGCAACTGAACAAGAACAACAAAGAGTTTTTATTTATTTTTTATCATGTCTTATTATCTGAGTTCATTTCACCCAAAGAAACTTCAAATCTTAGAAAACAGTCGTTAAGAATTGATTGGTAGATATTTAAACTTTTTATATACTTTACTGAGACTGAGAGACAATTATTTATACAATTCTTGTTACAGTACTATTTGAAGAATACAAAAGACATATTAGCATTAAATGCTATTTAAAAGATTTAAATATTACAGAAAATACAAAAATACCTTGTTTCCTTTCTAATAAAGACATTTTTTGAGATAAAAAGAAAAAAATATTTAATTCATTCCAATCTTTTCTTGAACCCTCTTAGGTTGTCTAAGTACCATAGTATACAACTTTTGCTTTAACAGTTTTCTGGTTCTAAATGATCACAAGACTCATTTTCATCAACAATTACCCAAAGAATATTCCACAGTTTAAAGAAGGCAATGACCACCCAATATTCTTTTAAAATAATGACACTGAAGTTCAGAGAAGTTAAATAATTCATAAACAAGAAGCAAGGGCCTGAATACAAATCCAAGTTTGCCTGCAAAGCAAATCCTCATTTAAGTACATTCTGGCTCTTCTCAGCTAAAATAAAACAGGTTCAGGCTAATTGTTCCATGAGAGTCTAAACCTTGAGATCTTATGAAACTGAAGTTATAGAACTTTTAACCTTGCTATTATATCAGGCAGTTTTCAATCTTTCGGTAAATTTAATCATCAGGGATCAGAGTGGCTATTGATTTGAAGTCTCTGAAAACAGCGATTTGATCCCATGGTTTTATGTGGCTTTTGTGCCCTCCTGCTAGCTCCTCGCTGGACTTGACACATTTCCTAACCATAATACTCTCAGTTTTATCTTATGCTGAAAATATAAGGCTAAAAAGAAATATAATTAGCTCACAAGACAGAGAGCTCACACTCTTGTGAATTGTCGGAAAGTGTGCTGTGCCCTGCCAGTGCTAAGTCGCTTCAGGTGAGTCCGTCTCTTTGAGACCCTATGTACTGTAGCCTGCCAGGCGCCTCTGCTCATGGCATTCTCCAGACAAGAATTCTGGGGTGGGTTGCCATGCCCTCCTCCGGGGATCTTCCCAACCCAGGGATAGAAATCACGTTTCCTGAGGCTCCCGCAGGGTAGGCAGATTCTTACTGCTGAACCCACTGGAGGGAAGCACATCAGAAAGTGTATGTTTGATATTTTCAAAGGGAATCTAAAATAATTACATTGTTAGGATGCATTATAATTTAAAGAATGTTTTTAAAATCTTAAATGTCATAATTATCACTTATTTCAGTTGAATTTAAAATATAAGACCATGTGATAAGAGGTAAAAATAAGTCCTAATTCTAAGTGCAATTCTCTAAAACCAGAGGGGATTACCATGGTTATCCTTGATTAGGTACTTGTTACATTGTCACTTTTGATAAAAGTAACCCAGAATGGGATGGTACCATGGGTTTCACAAAACATCAAGCCTTATAAATTGATACTAATTGGTAAAAGTATAAGGTAATACAATTATAAAATCACATTGTATCCAATTATGTATTATTGTCACAAAACCAGTTAATAGAAACATCAAAAGCTATTCTGTAAGCTGTGCCTGAATATAAATTTTTTTCTGTTACAATAGCCCCAAGGAACCTATTGATGTATTTCATTGTAGCAACTAGTAGAGTGAAGCCAAATGAGATAAATTTATTAATAGGACACTGAAATAAGACTAGAATATGACTTAGTCACATCTGCCCAGTTCAGAATACATATTATTTTATGGATTTTTCTTCATTATGCTGACAATGATAACTGGTGGGAAATAAATAACAAAGGAAGAAAGGCTTTTAAAAAGAAAATGTGTCAAATACATTACATTTTTGTAAGTCTGACTTAAGAGTAATCTTACTTTAAAAGAATAAATGAATTTATATGAAAATTAAAAATGTAATTTGCAAATAAATAGAAATTTGAGTGAAAATTATGAATATGGAGTGTTTATTGCCATTCAGGTTAGGAAAAAGCACATATATATTCATATATGTAAAATGTTTATCACTGAAATTTTTATTTTTATGAATAGTTAAGCATTTTAGTACATAAATACATACTCTTCCCTTGCACACTATAACTGCAAGTATTTGAGACATGAAACTGATAATTTTCTGTGTTGATAGTGACTTTTTTAATTTTTAAAGAGCTTCCTTGAAAATAGTTTTTTAAAATGATTTTTTTAATGTAGAAACAATACAAAAACTTACAAAAAAATTCAAAGTATCATACAAATAACTTTTCTGAACTACTTGATAGTAAATTCAGAACTGGGGCACCATCATTTCCCAATACTTTGGTGTATATTTCCTATAAATTAGAACATTTTCCTAACAAACCAAAACACAATCATTCAAATCAGGAAATTAACACTGATACATTGTTACTATTTAATTCTCAGACCCCATGCAAGTTTTGCCCTTGTTTTGCCCAGAGCCCCAATAGTGTTGTTTTGTTTTGAATAGCAAAAGCATCAATTCAGAGTCACTGCTTTTAGTTATAATGTCTCTTTACTCTTCTTCAATCTGAAACATTCTCTCAATCTTTTCTCCGCTTTCATGATCTAGCGTCTTGTTTCAATTTATAATTCAATTTATAATTTTTCTTCAAGTATGTACAAATAAGGTCCAATGTTTCTGCACCTTCTGTAAATATATGTGTGTGTCTTTAGGCATTCACAATAGAGTTTCTGAACCTTTTCTTTTAGGTGGAGGAAATACTTAATAAAAGCAATGGTGCTCAAGGAATAAAGTGATATAAATAATAGATGCATCGTTTATTAGTTTTCAAGGATATATATCCTAGTAGTTTCAAAGCATCATTCATGCTTGTACTTGGCAAAGTTTCCTTTTCAATTTTTCCCTAATGAGTTTTTTCTATGGAGAGTTCAAAAACTGTCACAGATGATAGTGAAATAGAATGATTATTTTAACAACTCCACAGAAAATTTGCTCAGCAAAATATTATCTTTTGAGTGAATATACTAGAAGAAGTTACACAATTAAAATAATCCATTCAAAGAGGGCCCCCTTTTTGGTGCTCTGTCGTAGTATACTAGGTATTTTGGTATGGCTTATTTTATATAAGTGCCAAATAATGTGCTTCTAGGTAAAAATAAAAATGTGAAAACTCACAATGGGCCATGAATATGTTGAAATAGAGACAATTTGGCTTACACAATTAATATGCATCTGGATCCCATTGCTTTTGTCAGCTTCACAGAGGAGTCTAGGGTCTAAAAGTTGTCCCTATGATGTTCAGACATCATTTCCCTAACTTGAATCCCTTCCTCCAAAACTCTTAAAGATTCTTATCCATCAAATTCATTCATTTTTCCTTTTCTGGATTTGTTTACCAGGGTTTACTTATTTATTGATATTGCCCCAGCAATTCTACTGGAACATGTTTGAAATATTCCTCTCTTAGTTGCTGTATTATGACCACAGACCAAGGAATCACACTTTATGCCTTATGTACTCAAGTGGCAGGGCAAAAATAAAATGAATATTGGCTTAAATCGTGTTTCCTTTTCTTCAAACTATTTCATATTTTTGTCATTATCACAGACACATTTATACAACATCATATTTTAGCTCAAGCTGAAACAGTCATAGTCATAAAAATTTATCAATGGATAGGCCATATTTTAACTTTAAGGTTTTAGAAAAATTCTCATAAAATGGAAAATTTCTGTTTAAGGATAAAACTCACCATTATTAGGGACCATTTGTATGCTGTTAAATTACTTTCATGGAAATGGTTCTTAAATTTCATTTAAAAGAATTGTCTTATTTCTTGTTTTTATCTTGACAGATGTTTCTTAGCTAAATGTATCACTTTTTAATGACAAAATAAAAAAATAAGTTACACTACTTTTGGATATTCTTTAGTTGTTATAAATATTAATGCCTTAATTTGAAATTATTTTCTTCCCTTGTCATGCCTTGCCTGTTATATGTAACTTGAAACTACCTGAAGCAGTGTGTGTACATGTGTGTGTGTGTGTGTGTGTGTGTGTGTAGGTTTAACATTCAAGGCTCACTTATCAGCCATTGAGAACTCACTAACCATTTATCCTTTTTTGCTTTCTTGATGCTCTTCAAAGACTCATTTTAATATTTGGTATCCCATATAATTTTCTATGGGAAAAAATACAAGGGACACAAAATGTCCAGGTCATATGACAGGTATTTCTCTCTGTGAATCTATATATCAGCTTTCTTGTTTATTCATTAAGTGCTCCCTATGCACTGGGCATTGTTTTAGGCACTGGAGATTCAGCAATGACAAAACAGAAAAAAACCTTTTTCTTAACAGAATTTAATGTTCTCCTGAGGAGTTCATTTCCAAGCAAACGGAGTCAATACAATTCAGGGAGCCATAAGTGAGAAAATCAAATGTAATAGTGAGATGATATAAAGGCAAAGAGAGAGCAACATTATATGATGTGATCAGGGAAAGCCTCTGAGGAGGCACCATTTGAAGAAAGATAGGAATCGTAAGGAAGATCTAACCTGCAAAGATTTGAGGTAAGAGAATTTCAAAGAAAACAGCTAGTGCAAAAGCTGCAAAACAGGAACGTACTCATTTTGGACTCTTCAAAATTATAATTAAGAGGATAATTCTGCTATGAGGAAACATATTATCATCGAATTTAAAGTTTTTTTCTTTCTGGTTATTGAGTTTTTTCCGGATGTTCAATGTCCTCAATTATTACACATAATCAAAAGTGATTGTGTCAATGATTTTTCAGCAAATGTGTACCCGAGGAATTTAATTTTCTCACTCATTGATATATCTAGAAATGTGATTGTAAAGGAACAGTGTGGAAAAATTTATAATGCTAAATTCTAATTGATAATAGAATTTGTTCTAGAATCTGCACATATCAAGATGTCTCTATCAGTTTACTTTAGAAAGTCATATTTTAATTCTCTATATTTTTACATTTTTTATACCTTGTTAGGCATGTGAACTTTAAGACAAAAAGAAGAAAAAACCCACTGAGGATCTGCTAAAGACCTGACATCATGTTTGTGTCCATGAAGAAATCATGAGTTATCTGTTCTTGCAGTAATTATTCAAAAATTAAGTTTCTTCCTAAAACTAACTCTCTTCCTTTATTTTCATTGGAAATGCAAAATAAAGCACAGTAGAAAGCTCTCATGTATCTCCCCATTAGAGGTCTAGACTGGTGATCAGAAAGCACTATGGATAAAGCATACTGAAAGCACAGTTAACTTTTTTTCAAGACAGAACTTTTTGCAACTCTAATTTTTGTAGACATCAAAATAAGATAAAGTTCTCCATATAATATGCATGTCCTTGGTTCTGTTTATTTTTTTCTATAAAGTAAAAATTAAGCACACTAGATTGAAAATAACTGAAGATTTTAAAAATGGAAAAACTGTAACAGCTATACTAACGGTACAAATGCCAACAGTCCACCAAGAAGATGCAGTTTCATTTCTACATATCTTTACACTTTTTCAATGACAAAGTTAAATGCTTATTATTCTACTTGCTTGAATTTTGTTTAATAACTGATACTCAGTCTCACAATCTACAGAATACCCGTGTACCAATTATGAGCATTATTATTCACTACTCTGAAATGTTCACTCACCTATCTCATATAAAGACTGTATTAACAATCTATGGTCAAGCTTTAATTTATATTTAAAATGTATATTTAAAAAATACATATTTGAAGAACTGTGTCAGATTTATTTATTATTTTATGTCAAAATTATTTAAGAGCAGAAGGGAAAGGAGTCTTTTCTACACCATCAATATTTTCTCCTTAACTCAAATGTTTATATTTAGAGGAAAGAGACAACTGCTGTTTCACCATAGTTTATCTTGTACTTAGCTTGTTTCCACTTTACTTTAAATGTAGACATTGAAAACATGGGGGATAGAAATGAATTTGCAGTAGATTAATGCTGAATAAGTAACACTCAATCATATTCACGTTTCTGTTTGTGCCCCCAACATGGAAGAGGTGCCTTCCATTAAACCTATGTATAATGCTTTGGCTTAGTGAAAAACCACTCAAAAAGGCAGGGTGTCTAGATACAGAGACATCTACTTTTCATGTTCTCCCCTTGTCTACCACTTATGGAGGAATGAACTGATGTTTAATCTCTATGCATAAATTTAATGAAATTCATATAATTATTGGAAGTTTTATATTGTACTGATAGAATTTTCATACATATTTATGTATCAAAATGTATTTGAGAGTATTTTATTGCTATATTGTCTGAAAAAAAAACAATGAAATTCAGTGTAGTTTGCATAGAGAAAGAATATAAAAACAGGAAAATAAAATTAAGTTTTGGTTCAGCAGATGAAATGTCACTAAATCCTGCTGATATGCTTGAAGAATTAATCACTGTACTCAATGTTTTTATGCAATACTACAAGAGGGTTAAAACAGCAAGATAGTACTTTCAATATTTTAACTGTAACACATACAAATCATAATAATTTATCTGAGTAAAAATAATCCCCACTTTAAATAAATTTTGACTTTCAAAAATATTTTTTCTATATAGCACACATTCTATTATTAGATATAAATAAGGCAAAACAGGATGGAACAAACAATTCTATTAAACTAAACACTGTATAAAATTTTGGTGATTGTTTTATACAAAAGTATCCTGTGTTTTTATGTAAACCATATTTTACATAGACTATTATATACAGGTACAGTTTGAAGAGTGTATAAATACATATTTTCTGCCAAGTCATTATAGGATCTCTAGAAAAACTTCATTTTTATGAAATATCTTTTATATTTTTTATTTGAAAACTATCACAATCCATAAATTAGCTTGAAAAGTTAAGCATTTGAAACTCGTGATTGTTTGAGGGTCATAGAAATGTCAGTTTCATAGGTTTCAAGGCAGTAACTTCCTGGTACGTATGTTCAGTTATGACAAGAATCTTAAATGGATTCTTCCCATTTTTACTTGTAATTATACAATTTTATAAGGCAGGATACATTCTTACTTAATATGAATCTCTTATAGTATACTGTACTTTTCAGCCCCTAGAAAAATATTGTAGAAAAATTAACTCAATCATAATGACAAAACATAGCTAAAATAAAAATAGTCCTTTTTCTTCCTACTAGTGAAAAATCACCATTAAAAATTTCAAAAATACTCAGTCACTTACTTTGGTAGAGTTTTCAAGTGATTTTCTCTTAACTCCAATATCCGCAATTTGGCAAGTCTGTAGAAATGAATTTAAAAATTTGTTTCTTGATATTTCTCTATAAAACAATATTTTTATGGTAAACCAAATTGTTACTGTGTTAACCAAATGACTATGTCCAAACATTAAAAACCATGGTTATAGATCTTTAAGAATTATATAAATTGATTATGAGTAGGGTTGTATCAATATTGGAGAATGATAAATACCACTTTCCCAAACTTTCCTAAAATCTTGCAAAGATATCACTGTCTTAATCATCTAAATTTTCTGTTTTATAAAAATACATTCACTGTTGTTTCATCATATGCATTCAAATTATTGAATATTTACTAAATACTAAGTATTGAGTTCACTGAAACATGGTAACAATTTTCCTCAAGAGATGACAAATGGATTTTTAAAGCAAATGATAAAGCATAGTGGTTAAAAGCTTGAGCTTTGTGGTCAGATATATCTGGGTGAAATCCAGACTCTTTGTATTCTATCCGTATGACACCGGTCAACCCCTCCTAACTCCAGTTTCTTCATCTGTAATGAGTATGTAATAATAGTACAAAATTTATATGATTTTGAATGTTAAATGATGTCATCATACATGTAAAACATAATACGTGGCACACCATAAGTTTTAGTGAATGTTACTTATTCCTGTGGAGCCCTATACCAAGGTCATAGTTGTAAAGTCTTGTTACCAAGGCCACAGATCTGGAACTCTGCACCAAAGTCATCTGCAGAACTGACCGAGCTGTAGTTCCAGACACTGACTTTTGCTGAGCCCCTCTGATCTAAACTGACTAACTCCTTGACCCCATATTAGGTAAAAATATCCACCTTCGTACTCACCCTATAGCACCCTAACCAATCACCTAATGCCAGTCTTCCAGCAATAGTTTTCTTTGTCTTGAGACTATAAAAATTGGCTACTAAACCATGAAAGGAGTTGGCTCTCACGTGAGCCAGCTCTCTGTTCTAACAGCATCTCCTGTTCTAATAAACTCTATTCTACTGTCATTCTGCCTTGTATCTGGAAAATTTTTTCAACCTGTGCAAAGACCATGACAATTACTGTTACCTTTAATTAAATACTGGGAAAAGTGCCATATATATGGCATAATATACCATATTTAATTGACTCTGAGCCTGAGATGTGAACATTTCAAGTAGATGCACATTTAAAATCCTGTCGTATCATCTGTCCTATGATAATACTAGAGTTGGGAAAATCAAGTGAAGTGGATGAGAGGTGCTTACATTTTCTGTTGCTTGCAAAATACTTGGGTGATTAGGAATGCATTTCACACTTAATTACTTGTTAATGTTTGCAATCTGGGGCAGTGTTGCTACTAATGTCTATGTTGTGCTGTGCTTAGTCGCTCAGTCATGTCTGACTCTTTACGACCCCGTGGTCTCTAGCCCACCAGGCTCCTCTGTCAATGGGGATTCTTCAGGCAAAAACACTGGAGTGGGTTGCTATGCCCTCCTCCAGGGGATCTTTTCAACCCAGGAATCTATCCAGGGTGTCCTGCATTGCAGGTGGATTCTTTACTAGCTGACAACGAGGGAAACCTACTAATGTCTATAAGCGAGCTTTACAATTTACTCATTTGTGGTTATTTTAGGACAAATATTAAATGACTTATCCAAATTCTCAGCGTTGGGGGAATATTTCACTATTTGAACTATTTAACCTACAGTGTCCCATATTTACTGTGCTTTTAGGTATTCAACCAGTTCTCTTCCCGTTTCCTTTTGGTTTTGAGTTCTATCAAGTTTCCAATTTAACTTTAATCTTATGACTCTTAATCTTTATTTGAAACAAATTGTCTCAGTTCTTCAGAGCATGGGATATCACTAGTAAAAGACATTTCTTAAACATTTATATATCTAAAATCTTAGTAACTGTACTAGAGTAATAACATTTTTATGACTTAATTTGGCCTTTAGGGGTACTAAATCTTAGGTTTTAGAAAGTTTATTAAACATTCTTTGTCAAATTATCCAGCTGAAGGTTCAAAAGCTTGTTAGATTACAATAATAAAATAGAGCATTTTGGGGCAGATAATTTACATAAAATTGAAATCTAATTCGAAGTGGTTTGGGTATTAAGTTATATATTTGCCCAGATTTCTTCCCTTGTATTAGGACTAGTAAAGAGAACTAACAAAATGCTAAAGCAAAAAATGTATTTTAGGGAGATAATTAAACATTTTATGATTTAATAAACCAAAAGTATACTTGTGGTTGTGGCCAGTACCAGAATGAAAATCTACTTTATATGAACAAATTATGAAATATTAATTCATTTAGAGACTAGGCATATGCTCTTGTGAATATCTGTGAATTTTCAGAACTGTCTGAGTGTATGGTATTCGTAGGTATTATGAAATCATGATCCACAAAAGTAAGAGAATTTGGAAAAAACTTTTGAGGTGATTTCTTTATGCAAATAGAGGCTGCTACCTGTTAAAGGACTTCATTATTTCACTGAGTTCTTCTTAATGTCATGTATTAACTTCTGCCCAGAGGAGGAGGTTGAGGTACAGTCAGTCAGTTATTTGAACAATTTGAGATGATCACTTAGAAAAAGGCAGTTAACAAAAAACTTAAAATATCTTAACTTTTAAGCTATATCTTTTATATTTAAAATAGCCTTGATATGGAAACAAAGTAACCATTGACACATGAATGGATATAGGAAAGCTGTGTGTGTGGAATATATCAGTCATAAAAAGAAGAATATCCTGCCATTTGTAATGACATGAACGGACCTTAAGGGCATTATGCTCAGTGAAGTAAGTTGGACAGGGAAAGACAAACACTCTATGATCTCACATATGAAATCTAAGAAGAAAAAATAACTACAGAAAAGAGGTCAGATTTGTGGTTATCAGAGGTGGTGGTACAGGAAGGAGAAATGGTTGATTGTCAAAAGATATGACTTTATGCTTATAAAATAAATATATACTGGAGATGTAATGCATAGCATGATTACTATAGCTAATACTGCTATATAGTGTCCAATGTATCTCAAAGTAACTAAGAGTAAATTCTAAAAATTTTCATCACAAGGAAATGTTTTTTCATAATTATATAAAGTAATAGATGTCAACTAAATTTAATGTGCTAATCATTTTGTGGTAAATTTGTCATTATTATGTTGTATACCTTAAGTTCATACAGTGCTATATATCAATTATATCTCAATAAAGATGAAAAATGTTCAGTCTGAAAATATTGAGAATTTAAGATGAAAATAAAAACCTATAATTTCCCTTCCAAGGAAATTATTTTATTTCCTGCATATTCATATTCATATGGGAAACACAGTTTAATATAGTTATGATAAGCTTTAAACATAACATCATAGGAATTAAAAGATATGTCTCTAGTCAAGATTATAAATTGCTACATTGTCATATGGATGTACCATAATATATTCAAGCAATCTCCTAGATGGATGTGTGCTTCCATATTTTTCATATTGTAAATAACGATAAACATCTTTGTCCATAAATCCTAGTGTGATATATGATGATACATTTCTAGAAATGTATTACAAAGGCAGTGGTTATAAATATTTTCAAATCTTTTAAAGCACACTGCCCTGCACAGAGTACATGACATTCTGCAATTTCATCAGCAGTGTGAAGTTATCTTTTTCCTCACACTCTAAATAGTTTTACAGTTTCTGTGATATGCTTAGAGCACAAAGGCCCTTTATTCACATATTAATTTATATTATTTTATTATTTATGATGATAAACATTTTTTGTGTTTTCAACTTGTACACTTATGAATTGCTTGTACACTTATGAATTGCTTGCACACTTATGAATTGCTTGCACACGTTATTTACCCATTTTTTCTAATGAGATCTTAACTTTATACTCTTTTGAAAGAATTCTTCATAAGTTAAGGATCTTATTTGCCTTGCATACATTGTAGAAATATTTTCCTATTTATTACCTTAATATTTAAAATATTTTCTAATATTATTTTATTTTAAAGACATGTATGTATTCAAATATATCCATTTATAGTATTTTCCTTTTTTCTATGCTATAAAAGTATTATCTAACCCAAGTGTCAAAAATATACATATGTATATTTTTCCAGATCATTTCTGATATTATTATTTTTAAATATTTAACTCTTTAATTCATCTGGAATCTGATTATTAATGACATGTAAAGACCTAATTTTACTTTATTTTTTAAAAATGTTTCATTAATTGGCATGGTCTCATTTATTGGATAAAAGTGAGGGTATCTTTAATTACAGGGGTCACTTTTGAAGCCTCACCTACTGATGGTGGTTAAATACTTACCTAAAGTGAAATAAAATTGTATCATTTAAAGTTCTTATTCTTACCTTCCAAAATTGGCTGGAAGAAATTCAAGAAAGGCATCATTCAGGTAGAGCTGGGTCAGATTTAGAAGCTGCGTGAAGCCATCAGGGAGTCTAGAAAGGAGTTAAAGTTTTAGTCATTGCGTAGATGTTGCCATAGAAACAGAACAAAAATATATATCTCTAAGGAGAAAAAATAGAAGTGTAATACATTTTTCAACTCTCCTTTGGTATCACAGTAATGGAAGAATTTATTGAGCATGTTGTTACAGCTTGAAAATTTTGCCTGTTATTAAAATAAATGGCATTCACCCCTCCACACTGCTCTCCTATGCTGAGATTTATGTCACCGCCAAAGTCAGCGGCATCATTTCTTACTGTTACCCTGGCATTATACACACCAGTGAGATATTTTTATGGAAATTTCAAGATGTATGCTATCTTTTATAATTTCAAATTTATGATTCTTCTCATTAGAAAATTCACATGTATAGTCAGGCAAGGTTATCTACTCTTTCACTTAATCATTAGAAGTTGTGTGGAGTTTGCGACACTGATGGCTAAAGGTGCCCAAAATGAGAAGGGAAAGAGTGTTTTGTCCCTTAACTGATAATTTCCTTAATGCAGGCCCAACAGATACATGCATTATAATTCAAACTGACCTGATTCATGCACACTAAAAATGAACAAGAACATTAAAATAATAAACAGAATTCTAAAGACTTTAAGAGTCATTTAAAAGTTTAGAAAATATCCTTTGGGAAAAATCTTATCAGTGAGATAAAGTAATTATTTGAAATGTTTAAATCATTTTTACCAAAATGATTTAACTCAAGGATTTTTCTTAAAAGGATATTGACTTTTTATTAATTTAATTTCTATTTAAACATTTTAATGCCTTTTTCTACACTTTAGACAAGACTATGCTGTTTCACAGAATATTTTTAAAGAGTGTCCAAATATGCCTTCTCCTCAAATTATAACCTATGACCTTCCTTGTTTTTACTGACAAAATTATTTAAAAAGCTGCCTCTAATGACTACTTTTTACTACTCTCAAGCCATTGTTTTCTGACATCTACTCCAACTCTATTACTGATACTGCACTCGCCAAAGCCTCTGATGACCTCTAAATTCCAATTTCATTAACTTCATTTTATTTCATAACCCACACTGCCCAGCAACAGTTGTCATCACTGATTGTCCTCTCCTTCTGGGCTTCACTATACCACTTCCCCTGCTCTTCTTCCTACTCCTGGAACACTAGATCTGAGTTTCATTCCATGGCTTCTCTTCCTCTGACCAATCTTTTATTATGAAATGTTTTATGTAGATAAAAGAGTATATGCGTACCCACAATATAATTTAACAAATAGAATGAGTAGCCTTAAAACCCTCTGGCTGTCCCTCCCTGACTACATCTTTTTTTTGCTCCACAAATTCCTACATGATGGTTACTTTTCTGTTTTTTAAGGAGTTTTACACCTATTTAAATCCCTGAAAAAAAGTCATGTGGTTTGGTTTTTTAATATTATCTAAATCAAATCATACTATGAATATATTTATGGGACTTATAATAATTCACATTATTAAATAACTCATTAGTTAAGTGAAATTCATTCATTTAGATGTAGATGACTGATCACCATAGCATGGTATTCCATTGTATGAATATATCACAATTTATTAATCATTCTTCATCTAATAGAACATTGCAGTTGTTTCTAGTTTTTGTCTGTATTTCTATTATATATTCTATTTATTTTTGAACATATATCCTGGTGTGCAAGAGATAACTTAAGTAATATTGATGGTTAGAAGAGATTAATATCCTTATGAAAAGCTCTCAGCTAATGATTAGCAGGAGTATAAATACCTCAGCTCTCTCACCCAAATCTGTGATGTGTGTTTAAACTCTTTCCCAGAGTTCCTCAGAAAGCTTAAGGTCCAGTGTCCATACTAGTAAATAGCCTGATAACATATCCTTAATTGATATTTCCTGATATCATTTTTTAAATATATTGCTTGAATTCTTTTCTAAACTTTTCTTCTGAGGAACCCAAACTAAACACAATTAATATTTTTATATCGATTCAGTAGGAATTGTTTATACGCTCTTAAGACACTGATCTTATATGGATTATTTTTGCTACAAACATCTTGCTTCACTTTATATTTTGGAGCTGGATTGTTTGTATATGACTTCTTAGAGGATGCTTCCATAAATTTGCTTCCAAAGGGAGGTAGGATTCATAAAAGCTGAGAAGAGGGGAAAAGGAGGTTGGGGAAAGTCAGAGCTACAGTGAAGAGGTAAAAATTCACCTGAGATGGGTTACAAAGAGAACATGGGTTCTAGGGAGAATATTTTATGAATAAGAGTATTAGTAGTTAATATTTGAGAGTATCAGTAGGGGACAGGTTTTAGAGGATATTTAATGCTTGACTCATAGGTATATATTTTATCTTATAAAAGTAAAAAAGAATCTACTGGAAATCTTTGTTTTTCTCTATGTTTTTCTTCCTTAACTACTTTAGAGCTCATATCCTGCTAGTATAATAAGTTTCATGAAAATGGCACAGATGTTCAACAGATTACAATTCAATTTAACTACTATTTTACTTTGATGTTCTTTTGGTTCCTATAATCATTCAAGAAAAGAAATCATTTATGATTTCTCAAAAAAGAAGATTAATATGTGTAAAATGAGAAGAATGCTAAAACTTTTGATCTAAAAATTTATATTAACATCATAACTATTAGTAAATAAAAATCCTTTAAAAATACTAATTTTTTAGTTATAAGGACAGCTTGGAAAACCCAGCTTACCTTAGTCTATTATTCTACCCATCTATGCACTAAATGATATTACTTTATACAACTTCTTTTGATGAAAAATATATTTCTTTATGGTACCTCTCTGAGAAAGTTTATGATGCAGGAAAATCTGGCTGTTACATAGAACACTTCTCTAAGGATTTAAGAATTGATTACATTGGGCAGATTCCAACTGCAAGACTGGACTGACAAAACTAAGTTATATGAAAAATCAGAATGGAATGTAAGATAGTTTTTTCAGTCTGCTTATAAACAGAGATGTGGTGATACTTTATATCAAATGTTTCTTTTTAAAAATGCAGAATTAAGGGGTACATTTATACAGTATGTCTTGTTTAATAGCATGCACATTTTTAAATTTCAATTTACTTAAACAAGAATTTGTTGAATGGTCACTCTGCACTGAGATTCAAAATTAATGCCTTCTTCCTCACCTTCTCCATAGCATTATATTTATAGATTTAGCAAAATGCTATGACAATTAAGTTTACACAAATGTTAAGAATTTTTTATTCCAGAGCTAAATTACATTCTCTGAGAAAGAATTTTTTAAATCTCTTCAAGACCTAGTATTGTTCTTTGAAAACATATTATTTGAAAAATATAGTCAGTAGATCTGCCAAAAAAATTCAACTTTATTTATTATTAACTTTACGTTATGTTTTTGTAGTTTTAATGGTTTCACTTGTCAAAATCACCATTTCTGGAGGAACACACAAGAACTTGTGAGGAAGAAGATATTCTTTAACAAGCTAGGTTAAACTTAAACAAGATGAAAACCACAGGCTGTCTTTATTCTCCTCCAAGATATTCAATGGAATCCAACAGTTTACACTAAGTGAAGTCTAATGAAATACTTTCATGTTCCTAGAGTAACTGGTGGCTTTCCATAGTGGACAGATTTATTTTAAAACTCAAAGCATTTAAAATATATATATACTGATAAATAATTTCTCTAAGGAAACATTTTCATTTTATTAATGGCTTAAACTAAAAGTAGCATATTCAAATTATAATAAATAAATGATACTAGAATCAGACACCCAAAATATTTAGTGTTTGAGCACATGGACATTGATGTTAGAAGATCTAAGTCTGAACCACAGTTTTTTCAATTATTCATCTCTGTGACTTTTACAAATTACTTAATCTTTGTAAGACTCAGTTTCCTTTTTCTTTGTAAAATAAGACTAATATCCTCTTTCAGAGTTGCTTCAAAGAGTTAAATGATTATCTGCTCCATATTAAAGACTCACTAAATAGGAGTGATAGTATTACTTTTGTTTTTATTGTTTTTGTTCTAATTTTTCAATATTAACTAGAATACTAATTTAATACTTTTATTAGTGCTAAATTTATTGTTGGAATAGACAAATTAAGATTGGCTGCAGACATCCTTGTTTCAACATTTTTGTTTTTTAAATGTGTTTACTTTAGAAGTTTAATGAAAACATGTTACAGGCATTTGACCTCCATTAGAATGTCAAACCAAATTAAAATTTTAGGAGCTATAAGTTGTGATTAAGAAGCCAACGTAAAATCTTCTGCTCTAATTGGAAAGGTATTTTGCATCTAAACATTTTAATTTATAACCTTAAAGTTATAAAACTAACATAACATTATCAGAGAACATTTTACCTATTATTTTCATTTAAGGCATTTATTATCTAATTTCCAATTAACTATTTAACATCAGTGAAAACTTGTATCATGGTTTCTCCCTTTACTTTGTAATTATCTTTCAATTTTGCTGTAAATCAGAGTGACTATAATCTATCAGTCAACTAGGACATTTTTTAGAGTTTTAGTTCAGTTCAGTCACTCAGTCGTAGAGGGAACTATTAGTAATCATGCCACATCATGACATATAAACTGGGAAGACCTGAGCAGAGACATATAATCACCCTATATACAATCTTCATATCCATGTGGAAGATGTATTATAATTTATTAGCAATTTTCTTATTGTTGAGTATTAAGAACGTTCCATTTTTTCAAAATGTATCTTTTAATTTAAACCAAAATCAAACTGTTCCCCCAGGATTTGTGAAATATAATAAAAGGAATCCAGGAATTTATACTATCCTTGTGTATTTCCATATGTAAAAAGGAATGTAGATATTATTTTTCTACTTCATATTTTCTGTGAAGACAAAAATGAAATAATGTATCTAAAAGCCTGAGATATGCTAGGTTCTCAATAAATGATGGTCTTTAACTTTTTGAGAAGTTGTTATTCTCAATTTTACTGTAATAATTTTCACCACTGACTCGGTTAAGGCATTCAGACTATGCTATAGAGTTCACATCTAAAACTAAACCTAGTAATATAACACTTAAAACTGTAACTTTCATATTCTAGGGTTTTCATGACTTATCTACCATGTAGATTTCTTGTATCTAAGAAAACAAACAGAAAGCAGGAAAGAAAAATGAAACCCAAATCTATTTTTAATAGAGCCAATTAATAAATCTCTAGTATAACTTATCAAATAAAAAAGAAAAAAGACACAAAACAGAGAGCATCACTAGAGAACTTATAGATTTAAGGGCTAATAAAATAATATGGAAAATAAGATGCCAATGAGTTTGAAAACATGAAATATACATATTCCTAAAAACACAAAATACCAGAAATGATTCTAAGAAAAGTTGATAATTTGAATAACACTAAAGCCCAAGGTAAGAGAAATGCAAGTAAGATGGTAGGTGTTGCAAGAGGGCATCAGAGGGCAGACACACTGAAACCATACTCACAGAAATCTAGTCAATCTAATCGCACTAGGACCACAGCCTTGTCTAGCTCAATGAAACTAAGCCATGCCCGCGGGGCAATCCAAGATGGGCAGGTCATGGTGGAGAGGTCTGACAGTATGTGGTCCACTGAAGAAGGGAATGGCAAACCACTTCAGTATTCTTGCCTTGAGAACCCCATGAACAGTATGAAAAGGCAAAATGATAAGATACTGAAACAGGTACTGACCAGGTCAGTAGGTGCCCAATATGCTACTGGAGGTCAGTGGAGAAATAACTCCAGAAAGAATGAAGGGATGGAGCCAAAGCAAAAACGATACCCAGCTGTGGATGTGACTGGTGATAGAAGCAAGGTCCGATGCTATAAAGAGCAATATTGCATAAGAACCTGGAATGTCAGGTCCATGAATCAAGGCAAATTGGAAGTGGTCAAATGGGAGATGGCAAGAGTGAACGTCGACATTCTAGGAATCAGTGAATTAAAATGGACTGGAATGGGTGAATTTAACTCAGGTGACCATTATATCTACTACTGCAGGCAGGAATCCCTCAGAAGAAATGGAGTAGCCATCATGGTCAACAAGAGTCCAAAATGTAGTACTTGGATGCAATCTCAAAAATGACAGAATGATCTCTGTTCGTTTCCAGGGCAAACCATTCAATATCACAGTTATCCAAGTCTATGCCCCAACCAGTAACACTGAAGAAGCTGAATGGTTCTATGAAGACCTACAAGACCTTTTAGAACTAACACCCAAAAACGATGTCCTTTTCATTATAGGGGACTGGAATGCAAAAGTAGGAAGTCAAGAAACACCTGGAGTAACAGGCAAATTTGGCCTTGGAATGCGGAATGAAGCAGGGCAAAGACTAATAGAGCTTTGCCAAGAAAAGGCACTGGTCATAGCAAACACCCTCTTCCAACAACACAAGAGGAGACTCTACACATGGACATCACCAGATGGTCAACATCAAAATCAGATTGATTATATTCTTTGCAGCCAAAGATGGAGAAGCTCTATACAGTCAACAAAAACAAGACCAGGAGCTGACTGTGGCTCAGATCATGAACTCCTTATTACCAAATCCAGACTGAAATTGAAGAAAGCAGGGAAAACCGCTAGACCATTCAGGTATGACCTAAATCAAATCCCTTATGATTATACAGTGGAAGTGAGAAGTAGATTTAAGGGCCTAGATCTGATAGATAGAGTGCCTGAGGAACTATGGACTGAGGTTTGTGACATTATACAGGAGACAGGGATGAAGACCATCCCCATGGAAAATGCAAAAAAGCAAAATGGCTGTTTGGGGAGGCCTTACAAATAGCTGTGAAAAGAAGAGAAGCAAAAAGCAAAGGAGAAAAGGAAAGATATAAGCATCTGAATGCAGAGTTCCAAAGAATAGCAAGAAGAGATAAGAAAGGCTTCTTCAGCGATCAATGCAAAGAAATAGAGGAAAACAACAGAATGGGAAAGACTAGAGATCTCTTCAAGAAAATTAGAGATACCAAGGGAACATTTCATGCAAAGATGGGCTTGATAAAGGAAAGAAATGGTATGGACCTAACAGAAGCAGAAGATATTAAGAAGAGATGGCAAGCATACACAGAAGAACGGTACAAAAAGGATCTTCATGACCCGGATAATCACGATGGTGTGATCACTCATCTAGAACCAGACATCCTGGAACATGAAGTCAAGTGGGCCTTAGAAAGAATCACTATGAACAAAGCTAGTGGAGGTGATGGAATTCCGGTAGAGCTATTTCAAATCCTGAAAGATGATGCTGTGAAAGTGCTGCACTCAATATGTCAGCAAATTTGGAAAACTCAGCAGTGGCCACAGGACTGGAAAAGGTCAGTTTTCATTCCAATCCCAAAGAAAGGCAATGCCAAAGAATGCTCAAACTACCGCACAATTGCACTCATCTCACATGCTAGTAAATTAATGCTCAAAATTCTCCAAGCAAGGCTTCAGCAATACGTGAACAATGAACTTCCTGATGTTCAAGCTGATTTTTGAAAAAGGCAGAGGAACCAGAGATCAAATTGCCAACATCCGCTGGATCATGGAAAAAGCAAGAGAGTTCCAGAAAAACATCTATTTCTGCTTTATTGACTATGCCAAAGCCTTTGACTGTGTAGATCACAATAAACTGTGGAAAATTCTGAAAGAGATGGGCATACCAGACCACCTGACCTGCTTCTTGAGAAATTTGTATGCAGGGGCCAGGAAGCAACAGTTAGAACTGGACATGGAACAACAGACTGGTTCCAAACAGGAAAAGGAGTACGTCAAGGCTGTATATTGTCACCCTGCTTATTTAACTTATATGCAGAGTACATCATGAGAAATACCGGACTGGAAGAAGCACAAGGTGGAATCAAGATTGCTGGGAGAAATATCAATAACCTCAGATATGCAGATGACATCACCCTTATGGCAGAAAGGAAGAGGAACTAAAAAGCCTCTTGATGAAAGTGAAAGAGGAGAGTGAAAAAGTTGGCTTAAAGCTCAACATTCAGAAAATGAAGATCATGGCATCCGGTCCCATAACTTCATGGGAAATAGATGGAGAAACAGTAGAAACAGTGTCAGACTTTATTTTGGGGGGCTCCAAAATCACTGCAGATGGTGATTGCAGCCATGAAATTAAAAGACACTTACTCCTTGGAAGAAAAGTTATGACCAACCTAGATAGCATATTCAAAACCAGAGACATTACTTTGCCGACTAAGGTCCATCTAGTCAAGGCTATGGTTTTTCCAGTAGTCATGTATGGATGTGAGAGTTGGACTGTGAAGAAGGCTGAGCACCAAAGAATTGATGCTTTCCAACTGTGGTGTTGGGGAAGACTCTTGAGAGTCCCTTGGACTGCAAGGAGATCCAACCAGTCCATTCTGAAGGAGATCAGCCCTGGGTGTTCTTTGGAGGGAATGATGCTGAAGCTGAAACTCCAGTACTTTGGCCACCTCATGCGAAGAATTGACTCATTGGAAAAGACTCTGATGCTGGGAGGGATTGGGGGCAGGAGGAGAATGGGACGAGAGAGGATGAGATGGCTGGATGGCATCACTGACTCGATGGAGGTGAGTCTGAGTGAACTCTGGGAGTTGGTGATGGACAAGGAGGCCTTGCGTGCTGCGATTCGTGGGGTCTCAAAGAGTCGGACACGACTGAGTGACTGAACTGAACTGATAGGTATTATGGAAATTAAATTTGTAATTAAAACTTTCCCATAAAGAAAAGCTCAGGCTTGAATATTCCACTTGCAAATTCTATTAATATTTTGGGAAGAAATAATTCCAAGACTATACAGTTTCTTACAGGAAATAGAAGACATTTCCCAGCTATTTTAATGAGGCCAGTTTTACCTTGATACCAAAAGCAGACAAAGAAATTATAAGAAAAAAATTTCAGGCTAATATGCCTCGTGAATATAGATGGGAAAATCCTTAGAAGATACTATCAAATCAGAGGCATTCATGTATAAAATGCATATATTTCATGACCAGGTAAGTTTATTTATATCATTATGGCAATAGATATTTTTTAAAAAAACAAAACACAAACTTTGACAAAACTCAATATCTATTGACAACAAAAATTCTGAGCAAAACAGATATCAAAGATTGGCTATTTTCTAAGGTGTCCCCTAAGATATCTTCTAGAAGTTTGCTGCTGCTTAGTTGCTAGTCATGTGGGACTTTCTGCAGCCCTATGGACAGTAGCCCGCTGGGTTTCCCTGCCCATGGAATTTTTCTGGCAAGAATACTTGAGTGTGGTGCCATTTTTACTCCTGGAGACCTTCCATACCCAGTTAAATTCAGTTCAGTAGCTAGGTCATGTCCAGCTCTTTGCGACCCCATGGTCTGCAGCACGCTGGACTTCCCTGTCCATCACCAACTCCTGGAGCTTACTCAAACTCATGTCCATCGAGTCAGTGATGCCATCCAATATCTCATCCTCTGTTATCCCCTTCTCCTCCTGCTTTCAATCTTTCCCGGCATCAGAGTGTTTTCTAATGAATCAGTTCATCCCATCAAGTGGGCGAAGTATTGGGTTTCAGCTTCAGCATCAGTCCTTCCAATGAATATTCAGGATTGATTTCCTTTACAATTGACTGCTTTGATCTCTTTGCAGCCCAAGGGACTCTCAAGAGTCTTCTCCAACATCACAGTTCAAAAGCATCAATTCTTTGGTGCTCAGCTTTCTTTATAGTCCAACCCTCACATCCATACACGACTACTGGAAAAACCATAGCTTTGACTAGATGAACTTTTGTTGGCAAATTGATGTCTCTGCTTTTTAATATGCTGTCTAGGTTGGTCATAACTTTCCTTCCAAGGAGTCAGCATCTTTTAATTTCATTTCTGCAGTCACCATCTGCAGTGATTTTGGAGCCCCCCTCCAAAATAAAGTCTCTCACTCTTCCTATTGTTTCCCCATCTATTTGCCATGAAGTGATGGGACTGGATGCCACGACCTGAGTTTTCTGAATGTTGAGTTTTAAGTCAATATTTTCACTCTCCTTTTTCATTTTCATCAAGAGGCTCTTTTGTTCTTCTTCTCTTTCTGCCATAAGGATGGTGTCATTTGCATATCTCAGGTTGTTGATATTTCTCCAGGCAATCTTGATTCCAGTTTGTGCTTCATCCAGACCAGCATTTTTCATGATGTACTCTACATATAAGTTAAATAGTAGGGTGACAATAAATAGCCTTGACGTACTCCTTCCCCAATTGGGAACCAGTCTGTTGTTCCACGTCCAGTTCTAACTGTTGCTTTTTGACCTGCATATAGGTTTCTCAAGAAGCAGGTCAGGTGGTCTGGTGTTTCCATCTCTTTCAGAATTTTCCACAGTTTGTTGTGGTCCACACAATCAAAGGCTTTGGCAGAGTCAACAAAGCAGAAGTGGATGTCTGGAACTCTCTTGCTTTTTTGATGATCCAGCAGATGTTGGCAATTTGATCTCTGGTTCCTCTGCATTTTCTAAATCAAGCTTGAACATCTGCAAGTTCACAGTTCATGTTCTGTTGAAGCCTGGCTTGGATAATTTTGATCATTACTTTGCTAGTGTGTGAGATGAGTGCAATTGTGCGGTAGTTTGAGCATTCTTTGCCATTGCCTTTCTTTGGGATTGGAATGAAAAGTGACCTCTTCCAGTCCTGTGGCCACTGCTGAATTTTCCAAATTTGCTGGCATATTGAGTGCAGCACTTTCACAGCATCATCTATTAAGATTTTAAAATAGCTCAGCTAGAATTCCATCACCTCCACTAGCTTTGTCCCTAGTGATGCTTCCTAAGGCCAACTTGACTTCGCATTACAGGATGTCTGGCTCTGGGTGAGTAATCATACAGAAGTGGGATCCTTACCCCAAAATGGGATCTAACTCACATTTCCTGTGTCTCTTGCATTGGTAGGCAGATTCTTTACCACTAGTGCCCCCTGGAAGCCCCTATAAGTTTCGTTGTTCTTCAATCTCTCATTTGTGTCCCACTCTTTGTGATCCCATTGACTGGAGCATGCCAGAGTTTCCTGTCCTTCACCATCTTCTAGAGCTTGCTCAAACTAATGTCCATTGAGTTGGCGATGCCATCCAACCATCTCATCTTCTGTCATCCCCTTCTCCTCCTTCAATCTTTCCCAGCATAAGGGTCTTTTCCAATGAGTCAGCTCTTCGCATCAGGTTGCCAAAGTATTGGAGTTTCAGCCTCAGCATCAGTCCCTTAAATGAATATTCAGGATTGATTCCTTTTAGGATTGATTGGTTTTATCCTTGCAGTCCAAGGGACTCTCAAGTGTCTTCTCCAACACCACAGTTCAAATTCATCAATTCTTCAGCACTCAGCCTTCTTTATGTTCCAATTCTCACATCCATACATGACTACTGGAAAAACTATAGCTTTGACTATGTGGACTTCTGTTGGCAAAGTAATGTCTCTGGTTTTTAATATGCTGTTTATGTCATAGGTTTTCTTCCAAGGAGCAAGCGTCTTTAATTTCATGACTGCAGTCATCATCTGCACTGATTTTGGAGCCCTAGAAGTTTAGGCCTTTGCAAAATCTTCTCCTCTTGAGTACTGGTAGGACTTGTCCTTTGCTTCTGATTAATGGACTGTGGCAAATAGGATGTCATTCTCTAAACTATAGTATGTTATACACCTCTGTCTTACTAGGATGCTCACTCTACTCATTTGTTGGCCCTGAAGAAACAAGATGCTGTGTTGTGAACTACGTATGGAGAGGGTCACCTGACTGGGGATTTCACTAGCATTTAGGATTCAAGAATGGCCTCTAGCTGTCAGCCAGAAAAATGCTGGGGCTCACAGGTTTACGACAGCAAGGAAATGAATTCTACCAATAAGCTGAACAAGGTTGGAAATGGATTTTTTTCCCAGTTGGGCCTCCAGATGAGACTACAGTTTGACTGTTGCTTTGATAGTAGCCTGGTGAAAATCTCAAAAAGTGAACCAAGCTATAGCATGCCTAGATTCCTGACTCACATAAACAAAAAGATAACAAAAAGATAATATATATTGTTTTAAACCACTAAGTGTGTGGTGATTTCTTGTACAGAATTATAAAACGAACACTGATTTTGGTATCTGAAATTGGGATTCTGCTGTAATAAAGTCCTAAAAAATGTGGAGTGGCTTTGGAGTCAGGAAGTGGTCAGAGACTGTACGACTATTGAAGAACATTATAGAGAAAGCTTAGATTTTCTTGAAAAGTTTGAAAGTAGGAATCTAAGCTTTGAGAGCCCTGTTGGTAAGAGCTTAAAAGGAAGTGAGAAGTAGGTTATTTAAAATTTCCTCAGCCTGTAAAGGGAATGTATTTTTTAAAAAAAGTAACTATCATACATAATGGTGAAAGTCTGAATGCTTTTTCCTTAAGACTGAGAACAAGGCAATGGTGTCTGTTTTCACCTCTTCTATTCAACATTATACAGGAGGTCCTAGCCAGGACAATAAAGCTAAAGAAATAAATTAATGGATTATAGATTGGGAAGAATGAAATAAAACTATCTTTATTCCCAGGTGACATTATGATCTACTAGAAAATTGCATGCTTTCTCCCTCAAATCTACAAAATATTTATTAGTACCATTAAATGAATCTATTAAAGTTGCAGGATTTAAAGTCAACATACAACAAGCAATTGTATTTTTGTGATAAATAAATCATTTATAATCACCCCCAAACTTGAAATACTTGGAGTAAAATAGATATGTACTATGTTTAGGGAAAGGAATACTCAATATTTTTGGCATGTCAATTCTGCCCAAATTTATCTACAGATTCAATACAACTATTATCAAAATTCCATAAGGTTTTTATATTTTTGTAGAAACTGGCAAGCTGATTTAAAAAAATATATGGAAAAGCAAAGGGAATAGAAGAGCCCAAATAATCTGATTAAGAAGAAAAAGGTTGAAGGACTAACATTCCCTGACTGTGTGAATTATTACAAAGCTACAATAATTGAGATAGTGTAAAATTGGTATTGGTATTAGGAGAGGCATATAGATTAACACAAAAATATAGAATCCAGAAATGGATCCAAACACATAAGATCAACTGACTTACAAAACAGATACTCAGATAATTTTATTTACAAAACAGGATAAAATTGTCAACAAATGGTACTGGAACATATAAAATACAATAAATAAAGAAAAAAGAGAAGCACAACACACACACACCATACATATAAACAAAAAGCAACTTTAAATGGATCATATACCTAACTGTAAAATCAAAGCTACAAAAGTTCCAAAGGAAAGCTTAGGGGAAAATCTTTACAACTATGATTTATCAATAGTAAAGATCTCCTAGATAGCAACAAGAAGAATAAATAATAAAAAATTATAAATAGGTCTCATCAAAAAGAAAATCTTTTACTCTTTGAAACTCACTGTTCAGGAAGTGCAAAGGTAAGCCATAAGAGCAAGTATTTGCAGTTTTAAAATCAAATTAAATTTTGACTAAAAGTATCTGATTTTTAGCCAGAATTTATAAAGAATTTCTATAATTCAATATTAAAGAGAACTCAATAAATATGAAAAAAACCTGAACCTTTATCAAAGAAGCAATAATATTTTAAAGAAATACAAGGAAAGATTTTAATTTGTTTTTAAAACTGTAAATTAAAACTACAGTGAGTTATAACAAAGAGATACTGTATCTACTAGAATGGCTAAAATAGAAAAAAAAATTAAACACCTGATAGTATCAAATCCTGACAATAATAAGGAATAATGGAAAATCTAATAGATTGCTGATGGGAATGCACAATGAAATAGCTATTTTGAAAACAGTTTGGAAATTTCTTATATGGTGATACATACATGTACCTCACTATGCAGAAAACTACTTCTAGGTGTTCACTTAGTAGAAGTGAAAACAGATGCTTACACAAACACCTGTACAGAAATGTTTATAGCTACTTTATTCATAATAGCTCCAAACTAGAAACAACTTAAATTTTATCTATCAACTGAGGAATATATAAACAACTTGTGCTATATTCATACAAAGGAATTCTGCCTAGAAATAAGTGGGAATGTAGTAGAATTGTTGAAATGGCAGGAATAAATCTTAAAATCACTGTGGTAAGTAAAAACACACAAAGTATGGCACTATTTATATGATATTTTGGGAAAGCAAAACCATGGGAATTTGATTTTCCTTTTCAGTAATTTTTTTTCCCTAAATTTACTTTTCTTTTGAGTAATTTTTTTAAATGAATTCTCAAACTTGCTTTAGTGTTAGACATTTTTTGATGAAATTGGTTATATTCATTTATCTTTTGAAATGTTAAATATATGAAAGGAATTCAGAGACATAGTCAATAAAACTATAGCTTTTAAGCTTTTGTAATTTATTATCTAACTTCCACTCCTGAAGACCTGATGATGATTCCTAAATAAAATGAGCTATTAGAATTAAAGAACCAGAAATCAAAACAATTAATCATCTGCCTTGAATTTTGACTTAAGTCAAGGATATACTTATAGTCTTGTGATATGTCAGCAATATTTATATCTTTTATGAGAAAGTTGCATTTTGGTCTAAGTTTTTTGAAGAATACTTTTCACATTTTTTTCTGCACCATATTTTACATTTGAGGTAGAAAATTTGTATCTTTCAATCATAGTTTGTTCCTTAATGCTCCACAGTTTTTACTAAAGGCCTCAAATTATTTCACTAACCATTCACTGTAAAGAGCCTCATCTAAACTTATCCTTTTACATTCTATTTCATTTCTAGTCTCACTTACATCCTCTTTTTATGATCTATAGAGAAACCATCCTCACTTCTACCTATCCTCAACCCTACTGGAGAAAAATTTCCCATTAAATGCCTTTTGATATATTTCTTTTGTCTTCTGGAAACACTAGATTGATTCATTGAACTTTAGTTTCTCCCTGTCTCCCTTTCTCTATGTGGACAAAGGACTGAAGGAATTTTCTCAAATCCTTCAGTCAGTTTTTGTATAATTAAAATATCAGTCTTACTTTGCAACTCATTACCTGCATCCCAACACCACTGAATAAATTCAACCACTTTCAAATATTACTACACTTTTCAGTAGACTTTCTAGATTTTTATGGGTAAATAACTTTAACATTCAGATTCATGACTCACCAAAGCCATTCATGTCATAGTTTCTTGACCTATTTGATTCCACACACTATCACTATGACATAATTGTAATTTGAAACATGGTCACATGCTGAATTTCACTTTCCCATGGCATTGCTTTACTAACAGATTGTAACACACAAATACCCTACTCCTGGTTACAGCATCTTTACCATCCATATCTTCCATTTGGCTATCCTCATAGAATTATATTTTTTCCCTCTTCATGTAATCACTGGTACCTAAATAGTCCTTTTTTCAGATCATACTTAATTCATTTTCCAGCTTGAACCACATTATCAACTAATTTCATGCACCTTACACTCTTGTACTTTCTTGAACTTTCATCAGAACCGTGATGCTAATTTTTCAGCATGACCACAACTAATAACTGTTTTCTTAGTTTTGGTGCTTTTCCATGGAATGTCACCTGATAGCCAAAAAAATGATATAGTTTGCTGTAAAGTAATGCCATCTTGTGCCAATTAGGCTTTCACTGTTACTCAGCAATGCTTTATTCATCTTTTGTTGAACTATTCTGATTTGATTATTCTTTTACCAATATTCTATTAAATTGAATTTTAAACACAGCATTTAAAATTCATTTACTATGTAAGCTTCTTTTATCCTTGGAAACACAAAGGTAAATAAAATGTGATGACTCATACTCACTTAGAAATGGGATTGACACTGGCTTCAATAATTGTTAAACACTTACAGCACTTTATGTTTTCTGGAAATTCTTGTACACCTAAAATTGGAAAAAGAGTACATGAAAATATACTAAACTATAGTTTAACATCAAGAATAAGTAAATATATAGTGTAAACACCATATAGATAATCATTAAGTAAGAATAAAAACTTAATAATACATTAGTGTCATATAGTACATGTATATGTTTTAAAAATACAATATGAACACTAAGTTATATTTTATGAAGTAATAATTGGAAATTAGACAAAAACAGAAAAATTTAGTATAAGATAGATCTTGGCTATTTACTAATCTAAAGAAAAGAATAGTTGGGCTTATTTAGTTATCATAGAAGCTAACAAAAGGAAGGGGAAACCAGCAGGTATAAGATAAGAGTAAAATCTTTGCTTGCTCCTTTCATTTTAAAAGATTGGGAAGACTGAACATGCACAATGGAAAGACGCCTAAAGAAGAATCATAAATCAATAGATATCCCCAAACTATTCAGAAGCCCTAAAACATTTTATACAACTCTTCCTAGCTGGCACACAGTGCAACTCTGCATCTGCCTGAGAGGGTGACTAGGTGAGCAGCCCTTGCTGGAATCCTCTCTGTAGTCTCTGAGGTAGCCAGATGGCTGATTGCCCTTGGAGAACTGCTCATCTGCTGTCACAGCTGTGCTGTTGGCTTTGTGACAGAAAAACACGAATTTTTCTTACTCAAAACCAGTAAGCCACAACTTAATCCATAAATGTGATAGAGGAATAAAAGATGCAGTGGTTGTTACAATCAGTTGATAAAAATGAGTTAAACAAATAGTTGGCCTCCATAACCATAAGTTCCACATTGACGGATTAACAAAGAGCAGGTAGGAAATATTTTTTTAAATAAAACCTCAGAAATTTCCAGAAAGCAAAACTTAAATTTGCTACACACTGGCAACTATTTACATAGCCTATATATCTCATTAAGTATTATAAGTAATCTAGGGATGACTTAAAGTACACAGCTGGATGTGTATAGGTTCAGTTCAGTTCAGTTGCTCAGTCGTATCCAACTCTTTGAGACCCTATGGACTGCAGCATGCCAGACTTCCCTGTCCAATACCAACTCCTGAAGTTAACTCAAACTAATGTCCACTGAGTCGGTGATGCCATCCAACCATCACAACCTCTGTCGCCCCCTTTTCCTTCTGCCTTTAATCTTTCCCAGTGTCAAGGTCTTTTCAGATCAGTCAGTTCTTCACATCAGGTGGGCAAAGTATTGGAGTTTCAGCTTCAGCATCAGTCCTTCCAATGAATATTCAGGACTGATTTCCTTTAGGATGGACTGGTTGGATCGCCTTACAGTCCAAGGGACTCTCAAGAGTCTTCTCCAACACCACAGTTCAAAAGCATCAATTCTTTGGCACTCAGCTCTCTTTATAGTCCAACTTTCACATCCATACATAATTACTGGAAAAACCATAGCTTTGACTAGACGGACCTTCATTGGCAAAGTAATGTCCTTTTTTTAAAAATTATTTTACTTTATTTTACTTTACAATACTGTATTGGTTTTGCCATACATCAACATGAATCTGCCATAGGTGTACATGTGTTCCCAATCCTGAACGCCCCTCCCACCTCCCTCCCCATACCATCTCTCTGGGTCATCCCAGTGCGCCAGCCTGAAGCATCCTGTATCCTGCATCGAACCTAGACTGGTGATTCATTTCTTATATGATGTTATGCATGTTTCAATGCCATTCTCCCAAATCATACCACCCTCTCCCTCTCCCACAGAGTCCAAAAGACTGTTCTATACATCTGTGTCTCTTTTGCTGTCTCGCATACAGGGTTATCATTACCATCTTTCTAAATTCCATATATATGTGTTAGTATACTGTATTGGTGTTTTTCTTTCTGGCTTACTTCACTCTGTATAAACGGCTCCAGTTTCATCCACCTCATTAGAACTGATTCAAATGTATTCTTTTTAATGGCTGAGTAATACTCCATTGTGTATATGTACCACAGCTTTCTTATCCATTCTCTGCTGATGGACATCTAGGTTGCTTCCATGTCCTGGCTATTATAAACAGTGTTGCGATGAACATTGGGATACACATGTCTCTTTCAATTCTGGTTTCCTCGGTGTGTATGCCCAGCAGTGGGATTGCTGGGTCATAAGGCAGTTCTATTTGCAGTTTTTTAAGGAATCTCCACACTGTTCTCCATAGTGGCTGTACTAGTTTGCATTCCTACCAACAGTATAAGAGGGTTCCCTTCTCTCCACACCCTCTCCAGCATTTATTGCTTGTAGGCTTTTGGATCACAGCCATTCTGACTGGTGTGAAATGGTACCTCACTGTGGTTTTGATTTGCATTTCTCTGATAATGAGTGATGTTGAGCATCTTTTCATGTGTTTATTAGCCATCCATATGTCTTCTTCGGAGAAATGTCTATTTAGTTCTTTGGCCCATTTTTTGATTGGGTCATTTATTTTTCTAGAATTGAGCTGCAGGAGTTGCTTGTATATTTTTGAGATTAGTTGTTTGTCAGTTGCTTCATTTGCTATTATTTTCTCCCATTCAGAAGGCTGTCTTTTAATCTTGCTTATAGTTTCCTTTGTTGTGTAGAAGCTTTTAATTTTAATTAGATCCCATGTGTTTATTTTTGCTTTTATTTCCAGTATTCTGGGAGGTGGATCATAGAGGATCCTGCTGTGATTTATGTCAGAGAGTGTTTTGCCTATGTTCTCCTCTAGGAGTTTTATAGTTTCTGTCTTGCGTTTAGATCTTTAATCCATTTTGAGTTTATTTTTGTGTATGGTGTTAGAAAGTGATCTAGTTTCATTCTTTTACAAGTGGTTGACCATTTTCCCCAGCACCACTTGTTAAAGAGATTGTCTTTTCTCTATTGTATATTCTTGCTCCTTTTGTTGAAGATAAGGCGTCCATATGTGTGTGGATTTATCTCTGGGCTTTCTGTTTTGTTCCATTGATCTATATTTCTGTCTTTGTGCCAGTGCCAGACTGTCTTGATGATTGTGGCTTTGTAGTAGAGCCTGAAGTCAGGCAGGTTGATTCCTCCAGTTCCATTCTTCTGCTTTTAATATGGTGTCTACATTGGTCATAACTTTTCTTCCAAGGAGCAAACATTTTTAATTTCATGGCTGTAGTCACCATCTGCAACGATTTGGAGTTCCCAAAAATAAAGCCTGCCACTATTTCCCCATCTATTTGTCATGAAGTGATGGTATTAGATGCCATGATCTTAGTTTTTTGAATGTTGAGTTTTAAGCCAACTTTTTCACTCTCCTCTTTCACTTTCATCAAGAGGCTCTTTAGTTTTTCTTCACTTTCTGCCATAAGGGTGGTGTCATCTGTGTATCTGAGGTTGTTGATATTTCTCACAGCAATCTTGAATCCAGCTTGTGCTTCATCAAGCCCAGTGTTTCTCATGATGTACTTGGCATATAGTTAAATAAGCAGGGTGACAATATACAGCCTTGACGTACTCCTTTTCCTATTTGGCACCAGTCTGTTTTTCCATGTCCAGTTCTAACTGTTGCTTCCTGACCTGCATACAGATTTCTCAGGAATCAGGTCAGGTGGTCTGATATTCCCATCTCTTTAAGAATTTTCCATAGTTTGTTGTGGTTCATGCTGTCAAAGGCTTTGGCAGATTAAATAAAGCAGAAATAGATGTTTTTCTGGAATTCTCTTGCTTTTTAAATGATCCAGCAGATATTGGCAATTTGATCTCTGGTTCCTCTGCCTTTTCTAAAACCAGCTTGAACATCTGCATGTTCATGGTTCACGTATTGTTGAAGCCTGGCTTGGAGGATTTTGATCATTACTTACTAGCATGTGAGATGAGTGCAATTGTGCAGTAGTTTGAGCATTCTTTGGCATTGTCTTTCTCTGGGATTGGAATGAAAACTGACCTTTTCCAGTCTTATGGTCACAGCTGAGTTTTCCATATTTGCTGGTATATTGAGTGCAGCACTTTCACAGCATCATCTTTTTGGATTTGAAATATCTCAGTTGGAATTCCATCACCTCCCCTAGCTTTGTTCGTAGTGGTGCTTCCTAAGACCCACTTGAATTTTCATTTCAGGATGTCTGTCTCTAGGTTGGTGATCACACCATCATGATTATCTGGGTCATGAAGATCTTTTTGTATTGTTCTGTGCATACTTGCCATCTCTTCTTAATATCTTCTGCTTCTGTTACATAGGTTACATGTAAATATCCCATCATTTTATATATGGGACTTGAGCACCTGTGGATTTTGGTATCCACAGGGCTTCTGGAACTCATCCCTCATAGTTACTGAAGAATGACTCTAATAAGCCCTACAAAGGTTAGAAGAGAAAATGGCTATAAGGAGCCATTGCTATATCTCTGCAGTACTTATTGGTCTCTAGTTTTGAAACTATTGGGCTTCCCCAGTGATTCAACAGTTAAGAACCTGCCTGTAATGCAGGAGATGCAGGTGACATGGGTTCAATTCCTGGGTTGGGAAGATCCCCTGGAGGAGGAAATGGCAACTCACTCCAGTATTATTCCCTGGAGAATCCCATGAAGAGAGGTGCCTGAAGGGCTATAGTCTATTAAGTCACAAAGAGCTGGACATGACTATGTGACTAACACTGTTACCTTGAAACTATTATTAAGCATGAAGCACTAGTCCTGCCAAGCACTTCATATCTGACAGAAGGATAAGGAACAGTTTGTGGTAGGATTTAGATGAATTTTTTGATGATAGATAAATGGGAAAGTAAATCCTCACCTTCCTAGGTTCTAGGAAGGTGATCTAGACCACCATATTCATAGGATCTTGAGGTCGAGCAAAGCAGCAGGAGGATGATCAAACCAAACAGGTCATTTACCACTGAAAAGTAAGGGTAAGAAAGTGTTGTGGGGATGTTTCTCAGCCACTTCTTTCTATGTGAAAATTCATCAGAAACTATGCTATCCTAAAATTACTGCTGAAGTGTCTGGTTTCTTAATGAAAACTCAAGAAGTCTTAGGAGTGCCATTATGTATGAATTGGATGAGAAAAGCAATTCTCTTTTTTTGGAAAGGTCATAACACCTAGAGCTGCCCTTATTAACTAGATGTTAACAAAATGGCACTGAAGTCAATAAGGTAACCTTTGAACTATCCTCAACATTTCTCCTGAGTATTCATAATCACTCAGGATAGCTGCAACCAAAAAGGATACAAGGCTTTTTCTTTTCTCCTTTTAGCTTTTTCTGTTCAGTCACCAATCTGGGCTCATTACAAGCCAGTGTGCTGATGCCTTATCTCCACAGGTGCCTGCCTTTGGCTGATATTGGCTGAAATTATGTGTAAACCAAGATATGGGAGCAGAAGCAAACTAAAATAGGATTTTAAAGAAAAGATTGTATCTCTTTATCTTCTGCTGAAAATGGAATCCCCTGCTGTGGTGAAATGTTACCATATTATTTGTTAAAAACTTGTATTATATTGTTTACAGTTTAAACTTAAAAAAAATTCAGAGTTGAATCTGTTGAATTAAAATGGAATCTCATAAGTGAGTTGGAAGATAGAGTGGTGGAAATAATTGAAGCAGAGAAGAATAAGAAAAAAGAATGAAAAGTCTTAGAGACCACTGAGACAACATGAAGTACACCAATATTCAAATTATAGGGAATCCAAGAAGAAGAAGAGAAAAAGAAATGGTATGAGAAAATATTTCAGGAGATTATAATCTAAAACTTTCCTAACATGGGAAAGAAAATAGTTACCAAAGTCCAGGAAGCCCACAAGGTCCCATATAGGAAAATGCAGAGTGAAACACACCAAGATAGATATTAATCAAACTAACAAAAATGAAACACAAACAAAAGTATTAGAAGTAGTGAGGGAAAAGCAACAAATAGCATACAAAGGAATCCCAATAAGGTGAATGATTGATCTTTCAGGAGAAACTCTACAGGCAAGAAGGGAGTGGCAGGATATACTTAAAGCAATGAAAAGAAAAAAAAAAAACAAAACCGACAACCAAGATTACTGTACCTGGTAAGGATCTTATTCAGATTCTAAGGAGAAATTGAAAGCTTTACAGATAAGCAAAAGTTAAGAGAATTCAGCACCACCAAACCAGCTTTACAACTCCTAAACTTTACAACTTCCTTTACAGCTAAAGGAACTTCTCTAGACAGGAAATACAAAAGAAAAGGCCTACAAAAACAAATCCAAGACAATAGAGTAAGTGGTAACAGGATCATACATAGCAATAATTACCATAAATGTAAAAGAATTAAGTGATCCAACCAAAAGACACAGGTTGGCTGAATGAATACAGAAACAAGACCTCTATATATGTTCTCTACAAGAGATCTGCTTCAGACCTAGGGACACATAAAGACCAATGTGATGGGCTGGAAAAAGATATTCCATGCAAATGGAAATCAAAAGAAAGTGGAAGTAGCAATACTCATAACAGGTAAAATAGACTTTAAAATAAAGACAGCTATAAGAGACAAAGACACTATGCAATCATCAAAGGATCAATCCAGGAATAAAATATAACAATTATAAATATATATGCACCGAACATAGGAGGACCTCAATACATAAGGCAAATACTAACAAATATAAAAGGGGAAATTGATAGTTACACAGCAGTAATGGGAGACTTTTAACACCACACTCACACCAATGGACAGATCATCCAGACAAATTAAAATTAATACGGAAACATAAGCCTTAAATGTCACATAAAATCAGATGGACTTTAACTGATGTCTACAGGACATTCCACCCCAAAACAGTAGAATATACCTTTTCCCAAATGTACACTGAACATTCTCCAGGATAGATCACATCTTGGGTCACATATTAAGCCTTGGTAAAATTAAAAAAAATTGAAATTGTATCAAACATTCTTTCTGACCACAATAAGACAGATATCAATTACAAAGGAAAAAAAAAAAAAACTGTAAACAACACAAGCCCAAGAAGGCTATACAATATGCTTCTAAATAACCAAGTGGTCACTGAAAAAATTGAAGAGGAAAAAAAAAAAAAAAAAAAAAACCTAGAGACAAATGACAATGAAAACAAGACAATTCAAAACCTATGGGATGCAGTAAAAGCAGAACTAAGAGGGATGTTTAGAGTAATAAAAGTCTACCTCAAGAAATTAGAAAAACATCAAACAAATAATATAACCTTACACTTAAAGGAACAAGAAAAAGAAGAAGAAAAAAAATTGTCTAAGTTAGTAGAAGGAAAGAAATTGTAAAGATCAGAGTAGAAATAAATGAACAGAAAATGAAGGACGCAAGAGCAAAGATCAATAAAACTGACAGCTGGTCCTTTGAGAGGAGAAACAAAATTGACAAACCATTAACTAGATTCATTTAAAAAAAAAAGAGGGAGAAGATTCAAATCCATAAAATTAGAAATGAAAAAGAAGTTAGAACAGACGACACAGAAATACCAAGGATTATAAGAGACTACTAATAATATGAGCAACTATATGCTAATTTATGGTTTTTCCTGTGGTCATCTATGGATGTAAGAGTTGGACTGTGAAGAAGGCTGAGTGCCGAAGAATTTATGCTTTTGAACTGTGGTGTTGGAGAAGACTCTTGAGAGTCCCTTGGACTGCAAGGAGATCCAACCAGTCCATTCTAAAGGAGATCAGTCCTGGGATTACTTTGGAAGGAATGATGCTAAAGCTGAAACTCCAGTACTTTGGCCACCTCATGCAAAGAGTTGACTCATTGGAAAAGACTTTGATGCTGGGAGGGATTGGGGGCAAGAGAAGAAGGGGATGACAGAGGATGAGATGGCTGGATGGCATCACTGACTCGATGGATGTGAATCTGAGTGAACTCTGGGAGTTGGTGATGGACAGGGAGGCCTGGCGTGTTGTGGTTCATGGGGTCGCAAAGAGTCAGACACAACTGAGCGACTGAACTGAACTGATATGCTAATTTAATGGACAACCTGGAATAAATAGACAAATTCCTAGAAAAGTACAGCCTAAACCAGGAAGAAATAGAAAATATGTACAGACCAATCATAAGCAGAACTAAGTGAACTAACTGAACTAACTGAAATCAAAACTGTGATCAAAAATATTCCAACAAATAAAAGCTCAGGGCCAGACAGCTTCATACCTGAATTCTACCAAATGTTTAGAGAAGAGCTAACACTATCCTGCACAAACTCTTTCAAAAAATTGCAGAGGGAAGAAAACTTACAAATTCTATGGGGCCATCATCACACTGATACCAAAACTAGACAAAGGTATCACAAAAAAAGAAATTTACAAGCCAATATCACTGATGAACATAGATACAAAAATTCTCAACAAAATTCTAGCTAACAAACAGAATCCAACAACACATTAAAAGAACCATACATTATAATCAAGTGGGGTTTATCTCAGGGATGCAAAGCTTCTTCAACATACACAAATCAATCAATGTGATACACCATACCAAAAACGGAAAGACAAAAAACATATCATCTCAATAGATGCAGAGAAACATTATGAAAAAATTCAACACCCATTTATGATAAAAACTCTCCAGGAAATGGGCTTAAATGGAATCTACCTCAACATAATAAACATATGTGATAAATCCATGGCAAACACCTATTCACAATGGTGAAAAACTGAAAGCATTTCCTCTAAGATCAGAAACAAAACAAGGGTGCCCACTCTTATCACAATTATTCAATATAGTTTTGAAAGTCCTAACCATGCTACTAAGAGAAGAAAAAGAAATAAAAGGAATCCAGAATGGAAAAGAAGTAAAACTCTCAATGTGTGCAGACGACATTATACTATACATAGAAAACTCTAAAGATGCTACCAGAAAATCCCTAGAGGTAATCAATGAATTTAGTAAAGTTGCAGGATATAAAATTAATACACAGATGTCTCTTGCATTCCTATGTACTAACAATGAAAAATATGAAAGATAAATTAAGGAAAAATTCCACTCACCATTGCAACAAAAAGAATAAAATACCTAGGAATAAACCTACCTAACTCTAGTAAAGTAGTGCTCAAAATTCTCCAAGCCAGGCTTCAGCAATACGTGAACTGTGAACTTCCAGATGTTCAAGCTGGTTTTAGAAAAGGCAGAGGAACCAGTGATCAAATTGCCAACATCCGCTGGATCATGGAAAAAGCAAGAGAGTTCCAGAAAAAAAAATCTATTTCTGCTTTATTGACTATGCCAAAGCCTTTGACTGTGTGGATCACAATATACTGTGGAAAATTCTGAAAGAGATGGGCATACCAGACCACCTGACCTGCCTCCTGAGAAATTTGTATGCAGGTCAGGAAGCAACAGTTAGAACTGGACATGGAACAACAGACTGGTTCCAAATAGGAACAGGAGTACATCAAGGCTGTATATTGTCACCCTGCTCATTTAACTTCTATGCAGAGTACATCATGAGAAACGCTGGACTGGAAGAAGCACAAGCTGGAATCAAGATTGCCGGGAGAAATATCAATAACCTCACCTATGCAGATGACACCACCCTTATGGCAGAAAGTGAAGAGAAACTAAAAAGCCTCTTGAAGAAAGTGAAAGTGGAGAGTGAAAAAGTTGGCTTAAAGTTCAACATTCAGGAAACTGAGATCATGGCATCTGGTCCCATCACTTCATGGGAAATAGATAGGGAAACAGTAGAAACAGTGTCAGACTTTATTTTTGGGGGCTCCAAAATCACTGCAGATGGTGATTACAGCCATGACATTAAAAGACACTCCTTGGAAGGAAGGTTATGACCAAACTAGATAGCATATTAGAAAGCAGATATATTACTTTGCCAACAAAGGTCCATCTAGTCAAGGCTATGTTTTTTCCAGTGGTCATGTATGGATGTGAGAGTTGGACTGTGAAGAAAGCTGAGCACTGAAGAACTGATGCGTATGAAATGTGCTGTTGGAGAATGCTGGGAGCCAGCATAGGGAATCCCGCCCGTGGCAAAGTCATGAGGAAGAGGCCTGACAGGCCAAGGTGAGATAAGGTTTCAAGGGAACCCCCTGGACTTTCTCGAGCATCTACCCCAAAACCAGAGTCTCTCTGCCTTATTGTATTATGCCTTTCAACAACTCTTCTGACATTAACAGGGGGATATCCCCTACCACCTTTCTCTGAAAAGAGTTAATTTAGAGCTCCAGTTAATAAGTCTCCTGGGCGTAACAAGTGTGTTTCAGTCCAAAACCTCCTCTGATGGCTCTCTAGCTTGCCTGACAAGTTTATCTGGCCTCTTACAACAGCATGCAATTGTTCACAGCCTCCCAATCATGAGAGGCACGAGACGCTCTAAACTTTCTAAATACAGAGTCTTTTGAGAAGTTAGAAATTATTAGTGTAGTATTAGTGGATTGTTAGAAATATACTGGTGGAGGGTTTCATTGTTGAGACAATAATTGCTGCTAAGTCTCCATATCCCTTGTTCCTTATATACATTAATTGATATAACTGCCATATGGGAAAACCTAATATCAAAGTAATAACCTTTGATATTAATCACATTAGACCTTAGGCTAGTAAATTTTTTTCTTGATTATAGCCCACTGCACCTTTGCCCTGTAGGAATGCAACTTTATCTGGCGCCTTTGGAGGGTGGTGCCTGGTTTAAGAAAAATCACCTTTTGAAAAAATAAGTTTTCTGGTTGACTGACCATTATCAGAAAGAAAGGGTCATAAAACGTTAGCAGTCCCCCTGGCCAGAAGATGATGTAAAACCACCTATGACCTTTGTATGCATGCAGAAAGAGTGCCTGGTTTCGATAAGGGTCAGGTCTGTTGACCCCACATGACTTTGTATTATCCATTGATCTCTATGTACAACTTACAGTATAAAAGCTTTCCTGAAAAATAAAGAGATGGACCAGTTCCTGGAAAGACTGGTTTCCCCTTTGTCTTCTTTTCTTTCTCTACTTTTCAGGCTAATTCCCGTCTGGAGCACTGAGGCTCGCCATGTCTACTTATTCGCCCGGGCTTCAGAGACCCACGTGAGAGGGAACCCAAGGCAGGGCACCCTCTGCTATTCAAGTGGGCACCTGTGGCCTACGTAGATGGTGCAAGTCCCTTGTCTCGGGGCTTTATTGGCTTCCTGTGTAAACCAAGGAATTTCAGCCTCTTTTCTCCTCTATTTTCTCCACTACACTATTCTTTCCTAATCTCTCTTTCTATCTATAAATAAATAATCTTAACTAATCGCTGACATCATCCCCGCTTCGAATTCCCTGGATCCACTGGGGCTGGACCCCGGCAGGAGAAGACTCTTGAGAGTCCCTTGGACTGAAAGGAGATCCAACCAGTCCATCCTAAAGGAGATCAGCCCTGGGTGTTCACTGGGAGGACTGATGCTAAAGTTGAAACTCCAATACTTTGGCTACCTCATGTGAAGGGTTGACTCATTGGAAAAGACTCTGATGCTGGCAGGGGTTGGGGGCAGGAGGAGAAGAAGACGACAGAGGATGAGATGGCTGAATGGCATGCCAACTCGATGGACGTGTGTTTGAGTGAACTCTGGGAGTTGATGTTGGACAGGGAGGCCTGGCGTGCTGTGATTCATGGGGTCGCGAAGAGTCAGACATGACTGAGAGACTGAACTGAACTGAACTGAACTGAAAGAGACAAAAAACCTGTATGAAAAAAACTATAAGACATTGATGAAAGAAACCAAAGACAACACAAACAAATGGAGAGGCATACCATGTTCTTGGATGGGAAGAATCCATATTGTGAAAATGACCATACTATCGAAAACAATGTACAGATTCAATGCAATCCCCATCAAATTACCAATGGCACTTTCATAGAACTAGAAACTTTTTTTTTCACTATTTGTATAGAAATACAAAAGACCCTGAATTACCAAAGGAATCTTGGAGGGAAAAAAAAAAATGGATCTGTTGAAATCAACCATCCTGACTTCAGACTATATTACAAAGCTACAGTCATCAAGATAGTATGGTACTGGCACAAAACAGAAATACAGGCCAGTGGAACAAGAGAGGGAGAGCCCAGAGATTAAACTCACACACATATGGGCAACTCATCTTTGACAAAGGAGGAAAAATATACAATGGTGGAAAAATGGCCTACTTAATAAGTGGTGCTGGGAAAACTGGACAGCTACATATAAAAGAATGAAATTAGAACACATCCTAACACCATACCAAAAAGTAAACTATAATGGATTAAATACTTAAATGTAAGGCCAGAAATTATAAATCTCTTAGAGGAAAACATAGGAAGTACAGTCTTTTACATAAATCACAGCAAGATCCTCCATGACTCACCTCCTAACTTAATGGATAAAAAAACAAAAATAAACAAATGAGACCCTGCTGCTGCTACTGCTGCTAAGTTGCTTCAGTCATGTCTGACTCTGTGTGACCCCATAGATGGCAGCCCACCTGGCTCTCCCGTCCCTGGGATTCTCCAGGCAAGAATACTGGAGTGGGTTGCCATTTCCTTCTCCAATTCATGAAAGTGAAAAGTGAAAGTGAAGTCGTGTCTGACCCCTAGCAATCCCGTGGACTGCACCCTACCAGACTCCTCCATCCATGGCATTTTCCCAGCAAGAGTTAACTTAAAATCTTTTGCAAAGCAAAAGAGAGATAAACAAGATGAAAAGACAATCCTCAAGATAGGAGAAAATAATTGCAAATGAAGCAACTGACAAAGGATTCATCTCCAAAATATATAAGCAGTTCATACACCTGAATATCAGAAAAACAAACAACACAATAAAAAATGGGCAGAAGATCTTAATACACATTTCTCCAAAAAGATATACATATTGCTAATAAATATATGAAAAGATGCTTATTATTAGAAAAATGCAAATCAAAACTACAATGAGGTATCATCTCATATCAATCAGAATGGCCATCATCAAAATTTCTATAAACAATAAATGCTGGAGAGGATGTGGAGAAAAGGAAACCATCCTGCACTGCTGCTGAGAATGTAAATTGATGCGGCCACTATGATGAACAGTAGGGAGGTTCCTTAAAAATCTAGGAATAAATCTGGCACTTGTTGTTGTTCAGTAGTGAATTCATGTCTGACTCTTTCCCACCTCATGGATGGCAGCACATTAGTTTTCACTGTCCTTCTCTATCTCCCTGTTCACTCAAACTCAGGTTCATTGAGTTAGTGATGCCATGCAATCATCTCATCCTCTGTCACCTGCTTCTCCTCTTGCTCTCAATCTTTCCTAGCAGCAGGGTCTTTTCCAATGAGTTGGCTCTTTGCATCAAGTGGCTAATGTATTGGAACTTCAGCTTCAGCCCAGTCCTTCCAATAAATATTCAGGGTTGATTTCCTTTAGGATTGATTGGTTTGATCTCCTTTACTGTACAAGGTACTCTCAAGAGTCTTCTCCAGCAGCACAGTTTGAAAGCATCTAGCATCTAACCCAGAAATCCCACCACTGGGCATATATCCTGATAAAACCACAACTCAAAAAGACACATGCACCCCAATGTTCATTGCAGCACTATTTACAATAGCCAGGACATAGAAGGGACCAGGTGTCCATCTACAGTTGAATGGATAAAGAAGATGTGGTACATATACACAAAGGAATATTACTCAGTCATTAAAAGGAACCTGACTGAGTCAGTTGTAGAGAGGTATTTGACCCTAGAGCCTGTTATACAGAGTGAAGTAAGTCAGAAAGAGAAAAACAAATATCATATATAAATCATACATATAAAATCTAGAAAAATGGTACTGATGAACCCATTCACAGGTAAGTAATGCAGACACAAACGTAGAAAATAAACTTGTGGACACAGTGGGGAAAGGAGAGGGTGAAAGTGGGACTAACTGAGAAAGTAGCATTGATATATGTACATCATTATGTGTAAAACAGCTAGTGGGAAGCTACTACATAATGCAGGGAGCCCAGCCTGGTGCTCTGTGATCACCAAGAGGGATGGGGCCTGGGGTAAAAGTAGGCTCAAGACAGAGGTGGTATATAAAACTGTGGAAAATTCTTAAAGAGTTGGAAATACAAGACCACCTTACCTGCCTCCTGATAAATCTGTGTGTGGGTCAAGGATCAATGGTTAGAATCAGACAATGAGCAACAAACTGGTTCTAAACCAGGAAAGGAGTACATCAAGGCTGTATATTGTCACCTTGATTGTTTAACTTATATGCAGTGTACATCATGAGAAATGCTGGGCTGGATGAAACACAAGCTGGAATCAAGATTGCCAGGAGAAATATCAATAACCTCAGATATGCATATGACACCACCCTTATGGTAGAAAATGAAGAACTAAAGAGCCTCTTGATGAAAGTGAGAGTAGAGTGAAAAAGTTGACTTAAAACTCAACATTCAGAAAACGAAGATGATGGTATCTGGTCACATTACTTCAAGGCAAATAGATGGGGAAACAATGGAAACAGTGAGAGACTTTATTTTGCGGGGGGTGGGGGGGGGCTCCAAAATCACTGCAGATGGTGACTGCAGCCATGAAGTTAAAAGATGCTTGCTCCTTGGAAGAAAAGTTATGACCAATCTAGACAGTATATTCGGAGAAGGCAATGGCACCCCACTCCAGTACTCTTGCTTGGAAAATCCCATGGATGGAGGAGCCTGGTAGGCTACAGTCCATGGGGTCGCTAAGAGTCAGACACGACTGAGCGACTTCACTTTCACTTTTCACTTTCATGCATTGGAGAAGGAAACGGCAACCCACTCCAGTATTCTTGCCTGGAGAATCCCAGGGACGGGGGAGCCTGGTAGGCTGCCGTCTATGGGGTCGCACAGAGTCGGACACGACTGAAGCGATTTAGCAGCAGCAGCAGCAGACAGCATATTAAAAAGCAGACATTATCAACAAAGGTCCGTCTAGTCAAAGCTATGGTTTTTCTAGTGGTCATGTATGGATGTGAGAGTTGCATTATAAAGAAAGCTGAGTGCGGAAGGATTGATGCTTTTGAACTGTGGTGTTGGAGAAGAAACTTGAGAGTCCTTTGGACTGCAAGGAGATCCAATCAGTCAATCTTAAAGGAAATCAGTGCTGAATATTCACTGGAAGGATTGATGCTGAAGCTGAAACTCCAATTCTCTGGCCACCTGATATGAAGAACCAACTCACTGGAAAAGACCTTGATGCTGTGAAAGATTGAGGGCAGGAGAAGGGGAAGATGGAGGATGAGATGGTTGGATGGCATCACTGACATGATGGACATGAGTTTCTGTAGGTTCCAGGAGCTGGTGATGGACAGGGAAGCCTGGCATGCTGCAGTCCATGGGGTTGCAAAGAGTAAGACACGACTGAGCAAATGAACTGAACTGATATATGTGCATATGTGTGTGTGTGTGTGCACATTCATGTGCTTAGTTGCACAGTCGTGTCCAACTCTTTGCAATGCCATGGACTGTAACCCACCAGGCTTCTCTGTCCATGGGGATTCTCCAGGCCTGAATACTGATGTGGGTTGCCATGCCCTCCTCCAGGGGATCTTCCCAAGCCAGGGATCGAACCCAGGTCTCCCACATTTCAGGCAGATTCTTCACTGACCGAGTCACAAGGAATTCACACTGTTGTACAGCAGAAACTGATACAATATTGCAAGCAATTTTCCTCCAGTTAAAACAGATAAATTTAAAAAATTGAATCCAACTTTACTAACTACTTGTTGGGTAACTCTAGGCAAGTCATATAAATGTTTGATGTTTTAGTTTTCTACTCTGCAATATGATTATTCTATGAATGGTTTCATCAGAGAGTTGCAGTAAGGATTGAAGGAGATAAAGTAGGTGTAGTAACTGGCACAAAGTGTCCCATATACGTTATATGTAGCCATTTGAAACAGAAGCAGAGGGTGTATGTCAATCAAGGGACCAACAATCATGTAGAAATGATCTGACTTGTATAAATTTGTAAAGTTTATCTACCTAAGAGTATAACAAAGAGAAAGAAATTAGTGTGTTGAAAGAATATCTCAATTTCTTATCAATGTAATAGTTTAGATAAATGTTTTCATAGATGTGAAGTAAACAAACAGTAAATTCATATATTCATAAACATGTATTTATAAATTATAGTGTAAATACATAAATAAACATATATAACTAGCCTATGCTGAGCGATATTTTTCTATTTTTGTGGATTTTTCATAGCTATTTCAATTTGCCCATGAAAGTCAGAACACATTTGGAAAAATAGGTTGCCAGGAGAACTTTACTATATATACTAATATATGTCCCTTAGACTTTAGGAAAAGATTCTAGAGCATATCTTCAACTCATGGAAAAAGTGAAAAAGTGAAAGTGTTAATCACTCAGTCATGTCTGACTCTTTGCGACCCCCATGGACTTTAGCCAGCCAGGATCCTCTGTCCTTGGAATTCTCCAGGCAAGAATACTAGAGTGGGTACACATTCCCTTCTTCAGGGGATCTTCCAGGGATCAAGCCCAGATCTCCTGTATTGCAGGCAAATTCTTTACTGTTTGAGCCACCAGGTAATAAAGTATTGTAGTTAAAAGCACAGGTTGGAAGGATGACTGAATCTCAGTATTGTCAAGTAGCCATGTAATCTTAGTCAGACATTATAATATTTGAATATAAGGTTCTCATTTCTGGTCTAGTTCAAAGAGCTGTTCTGAGTACTAGATAGTATGTTGCAAAGCACTTAGTATCATGTCAGGCACTTAATAAGTACCTAATAAGTACTAGATAAAATTTGTGTATTATAACAGGAAAGTTAACTTGCACTTTATGCCACTGTATTTTAATCCCTTTAATAATCTTGTGAGGAAGATGTATTTGGCAATATTATTTTCATTTTGTAGATGAAGAAACACACGTTCACAAAGATTAGGTGACTTATTGAAATACCTAATGGGTGTTTATAGATAGAAACAGATATACGTGGGGTTTGGTTAAATTTTTTACACCATATCTATTGTTTCTCCTTATTCTGTTACTTCTCATTCGAATTGGGTGGTATTTTATCATAGAGCCCATATTTTTTTAAGCATCTTGTTTTTTTCTTTTTAAATTTTTGGTTGGCCAGGTGGCTTGTGAGATCTGACCAGGGATCAAACCTGTGACTTTGGCGGTGATAGCATGGAGTCCTAACCACTAAACCGCCAGGAAATTCCTTGTAGAATCCTCATTTTTATTTACCACTTTTTGAGATTGGCCTGTCTGGTCCTCTGAAATACAGTATGTTTGATTTTTAAAATGTTATATACTAATATATATATACATATATATAAATATACACACACATATACTCCTTAATTATAAAAAAGTTCATACACACACTTAAGATTAGCTTTGCTTTGATTTGAAGTTACCCAGAAATAGGACTTCACTTTTATAATGTATCTTATTCTAGCCATTTTTTTTGCTATTAAATACAAAAAACAGATTCAAACATTTGTAGATGTGTAACTCAAGTTTTAACCTCAATTTTTCAGTTGAGACATCACATAAAGTTTCTAACACAGGCCTATAAAGAACTTTTTTCTAAAGGCACTACAATTTTAATTCTTTTGGGAATTCCTGGATAGTCAGGCTCATTATATTGATATTTAGCTTAGATTTGAACCTAAACTGAACAACCAGTAAGGACTGTGCTCTGAAATAATTACAGGGGAAGTATTGTGTTTTATAAGCAAAATGATATATTTAGTTTTAAAAATTGACAATTGCCTTATTCATAAATATCAGATGACATAAAAAAAAAACATTTACCCTTCCAATTAGGACATTGTGGTAATATTTTCCCCAAATGTTCACTTCAGTAACTATGCCATAAAACTATTTTGAATATGTACGCAAAAGTACTGTCAAATGAGAAATAACACCTCTGCATTTTGTTCTTAAAACACCTTGGAAACAAAGCTTTTAATGCAATGGAGTTATGCAAAATTTCATTCAGTTCAGTTGTTCAGCATGTCCAACTCAAGATATTAATACCTTGAGGAAGAAAAGATGTAAAAGCCTACTTTATCTGATTGTTTTCTCTGTTCTTCCTCTTAAAAAAAGAAGTTGAAGAAGGTTCTGCTTGCTCAACTTTTCATGGCTCAAGAATTAATCTACTTGGTGGGGTTTTTATTCTCCTGCCTCTATCTGACCATTGACTGCTCAGCCATTCTTCCACCAGAGAAGGGAAAAGGGAGAATTCTGAAATCATCCAATGTGGCTCTTTCCTTCCTAGCATGGGAGAAGTTGAAAGTCACAGGTAAATTTAGGCTAAATATTTTTATTTGGACTACCCTTTCCATGTCTTGACAGAAGAATCTTAAATCTGTAATTAATATCAGTTAAGTTCAGTAGTTCAGTCATGTCCAACTCTTGGTGACTCCATGGACTGTAGCACACCAGGCTTCCCTGTCCATCACCAATTCCTCAAGCTTGTTCAAACTCATATCCATCAAGTCGGTGATGCCTTTCAACCATCTCATCCTCTGCCATCCCCTTCTCCTCTTGCCCTTAGTCTTTCCCAGCATCAGGGTCTTTTCTAATGAGTCAGTTCTTCACATCAGGTGGCCAAAGTATTTGAGATTCAGCATCAGTCCTTCCAATGAATATTCAGGACTGACTTCCTTTAGGATGGACTGGCTGGATCTCCTTGCAGTTCAAGGGACTCTCAAGAGTCTTCTTCCATACCACAGTTCAAAAGCATCAATTCTTCAGTGCTAAGCTTTCTTTATGGTCCAACTCTCACATCCATACATGACTACTGGAACAATCATAACTTTGACTGATGGACTTTCATCAGCAAAGTAATGTCTCTGCTTTTTAATATGCTGTCTAGGTTGGTCATAGCATTTCTTCCAGGGAGTAAGCATCTTTTAATTTTATTAAATTATACAATATTTAATTATGTAAATATAAAAACATTTAATTATATAAAATATAAAATATTAATGAATATAGCTTTATAATTTATTTTATTATAAAACTTTATTGATGTCAAAATGAAAACCAAAACTAAATGTCATTAAAATTGTGTTAGACTTTAAGTTGGTTTTAAGCTGGTTGTTGTTATTTAGTCATTAAGTCTCATCTGACTCTTTTGCAGCCTCATGGACTGTAGCCTGCCAGGCTTCTCTGTCCTTGGGATTTTGAAGGCAAGAGTATAGGAGTGGGTTCCCATTTCCTTCTCTAGGGTATCTTCCCAACCCAGGGATTGAACTCATGTCTCCTGCCTTGGCAGGTTGATTCTTTACCACTGGGCCACCAGGAAAGCCCTTTGCTACTGCTGCTAAGTCACTTCAGTCATGTCTGACTCTGTGCAACCCCATAGACGGCAGCCCACCAGGCTCCCCCGTCCCTGGGATTCTCCAGGCAAGAATGCTGGAGTGGGTAGGAAAGCCCTTTAAGCTGTAATTAAAGTATAAAAGCAACATTTTTTTTCCAGTGCAATAGATAAGTATGGAATCTACATGTGGCAACAATTTTGTGATTTTAAAGAATCTACCAATACCAATAGCAACATTTGTTCCTATGTCATGAATAGATCTCTGAAACACAAAACTGGGTGTAAGACATTTCTATAACACATATTTATTTTTAATATCACTTTATGAATAAAGTTATGTTACCTAGCCCCACCCACTTTTTCATCCAAATCCTGTCTAAATTTATCTATATAAATACATTTAAATTCTATCATCTGCATGGAAGTTTATTCAACTATTTTAGTTCATATGACTCCCTCTTCCATGATTTTAGATTGTATTCTTTCTGAAATGAAATAATGAAAAATAACAAGATGCTGTATATGGTTATAAAGTAAGGAATCATTGCTTTATCATTATGTCTTATATGATTCTCTGATATTTTAATTATAAGATATCCAAAAGGGAAGAAATTTATAAATTCAAAAAATATCTATTGAGTTCTTACTCTGTATTAGGAATTGTATCAAACATTGTTGATACAGTGTGATAAAGATGGATACATTCCCTTCATTTGTGAAGCTTATATTCTGGCAAAGGAACATATACAATAAACCATAGATATAATTAGAATATTATGAAATATATAAAATTAAACTGCATTTAAGTTTTGAGACATGCTACAGAAAATCTAATTAGAACAGAATCAGGATGGATCACAAATGCCTGACGATTTCAAACTTAACTAGATTGATTAAGGTAAACCTTATTTATTCCATAAAGTATTTCCAAACCTTATGGAAATTGGGAAATTACTTAAAGAAGATGAGAATGACAGAAATATAGATATCTGGCATCTGAGGGTGGAAAGTAAGAATTTCAAGCAGAAGAATAGACACTGAAGATGCTAAGAGCTGAATTATTCTTGGCATATTCTAGGAATAGCAAGGAGGCCAGTGTGGATAGAATACAATGAGGAAGAGAAGAGCAGCAAAAAGTTAGGTTAGAGAAGTAATAAGGGTATGTATGGTAGGGAGATGGGAGGGGGAGTCAACTTTTATAGGCCCCTCAAGCCATCACAAGAATTTTGCTTTTTACTCTGAATGACATAGATTGATATAGAAACACATAAGTGTGATATAATCTGATATATAATTACAGAAGATCATGGGCTTCCCAGGTGGCACTAGTGGTAAAGAACACCTCTGCCAATACAGGAAACGTTAAGAGATGCAGCTTCAGCCCCTGGGTTGGGAAGATCATCTGGAGAGGGGATTGGCTACCCACTCCAGTGTTCTTGCCTGGAGAATCCCATGGACAAAGAAGCTGGGCAGGCTAGAGGCCACAGGGTTGCAAAGACTTGGACATGACTGAAGCAACTTAGCATGCATGCATGCTAGCACTGGCTCCTGAGTACTGCAGTGTTCCTGAGAGGGAGGTCAATCACAGGCTATTGAAAATAAACCATAAAGAGTGTTGATGGTGGCTTGCATCAGGGTAGGAGCAACGAGCAAGAAGGAAGTGAGTGGAATCAGGATTTTCTTTGAACATAAGACAAATAGAATATACTGATGTCTTGGATGTAGAGTGCTGCTACTGCTGCTAAGTCGCTTCAGTCGTGTCCGACTCTGTGCGACCCCATAGACGGCAGCCCCCAAGGCTCCCCCGTCCCCGGGATTCTCCAGGCAAGAACACTGGAATGGGTTGCCATTTCCTTCTCCAATGCATGAAAGTGAAAAGTGAAAGTGAAGTCACTCAGTCGTGTCCGACTTTTAGCGACCCCATGGACTGCAGCCTACCAGGCTCATCTGTCCATGGGATTTTCCAGGCAAGAGTAAGGGAGTGGGTTGCCATTGCCTTCTCCCTGGATGTAGAGTATGAAAGGAAAAAGTAAATCAAGGATAACTCCAAGCTTTTTTTACCCTGAGTGACTTGAATAAAAGGGTTGTCTTGAATTTATATGGGAAAAACAGTATGTGAAATAGGTATTGGAGAGAAGATAAAACATTCAGTTTTGGACATGTGTAATCTGAAATGTCTGTTAATTTCAGTTGGATTCAGTCGCTCAGTCATGTCTGACTCTTTTTGACCCCATGGACTCCAGCACACCAGGCCTCCCTAACTCCTGGACTTTACTCAGACTCCTGTCCATTGAGTCAGTGATGTGATCCAATCATCTCAACCTCTGTCATCCTCTTCTCCAGCCTTCAATATTTCCCAGCATCAGGGTCTTTTCCAATGAGTCAGTTCTTCGCATCAAGTGGCCACAGTATTGAAGTTTAGCTTCAATATCAGTCCTTACAATGAATATTCAGGATTGATTTATTTTAGGATAGACTGGTTGGATGTCCTTGCAGTCCAAGGGACTCTTGAAAGTCTTCAACACCACAGTTCAAAAGTATCCTTTCTTCAGTGCTCACCTTTCTTTTTAGTCCAACTCGCACATCCATATATGACTACTGGAAAAACCATAGCCTTGACTAGATGGAGCTTTGTTGGTAATGTCTATGCTTTTTAATATGCTCTCTAGGTTGGTCATAACTTTTCTTCCAAGAAGCAAGCTTCTTTTAATGATATTCCTGCAGTCACCATCTGCAGTGATTTTAGAGCCCCCCAAAATAAAGTTTGACACTGTTTCCACTGTTTCCCCATCTATTTGCCATGAAGTGACAGGACCAGATGCCATGATCTTCATTTTCTGAATGTTGAGCTTTAAGCCAACTTTTTCACTCTCCTCTTTCACTTTCATCAAGAGGCTTTTTAGTTCTTCTTCACTTTGTGCCATAAGGGTGGTGTCATCTGCATATGTGAGGCTATTGATATTTCTCCTGGCAATCTTGATTCCAGCTTGTGCTTCTTCCAGCCCAGCATTTCTCATGATGTGCTCTGCATATAAGTTAAATAAGCAGGGTGATAATATACAGCCTTGACGTAATCCTTTTCCTATTTGGAACCAGTCTGTTCTATGTCCAGTTCTAACTGTTGCTTCCTGACCTGCATACAGATTTCTCAGGAGGCAGGTCAGGTGGTCTGGTATTCCCGTCTCTTTCAGAATTTTCCACAATTTATTGTGATCCACACAGTCAAAGGCTTTGGCATGGTCAGTAAAGCAGAAATAGATGTTTTTCTGGAACTCTCTTGCTTTTTCCATGATCCAGCTGATGTTGGCAATTTGATCACTGGTTCCTCTGCCTTTCTAAATCCAGCTTGACCATCTGGATGTTCAAGTTCAATATTGTTGAAGCCTGGCTTGGAAAATTTTGAGCATTACTTTATTAGCACATGAGATATGTGCAATTGTGTAGTAGTTTGAGCATTCTTTGGCATTGTCTTTCTCTGGGATTGGAATGAAAATTGACCTTTTCCAGTCCTGTGGCAATTGATGAGTTTTTCAAATTTGCTGGCATATTGAGTGCAGCACTTTCACAGAATCATCTTTTGGGATTTGAAATAGCTCAACTGGAATTCCATCACTTCCACTAGCTTTGTTCGCAGTGATGCTTCCTAAGACCCATTTGATTTCACATCCAGGATGTCTGGTTCTAGGTGAATGATCACACCATTGTAGTTATCTGGGTCATGAAGGTCTTTTTTGTATAGTTCTTCTGTGTATTCTTGTCACCTCTTTTTAATATCTTCTGCTTCTGTTAGGTCCATAACACTTTTGTCCTTTATTGAGACCATCTTTGCATGAAATGTTCCCTTGGTATCTCTAATTTTCTTGAAGAGATCTCTAGGCTTTCCCACTCTATTGTTTTCCTCTATATCTTTGGACTGATCACTGAGGAAAGTTTTCTTATCTCTCCTTTCTATTCTTTAGAACTCTGCATTCAAATGGGTATATTTTTCCTTTTCTCCTTTGCCTTTCACTTCTCTTCTTTTCACAGCTATTTGTAAGGCCTCCTCAGACAGCCATTTTGCTTTTTTTGCATTTCTTTTTCTTGCGGATGGTCTTGACCCCTGTCTCCTGTACAATGTCATGAACCTCTGTCCATAGTTCTTCAGGCACTCTATTTATGGTTTTCCCTACTTTATTCAAAATCAGTCTGATTTTGGCAGTAAGGAGTTCATGATATGAGCCACAGTCAGCTCCCAGTCTTGTTTTGCAGACTGTATAGATCTTCTCCATCTTTGGCTGCAAAGAATATAATCAATCTGATTTCAGTGTTGACCATCTGGTGATGTCCATGTGTAGTGTCTTTTCTTGTGTTATCAGAAGAAAGTGTTTCCAATGACCAGTGCGTGCTCTTGGCAAAACTCTATTAGCCTTTGCCCTGCTTCATTCTGTACTCCAAGCCCAAATTTGCCTGTTACTCCAGGTGTTTCCTGACTTCCTATTTTTGCATTCCAGTCCCCTATAATGAAAAGGACATCTTTTTTGGGTGTTAGTTCTAGAAGGTCTTGTAGGTCTTCACAGAACTGTTCAACTTCAGCTTCTTCAGTGCATAGACTTGGATTACGGTGATATTGAATGGTTTGCCTTGGAAATGAACAGAGATCACATGTTATTTTTGAGATTGCATCCGAGTACTGCATTTTGGACTCTTTTGTCGACTATGATGGTTACTCCATTTCTTCTAAGAGATTCCTGCCCACAGCAGTAGATATAATGGTCATCTGATTTAAATTCACTCATTTCAGTCCATTTTAGTTTGCTGATTCCTAAAATGTTGGCATTCACTCTTGCCATCTCTTGTTTGACCACTTCCAATTTGCCTTGAGTCACACACTTAACATTTCAGGTTCCTATGTAATACTCCTCTTTACAGCATCAGACCTTGCTTCCATTACCAGTCATCCACAACTGGGTGTTGTTTTCACTTTGGCCCCATCTCTTTATTCTTTCTGGAGTTATTTCTCCACTCTTCTCCAGTAGCATATTGGGCACCTACCAACCTGGGTAGTTCCTCTTTCAGTATCCTATCATTTTGCCTTTTCATACTGTTCATGGGGTTCTCAAGGCAAGAATACTGAAGTGGTTTGCCATTCCCTTCTCAAGTGGACCACGTTTTGTCAGAAATCTTCACCATAACCCGGATGTCTTGGGCGGCCCTACACGGCATGGCTCATAGGTTCACCGAGTTAGACAAGGGTGTGGTCCATGTGATCAGATTGGTTAGTTTCCTGTGATTGTGGTTTTCAGTCCCTTTGCCCTCTTATGGAGAAGAAAAAGAGACTTATGGAAACTTCCTGATGGGAGAGACTGACTGAGGGGGAAACTGGGTCAGGTCCGATTCTTTGTGACCCCATGGACTGCAGCACACCAGGCCTCCCTGTCCATCACCAACAATCGGCGTTTACTCAAACTCATGTCCACTGAGACATTGATGTCATCCATCCATCTCATCCTCTGTCATCCCTTCTCCTCCTGCCTTCAATCTTTCCCAGCATCAGGGTCTATTCAAATGAATCTGTTCTTCACATCAGGTGGCCAATGAATTGGAGTTCAGCTTCAGCATCAGCCCTTCCAATGAATATTTAGGACTGGTCTCCTTTAGGATGGACTGGTTGGATCTTCTTGCAGTCCAAGGGACTCTCAAGAGTCTTCTCCAGCACCACAGTTCAAAAGCATCAATTCTTTGGTGCTCAGCTTTCTTTATAGTCCAACTCTCACATCCATACATGACTACTGGAAAAACTATAACCTTGACTAGATGGACCTTTGTTGGCAAAGTAACGTCTCTGTTTTTTAATATGCTGTCTAGTTTGGTCATAATCTTTCTTCCAAGGAGTAAGCCATGTTCAGCAAATATTTAATCAAATTTTCTGTCAACAGGTGGAGCTATGTTCCTTCCCTGCTATTTACCTGGGGCCAAAGAGAAAATGTCAGACAGTTTTAGGAGAGAGGTCTGCACTGTACATTTCAAAATGTAGGATTCATTATCATTTAGACAGTATTTAAACCATGAGAAAAAATGTGAGCACCAATGGTGTAAATGTAGATAATGAACCAAAAAGGTCCATGGACTGAACCATGAAGTACTCCAAAATGAAGATGAGGAGAAGAATCAGCATAAGATACTGAACAAGATAAATCAGTGAGATGGGAGGAAAAATAAGAGTATTGAATCCTAGAAGTCAAATGAAGAACATATATAAGCAGGAAGAAGTGTTCAACTGTTTCAAATGATGTTACTTTGTCAAGTAAAGTGTGTGTGTTAGTTGCACAGTTGTGTCCAACTCTTTGTGACCTCTATGGATGGCAGCACACCAGGCTACTCTGTCAATGGAATTCTTCAGGTAAGATTACTGAGCCAGTTGCTGTTCCTTCTCTAGGGCATCCTGTCCACCCAGGGAATGAACCCAGGTCTCCTACAATGCAGGCAGATTCAAGCAAGGTGTCAAGTAAATCAATGCCCTAAAGCTGCCTTTGACTTTAGTAATGAGGATATCTGTATGACCTCAACTGAAATTACTTTGGAGTAGAGGATTTAAAGACTGGGGTGGGTTTAAGAGAGGATGAGAGGAAAAGAATTGTAGATACAGGATATAAACAAGTAGACATCTAGAACTTTTGCTACAAGGAGGTAAGAGACTATTAAGGGAAGAAGATCTAAGAAGTATTCTTTAGTATAAATATATCATATATTGAAACTGATTAGAATGAACAAGTAGAGAGGGAAATCTTGATCATGTGGTAGAGGCTGAGAAGCGCTCCAGTGATATCCATAGGTAGGCAAGAGAGGATGGTTATCCCGTGGGGACACAGGTTTACAGAGAGACAGTAGCTCGGGGAGAAATGAGAGGATATGGGTGCAGATGTTGGTAGAAAAGACAGGATGCTGTCAGTCTGGAAATTATCTTTTGAAAGCTTTAATTTTCTCAGCAGAGTGGGACAAATAACCATGAACATGGGAGAGAAGGTGTGTGAGGTTTGAAGACAGAAGAGAACATGTGAAACAGTCACCAGAAGAGAAGGAGAGTCAATAGATAAAGGAAGTACAGCATGATTACTGGGAAGCATTAAGGCTACACTTCAGAATAGCAGTCATGAATTTTAAGTCATATCAGTCAGTGTGGCAGAGTGGTTTTCTTTTCTTTTTTTTTTTTTCAGATCCCTTCAACCATAGGTAGACAGTTAGATTCAGTCATGCTTGTAATTTTACTGAGTGTATGTAGATAAATGAGAGAGAAGCAAAGATGCAAAAGGGGTCATCTGATGACTGGCCATAAAATTCGGGCTATGCAAAAAGGGCAGAGCAAACATCGAGGTTGACAGAATTCATGAAAAAATGGTGGTACTTATAGACTGGTGGGTTTAATGGGGTCAAAGGAAAGTTGGAGTGCTATAAGAGGGAGTGTTCTGGTAAGATAGGAGGATGGATTCAGTGGCATTCCATTTGATATTCCCAACTATACCTAGATCAGACCTAGGAAAACAACAGAAACTCAGGAAGTATCTGTTAAATTGGCTCTAATTATATTTTTGTATCAATATCCTGAAACAATGAAGCAAAACACTTTACAACATGGAAAGAAACACAGGCTCTTAAGTATAGATGTTTTAGATTCAAATTAACTTTTCCATACAAAATTATAAAAAGGACTTCCTGCAAATACCAAAGTTGGAATGCTTCTGTGTGCTCTCAAATGCATTAAAGTTTATGTTTATTACTTAAATTTTTATATAAATCTGAATACATAATAGTTATGGATAGTGCATTTTGAAATGTTTCTGAGTTCTCTGAATTTCAGAGGTATCATCAGCTCAAATGATTTACTCCATGATGTAAATGCCACAGGCTGAAAAATGATTAAAACCTTAATGCTATATAAAGAAGAGGGATATATATTTATAACGTTTTAACATTTTCACCTGATATTTTAAATGTGATAGCAATTTTTATATTTCTCTTTTTAAGTTTTGAAAAAGTGGGCAGGTTTTTGGATATCTAATAAATTGTATTAGATTTAGGAACAGAATGAATGAAATTTATTGAGGAAACATTATAAGCATCTTTATTTCATCTTCACAACAATTTTATAAAATTTATTATTGCTACTTAACTAATGAAGAAATTGAGGCTCTGAGGCTAACTAGTATTTGAAACCAGGCCAAGTTTATTCCAAACACTATCACATTTCATGTTATTAAGCTAACTCCATCAAATCCAGGATTTAAACTATTTGGGGTTATAAATTTTAGTTACTCAAAAATGAAAATGCAACATTTATAACAGAGCACAATATATTGGATTTGTTCCATACATATTTTCCAGGTCAAATACAAACAACCCTAACTTCCTGGAACTCTGAGTTTAATGCACATTCAGGATTTACCATGTGGTGTTCATACAGGGGCATTGCAAACTGCATTTGTACTATGATTATCTTAGATCAAATTTCAATCAGCATTAATAGTGTCAACTTCCTGGAACTTTGAGTACATTGCTCAGGTCATAAAGTTTTGTGTTTTGTTGTTGTTTAACTTCTCAGTCATGTCTGATTCTTTTGTGACCCCTTCTACTGTAGCCTGCCAGGCTCCTCTGTCCATGGGATTTTCCAGGCAAGAATACTGGACTGGGTTGTCATTTCCTTTAGTTCTGAATTTAATATACTATAATGCTATAAGCTGAGTTCAGAATTTGTCCTTAAAATATATATAGTCCTACCAATAGCTATTAGAAGGAACAAATAGGAAAAGGCTACTCAAAATAGGGAGAATGTCAGTCTGAAAATGTGATAACATGGTCTGATAGAAAAGGTAGTAATGGGGAAAAGTACAGCATTAACACTAGAACTCTTTTTATTAAAAAGATTATTTGATGTGGATCATTTTTAAAGTCTTTATTGAATTTGTTAGAATATTGCTTCTGCTTTATGTTTGGGGTTTTTTGGCCATGAGGCATGAAGGATCTTAGCTCCCCTAACAGGGATCAAACCCTCACCCCCTACACTGGAAGGCAAAGTCTTAAACTTGATTGCCAGAGAAGTTCCAGCACCAGAACTCTTGAAATCTAATAATATTATTTTGTCTAGAAGCAAGCAGCTACAAATACTAAAAAAAAAAAAAAAAATCAGTGACACAAACGACAATGAACTCAAGTCAATTTGGAAAGGTTTAAAGTGCATTCATTATGGTCACATTAAAAAATAATAGGAAATATTTTTGGAATATTTTCCATTCAGCTTGATTCACACAAGATTTATAAATTTGACATATAAAGTGATAAATTGTACATATTTGTGGGAAAATAATTTTGTGTATAAGCCCACATTCCCAAAGGATATACGGTAAATGAGGCAATGCTCCATTAAGAATGGAAGTACGGACTAGAATTAGATTTCAGAGACACAACCTATTGTATGGGAGAAAGTAAAAGCATACAGCAATTAGGTTCATAAATTTGGGAGAAACTGGGTAGGTCGGTTAAATCTTAAAGAGAAAGAGAGAGAGAGAGAACAAACTGACTGGAATAAATTGCCTTACTTCAGTTCAGTTCAGTTCAGTCACTCAGTCGTGTCTGACTCTTTGCGACCCCATGAATCGCAGCACGCCAGGCCTCCCTGTCCATCACCAACTCCCAGAGTTCACTCAGACTCACGACCATCGAGTCCATGATACCATCCAGTCATCTCATCCTCAGTCGTCCCCTTCTCCTGCCCCCAATCCCTCCCAGCATCAGAGTCTTTTCTAATGAGTCAACTCTTCCCATGAGGTGGCCAAAGTACTGGAGTTTCAGCTTTAGCATCATCCAAAGAAATCCCAGGGTTGATCTCCTTCAGAATGGACTGGTTGGATCTCCTTGTAGTCCAAGGGACTCGCAAAAGTCTTCTCCAACACCACAGTTCAAAAGCATCAATTCTTCGGCACTCAGCCTTCTTCACAGTCCAGCTCTCACATCCATACATGACCACAGGAAAAAACCATAGCCTTGACTAGACGGACCTTAGTCGGCAAAGTAATGTCTCTGCTTTTGAATATTTCTTCCAAGGAGTAAGCGTCTTTTAATTTCATGGCTGCAGTCACCATCTGCAGTGATTTTGGAGCCCCAAAAAATAAAGTCTGACACTGTTTCCACTGTTTCCCCATCTATTTCCCATGAAGTGATGGGATCGGATGCCATGATCTTCGTTTTCTGAATGTTGAGCTTTAAGCCAACTTTTTCGCTCTCCTCTTTCACTTTCATCAAGAGGCTTTTTAGCTCCTCTTCAATTTCTGCCACAAGGTTGGTGTCATCTGCATATCTGAGGTTATTGATATTTCTCCCGGCAATCTTGATTCCAGCTTGTGCTTCTTCCAGTCCAGCGTTTCTCATGATGTACTCTGCATAGAAGTTAAATAAGCAGGGTGACAATATACAGCCTTGACGTACTCCTTTTCCTATTTGGAACCAGTCTGTTGTTCCATGTCCAGTTCTAACTGTTGCTTCCTGGCCTGCATACAGATTTCTCAAGAGGCCAGTTAGGTGGTCTGGTATTCCCATCTCTTTCAGAATTTTCCACAGTTTATTGTGATCCACAAAGTCAAAGGCTTTGGCATAGTTAAGAAAGCAGAAATAGATGTTTTTCTGGAACTCTCTTGCTTTTTCCATGATCCACCAGATGTTGGCAATTTGATCTCTGGTTCCTCTGCCTTTTCTAAAACCAGCTTGAACATCAGGGAGTACACGGTTCACGTATTGCTGAAGCCTGGCTTGGAGAATTTTGAGCATTACTTTACTAGCATGGGAGATGAGTGCAATTGTGTGGTAGTTTGAGCATTCTTTGGCATTGCCTTTCTTTGGGATTGGAATGAAAACTGACCTTTTCCAGTCCTGTGGCCACTGTTGAGTTTTCCAAATTTGCTGGCATATGGAGTGCAGCACTTTCACAGCATCATCTTTCAGGATTTGAAATAACTCTACTGGAATTCCATCACCTCCACTAGCTTTGTTCTTAGTGATGCTTTCTAAGGCCCACTTGACTTCACATTCCAAGATGTCTGGCTCGAGATTAGTGATCACATCATCATGAGTATCTGGGTCGTGAAGATCTTTTTTGTACAGTTCTTCCATGTATTCTTGCCACCTCTTCTTACTTGCTTTACTTACTATCCTTCAAATGAAGGGAGCTAAGAACTCAGTGGAAAAGACTCTGATGCTGGGAGGGATTGGTTGCAGGAGGAGAAAGGAACGACAGAAGATGAGATGGCTGGATGGCATCACCCACTCGATAGATGTGAGTTTGAGTGAACTCCGGGAGTTGGTGATGAACAGGGAGGCCTGGTGTGCTGCAGTTCATGGGGTCTCAAAGAGTCGGACATGACTAAGTGACTGAACTGAACTGAACTGAAGCACTCAGTAGGAACCCAAGCAAGACAACAGTTTCCTGCAAGACTCAGCCTATTTTAGTGGCACTATAAAGAGAAAAGCTAAATCAGGTAAAATAATCAACACTTGGAGGCAGTTGTGCAACTGATTCTGCCTTTAGGACATGTCTGCCTAGAGAAAATTTTGAGAAATCTTTATGACCTTGACCAACAATGAGTTCTTTCACTGAGAAATAAATCTTAGTCAAAATGAATTAAAATGACGCCTACCCTCCCTGCTCACCTTCTCTTTGCCTCAACAACAAACATATGGAGTCACTATTTTATGAAATAGGCTTCCCAGGTGGTGCTAGTGATAAAGAATCCACCTGCCAATGCAGAAGATGCTAGAGACATGGGTTCAGTCTCAAGGTTGGAAGATTCCTTGGAGTTGGGAGTGGCATCCCACTCTGATATTCTTTCCTAGAAAGTTCAACAGACAGAGGAGCCTAGGGGGCTACAGCCCACAGAGTTGCAAAGTTGGACATGACTGAGTGACTGAGCTCACATTATGTGAAATGAACCTATTTAATAATCTTACTTCATATTTGACTAATGATTTTTTTCTTTCATTATCAATTAACCACTTTATTGAACATTTACTATGCCTGCTCTTTGATAGTGGCTATTGTGGATCTAGAAACAGTATAAAGTGCAGCAGTTTTTATTTTTAAGGAGTTTATACTGAAGCTGAGAGAGAGTGTGGCCTAGTAGAGAGAATGCTCACGATGTTCCATTACCAGTTCAATTTGGTTAGTTTACAATTTCCAGGAATTACAGAGACACACAAAGAAACCAGAAGCCAGGTTAATCAATCAGTCCATAAAAGACTTTGCTGACTCCAGGAAAATGTATTGGTCTAAGTGAACACCACCTTCAAAAGGATGACAAGGTGACACCAGTTCCTTTTTCCCTAGTATTTAGATCTATTACCAAATTAGAATTTCTGCCCCCATGGAGTAAATGTTGGTACTTACATGGTAACACACAGAAAAATTATTTGTTGACTTTATTTTCTGATGAAGACATTAGAAAGAGTTAAAAATCCTGGCATCCAGCTAAGAAGGTGGCAGGAGAATAGACATGGCTTTTGTTGCCATCATATTCTTTAATGGAAATAGAGGAGTCAGTCCTCTATTTAAACACTATAATCTTGGGCAGAAGTAGATACTAAAGAAAGGAAAGTAGGCCTACAGTGATGGAAGTGCTAATGAGTTTTAGATAAATAGCACATCAAGTGTTGAAAGTGAGGTATTTAAGAGAATAAAATAATAAGCTTTACTCTAAACAAATGGCCTAATGATTCACCAAACATCAAAGGGCATATTTACTGCTAATTGAGAACAACTGCATGGTGATATTTTATCCCCAACTCACATAAGTCATTCCAAAATAGATTTCCTTGAGAATATATATGTATAACCAGAGTCTCTATTCTTCTGTTAACAGGCTCAAAATTTTAAAGATTTTCATCCTTTAACTGGTTCCTCATATTTTCTTTCCTTAGTGTGTTTGAGAGAAACTCTTTCTTTTCACTGAAAATTGAGGATATTGCTGTCTTCAGTGTTTTGCATGCATTTTTGGGGAAGGGGTGGAATAATTGGCAAGTCAGTAAAACACATAATAATGCCTTCAACTCTGATTGCCTTTCATTATAACTAACAACAGTGATTTTGCCCACTATGATGCCTTTCAAATCCATTTTTGTATAGAAATAAGTTTGAGAGGATGGGAGAAAAATCACTTAATTGCTGCAGTATTAAGAAAAGTTTTCACATTAAATCATTTTCATTAACGTCCTTAAATTAGAGTGTCACAGTCTCTGTGAAGCTAGGACAAATCAACAATCAGACTTAAAACTGAATCACTGCCTAATTAAACCTTATCATTCATTATCCTGCTTTATTATATAAAACAATTTACTCCATTATGACCATGTATCAGCTCTGCCAACAGGCATAGACTATCTATTCAAACACCACGCTATCATACAATGCAGTTATCTCCGATGGACTAGGATTTTAATTTTACTGTTGGATTAAGATCTGAGGAAGAAAAGATAAAAGATCCATTGGCATGGAAAGTCAACACATTTACCCATGGATTGCTGTATATGATTTTGGGGAATTTCCTTTGAGAGGAAGAGTGATTTACACACAGCATGAATATTTATCTACATTTCTTTCTCCTTCTCCTCAAGGAATATAGAGGTTAAAGTACTTATTTTTTAAAAAAAAGAATAGAATTTTTATTGAACACAAGAGGTTAAAATCTCATTTCCAATTAATTTTATCCCAATTCATTAGGTGTGTTCAATGTTCCAAGTAGGTAAATGTTCTAAACACTGGGTGCTCTCAATGTCCAGGCATATAGAAATCACTAAGAGATTGTATTTGTCCTAGAAAAGCCTTTAATACTGTGAAGAACAAAGTGTATTATTAGATGATCCCTATACTCAATGATCTGAGAATATACATTTTTCTCACAAACAATGAATATATTTTAAACATTGACCATATCCTAGGCTACTGTTTGAAAGTTAATGAATAAAGAAATCTGCAACATGCTTCAGCAGAAATAAGATGACTAAAAAAGTTGCAAGTATATTGGAATACTAAAAACCAATACATAAACTAAAAAAGTAGGAGGTGCATAATGAAAACCTGCAGTATAAGGTAGAAAAGTAAAAACTTTTTTACTGACTGGAGAAAAAGACAACCACCCAGCCAAACAATATTGAGACTAGTAAGTCGAGTATTACTAGAAAGATTAGTAAAGTAGAAAAATCTCTGGCAGTATGGAAGATAAAAATGTACAAGACAGATGGAATAATTAAACAAAATTAAGAATACAAATAAACAGTCACAGATATGGTGTGTGTGTGTGAAGTTGCTCAGTCGTGTCTGACTCTTTGTGACCCCGTGGACTGTAGCCCACCAGGCTCCTCTGTCCATGGGATTCTCCAGGCAAGAATACTGGAGTGGGTTGCCGTTTCCTTCTCCAGGGGATCTTCCCGATCCAGGGATCGAATGCAGGTCTCCTGCATTGCAGGCAGACGCTTTAACCTCTGAGCCACAGATATGGTAGAGATTTCTAAAACACCTTAAAGAAGCTTGTGACAATCTTTTACAATAAATTAAACATTTGGGTGATGGAATAGATTATTTTTCAGAAAATTATATCTTATAAAAAAGTAGCTCACAAAGATATAAAGGTGTAAGAATAGAAAGAAAAATACAATTGTTGTATGCAGATAATATGATTTTATATGCAAATAATTAAAAAGGGTCTACTGGTTAAATATATTCCACACCATGACTGAATGTAAGATTGAGATATCAAAATGAACATGTGTTTATACATAGCATCAATTGAAATATTTAAAATTTTAAAAAGGAATACAGGAGTTCCCTGGTCCAGTGGTTAGGACTCTGTGCTTCCACTGCAGGGGACATGGATTTGATCTTTGGTTGGGGAATTAAGATCCTGCATGCTGCATAGTGAAGCCAGAAAAAAATAAATAAATAAAAGGAATACAGTTTATAAAACTAACAACTTCAGCTACTTAGAGATAACTCTAATGAAAAGTGTGCAGATCTTTCTTGAAAGAAATAACAAAACTTAATTGAAAGACAAAATAAGATCTAAATAAAGGTGAATACCATGTTCATGGACTACAATACTTACTATTATAAAGATTTCAGTTATCTCAAATTAATCTTTAAATTCAATTAAAAAATTCCAATAGATTGTTTGTGAATCTCAACAAGTTAGCCTAAAATTTATATAAAGAATTGAGTACCAAAAACAGTGAGACACACTTTAAAACCCCCTTACACTGTTGGTGGGAATGCAAACTAGTACAGCTACTATGGAGAACAGTGTGGAGATTCCTTTAAAAAACTTGAAATAGAACTGCCATATGACCCAGCAATCCCACTGCTGGGCATACACACTGAGGAAACCAGAATTGAAAGAGACACATGTACCTCAATATTCATTGCAGCACTGTTTACAATAGCCAGGACATGGAAGCAACCTAGATGTCCATTGGCAGATGAATGGATAAGAAAGCTGTGGTACATATACACAATGGAGTATTACTCAGCTGTTAAAAAGAACACATTTGAATCAGTTCTAATGAGGTGGATGAAACTGGAGCTGATTATACAGAGTGAAGTAAGTCAGAAAGAAAAACACCAATACAGTATACTAACCCATATATATGGAATTTAGAAATATGGTAACGATGACCCTATATGCGAGACAGCAAAAGAGACACAGATGTAAAGAACAGTCTTTTGGACTCTGTAGGAGAAGGCGAGTGTGGGATGATTTGAGAGGGTAGCGTTGAAACGTGTATATTATCATATGTCAAGTGGATCACCGGTCCAGGTTCGATGCATGAGACAGGGTGCTCAGGGCTGGTGCACTGGGATATCCCTGGGGGATGGGATGGGGAGGGAGGTGGGAGGGGGGTTCTAGATGGGGAACACATGTGCACCCATGACTGATTCATGTCAATGTTTGGCAAAAACCACTACAATATTGTAAAGTTATTGGCCTCCAATTAAAATAAATAAATTAATTAAAAAATAAAGAGTATTTTATAATAAGTTTATTATTTAATAATAATAATTTTAAAAGAATATTATTAAATGTTAAAACAACATTAAGTTAGAATGATTAGAATGATGTTATATTGGTATAAGAATAGGCAAGTAAGCTGATGGGGCAAAAAGGAAAGTTTGGAAAAAAATGTCTTTTATATGTAAAAGGGATATAGCTATAAATTAGTGAGAAAATGAGATTATTTAATAAGTGGTAGAATAATTAATCATTTATTTATATGGCAAAATAGATTTTGATAATATATAGTACAAAAGGTAAGCTGCAAATGAGTTGAAGGCATAATTGTGAAAAGAAAAACTAATAATTTTGGAAGAAAATATAGACAAGTAGTTTATGATATGAGCATACAAGAGTTTCCTAGATTAACTGTAAAAATACATCCCCAAAAGAGAACAATGGTACATTTTAGTACATTATCATTGACAACTCTCTATGACAAATGGCACCCCGAGCAAAGTGAAAAGACAAACCACAAATTGGGAGATGACATTTGTAACTCATTTAACCAACAAAGTATTAGTGTTCACAGTACATAAGTCTTTCAAATCACCTAAAACCTAACAGACAAATGATCCAAAATAAAAATGGACTCAAAACGTCAACTTGTAGAGAAAGATACTCTACGCTTGCTAATAAAAACAAATGAAAAAATGCCAACCTCAGTGGTGATTAACGGAATACAAATTAAAACACTGAACTATCCTTATATATCCATCTGATTGGCCAACATTTAAATTATCATGAATAACTCCAAGTATTAGCAAGGAAATGGAGTAGTGCTGACTTCTGTACTCTGCTGGTACAATTAGATTCACACTGATCATTAAGGACAAATTTTAGAGACATAATGTAGAATGAAAACTTGCAGAATAACACACACAATGTGTTAGCACTTCATTGAAATTTTAAATACATTAACACAGAGGAAGGAAAAAGGAAGGAGATGAGAATTTATAAGTTTCAGTAATGTTTTATTCATTTAAAATAGCTGGATTGTTATGTTTTTAATAAATGCTAACACTTTCACAATGGGCAAACTGCTATCCATACTATTTCCTTCATGCTTAAAACATTTAATCATTAAAAAAGTAAAAGCTACATAAATATTTTAATATAACTGTCAGCAGTTTTTAATAATAAATTGAGTTTTGAATGATAACTAAGATTGAACCAAGTGAAAAGAGGTGTGAAAGGTAATTCAGGCAGAGGAAATTATACAGATAGAGTCACAGAGCTAATACAACAGCATTAAACATTTGAGGTGACTCTTCAACATCTAAACCATAAACTTAAAAAAATACAAATTATCTTTGGTGAGATGAGCAGATGGAATGGAAATGTAGGTGGTCAATTGTGGAGACATTTAATGCTGTTGGACTTCCCTGGTGGCTAAGATGGTAAAGCATTCACCTGCAATGCAGAAGACCTGGGTTCGCTGGGTCAGGAAGATCCTCTGGAAAAGGGAATGGCAATGCACTCCAGTATTGTTGCCTGGAGAATCCCATGGACAGAGGAGGCTGGTGGGCTACATCCTCTTTGGGGTCACAAAGAGTCAGGCACGACTAAGGAATTGACACTTTCATTTCACATTAATGCTGTTAGGGAGACTACACTCTATCCTAGGTCAACTGAAGCATCTTAAGCAAGAGAGTAACCTAGTCATCTTTGCAACTTAGAAAGTAATGAAGCTACTTAATGAAGGACAGGTTTGGGGATGCCACTGTTCTCCACTATCTCCTGGAGTTTGCTCAAATTCATGTCTATTGAGTCAGTGATGCTACCTAACCATCTCATCTTCTGTTGTCCCCTTCTCCTTTTGCCTTCAATCTTACACAGCATCAGGGTCTTTTCCAATGAGCCGGCTCTTTGCATCAGGTGGGCAAAGTACTAAAGGTTCAGCTTCAGCAATGATCCTTTCAGTTCAACACTGATTTCCTTTAGGACTGACTGATTATAACACTTTAGGATTTGATCTTGCAGTTGAAGGTACTCTCAAGAGTCTTCTCTAGCACTACAATTCAAAAGAATCAATTCTTTGATGCTCAGTCATCTTTATGGTCCAACTCTCACATCCATACACGACTACTGGAAAAATCATAGTTTTGATTATATAGACCTTTGTTTGCAAAGTGATGTCTCTGCTTTTTAATATGCTGTCTCAGTTTGTTATAGATTTTCTTCCAACGAGCAAGTGTCTTTTAATTTCATGACTGCAGTCACCATCCACAGTGATTTTGGAGCCCACAAAAATAAAATCTGTCACACCTTCTTTTTTTCCCCCTTCTATTTGCCATGAAGTAAGACCTGTATGCAGGTCAGGAAGCAACAGTTAGAACTGGACATGGAACAACAGACTGGTTCCAAATAGGGAAAGGAATATGTCAAGGCTGTATCTTGTCACCCTGCTTGTTTAACTTACATGCAGAGAACATCATGAGAAACCCTGGGCTGGATGAAGCAGAAGCTGGAATCAAGATTGCCAGGAGAAATATCAATAACCTCAGCTATGCAGATGACACCACCCTTATGGCAGAAAGTGAAGAAGAACTAAAGAGCCTCTCGATGAAAGTGAAAGAGGAGAGTGAAAAAGTTGGCTTAAAGCTCAACATTCAGAAAACGAAGATCATGGCATCTGGTCCCATCACTTCATGGCAAATAGATAGGAAAACAGGGGATACAGTGGCTGATTTGATTTTGGGGGGCTTCAAAATCACTGCAGATGGCAATTTCAGCCATGAAATTGAAAGACGCTTACTCCTTGGAAGGAAAGTTATTATCAACCTAGAGAGCATATGAAAAAGCAGAGACATTACTTTGCCAACAATGGTCCGTCTAATCAAGGCTATGGTTTTTCCAGTGGTCATGTATAGATGTGAGAGTTGGACTATAAAGAAAGCTGAGCACTGAAGAATTGATGCTTTTGAACTGTGGTGTTGGAGAAGACTTTTGAGAGTCCCTGGGACTGCAAAGATATCTAACCAGTCAATTCTGAAGGAGATCGGTCCTGGGTGTTCATTGGAAGGACTGATGTTGAAGCTGAAACCCCAATACTTCGGCCATCTGATGGGAAGAGCTGACTTATTTGAAAAGACCCTGATGCTGGGAAAGATTGAGGGCAGGAGAAGGGGACCACAGAGGATGAGATGGTTGGATGGCATCACCAACTCAATGGACATGTGTTTGGGTAGGCTCCGGGAGTTGGTGATGGACAGGGAGGCCTGGCAAGCTGCAGTTCATGGGGTTGCAAAGAGTCAGACATGACTGAGTGACTGAACTGAACTGAATTGAAGTGAAGCTTCCTTCATGGCACAGGTGGTAAAGAATATGCCTGCAATGTGGAAGACCTAGGTTTGATCCTTGGGTTGGGGAGATCCCATGGAGAAGGAATTGGCAACCCATTCCAGTATTCTTGTCAGGGAAATCCCATGGATAGAAGAACCTAGTGGGCCCCAGTCCATGGGGTCACAAAGAATAGGATAATACTGAGTGACTAACAATGTGACTGGAAGCCATGATCTTAGTTTTTGAATATTGAGTTTCAAGCCAGTTTTTTTCACTCTCCTCTTTCACCTTCACCAAGATAATGGGGAGGGGGGCAATTAAGAGACTATACAAAGTGGTCTTGGAAACAGACAAGTCACTAAATTAAGATGGTAAGAGTGGAAATTGTGAGAAAGAAACAGATTTGACATACATTTAAGATGTAAAATGGGCAGGATTTGGTGATTTAATGTATATTGGAGTTAAAGAAAGGATGGATTTTCACATTGTATGCCTGTGTGGGGCTTCCCTGTTAGCTCAGTTGATAAAGAATCCCCTGGCAATGCAGGAAACCCTGGTTCGATTCCTGGGTTGGGAAGATCTGCTGGAGAAGGGATAGGCTACTCACTTCAGTATTCTGGCCTGGAGAATTCCCTGGACTAGTCCATGGGGTCACAAAGAGTCAGACATGACTGAGCGACTTTCACTTTCCCTGGGATGTAATAGGCAGGATTTGGTGATTCAACTATTGGAATTAACTCCAATTCAATTATATTGGAGTTAAGAAAAGGATGGATTTTTGCATTGTATGCCTGTGTGGATAATAGTAACATTAAAAGAGAACTGGATATAATGGAGGAAAAACAGACTGGGGTGGATGCTTAGTTTGATTTTAAACACATTACGTTTGGAGGAGTTTGTGGAACTTATTTTAGCTATGTCCAGCCTGTAGTTGGCTAAACCAGTCTGAAGCTCAAGGGAGAGGTCAAAGCTTAATGCGAAGCAGTCATTATCCTATGAATAGGACTGTCAAATATATTACTATATGGCAGTTTGGAGCTGATCTTAGGGCTTACTCATTTATTGCCAGAGAAGGCAATGACAACCCACTCCAGTACTCTTGCCTGGAAAATCCCATGGGCAGAGGAGCCTGGTAGGGTGCAGCCCATGGGGTCACTAAGAGTTGGACACAACCGAGCGACTTCACTTTCACTTTTCACTTTCATGCATTGGAGAAGGAAATGGCAACCCACTCCAGTGTTCTTGCCTGGAGAATCTCAGGGATGGGGGAGCCTGGTGGGCTGCCGTCTACGGGGTTGCACAGAGTCGGACACGACTGAAGCGACTTAGCAGCAGCAGCAGCAGCATTTATTGCAGTATCATTCCTATTTTTCAGCATTCAGTTGCAATATTTAACACATCCCAGTATAATAGGTGGGGATGCGATTCTTTGTAGGGTCCCTCATGTAATAAAATATAAATATATGTTATGTATTTTACATAATGCTAAAGTATAAAGTTTATTCATCTTCCAAACATTTATGGAGCACCTGCCATTTATGGGTATTGGGTTAGTTGTTCCAAATAGAGCAATGAACAAGATACTCCCTGATTTCAAGGGTTTTACAATCTAGTCAATACATAAGGATAAACAGAAATCAAATTACAAAGTGAGATATGTTCATAGCAAAAACACTTAAGATGTATAAACACAAAATAGAGAAAGGAGCAATTAATTCTCTTCGTCTACAGGATATCAGGAATGTTTCTCAGAATAAATGACATCAGAGATGTCTTTTTTAAGGTGAAAAGGACTCTGGTTGCTGGGGACAACTGTGAGAGGAAGGAATATTTTGGGGAGAGAAATAGTATCATTTCTTTTGTCACAGTAACCAGCCTGATGCATTTGAAAAAGACAGTTTGGCATTACCTGGGAAGGCAATGGAAGGGAGATGGGTTGGTTGGAGGTATGGTTAGAGAGGTAGTGACAGTTATTCACACAAAATTTCTAGATCCATTCCTCTGCACAACAGTTCACTTATCTAAAGGTTTTAATATAAAATAATATTTTTAAATTGTGGAAAGAAAAACAGTGCATTTGGATAACAGGTGGAAGAATTAGACCCAAAAAGTAAAAACTGGAGGCATACGGACAACCAAGATCAGATTTCACGTCCATCTCCAAGTGAATTAATTTCCTCATAAGGGGTCACTCATCAAATTCCAACACAATTAAGGCAAATATTTATCAAGATTGACTAGCACTTGAATGAGTCCTTGGCTCAAAATAAACATTCATTTTCAGTCCCTCAATACCACATGGCTTGACTCTTTTCCACCAGGACAATTCCAACCTTGTCAAACAGTGATGCTGACACTGCACTTCTTTTCTACCTGCTCTTTTTTCACTTGAGAGATTCCCAAAGGATACATTATGCTCCTTAAGTAACTGTCTAGGTCTCTGCCACAAAATTCAATGACAGCTTTTTAGGTATAATTTTGTGAAAGGATTGATGTGTTTAAATCTTTTACTATTGTGTCACTTCTAGCAATGTCACTTCTATCATCATGCTCATCAAACCTTTTGTACTATACTAACCTTGCAGAATGATTTGCCATGCTTTGCTTGGCTTTTTGCATAAATATTTCCACAATATAACCATCATAAGCATAGCTAAAAGTTCCTAAATTCTACTTACTAGGACTTCTAATTATGTTTACAGACTTATTTCTGAGTAGAACTATAACTTGCAGTTTACATCCTGGCAACAAAAATTTTGTGATGCAAGAAAACTGCTAGGAGATGATTACAGTGCTCATAAAAATGTCGTATTTCTTAGAAGTTTCATGTCTGTATTTGGTGATGAATTTTCTTCTGATTCTCTTTAAGAATAAGATAGATTTTTATTTATTCGAACTATCTAGTCAAACCTGACCTGCCTGAAGACCAAGGGATTGTTATATTTGGTTATAAAATATATCTCAGAAATTGTAATTTGAAAACAGAATTTCATGTGTGAATGTATATAAACATATAAATAGTATTGTTAGTAAAGTAAAGAAATATCAATCCATAAAAATATGTGGGCTGTAAGTCTATTTTTAAAAGAATAAAAGTAGACCTCGGACACTACTGCGTGACTTCCCTTTCACTTTTCACTTTCATGCATTGGAGAAGGAATTGGCAGCCCATTCCAGTGTTCTTGCCTGGAGAATCCCAGGGATGGGGGAGCCTGGTAGGCTGCCGTCTATGGGGTTGCACAGAGTCGGACATGACTGAAGTGACTTAGCAGCAGCAGCAGACCTCACATTATCTTTCAATTGGCCTAAATCTAATTGCTGTTCACTAAGCTGGCAAATTATCCATTTAGGACTGTCTTCCTGAAACCCTCTAAGTGGTAAGTCAAGTTGGTATAGAAATATGTGTGCCCTTCATTAGTACTCCATTGTTTCCTTTAAATGAAATGCTCTCCTATATTCATATGTTACTGTGCTTCATATGTTACTGTGCTTCATATGTTACTAAGCATGGCCGAGAGCTACCCTGCATCCGAGGCCAGGGCGGCGACTGGGAGGAGCAACCCCACGCCCAAGAAGTGGTGGCTGTGCGAGCGCAGGAGGGCCTAGAGGAGCCATCCACGTTGAAGGTCAGGAAGGACGGCGGGAGGAGATACCCCTCATCCAAGGTAAGGAGCAGCGGCTTTGCTTTGCTGGAGCAGCCGTGAAGAGATACCCCATGCCCAAGGTAAGAGAAACCTGAGTAAAATGGTAGGTGTTGCAAGAGGGCATCAGAGGGCAGACACACTGAAACCATACTCACAGAAATCTAGTCATTTTAATCACACTAGGACCACAGCCTTGTCTAACTCAATGAAAATAAGCCATGCATGCAGGGCAACCCAAGACGGGCAGGTCATGGTGGAGAGAGCTGACAAAATGTGGTCCGCTGGAGAAGGGAATGGCAAACCACTTCAGTATTCTTGCCTTGAGAACCCCATGAATAGTATGAAAAGGCAAAATGGTAGGATACTGAAAGAGGAATTCCCCAGGTCAGTAGGTGCCAAATATGATACTGGAGGTAAGTGGAGAAATAACTCCAGAAAGAATGAAGGGATGGAGCCAAAGCAAAAACAATACCCAGCTGTGGATGTGACTGGTGATAAAAGCAAGGTCTGATGCTGTAAAGAGCAATATTGCATAGGAACCTGGAATGTCAGGTCCATGAATCAAGGCAAATTGGAAGTGGTCAAACAGGAGATGGCAAGAGTAAATGTTGACATTCTAGGAATCAGCGAACTAAAATGGACTGGAATGGGTGAATTTAATTCAGGTGACCATTATATCTACTACTGCGGGCAGAAATCCCTCAGAAGAAATGGAGTAGCCATCATGGTCAACAAAAGAGTCCAAAATGCAGTACTTGGATGCAATCTCAAAAACAACAGAATGATCTCTGTTCATTTCCAAGGCAAGCCATTCAATATCACGGTAATCCAAGGCTATGCCCCAACCAGTAATGCTGAAGAAGCTGAAGATGAATGGTTCTGAGAAGAACTACAAGACCTTTTAGAACTAACACCCAAAAAAGATGTCCTTTTCATTATAGGGGACTGGATTGCAAAAGTAGGAAGTCAAGAAACACCTAGAGTAACAGGCAAATTTGGCCTTGGAATGCAGAATGAAGCAAGGCAAAGACTAATAGAGTTTTGCCAAGAAAATGCACTGGTCATAGCAAACACCCTCTTCCAACAACACAACAGAAGACTCTACACATGGACGTCACCAGATGGTCAACACCGAAATCAGATTGATTATATTCTCTGCAGCAAAAGATGGAGAAGCTCTATATAGTCAACAAAAACAAGACCAGGAGCTGACTGTGGCTCAGATCATGAACTCCTTATTACCAAATTCAGACTGAAATTGAAGAAAGCAGGGAAAACTACTAGACCATTCAGGTATGACCTAAATCATATCCCTTATGATTATACAGTGGAAGTGAGAAATAAATTTAAGGGACTAGATCTGATAGATAGAGTGCCTGATGAACTATGGAATGAGGTTCGTGACATTGTACAGGAGACAGGGATCAAGACCATCCCCATGGAAAAGAAATGCAAAAAAGCAAAATGGCTGTCTGGGGAGGCCTTACAAATAGCTGTGAAGAGAAGTGAAAAGCCAAGGAGAAAAGGAAAGATATAAGCATCTGAATGCAGAGTTCCAAAGAATAGCAAGAAGAGATAAGAAAGCCTTCTTCAGAGATCAATGCAAAGAAATAGAGGAAAACAACAGAATGGGAAAGACTAGAGATCTCTTCAAGAAAATTCAAGATACCAAGGGAACATTTCATGCAAAGATGGGCTCGATAAAGGACAGAAATGGTATGGACCTAACAGAAGGAGAAGATATTAGGAAAAGGTGGCAAGAATACACAGAAGAACTGTACAAAAAAGATCCCCATGACCAAGATAATCACGATGGTGTGATCACTCATCTAGAGCCAGACATCCTGGAATGTGAAGTAAAGTAAGCCTTAGAAAGCATCACTACGAACAAAGCCATTGGAGGTGATGGAATTCCAGTAGAGCTGTTTCAAATCCTGAAAGAAGATGCTGTGAAAGTGCTGCACTCAATATGCCAGCAAATTTGGAAAACTCAGCAGTGGCCACAGGACTGGAAAAGGTCAATTTTCATCCCAATCCCAAAGAAAGGCCATGTCAAAGAATGCTCAAACTACCGCACAATTGCACTCATCTCCCATGCTAGTAAAGTAATGCTCAAAATTCTCCAAGCCAGGCTTCAGCAATACATGAACCATGAACTTCCTGATGTTCAAGCTGGTTTTAGAAAACTCAGAGGAACCAGAGATCAAATTGCCAACATCTGGTGGATCATGGAAAAAGCAAGAGAGTTCCAGAAAAACATCTATTTCTGCTTTATTCATTATGCCAAAGCCTTTGACTGTGTGGATCACAAAATACTATGGAAAATTCTGAAAGAGATGGGCATACCAGACCACCTGACCTGCCTCTTGAGGAATCTGTATGCAGGCCAGGAAGCAACAGTTAGAACTGGACATGGAAAAACAGACTGGTTCCAAATAGGAAAAGGAGTATGTTAAGGCTGTATATTGTCACCCTGCTTATTTAACTTCTATGCAGAGTACATCATGAGAAATACTGGGCTGGAAGAAGCACAAGCTGGAATCAAGATTGCCAGGAGAAATATCAATAACAGATATGCAGATGACACCACCGTTATGGCAGAAAGTAAAGAGGAACTAAAAATCCTCTTGATGAAAGTAAAAGAGGAGAGTGAAAAAGTTGGCTTAAAACTCAACATTCAGAAAATGAAGATCATGGCATCCGATCCCATCACTTCATGGGAAATAAATGGGGAAACAGTAGAAACAATGTCAGACTTTATTTTTTTGGGCTCCAAAATCACTGCAGATGGTGACTGCAGTCATGAAATTAAAAGACACTTACTCCTTGGAAGAAAAGTTATGACCAACCTAGATAGTATATTCAAAAGCAGAGACATCAAGGCTATGGTTTTTCCAGTAGTCATGTATGGATGTGAGGGTTGGACTGTGAAGAAGGCTGAGCACAGAAGAACTGATGCTTTTGAACTGTGGTGTTGGAAAAGACTCTTGAGAGTCCCTTGGACTGCAAGGAGATCCAACCAGTCCATTCTGAAGGAGATCAGCCCTGGGATTCCTTTGGTAGGACTGATGCTAAAGCTGAAACTCCAGTACTTTGGCCACCTCATGCAAAAGTTGACTCATTGGAAAAGACTCTGATGCTGGGAGGGATTGGGGGCAGGAGGAGCAGGGGACAACAGAGGATGAGATGACTGGATGGCATCATGGACTTGATAGTCGTGAGTCTGAGTGAACTCCGGGAGTTGCTGATGGACAGGGAGGCCTGGCGTGCTGCGATTCATGGGGTCGCAAAGAGTCGGGCACGACTGAGCGACTGAACTGAACTGAACTGAACTGAACTGAAGCTGGCAAATTATCCATTTAGGACTGTCTAAGTGGTAAGTTAAGTTGGTAGAGAAATATGTGTGTCCTTCATTTGTACTCCATTGTTTCCTTTAAATGAAATGTTCTCCTTTATTCATATGTTACTGTGCTTCAAGGAATTCCTCAAGCTATATTCTTTATCTTAACGCTTCCCTAATCATAAATCAGTCTCTATTAATCTTATTCTCTAAGAATTTACAATTGTAATTTGTGCCATACAGTTAGGGATTCCCGGGTGGCCTTCAGCAGTAAAGAATCTTCCTATGGTGCAGGAGAGGTGGGCTGGATTTCTGGGTTGGGAAGGTACCCTGAAGGAGGTATGGAAATCCACTCCAGTATTCTTGCCTGGAGAATCCCAGGGACAGAGGAGTTTGGTGGGGCTATAGTCCATAGGGTCGCAAAGAGCTGGACATCAGGGAAGCGACTTCACCTCAGTCATGCCTGACTCTTTGTGACCCTATGGACTGTACCAGGCTCCTCTGTTCCTGGGATTCTCCAAGCAAGAATACTGGAGTGAGTTACCATGCACTCTTCCGGGGATCTTTCCCACCCAAGGTTCAAACCCACATCTCTTTTGTCACCTAAATTGGCAGACAAGTCTTTACCACTAGTTCCTTACCAATAGTGCCATGTGGGAAACCTGGAGCTCACACACACACACCATATAATTAATCACTTCATTGTATTGGGCTCATCAAAAAATTGGTTCAGATTTTTCCATAGCATCTTACAGAAAAACCCAAATAAAATTTGGCCAACCCAATATAATGCTTTACAATATTCCTTGATTGTTTTTATGTTCGTCTTCTCTCCCCAGTGAGAATGTAAACTTTTCTATGACTCTCATAGTTTTGAAGACTGTTAGTTACTTAAACTGGTATATTTCAACAAGTGTTTCATGCCCAGAAGGACCATTCATTTATGAATTCATCCAATGAATTGTACTGAACTCCTACACTGTGCCATGCATTGTTTTATGCAATAGAGATGTATCAGTGACCAAGACAATGATAAAAAGTTAGAACATCACTGAACTTTTTAGTTAGGGGAATCTAAAAAATATATAGGGCTTCCCTGGTAGCTCAACTGCTAAAGAATCCACCAGCAATGCAGGAGACCCCAGTTCAATTCCTTGGTCAGGAAGATCTGCTAGAGAAGGGGTAGGCTACCCACTCCAGTATTCTTGGGCTTCCCTGTGGCTCAGACAGTAAAGAATCCACCTGCAATGCAGGAGAACTGGGTTCAATCCCTGGGTTTGGAAGATCCCCTGGAGGAGGGCATGGCAACAACCCACTCCAGTATTCCTGCCTGGAAAATCCCCATGGACAAAGGAGCATAACAGGCTATAGTCCATGGGGTGGTAAAGAATCGGACATGACTGAGTGACTAAGGACAGCACAGATAATAAAATCTAAACAAGCTAAAATACACCCTGTCAGTTGCTCATAAAGACTATTAAGAAAATCAAATCAGGAAGGACGTTGGGATAACACCAGTTATTCTGAAGTGCACAATACTGTAATTTTACCTATGGGCACGATATAGGATGGTGAATCTCTAGAAGTTATTCACCCAGCACAAATGAAACTTTATACCCACTGAATAACAACTATATTTGTCATGGCTGGATTTAGTTATTATTTCTTAGGGTAACTTTATCTAACTACACTGACTGGATTATGTCCTACTAGTATGCATGTCCTTCACTTTCAATGTACCTTTAACTCAATTTTTACTTAATCACTGATAATTATTTCAGTTCAGTTCAGTTTAGTTGCTCAGTCGTGTCTGACTCTTTGCGACCCCATGGACTGCAGCATGCCAGGTCTCCGTGTCCATCACCAACTCCAAAGGTTTACTCAAACTCATGCTCATTGAGTCAGTGATGCCGTCCAATCACCTCATCCTCTGTTATCCCCTTCTCCTACCACCATTCTTTCCCAGCATCAGGGTCTTTTCCAGCGAGTCAGTTCTTTGCATCAGGTAGCCAAATATTGGAGTTTCAGCTTCAGCATCAGTCCTTCCAATGAATATTCAGTACTGACTTCCTTTAGGATGGACTGGTTGGATCTCCTTGCAGTCCAAGGTACTCTCAAGTCTTCTCCAACAACACAGTTCAAATGCATCAATTTTTCAGCACTCAGCTTTCTTTATAGTTCAACTCTCACATCCATGCATGACTACTGGAAAAACCATAGCTTTGACTAGATGGACCTTTGTTGGTAAAGTAATGTCTCTGCTTTTTCATACGCTGTCTAGGTTGGTCATAACTATTCTTCCAAGGAGCAAGTGTCTTTTAATCTCATGGCTGCAATCACCATCTGCAATGATTTTGGAGCCCCCCCTCCAAATAAAATCTGCCACTGTTTCCATTGTTTCCCCATCTATTTGCCATGAAGTGATGGGACCAGATGTCATGATCTTAGTTTTCTGAATGTTGAGTTTTAAGCCAGCTTTTTCACTCTCATCTTTCACTTTCATCAAGAGGCTCTTTAGTTCTTTGCTTTCTGCCATAAGAGTGGTGTCATCTGCATATCTGAGGTTATTGATATTTCTCCTGGCAATCTTGATTCCAGCTTGTGCTATATCCACACCAGCATTTCTCATGATGTACTCTGCATGTAAGTTAAATAAGCAGGGTGACAATACACAGCCTTGACATACTCCTTTCCCTATTTGGAACCAGTCTGTTTTTCCATGTCCAATTCTAATTGTTGCTTCCTGACCTGTATACAGACTTCTCAGGAGGCAGGTCAGCTGGTTTAGTATTCCCAACTCTTGAAGAATTTTCCACAGTTTGTGGTGATTCACACAGTCAAAGGCTTTGGCATAGTCAATAAAGCAGAAATAGATGTTTTTCTGGAACTCTCTTGCTTTTTCTATGATCCAGTGGATGTTGGCAATTTGATCTCTGGTTCTTCTGCCTTTTCTAAATCCAGCTTGAACATCTGGAAGTTCACAGTTCACACATTATTGAAGCCTGGCTTGGAGAATTTTGAGCAATAATTTACTAGCGTGTGAGATGAGTGAAACTGTGCGGTAGTTTGAGGATTCTTTGGCATTGCCTTTCTCTGGGACTGGAATGAAAACTGACCTTTTCCAGTCCTGTGGCCACTGCTGAGTTTTCCAAATTTGCTGGCATATTGAGTGAAGCACTTTCACAGCATCATCTTTTAGAATTTGAAATAGCTCAACTGGAATTCCATCACCTCCACTAGCTTTGTTTGTAGTGATGTTTCCTAAGGCCCACTTAACCTTGTATTCCAGGATATCTGGCTCTAGGTTGGTTATCACACTACTGTTGTTATCTAGATCATGAAGATCTTTTTTTGTATAGTTTGTCTGTGTATTTTTGCCACCTCTTCTTAATATCTTCTGCTTCTGTTAGGTTCATACCATTTCTGAACTTTATCAAGCCCATCTTTGAATGAAATATTCCCTTGGCATCTCTAATTTTCTTGAAGAGATCTCTAGTCTTTCCCATTCTATTGTTTTCCTCTATTTCTTTGCATTCATCACTGAGGAAGGCTTTCTTATTTCTCCTTGCTATTCTTTAAAACTCTGCTTTCAAATGGGTATATCTTTCCTTTTAATTATTTATTTAATGTTGAATGCATGTTCTAGAATGTAAGTTTCATGAAGGCAAGGATCTGTTTTGTTCATGTCTATTTCTTTGGCCCCAATAATAATGCCTTAAGTTAATGAAGAAATACATACATACAGCTCACAAAGTTTAACCAACTAGCTTAATGACAGAGGAGTCCTGCTTTATATCCTCATAATGCCTAGACATAACCTTTTCTGACTGATTCTTGCTTTATTCTAATAAAATGGAGGGCCATGTTCATTTGGAAGAAAATGAGGATTTAATGAACATATGAGAACACAGGAGACTCCCAAAAACATTAAGAAGAAAACATCATCAACATGAATATCAACAAAATCACCAGATATAATGTTTGGCCAAAATTATAACAAATACTACTGAGCACTTATTCACCAGGTATTGCTCTAAATATCTGAGATACATCAGTGACTAAAACAGAGTAATATCCCTCCTGTCACATAATGTAGTTTATATTTTGGGGCAAGAGAAGGGGGACAAAACCAGAAAAACTAAGTAAATTATATGTATTGAGAAAATGGTCACTGCTATGGGAGAAAAACGAGCAGAGACAGGGAGACTGGATGTTCCAATGCCAAAAAGTATGAATGGGTAGGCCTTGTTGAGCGGGTGATATCTGAAACATGTTGGAAAAAGTTTTACTCAAAGAATGAGAAAAATGTACACTGTAAAGTCACTAAAATAATCTCACAGAGGTTAAATCACATATCTGAATGCAAGGGGAAATAAGGCCTGAGTGAGTCAGGGACATTAGTAAGAGTAGGGGAGAAAAGTTTTCTGTCTTCAGTTTTATAATTCAGGATTTAGTTTTTCAACAAACATTAAATGAGAGTTGTACCATAAACAAGCAAAAGGGGTTATATCATTTTCTAAGAGAAAACATGTAAAGCATATTTTCAGTTAAAAATTCAAGTTATTTAGAGATGAACTGAAAATCTTACCATTTTTACTGATGTCGAGTTCTTTAAGGTTTACTAAACTAGCGATAGTGGTTGGCAGATTTGAAAGGTCATTGTCAGGGATACTTAGCTTTTTTAGAGCTTGACAGTTGAACAATTGCTGTGAAAAGAAAATAATAATTAATTAGATCTTAATTTGGTTATATCCATTTATATATAAACTTAGAAGCAACATTCAATTCACCATCTTTACCAATGTGGTAATAAAAGGGCCAATACAAAAGTCTCACTTTCTTCCACACCCTTCCACAGAATACTCTGGATTCTTTTCAGAATTTTTTCACATTCCATCCCCACATTAGTCCCTCCCTATTGTCTGCTACCCAGATTCACCACCCAAGGTATTCAACATTTCTCCCTTAAGTTTAACATTAATGTTTAATTTGCCAGTGAACCAATCGATTTTTTTCTTTGAAATAATTTCTCAAGTAGCCGCTTCCTTTTTATTCCCTCAGGTACCAGGATTACCTTAATTCTCTTTCACCACAACCACAAATTACTTCCATTTAATCACGTCAAACAGCTGTTTATCAGACATGCAAGAAATGCAAAACAGTTGAATATATGCACTCACATTTCTTTTGTGTACCCCCACACTGCTTCATAAATATCTAGGAAATGAAACATTTAATCTCTGATATTGAATGAAAAATGACCACTAGTAGTTGGTTCATTTCTGCCACTAATCCAAAAGTACTAGATGGGGACGAGTCAAGTGGTAATACAAAGGTTCTCAAATCCAGCATGGTTTTAATCACTGGTGGGTGGAGGTGCTTGTTAAAATGTGGGTCTTTGGGTTTTGCCCAACGAAATACTGATATGATGGGTCTGGGATGAAGATAAAAATCGTCATTTTTAATGAGTTAGTTCCAAGTTAGTCACCTGTTAGTTAGTTAGTTCTCAAGTTTCAAGTTAGTTGCTCAGTCATGTCTGAATCTGCAACCCCATGGACCGTAACATGCCAGGGATTTCCCAGGCAAGAATACTGGAATGGGTAGCTAGTTGCTTCTCCAGGGGATCTTCCTTTCCCAGGGACTGAACCTGAGTCTCCTGCATTGCAGGTAGATTCTTTATCATATGAGCCACCAGGGAACCCCAAGAAATAATATTGATCTGGTTATTTTTTATGTAGGTGTTTCTAGTATCTTGTTTCTGGAAATAATGCAGTTAGATTTTTTTCACTATGTCCATCTCACCTTAACTACTCAAGATTTGAACAGCTGGGACTGAAATTTCTTATTCATTTCTGAAAGAATTATCTTAATGAGATCTTTTCTGTTTAACATTTCTAATTCTGTTTTGCTGAATTTCCACAGATGAAGTCTCTGGTATCCATGACTATGCAATTGGCAAACAGTACATTTAACTATTGCTTTTTCTAACACATAATTCATAATTTATATAGTACATGGTTATTATTTCTTAACTCAGTTTTTTTTTTTTTTTTTTACAAAATATATTGTGTTAGTTGTTATTTAGGATAAATATGTTTGTCATTTTTGGCTCCTTACAAACCTCATTTGCAATATCTCATGTAGTGTTAGAATTTCAATATTCTCCATAGAAATGTTGCTACTTACTTTTATAAAATCTAAAAAAGAGAACTTAATGGACAGTTTTCACTAACTACTAATTTTCCCTTAATATATAGGGAAAAAAATATCTACACTCATGGTCAGAGTTAACTTAAATTTTGTCTAGGGTCTATCATTCTATTAAGACCATTGCACTACATGCAATGTGGTTAGTTATAGCTGCAGATATACATATATTTTAAATCAACCCTATCAATCTTGGTTGATACTGGTAAATGGTATTAGTTACTCCATAGTATATTATAACCATTTTATGCAAAATTCAGATAAATTATTTTCAAAACATTTTTTTTTCAATCTTTAAATTCAATTCTTATTTTCTCAACTAAATTCTCAGCTTATCTCAAGAATTAATAGAGGCTACATTCTTCTTCAATTTTAAATGAAGCCACATGAGGAAGAAAAGGTTTGGGAATTTCTGAACACACTATTACATTAAGAGATCCAAGATAGTTATGGTACAGTGGTTAAGAGCATGGCATTGGAATCAGACTGATGTGGATTCAATCCCCACTTATCTACTTACTAGCTGTATGATCTTGGGAAAGTTACCTGACATCTCTGAACTCTATCAATTTCCTCATCTGTAAAATGGGGATAACATTACCTTACTTGAAGGACTGTTGAGAGAATTAAATGAGTTACTTTGTGTGTGTGTGCGTGTGTGCATGCTAAGTCACTTCAGTCATGCCCACCTCTTTGTGACCCTTTGGACTATAGTATGCCAGGCTCTTCTGTCCATGAGATTCTCCAGGCAAGAATACTGGAGTTGGTTGCAATGCCCTCCTCCAAGTGATCTTCTTTATCCAGGGATTGAATGTGCATCTCTTGTGTCTCCTGCACTGGCAGGCAGGCTCTTTACCTCTAATGCCTGTCATCAATTTTGTCTTACACTTTTTCACATATATCTTTGATATTTGGGATTCATCTCCCAATCTAGATTGTTATATTTTTAAAGCAGTTTTTTTCCCTTCATGGTACTATAATAATGGTAATGCTGTGTCTTATAATCAATAACCTTGGATTTGATAAAATGAATTACTTGTAAAAATGTAAAACTACATTTGGCACATAGTAAGAGCTTGATAACTATTAGTCTTTACTAATATTTATATATTAATACAGAAATATATATATACTTGCATAATAATCTATTCCTTACTTTTCTAGATGATGAGGTCTCTGAAGGCAGGAGTCACGTCTGATTCATCTTGGTGTCAATTTATTTTACCTTTGTATATAACAAAGTGACTGACATAGTGCCCTACACATACTGTATGTTGAATAAATATATTTGAAAGTATACTTAGATAAGTAAAGTGAAAATGAGGAAAGTGCTAAGTTCCATCTTAAGTGGTACTTCACTGGTTTGGAAGTTTCAGATAGACTAACACTCTCAATGGAATCTAAATTTAATAAACAAAGCAGTGAACTCTTGAATATGAGTCATGATGTCTCTAAGCTGGCAAAGAAATGAAGGCATCTTAAAGATTCTTTAAATATTCAAACTTTGAATGAAAATGAAGTAAAGAATTATAAATTCTTCAATATAGTATAAAACAGCAACTATAATTAATAATTAAAGTAAACCTCTTAATGTTTATGGTTATTCTGCCTTTAATTTACTAATGATATTTCCCATTTCAAAAAAATGTTTTGAGTCTTAAAATATTTGAGTACTAAAGTGTTCTTTTTCTCAGACTGAAGGAAGCAATTTAACTCTGACAGAAACTGGTTTAAGAAGACTATGCAATTTAAATTACTGAATCCAAACAGGAATTGTTAGGTGTTTGTAAGGGAGCTGATACCAAAGAGAAAGGCCTAACTGTTGAAAATAAAACATATTTGGGACCAAAAACTCACATTCTAAAAAGTGTTATTCATTAATTTATGGAAAACCATTCAATGATATCTGCCACAAAACTGAACAATATGCTAAGTGCAAGGTACATAAAATGAATAAGACACAACAACTGAGCTCAGTAGATCAGCTTACAGTGTAATATTTAGATATTAAATACCATGTGAAAAGACTATGCTAAGGTAAATATCAGACGTAATGAAAACACACTGGTAGAAGTCTGCTCGAATTTACATTGATGATGGTGATGAGGTTGACTCATAAAAGTATATCTGGAAGAGGTAATTAAAAAATGTGTATTACCTAAGAGCCAGCACAAGATAACCAGATAAAGGCTAAACAAGGATAATGTATTTATAGTATCTAAAGATCCAACCAGTCCATTCTGAAGGAGATCAGCCCTGGGATTTCTTTGGAAGGAATGATACTAAAGCTGAAACTCCAGTACTTTGGCCACCTCATGCGAAGAGTTGACTCATTGGAAAAGACTCTGATGCTGGGAGGGATTGGGGGCAGGAGGAGAAGGGGATGACTGAGGATGAGATGGCTGGATGGCATCACGGACTCGATGGACATGAGTCTGAGTGAACTCCGGGAGTTGGTGATGGACAGGGAGGCCTGGCATGCTGTGACTCATGGGGTCGCAAAGAGTCGGACACGACTGAGCTGAACTGAACTGAAAGATACTCCAAATTCAAAGACTGTGTAACTCAAACTAGTTTCAAATATATGCTTGACATCATGAGGATATTAGGATTGTGGAGGGAATTTTCTATGTCTACAACATCCTTATGCATTTAAAATATGTTTATTGAACACCTAGTATATGATATGGTTTATTTCAACACTGAGCATAAGGACATGAGATTACCATTAATTCCTATTTTCAGAAGGTAAGCTAAATATTCAAAGGAAAACTTTTTAGTGCAATGAATTACACACACACACACACACACACACACACACACACTCCTTTAATAAATAGCTGAGCCCTGGCTGAAAAATACTAGAATTTCTCAAATTCCAGAATAACAAGAAAATGTTACTACACAGAGTTGAGTGGGTCTGTATTTAGCTTCTGCTCTGGTGGTATATGTTGGTCTCTGGTGGCTAAAGACTAAGGGTTGTTTTTTTGTTTTTGTTTTTTTTTGCCAGTGGAAGATAGAAGACTGCTTGGGGTCTGAACAGAGGTTGGAGACTGGCTGAGAGACCACTCTATACACAGTTGGGTTCTCCTAAGGGTAATACTTCAGTAAAGGAAGGAAAAAATCTGGGTTCTGCAAAAAGAGTCAGTGGTGAGTATATGACTTTCTCAGTCTTGAGTGAGGTGAGAAGGAAGGGAGAAAGGAGGAAAGGAAAGAGGGAGGGAAGGAAGGATGGCAAGAAGGGAAAAGAGAGAGGGAGAAAGGGAGGAAGGAAGAAGAGAATGAATAAAAAAGATAAGGAGAAAAAGAATAAAACAAAACCAAAATGTCTACTTGTGGGATTAAAACATCAGTGTAGGTAAAAATGGAAAAAAGTATGGCAGTGGCATAAAAATATATGTAGACGAATGGAACAGAACTGAGAGCCCAGAAATGAACTCACTCACGTATGGTCAATTAATATTTGACAAGGGAGCCAAAAAGATGCAATGTGGAAAGGATAGGCTCTTCATTAAATGGTGTTGGGAAAACTGGATAACTGCAAGTGGAAGAATGAAATTGTACTCCTATCTTATATCAATCACAGAAATAACTCAAAATGAATTACTGCCTTAAATATAAGACCTGAAACTGTAGAATTTCTAGAAGAAAAGATAGAGGAAAAGCTCCTTGACATTGGTATTGGCAAAGATTTTTTGTGTATGACACCAAAAGCACAGGCAACAAAAACAAAAATAAACAAGTAGGACTACATGAAACCAAAAAGTTTGTACAGAGCAAAAGAAGTGATCAGCAGAAATAAAACATACAGAATGGGAGAAAATGCCTGCAAATCTTTATCTGAAAAGGGGTTAATATCCACAATATACATGAAACTCATACAACTCAATACTAAAATATCTAATTAAAAAATTGGCAAAATATTTGAATGTATACTTTTCCAAAGAAAACATACAGATGGCCAACAGGTACATGAAAAGAAGCTTGTCATTACCGGTCATCAGGGAAATGCAAATTAAAACCACAATGAGATAAGAACTCACACTTATTATCATTAGAAAGACAAGATACAACAAGTGATAGCAAAGAAGTAGAGAAAAGGGAAACTGTGTACCTTGTTGGTGGGAATGTAAATTGGCAGAGTCATCATGAAAACCAGCCTGGAGGAGCCTCAAGATATTAAAAACAGAACTACCATATGATACAGTAATCCCATTTCTGGGTATATATACAAAGGAAATAAAAACGCTGTCTTGAAGATGTGTTTGCACCCCCATATTCCCTGTAGACAAGACATAGAAAAACCTGTGTGTTATAAGCAGATGAATGGATAAAGATAGGAGATCTATATACACACACTGCTGCTGCTAAGTCGCTTCAGTTGTGTCTGACTCTGTGCCACCCCATAGACGGCAGCCCGCCAGGCTCCCCCATCCCTGGGATTCTCCAGGCAAGAACACTGGAGTGGGTTGCCATTTCCTTCTCCAGTGCATGAAAGTGAAAAGTAAAAGTGAAGTCGCTCAGTCGTGTCCGACTCTTAGTGACCCCATGGACTGCAGCCCACCAGGCTCCTCCATCCATGGGATTTTCCAGGCAAGAGTACTGGAGGGAGGTGCCATTGCCTTCTCCGAGACACACACACACATAAAACAATATGTGCTACAGAATGCATGATTGGTTGAATCCTCACATACGGAACCATGGATCTGGAGAATCAACTATGGAACTTGACATCCACAGATTTTGGTATCTGTGGCAAGTCTGAAACCAATCCCACATAGATACCAAGGGAGGACAATATACAGATTTACAACTCTGTGGGGGTCTGTGCCCATAATCCTTATGTTGTTCAAGAGTCAACTGTATACACAATGGAATATTATTCATCCATAAAAAAGATAAAGTCTCATCTTTTGTGACAAAATGGATGGAACTTGAAGGCATTACGCAAAGTGAAACAAGTCAGGCAGAGAAAAATAAAATTTTCTGTATGATTTCACTTGTATGTGGGATCTAAAAAAGTTGAACTCATAGAAAGAGAAGAATGGTGGGAGAAATGGGAAGATGTTTAACGGGTGCAAATACTATTTTGGATGAAAATGAAAGAATTAAATAAGCATGCAGCTTAAAAAGACAGAAAAATATTAACAGAATGTAGTGCCAGTATCAGTTCAGTCACTCAGTCATGTCCAACTCAGTAGAAACAATAAAGAAACAAGTCCCTTATAACCCACAGTGGTCTATGAAGCAGGAAACAAGTCCCAGACTGGGAGCTCCTTAAACAGAGGAATCACATCATTTCTAGGTCATTGCATGTATCTTATAATGGTCTTCATCTTTTAATTTTTTTTTATACTGTGAAATCTATATACACAGGAATATATGTAATACATATTTTTTAATTATGATGATAAAACAAAGAGCCATATTCCTCAAACCAGTTTAAGAAAGCTACTTTATTCTCCTCCAAAACATGTCCCTTGTCATCTAACCTGATCCACCAAAAGTAACCAATTTCTCATTCTCTCTCCTTTTACCACAGGTCTAGTAATCCTAAACATAGATACTGTTAAGATTTGTCTGTTAATCTTTATACTAGTGATCCTAAACTTATATACTACTGAGATTTGTCTGTTAATCTTTATGTAAATGAAATAATGGGGGTATACTTTCTTCTGCAGCTTGAACTTTTCATTCAATACTGTGTTTTAACATTATTCCATGTTAATGTATATAATCCACTCATTCATCTTTACTACTTTATGCTTCATATAACACAATCTTCTCATATATTCTACTGTTCACAGACTTTTGAGTTATTTCCAATTTTTTGAACAATGTTGCTAAGTGTGTGTATATATCTCCTAGTGTACATATACAAATGTTCCTCTGAGGCGGGTAGGCATACATTCACATTTACTAATAATAGAATTTTGTTTTTCCAATGTGACTGTAACAATTTAAAGTCCTATTAACAGGGATAAGAATTCTCATTTCCTCACATTATTTCCAAAATTTGACATTTTCAGACTATTTTTTTCCAATATGTGGTATGTAAAATGGTAACACATTTTATCTATTACTAAAAAAACTGAACAGTTTCATGTTTTATTCATTTAAAAGAGTTCATCATATATTCTGAATATGAATTTTTTGACAGTTCTCTCAAAATATGGCTCATTATTCCATTCTTTTTATGGTAGTTTTTGATAAAAAGACATTTACAATAGTCAAATTTATCTCTCAGTTTTAGTGTGTGCAGATGGTCTCCTATTTTTTCCCTCCTAAAAGTTTTAATGCTTTGATTTGACTCATTTGGGATTTATTTTTGAGAATGAAGTGAAGTAAGGATCCATTCTTTTCTCTTTATAGATGACCAGTTGTTCCATTTTAAAAATAGGGCATTATTTTTTCCACTGATTTGCAACACAAATTCTGTTGGATTTCCAACAGAGCTTCAGATTTTTCTCTCTGTAGTCCACTGGTCTATTTGTCTATCTCTCATTCTAGCTTGGTAATGGGAACTCTATGACTCTGACTTGTGCTTATGCTAGAGAAGAATGGGGATGGGATAGAGGAAATTTCTAGAGAAGAAAGAAACAGTCCATCCAAGCTTTGAAAGAGAAGAGGTTCTGTGAGCAGAAAGCAGGGAGGGGAAGTCGGGGTAGATTGGGAAAAGCAGGGCAGTACAGGAAGCTGTAATGGGAAGAAAGGCCTGAGGTATGTTAGGAATGGCAAAAAATTAAACGTGACTCTTTTCTAAGCTTTGTGGAGGTGGATAGGAAATGCAGATTTTAATCAGAATGTGAAATGCTCCATGGTGACCTACATGGAAAGGAAATTCAAAAAAGAGGGACTATAATAGTATGTATGTATATACATATATGTATACATATGACTGGTTCACTTTTCTATACAGCGGAAAATAACACAACATTGTAGAGTAGTTCAGTTCAGTTCAGTCGCTCAGTCGTATCTGACTCTTTGCGACCCTATGGACTGCAGTCTATACTTCCCTGTCTAGCACAAATTCCTGGAGCTGTACTTCAATAAAAATTAAAAAAATAAAAGCAGTCAGGGCTTTATGCCACAGAAGTTGTTCAGATGATGATTTTTAATCATTTTTGAGTCAATCTTACTGATACTCTCTCTAGAAACACACATACACACACATCCACACAAACATACACATTTGCAGCCAATTTCAAGAAGCCTGCAAATCTCTGGAAGCCCATGCATGGCTTTATGGACCAGGTTAAGGACCTCTGTGATAGGTCATGCCATGCTAAAGTAATTAACCTCCAATTAAAATAAATAAATAAAAAAAAGCAAATGTGAGCAAGTCCAACTCTTGCCTGTACTGTATTCAGTGGCTCTCTCCTCTCTTTGGGACAGTCCAAGTTTCTCGATACAGCTTTCAATGCCCTTTACCACTCTAGAGTCTCATCTTGTCATTCCCTTGTCTCTTGTTTCTTTCTCACACCTTCCCTTCCACTATCCTGTGGGACCACATCTTCAGCTACACTGAGCAGCATCATATTCTGTATCCACCTGCTCTTCTTTACTTTTGTAAACGCCAGGTCTCCAGCTGATGTTTTCTTCCACCCTACCCTTTCCCACCTCCCCTCAACCCTCTTCTTCAAGCTCAGGCCCTCTCACCTTTCTGGTTACAGCTTAAGACTGGTTTACATGCTCTATTTGTGGATACTTTCACAACATTCTGTATTAATCTCTACTGAAGCCTGGATGCCCCTGTTTTGGGATTACTAGACCGTAAGCTTCTTTGGTTTCTGCAGCATCTGCAGTGTATAATGCAATGCCTGACACATGGTATTTTCTCAGTAAATAGTTGTTCTTTCATGAAAATTCTGAGGCAGGGGGTGGGTGGCAAATAATTAGATAGTGCCATTTCTCAAGTGCTTATTATACAAGTGCAAAGCACTAATCTAGATCTTAAAGTATATAAATCTCCTTCTTGCAACAACGTTGCGAGGAAGGTGTTATTATCCCTGCTTTGTAGATGAGAAAATTTAGGAGGTTAACTTTTACAAGGTCATATATATAGAAAGTGCCAGAACCAGCATTCAAATTCAGTTTTGTCTGGCACAAAGCTATTTCTACTGCAGCATATTGTTCCTTCTGTACCATCAGATCTATGCAAGGGAAAGACAATAGTGATAACTGACAGCTGGTGGTTGTCTGGGAGGGGAAAGTGAATGAAAGAGGGGGAATCTCCAGCCCATCCTAATGATCCTACAGAGGTTAGGGAAGAAGACTTGGATTCAGTGACTATCTTTTAACAGCAAGGTCCTGAATTCGAGTAAATTTGAGTACACGTTATAGCACTTTGTGAACCCTGAACTGCTACATAAATGCAACACACTATAATTTGGATTAACATTTTATTATCACCTTTATGCTCAGGCTGGGAAAATTAAGGACACAGTGATGACATCATGAATATGAATGGTTAGATCTCAAAATGTAATTCCTTAGAAAGAATAAGGTGTTTTATTTTTTCCTACTACAGATGTTAAAAGTATGAGTTGCCTGTGAATTGTGAAAAGATAAACCCTTTTCCTGAGAAGTTTGATGTAAGGTCACTGTTGTACAACGAGAGTGTTATTAATGCCCTATGTCGGCACAAGTGGATTCCATCAGGGAAAAGAGGCGATTGTCTAATGAGTTGGTGTTACTGAATGGCTGGTTTCTTAGCAGTTCTTGCTTTGAATCTGCTTGAAAGTGTTCAGCCTGCAGCATTTCCAAACTCATCTGGAATTTGGAAATGAAAGCTGTTTCAAATAAATAATTATTTTGTGCATATTACAATAAAATGCTTTTAAAATTATTTAGCTTAATAGGTATTAATAATTATCTTTAGTTAGAAAAGAGCCAGTTCAAAAATAATAGAATAAAAATAATTCTAATGTAGGCACTTGGTGAAATTGTAGGCTTCCAATTATGACATTCATTCACTTCTTTCTTTACTTTCTGCCTCCCTCCTCTTTCCTTCCTTCCCTCTCTCCTTCCTTTTTATCCTTCCCAATTCTCTTCCTTCCAGACTGCTTATATTCAATGAGCATCTCTTGAACATCTGTGTGTGTGTGTGTGTGTGTGCGTCTGTGTGTGTGTTAGTCATTCAGCTGTGTCCAACTCTTTGTGACCCCATGAACTATAGCTCTCCAGGCTCCTCTGTTCATGGAATTCTCTGGGAAAGAATACTGGAATGGGTAGCCATTCCCTTCTCCAGGGGATCTTCCTGACCCAGGGATCGAAATGGGTCTCTGCCTTGTGGGCAAATTCTTAACTATCTGAGCCACCAGGGAAGCCCATACTGTCAACTAGTGGTTATAAACACACACAGAGAATAAAATGCAATGTAGTAAAAAATAGATGGGGCTTCTCTGGTGGTCAGTAAAGAACCTGCCTGACAATGCAGGAACACAATAGATGCTGGTTCTATCACTGGGTCAAGAAGATTCCCTGGAGAAGGAAATGGCAATCTGCTCCAGTATTCTTGCCTGGGAAATCCCATGGACAGAGGAGCCTGGTGGGCTTCAGTTCAAAGGGTTGCAAGGAGTCAGACACAGCTAAGAGGCTAAACCACCCTAAAACAGATAAATACTACCACAGAACAAGGGCCTTGCAAAGCACATTTTATTCCAAGAAAAACATTCCTGGACTTTGCCCTTGTCCTAGAAAATATGGGATGCTTGGATTTGTGTGCCTTTTTAAATGATCCTACACTAATCCCTCACATTATAATCCACCCTTTAAATGTTCATAAGCAGGGAGGGACTAACTCACATTTTTGTTTTTGAGAAACTGGCACCTCTGACCAGAGAATCAGGCAGAAGGACAATGAGAAAATATCTAGGTGAAAAATAATGAGTTTTACTCAAGGCACTATCAGGAAGAGTTAGGAGAGAGACACACTGGGTCATTTCAGTTCAGTTCAGTCTCTCAGTCGTGTCCGACTCTTTGCGACCCCATGAATCGCAGCACGCCAGGCCTCCCTGTCCATCACCATCTCCCAGAGTTCACTCAGACTCACGTCCATCGAGTCCATGATGCCATCCAGCCATCTCATCCTCGGTCGTCCCCTTCTCCTCCTGCTCCCAATCCCTCCCAGCATCAGAGTCTTTTCTAATGAGTCAACTCTTCGCATGAGGTGGCCTAAGTACTGGAGCTTCAGCTTTAGCATCATTCCTTCCAAAGAAATCCCAGGGTTGATCTCCTTCAGAATGGACTGATTGGATCTCCTTGCAGTCCAAGGGACTCTCAAGAGTCTTCTCCAACACCACAGTTCAAAAGCATCAATTTTTCAGTGCTCAGCCTTCTTCACAGTTCAACTCTCACATCCATACATGACCACAGGAAAAACCATAGCCTTGACTAGATGGACCTTAGTCGGCAAAGTAATGTGTCTGCTTTTGAATATACTGTCTAGGTTGGTCATAACTTTTCTTCCAAGGAGTAAGCATCTTTTAATTTCATGGCTGCAGTCACCATCTGCAGTGATTTTGGAGCCCCCCAAAATAAAGTCTGACACTGTTTCCACTGTTTCCCCATCTATTTCCCATGAAGTGATGGAACCAGATGCCATGATCTTCGTTTTCTGAATGTTGAGCTTTAAGCCAACTTTTTCGCTCTCCTCTTTCACTTTCATCAAGAGGCTTTTTAGTTCCTCTTCACTTTCTGCCATAAGGGTGGTGTCATCTGCATTCTGGATAGAGGACTCATAAAGACTTGGTGCCAGTAACATGGGCAGTCAAAGAAGTGGGGATTTTATGATTCAACAACACTTTAAGGTCTCCAGCAGCAATGGAGCTGTGGGCTGGTGTGAGAGGTATGGAGATAGTAAATGCTGGTAGTATCAAATAAAACTGAGGCTGTAGAGGAGGAGAAAACTTATAATCCCTTCCAGTACATTTTAGCAATATTGGATGTATTGTACAGACGCGCTCTTTTCTTAGATGGCAACTGCAATAAGTACTGTCATTTTATCCTCAGGTCAATTCAGTCACTCAGTTGTGTCCAACTCTTTGTGACCCGATAGACTGCAGCATGCCAGGCTTCCCTGCCTATCACCAACTCCCGGAGCTTACTCAGACTCATGTTCATCGATTGGGTAATACCATCCAACCATCTCATCCTCTGTTGTTCCCTTCTTCTCCCACCTTCAATCTTTCCCAGAATCAGGGTCTTTTCCAGTGAGTCAGTTCTTTGCATCAGGTGGCCAAAGTATTGGAGTTTCAACTTTAGCATCAGTCCTTCCAATGAATAGTCAGTACTGACTTCCTTTAGGATGGACTGGTTGGATCTCCTTGCAGTCCAAGGGACTCTCAAGAGTCTTCTCCAACAGCATAGTTCAAAAGCATCAATTGTTCAGCACTCAGCTTTCTTTATAGCCCAACTCTCATATCCATACATGACTACTGGGAAAACCATAGCTTTGACAAGGTGGACCTTTGTTGGCAAAGGAATGTCTTTGCTTTTTCATATGCTGTCTAGTTTGGTCATAACACTTCTTCCAAGCAGCAAGTGTCTTTTAATTTCATGGCTGCATTCACCAGCTGCAGTGATTTTGGAGCCCCTCAAAATAAAAATCTCTCACTGTTTCCATTGTTTCCCTATCTATTTGCCATGAAGTGGTGGGACCAGATGCCATGATCTTAGTTTTCTGAATGTTGAGTTTTAAGCCAACTTTTTCACTCTCCTCTTTCACTTTCATTGAGAGGCTCTTTAGTTCTTCTTCACTTTCTGCCATAAGGGTGGTACCATCTATATATCTGAGGTTACAGATATTTCTCCTGGTAATCTTGATTCCAGCTTGTGCTTCATCCAGCCTGGCATTTCTCTTGAGGTACTCTGCATTTAATTTAAATAAACAGGGTGACAATATACAGCCTCGACATATTCCTTTATCATTGTGGCTGTTTTTAAAATACAGATATTCTCAGCAACAAGTTTTCCAAATGTTGAATCATTTCTCCATTTGGGACAACAAGTTTATTTTAGCTTTTGTCACTGTCTTAGAAGGAAGGGAATCTATTCTTTTACTGGAATAAGAGCTGTCTGTTTAAATATATAAGATACAGAAGGTTGATATGGCTATTCTACGTGATAACAAATTTCATTAAGATTTTTTAAATGAACATATTCTTTAACTTACATATTCATGATTACTTTAGCAAGTTAATAGCATCAAGAAAGAAATAGGAAAAATGAAAAGTTGAATATAAACAGCACCAGTTTAAATGTTCTTAATTTTGACCTAGCTTAACTGTTGTTAGGCATTTGGGGCAAATCCCCATATCTCTACATTACTTAAGACAAGTGGTATGTGTCTGTGTGTGTGTGTGGGTGGGGGCAGTATGTGGGTGTGTGCATGAATTTTCTTTTTTTGCTTTTTAAGTAACTTGTTTTGTTGTTTAGTCATGTTTGACTCTTTTGCGACTCCATGAACTATAGCCTGCCAGGTTCCTCTGTCCATGGAATTTTCCAGGCAAGTATACTGGAGTTGTGATCATGAAGAAAGCTGAGCACCAAAGAATTGATGCTTTTGAACTGTGGTGTTGGAGAAGACTCCTGAGAGTCCCTTGGACTGCAAGGAGATCCAACCAGTCCATTCTAAAGGAGATCAGCCCTGGGTGTTCTTTGGAAGGAATGATGCTAAAGCTGACACTCCCGTACTTTGGCCACCTCATGTGAAGAGTTGACTCATTGGAAAAGACTCTGATGCTGGGAGGGATTTGGGGCAGGAAGTAAAGGGGATGACAGAGGATGAGATGGTTGGATGGCATCACGGACTCGATGGACGTGAGTTTGAGTGAACTCTGGGAGTTGGTGATGGACAGGGAGGTCTGGTGTGCTGCGATTCATGGGGTCGCAAAGAGTAGGACACAACTGGGCGACTGAACTGAACTGAACTGACACTCGAGTTTGTTGCCATTTCCTTCTCCAGAGAGTTTTCTCCACCCAGGGAATGAACCCATATATCCTGCATTGCAGCTGGATTCTTTACCTGTGAGCCATTGGGAAAATACCTATTGGTTGTTAAAATAAATTTGGTCAGTTAACATTTATAAAAATATTGGCTTTATCTCTAGATATTAATCAATATGATATGTGAACAACTGGGTTGAATGACATTAATTCTGACTTTCGTATTAGTATAAGTTTGTATATATGTATATGTAACATACATATTAGTATAAGCTAGTTTACATATTTAAGTTAATTTTTTTTACTATCAATGCCTTAATCAGTTCTAGGTACTAAAAACCCAGCTCTGCCTAGGTCAGTAAACCAGAGTGAAGGTGGCTCATAGTATAGCTGGAGTCTCTGTTTCACTTATAGTCATAATGGAAAGATTATACATTTTGGAGGCAAACAGACATAGATTTGAATTCTGATTTCATAAGTAAAGTCACATGCTATTGAGCAAATTTTATACATCTAAGGCTCAGTTTTTCACTTAAAAAACCCAACTAAATTGTATCCTAACCTTATCTTTAACAATGCATTTCTGCCAAGCAGAATGCGTTGACCCAGAAGCAGAGCAGGAGTAGTTGTCTCTCTATTTTGGTTTTATATAATCTTGGGGACACATTTCTACAATCCACTTTTGCAAAATCATAATTATTTATGTATCAAATATTCACTGAGATCCTAACTTTGAACCAAACATTGATTAAATAGACATAGTCTCATAATTTAGTGTATTTCTTCTTGAATCCTATTTCCCCAGAATAGAGTAGGCATTCAGTAAATATGTACTGAATGAATAAGTACAACAAGTCTGGGTAAATGTAATTGTAGAACTGTACACATAGTAAATAGATAGACACAGAGGAGACTTAAATAACAATTTTAGCAAGTGAAGAATAAAGATTGTAGGAGAAGGTGACAACTGAGATGAATTCTGAAGTAGCATGTGAAGAAGAAGAAATAGGATGAGTTGAGAGGCAAGAAAGAGCTTTGTGTATCAGGAACACTTCCTTTCAGAGCAGAAGTAAGAGATTGGAGAGGTAAGCTGTAGCTGGATCATGGGAGGACTCCTATTAGCATTATATGTTTGGTTGCATAATTTTCCTCTGTAAGTTACAGAGAAAACAGGAAACAGACTTAGCCTTGGAGGCAGCCTGGTCATATTTACATTTGCATCTACCACTGTTGGCTATGTGAAAAATACATTGGGAAAAAATGAAAATCAGGTTTAAGATATATCAATTAAGGAGACTGTATCATTAATCCATTGAGAGATCATGAGGGCCTGACAAAGGTTCTGTTGATAGGGAGAAGAAATTAAATTTAAGAAATATTTAGGTGGCAAAATTGGTAGGTCTTGGCCATTGATGTGATGCAGAAGGTGAATAAGTAGGAAGAGTAAAGGATGATAGCATCCTGGCACTGGGGCTGAATGGACAGTCACCAACTAAGAAAGAGAATATAGACAAGAGACAGGTTTCAGGGGTAGGGGGATCAGACTTGCTGAGGGTGAATATGCAGGTAAGCCCAAAAAGCACATATAAATCTGAGGATGGAGGGACAGGGCTTAGCTGGCACAAAAGATTTGTGAGTCTTCAGTGCGGTGGTTGAAAACTTGAGGATGGATGAATGTGATAAACTGGAGAAAATGGGAAGATCCAGAAGCTCCCTCCTCCTCTCCCCTAAAGCTATTATTGTAAAAGTCACAAATGAAACTTTATAGCCCTGATTAATGCATTATCTAGTTTTTGCCTTACTTCACCTTCCTACTCCATTTGACTATGTCATCACTCCCTCCCTAGAAGCTTTCACTCCCTCAGTTTCTGTGACTATTCTTCTAAACAGAGATCCAACTGTCAGCATGCACCGCCGCCCCCACACCCTGCAGCACTGGCCTTGGCCCCACTCCAGCTGTCCTGAGAGACAGTTTCTCGGCAGGTGGGTGGCAGTGTTTCACTGGCAGTGAAGAAGCAGCCATCATTAATGTTAATGAGTAAATTCATGTGGTGAATGTATATTACAAGCTTTTTGTGCAGTCAGTTCTTAAGTATTTAGAACAAAGAAAGACAGCCTTTATTCATATTAAAGGACACTGGCAAAAAGAAAGGAGACAATTGAAAGCCAGGGGAGTTATATTCAGCACAATCGTTTTTACCACCTCATAAAAGAGAACAAACCTTTATCATCCAATCATCCACTTAAAATTTAAAGAAAATAGAAAACTTAACTCTCTGGGAAATCATTTAGCACAAATATGCATATACACATGCCAAAATGAAAACTCAATAACAAGGCTACATTGTTACCGGTAAATCAAGAAGCCACAAAAAAGGTTAAAAAGAGAGAGAGAGACAGACACAGAGAAAGAGAGAACTATTGGTATTTTCTATAATCTCTGGTTAGGATTCAACTATTTATTGCTGTCTTGGGTTCATTTCAGAAACTGCAAACCATCTCTGACTAGAAAGAATAAATATCTCTAGGATTTTGTTAAAAATTAATTTTCACATAAATTTTGAAAGAACAGATTTTTCCAAAGATTTTTCACCCTTTCATATCACTATTAATTTAGAAAAGAAAAAAAAAAACCTTCCTTTTTAAAATAGGTACCATCATTTTTCATTTTATGAAAGAAAGTCAGCTTTTTGGTGTTCTTTATGTTAGTGGAGCTAATAAATTTGCCACTATTTGTTGAAGGCTTTATGCTTTGCCAGACCCCATACTCGCACTTCACACATGTTATTTAATCTATAACACTGAAGAAAAATTACCACAAGATCAGTAGTTGAAATAGATTTAAGGGACTATATCTGATAGACAGAGTGCCTGATGAACCATGGATGGAGGTTCATGACATTGTACAGGAGACAGGAATCAAGACCATCCCCAAGAAAAAGAAATGCAAAACAGCAAAATGGCTGTCTGAGGAGGCCTTACAAATAGCTGTGAAAAGAAGGGAAGTGAAAAGCAAAGGAGAAAAGGAAAGATATATCCATTTGAATACAGAGTTCCAAAGAATAGCAAGAAGAGATAAGAAAGCTTTCCTCAGCAATCAATGAACAGAAATAGAGGAAAACAATAGAATGGGAAAGACTAGAGATCTCTTCAAGAAAATTAGATATCAAGGGAACATTTCATGCAAAGATGGGCTCAATAAAGGACAGAAATGGTATGGACCTAACAGAAGCTGAAGATATTAAGAAGAGGTGACAAGAATTCACAGAACTGAACAAAAAAGATCTTCATGACCCAGATAATCATGATGGTGTGATTGCTCACCTAGAGCCAGACATCCTGGAATGTGTAAGTCAAGTGGGCCTTAGGAAGCATCACTATGAACAAAGATAGTGGAGGTGATGGAATTCCAATTGAGCTATTTCAAATCCTGAAAGATGATGCTGTGAAAGTGCTGCACTCAATATGCCAGCAAATTTGGAAAACTTGGCTATGACCAAAGGACTGGAAAAGGGTAGTTTTCATTCCAATCCCAAAGAAAGACAATGCTAAAGGATGTTCAAACTACGGCACAATTACACTCATCTCACATGCTAGTAAAGTAATGCTTAAAATTCTCCAAGCCAGTCTTCAGCAATACGTGAACCGTGAACTTCCAGATGTTCAGGCTGGTTTTAGAAAAGGCAGAGGAACCAGAGATCAAATTGCCAACATCCGCTGGATCATCGCAAAAGCAAGAGAGTTCCAGAAAAACATCTATTTCTGCTTTATTGACTATGCCAAAGCCTTTGACTGTGTGGATCACAATAAAGTGTGGAAAATTCAAGAGATGGGAATACCAGACCACCTGACCTGCCTCTTGAGAAACCTGTATGCAGGTCAGGAAGCAGCAGTTAGAACTGGACATGGAACAACACACTGGTTCCAGATAGGAAAAGGAGTATGTCAAGGCTGTATATTGTTACCCTGCTTATTTAACTTATACGCAGATTACATCACGAGAAACGCTGGACTGGAAGAAGCACAGTCTGGAATCAAGATTGCCAGGAGAAATATCAATAACTTCAGATATGCAGATGACACCACCCTTAAAGGCAGAAAGTGAAGAACTAAAGAGCCTCTAGAGGAGAGTGAAAAAGTTGGCTTAAAGCTCAATATTCAGAAACTAAGATTGTGGCATCCGGTCCCATCACTTCCTGGCAAATAGATGGGGAAACAGTGGAAACAGTGTCAGACTTTTTTTTCCTGGGCTCCAAAATTACTGCAGATGGCAATTGCAACCATGAAATTAAAAGACACTTGCTCCTTGGAAGGAAAGTTATAACCAACCTAGACAGCATATTAAAAAGCGGAGACATTACTTTGCCAACAAAGGTCCGTCTAGTCAAGGCTATGGTTTTTCCAGTGGTCATCTAGGGATGTGTGAGTTGGACTATAAAGAAAGCTGAGTGCTGAGCAGATGCTCAACATCACTCATTATCAGAGAAATGCAAATCAAAACCACAATGAGGTACCATTTCACACCAGTCAGAATAGCAGTGATCCAAAAGTCTGCAAGCAATAAATGCTGGAAAGGGTGTGGAGAAAAGGGAACCCTCTTACACTGTTGGTGGGAATGCAAACTAGCACAGCCACTATGGAGAACAGTGTGGGGATTCCTTAAAAAATTGCAAATAGAACTGCCTTATGACCCAGCGATCCCACTGCTGGGCATACACACTGAGGAAACCAGAATTGAAAGAGACACGTGTACCCCAATGTTCATCGCAGCACTGTTTATAATAGCCAGGATGTGGAAACAACCTAGATGTCCATCAGCAGATGAATGGATAAGAAAGCTGTGGTACATATACACAATGGAGTATTACTCAGCCATTAAAAAGAATACATTTGAATCAGTTCTAATGAGATGGATGAAACTGGAGCCGATTATACAGAGTGAAGTAAGCCAGAAAGAAAAACACCAATACAGTATACTAACACATGTATATGGAATTTAGAAAGATGGTAATGTTAACCCTGTATGCGAGACAGCAAAAGAGACACAGATGTATAGAACGGACTTTTGGACTCTGAGGGAGAGGGAGAGGGTAGGATGATTTGGGAGAATGGCACTGAAACATGTATACTATTATGTAAGAAATGAATCGCCAGTCTATGTTCGATACAGGATACAGGATGCTTGGGGCTGGTGCATGGGGATGATCCAGAGAGATGATATGGGATGGGAGGTGGGAGGGGGGTTCAGGATTGGGAACTCATGTACACCCATGGTGGATTCATGTCAATGTATGGCAAAACCAATACAGTATTGTAAAGTAAAATAAAGTAAAAATGAAAATAACAAAATAACAAAAAAATAAAATTTGAAATTTTAATCTTTAAATCAATGTACACAGGACTTGCATAATTATAATATTAAATGATTATATTAATAATTTAAAAAAAAGAAAGCTGAGCACTGAAGAATTGATGCTTTTGAACTGTGGTGTTGGAGAAGACTCTTGACAGTCCCTTGGACTGCAAGGAGATCCAGCCAGTCCATCCTAAAGGAAATCAGTCCTGAATATTCATTGGAAGGACTGATGCTGAAGCTGAAACTCCAATACTTTGGCCACCTGATGCGAACAGCTGACTCATTGGAAAAGACCCTGATGCTGGGAAAGATTGAGGGCAGGAGGAAAAGGGGGCGACAGAGGATGAAATGGTTGGATGGCATCACCAACTCGATGGACATGGGTTTGGGTAGACTCTGGGAGTTGGTGATGGACAGGGAGGCCTGGCGTGCTGCGGTTCATGGGGTTGCAAAGAGTTGGACACAACTGAGTGACTGAACTGAACTGAACTGAACAGAACAGAACAGTAGTTGACAGAAATAGGCTGTAGGGAAAACAATCCAACAAGGTAAATGGTATCTCCTACATGGGAGAGAAAGAGATTGAAAACCTTTCCGAAACTTCAGTTCCAGTCTGCCTGATTCTAAAGCTCTGTAGCTGTCCAGCACACCAAACATTTCACTCCTGCTCTTCATCTCAGCAACTAGAGGTTCTGATGAGATTTGGGAGCTGACCTTTGAAATTGAATAATGTGATCCAGCAGGTAAAAACTGTGAGTTTATGTTATTCATATCCTTTGCTTCTCTTCTTTCCCATTGTCACTCAGCACCTGAGGAGCTATTGACTATCTATGGAGTCCAGTTAAGGATCTCTTTACCTTCTACCACAGCACCTCTAACAACAGAATATAGCCAACGTGATTTTTTTCTTTATAATTCAGAATTTTTTTTGTTTTTGATTACATAACATATTCTCTCTTAGAAATCTTTTATTGAATTTTCAACCTAGAAAAATGCACCACATGTATGAAATGGTAGATACTAACATATCTATACTAAATTTGGGAAGTAAATGTTCACATAGTGATTTTTACATATGATAGGTCAGCTATAGGTCAGCTTTATGGAAGGTCAACCTCATTGTAATCACACTGACATAATGCCATATTTCTATAACAAGTTGAGCATAGCTTGGCTTTCCAGAAGACCTTGGCCAAGAACTGGATGATGAAATTGTTCTAAATCTCACGAATACTTTGGGGAAATTATTTCTCCAGAAAGTTAGAGGATAAACATATAGAAAACCAAGCAAATAAAAATGAAGCAACTTTAGGCAAAAAAAGTTAATACTCTAGAGAAATAAACCTCCATCAATTTCCTAAATGCTGATTTCATTCTGGAAGTGAGTCCAGACTGCTACATTAGTGGAATATGGTCTGTGATTTAGCACCACCTCATATACTAAGGATGGAACTAGGAAATGAATAACACTAAAACTTATAATAATCAGTGAATTATCATGTGAACCATTGAAAAGAATAGATAGCAGATATTGATCCTTCTTTATAAATTTACACTTTTCAATTTTAACGTCATTTAATTTGCTCAAATGATACCATATGATTTATTTGCACATCAGACATTTATATTTATCAATGTGTCCTATGGATCATTTTCAAAGGAAATTACCATAATATGGTCAGATTTGGTCACAGCTACCAAAAGGTTAACTCCTGGTGCTTCCTCCTCTATTCCAGCACAATTCTCTTTTTTCTCTTTTTTTGAAATTAATATCTATTTTATAAAAGCATTATATCAATTCATTGTTCTCTCATTTCCATCGTATCATCCCTTTTCTAAGAATAGTTCAACTTTTAAAGCTATAGTTTCTTGTATTTCCCTCTATATTTCTAGAGAATACACATGCATTGTAGCTTCTTGTTTATCAATTGTAGATACTGCCTATTTATTTCACATATTGCAATTGAAAAGTCATATCATTTGCACCACCACAACCACCATCCCTCTCTTTCTGTTTCCTCATCTTCCCAATATACTCACATCTGAATTTTTGGCTAAATCAGTAATATTTGTCCACACATTGTGTTTGTTTTATACCGTTTACATTGTATTTGTAGAAAAGTTTTCTTTTTTCCCTGAAGTTTCTTCACTTTTTATTTGCTTGGTTTTCTGTGCATATATGTTTAATTATTTTCAACTATACAAACAACTCCGTCAAATGCCCAACAGTTGTATTTCAAAATGCTAAAGCATATCAGATTTTGGTAGGTCCACATTTTATTCTGGAGGACCTCACTCCTGCACCTAGAACAGCCAGCTCCAGTGTGGGTAGATTGCTCTGTCACTGTGATAATACACATGACTTACACAGAGACTAAGTTGCTACTTTGCTGACTTGGGTTCCTTCTTTGCATTTACTCCCACATCTTCTAATAGAAATCTAGGAGTTACCAGGTGTTTTGCTTCCTACCCAGAAATCAAGAGATCAAAGACATGACCAACTTCAGGAAAGTTGCCTACCCAAACCTTCTCCAATCTGTATTCTTTGTGTAATCGTTAGGGCCACCACCCTGGGTCAGCCTATGGTCATCTTTCACAGATTTCTCTGCAAGCTCTGCCTAACTGGTCTCCTCGCCTCTGGATTTAACCCTTGAACTCTATTCTTAGTGCAGCTAGAACTATCTTTCTAAACAGATAGCTAGAACTATTTTAAAATACATATCTGATCTTCCTGCTACCCAAATAAAAATTTAAATCAATTTCCATACATTACATTATAATAATTTCTCCAGCCTCATTTCTCCCATGGTTTCTTTTGCACTATGTATTTAAGAAATACTTTACTTCCAGTTTCTGACTTATCAGTGTCTTAGCTGTAATATTATTCTGGGGGAACACTCCACTGAATGTTTCCTCACCCATTATAATAGATGCATACACAATATTTGAAATAATTACATGTTCAGTGTTTGCTTTTCTTGCTAAATGTGCATAGTTCTGTCCAATCATTATTTTCCCAGTCACTAGCAAGTATCTGGCACATAGTGGATGTTTTTTCATGAAAAAATGAATAAATACAGAGGTTGGTCAAAATGTTCATTTGGGTTTTTCTATAACATTACTGAAGAACCCAAATGAACATTTTGGCCAATCCAATATATATTAGGATGGAAACTCAATTTCCAAGAAAAGCTAGATGGGTAACTTCATTGCTAGGGGCAGCCTGGGTGGGATCTGTGGCAACCTAGGTCTGCTTCATCAAAGGAATACAGGGACACAAAATACTAAGTGCAACCTAATTGTTACCAGTTGAGCACACGGGCAGCACCAGATATTCCTTTTTTTTTTTTTTTTTTTTTAATGCAAGCAAAGGTTTTGTACTTTTTGTAAAAGTTAATATTCTACAAGCTGGCTCTAACTCGTTTTCAAAAATAGGCCAAACAAAACATGGCTACTTATTTCTGATGTCTGGTTGAAAGATGGGTCTGTATTTCCAGTCACACTCTGATGAGGCTTAGTTTTGGATCTTTCTTTTGGCATCTTTATGAGAAGGCTCAGCTGATAGCTCACATTTTGCATTTAAAACAGAATCTGTCATGTTTTTGTACACAATAGCCCCTTCCAACATATTTTAATAGTGTAATTTTTCTGGTTTTCATGGATAAAAATCTTATCATCCTTGATTTCTCCTTCCTGTTTATCCTCCAGTCTAGTCAAATGCTAGGAAGGAAGGTCTAAGAAGAAAGGTATTCTTTCAGATTCGTCAAGTGGAAAGGATGTGGGATTTGGAGTAACATGAGCCTAAGTTTCTACTCTATGGACTTTACCATTTTCTTGTTTTGTATACCTTTAGTAACTTCTTTTAATTCCATTGTACTTCAGTATCCCTGGACTTAAAGTGAGGATAACAAAACCTATTTGTCAGAGTTAATCTAAAGGACAAAAGAGCTACTGCATATGAAGAGCCTAGCACACAGTAGATGCTCAGGAAATGTTGCATTTCCTGTCTTCTGCTCTTTTCTTAGCTCTTCCATCTGCCTTTTTCTTTTTTTTCCCTTTGCTATTGCTAATCCTCCGGTTCAGGCATGTGAGCTAATAAGCATTTAGAAGAACTTGGCCTTGGCATCTGTTTCTCAACTACCTGCTACTTCAAGAAAAACTTCATAAAATAGAGGTAATTTATACATTTAAGAACCTTAATTCTTTTGTAAATTATATTCCTGTATAACCGTAAGCTTTTCTCATCCTCTCAGTTCACAACAAGATTGCCATTTGCCATTTTCTTGACTCATCTATTCCAGTGTTTAACATATTGAGGCCACTATCATTTAAAAATTTCTATATCTATCTTGCCCCTTAAGTCCTATCAACCATCATCATCTGTACCCATATTTTCTTTCTTTTCTCTTATTAAAATAAATGTAATGCTCCTATTCCTCTTAAAGGGGACCCTTTTATGCATTCTGTGAATTCTGTGTCCTCTTGCCTTCAGGACTTTGGTCTTATAATTATCCCATCAATTTCCTCCATTTACTTTCTCCCTCTTTCTTCTAATTTATTCTCATTAGTGTACAGTTCAGTTCAGTTGAGTTGCCCAGTCGTGTCCGACTCTTTGTGACCCCATGAACCGCAGCTCGCCAGGCCTTCCTGTCCATCACCAACTCCCGGAGTCTACCCAAACCCATGTCCATTGAGTCGGTGATGCCATCCAACCATCTCATCCTCTGTCGTCCCCTTCTCCTCCTGCCCTCAATCTTTCCCAGCACCAGGGTCTTTTCAAATGAGTCAGCTCTTCGCATCAGGTGGCCAAAGTATTGGAGTTTCAGCTTTAACATCAGTCCTTCCAATGAACACCCAGGACCGATCTCCTTCAGAATGGACTGGTTGGATCTCCTTGCAGTCCAAGGGACTCTCAAGAGTCTTCTCCAACACCACAGTTCAAAAGCATCAATTCTTCAGCACTCAGCTTTATAGTTCAACTCACACATCCATAGATGACCACTGGAAAAACCATAGCCTTGACTAGATGGACCTTTGTTGGCAAAGTAATGTCTCTGCTTTCTAATATGCTGTCTAGGTTGGTCATAACTTTCCTTTCAAGGAGTAAGCATCTTTTAATTTCATGGCTGCAATCACCATCTGCAGTGATTTTGGAGCCCAGAAAAAAAAAGTCTGACACTGTTTCCACTGTTTCCCCATCTATCTGCCAGGAAGCGATGGGACCAGATGCCATGATCTTAGTTTTCTGAATGTTGAGCTGTAAGCCATTTTTTTTCACTCATTAGTGTACAAATGTGCTTTAATACAATTGATATTAAAACAAACAAACAAACAAAAACTTATTTTGACCTCAAACTTCTCTCTAGCTTGTCTCATTTCTCTGCTTTCCCTCAATGCAAAACCTCATAGAACAGTATGTGTGTATATATACACACACACCATTGTTTCTTCAATCCACTTCACTGAGTTTCCTTCCATCCATAGCAAGGTTGCCAATTATTCATATACTAGCAAATACAAGAGTCCCTCTTCTGTCATCTCTTAAAACAACTTCTGTCATTAGCTTCCATGACAATAGCACATGGTTTCTTCCTGTATCCATAGCAACATTTTCTCTTCTTGCTTTCCTAATCTGTCAATGGTAACTCTTTCTAAATCTCTTTTCAGGCTTTACTTTCTTATCTCCCAAACCCATTCTGTTAGCAAACTCTATTAACTTTACCTAAAGAGCATAATCTGAAATGCTTTGCTTTTTCTTCACTAATGCTAGTTGCTCAGTTATGTCTGACTCTGTTGTGATCCCATGGACTGTAGCCCACCAGACTCCTCTGTCCATGGGATTTTCCAGGCAAGAATACTGGAGTGGGTTGCCATTTCCTCCTTCAGGGGATCTTCCTGACCCATGGATAGAACCCATGTCTCCAGTGATTCCTGTACTGGCGGGTGGGTTTTTTTTACCATTGTGCCACCTGGGAAGCCCTCACTTATTTCTACCTTGGTGTATTTCCTCTGTCTGGAAGGCTCTACCTAAAATCTACCTGGTTGATTCTTCACTGTCATCTGAGAGGCATTACTGTCCTCTTAACCTAAGCAATTTCTCTGCTTTCTTTTCATCATGATACCTGCCATTATGTAACATTTTCTCTTAAAAATTATTTCTATTCTCTTTTTGCAGCAAAGGAAGTTTTGTGACAAGACTGACTATTTTCACCCTGTTTGTTTAACTTACATGCAGAGTACATCATGCAGAATGCCAGGCTAGATGAATGACAAGTTGGAATCAAGATCACTGGGAGAAATATCAACAACTTCAGATAAGCAGATGTTACTACTCCAATGGCAGACAGTGAAGAGAGGAAGTAAAGCTTCTTGATGAGGTGTAAGAGGCAAGTAAGAAAGCTGACTTGAAACTCAGTGTTATAAAAACTATGATCATGGCATCCAATCTCATCACTTAATGACAAACAAATGGGAAAAAGTGGAAACAGTGGCAGATTTTATTTTCTTGGGCTCCAAAATCACTGTGGACTGTGACTGCAGCCTCAAAATTAAAAGATGCTTGCTCCTTGGAAGAAAAACTATGACAAACCTTGAGAGTATATTAAAAAGCAGAGACATTGAAGACAAAGTTCTGTCTAGTCAAAGCTATGGCTTTTCCAAAAATCATGTATGGATGCGAGAGGTGAACCAAAAAGAAGGCTAAGCACTGAAGAATGGATGCTATCAAATTGTGGGGCTGGAGAAGACTCTCAAGGGTCCCTTGGACTGCAAAATCAAACCAGTCAATTCTAAGGGAAATCAAACCTGAATATTCATTGGAAAGACTGATGCTGAAGCTGAAGTTCCAATATTTTGGCCGCCTGATGTGAAGAGCTGACTTATTGGAAAAGACCTCGATGCTGGGGAAAACTGAAGGCAAAAGATAAAGGGGGAAACAAAGGATGAGATTGTTAGACAGCATCACCAGCTCAATGGACATGAATGTGAGCAAACTTCAGGAGATAGTGAAGGACAGAGGAGCCTGGTGAGCTGCTGTTCATGGGGTCACAAACAGTCAGACACAATCTAGCAAATGAACAACAACAAAGGTTTTGTGAGAATAGGAACTTATTGGTCTTCCTCAATAATGTATCTCCAGCTTCTATAACAGTTGTCTGCATGTAATTGGTACTCATAAATTGTTTGCTGAGTACATGAACTAATCAATGCTTATATTTTACCTAAAATTTCTTTTTTTAATACCATTTCCCAAAAATAGGCAGTAAAAATCAATAAAAGTTTTCAATTGCATTGAAATTTCAGTGTGATATGATATTTGTGTAAAGATTACCAATAAATGATGGGGTGAGTAAGTTTCCAGTTACAAGATAAAACATCTCAAAAACTGACTGGAGTACTACAGAAGTCCCAGTTTCGCACTAATACACATAATAGAGGGTTGCTTAGACTATAGTGTTGGAGAAGACTCTTGGGAGTCCCTTGGACTGCAAGGAGATCCAGTCAGTCCATCTTAAAGGAGATCAGTCCTGGGTGTTCATTGGAAGGACTGATGTTGAAGCTGAAACTCCAATACTTTGGCCGCCTGATGTGAAGAGCTGACTCATTTGAAAAGACCCTGATGCTTGGAAAGATTGAGGACAGGAGGAGAAGGGGACGACAGGATGAGATGGTTGGATGGCATCACCGACTCAATGGACATGGGTTTGGGTGGACTCTGGGTGGTGGCAATGGACAGGGAGGCCTGGTGTGCTGTGGTTCATGGGGTCGCAAAGAGTTGGACACAACTGAGAGACTGAACTGAACTGAAGACTATACACTGTTGAAACAATAAAACATTTTAAACAAAAGTAGAAATCTGAGTAATAAAAAATTATCTACAAATTTCCACATATACACAGGGTTTTGTTTTGTTTTGTTTTTTACAAACTTATCCTTTGTCTTGCTTTCCTTTGGGCCCCGCAAGAGTCCATCTATGTTGTTTATTTAATGAAAGAAAAAGCCAATGCATTTGAATGCTAAAGTAATTGTAGGTGAAAGAACATATTTGGATAAAGATGCTTCAGGCAAGAGATTAAACAGATTCAAACTTTGCTTATTTATGTGCCACTCATGCGACAGTTTTATTTCAGATATGGCTTTATTGTATTCAGATAAATTCTATACTTTGGAACTGGCAGACAGAATAACACACACTATGCACACTGAATATCTTTAAGGGAGTGAGAGAGTTGAAAAAGGTAATTTTTAAAAATTTTATTGAATTTTCAGAGAGCCCTCCATAAATACAGGTGGTGCTACTTATATAACATGCCACAGTTATAGACTGTGTTTCTGCAAGGCACACACTTAAGCAATTTTCTGTGACTGTGAAATTAAAAAAAAAAATTAGGCAATTTATTAAACAGGTAGCAGTTTTTATATCCTGCATGTGTAAATTTAGCCTGTGTTTGATCCAGAGCAAAGTTTTTCACGGTTTTACACATGACAATTGCTTAACAACTATACTGAAACAAGCAGATTTTTTTGTTTTTTTGTTTTTTTTTTTTACTTTGAAAGAGTCCTCTTGAGTTGAAGAAAAGAAATCAATGATCATTTAAGTTTTGATAAACAAATCATAATTACGAATAAACAAATTCAGAATTTGTCCCCCTAAAACATGTCTTCTTTGGCTCCTTTGGTGTCATTAGACTTCTCACAAAATCAGCTAGTGCCCTTGATTTCAAACAATTTTATTTAAATGGCCTAAGAAAAACATGGCTTCAGGCTCCCTAATTCTAATTAGCAGATATGAGTGAATTAAAAGAAGAAAGAATCAATAAAATTGCAGATATATGATATGTAGAATGTTAAAGGACACTTTTTTTGCTTATCCAAAATCCATTCTTTTCCCACTAGAATCTCAACCTTCTTTTTAAAGGCATCTTTCACTGTTTAATAATTTTGGAGGCATCTGGAATTTGAATCTTAAGAGATGTCAGCTTCTTAAGAGATGTCTGCCATGGTTATATGGGGGGTTTGAAGTACGTTTCTCACAAAAGCGGCAGTGTTTGGTCTGTATGGTCAATGCACTGTGAATTCTATGCAGAAATTCAGATCCCTTGGTTTCTACCATTTTTTATTTTTTCATGTAAAGTTCTTTAGGCTCTTATTGATTTGGGACCTGAGATACATTTTGAATGGACTTTGGTCTTAACCTAAAATGACCAGTTGTTTTTTATGGCCTAAAATTAAAAAAAAAAAGACAACCATAACTGATACAACTGTATATACATACTAAGTAGTAAATGCATAGGCATTTGTTGAATAAATTTTTTGTTCCCCGTGGACTGTAGCTCTCCAGGCTCTTCTGTCCATGGGATTGTCCAGGCAAGAATACTGGAGTGGGTTGCCATTTCCTTCTTCAGGGGATCTTCCTGACCCAGGGATTGAACCCAGATATCATAATACAATTTATGTAAATTTATATTAAAAAGCAAATCAACTTCATTAAACATATGCTCTTTCTTGTCAAAATAAGCCATTGCTCTTAGCTTAAGAGTTATATATCACTTTGCTGTTCTTATTGTGCTTTCATGCACTTTATAGTGTTTCGTGCTTACTGCAATCCCAGGAGATGGGCAGAAATAAATTTGTTAGAATCCAATGCAGATTAGGAAGCCAAGATTCAAAGGGGTTAAGTAAGATGCTCAAAGTCACCTGACGAATTTCTGTCAGAACTTGTGTTAAAGCTAGGTCTTCTCCATTCAGAACTCTACATTTACTGTATTACTTCTGAGATAACAATCAGTAACTACAGTCACTACTCATTTTTCAGAATACTTCCTTCCATTGTTTATCATTTTAATCTATTTCAAAGGAATCTCAAATGAGTGAATCACAGGTTAAGTTTGAAAGGGATTTTAGAGAAACTATTCCACCCTCTACTGCAATAGATGTTAAAGTATATTCCTTGACATTGCTCCTATAACACTTCTAGAATCAGAGAGCAGTTTTACTAACTTGAGAAAATATTATGTGAAAGTTCTATTTTACATGGATAAAGTACTTAGAGTTTGAGAGTAAAAATAAATGCAGAGTGTACTGTATTAGGTAGTGGATTATGGAGGAGCCTCGAAAATTATCCTACCTCACTTCCACCTCCTAAGTCAGCATTAAAATGAAAACAACAACCAACAAATTCAATGAGAGAGTTTTATTTTCTATGTTCTATGCAGATATTTTTTGGGCTCCAAAATCACTGCAGATGGTAATTGCAGCCATGAAATTAAAAGATGCTTACTCCTTGAAAGGAAAGTTATGACCAACCTAGACAGCACATTCAAAAGCAGAGACATTACTTTGTCAGCAAAAGTCCATCTAGTCAAGGCTATGGTTTTTCCAGTAGTCATGTATGGATGTGAAAGTTGGACTGTGAAGAAGGCTGAGCACTGAAGAATTGATGCTTTTGAACTGTGGTGTTGGAGAAGACTCTTGAGAGTCCCTTGGACTGCAAGGAGATCCAACCAGTCCATTCTAAAGGAGATCAGCCCTGGGTGTTCTTTGGAGTGAATGATGCTAAAGCTGAAACTCCAATATTTTGTCCACCTCATGCGAAGAATTGACTTATTGGAAAATACTCTGATGCTGGGAGGGATTGGAGGCAGGAGGAGAAGAGGATGACAGAGGATGAGATGGCTGGATGGCATCACCAACTCAATGCACATGAGTTTGGGTGAACTCTGGGAGTTGGTGATGGACAGGGAGGCCTGGCGTGCTGTGATTCATGGGGTTGCAAAGAGTCTGATACGACTGAACAACTGAACTGAACTGAACTGATCCAGATATGTGCCAACATTTCCAGTCCTCACCTCTGGCTGCTGTCAAAGGTCTTACTCTTTGCAAGATAATATACATTGTTTCAGAGGAAGTTATGGGGACTTTTTACAACAGTGATACAGTATTTCAGCAGTTTTTTACTACTGGTTAACAGGATTGAACTGTACTAGAAATCTTATAGAGATACAATTAAGCCTAAGGTTTTGTTGAGGGAAGTAAGCGGTGGTGGTGGGCATTGTTATTTTGTCTAAGAATAACACGGGTAAAGATTCTCTGGTAAGGTGATGTTTGAGCACAGATCTGAAGGAAATGAAGCAGGAGGCCATGAGGAAGAGCAGCACTGGCCGGGGAAAGAGAAGGGGCCATCTCTGGCCAGAGAGCTTGCCTGACTTTTATGTGTAGGCTCAGCCGAAACAGTTCCAGCACTGTTGTCAAAACCCATTCTTTGGTCATTCACTTGGAGCTCTATTTTACCTGCAGGCATGATTCAGTTGTGTTTTTATTGCTCATTAATTTTTTTAAAGAATCAGTGAAGATATCTTCCATGTCACAGCCAGTGACTGGATCCAAGCTATGCCAAAATTTTCACCTGTCTAAAACATACCTGTTTGATAAACTCTTGTCTGCTTTATACTGGAAAATCAATATCTCAGCCTTATAGCCTTGCATGAGTGACCAAGATAGAGTAATGAGCACCATCCATCTGTTTATTGGTAGCCTTGGAGCCCTTGCCTGGCTTCCCAATGTTTGTTTCCTTCCCAGAAGAAGCAACTGTTGATATGGAAGTTCTTTTTTCCCCTAGCATCTCTCAGCTTAAGAACAATATTCTGAATACAATGGATGAAATATCATTAAGATGATGAAGCATCTGGGAAGCATGTCCTTGAAAAGTGGTTTGAGAAACTTGGAAACTCATCTTGGAAAACAGAACTCTAAACCAATGTATACAAAATCCTTAAAATGTTTTGAAGATCAAGGCAGTAATTCCAGAAGCATAGTTCTTTATCTAGAGAAGGCACTCCTTCATAATGTTAGCAGCACTCTGAGTGCCTAGCCAAGTTTTAGATGGTTAGACAGGTGAATGGATCTACATCATTAACATATTGCAAAATTTGCAAATAACCAGACCTTTCTGATAATATAATGGTCTGATTCTTAAGTGAGTGGCTTCTTCCACCATAGAAAGGTTCATGATGTTGGATGACTGTTCTAAAAAGGAAATAATAGACATTTCTGCACTGTGTGGAAAATTGGACTAGTTATCAGCTATAGGTTCTTAGAGATCAGTGGTCCATGCCAACACAACATGGGGCACAAAGAAAAATTTCAGGTATACATTTTTGACTTGTTACTATAGCATAATCGATTCTATCTTAACTATAACACAGTCTTTGATTTTAATTTTGGATAGAAATTTAACATCCCATGTGGCCTAAGAGAAGTTAATTACCTTTTCTGACCTTGATTTGCTTATTATAATAATTAAGGGCTTAAATAAAATAATTTCCAAAGGTGCATTTACTGCAAAATGTCATAACATGATTCTGTGAGTCAAGGGAATTCTCTGGGGAACTGGTGGTATTGTCTATTACATATGCACTTGGTGTAGCTATTTGGGTAAATAACCTATCGCTCATTACGGACAGAGGATGCAAAGGTCAGATGGCATCACTAACTCAATGGACATGAGTTTGAACAAACTCCGGGAGATAGTGAAGGACAGGGAAGCCTGGTATGCTGCAGTTCGTGGGGTCACAAAGAACTGGGCACAACTTAGCAACTGAACACCACTATGGACAGAGGATTGTTTTTCTAGAAGCTGTCTTTGGAGATTTCAGTTAGAAATGAAGACATGCCACAACATTTTTTGATGGAGAGTTTAATATGCAGAACTATTTTGAAATCTTACTATTCTACCCAGGGTAATTAATATGGAAATTTTTCTTCCTCTGTGGTATAAGAATGATAAAAGCCAATTATTGATTTTTTTTATTCCAAGCGCTCCATAAACATTATCACACCAAGCACCCTATCTTCTTATGTATCTACCTATGTACATATGTGTGTACATATGTCTGTCTAACCTAGGAATTGATGCTATAATTTTCCTAGTTTTACTAATGAAGAGACTGAGGTTTTCAGAAAATGAAATACCTTCTCAACCAATTAGCAGTGCTAGGTTCTGATACCAGTTTTGTCTGAGTCCAAAGCCAAGGTTCTTAATCTCTAAAATAATTCTGGATAGTTTAAATGGAGAAAATTTAGTAAGTACAGTATTTCAAATTTAGTCCCATCCTCTTGCATATAAGGGCTTCCCGAGTAGCTCAGCTGATAAAGAATCCACTGGCAATGCAGGAGACCCTGGTTCAATTCCTGGGTCTGGAAGATCCCCTAGAGAAGGGATAGGGTAACCACTCTAGTACTCAGGCTTCATTGATGGTTCAACTGGTAAAGGATCGCCTCCATGCAGGAGACCTGGGTTTAATCCCTGGGTTGGGAAGGTGCCCTGCAGAAGGGAAAGGCTTCCCACTCCAGTATTCTGGCCTGGAGAATTCCATAGTCCATAAAGCCCATGGGGTCACAAAGAGTCAGACACAACTGAGCGCCTTTCACTTTCACCTTTCTTTTGTATAAAGATAAATTGACCTCTTCTACCAAATTCACTCTGTGTCCTTCAATTTTGGTTCATATTGACTTTACAAAAATTATTTCTATTATCTTTTTGAAAGTTTCTCTTCAATTTCAAGAAGTTTCTTTGTAGTTTTTTTCTTTATTGCACTTTTTTTCACATTTGGCTTTCCACACTACTTCATTTATAATATACATCTGTGATGTTCTTTTACTTTGTATAATTTTAAGTTTCCAGTTCCAAATAATAAGTTAAGCAGCACTAAATTATAAGCTGTGTGGGTTTCTATCACTGTGTGAAAGGCATGCCATTTTTATATTTTTACCTTTCAAGCCACACAGATTGAACTATTTCTCATCAAAAGACTTCTTATTCTTTCATATCTATTTTTGCATCTTTTCTGACACACTCTTGACATTCTTTTCCTAATGCCATTAACCTTGATTCTGTTCTCTACCTGTTGCATAAGAACTTAGATATTTATGGCCAGCTAGAACATTCTCAGTATAAAATATCAGAATGAAGATAATAAAAAAAATTATAAAAGGTAATTTTTGCCATAATGTAATATCAAGAATACAAATGGTTATCTCATTACTCAACAAATCTGAAATCATAATGGTAACAATGTCAAAATAGTACCAGAAAAACAGTAAAATAAGAGAGCAAGCAAAAAATACTATATTTAATCTAACTTTGAAAGCTTTAAATCTCCTAAGGACTCAATATTTTGCCTACAAGTCCTTACAAACTTTGATGAAGATGAACTGTTCTTCATAAAACAGTGATTTTATAGCATTTTGCTTGTAGTGTACATTGTGGTAATCTCCCCTCCAGTCTTCCTACCTCTTTCTCTTGTATTGCTGCCAGTAACCACAGCTCCACAGAGGTAGCCCATCACTGTTGAACCCAATCAGAGTAATCCTGTTTTTCTTGAATAGTGGATCCCATGGCAAAAGGACTGGATCAACAATGAACATGTGACACAATTAAGTCCAGTGAGATCTAAGGACAAGGTAACCGAGGAATTCTGGAGGAGCTACTTCTTGTCCTTCTTAGAAAAAGAGAATGTTTTCAGAAGCCAAATATTTCTATTTTTGGAGGATGTGGAAGTGAACACTAGAATCGCTGTAGTCATCCTGCCCCCTTAGGGAAAGCCAGCCTCAGGAAAAGTTATTCCCATATAAAGCAAATAGAAACATACCAAGTCTGGAGCGTGTCCTGAAATGCATTTTCCACTTATGTGAGCCAATCAAGCCTATTTCTTGTTAAGTCAGTTTGGATTGTGGTTTCTATTAATTAAAACACACATAAGGTAGCCCAGACAGTAAACAACCTGCCTGCAGTATGGGAGACCTGGGTTTGATCCCTGGATCAGGAAGATCCCTGGGGAAGGAAATGGCAACTCACTCCAGTATTCTTGCTTGGAGAATTCCATGGACGAGCAGCCTGGCAGGCTATGGTCCATGGGGTCGCAGAGTCTGATACAACTGAGTGACTAACACTTTCACTTTTTCAGTGGACCCTAATTGATATGTCAGCCCCTTTGTTTCTTAATTTACCTATTTTTCAATCATATAGAAATATATACAGGTATTATTATGATCAGATTGTGAAATCAAATAATTTAGATCATATCTCAATATTAGATGCTTTAGAAGAAACTAATCTACAGGGTTGTTTTAGGAAAGTAATACTATTGAACTTTGAGAGCCAAAGAAACCCTGAAAGATTATGTGTAAAACCTTTGAAATATGTAAAGCATACTAATAACAAAAGATAACCATTTCTCCTAAATTCTAATACAACAGAAAAGTGTTATTAATGTCCTTGACTCACTTGTATTATTTTTCTTTATTGTTAATCCAAGCTCTCCTCATTAAGCTTCTAGTGACTTGACATGTGAAACTCTCCAACAGCATTATCTGTCTGATGTATGAAGTCAAACCCTGCTGTGTGGCTCTCAAGACCTTTCGTAATCTGAGTTCTTTTTGCTCTCCTCCTCTACCTACATATGTCAGCACTCTCCCACCTGCACCTGCAGCTCCAGACCCTTCACAGTTTTGCTGCTCCTCTCCTCCCCTTATCCATATATTCCATCTTAGTTTTTGCTTCTGTGCTTTTTGGTCAAGCCCTCCTCTCCCCACTCCAACAGTAGTACTCTTCTCTGTACATAAGCTCTACCAACAGGACTTGGTTCTTTGGCTCTGATTATCTGTCATTGTGCATTCACCTCTAACGCTTCAGTTTTCTCTGTGATTAGGTTGTCAGATCCTTGAGAGCAAGGAATGAGACTGATTTCTCTTGCAATTCACTAAAACTTCAACTACTGTGTAGTTGAGTAGATATTAAATGAGTATGTATTTGATCAATTGACCTTGTGCTGGCTATTTGTTTTAGAGACTGTTGCACGGACCTAAAAAAAGATTTTAAATATCTGGATTGCCTTAGAACTGCCAGATATAGCAAATAAATATACAGGATAGCCAGTTAAATTTTACTTTCAAATAACTAACTATTTAGTTTTAGCATAAGTATATCTAATGCAATATTTGGGGTATAATTATACTAAAAAATGGCTTGTTTAGTAGTTTAAAATTTAAATTTTACTGGATGTCCTTTATTTCATTTGGAAATTCTAAATGGACCTGACCTAAAAAAAAAAAAAAAGACTTTGTGTTTAATTTCTTAAATTAGAGCTAAATACCACATTTATGATTGTTTAACTTTATGTATAGTTTTGCCAATGAAGTCTTATAGCACATGAAGTTCTCTGCAACATTTCATCTAGCAGTGGCAACATATAAATTGAGTATTCATTATGTAAAAGTCACCATGCATCCTCCTGTACAGGGAAGCAAAAATTAATAAGATGCTTTCTCTGCCCTCAAGTAGTTTATAGCCTGGTAGAAGATACAGCTCATTTTAGTCCTGTCTCTACTTACGTGCAATGTGGATATTAATCCATATGGCAAAATTTTTTTTAGGCCTGACCCAGCCCTCCTGGGCAAAGATTCAAGATGACACTATACATTTAGGTTATCAAAAATGAAGAATACTTGCTTTGAAGTATATATTAAATAGCTCCTGTCTCTGAAGTATTATATAAACACCATAATCCATCATCCTAAATGAAGATAATTTTCAAAAATTCTTTTGATCAGAATACTTTATCCTGTTTTTGATAATTAAGTTAGCTTTTATGATGCAGGGCTTCTCTGATAGCTCAGCTGGTAAAGAATCTGCCTGCAATGCAGGAGACCCTGGTTTGATTCCTGGGTCAGGAAGATTTGCTGGAGAAGGGATAGGCTACCCACTCCAGGATTCCTAGGCTTCCCTTGTGGCTCAGCTGGTAAAGAATCTGCCTGCAATGTGGGAGACCTGGGTTTGATCCCTGGGTTGGGAAGATCCCCTGTAGAATGGAAAGGCTACCCACTCCAGTATTCTGGCCTGGAGAATTCCATGGAGTGTATAGTCCATGGGGTTGCAAAGAGTCACTGAGCAACTTTCACTTTGTGATGGAGGATTTTTTTTCTGTTTCTTGGATATTTAATATGCGTTTTTTAGCATAAGCAATAGAAATGTATTGCATGACATTTTTTTCTCTCTGAGCTATCACGTAAGTTCTTCACAAGTAGATGCCATGCCAACTACTTAATACGAGTCACTTATTTAGGTGAACAATAGGATCCAATGATTTAGGTTTTATCTTTCTGCTGTGTGGCCTTATCTGCTTCAGCTACTGTCTCCAATCTTTCCTGGTCATAGTCAGTGTGTGTTTATGTGTGTGCAAAATTGATATTAGTTAATTTTTTTAGCTACATGATATTAATAAGTTATATGCCCTATAAACTCAGTGATATTTGTTATAATCAAAGATTTAAAATTCCAGAAACAATAGCATGTTTTCCATAACAGTATTCTTGATTTTTTGTGTGTATGTGTATGTATAAAAGCATTTCTTAGACTTAACATATAATTTAAGGCTTTAAAACAATGTTACCTTAACATACAATATTCAAATTTTCAGTTCTGGAATAGAGAGTATCATATTTTCTTTTTCTTTTCTAAATATAAGCTATTGATCTCAACTCACCAATCTGTATTTTCTTGAAGAGCATCTTAAATTAAAATAAAAATGCATGTCCCATAAAGTAATGATTTCCATGGTTATTAACATATCACAAGAAGTTGCAAATGGAGTGGCATTAAAAGGTGATGAAACTATTGGGAAAAGTTATGCTAACTTAGATGATTTGTCAATTACCTACATAAAAGGCTATAGTTAGCATTAGCATTATGCCAAGTCTTTGGAGTTATGAAATACTCATTTAAAGTATGTGTTTTAGGTTGTCAAAAATTACCTTTGGTAGCTCTTCAATTTGATTGGCATCTAGGTAAAGCTCCTCTAATGTCCGTTCAAAGTTAAAAACCTCCTTTGGCACCTGCTGAAGGCTGCAGTGGGAGTAATCTAAAACTGAGATGATTTCCTCTTCACCTCGGAAACATCGGCACGGCACCAGACGGCCAATGATTTTCCGCTTGGTGGTCATCTCCAGGCACTGCACTAGAGAAACACAGAAAAACAAAAAACCAACTGCTTAACCACCAGCCTTGGAAGGCATTCTTAAAATATTTAAAGCTTAGAAATTTCATTATGATTTTATTTTATAATTATATAATGCTTTAAAAGAGTTTACATAAGACATGCATATGCATTATATCATTTAATCCGTAAGGCATATAAGACAGGTTTTTATTAACGTTTAACAAATAAAGAAATGGATTCAGAAAAGGGCAGATAGTTCCCATTGTCCCACGCGTCTGGAATGGCAGAACTGGACCAGAACACAATCCTGACAGTGCGAGGCTTACACTCACATTTGAAACAGAGTTCTATAATATAGATTTTTAAAATTTTATACTGATTGCAGTACAGGATAGAAACCTCCAGATTTGTTGGAAAAAATATATTTCCCTCATTTCTCCAAAATATTAATAGTCAAGTTTTACCCATAAGGTTTATGATTTCCTCTTTTTGACTCAAATTTATTCCATTAATCAATAATTATCTATTGAATAGCTAATGTGCTCTAGACATTCAACTATGTACTAGGGAGAGAGACATAAATTGAACAAACTCCCTGGAGACAGCTGTTGGAGACAGCTATATTGGTTATTCACTTCAGAATAAGAATCCTTTTATTTTAATGGGAGAAAACAATCATGGCAGAAATTTCTGTGATGTCTTTCGCTAGATTAGCACCAACCAAATGCTATGAAAACTTGCATGAATCGGTATCAAGGCATCTACCACACTTCATTAAAGTTACAGTTTTTCAAGTCATTTTTTCCTTAGACTCTAAGCCTCTTGAGGGTAGAAGCTATTTTGTTCATTTTTACATTTGTCTTGGTGCTTGACATACAGTAGACAAGCAATAACCAGTGTAAACTAAGCAAATCAATTCATGAATGAACAGATGGATACATTTGAGAGTATGTCCCCAACCACCATCAGATACTAGTAATTAGCTTCAAAATCTCATTCTAACTAAAATGTCACTATCTCTGGAATGTCTCAGGATAAACAAATAGCATCTTCCTTGGAGCCACCAGGCATTAATCTCATTGCTTCCTAATTATATGTACTATTTCCCCATGTACTAGGTGGGTTCTTAAAGGAGAGGATCTTGTCTTTTTCATCTTTGAATTCATAGTAACAGTACAGTTTGCCATCTGCAGAAACAGTATTGAATGAGCATCAACTTGAAACTTGTATTTTATTCACTGATTTATTTTTACTTATCAACATAAACCCATTACAGAAAAAGAAAGTAGCAATAGTTGACAAAAACAATGCAGTATTTTGTTTTGAAATGGCTTAGATTAAATCAAATTTGGAGGCAAATGAACACGATATGCTTAAGAGATGGTGAAAGTTCAGCCCAAAGCCACCTTTATTCTTCCTTTAACTTATGAAATTTATAAAATTATATTTTGGGGCAGGTTCATGAGTCAGCTCTTACATATAGTTATTTGTACATGGTAATTTGTAGAAGGTTTATCTAAAAACATTAAAAAGATGACCTTTCTTCTTCTTTAGTTTTTATCTTTCAAAATCCTACATTTCTCATTTCTGGGCGCTTGAATCACAAGGTTTTGGAATTGTTATTTTACCTGACCTTACTTGAAAACCCTGATTACAGGCTGATCTCTACATAGGATCTAGCACATATTAACAGCCAGTAAATGCATCTAATATCTGACACATACTATATCTGACATATACTAGGCACCTAGCAAATATTTGTTGAGGTTATTGTAGTTGTAAAATGTAAGTGATGATGGCTCAGACTATGAGAGTAGCAGTAAGAATGGGAAGAAGTGATGGACTGGCAAGGTATTTAAGAAGCAGAATCCCTAGCGTGGGTGATGGATAAAATGAGAGGTGGAAAGGGTACTGTAGGGAGAATTCTTAAAAAATTCCCAAGTTTTTAATTTAAGTCTCTAGTAGCTACGTGACTACTCAGCTGTGATGCCATAAAGCTGACTCAAGGCATTTATCCTGTCTATCTCGATGATTCACAGCTGATGAATCCATTGTTCATACATTGTTTTTACCCAGTACATTACACTCACCCTTTTGTGCCAAACCATGTGGCTATTTCTTGATACCCATCTGTTGTTTCAACTGCAATTTTTTTATTATGAAGAGAAAAAAGAGAATATCCAAACCTGTACCTGAACCATTTGGTCAGAGTGTCTACAGTCCCTGAAGGCTTTTGCAATTTAATGCACTTTTAGTACTGCTTTCCCTTTCGTTCAAAGCATTGTTCCTCTGATAATCTCATTGCCTATTTCTTTAGTTCAGTTCAGTTCAGTCACTCAGTTATGTTCGACTCTTTGTGACCCCACAGACTGCAGCACACCAGGCTTCCCTGTCCATCACCAACTCCTGGAACATGCTCAAACTCATGTCCATCGAGTCAATGATGCATCCAACCATCTCATTCTCTGTCGTCCCATTCTCCTCTTGCCTTCAATCTTGCCCAGCATCAGAGTCTTTTCTAATGAGTTCCTTCTTCACAACAAGTGGCCAAAGTATTGGAGCTTCAGCATCAGTCATACCAATGAATATTCAGTACTGATATTTTTAACGATTGACTAGTCTGATTTCTTTGCTGTCAAAGGGACTCTCAAGTGTCTTCTCCAACGCCACAGTTCAAAAGCATCAATTCTTCAGCACTCAGCGTTTGTTATGGTCCAACTCTCACACCCATACATGACTACTGGAAAAACCATAGCTTTGACTTGATGAACACTTGTCAGCAAAGTAATGTCTCTGCTTTTTAATATGCTGTCTAGGTTTGTCATAGCTTTTCTTCCAAGGAACAAGTGTCTTTTAATTTTGTTGCTGCAGTCACCATCTGCAGTGATTTTGGAGCCCAAGAAAATAAAGTCTGACACTCTTTCCACTGTTTCCCCATCTATTTGACATGAAGTGAGGGGACTAGATGCCATGATCTTCATTTTTTGAATGTTGAGTTTGAAGCCAAGCTTTTCACTCTTCTAACTTTCATCAGGAGGCTCTTTAGTTCTTCTTCACTTTCTGCCATAAGGGTAGTGTCATCTGCATATCTGAGGTTATTGATATTCCTCCCGGCAATCTTGATTACAGCTTGTGCTTCAACCAGCCCACCATTTCTCATGATGTACTCTGCATATAAGTTAAATAAGCAGGGTGGCAGTAAACAGCCTGATGTACTCCTTTCCCAATTTGGAACCATTCCATTGTTTCACGTCCAGTTCTAACTATAGCTTCTTGACTTGCATACGGGTTTCACAGGAGGTAGGTAAGGTGGTCTAGTATTCCCATCTCTTGAAGAATTTTCCACAGTTTGTTGTGATCCACACATTCAAAGGCTTTACCATAGTCAATGAAGCAGAAGTAGACATTTATCTGAAATTCTCTTGCTTTTTCTATGATCCAGGGATGTTGGCAATTTGATTTCTGGTTCCTCTGCCTTTTGTAAATCCAGCTTGAGCATCTAGAAGTTCTCGTACTGTTGAAGCCTAGCTTGGAGAATTTTGAGCAGTACTTTGCTAGCATGTGAGATGAGTGCAATTGTGCAGTAGTTTGAACATTCTTTGGCATTGCCTTTCTTTGGCAATGAAAACTGACCTTTTCCAGTCTGTGGCCACTACTGAGTCTTCCAAATTTACTGGCATATTGAGTACAGCACTTTAATAGCATCATCTTTTAGGATTTGAAATAGCTCAGCTAGAACTTTATCACCTCCACTAGCTTTGTTTGTAGTGATGCTTCCTAAGACCCACTTGACTTGCCCTCCAGGATGTCTGGACCTAGGTGAATGATCACACTATCATGGTTATCTGGGTTGTTAATATCTTCTTTGTATAGTTTTTCTGTGTATTCTTGCTATCTCTTCAAAATATCTTCTGCTTCTGTTAGGTCCATACCATTTCTGTCCTTTATTGTACCCATCTTTGCCTGAAATGTTCCCTTAGTATCTCTAATTTTCTTGAAGAGATCTCTAGTCTCTCCCATCCTATCATTTTCCTCTATTTCCTTTGCATTGATCACTTAGGAAGACTTTCTTATCTCTCCTTGCAATTCTTTGGAAACCTGAGTTCAGATGGATATATCTTTCCTTTTCTCCTTTGCTTTTCCTTCTCTTCTTTTCTCAGCTATTTGAAAGGCCTCCTCAGACAACCATTTGCCTTTCTTTTTCTTGGGGATGGTTCTACTCTTTCTCATTTCAGTTCACTACCTCTAGAACCCATTGATGACTTTGTTATCTAATTTACGGATTATCTATCCATTGTAACTCCTTCCATTCCTGATTTATACTCCTTAGACATAATAGCTTTCAACTTTTTCCACCCTAAATTTCTAAGAAACTTAACTGTAATGCTACTCCATGATTTTTCCCTTACAGATTTTTGCTATATAACATGGTGGTTTACCTTTCTTCTAAAAAATTCTCACACACTTATAACCAACCAAAATATATATAGCAATTTTGTTTTAAATTAATAATACTTATATTACTATAGCTATAAATATCACTATAATTCAATTACATTTTATTTCTTCTGCACCTTTTTTTTCTTTAAAAATTGCTTTATGTTTTTCTTTTCTTTTTTTTTTTTTTAATGTATCTTTCATTCATTCAAGTTGCTGACTATCTCCTCCTCTCTTGGTATAGTGAAAAATGTGTCATTTACCCCCAAGGATAATCCTTCAAGAGCACTCTACCTTCCTGTTTCTGTACGGAGTGGTTCCTTTTCTAGATCTTATACACACACGCACACACACACACACACACAGTGAAAGTGAAAGTGAAGTCACTCAATCGTGTCTGACTCTGCAACCCCGTGGACTGTAGCCTACAAGGTCTGACTCTGTGACCCTGTGGACTGTAGCCTATCAGGCTCCTCCCTCCATGGGATTTTCCAGGCAAGAATACTGAAGTGGGTTGCCATTTCCTTCTCCAGGGGATCTTCCCAACCCAGGGATAGAATCCAGGTCTCCCGCATTGCAGGCAGATGCTTTAACCTCTGAGCCACCAGGGAGGGCCGCTTTTTCATAGTATCATGATTCTACTTCAGGGTGCCATATCACTTTCATTTCTCTTAGAAGATATCATTGTTAAGTTCCTAAGTCAAGTCTGAATCTTTGCAATCCTATGGACTGCAGAATGCCAGGTTTCTCTGTCTTTCACTATCTCCTGGAGTTTGCTCAAATTTACGTTCACTGAGTTGGTGATGCTATCTAATCATCTCATCCTCTGTCACTTCCTTCTATCCTGTCTTCAGTCATTCCCAGCATCAGGGTCTTTTCCAATGATTTGGCTCTTTGCAACAGGTACCCAAAGTATTGGAGCTTCAGCTTCAGCATCAGTCCTTCCCATGAATATTCAGGGTTGATTTCCTTTAGGATTGATTGGCTTGATCTCCTTGCCGTTGAAGGGACTCTCAAGAGTCTTCTCCAGCACTACAATTTGATGGACTTTTTTTTGTGTGTGTGCCTTTTCCCCCTTGCTCCTTGCATTTATTCTGAGTTCCATTTTCTGTTTCTTTTGGTCTTTATCTTTCATGATAGAGGTTTTTCACAAGTATCTGGTGATCCCTGGCTGTCCTTCAATTATGAAGAGTGACTCCCTACAGAGCTAATTGGAAGCTTTGTATGCATAATAGGTTTCACTGCAGGATGACTGGCAGTAAGTCAAAGAATGTTCTGGTCTTCTGCCTGAGGCATAACTATGCAGTTTTGTAAATAAGGGTCTAAGTCAGTTTTTCTATTTTCACTACTAAGTTTCTCCTGTTCTTTGTCTGGTACTTGTCTCCAAGGCTCTCAAGGAGAGCTATGAAGCAAATTAATTTTTGTATCCCTTTGTGGAGAAGGAAATGGCAACCCACTCCAGTGTTCTTGCCTGGAGAATCCTGTGGACAGAGGACCCTGGTGGGCTGCTGTCTATGGGGTTGCACAGAGTCGGACACGACTGAAGCGACTTAGCATGCATGCATGTGGGTATATTATAATGTAGCTGACAATGTACTTTCTATACAGATAAATATAAACTACATTGTCTTTCCCTGTCTTAAAATTTGTTGAAATCTCTTATCTCTTGGTGTCTTTTCTTCAATTTTCTCTCTCCTTGTGAGTATATGCATTTAAAATTTTCTTTTAGTTTGGTGGAATTTTGGTTGTAAGTTCAGCTCAATAAGGTAAGTAGGAGATTAACTTCCATGTTTAAAAGAAAGTTTTCCTTTCTTTAATCCCCTTCATACTTTTAATCCCTTCTTATCTGACCTACTAGGAGTATTGGACTAGAACCACATTTTTTTTTTCACAAACACTCTCTTCCTTTCGCTCCCCTGACTTCACACTCTTCTGACATTTATCCTTCTGCTTATGTTCCTCAATTTAAGTCTTTTAAGAAGATCCATCTTCTCTTCCAAACATTGACATTTAAAATATTAGAGTTATTCCCCAGCTAGTCTTGTTGCCCTTTTAATTGTATGCTCTCTCCCCTTCAGCCTTTACAATCTCACTCACCTTTCTCAACTCTTTTCGTTTAACTTTGATAAGTGATGGCTATGAAGTTTTTCAAATTTCTACTCAGATTTATTCCCTTATCATTTCCACTTTGTGTTTTATGAATATCTCAAACATAATGTTCAAAATTGAAATGATGCTTTTCAAAGGTATGAGTCTGTCATCATGGTCAAGAATTTAGACTCTGAAGCCAATTCTTGGCTGTATGACTCTCGGCACATATTTAACCTCTATCTGTCTAGTCCTCTCTAAAATCAGAGTACATACCAAGGCTGTAGAATTGCATCATTTAGTTTTAAGTATTCACTGAGTGTTCTGCCCAAACCTCCTCTTCCTGTGTTCTCAGTCTCAGAGAACAGCCACACAGTTCACCTAGTTTCTCAAGATAGAAAGCTTAGCAATATTCTTGGCTCCTCTCATTCTCTCACTTTCCACATCCAACAATCACCAAGTCCGAATCCTTCAATAGCCAAAACTTATCTTGATTCAGGAAGGTTTTTCTTCATTTCAGCTCCCCAGCAATGTTGTTCAATTATTGTCTCCTGCCTATGTACCTGTCTCTATCACTCTATTTTTCTCCCACCACAGTGAAGCTGGGGTGACCTTTTAAAAACACAAATATTATGTCACCTTCTTACTTCAAATACTTCAATGTCTCCTCTCTGCCTTCCAGACAAAGTCAACAGTTTTTTACTGTGGCTTGCAAGTATGATATTGTCCTCTGGACTGACTGCGGCCCTCCACTCTCAGATCCAGTGCTCTGTTCCACCTGGTTAGGTGCCACTCTTCTCCTTGTTTTCAGTGCTCTTTGTAATCACGATCAGGACTACCTGATCCTTTTTTTTTTTTTTTCTCTGAGGGTCTTCATAAATAGCTCTGCTTTTGTTCAGGGCACATTTCCTTGCTCTTTTCTAAAAATTTAGTTTAGAAGGGAAAATAGCCTCTCTTTAGTCAATATGTTCCAACTGTGTCCTCTTCTCTATATGTTCCAATTGTATGCTGCAATACCCTTTGATCACATTTTGATTACTTATTCAGATAAATCTTGTTCACTAGATTGACACCTCTGTAAGGAGAGGGACCATGTCTAGCCTTTCAACAACATATATTTCTAGTAACTTTAGTATTGAATATCTGGTTCAGAGTATGTACTTTAAAAACATTAACTGTATTAGTGGAAGAATATGAGAACTAAAGATGATTCTAGTGACTTTTATTTATATAGCTTTGGAAAATTTCAAAACAATTTATAATCAATTATCTTGTTTTATCAAGACAAATAGACATCCATATACTATTGTATTTCAATAATAAACTAATTAAAGTTTAGTGAGTTTGTGATGTGCCTAAGGTCACACAGAGACTGAGATTAGATTTCATTTTTCCTGACCTCACAGCCACCATTTTTTCCCCCATTAGCAGACAATGCATTGCATTTACAGTGATATTTAGAAAGCAATATTTGAGAATTTATCAAACATGAATTTATCAGTAGTTTTACCGCACACACACACACACACACACATCCACACACACACATTTGATGGTTATTTACACACAGAATACTTCATAGGTACAAATAGAATGAAGGGGTAGCAGTGAGGGAAGTAACATTGCTCTCTTTTATCTGATGATAAAGAGTTTAAGCTTTTTTGAATGTCAAAAGAATGGAAATATCACAAGGTAGGATGAAAAAAGTGTTTCAGGAATTGAGTAGGTCATGACACACACGAAAGCACATAAATATCACACACATGACATACAGAAGCATCATTTGCTTTCTTTCTGAAACACGACCATTGCCTGGTATACTATAGAAGTGTGCAGCTTCACGTTTAGTATATGGACTTTGATTCAGAAGCAACCTGATTTCCTGTCTTACTACATACCCTTAGGAAATATCCCAAAGAGGGATTTTTAGATTTTCAGGTTTTCAAAGGGACTTAAAAAGGCAAGAGAAAAATATTAATCTCTTCCTGTTAATATCCTTCTAATAAATTCCATAAATCAAAGTTGAGAGTATATTATTTTTTAGATTATCACTGCATAGATTCTCTTCTCTCTTGCACATTATTTTTTAAAATCTAAATTGAAGAGCTAAAGGGAATTTTTTTACAACCAAAGCATACAGCCAACAGTCTCCCTATCAACACTCTGAATCAAATGCATTTAAATATCAGCACTCACTAACACAGCCTAAACTAGCTGAAGAAGCAGAAATACTCATCTTGATATAGTCCTCAAATCCTTCTCTATTCATAATTTAAGCCAAAGAGAATTTCAACCACTTGAGAATTATGCCTGCAGAGGTTGACTCAAGCAATAAGAATATGTGTATCAAAACATCTGTTTTTCAGTACCTTTGCATTCTCTAGGATTTTTAGACACATTATGCCAATTTTCTTCAATTTAAGTCTGAATTTGGCAATAAGGAGTTCAAGATCTGAGCCACAGTCAGCTCTTGGTCTTGTTTTTGCTGACTGTATAGAGCTTCTCCATCTTTGGCTGCAAAGGATATAATCGATCTGATTTCGGTGTTGACCATCTGGTGATGTCTATGTGTAGAGACTTCTCTTGTGTTGTTGGAAGAGGATGTTTGCTATGACCGGTGTGTTCTCTTGGCAAAATGCTATTAGCCTTTGCCCTGCTTCATTCTGTATTCCAAGACCAAATTTGCCTGTTACTCCAGGTGTTTCTTGACTTCCTACTTTTGCATTCCAGTCCCCTATAATGAAAAGGACATCTTTTTTGGTGTTAGTTCTAAAAGGTCTTATAGGTCTTCATAGAACTGTTCAACTTCAGCTTCTTCAGCATTACTGGTCGGGGCATAGACTTGGATTGTGGTGATATTGAATGGTTTGCCTTGGAAATGAACAGAGATCATTCAGTCATTTTTGAGACTGCATCCAAGTACTGCATTTCAGACTCTTTTGTTGACTATGATGGCTACTCTATTTCTTCTAAGGGATTCCTGCCCACAGTAGTAGATATAATGGTCATCTGAGTTAAATTCACTCATTTCAGTCTGTCTTAGTTCGCTGATTCCTAGAATGTCAATGTTCACTCTTGTCATCTCCTGTTTGACCACTTCCAATTTGCCTTGATTCATGGACCTAACATTCCAAGTTCCTATGCAATATTGCTCTTTACAGCATTAAATCTTGCTACTATCATCAATCCCATCCACATCTGGGTGTTGTTTTTGCTTTGGCTCCATCTCTTCATTCTTTCTGGAGTTATTTCTACACTGATTTCCAGTAGCATATTGGGTACCTACTGACCTGGGGAGTTCATCTTTCAATGTCCTATCTTTTTGCCTATTCATACTGTTCATGGGGTTCTCAAGGCAAGAATACTGAAGTGGTTTGCCATTCCCTTCTCCAGTGGACCACATTCTGTCAGACATCTCCACCAGGAGCCGTCTGTCTTGGGTAGCCCCACATGGCATGGCTCAGTTTCATTGAGTTAGAGAAAGCTGCAGTCTGTGTGATCACATTGGCTGATCTCCAAGCCAGGTTTCAGCAATATATGAACCATGAACTTCCAGATGTTCAAGCTGGTTTTAGAAAAGGCAGAGGAACCAGAGATCAAATTGCCAACATCTGCTGGATCATCAAAAAAGCAAGAGAGTTCCAGAAAAACATCTATTTCTGCTTTATTGACTATGCCAAAGCCTTTGACTGTGTGGGTCACAATAAACTGTGGAAAATTCTGAAAGAGATGGGAATACCAGACCACCTAACGTGCCTCTTGGGAAACATGTATACAGGTCAGGAAGCAACAGTTAGAACTGGACATCATAGAACAACAGACTAGTTCCAAATAGGAGAAGGAGTATGTCAAGGCTGTATATTGTCACCCTGCTTATTTAATTTATATGCAGAAACATCATGAGAAACTCTGGGCTGGAGGAAGCACAGATTCCCCTGGAATCAAGATTGCCAGGGGAAATTTCAATATCCTCAGATATGCAGATGATACCACCCTTACAGCAGAAAGTGAAGAAGAACTAAAGAGCCTATTGATGAAAGTGAAAAGGGAGAGTGAAAAAATTGGTTTAAAGCTCAACATTCAACTAAGATCATGGCATCTGGTCCCATCACTTCATGGCAAATAGGTGGGGAATCAGTGGAAACAGAGGCTGATTTTATTTTTGTGGGCTCCAAAATCACTGCAGCTGGTGGTTGCAGACATGAAATTAAATGACGCTTGCTCCTTGGAAGGAAAGTTATGACCAACCTAGACAGCATATTAAAAAGCAGAGACATTACTTTGCCAACAAAGGTCCATCTAGTCAAGGCTATGGCTTTTCCAGTAGTCATGTATAGGTGTGAGAGTTGGACTATAAAGAAAGCTGAGTGCCGAAGAATTGATGCTTTTGAACTGTGGTGTTGGAGAAGACTTTTGAGAGTTCCTTGGACTGCAAGGAGATCCAACCAGTTCATCCTAACAGAGACCAGTTCTGGGTGTTCATTGGAGGAACTGGTGTTGAAGCTGAAACTCCAATACTTTGGCCACCTGATGCGGAGACTGACTCATTTGAAAAAGACCCTGATGCTGGGAAAGATTGAGGGCAGGAGAAGGGGATGACAGTGGATGAGATGGTTGTATGCCATCACCGACACAATGGACATGTGTTTGGGTGGACTCCGGGAATTGGTGATGGACAGGGAGGCCTGGCGTGCTGCGGTTCATGGGGTTGCAAAGAGTCAGACATGACTGAGCAACTGAACTGAATTGAGCTGAACTGAACTGAACTGAACTGATGCCCATTTTATCCTTGCCTAATATTTCATCCCTGGAAAGTTAAAAGGACAATGGCAAGTTCAATCTTTCCAAGATTTCTTGTGATAAATACTCTGGCTGTCCTCATCAGTTGGCACAGTCTTACATTTTTCAAATGACAAATGTTTCTAATTTATTCACTGAGAAACCCTTTGCCACAGGAATATGGAAACCTGCCAATCTGTCTCCATGTCCTACTTCAAGAAACATCTTTAAAACCATTACTTCACCTGAAGTAGTCTCTGAAACTCCCTCATCAAGACAGTATCATGGTGATTCTTGGACTCCAAGTGGATCATCTGAGGCTCGTTTGTTTTTTGATTACTCACACACTCACATTTCAAAAATACTCAGATTGCATGGGTTTGTTTTCGTCTTATCATTACAATATCTGAAAGCCTGCAGTGTTATCCACAATTTGATTTGCTATTATTACAAGGAAACCAGTTTGTCTTCAAGATCAAAGGACTGTTATTAGGATAAACACATTTATGGTCTTTAATGCTGATATTACGACATCAGCAATCAAAACAAGAAATCAAGAAGGAAAGGATGGTGCCTGGTACCATGAAAAAGCTTTTTAAATACTTCTAATTCAGCTTTTAGGCAAGTGACTTGTTTTAAGACTAACAGTGCTTCCATTCTCTTTCCTCACATGTTTCCCAAGAATTTTCATCCACTGAGCAGAATGTCTCTTTCTACAAATGATTCTTAATATATACCACCATCTCTGATTTAGTTTCTAACTGCTTAATGAGTTACCTATTTTTAAATACAATTCAACTGTTCTAAAGCAGAACTTGAAAATATTTGCTAAGCTCCTAATCTGTACCAGACATTGTGCTTCCCTTCTTGATTTCTTGCTTTGGCTAACTGTGTTTTAATTCTCTTAATGCTGTTCCTTGGAGTCATCTTTTACTTCTCCTTTCTTTCCTTCTATATTAGACATTCAGTGTCTTCCCTTTCCTTTCTTTACCATTCAGTCAATCTAGTTCAGACTCAGCATCTCTTAGTAGTACTGCCCAAAGTAATATGGTACAAAAGTATACTATTTTCAGACATCCTTCCTTTACAATAATTTATTCAGCAAATTAAATGTCTATAATGTGTTAGGCATTGGGTTATATGATGGGAAGAACCAGTGAGCAAAGAGATACATTTCCTGCTCTGGATAAATCTCCCTGGATAGTGAGAGAGATAAATATTGAACAAAAAATTAAGCAAATAAATCCACACTTGTACATTGTGATAATTTCTATAAAAGAAAATATTAGAGAATTGTCCATTTTATATATTTACACATAACATAGCTTGATTAATCCTCTAAAATGTATGTTCATTCCCCAGTTCTAAAAGCTTCATTGAGTGTACATTTTTAAATAGAAATATTTCCCAGTTCATATCCCCAGGTCATACCTTCTTCTAAGACATAAGCAAGCTGTGTTAGCAAATTGAGGCCTAAGAGTTCTTCAGGATAAAGAGATAAGCTTCTTTTTATTCAGTGTTTCCTAAACTGCTTAAAATTTAAAACATATAAAATGTTACAGTTTATCAACATAATCAGTCTTCTAAATCATACATTTTAGGAAAGGCTCAACAAAGGTCCTCCAACAAAATTCTTTAGCTTGATAGTCAGGCTCTTAATCTAAATTTTCAGCTATTTTATCTAATACTTTCAAGTTTATGTTCTATCTTACACCATCATTCAGTTCAGTCTCTCAGTCATGTCCAACTCTTTGCGACCCCATGGACTGCAGCACGCCATGCTTCCATGTCCATCAACAATTATCCGAGCTTACTCAAACTCATGTCCATCAAGTCGCTGATCCATTCCAACCATCTCATCCTCTGTCATCCACTTCTCCTCTGCCTTCAAATTTTCCCAGCATCGGAGTCTTTTCCAAGGAGTCAGTTCTTAACGTCAGGTGGCCAAAGTATTGGAGTTTCAGCTTCAGCATCAGTCCTTCCGATGAATATTCAGGACTGATTTCCTTTAGGATGGAATGGTTGGATCTCCTTGCAGTCCAAGGGACTCTCAAGAGTCTTCTCCAATACCACAGTTCAAAAGCATTAATTCTTCAGCATTCAGTTTCTTTATAGTCCAACTCTCATGTCCATACATGACTACTGGAAAAACCATAGCTTTGACTAGATGGATCTTTGTTGGAAAATTAATGTCTCTGCTTTTTAATATGCTGTCTAGGTTGGTCATAACTTTCCTTCCAAGGAGCAAGCGTCTTTTAATTTCATGGCTGCAGTCACCAGCTGCAGTGATTTTGGAACCGCCTAAAATAAAGTCTCTCACTATTTCCATTGCTTCTCCATTTTACATGAAGTGATGGGCCTGGATGCTATAATCTTAGTTTTCTGAATGTTGAGTTTTAAGCCATCTTTTTCACTCTTCTCTTTCACTTTCATCAGGAAGCTCTTTAGTTCTTCTTCACTTTCTGCCATAAGGGTGGTGTCATCTGCATAGGTGAGGTTATTGATATTTCTCTTCGCAATCTTGTTTCTAGCTTGTGCTTCCTCCTGCCCAGCATTTCACATGATGCACTCTGCATGTAAGTTAAATAAGCAGGGTTACAATATACAACCCTGACATACTCTTTTCCCAGTTCAGAACCAGTCTGTTTTTCCATGTTCAGTTCTAACTGTTGCTTCTTGACCAGCATACAGATTTCTCAGGAGGCAGGTCAGGTCGTCTGGTATTCCCATCCTTTTAAGAATTTTCCACAGTTTGTTGTGATCCACACAAAGGCTTTGGCGTAGTCAATAAAGCAGAAATAGATGTTTATGGTATTACCATAGAGTAGTAGGATTGATACACTGATCCATTTTCTTCTATGTCAATCCTGCCACTCTATGGTAATACCATTCTATCTTTATATTTAATAATTTTATCTCTGGTTATTATAATTTGTTTGCAGGTCTTCCAACTTCACAGTAGTTCATTTCTCCATCTGCTAACACACATTGCTTGTGCTCTGATAGAAAAGAGATCCTCAGATATTGAATTTGGATACTTATGAAGCTCAAATTTTTCTTTTTAAAGTCTTCTCTAACTGTTCCAGACTATAAATAATGCCACTTGCCTTGTCTTCCTCCTCCTCCTCACTATTATTATTAGCATCTTAGCACTAACTAAAGAATATCACCATAAGGATTACAGAATCAACCCTTAAAAATTCTCAAGAGGAGATTTGTATTGAGTAGTGGCAATTATGAGCTTATTCAAAAATCTCTCTTTGGAACGTCCCTGGTGGTTCAGTAGTTAAGAGTTGGGAACTAGTGCCCTGACCTTGGAACTAAAACCAAATAAGTTAACAACAACCAGAACAAAACCCCCCAGCATTCTCCCTATTGTATCACATAGGTGAATAACAATATTTCAATAATTCTGTCCTTCTTCCATACATACTTTCCTAGAATTTTTATCTACTGACTTACTTAAATATGTAAATATGACTATAGAGGACAGTAGAAATCAAACTTCAATTTTAGCTTAAAATAACCCAAGTTCCTGAAAAAGTTCTAATTCTGTAATAATTAGTACAGTTATATTTCTTGAAGAACTTTGCTTTCAGGCAAATTTTCAACATTCGTTATAACTATCCTGAACCATGTGGACCTGAGCCATGAGATTTAACTTTCAAAAGGTAGTAATCTAAAGTAGAGTCTCTGGAATAACATTGGAAGCCTTGTTTATATAGGGATACAGAATAAGAAAATGGAAGAGAAATAGTCAGAGTGTGGGTGGCTGTAACGACGTGCAGAGTGGGGCCAAGAGGAGCTACCCCACGTCCAAGGTCAGGGGCAGAAGTTGGGAGGAACCCACGCCTGAGGGACAGTGGCCAAGAGGAGCTACCTCACATCCACGGTCAGGGGCAGCAGCCTAGAGGAGCTACCCTGCGTCCAAGGTCGGGGCGGCGGTCAGGAGGAGCTGCCCCATGCCTGAGGCCAGGAGCGGCTGCCAGGAGGAGTGACCCCATTTCCAAGGAGTGGTGGCTGTGCAGGCACCAGAGGGCCTAGAGGAGCTATTCCACATTCAAGACCAGCAGGGGCAGTGGTGAGGAGATACCCCTTGTCTAAGGTAAGGAGCAGCAGCTGCACTTTGCTGGAGCAGCCATGAAGAAATACCCCACATCCAAGGTAAGAGAAAACCAAGTAAGACAGTAGGTGTTGCAAGAGGGCAGAAACACTGAAACCACAATCACAGAAAACTACTCAATCTAATCACACTAGGACCACAGCCTTGTCTAACTCAATGAAACTAAGCCATGCCTTGTGGGGCCACCCAAGACGAGTGGGCATGGTGGAGAGGTCTGACACAATGTGGTCCACTGGAGAAGGGAATGGCAAACCTCTTCAGTATTCTTGCCTTGAGAACTCAATGAACAGTATGAAAAGGCAAAATTATAGGATACTGAAAGAGGAACTCCCCAGGTCAGTAGGTACCCAATATGCTACTGGAGATAAGTGGAGAAATAACTCCAGAAAGAATGAAGGGATGGAGCCAAAGCAAAAACAATACCCAGCTGTGGATGTGACTGGTGATAGAAGCAAGATTTAATGCTGTAAAGAGCAATATTGCATAGGAACCTGGAATGTCAGGTCCATGAATCAAGGCAAATTGGAAGTGGTCAAACAAGAGATGGCAAAAGTGAACGTAGACATTCTAGGAATCAGTGAACTAAAATGGACTGGAATGGGTGAATTTAACTCAGATGACCATTATATCTACTACTGTGGGCAGAAATCCCTCAGAAGAAATGGAGTAGCCATCATGGTCCACAAAAGAGTCTGAAAAGCAGTACTTGGATGCAATCTCAAAAATGACAGAATGATCTCTGTTCGTTTCCAAGGCAAACCATTCAATATCAAAGTAATCCAAGTCTATGTCCCAACCAGTAACACTGAAGAAGCTGAAGTTGAACGGTTCTATGAAGACCTACAAGACCTTTTAGAACTAACACTCAAAAAAGATGTCTTTTTCATTATAGGGGACTGGATTGCAAAAGTAGGAAGTCAAGAAACACCTGGAGTAACAGGAAAATTTGGTCTTGGAGTACGGAATGAGCAGGACAAAGAACAATAGAGTTTTGCCAAGAAAATGCACTGGTCATAGCAAACACCCTTTTCCAACAACACAAAAGAAGACTCTACACATGGACGTCACCAGATGGTCAACACTGAAATCAGATTGATTATATTCTTTGCAGCCAAAGATGGAGAAGCTCTATGCAGTCAACAGAAACAAGACCAGGAGCTGACTGTGGCTCAGATCATGAACTCCTTATTACCAAATTCAGACCTAAATTGAAGAAAGTAGGGAAAATCACTAGACCATTCAGGTATGACCTAAATCAAATCCCTTATGATTATACAGTGGAAGTGAGAAGTAGACTTAAGGGCCTAGATCTGATAGATAGAGTGCCTGAGGAACTATGGATGGAGGTTCTTGACATTGTACAAGAGACAGGGATCAAGACCATCCCCATGGAAAAGAAATGCAAAAAAGCAAAATGGCTGTCTGAGGAAGCCTTACAAATAGCTGTGAAAAGAAGAGAAGCGAAAAACAAAGCAGAAAAGGAAAGATAGTAGCATCTGAATGCAGAGTTCCAAAGAATAGCAAGGAGAGATAAGAAAGCCTTCCTCAGCGATCAGTGCAAAGAAATAGAGGAAAACAACAAAATGGGAAAAACTAGAGAACTCTTCAAAAAAAATTAGAGATACCAAGGGAACATTTCATGCAAAGATGGGCTCGATAAAGCACAGAAATGGTATGGACCTAACAGAAGCAGAAGATATTAAGAAGAGGTGGCAAGAATATACAGAAGAACTATAAAAAAAAGATCTTTACGACCAAGATAATCACAATGGTGTGATCACTCACCTAGAGCCAGACATCCTGGAATGTGAAGTCAAGTGGGCCTTAAAAAGCATCACTACAAACAAAGCTAGTGGAGGTGATGGAATTCCAGTAGAGCTATTTCAAATCCTGAAAGATGATGCTGTGAAAGTGCTACACTCAGTATGCCAGCAAATTTGGAAAACTCAGCAGTGGCCACGGGACTGGAAAAGGTCAGTCTTCATTCCAATCCCAAAGAAAGGTAATGCCAAAGAATGCTCAAACTACCACACAATTTCACTCATCTCACATGCTAGTAAAATAATGCTCAAAATTCTCCAAGCCAGGCTTCAGCAATACGTGAACCATGAACTTCCTGATGTTCAAGCTGGTTTTAGAAAAGGCAGAGGAACCAGAGATCAAATTGCCAACATCCGCTGGATCATGGAAAAAGCAAGAGAGTTCCAGAAAAACATCTATTTCTCCTTTCTTGACTATGCCAAAGCCTTTGACTATGTGGATCACAATAAACTGTGGAAAATTCTGAAAGAGATGGGCATACCAGACCACCTGACCTGCCTCTTGAGAAACCTATATGCAGGTCAGGAAGCAACAGTTAGAACTGGGCATGGAACAACAGACTGGTTTGAACTAGGAAAAGGAGTACATCAAGGCTGTATATTGTCACCCTGCTTATTTAACTTCTATGCAGAGTACATCATGAGAAACGCTGGGCTGGAACAAGCACAAGCTGGAATCAAGATTGCCAGGAGAAACATTAATAACCTCAGATAGGCAGATGACACCACCCTTACAGCAGAAAGTGAAGAGGAACTAAAAAGCCTCTTGATGAAAGTGAAAGTGGAGAATGAAAAAGTTGGCTTAAAGCTCAACATTCAGAAAACGAAGATCATGGCATCTGATCCCATCACTTCAAGGAGAATAGATGGGGAATCAGTGGAAACAGTGTCAGACTTTATTTTTAGGGCTCCAAAATCACTGCAGATGGTGATTGCAGCCATGAAATTAAAAGACGCTTACTCCTTGGAAGAAAAGTTATGACTAACCTAGATAGCATATTGAAAAGCAGAGACATTACTTTGCCAACAGAGGTCCATGTCGTCAAGGCTATGCTTTTATAAGTGGTCATGTATGGATTTGAGAGTTGGACTGTGAGGAAGGCTGAGTGCAGAATTGATGTTTTTGAACTGTGGTGTTGGAGAAGACTCTTGAGAGTCCCTTGGACTGCAAGGAGATCCATCCAGTCCATTCTGAAGGAGATCAGCCCTGGGATTTCTTTGGAGGGAATGATGCTAAAGCTGAAACTCCAGTACTTTGGCCACCTCATGCGAAGAATTGACTCATTGGAAAAGACTCTGATGCTGGGAGGGATTGGGGGCAGGAGTAGAAGGGGACGACAGAGGATGAGATGGCTGGATGTCATCACTGACTCAATGGACGTGAGTCTGAGTGAACTCTGGGAGCTGGTGATGGACAGGGAGGCCTGGCGTGTTGCAGTTCATGGGGTCGCAAAGAGTCAGACACGACTGAATGACTGAACTGAACTGGACTGAATTGAGGCAATTCAATTAATAGTATCTTAGGTTTGGTTACAACCTTAGTCTAATCACTTATCTCATCCTTGAATAAATTACTTAGATGATAGTCTTATACCTTGATATCTCTTGAGATATTTTTATCGCATGGTATAAGATAATTACTTATGTTCTTGATCACTGAGTAATTATGAGAAAGGTCAATTAGTCAGCATGATTTATTGAGAAGCCAGAAATACATATAGTACATTTAGAAGTAGTTTAATCAAATATTTTATTTAATAAAAAGTGGGGAACATGATGCTTAATATTTATTTTTTAAAAATTTCACCTTATGTGAAACACTTTATTCTACACCTTCTTCCAAAAATTTGAGTAGGAGCTTCAGAGGGAGCCAGTAAGAAAGCATTTTCCATGCAGTTGTCTCAGCTAAGGGATCTCTTGCTTTTTTTGAAGTGGCACAATGTCTATATGGTGCCCTTCACAAGACATGATGAAACACCCATCTTTTCAATCTGATATAAACAACTTTGAGAAAGCATTTGAAAATGGTATTTCATGCTGCTTTATATTCATTCTTTAATCACAAGTATAGATAAGTTCTGATATTCTCTCTGTTTGTTAATATTTTAATTAATGCTCATGATGGTGGTACTTATGCCTTTAGGATAGTTAGAGCAAATGTTGAAAATTTGAACTAGATAAACAGGACTTCTGGTAATAATCTTTTAATCAATTAAGTTTCTTTGGATTTAAATTTAGGCAGTTACTTTATAATTGGAAAGATTTTAGGAGACTCATGAAACAGGTAAGCCTGCTTGAGGTCATCCTTGGGCTGAAAGAAATGTTAAAATAAAAGAAAATTTATTTAAAATGCTTCCTGCAAGGAAGTTAATGACATGTGAGCATGCACTCATAGGTTTAATAATTGCTAAATGACAAACTTATAGAAGCTTAATATGGAAGAATCAGAGGCTCATTTTAAAACTGAAATATTTTGTTATGATTCTGAATTATTTCCATTGTTTCTGATATGAGATTAAAAGAATAATTTCAAACAAGAATTTAAAACACCCTGAGTATTTAAATATTTATCTTTATTTGTTTTATAGTAATAAATATTATATATGCAAATTTTTGGTTTATATTCTTACTGAATATAATAATTTAGGAGATGACAAAAGGCAACAGGTTTTGAGAGGATTAAGAGAATAAAATCAGCCGCAAAGTTTTGGAAATAGAATTGAAAAAAGCCTAAAGAAGGCAGGTGAGACCTCTGAATGAATAGAGCATGCTGAACTAATACGGTCCTGCTGGTAGATAGAATAAACTTCAAAAGGACCACATGTTACCAGAGTAATCACTATTAAAATTCAAATCTGAACATGTGTAAAACTATTTTCAGGCTTCCTGCTACCTCACCATGAATTCCGTATTTGCAAGCTGGATATATAATCCTCTGCCAAGACTTCAGTCTCCTCCTGGACCACACTCATGCTGCTGCTGCTGCTGCTAAGTCACTTCAGTCGTGTCTGACTCTGTGTGACCCCATAGACGGCAGCTCACCAGGCTCCCCTGTCTCTGGGATTCTCCAGGCAAGAACACTGGAGTGGGTTGCCATTTCCTTCTCCAATGCATGAAAGTGAAAAGTGAAAGTGAAGTCGCTCAGTCGTGTCCAACTTCGAGACCCCATGGACTGCAGCCTACCAGGCTCCTCCATCCATGGGATTTTCCAGGCAAGAGTACTGGAGTGGGTTGCCATTGCCTTCTCCGGACCACACTCATACCTTATCTTAAATGTCTTCTTGTCTTTGCCTTTCCTGATCTTCTCATGAACAATCTTACCTGCTTATCTCTCCTCATTACCCTTCCTTATACTTTTTCAACGAAATTTAAGGATTATCCTTGTAGAAAACTATTCCTCTACTATCTCTATTACAGGTGAATTGTGTCTTCCCCAAATTCATGTGCTGAAGTTCTAACAATTAGTGCCTCAGAATGTGAACCCTTTGAAAACAGAGCTGCTACAGTATAATTAGTTAAGATGAAGTCTGACCATTGTAGGATAGGGCCCTACTCCAGTGTGACTAGTATTCTTAGAAGAATAATGCACGTGAAGAAAGAGACACATATAGAGGGAAATGTAGAGAGACACGGAGAAAATGTCCATCTATAAGCCAAGGAGAGAGTCCTGGAACAGGTCTCTCATAGCCCTCAGAAGGAACCTTTAGTAGTCCTACTCTCCAGCATTATGAGACAATGAATTCCTGCTGGGTAGGCCACCTAATTTCTGATCTTTGTTATAGCAGCCTCAGCAAACAAATAGAACCTCTTTCTTCACCTTCCAAGCAAAAGTTAAGTATCTCTTCTTCAGCATCTATAAACCTCAGGATCCAATTTGGCAAAGACTTATTAAAATTGTTTCCTTGTGAATCTCTTGCTGCTACTGCTGCTAAGTCGCTTCAGTCATTTTCCGACTCTGTGCGACCCCATAGAAGCCCTCCTACCAGGCTCCTCTGTCCCTGGGATTCTCCAGGCAAGAACACTAGAGTGGGTTGCCATTTCCTTCGCCAATGCATGAAAGTGAAAAGTGAAAGTGAAGTCGCTCAGTCGTGCCTGACTCTTAGTGACCTCATGGACTGCAGCCTACCAGGCTCCTCCATTCATGGGATTTTCCAGGCAAGAGTACTGGAGTCAGGTGCCATTGCCTTCGCCACGTGAATCTCTTGAGGTAGTATTAATTAGACCATGAACTCTCTCTTCTGTTTGTTCTCTTAGTCTAAGGCAGACATGTAATGTGAAATTCTCTTTTGTATAGATTAATGAATAGAGGGAAAGAAGGAAATTTTGTTTGGCCTTAGATTCACCAATTTGTTTGAAAAGTGAAAGCTGCTCCATCATGTCTGACTCTGCGACCCCATGAACTATATGGTCCATGGAATTCTCCAGGCCAGAATACTGGAGTGGGTAGCCTTCTAGATTCCCTTCTCCAGAGGATCTTCCCAACCCAGAGATTGAACCCAGGTCACCTACTTTGCAGGCAGATTCTTTACCAGCTGAGCTACCAGGGGAGCCTTGAAGATTTAAAACTGCAATTTCAGATGCAGGTAAAAAAGTATAAATTAGATATTCTGAAGAAGAGTATATGTGATATTACAGAATGAATAAAATAAATAGACAATCCCTTTCTTTCTCAGAAATAAACATCCTGGAAAATAAACGACTCTCATTGTCTTTAATCCAGCTTCCCAGGTGGTGCTAGTGGTAAAGAATCTGTCTGCCAATGCAGGAGAAACAAGAGATGAGGATTGGAACCCTAGGTCAGGAAGATCACTTGGAGAAGAGAATGGCAACCCACTCCAGTATTCTTGACTATAAAATCCCATGGACAGAGGAGTATGATAGGCTATAGTCCATGGGGCTAAGGAGTTGGACATGACTGAGCAAATGTCTTTAATCATCACACATGGGGAATACAATAAATTACTTGAATCTAACAATTTAACTGACTCAATGGACATGTGTTTGGGTAAACTCCCGGAGCTGGTGATGGACAGGAAGGCCTGGTGTGCAGCAGTTCTTGGGGTCGCAAAGAGTCGGGCATGACTGAGCGACTGAACTGAACTGAACTGAACAATTTAACCCAAAGAGTTAAAGATTTCAAAAGCATCTTGAAAAATTGATATGATGATATATGTAAATAATGGGTATATCTTATTTAGAAGAAACGGTTCTAAAAGAAAAAAAGTGACTGCTCTATGTCAGTATGGATATCTTAAGTGGATAGTTAAAGCAAACTGAAGAACATTTGAGAGAAGATAAATATAGAAATTATATTACCTTAGAAAATACCCTGTTAACCTTCAGATTATGTGAAATATATATGAATGATGCTTTTATAATGAACATTATCACACCGGCACCAAGAGAAAAATAGGAGTAATGATAGAAAAGCTGTTGAGATATTTTGGACACATAATTCTACTCAATCAAAATTCTTCTATTTAAAATTCTTTGTTATTTTCTTCAGAACATAAAAGCAATGTCTATATCTTATAAAAATTTTGGAAAATATAGAAAAGTGTAATAGAAAAATAAAACTCACCATACTTCTATCATCCAGAAATAAAGTACTACTAACATAGTGGAGGATTTTCTATCATTCATTTAAGGTTGCAATTCTGAATACACACATACAGACAAATACACATGCACACACATACAACATACATATATATTACTAAGATTAAGTACATTGCTTTGTGTCATGCTTTTTCACTTAGCATTATACTATAAATATTTTCTCACATCATAAAACATTCCTAAAAGTATACTTTTTGAAGAATCTGAAATATTGTTGTGAGTAGGTGTATCAATTTATTTGACCAGTCATCTTATCCTAGAAATTTATAAAGTTTGCTATTTTCCCAAATTATAACTAATACCTTGATAAACAACCTCAAATATAAGTTCTTCTGCATTTACTAGGTGAAATGAATCTGAACACTTTTATCATTTTTGATAAATGCTGCCTAATTGCTCAATTATGTGTGCCAATTGATACTGTTACTTAAATTGAAGAAAGTAGAGAAAACTGCTAGACCATTCAGGTATGACCTAAATCAAATCCCTTATGATTATACAGTGGAAGTGAGAAATAGATTTAAGGACCTAGATCTGATAGATAGGGTGCCTGATGAACTATGGAATGAGGTTTGTGACATTGTACAGGAGACAGGGATCAAGACCATCCCCATGGAAAAGAAATGCAAAAAAAGCAAAATGGCTGTCTGGGGAGGCCTTACAAATAGCTGTGATAAGAAGAGAAGTGAAAAGCCAAGGAGAAAAGGAAAGATATAAGCATCTGAATGCAGAGTTCCAAAGAATAGCAAGAAGAGATAAGAAAGCCTTCTTCAGAGATCAATGCAAAGAAATAGAGGAAAACAACAGAATGGGAAAGACTAGAGATCTCTTCAAGAAAATTAGAGATATCAAGGGAACATTTCATGCAAAGATGGGCTCAATAAAGGACAGAAATGGTATGGACCTAACAGAAGCAGAAGATATTAGGAAGAGGTGGCAAGAAGAACTGTACAAAAAAGATCCCCATGACCAAGATAATCACGATGCTGTGATCATTCATCTAGAGCCAGACATCCTGGAATGTGAAGTCAAGTAGGCCTTAGAAAGCATCACTACGAACAAAGCCATTGGAGGTGATGGAATTCCAGTAGAGCTATTTCAAATCCTGAAAGAAGATGCTGTGAAAGTGCTGCACTCAATATGCCAGCAAATTTGGAAAACTCAGCAGCGGCCACAGGACTGGAAAAGGTCAGTTTTCATTCCAATCCCAAAGAAAGGCAATGTCAAAGAATGCTCAAACTAACACAAAATTTCACTCATCACACATGCTAGTAAAGTAATGCTCAAAATTCTCCAAGTCAGGCTTCAGCAATATGTGAACCATGAAATTCCAGATGTTCAAGCTGGTTTTAGAAAAGGAAGAGGAACCAGAGATCAAATTGCCAACATCTGCTGGATCATGGAAAAAGCAAGAGAGTTCCAGAAAAACATCTATTTCTGCTTTCTTGACTATGCCAAAGCCTTTGACTATGTGGATCACAATAAACTGGAAAATTCTGAGAGAGATGGGAATACCAGACCACCTGACCTGCCTCCTGAGAAACCAGTATGCAGGTCAGGAAGCAACAGTTATAACTGCACATGGAACAACAAATTGGTTCCAAATAGGAAAAGGAGTACATCAAGGCTGTATATTGTCACCCTGCTTGTTTAACTTCTATGCAGAGTACATCACGAGAAGAAATGCTGGACTGGAAGAAACACAAGCTGGAATCAAGATTGCCAGGAGAAATATCAATAACCTCAGATATGCAGATGACACCACTCTTATGGCAGAAAGTGAAGAGGAACTAAAAAGCCTCTTGATGAAAGTGAAAGAGGAGAGTGAAAAAGTTGGCTTAAAGCTCAACATTCAAAAAACGAAGATCATGGCATCCGGTCCCATCACTTCATGGGAAATAGAGGGGGAAACAGTGGAAACAGTGTCAGACGTTATTTTTTTGGGCTCCAAAATCACTGCAAATGGTGATTTCAGCCATGAAATTGAAAGACGCTTACTCCTTGGAAGAAAAGTTATGATCAATCTAGATAGCATATTCAAAAGCAGAGACATTACTTTGCTGACTAAGGTCCGTCTAGTCAAGGCTATTTTTTTTTTCCAGTAGTCATGTATGGATGTGAGAGTTGGACTTTGAAGAAGGCTGAATGCCAAAGAATTGATGCTTTTGAACTGTGGTGTTGAAGACTCTTGAGAGTCCCTTGGACTGCAAGGAGACCCAACCAGTCCATTCTGAAGGAGATCAACCCTGGGATTTCTTTGGAAGGAATGATGCTAAAGCTGAAACTCCAGTACTTTGGCCACCTCATGCAAAGAGTTGACTCATTGGAAGCGACTTTGATGCTGGGAGGGATTGGGGGCAGGAGGAGAAGGGGACGACAGAGGATGAGATGGCTGGATGGAATCACTGACTCGATGGACATGAATCTGAGTGAACTCCGGGAGTTGGTGATGGACAGGGAGGCCTGGAGTGCTGCAATTCATGGGGTCACAAAGAGTCAGACATGACTGAGCGACTGAACTGAACAGAGTATTATACCTGTATATCCATTTCCTTGCACCATTGCCAGTAGATATCATCAGTTTATTCACAACCTGTGTCAGTTTGAGAGAAAGTGTTTAATTTGAAGTGTTTCTTATATCTTCCTTTATTTGTTCCTCCTTTGCTTATAAAATCAGTTTGCTGAATGTACTTGACTCATAATTATAAATTGTTGTTGTTCAACATGCTCAGGCATGTCCAACTCTTTAGACTATATGGATTGAAGCATGCAAGGCTTACCTTTCCTTCACTATCTCCTGGAGTTTGCACAAACTCATGTCCATTGAGTCGTTGATACCATCCAACCATCTAGCCCTCCTTCGCCCCTTCTCCTCCTGCCTTCAATCTTTCCCAGGATAAGGGTTCTCAGTCCAGTGCAGTTCAGTTGCTCAGTCATGTCCAACTCTTTGCAACCCCATGGACTGCAGCATGCCACACTTCCCTGTCCATCACCAACTCCAGGAGCTTACTCAAACTCATGTCCATCGAGACACTGATTCCATGCAACCATCTCACCCTCTGTCATCCCCTTTTCTCCTGCCTTCAATATTTCCCAGCATCAGGGTCTTTTTCAATAAGTCAGTTCTTCTCATAAGGTGGCCAAAGTATTGGAGTTTCAGCTTCAGCATAAGTCCTTCCAATGAATATTCAGGACTGATTTCCTTTAGGATAGACTGGTTGGATCTCCTTGCAGTCCAAGGGACTCTCCAGAGTCTTCTCCAACACCCCAGTTAAAAAGCATCAATTCTTTGGTGCTCAGCTTTCTTTATAGTCCATATCTCACATCCATACATGACTACTGGAAAAACCATAGCTTTAACTAGAATGACCTTTGTTGGCAAATTAACATCTCTGCTTTTTAATATGCTGTCTAGGTTGGTCATAGATTTTCTTCCAAGGAGCAAGCATCTTTTAATTTCATGACTGTAGTCACCAGCTGCAGGAACTGTGGAGCCCCCCAAAATAAAGTCTCTCACTGTCTCCATATTTTCTCCATCTATTTGCCATGATGTGATGGGACCAGATGCCATGTTGTTTTCTGAATTTTGAGTTTTAAGCCAACTTTTTCACTCTACTGTTTCATTTTCATCATGAGGCTCTTTAGTTCTTCGTTTTCTGCCATAAGGTTGTTCTCATCTGCATATCTAAGGTTATTGATATTTCTCCTGGCAATCTTGATTCCAGCTTGTGCTTCATCCAGACCAGCATTTTGCATGATGTACTCTGCATATAAGTTAAATAAGTAGGGTTGACAGTATACAGCCTTGACATATTCCTTTCCTGATTGGGAACCAGTCTGTTGTTCCATGTGCAGTTATAACTGTTGCTTCTTGACCTGAATACAGATTTCTCAGGAGGCAGGTCAGGTAGTCTGGTATTCCCATCTCTTTCAGAATTTTCCACAGTTTGTTGTGTTCCACACAGTCAAAGGCTTTGGTGGAGCGAATGAAGCAGAAGTAGATGTTTTTCTGGAACTCTCTTGCTTTTTTGATGATCCAACAGATGTTGGCATTTTGATCTCTGGTTCCTCTGTCTTTTCTAAATCCAGCTTGAGCATCTGAAAGTTCACGGTTCACGTACTATTGAGGCCTGGCTTTGAGAATTTTGAGCGTTACTTTGCTGGCATGTGAGATGAGTGCAATTGTGTGGTAGTTTGAGCATTCTTTGGCATTGTCTTTCTTTGGGATTGGAATGAAAAGTGACTTTTTCCAGTCCTGTGGCCACTGCTGAGTTTTCCAAATTTGCTAGCATATTGAGTAGAGCTTTAACAGCATCATTTTTAGGATGTGAAATAGCTCAGCTGGAATTCCCTCACTCCACTAGCTTTGTTCACAGTGATGCTTCCTAAGACCTAATTGACTTTTCATTCCAGGATGTCCGGCTCTAGGTGAGTGATCACACGATCATGGTTATCTTGGTTATGAAGATCATTTTTGTATTGTTCTTCTCAATATTGTTGCCACCTCTTCTTAATATCTTCTACTTCTTTTAGGTCCATACCATTTATGTCTTTATTGTGCTCATCTTTGCATAAAATGTTGCTTTGGCATCTCTAATTTTCTTGAAGAGATCTCTAGTCTTTCCCATTTTATTGTTTTCCTCTATTTATTTTAACTGAATATTGAGGAGAGCTTTCTTATCTCTCCTTACTATTCGTTGGAACTCTGCATTCAAGTGGGAACATCTTTCCTTTTCTCCTTTGTCCTTAGCTTCTCTTCTTTTCTTAGCTATTTGTAAGGCCTCCTCAGACAGCCAGTTGCCTTTTTGCATTTCTTTTTCTTGGGGATGGTCTTGATCCCTGTCTCCTGTACAATGTCACGAACCTCCTTCCATACTTCTTCAAGCATTCTGTCTATCGGATCTAATCCCTTGAATCTGTGTCACTTCCACTGTATAATCATAAGGGATTTGATTTAGGTCATACCTGAATAGTCTAGTGGTTTTCCCCACTTTCTTCAATTTAAGTCTGAATTTGGCAGCAAGGAGTTCATGATCTGAGCTACGGTCAGCTCCCCATCTTGTTTTTACAGACTGTATAGAGCTTCTCCATCTTTGCCTGCAAGGAATATAATCAGTCTGATTTTGGTATTGACTATCTGGTGACGTCCATGTGTAGAGTCTTCTCTTGTGTTGCTGGAAGAGGGTATTTGCTATGACCAGTGTATTCTTTTGGCAAAACCCTGTTAATCTTTGCCCTGCTTCATTTTGTACTCCAAGGCCAAATTTTCCTGTTACTCCAGGTATCTCTTGACTTCCTACTTTTTCATCCCAGTCCCCTACAATGAAAGGGACATCTGTTTGGGTGTTAGTTCTAGAAGTCTCGTAGGTCCTCATAGAACCGTTCAACTTCTTCAGCATTACTGGTTGGGGCATAAACTTGGATTACTGTGATATTGAATGGTTTGCCATTCAATATATATAGTGGATATAATGGTCATGAGTTAAATTCACCCATTCCAGTCCATTTTAGTTCACTGATTTCTAAAATGCTGGTATTCACTCTTGCTATCTCCTGTTTGACGACTTCCAATTTGCCTTGACTCATGGACCTAACATTCCAGATTCCTATGCAATATTGCTCTTTACAGAATTGGACTTTACTTCCATCACCAGTCACATTCACAACTGAGTGTTGTTTTTGCTTTGGTTCCATCTTTTCATTCTTTCTGGGGTTATTTCTTCACTCCTCTCCAGTAGTATATTGTGCACATACTGACCTTTGGAGTTCATCTTTCAGTGTCCTATCTTTCTGCCTTTTCATACTGTTCATGGGGTTCTCAAGGCAAGAATACTGAAGTGGTTTGCCATTCCCTTCTCCAGTGGACCACGTTTTGTCAGAACTCTACACCATGACCCATTTGTCTTTGGTGGCCAGCCCTATATGGCATGGCTCATAGTTTCATTGAGTTACACAAGGTTGTGATCCATGTGATCAGTTTGATTAGTTTTCTGTGATTGTGGTTTTCATTCTGATAAAGATAAGAGGCTTATAGAAGCTTCCTGATGGAAGAGACTGACTGAGGGGGAAAGTGGGTCTTGTTCTGATGGGTGAGGCCATGATCAGTAAATCTTTAATCCAATTTTCTGTTGATGGGCAGGGCTGTGTTCCTTCCCTGTTGTTTGACCTGAGGCCAAACAACATTATGATGGAGGTAATGAAGATAATGGTGACATCCTTGAAAAGGTCCCTTGCAGGTACTGCCACACTCAGTGCTCCCAACCATGCAGCAGGCCACCACTAACCCACACCTCTGCCTGAGACTCCTGGACACTCACAGGGAAGTCTGAGTCAGTCTCTTGTGGTGTCACTTCTCCTTTCTCCTGGGTCCTGGCACACACAAGGTTTTGTTTGTGCCCTCCAAGAGTCTGTTTCCCCATTCCTATGCAAGTTCTGGCAGCTCTATGGTGGGGTTAAAGGTGACCTCCTTCAAGAAGGCTTATGCCATACCCAGGTCTGCTGAACCCAGAGCCCCTGCCCCTGTGGCAGGCCACTGCTGACCCATACCTCAGCAGGAGACATTCAAACACTCAAAGGCAAGTTTGGCTCAGTCTCTGTGGGGCCTCCTGGTGCACACAAGGTTTTGTTTGAGCCCTCCAAGCATCTCTGGCAGGTATGGGGTTTGATCCTAGGTCAGGGAACTAGCTCCTCACATCAAGTGGCCAAAGTATAGGAGCTTCAGCTTCAACATCAGTTTCCAATGAATATTCAGGGTTAATATTCCTTTAGGATTGACTGCTTTGATCTCCTTGCTGTCCAAGGGGCTTTCAAGAGTCTTCTCCAGGATTATAAAAAGAAAACACTTTATTATTTTTTTTATCAGTCATTGCTTTTAAATATCATCTTTGGGAATACTTTTCTCTCCTCCTGGAAAAAAAAAACTGTTGTCAATCCCATATCTTTCTAAATGTTCAGTTCTAAGATGAGTCTCATTTAGATAATTAGACTTTTTCTCAGGTAAAGTTCTAATATAGTGTGTGAATAATCCTAATATTTTTGGAAATTTTCTATTGGCCATGGTTTTTATGCAGATGGGTCCATTATAAGAGAACCAGGTAGTGATTATATAAAGGGTACATCTTTATATGTGAAAATTTAATAGAACTTAATCTTTCACTTGGTTGTGTGTTTACATAAATAAATGGGGAAAATATTTCTGAGATTTTGTTCTCCTTTGTCACTAATGGACTCTTTCAAATGGAAATGCCTCCTGATGGCTTTTCTGTTAACTGACCTTGAAATCTAAATATTCTAAGCCTTAGGTCAAGGATATTTATTTTTCTTACTGACACAAGATGTCACAGACCAAATAATTCTTTTACTAATATAAATTTAATATTTTACTTTGTGTGCAAACCCAGTTAGAGCTCAGTCCACCTCTAACAATTATAGTGAGATTAGCATATGAATGCTGTCAGAAAAAATCTTTATAATTCACATTTTCTAGATGTACATACAACAAAACAAGGTACAGAAATGAACATCAATGGAGACAAAATGCACCTGGTTTCTCATTAAGTAGCAACAACTGTCTTCCTAGATTGGCTCTGACCCAAGGGCTAAATCTAATCTGAAAGAGAAAAGTAACACAATTTCATCATTCTCCCTGGTCTTAGGCTTAGTTTTAAAGATAGCAGAAAATAATTCATTAAAAGAGTTTATAAGCATTGTGCCAGTGTGTTTGTATGTGTGTATGGGGTTTGAGAGCAAGCTGTGTCAAAATAGGGGAAAAGATGAACACTTTGAGATAAGTGAGTATACTAAATAATTAATCTTTTTGGCTTTTTAGAATAAGCATTTCATTTATACTGCAAAAATGCTTTGAGCCATAATAAAGGAATATATGAATACATATTTAGGATAATTAAATTTTTTCTCCCTGTCTCAGTTATCAGCATTGGTAGTCTGCTTTGCAAAGATTATATTAGATATAATTGGGTAGAGTATGAAAACTAAATGGAATTTTACCATATTTTTTAGGATATTTTCCACTTAGAGTACATATGTTCAATCATACAACCAAGATATCAGAGTAAGAGACAAAATATATTTTTTTCCTTGTTAAAAATTTACACTTCAGATGAATCTCACAGATTGTTTCCCCAGTGAATTTCTCCCCTGTAAAGATTCTATGTTGACTACTACTCAACTGCTGCTACTGCTACTGCTACTGCTACTGCTACCGCTACCACTACTGCTACTGCTACTGCTGTTTAGTCTCCAAGTCATGTCTGACTCTTTGTGACCCCATGGACTGTTGCTGGCCAGGCTCCTCTGTCAGTGGAATTTTCCATACAAGAATGCTGGGGTGTGTGGCCATTTCCTTCTCCAGTGGATCTTCTTTATACAGGATCAAAACCACTTCTCTTGTGTCTCCTGAATTGGCAGGTGGATTCTTTACACCTGGGAAACCCCCAATGTTTAACACATGCTCTTATTAATTTTTTATCTTCCAAATTGGACCTTAATGTGCTGTCATCTTTCAGTTAATGGGTCAACCCTCTCCAGTTTCCTAAGCTACACCTTTGGAACCATCCTTCATGCTGCATTTTCTATCGTTATACATTTTCAATATCACAGATGAGTCAGAACTTTCAAAGTCACCCCCATTCCCTATAACTATTGCTGGAATGTTAGATCCTTTTGCCTTTACTTCCTCTGACTTCTTAATAATTTCCTAGTTGATTCAACATAGCCTACCCTGTAAATGCTGTCCTCTTATTCCACCTAACACATATCCACAATGCCTCTGCATACTGCCATGCTTTTGCAAATGTGTTTCTCTGCCAGTATTGATCTTCACTCTTTTTTTAACTTGAAGAAATCTCAATCATTCATCCTGAAGATAGCTCACATGACTCACCTTCTGCAAATCTTTTCCAATTTCCTTAGCATGTAAGTTGTGTTCCTTCTTTTGTCCTTAGAATACTTCCTAGCATTTATTCTGGTAAATTTGCCAAAGCTTATTTGTGGATTATAATGACCCAACCTGCACATCCCTGACTGATACAGACAATTTCAGAATTCTTTACTTTAAAAGTACCCATCCGTAGCCAGCTGAAGATTCAAATTTCTTTTTTAAATTTCAAAAGAAAATCAAAACACTTTCATGCTTTACTGGATATTACATATAGGTGACATCTGAATGATGAATCATCTTCTTTATGAAATAGCTTCTATAGTCACATTTATGTTCAAAATAACACCTTGGTAGGTTATAACAAATATAACCAGAAGCCAACTCTGTTTTCTTTCAAAATAAAACACTATTTTTTCTTTCCTTTAGTAAATTTATGGCTCAGAAATGCTATTCTGCCTCAAGTACAAAATAATATGCATCAATTTTTAAAAAGCCTTGGTCAGTTATAGATTATAATTATGCTCCTTAAAAAATAAGAAATTAGTAACAAAGTTGAAAGCACTTATATAATTATATTTTCTCTCATAAAGATTTAAGATAATGGAGGTCTATCTATGGCATATCTCTGTGAAATAATAGTGACCCTATTTTCCTGCTTTAATCTGAAAATGACTGACCATGCCACTGCAGAATTTCATAAACAGTATTAAATAGATGGGTCTAATAACCCCAAATTATTCACAATAACTGCTGTGATATCTCACAATATTTATACTCACACACAGATACACACATACACACACATACCTAAACACTTTCTAATGCCATGTAATTTGAAGATGTTAAACATACTCAAAATAAAATATATATGGTAATATAAAATTATTTTAGTCATAAAAATATATTTCCTTTAAAATTACTGTTTGGAAATATTTTCATTGGGAATATTTTGCCAGTTGTTTACATATAACTTATACAAAGTAGCATGGTCATATCAAGATATCAAGAAACCTGTATCATAGTCCTAATTCTGACACAAACCAATAGGTGTTTTAGACTATTTGATGTTTAGTTTTTCACAAGTAAATAATAATTTTAGACTGAAATAGTGCAGAGGTTAAAGCATCTGCCCGCAATGTGGGAGACCTGGGTTCGATCCCTGGGTCGGGAAGATCCTCTGGAGAAGGAAATGGCAACCCACTCCACTATTCTTGCCTGGAGAATCCCATGGACGGAGGAGCCTGGTGGGCTACAGTCCACGGGGTCGCAAAAGTCGGACACGACTGAGCGACTTCACTTTCACTTTAAACAAATAAAAGTTTAAGTGTCCTGAGGGTTCTAAAGGGGGAAAAGATCAGATCAGATCTGCATCTGTATCCTGCTCCCCAGTGAAGAATAGTGGGAGGAAGTCTAGGAAACCCATCAGGAGGCTCTTGAGGAAGTTGTGGCCAGCATGGAGGTAGAGATGTGAGAAGGAAACACAATAAAATATTTAGTAAATAAATTATAGTTACAGTTGGCAAGACTGGTGATTATCTGGTCATGGTTAGTAAATCTCCTGTAGCTTGTACCTTTGGAAGATGGTAAAATTTGGTTATTTCTTCCATCTGCCCCACATGGATGTCGCTGGTCTCCATTTTTTTTTTTTTTTTCGGTTAATGATTGTCAGATGTCTGCTTCTCACCCCTGGTTCTCATCTACACTGCATTTTGGTGATCTCTAATTCACTCCTGATTGTCTAGCAATTTTCTCTTGTGTGAGGTTCTCTTCAGCTTTCCTATTCTTTTCCTGCTCTTACTCATTCCCTCAGGCCTTGGGTTCCATGTCACCTTTGTGGAGTTTCCCTGATCTTCCTGGACTGAATTATAAGGTTGTCAGATTTAAGAAACAAACAAAAATGAGGAAGCAAACAACAATAAAAAATCAGGATACCTAATTAAATTTAAAATTTGGATAAGCAATGAATAGGATAAGTATGTCCCATGCAATAGGTGGGACGTGTTTATACCAAAAATTATTTGAGATGCAGATTTAACTAGGAATTCTATATTTAATCTGGCAAGATTATTGAGAACTCTTGTTAACGCCTCGTACATAGTTCATTCAGTGAATTCAGAACTTTGCCTAATGTAACTTAATTGTTTAAATGCCTCTCTTCCTCATTAACCTGCAGAATAAGATCTAAGTCTGCCTTTTCATTGCACTGATCACTGAGGAAAGCTTTCTTATCTCTTCTTGCTATTCTTTGGAACTCTGCATTCAGATGCTTCTATCTTTCCTTTTCTCCTTTGCTTTTTGCTTCTCTTCTTTTCACAGCTATTTGTAAGGCCTCCTCACACAACCATTTTGCTTTTTTGCATTTCTTTTCCATGGGGATGGTCTTGATCCCTGTCTCCTATATAGTGTCAAAAACCTCTGTCTATAGTTCATCAGGCACTCTATCTATCAAATACAGTCCCTTAAATCTATTTCTCACTTTAACTGTATAATCATAAGGGATCAATGCAAACAAATAGAGGAAAACAACAGAATGGGAAAGACTAGAGATCTCTTCAAGAAAATTCAAGATACCAAGGGAACATTTCATGCAAAGATGTGCTCGATAAAGGACAGAAATGGTATGGACTTAACAAAAGCAGAAGATATTAAGAAGAGGTTGCAAGAATACACAGAAGAACTATACAAAAACAGATCTTCATGACCAAGATGATCACGATGGTGTGATCACTCACCTAGAGCCACACATCCTGGAATGTGAAGTCAAGTAGGCCTTAGAAAACATCACTACGAACAAAGCTAATGGAGGTGATGGAATTCCAGTAGAGCTATTTCAAATCCTGAAAGATGATGTTGTGAAAGTGCTGCACTCAATATGCCAGCAAATTTGGAAAACTCAGCAGTGGCCACAGGACTGGAAAAGGTCGGTTTTCATTCCAATCCCAAAGAAAGGAAATGTCAAAGAATGCTCAAACTAACACACAATTGCACTCATCTCACACACTAGTAAAGTAATGCTCAAAATTCTCCAAGTCAGGCTTCAGCAATATGTGAACCATGAAATTCCAGATGTTCAAGCTGGTTTTAGAAAAGGCAGAGGAACCAGAGATCAAATTGCCAACATCTGCTGGATCATGGAAAAAGCAAGAGAGTTCCAGAAAACATCTATTTCTGCTTTATTGACTATGCCAAAGCCTTTGACTGTGTGGATCACAATAAACTGGAAAATTCTGAGAGAGATGGGAATACTAGACCACCTGACCTGCCTCTTGAGAAACCTATATGCAGGTCAGGAAGCAGCAGTTAGAACTGGACATGGAACAACAGACTGGTTCCAAATAGGAAAAGGAGTACGTCAAGGCTGTATATTGTCACCCTGCTTATTTAACTTCTAGGCAGAGTACATCATGAGAAATGCTGGACTGGAAGAAGCATAAGCTGGAATCAAGATTGCCGGGAGAAATGTCAGTAACCTCAGATATGCAGATGACACCACCCTTACAGCAGAAAGTGAAGAGGAACTAAAAAGCCTCTTGATGAACGTGAATGAGGAGAGAGAAAACGTTGGCTTAAAGCTCAACATTCAGAAAACAAAGATCATGGCATCTGGTCCCATCACTTCATGGCTGGTAGGTGGGGAAATAGTGGAAACAGTGTCAGACTTTGTTTTGGGGGGCTCCAAAATCACTGCAGATGGTGACTGAAGACATGAAATTAAAAGACGCTTACTCCTTGGAAGAAAAGTTATGACCAACCTAGATAGCATATTCAAAAGCAGAGACATTACTTTGCCAACAAAGGTCTGTCTAGTCAAGGCTATGGTTTTTCCTGTGGTCGTGTATGGATGTGAGAGTTGGTCTGTGAAGAAAGCTGAGCACCGAAGAATTGATGCTTTTGAACTGCGGTGTTGGAGAAGACTCCTGAGAGTCCCCTGGACTGCAAGGCGATTCAACCAGTCCATTCTGAAGGAGATCAGCCCTGGGATTTCTTTGGAGGTATGATGCTAAAGCTGAAACTCCAGTACTTTGGCCACCTCATGTGAAGAGCTGACACATTGGAAGACTCTGATGCTGGGAGGGATTGGGGGCAGGAGGAGAAGGGGACGACAGAGGATGAGATGGCTGAATGGCATCACTGACTCAATGGACGTGAGTCTGAGTGAACTTCGGGAGTTGGTGATGGACAGGGAGGCCTGGAGTGCTGCAATTCATGGGGTGGCAAAGAGTCGGACATGACTGAGCGACTGAACTGAACTGAACTGCCTTTCCTTATGGCAGTTCCTTTGGTGACCACTAGTGATTGCCTGGCAAATCATTGTTTAGTTGTGACCCCATGGACTGTACCATGTCAGGCTCCTCTGTCCTCCACTATATCCTGGAGTTTTCTCCAATTTATGTCCATTGAGTTGGTGATGTTATCTAACCATCTCATTCTCTGCAGTCCCCTTGTCTTTTTGCTTTCAATCTTTTCCAGTGTCAGTCTTTTCCAGTGAGTTAGCTCTTTATATCACATAGCCAATGTATTGGCACTTCAGCTTCAGCATCAGTACTTCCAAAGAATATTCAGGGTTGATTTCTTTTAGGATTGACTGGTTTTATCTCATTGCTGTCTAAGGGACTCAAAGTCTTCTCCAGCACCACAGTTCAAAAGCTTCAATTCTTCAGGGCTCAGCCTTTTATATGATCCAGCTCTGACATCTGTATAAGACTATTAGAAAAACCATTGCTTTAACTATACAGACTTTTGTTGGCAAAGTGATGTCTCTGCTTTTTAATATGCTGTCTAAGTTTGTCATAGCTTTCTTTCCAGGGATCAAGTTTATTTCAATTTCGTGGCTGCTGTTACCATCCACAGTGATTTTTGGAACCCAAGAAAATAAAATCTGTCACACAGTAGGTAATTAATAAAAAGAGATCATGTGTAAATTTATTTATGGTTACTTTTACTAATCTGTTCTGTTTGGGGGTTTGCAGTTGCTATGGACAGAGCCATAATTCCCCAAAATTCCTAGGTTGAAGCCCTAACCTCAAATATGACTGTGTTTGCTGCTAAGTCGCTTCAGTCGTGTCCGACTCTGTGCGACCCCATAGACAGCAGCCCACTAGGCTCCCCCATCCCTGGGATTCTCCAGGCAAGAGTACTGGAGTGGGTTGTCATTTCCTTCTCCAATGCATGAAAGTGAAAAGTGAAAGGGAAGTCGCTCAGTCATGTCTGACCCTTAGCATGGACTGCAGCCTACCAGGCTCCTCCATCCATGGGATTTTCCATGCAAGAGTACTGGAGTGGGGTGCCACTGCCTTCTCTGATGACTGTGTTTAGAGAGGGTCTTTTATAGAGATAATTGAAGTTAAAGTCAAGAAGAGTAAGCTCCAATCCAATAGGACGGGTATCTATTCAAGAAGACAAAGACATACTAGGGATATGCACACACAAAGAAAAGGCCTCTGTGAAGACATAAGAAGGAATCAGCTGCCTTCAAGCCAAAAAGGGAAAAGCCAACTCTGGAGAAGCTAACTCTACCAGCACCTTGATCTTCGACTTCTAGCTTCCAGAACTGTCAAAAAATTAATTTCTATTGTTTAAGCCACGCAGTCTGTGGTATTTTGTTATGTTAGCCCAAGCAGACTAATGCAGCAACCCTGGTGTATGCTGCTATCATTAATCAATACATATCTTCCTTTAAATTTAGAAAACTAACCAATCATACAATAGAGCCCATAAGCTTACATCTCTTGCTCGTTTTCCCCATTTGTTTGTTCTCTACCTGAGAGGCTTTTTCTGATGTTCCTCCTCGCTGTGAGTGATGGTAGTTATGAAAGCAGATTCTGACTAATAGATGACAGAGGCATTTTTTAAAACTGTAAACATTTAAAGTGAATTCAGTCTGACTAATGATAGTTGTTTCTTTAATGGTTCTTTGTTTTACACCAGCAGCCAGTTTCTCCTCTGGTGATTGGCATCTTTAAAATTCAGATATATAGCCACCATTACACACAAATTAAGCTTCTTTTTGGCAAAGTATGACTTTATATCTTTAACAACTAATCTTTCAATAAATGAGATATAAATTATCTAGTATAGTTAACCAGTAAATTGCCCAGTTGACCAGTAAATAGCTGCTCTTCCTTTGATGATAAAAATGCAACATTCAAAGTAATAGGAAAAAAAAAAAAAAGGACACAAAGGTCTATAGTCACATCACTTAACTTTCTAAAAGTGTGCTCCCAATCTTATTTTAATCTTGTGCTTTCTCATCCTGTATTCCTTCTGAGATTGTCCAGTTTAAATATCCTGTAGCTGCTAAGCAGGCTTGATGGTAGAAAGATGGTCTCAAGCCATCCTGGAAGTATTCCTTCCAGGTGGATTGGAAATATTCCTTCTCTCTTGCTAGGTTTACAGTGGACCTGCTAAAAGCCCATGGCTGTATCACACTATTACTAACACCTTTAATTACTATGCCTACCCTTAGCTCAGCTGGCCTTTTGCTGGCTCCAACAAGGCCAAGGAAAACTATATAACATGATACTTCCTAGCTAGTACCTAGACTTCCCTAGTGGCTCAAATGGTAAAGAATCTGCCTGCACTGCAGGAGACCTGGGTTTGATCCCTGTGTTGGGAAGATCTCCTGGAGGAGGCCATGGCAATCCACACCAGTATACTTGCCTGGGGAATTCCATGTACAGAGGAGGAGCCTGATGGGCTACAGTCCATAGGAGGACAAAGTCGGACATGACTGAGCAACCAAGCACATAGCACAGCTAGTGTCTATCACACCACCCTTTCTTTTCTAAGTCAGAAAGGAATAGATGGAAAAAGAAACTTGGTTTTCTTTCCCTATGGCCTTTATATATAAGCTCAACCTAATCCTAATCTTTCCCAATGACATCATTTCACCTCTGTTACCATAGTGACCAGCTATTGCTATTTTGCTTTTAGTCAGGTCTCTCAAACTCTCTTTATTGTTCAATACAGGAATTGGCATTATACCCAGTAACCTAAAAACTGTTCTTTGGGGGTATAATTATAGTCTGTTTTTTTCTCTCTAAGGAATTTCTCACTTGGCCACCTTTTTCCAGGTCCTGTTTGTTTCCAAGCTATTAAAAGTCCTCCAAGAACTTCCTCCTGCATATCTACTTTTTACTAACTCTCCAGGGTTCACTTAGGTTTTTTTTCTTTTCAAGATGCCAAGAAAGAGTCAGATTGTAATTCCTGATAGTTTATTAAGTAAAGCAATTTAGCTCTTTCTGTGTCTTATTTCTCTCACATAAACTACCCCTGGGGGGGCTTGCCTTTTACAACTAACAGATCCATCAGTGTGTTGTTTTTGAAAAAAAAAAAAAAAAAAAGCCTTTTTTTCTTTCTCTCTCAAAGGGGTACTATTCAATATTTCTAAGCAATGGTCTCTAAAAGCAGCATACTGATATACTAACAACACTATGTATAATAAGAAAAACACATAAAGACTTTTTTTTAAAGTAGGCTTTTGTTTTAAAGAGTTCCATATTTCAATTTTATCAGATACTCAATGAACTAACAATAGAGAAAGATAAAGAAGTAAAAAATGGCAGAAAAAAAAAGTTTTAAAAAAAGATTTGTTGCCGGGAGCCAGCACGGGAGATCCCACCCATGACAAGGTCACATGGAGAGACCTGATGGGCAAGGCGAGTCAGGTCTTAAGGGGTCCTCTGCCTGAGCATCTACCCCGAAACCAAAATCTGTCTGTTTACTGTCTGCTATACTATACTCTTCTGACATTACAGGAGGCTATCCCTGACCACCTTTCTCTGGAGAAAGTTAACTTAGAGCCCAACTGGTATCCTGCATATGAAAGGAATGTTTCAGCTCAAATCCCTCTGATGGCTCTCTAACTTGCCTGACAGGTTCTCCCGGACTTTTACAACTTGTGATTGTTTACAGCCCCCCAACCGTGAGAGGCACGAAGCTTAAAAAATCCTAAAGATACAGAGCCTTTTAGAGCTAAGAATTAATTTGGTGAAGGATTTCATTGTTGAGTTAATGTTTACTGCCAGGCCTCCATATCCTTTATCTTTTAGGCACCTGGGAGGATATTAATCAATGTAAATTGGATGCAGAAATAGGAATATAGTAGTTTTGATGTTAGCAATACTAGACTTTTGAGTTAATGAATTTTCTCTTTGTTATAAATCACTGCACTCCTCTTTCCTTGTTATAAATTGTTGTGTCCTTGCTATGTAAGAATGTAACTTTATTTAGTGCTTTCTGAGAGTGGCACCAGACTTTGGGAAGAACAACACTTTTAAGGGCAAATAAGTTTTCTGGGTGACAGACCCTTATCAGAAAAGGGCCATAAAATGTTAATTGGCCTCCTGGCCAGAAGATGATGTAAATCACCTAAGACTTGTGTATACAGCTAGGTATGCAGAGAGAAAGCCTGGTCTCAATAAGAGTCAGGGCTGCTGATGCTGCATAATTTTGTATTATCCATTGATCTCAATGTACAACCAAAAGTATAAAAAGCTTTCCTGAACAATAAAGGATGGACCAGTTTCTCAGACCAGCTTCTTGAACTGGTTTCTTGGAAATCTGGCTCCCCCCATGTCAACTCTCTCTTTCTTTCTCTCTCTCTCTTTCTCCCTCTCCCTCCCTCTCCTTTTCAGGCTGAATTCCCATCTGGAGCATGGAGGCTCACCACATCTACTTACTTGCCCTGGCTTCTAAGACCCACGCGAGAGGGAGCCCAAGGCTCCCTATTCAAGGCACCCTCCGCTATTCAAGTGGGCGCCGGTGACCTACATAAATGGTGCAAACCTCTTGTCTCGAGGTTTTATTAGCTTTCTGCATAAACCAAGTTATTCAGCCTCTTTTCTTCACCAATTTTCCTACTATAGTATTCTTCCCTAATCTCTCTTTATATTTCTGATTAAATAGTCCTTTCCCAGATGCTGACTCCATCCCCGCTTTGAATTCCCTGGATCTACCAGGGCTGGACCCTGGCAATTTTTATCATTCATGCTGCTGCTGCTGCTAAGTTGCTTCAGTCGTGTCTGACTCTGTGCGACCCATAGATGGCAGCCCACCAGGCTCCTCCGTCCCTGGGATTCTCCAGGCAAGAACACTGGAGTGGGTTGCTATTTCCTATAGAGCCTATAAAATACTCAATTATGGATTAGTATCAACTCTGGAACAGGTGAAGCAGAATGATGAGAGTGTAAGACCAGGACTTCTGAAATCAGATGATCAACAACATTCAAATTTCAGCTCTACTCGTTATTGGTGCTATCATGTCAGTTACCTTCCCCATAAAAGAGGAATATTCCATTCTAAATAGGACTCAGTGAAGCAATCACTGAGCAAAACTTCTTATTAGGTCTCAGTATATTTTTCTTCTTTTATGATCTCTATGAGACAAGTAATTCAGCTCTCACTTGGCACCCCAAAAAAGTTGTCAGTAAACCAGAGATCAATTTGCCAACATTGCCTGTATCATGGAGAAAGCAAGGGAGTGCTAGATAAAACAACTACCTCTGCTTCATTGACTATGCTAAAGCCTTTAAACTGTATGGGTCACAACAAACTGTGGAGAATTCTTAAAGAGATGGAAGTACCTGGTGTGCAGGTCAAGAAGCAGCCACTAGAACTAGATATGGAACAACTGACTGGTTCAAAATGGGAGAGGAGTATGTCAAGCCTATATATTGGCATTCTGCTTATTTAACTTTTATGTAAAATGCCAGGCTGAATGAAGCACAGCTGGAATCAAGATTGCTAGGAAAAATATCGGCAACCTTAAATATGCACGATACCACTTTAATGGCAGAAAGCAAAGAAGAACTAAAGAGCTTCTTCATGAGGGTGAAAGAGGAAAGTGAAAAAGCTGGTTTGAAACTCAACATTATAAAAACTAAGATCATGGCATCTGGTCCCATCACTTCATGACAAATAGAAGGGGAAAATGTGGAAGTAGTGAGATATTTTATTTTATTGGGCTCCAAAATACTGGGGATGGTGATTGCAGCCATGAAATGAAAAGACACTTGCTCCTTAGAAGGAAAACTATGACAAACTGAGACAGCATATTAAAAAGCAAAGACATTACTTTGTCAACAAAGGTCTGTATAGACAAAGTTATGGTTTTTCCAATAGTCACACACAGATGTGAGAGTTAGCCCATACCAAAGGCTAAGTGTCAAGAACTGATGCTTTCAAATTATGGTGCTGGAATAGACTCTTTAGAGTTCCTTGGACTGCAAGAAGATCAAATCAGTCAATGCTAAAGGAAATCAATCCTGAATATTCATTGGAAGGACTGATGGTGAAGCTGAAACTCCAATACTTTGGCCACCTGATGTGAAGAGCGAACTCATTGGAAATGACAATGATGCGAGAAAGACTGAAGGCAAAAGGAGAAGGGAGACATAGAGGATGAGATGGTTAGAAAACATCACCAACTCAATGGACATGAATCGAAGCAAACTCTAGAGGTGGAGGACAGGGAAGTCTGGTGTGCTACAGTCCATGGGGTTGCAAAGAGTCGAACACAACTTAGCAACTGAACAAAAACCATCAAAACAGCCCAGACAGGATAAGTTTTCCCTCTGGAATAAAATAAAGCGGTTTCTGCTCCAGACAATCAGATTTCTCTGTTGGACAACTGCAATGTGAGCCCACAATCAAATTTCCTGACTTGAAACTGTGAAATAAATTTAAAAAAAGCTCTTTCTTCCTCTTCCCTCTTGTCACAAAAAAAGAAAAAGAGTATCCCTATCATAATATTAATATTTATTAAAAGACTCAGCTCCTTGGTCTTTGATCCAAAACTCAAGTATAAAACCAGTAAGTTTAAGGATATCAGGACTGATCAAAGGGGAGACACAACCACTAGAAGGCAGTATTTCACAGCAAGATTTGTTTGTGGCACTTGACCAAGATTCCAAGAGAGCTCTGGGAAGTACCTCAATAGTGGGAAAGCTTCCTTACAGTATAGTATGGGACTATAACTTCCAGAAGAGGACTAGGACAAGGGAAAGGAATTGGAGAAGGGGTTTACATGCCCAGGTAATGATGTCCATCAGCAATAGATGGGGAGTCTTTGAATTGGAGGGTTGCTAAGGGTAACAGCCTCTTTTGTAGCCATAGTCATAGTCATAAGTTGCTCAGTCGTATCCGACTCTTTGCAACCCCATGGGCTGTAAACTACCAGGCTCCTCCACCTATGGGATTTTCCAGGCAAGAATACTGGAGTGGGTTGCCATTTCCTTCTCCAGGAGACCTTCTCAACCTAGGGATTGAACCCGGGTCTCCCGCATTGTAGGTAGATGCTTTACCATCTGAACCACCAGGTTTGTCTTATCCATGGCTAACATCTTATTAAGTGCAGTTTTGTGGGGCATGCAAAGCAGGCAGGCTCCAAATGACTAAAATTAAGCTTTGGCAATGAATTAGACATGAAAGAATTTGAGTTTGGCTCTGATAAACTTTGAGCTAACAGTCTTAGCCTGCAGTGAAGACAAACTCTAGGGACCAATACACAGAGGTCATACTTGCAGAACCCTAATTTACAACTTTAGTTTCTCCGATCAATTCAAGGGCTGATAAATATAAAAGGTAATATAAAGATAATGATGTTGATAATAATAATCATGATGGCTACATTAATTAGATGACAGTCTACTCTGAACCTCATAACCAGGAGAAAAAGCTGGTAGTTTTATTCCCTTTACACAGATAAAGAGACTACAACCCAAATTAGTGAATGTATCGAGATTCAATCACAGGGAAGTTTACAAAAACTGTATTTATCTTCTATACAAATTCCTTTCTTATCGTGAGAATGCACCTTTCTATGAAAATAAACCCAAATTTTCTGCAACTTTTGAGATAGAAAATTTCATCTTTCAGAAGATGTTCTGTTTTTCTGAAAGAGAATCATAACATACTCACAAACACTAATGAGGTATTTTTGAAAATCAGTTTTTGATGGTCTAAAATGTCTCATTGTTATTCAAATACTATTGGATTATATTAAAATATTCAGAAAATATTCAGAAAATATTTCTGTAAAAGCTAAAAATAGAAAACTAGAATTATAAATAAAGTTGTTGTTGTTTTTTTTTCCTCAGAGGTGAAGATACAGCAAAGTGACTTGGCAAGTGTTTGCATATTAAACACTGTAGCATTGTTAAATAAATTAATAATTGTCTATTCTTAGTGAATCAGTTAAAATGGTAATTAAATCTTATTTCTATAAAGATAGGAATTCCTATAAAAAGCAAGCTATATAACACTGTTTCTGCAATGCTTAGTTCCGTGAATTCTAAATGTCATTTTGGATATAGAAAATTGTGAAATAATTTCACCACATATCATGGAGACTTACAGGAAAGCAGCATTATTTTCAAAATAATGGAACAATATTAATGTTACTAAATATAATATAAATATAATGTTCACTTTCCCAAGCACTAAATCCTGAGCATTATTTATCAGCAAAATGAACTAGATTTATAATTAAATTTCCACTGCTTTCACTAAATTTAACAAAAATATTTGAATTTAAGACAAATTCATGAGTCTACAATGCTGTGAGAGAGAGATCAAGAAAGGAACTTCTTGAAAGAATATTAAAACAGTGTAGAAACATGATAGAATGCCCATTTGGCATTCACTAATGGCAGTTCTAGATGTCCAAGCTGTATTTAGAAAAGGAGGAATCAGAGATCAAATTTCCAACATTCGCTGGATCATAGAGAAAGGGAATTTCAGAAAAGCATCTACCTCTGTTTCATCAACTACACCAAAGCCTTTGACTATGTGGATCATAATAAACTGTGGAAAGCTCTTAAAGAGATGGGAATACCAGGCTATCTTACCCGTCTCTTGAGAAACCTGTATACAGGTCAAGAAGCAACAGTTATAACCCTGTATGGAACAACTGATTGGTTCAAGATTGAGAAAAGAGTATGACAGGGCTGTCTGCTGTCACCCTGTTTGTTTAACCTATATCCTGAGCACATCATGAAAAATGCTGGGCTGGATGAGTTACAAGTTGGAATTCAGATAGGTGGGAGAGACATCAACAACCTCAGATATGCATATGATATCACTTTAATGGCAGATCGTAAAGAGGAACTAAAGAGCCTCTTGATGAGGGTTAAGGAGGAGAGTGAAAGAACTGTCTTAAAATTAATATTAAACTAAGATCATGGCATCCAGCCCCATTACTTTATGGCAAATAGAAGGGGAAAACGTGGAAGTAGTGACAGATTTCCCCTTCTCTGGCTCTAAAATCACTATGGATAGTGACTGCATCCATGAAATCAGAAGACATTTGCTTTTTGGCAGGAGAACTATGACAAACCTAAGCAGTGTGTTGAAAAGCAGAGACATTACTCTGCAGACAAATGTTCATGCAGTCAAGGCTATGGTCTTCCCAGTGGTCACATTCAGTCATGAGAGCTGAACGGAAAAGAAAGTGGAGAACTAAAGAATTGATGCCTTCCAACTGTGGTGCTGGAGAAGAGTCCTGGGAGTCCCCTGGACAAGAAGGAGATCAAACCAGTCAATCTTAAGGGAAATAAACCCTGAATATTCATTGGAAGGACTGATGCTGAAGCTGATACTCCAGTATTTTGGTCATCTGATGTGAATAGCCGACTTATTGGAAAAGTCCCTGATGCTGGGAAAGATTGAGGACAGAAGGAGAAGAGGGTGTCAGAGGATAAGGTGGCTGGATGGCATCACCAATGCAATGGACATGAACTTGGGCAAACCTCAGGAGATGCTAAGGGACAGGGGGGCCTGGTGTGCTACAGTCCATGGGGTCGCAAAGAGTCAGACACAACTGAGTGACTGAACGACAATGGCAATTTAAGGCATCATCATAAATGCTAAAACCTTTGGGTAAAAAGAGTCAGGATATATTCACAGCTTTCAAAACTCACCCATTATTTACCAATTATAAAGGAGAAAATGTACAGTGTAGGGATTTGGCACCACCTCAATTAAGTGGTCAAATTCCTTGTTGTTACTGCTATTGTTCAGTCACTAAGCTAGGTCAGAGTCTGCAGTGACCTCAGGGAGTGTACCACTCCAGGATCCCATATCCTTCACTACTTCCCAGAGTTTGCTCAGATTCATGTCCATTGAGTCAGTGATGCTATCTAATCATCTCATCATCTGTTGCCCCCTCTCCTTTTACCTTCAATCTTTTCCAGCATCAGCCTTTTCCAATGAGTTGGCTCTTGCTTCAGCATCAGTCCTTCCAATGAATATTCAGGGTTGATTTCCTTTAGGATTGACTGGTTTGATCTCCTTTCAGTCCAAGGGATACTTTAGTATCATCAATTGAAGGACAAACTGACCTTATACACCTTCCGATGCGATCAGAAGCAATTAGTACCAACAATCTAGTAGTTTTCCAAAGAGGCTATGATTAACAAATCCAGTATCTAAGACATCTTTAAAAAGATGACTGAGTATGATGTTTAAAAATTTAATGTCATGTAAATGTTATTAGGACTAAAGGAATACAACAACCAAAATATATGAACATTGATTGAATTAAAAATGAAACAGCCATAAATTGCATTTGGGGGACAATTTGAGAAATTTAAATATGCAACACATAGTGGATGATATTATGGAGTAACTGTAGGTATTTTAAGTCTGACAATGATGTTGTACTCATGGAAATGATTGTCTTTACTTTAGGATCTATAGAGTACAATCGTTAAAAGTAAAATATCATAATGTGTGAAACTGCAGGGAAAGAGATAAAGCTAATCTTTCTCTGTAAGTTGAATAAATATGGCTAAATACTGACAACTGGTAAATCTAGGGAGAATATATGAAGGTACTTGTCTATTTTTTATAGATATGGAGATTTCTGAAAAATTGGAAAAGATCTTTTACTCTTTTCATGATGTCTCTTTGCATATTGCCATTGGATAAGAAGGCTCTTTATCCACACAACTTTTAAAATTATTTATCAGCTATTTTGTCTATAGTGCAATAAAACTGAATTTTAAAAATATGCCTCAAGCAAAAAAAAAAAAAAGAATTACTAGTGGGATAAGGAATAAGAAGTGAAGAATTCAAAACTGTTATCAGAATTTTTATTTGAACAATAATTATACCCTTAAAAATCTACCCAGAATTGTTTATAAAAGCAAAGAAAACTTAAAATAACTTAAAATATAGTCACAAAGGATTGGTTAAATAAATATAGAATGTACTCATAGTGGAATACTATGCAACCTTTAAAAATGATGTAGATGAATAATGTTCACATTGGTTATACTGTCTTACTCTGGTTCATACACCTCTCATTCATTCAGAGATAATATTAATGTAAAATCCACATAATTACTATTTTAAATTCAAAATTGATTCTATTTAATGAGAAAATCTTTGCCATATATTGATCAGAGCCAAAAAGCTTAACAAGTCACCTTTTTGGAATTATTCCTTTTCATATATGTTAGCTTTTGTGTGTGCTTATGTATTAAATGTGTTCAGAAGCTAAACAGGGGTTATCTCTGATGGCTTATGGATATTTCCAATTTTCTTTGTTTTGACTATATGTATTGTCTAGTGTTTCTATAGTCACTCTGTTTCATGCCAACAATCAGATAAAATATTAATGTAAAGCAAAATAAAATTAAGCAGGATCTTGCTGCTACTGCTGCTAAGCCACTTCAGTCGTGTCCGACTCTGTGTGACCCCATAGATGGCAGCCCACCAGGCTCCCCCGTCCCTGGGATTCTCCAGGCAGGAGTACTGTATTCGGGTGCTATTTCCTTCTCCAATGCATGAAAGTGAAAAGTGAAAGTGAAGTCGCTCAGTCGTGTCCAACCCTCAGCGACCCCATGGACTGCAGCCCACCAGGCTCCTCCATCCATGGGATTTTCCAGGCAGGAGTACTGGAGTGGGGTGCCATTGCCTTCTCCAAGCAGGATCTTAGATTCTTGATAAATATATGTGACCCTCTCAATCTGATACTTATGCTATTTTGTGTGATGCTCTAAATTTTGTGAAGTACCTACTGACAAATAAGAGTCCCACATCATCAACTCAAACTCCTGTTTATGATCACCTGAAGACTGCAACAGGAGACAGTATGCCTAACTGAGCTGCTTATGGTAGCTAGTGCAATTACAATGATAAGAAAGCCTGATGGATGATTTCCAAGATGGAAAATTTCTGCTTGTATAGATGCATAACCTGATACAATTAAATGCCTTTGGAAAAAAAAAATTACAGTTTTAGCAAAGACACTATTTCTCTGAATAAAACAGATTTTGTGTTGAGAAATCAGTGAAATAAGTGTTTAGTGCTAGTAAAAAAAATGCTTTGATAGCTTAAAGAAGTTAAAAGTTGAGAATGACATGTAACTATCAAAATTCAGGAGAAGTGGGCAAAATTGATGTGGGAGGTCCCAGTTTGCAGCAAAATTTCCACTATTATTTAGAAATAAAATTAAAAATAAATTGGGAGTCACTTGAACCTAAGAGAGATGTCAGGTAGTTCAGTTAATGCAAATAAGGAAACCTAAGCAGAAAATAACAAATAATCAAATCATGTTATTATCCTTGTTTTCTGGATAATTCAAATAAAATTACTTCACTGACTCAATTTTCACACTCTCTTCTCTGTCCCTGGGTGAATAATGTGTCCTCTCATAGAATCTGAAGAAAGTCATGTTCACAGAAAAGTGGAACAAGGACCAATTATAAGCTTAATTGCATGTCTAACAGGGAACACCAAGTATCATCAGAAACCTTGCCAGAGTTCCACTATAGGGCTTTGGATTAAGAGTCAGGAGCCCTGACTGCTAGTCCCAGTTCTGCAATTAAGTAGCCACATGAGGTGAATCAAATCACCATTTTTTTTTTTCCTCTCCTAAAGTGTTCTCATCTATAAACAGAGTATACTGGGACCCATTTCTATGATTTTCTAACTTTACCTTGTCTTAAACAGATAAGAAAATACACACTCCATGTATTTTTTCTTTAGTTATGTTTTCTACCAAAACCCATCTAGATCTTTCCTACTCTGGAATCTCCCCTGGGAATGAGATATTCTTTTTACATCTATCCAGCACAGAGCCTCTGGATCAATTTCAGAGCTGCTGATGAACTACTGTTTCAGGAATGTATGGAGGCCCTATTAACTATTAAATGCTTTATGTTTAAGGTGATTTACAACAAAAGGAGTAAAAAGGTGATTTACTTCAAGAGTATACTTTGGCAAAAGTATATATGTTCAAAGGAGCATGTAGGTTACAATCTAGTCTGCATTCACATCTAATTTTTTAGTTCAAGAAAATTAAGTATTTTTGTTTATAAAAAGGAGAGAGAGCCAAGTCTTCATTCATTTTGTCAAAATTTAGGGGCAAAGTATCGCAAGTGTATATTAAGTACAAGTGAGCATTGCAGAAAATTCTCTAGTTCTTCTTCAGTAGAGAGATGCCATAATTACATTTACTGAAATAGAATTTTTCTCCAGATTTTTGTCCCTGTTTGTCAATATGATATATTTTTATTTCATTCCCTCACAACAGAATGTTAACACATAGAACATTAAAATAATTACTATTTTACAGTTTCTAAATTTGAACAAGATATTTAGTTTATTTCTAAACTTTTAGGTGTCTTTTTTCATTGAATAAGACTTTGAATTTCTCAGTGATTGCCTATTTTAGTCATAATGGTGTGTATCTTGTTTTGGACAATTAGCTACATATGTTTCCAATTTTTAATTAGATTGTATAACACTATCCAATTTTCAAAAACTATAAGAAACCTTTAAAATTTTTATCTGCAATAAAATACCAGATTTTTTCTTCAAGATATGTTTCAGATCTTTATTTTTAAAATTAGCTGATTGGCAATGCCAAAGAATGTTCAAACTACTGCACAGTTGCACTCATTGCACACGCTAGTAAAGTAATGCTCAAAATTTTCCAAGCCAGGCTTCAGCAGAGCGTGAACTGTGATCTTCCAGATGCTCAAGCTGGATTTGGAAAAGGCAGAGGAATCAGAGATCAAATTGCCAACATCCGTTGGATCATCGAAAAAGCAAGAGAGTTTCAGAAAAACATCTACCTCTGCCTCAGCTTTATCAATTCTGCCAAAGCCTTTGACTGTGTGGATCACAACAAACTGTGGAAAATTCTGGAAGAGATGAGAATATCAGACTACCTGACCTGCCTCCTGAGAAATCTGTATGCCAGCCAAGAAACAACAGTTAGAACTGGACATGGAACAACAGACTGGCTCCAAAAAGGGAAAGGAGTACGTCAAGGCTGTATATTGGCACCCTGCTTATTTAACTTATATGCAGAGTGCATCATGCAAAATGCTGGGCTGGAAGAAGCACAAGCTGGAATCAAGATTGCCAGGAGAAATATCAATAACCTCAGATATTCAGATAACACCACCCTTACTGCAGAAAGTGAAGAAGAACTAAAGAGCCTCTTGATGAAAGTGAAAGAGGAGAGTGAAAAAGTTGGCTTAAAACTCAACATTCAGAAAACTAAGACTATGACATTTGGTCCCATCACTTCATGCCAAATAGATGGGGACACAGTGGAAACCATGAAAGACTTTATTTTCTTGGGCTCCAAAATCACTGCAGATGGTGACTGTAGCCATGAAATTAAAAGACTCTTGCCCCTTGGAAGAAAAGCTATGACAACCCTAGACAGCAAATTAAAATTCAGAGACATTACTTTGCCAACAAAGGTCCGTCTAGTCAAGGCTATGGTTTTTCCAGGAGTCATGTATGGATGTGAGATTTGAACTATAAAGAAAGTTGAGCACTGAAGAATTGATGCTTTTGAACTGTGGTGTTGGAGAAGACTCTTGAGAGTCCCTTGGACTGCAAGGAGATCCAACCATTCCATCCTAAAGGAAATCAGTCCTGAATATTCATTGGAAGGACTGATGCTGAAGCTGAAACCAATACTTTGGCCACCTAATGAGAAGAACTGACTCATTGGAAAAGATCCTGTTGCTGGGAAAGATTGAAGGTAAGAGGAGAAGTGGACACCAGAGGATGAGATGGTTGGATGGCATCACCAATGCGACAGACATGAATTCGTGTAGGCTCCGGGAGTTGGACAGGGAGGACTGTTGTGCTGCAGTCCATGGGGTCACAAAGAGTTGGACATGACTGAGTGACTGAACTGAACTGAACTAATTTGGAATTACTTTTGCAACTTGCAATACATTTTTTATTGAGAGACTTTTTCTAGTTTATTACACTTTCTGGGAATTAAGAGGTTAGAGGAATAGTTCTACAGTTTTTATAAAACAAATCAAGTAAAAGAATCTGTCTCATATTTTCAAATAAATTATCTAGGTAGCCATCAAAATGTCATGTTTCTCTATAAAGTGAGTAAAATTAGGACAATATAAAGGGAATTTTCACACTTTAGCTGAAAATACCAAATAATAACTTATTACTAATAACAAGCAAGATCTTTTTAACATTGTCACTCCTTTTCCAGAAGTACTTATAAACTGCTCAGAACATCTGATGTTACTGTTTCACCCTCAAAATGCATCAGTAGAGAATCATTGGATGATTTGCTAACATTCACAGATAAAGACCAACAAGCTTAGCATTGAACATTTTGTTTCAGATAGTTGTTTTCCAATTTGCTGTTTGACAGAGAAGTGAACACTTTTCACAATTACTACCTGTGTAAAAATGGACTTTGGAAGAGGGTATCGAAATGCTTTGTCTTTTTTTTCCCCCAGAAGATTGAGTTAGATGCAATTTATAGTCTGTTAGCTACTCCAAATGGATCTTATTTTCCTGTGCCACTTACACATTTTGGTGAAATAATAATGATCTTATATAATTGCCCAATAGCTAGTCTATCAGCGTACCCTTTGACAATTTGCTCCTTTCCCTTAGGCATAGCTGCAAAACTGTTAGGCAAAGTTCACTTCTTTCAGTTGCCAAATTGGCAATAATATTAGTGGAACAATCAGTTTCCTTGCTTGCAAATAAAAATTGTGTTTTTTTCCCCATAGTTGAAAAAGTTGATCTGCTTTCTTAAAATGAAATGAAATGTAATTAATTTTCACATTTCCTTGGCTAATGATCATGGAAAGAGCTGGAATCTGGAATCCAATGTTCCCTTTCTGATTCTTACACTCTACAGTGGCAGATATTTTCATGTGGCAATAACTACCCAATCTGTCTTGTTCACAAGGAGAGCTCTGCACAGTAGGTGAAGCCAATGAACTGCAGGATGGCTTTATCCTTCTTTCCCTTGCTGCATATTTTATGGCCTTTAATGTAGCTTCATTCCTTGTTAAATGCATTCTCCAGGCAAGTTGACAGATGGGACTGATTTTTTTTTTTTTTTTGGTGTTTATGTGGTATTTTCAAAGCAAGAACAAATCTGCCTTTTCCAGACACTCTCCAGGTATAACTCCATAAGGCTGTACATAATCCTGGATTTTTTTTTTGGGGGGGTGTTGGTTATGTGGGGATTTAGTATATTAGAACTTCAGCCAGTTTCCTAAAGAACTTTGTCAATACATCTTAGACGTTAAACTATTCCATTGATAATTTAAAAAGAGAAATAAAAATAGTCTTCTATTTTATGCGACTAAGTGCACACACACACACACACACACATTCTGTAAAAAGTAATAAAACTGCCAGTAAATACACATCCCAGGTGACTGCTACAGACAGTTGATGTTGCATTAAGTACCCACAGAGTGATAAAAGTGGTTGGCATGATGATATAAGTGTGTATCAACTCAAAGCCCTCCTGGGAAGTATTTTTACACTATCCTTACACTCAATGCTGTCATAAATTAATAATCACCAAGATGATGAAAAGCTATATTTAACTTTTTTCTATATTCATGAGCATGTGACTATGATAAGATTTCTTATTTGTAATTGTACAGCCTGTTTACTTAGTGTCTTCTAAGGAAATGGAAAGCCCCACATGAAATATTTAAGACTAGCTTGTTCAGTGCAGTCAGAGCCTTACAGTGATACACCATGTCTTGGTTTGTAACTTCTGAATTCCTTAACTGAGACCAACCATGGAAAGCCTCTTTTCTATTGGTAATTGATTTAGGAAAAGCAACTCTGTAAAATATGGTTATTCTTCACATAATGCCTGCTAATGGCAATGGCCATAGAAATCCACTTAGGGTCACGGCTGCATCTATGGTACAAGATAAGTTAAGAGTAACAATTAATGACCAGTGAAGGAAAAGGGAGCTACTTAATTGGAGGCTGTGTAAGTAGATGAAGAATCTACCTAAGAAGAAAATCTGGCAGTAAAGGAGTGAACTGGCAAGAAGATGGTGGGGAAAAATTTGGAAGACAGGATTACTGGTTGCAATAATATCTCTTACCTCGAAGTATTTAAAATGATAGCCTGCCCTTCCCAATCATTGACTCCACTCTCTCCTGGGATGCTGTCAGATGCTGCCAAACCGAGATCTCCTGTAGGCTAGAACTATTCATTCTTCTAGCTGCTAGAAGGTTGCCTACTAATGGCTCACAGGTGCATCTCTCTCTGGGCACTGTCTTTTTCTGAAGGCAATTACCTCCCTTAGTTACACTCCTCCAAAGACTGGTTGATGCTCGTTTAAAAGCTTCACTTTGGCATAATTCTGAAGGGCTTCCCCAGCTCCAGTGCTCTCTGTAGGGTCTATTGAGGCCTCATTTGTAATGTCATGAATAGTTTAATTTTTCTCTCTATCCAGCATTCTAAAATAATCTTTATCTTTATCTTGGAGATTGTTTCCAAGGGACTCAATTGAAGACACATTCAGTTCCTTACACTATACTATTATGGGCTTCTTCCACAGTTACCTTACAGTATCTTAACCACCAGATTCCATAAACCTTTAGGTTTCTTTGCAGCTTTTATTTAACTCTGTTGACTACTTTTTTCCCTTAGCACTCTCCTTTTTTGCTTCCATGAACTTGCTTAACTCTGTCCTTTCCTTACCTCTCTAAATGCTTTTGCTATTGTTTTGTTTTTTTGTCTTGTTCTTTAGCTCAGTTTTTGCTCTTGGTTCTTATTCTGCTTTCTACTTCTTGGGAAATCTCATTTATACCTTTGGCTTTAGTTATCATCTTCATGGTAAAACCTCCTGAATCTACATTTTTAGCTCAGATCTGTCCTATGTTTCAAAAACCTACTTTGTATTATTCCTGGATATTTCATGGCTCCTGAACAGTCATTCTGTTTACCTATCATGATCTTCGTAAATGTACTCTTTATCCCATGGTCAGAGGCTTCATATTTGATACATCAATACTGACAGCTATTGTCACTGTTCCATTGTTATTACTTTAAGAAGGCATTGTTCAATTTCTATTTCACAGACATATGGCTCTAGAGTTTTATAATGCTGGTTAAATTTTATGATGTTCTCTCCTTTCAGTTTTTCTCATGCAAACTCTCTTCTCTTGGCAATAGAGTAGAAAGAGAATAATTCTTTGAGTAATACAGAAATAGATTATAAGACTGATTTTCCCTTAGTAGCTGTGTGTGCATGCATGCTCAGTTAGTCATGTCTAACTCTTAGCAGCTGTAGTAACAATGGAAAAGTCACTTAACTAGCTTCTCTGCAGCTCAGTTTTTCTCTCACTCATTTAGATACTATGAGGGCTAAATGAGAAAATGTGTGTTTAAATGAAATTGGACTACATAAAAGTTACTCAATAAATGTCAGTTTCCCTGTCTTCTGCCCTTTTATCCCTCTCCATGTTTATGGCTCCAGCTATGGTTTAAAGAACTATCAGTTCTTAGATTCCAGCCAGAAAGTTCTCAACCAGGCTATAGGTAGGAACTGGGCTCTTTCTTCAGCACAGGTAGGAATAAATTCACATAGATGCTGCAGCATCAGGAACTCATTCACCTAGCATCAAAATCACCTCAGGACACAGAAGCCAAGATGCAGGCTTATGCAGAGATTCCCAGAGCAGCACAGGTCTGGCGAGGAGCCTGAAGCGTGCAGCTGGTAGTGGTCTCTCTCTGCCCATCATGACTTGAGAGTCAAGTACAGTCTGTGTTAAGTTCCCTCCTAACCACTAGCTTTCGTTTCATATGATCACTACTTGAGGCTCACCCACAGTTACTTTCTTATCTATCATAATAGACACCTAAGTTGCATATGGGCATTCTGTTGAAAGTGTTTGTTTCTCAGTCGTGCCTGATTCTTTGCAACCCCATGGACAGTAGGCCACCAGGTCCTCTGTCCATGGAATTCTCCAGGCAAGAATACTGGAGTGGATAGCCATTCCCTTCCCTAGGTGATCTTCCTGACCCAGGGATCGAACCTGGGTTTCCTGAATTGCAGGCAGATTCTTAACCACCTGAGTCACCAGGGAAGCACATATGGGCATTATAGGATCTGAAGAACCACATAACCAGTTTCATTCTTTAAATGTTGAACTTCTGTCCATATAGATGCCACACCTATAACAACTGATATCAATTTTAGGTTATGTCTCATAGACAATATTGTATATTTTTATTTCTCTCTGAGAATCTAGAAACAAAATGACTAATGGCACACTCATTAAGATATGTACTTGCAGGTGTTTTTTAAAAAATAAATAGTACAGGCACATCCTTCTTAAAAAATACATCATATAAAAACAAGCATTATTGCCATGTTGCTAACGTCAGTAGACTTGTCAACCTGGATTGTGTACCACAGTGACTCATTAATCCCCTCTAATAATTAAGCCTCAGTATTCTCTGCTCTTTCATCAATTTGTCCAGTTATGGGGCTAGCCAAAAGAGGAGCACGTGCCACCTTTTGAACTGCAGCCTTTCCTTAAAGCTCATGACAAATGTCCTCAGCAACAGGCAGAATCAACTCTGCACCAGAAGTAAAGGACTTCTTAACTTTAGCAATGTGGTTAGCCACTAAGAATGATGCTCTCGGTGCAGACACATTTGATGAAGTAGTGGCCTTCAATAACTGCTTCTGTCCTTTGTATTCACATTTTTCTTTTGAAAAACTCCAAAGACTTGCCTTTTAATGCAGGGTGGTTGGCCTCTCTGTGGTGAAGCAGTTTTGAAAGTTTCATGGCTTCACTGGAGAGCCAGTCACCACACATTATACAAAGCAAGTGGCCCTGGAGAATGTGAATCACCTGTTGCAAACAAATCCATAATTTAAGCAGGACTCCTCATATTTTCTTTCAAATGCACCTTTATTTCTGTTTGCAGTCTTATGGTCTTCTGTTGTCTTATCACTGAATCTTTCCCCTTTTTCAAAGAAGCTCTCCAGTGATGTTTGTATTTTACTCATTTTGGCTAGGGGTAGTTTGCGGGCTTACCAAAACTGTGATTGAGACACGTATGCAGTGCAGGAAAGAGGCATGGATGAAAATGGTAAATAAAATAATGGGCAGGCCACTTGTGGACTAAAATAAGTGTTGGGCTCTGACTTAAAGCCTGCCACCAGATGCAGCTGTACAATTGAAGTACATCAACTCACTTGTCACTATAAAGCCTGAAACCAGATGCAGCTTAATTGTCACTTGCCACTCATTGATAGGCTTTTGCTGTGAGTCTGCAAACAATTGAGTTATTATGGTCTCTGTGCAGTCAAACCTCTATGCTAATGATAATCTTTATTTGCAGCCACTTCCCAGCACTAGTAACATTACTTCAGCTCCACCTCAGATCATCAGGCATTAGATTTTCACAAGGAGCTCACAGCCTAGATCCCTCACATGTGCAGTTCATGGTAGAGTTCATGCTCTTAGGAGAATCTAATGCCATCGCTGATCTGACAGGAGGCAGAGCTGAGGCAGTAACGCAGCAATGGGGAGAGACTGTAAATACAGATAAAGCTTTGCTCTCTCACCCACCACTCACTTCTTACTACGTGGCTGGTTCCTAAAATGCCACGAACCAGTACTGGTCTGTGGCCCAGGGGTTGGGGACTCCTACTGTAAACATACTTTCTTTTGAAATAAACTTGTCCATTTTGATTTGTATTTCTTGATTCTTAAAAAAGTCATTGTAAGTATTGTTTATTGTGTGCTCACTATGTGCCATGTGTCCTGTTGCTTCTTATTCCGATTCATTTCTCATAGTGTTCTCAGATATATATTTCATATGAATATCCCCAAATACTTCATTTATGAATTCACGGATTTTGCCATTTTTGTTTGCTGATTTCTTCACAACACCTGAACAATCTTATAAGACAAGTACAATGAAACTGTTTTACAGATGAGGAAACAGAAATGGGAATGAGGGGCTTCCTTGGTGGCTCAAACAGTAAAGAATCTGCCTGCCATGCAGGAGACTTGGGTTCGACCCTTTAGTTGGGAAGATCCCCTGGAGAAGGGAATAGCTACTCCAGTATGCTTGCCTGGAGAATTCCATGGATATAGGAACCTGGTGGGCTAGAGTCCATGGGGTCGCAAAGAGTCAGACATGATGAGTGACTAACACACACACACACAATGAAACTCACTTTACAGATGAGGAAACAGAGGGAATGAAAGGTTAAAAAATGCATTCAGTTTTTCACAGCCTTAAATGGTAATGCTGGATTGATTTTAACCTAGATGATTTAACTCCAAAACATGCGTTTTAACCACTGGACTCTATTATCCTCATGACATATGTATCCTTGCTACTCATCATGCTCAACTAACACTATAATTTGTAAAGCAGAGAGGATCTCCATCATGTGAGATGAATAGTAATAGAAGTAAAGTTTTAATTTCCAAATACTCATCCAAATAATTTGTGGGAATTATCCAGTAAGCATGGAGGTAAGTAAGAAATAACCCAAGAGGACTCCTGGCAACTTTTTAGTTTCAGAAAAAACAAAACAGCCGTATTCTTCTCCCCTTCCTGGCATTTTGAGATAATTTTTTTTCTCTTAATCCAGTAAGTCTAAACTGAGGTTTAGTGGTGGCTCAGAGGGTAAAGCGTCTGCCTGCAATGCAGGAGACCTGGGTTCGATCCCTAGGTCAGGAAGAACCTCTGGAGAAGGAAATAGCAACCCACTCCAGTATTCTTGCCTGGAGAATCCTATGGACAGAGGCTACAGTCCACAGGGTCGCAAAGAGTCGGACACGACTGAGCAACTTCACTTTCACTTTCACTTTGAAGTCGCTCAGTCATGTCCCACTCTTTGTGACCCGATGGACTATAGCCTACCAGGCTCCTCCATCCATGGGATTTTCTAGGCAAGAGTACTGGAGTGGGTTGCCATTTCCTCTCTTTTACTGACATTTCTTCTCTATGAAATAATATTAATACTTTCAGGATAGCTGCATAAAAGTGTGAAACCATCTCTGCATTTAACATTAAAGACAAAACATTCCATAATTGTAAAAACTAACTCTTTCACAATCATAAATGAATTAAGATTAAAATAATGAAATAATTTAAGAAAACAGATTTCCAGTCATCATAAACTCTAAGAACAACACAACTCTTTCCAGAGAATTAATTACCAATATAAACTACATACAGAAGAATCACAGCCAAAACTAGCTAATTTTATTACAACAAGAAAAGATCTGTTTTGCCTCATATAGCTAAAAAATAACAAAAAATTAACATATGCAAAATAAAATTTTAGCTAGGTAGAATATTTGTTATATATTTGAAAGAAAACAGGGTTGGCATATGAATTAACATAAAGTATAGTTACAAAGTGATAAAAAAACAAAAAAGTAGGCAATAATATGCAATTTATAGAAGAGCATATGACAGATATGAAACAATGCTGAATCTCTCTAATTGTCAAGAAAATGCAACTTTGAAGTAATTCATATATTACTTTACATATTCAGCACAATGAGACTCAGAATAAGAAAAGAATCATTACAATCTACTTCTGGGTGGCAATGTGAGGACAGGATGTCTACATCTAATCCTGTGGCAATCTAATCCATCACAGCTTTCGAGTACAATATCCATCTATTAAATTTAGAAAGTCATATTCGTCACACTGGGGGCTTCCCAGGTGGCACTAGTGGTAAAGTACCTGCCTGCCAATGTAGGAGATGTAACAGATGCAGGTTTGATCCTTGGGTTGAGAAGATCCCCTGGAGGATGGCATGGCAATCCACTCCAGGAATCTTGCCTGGAGAGTCCCATGAACAGAGGAGCCTGGCAGGGTGCAGTTCATAGGGTTGCACAGAGTAGAACATGACTGGAAGCAACATGGATGCATACACCACATTATAGATAACGGTAAAAACTGGAATAAGCTCTATGAGGGAGAATTTTACAGACTCAACCAAAATGACATATCATTATATAAAACAATTCAATTTCTTCAATTAATATGCTTGCATGTATGCAAAGAAATTTATGAATTATATATGGTTACTTAGAGCAGCACTGCTTGTGACAGCAAAAGACTGGAGGCAACATACATCTATACAACGTACTATTAAGGAGATTTAAAAAATAAAAATAGGAAAATTATTTATAAACAGATATCAAATTATCTCCTGTATTTTCTACTATGTGGAAAAGGCAACTTTTTCAATAGTGTCTAAAAATGCTATCTATGGAGAAGAAGGGGAAAAAAATGTGTGTCCATAGGTTTATATATTGGAAAAATATCTCTGGAAATTTATATAAGAAATTGATAATAGCAGCTACCTCTCTCTAAAGAGGGAGATTGGTTGACTGGGTATAGAGTTAAAAAATACTTTTTCTTCAAGTCATATCATTTGGAAGTTTCATTTTTGAACTATGTAACTTACTACCAATTAAAATTAATAATGATAAGAATATTCAGCATAAGAATGTTAGTGAACTTAGTGCCACAAAACTGTATACTAAAATGTCAAATTTTATTTTATGTATATTTTACCATAATTATATATATATATATATATATATGTATCTGACTATATGTGTGTCCGACTCTTTGCACCCCCATAGACTATAGCTTGCCAGGCTCCTCTGTCCATTTTGCAGGCAGGAATACTGGAGTGGATTGCCATTCCCTTCTCCAGAGGATATTCCTGACTCAGGTACTGAACCTGGGTTTCCTGCATTGCAGGCAGATTCTCTACCATCTGAGCCACGAGGGAAGTCCCCTAGGATGGCTACTAATAAAAACAACCCACAAGATAATGAGTGTTGACTAAGATATGGAAAAACTCGTTTGCTTGCAGCCTTTTCACTCTTGGTGGAAATATAAAATTTTGCAACCACTACAGAAAACAGTATGACAATTCCTCAAAAAACTAAAAAGAAAATTATCATATGATCCAAGAATTCTACTTCTGGATATATACCCAAAAGAGTTGAAAGCAGAGGTTTGAAGAGATATTTGTATATCCACATTTATAGCAGCATTATTCACAATAGGCAAAAGGAGGAAGCAACCCAGGTATCTACCCACAGATGAATGATAAAATATGTGAGATATATATATATATATTTTTTTTTTATTTTTTTACATCATGGGATTATCCCATGTAAAAGAAAAGGAATTCTGACACATGCTGCAACAGAGATGAACGTAGACAATATTATGCTAAGTGAAATAAGTTGGTAACACAAGGACAAATACTCTATGAGTCACCTATATGAGATTCCTAGAGTAGCTAAATTCATAGAGACAGAAAGAATGGTGGCTTCCAGAGACTAGAGGGAAGAAGACTGAGGAGTTGTTTTTTAATGGGTACAGAGTTTCAATATTATTGGGTTGGCCAAAAAGTTCATTCTGGTTTTTCCTATGGACTTCCCAGTTTTTCCTACAGACCAGAACAAACTTTTTGGTAACCCAGTAAAAACCCAACTGTATCATCAGAAAGTATACAAATGTAAATGGCTTAAACACATCAATATTATCAGACTAGATTTTTTTAAAGGTTACTATATGATGCTTCCAAGAAATCATAGATGTAGGAACACAAGAAGTTTAGAAGTAGAAAGATGCAAAAATAAATACCATGCAGATATTAACTAAAAGAAAAATGGCAGTATTTGTACTAAAGATAGAAAGTAGACTTTTAAAACAAGAATAATCACTAGAGATAAAAAGGGACATTTCACAATGATAAAATGGTCTACCCATAAAGACTGTAAATGCTAACTGTGGTTTTATCAGTTGATTTAAAAAACCAGTCAGTTAGTGGTTTTTGAAGCAACTTTTACTTTCTTTATAATACTTTCACATTGTTTGAGGTTTTCACAACGAGCATGGACTATTTAGAAAACCTGAAATAAAACAACAAAGCTACTTTTATGTGGACAAAGAAAAGAATAAAACAATACAAAGATTAAGAGTATTTGTTTTCTAAATTAAAAGTTTAGAAAAATGTGTTGGTTATTAGGCTCTAATGACAACCATAATAATAAAGTATATAGTGATAGGACATTAAAAATAAAATGTAGCACTAATGAGAATCAGGTAGAAAATCTCACACAAAAGTGTTACATAATCTCCTTATTTGTTTATTTAGAGAATTGAAGATAGTCAAATAATTCTGTCTATTTTTTGTAAGAGGATAATTGTACTTATCTTTGCCAACAAAGGTCCCTCTAGTCAAGGCTATGGTTTTTCCAGTGGTCATGTATGGATGTGAGAGTTGGACTGTGATGAAAGCTGAGCGCCAAACAATTGATGCTTTTGAACTGTGGTGTTGGAGAAGACTATTGAGAGTCCCTTGGACTGCAAGGAGATCCAACCAGTCCATTCTGAAGGAGATCAGCCCTGGGATTTCTTTGGAAGGAATGATGCTGAAGCTGAAACTCCAGTACTTTGGCCACCTCATGCGAAGAGTTGACTCATTAGAAAAGACTCTGATGGTGGGAGGGATTGGGGGCAGGAGGAGAAGGGGACGACCCAGGATGAGATGGCTGGATGGCATCACTGACTCGATGGACGTGAGTGTGAGTGAACTCTGGGAGTTGGTGATGGACAGGGAGGCCTGGCGTGCTGCAATTCATGGGGCCGCACAGAGTCGGACACGACTGAGCGACTGAACTGAACTGAACTGAACTGATGTGCCAGGTACTAGTTGGAATTATTACCTATGAGGCTATGCGCTTCCCTGGGGGCTCAGATGATAAAGAATCTGACTGCAATGCAGGAGACTTGGGTTTGATTCCTGGGTCAGGAAGACTCCCTGGAGAAGGGAATGGCAACCCACTCCAGTATTATTGCCTAGAGAATCCCATGGACAGAGGAGCCTGGTGGCCTTCAGCCTATTAGGTTGCAGAGAGTCAAACATGATGAGCAACTAACACTTTCTTTCATAGGTCTCTACCTCCAGTTCTTGACATAGGGCTCCTGAAATCCTTTATAAATTTCTACATGGTAAGAGCACAGGAAACATCTCTTATTCTAATATTTGGTCTTTGACTCCGGTTCCTAACACCCTACTCCTAAATCTCTTGGAGTTTCCTAAGTGATAGGAATGTCTTTTGTTCTAGTGAGGTGACTTTGAATGGGCTCCTAAATGGCTCCTGAGTTGGGGCTGGTCACCAGAAAGACCATGATTAGAAGCCTGGAATTTTCAGTCCCATCTCTCATTTTCTAGAAAAGGGAGAGGGGCTAAAACTAGAGTTAATACGTGATCATACCTACATGAGGATGCTTCCATAAAATCCCAATAGTGTGGGGTTCAGAGTGCTTTCAGATGGTGAACACATCCATCCACTTGGAGAGTGATACACTGTAACTCCAGAGAGACAGAAGCTCCTGCTCTCAGAACCTTCCCAGACCATGATATATGAATCTTTTCACCTGGAGGTTTGTCTGTATGCTTTATCATACCCTTTAAAAAACTGGTTCATGTAAATGTTTCCCTGAGTTCTATAAGCTATTCTAGCAAATAACTGAATTCAAAGGGAGTACGTCTTGGGATCCACCAATGTGTAGCTTAGTCAGACAGAAAGTGTGAAAGTGAAAGTCGCTCAGTTGTGTCCAACTCTTTGCGACCCCGTGGACTATATGGTCCATGGAATTCTCCACACCAAAATACTGGACTGGGTAGCCTTTTGTCAGACAGAAGTTGTAGATAACTTCTAGGACCTACTACTTGCAGTTCTCATCTAAAGTGTGCGTGTCAGGGGGCAGTCTTTGAGAGTGAGTCCTTCACCTGTGGGATCTGATAGTATCTTCAGGTAAATGGTGTCACAATTAACTTAAATTATGACACCCAGATGGTATCACATAAAATTGTTTGCTGTGGGAAAAAAATCCTCATACATTGGCGTCAGAAGTATTGTGAGTGTGATAGTAGTAGAAGAGATGCAGGAGGTCTGGTTTTTCCCAACCCAGAGGGATATAAAATATTTGTCAGCCTATTGTGGAAAAGCATCTGTGAGATTACTAAATGAATAATAATGAGTGTTTATATTTGATAGAATTACCCAATAATAAAGATTACCTTCTGTTCAGTTCAGTGGCTCAGTTGTGTCCAACTCTTTGCGACCCCATGAATTGCAGCACGCCAGGCCTCCCTGTCCATCACCAACCAAACTCATGTCCATCAAGTCGGTGATGCCATCCAGCCATCTCATCCTCTGTCATCCCCTTCTCCTCCTGCCCCCAATCCCTCCCAGCATCAGTCTTTTCCAGTGAGTCAACTCTTCCCATGAGGTGGCCAAAGTATTGGAGTTCAGCTTTAGCATCAGTCCTTCCAATGAACACCCAGGACTGATCTCCTTTAGAATGGACTGGTTGGATCTCCTTGCAGTCCATGGGACTCTCAAGAGTCTTCTCCAACATCACAGTTCAAAAGCATCAATTCTTCAGCGCTCAGCTTTCCTCACAGTCCAACTCTCACATCCATACATGACCACTGGAAAAACCATAGCCTTGACTAGACGGACCTTTGTTGGCAAAGTAATGTCTCTGCTTTTGAATATGCTATCTAGGTTGGTCATAACTTTCCTTCCAAGGAGTAAGTGTCTTTTAATTTCATGGCTGCAATCACCATCAACAGTGATTTTGGAATCCCCCAAATAAAGTCTGCCACTGTTCCATTGTTTCCCCTTCTATTTGCCATGAAGTGATGGGACCGGATGCCATGATTTTAGTTTCCTGAATGTTGAGCTTTAAGCTAACTTTTTCACTCTCCTCTTTCACTTTCATCAAGAGGTTTTTCAGTTTTTCTTCACTTTCTGCCATACGGGTGGTATCATCTGCATATCTGAGGTTATTAATATTTCTCCAATCTTGATTCCAGCTTGTGCATCTTCCAGCCCACTGTTTCTCATGATGTACTCTGCATATAAATTAAATAAGCAGGGTGACAATATACAGCCTTGACATATTCCTTTTCCTATTTGGAACCAGTCTGTTGTTCCATGTCCAGTTCTAACTGTTGCTTCCTGACCTGCATATAGGTTTCTCAAGAGGCAGGTCAGGTGGTCTGGTATTCCCATCTCTATATTAATTGAATTAGCTCTTCTAATTATGGGAAGTTTTAAGGGAAGATTCCCTGGAGGAGGGCGTGGCAACCCACTCTAGTATTCTTGCCTGGAGAATTCCATTGACAGAGGAGTCAAGGAGGCTGCAATCCATAGAGTCGCACAGAGTCGGACCTGCCTGAAGAGACATAGGACCATGCACGCAAGGTGTCTTTAAATGAATTATATTCTGAGATTAAGTGAATCTGAGTGAATAAAATAAAACTACATCAAGATAAATCTGAAAAATACAATTCTATTATTGGGATTCACATAGGAAGGTGATAAGGTAGAGAACAAGGCATTATATTGGAAATGATTGGTACATCCATCTGACTGTCGAAATTGGATTATCTCCATTAGAGCTCCCAATGACTGACTAATTGTGATATCCAAAAGCTTTTCCCCCCTCAGTTGTCTTCTTCTGAACACTTTTCAGCACCACTTAATACAGTTAACCCTTTTGATTCTCTCTGCTTCTTTGGTTCCTTTAAAACAAAACAGAAACATCTGAAGTCAGTTTTTCTCTTATTTTTGACTAGAGCACAGTTTTTGTTGCCAATTCTTCTTCCTCTATGCAGAAATTTGACAACTTAATATGGATGACCCTAGGAACTGTACTGGAGCAATATTTCTTGTTCCCTCTGTATGTTTTCTGCCTGCCTAGTCAAGGTGGCTTCAACCAGTATCCCTACTCAGATAAATTCCAAAGAAAGGCAATGTCAAAGAATGCTCAAACTACCTCACAGTTACACACATCTCACATGCTAGTAAAGTAATGCTCAAAATTCTCCAAGCCAGGCTTCAACAGTACATGAACGGTGAATTTGCAGATGTACAAGCTGGATTTAGAAAAGGCAGAGGAACCAGAGATCAAATTGCCAACATCCGCTGGATCATTGAAAAATCAAGAGTTTCAGAAAAATATCTATTTCTGCTTTATTGACTATGCCAAAGCCTTTGACTGTGTGGATCACAATAAACTGCAAAATTATGAAAGAGATGGGAATACCAGACCACCTGACCTGTCTCCTGAGAAACCTATATACAGGTCAGGAAGCAACAGTTAGAACTGGACATGGAACAACAGACTGGTTCCAAATAGGAAAAGGAGTACATCAAGGCTATATATTGTCACCCTGCTTATTTAACATATATGCAGAGTACATCATGAGAAACGCTGGGCTGGATGAAGCACAAGCTGGAATCAAGATTGCCAGGAGAAGTATCAACAACCTCAGATATGTAGATGACACCATCCCTATGGCAAAAAGTGAAGAAGAACTAAAGAGCCTCTTGATGAAAGTGAAAGTGGAGAGTGAAAAAGTTGGCTTTAACTCAACATTCAGAAAACTAAGAACATGGCATCTGGACCCATCATTTCATGGCAAATAAGTGGGGAAACAGTGGAAACAGTGACAGACTTTATTGTTTTGGGCTCCAAAATCACTACAGATGGTGACTGCAGCCATGAAATTAAAAGACGCTTGCTCCTTGGAAGGAAAGCTATGACCAACCTAGACAGCATATTAAAAAGTAGAGACAAAAATAAATAAATAAACAAATAAATAAAAGTAGAGACATTACTTTGCCAACAAAGGTCTGTCTAGTCAAAGCTATGGTTTTTCCAGTGGTCATGTATGGATGTGAAAGTTGGACTATAAAGAAAGCTGAGTGCCAAAGAATTGATGGTTTTGAACTGTGGTATTGGAGGATTCTTGAGAGTCCCTTGGGCTGCAAGGAGATCCAACCAGTCCATTCTAAAGGAAATCAGTCCTGCATATTCATTGGAAGGAATGATGCTGATGCTGAAACGCCAATACTTTGGCCACCTAATGCAAACAGCTGACTCATTTGAAAAGACCCTGATGCTGGGAAGGAGTGAAGGTGGGAGGAGAAGGAGAAGACAGGACGAGATGGTTGGATGGCACCACCGACTCAGTGGACATGAATTTGAGTAAACTCCAGATGTTGACGATGCACAGGGAGGCCCGCTGGGCTGCAGTCCATGGGGTTGCAGAGTCAGACACGACTGGGCAAGTGAATTGAACTTAGGAACTATACTGGAGCAATGTTTCCTTTTCACTCTGTATGTTTTCTGCCTGATCAAATTCTGGTGTGTTCAACCAGTATCCCTACTCAGGTAAATCAAGTCAATGTCTTCTAGTTCTGGAGCTCTAGTTCTGCATTTCCACTGACCCTATAATATTCCTAGTTTATTATGCTAGAGGCACATGAATTTCAGATTAAAATTAAAGTTACCTTAAAGAGGATTTTAAAAAGGATTTTAACATCCTTTACTAAAAGTAAACTGTGCTCTTTTTAAAAATATATTTATTTTTCTGGCTGTGTAGTTCTTATCTGGGGCACGTGTAATTTTCATTGCAGTACAATGACTCTAGTTGTGGCTTACGAGCTTAGTTGTTCTGTGACATGTGGAATCTTAGTTCCTGACCAGGGATGGAACCTGAGTGCCATGCACTGAGAGGTGGATTCTCAACCACTAGACCACCAATAAAGTCTCTGCTCTTTTTTTAATCGTCCAGATCTTATACAATGGGATTACTCTTCTTCCAAACCAGGTTCCTATAGAATCCACAGAAAAAGATATTTCTTTCATCAAAATCTTCCTACTGCAGCCACATAGTTTGGCTCCTAAAATTTCCCCCCTGGGATATTCCAAGCATCAGTTTCTTTGTGTACAGACTCTCTCTCAACAGTATAGCAGATGTTTTTCCCCTTGTAAGTTCCTCAATATCTTCAAAGTTATGGTCTTCTTCATTTCTTTTTGAGTTAAATTTGATATTGACTATTACAAATGTATTTCTAAACATATTTTCACAATATTCTCTCCTTTAGTACCAAGATAGCCTAACTGAACTGCTGGGAGCCAACGTGAGGAACTCTGCCCGTGGCAAAGGTCATGAGGAAGGAGGCTCAGCATTACGCAAAGGCGGGATCGAGCCTCAGGAGACCCCCTGTTCCCAAGCATCTACCCCCAAAACCAGAGTCTGCCTACTTTACTGTTTTATGCTCTCACCTACACCTCTGACTTTATGGGGGGCTGACCCCCACCACCTCTTTCAGAGAAGGAGTTAACTTAAAGTTCCAAGTTAATAAAAATTCCTGGGCGTGACAAGAGTGTTTCAACCTACAAACTTCTCTGAATGTTCTCTAGCCTGCCTGAGCAGTTTCATCCAGCCACACATGATTGTTTACAGCCTCCCAACTGTGACAGGCATGAGATGCTTTAAAACTTTATAAATACAGACTCTTTTGAGAAGTTAGAAAATTATTAGTATAGTATAGTGGGTTGATTAGAAATTATATTAGTGAAGGGTTTTTCATTTGTTGAGCCAATATTTGCTGCTAAATCTCCATGCTCCCTGCCCTTATAATGAATATAACTAGCATATAGGAGAAATAAGTATTAACCTTTAAGATTAATCACGTTAAACCTTAGGCTAAGTAAATTCCTTTCTTAATTGTAACCCACTACACCCTCACCATATAGGAATGCAACTTTATCTGGTACCTTCAGAGGGTGGTGCCTGGTTTAAGAAAAAATCACCCCTGGAAAAAATAAGTTTTCTCGTTGACTGACCATTATGAGAAAGGGCCATAAAATGTCAGCAGGCCTCATGGCCAGAAGATGATGTAAAACCCCTAAGACCTTTGTATACTTTTATATGAAGCACCTGATTTTGACAAGGGGCAGGTCTGCTGACCCCACGTGACTCTGTATTCATCCCTATGTATAACAAAAAGTATGTAAGCAAACCTGCAAATAAAGAAAACAGATCAGTTTCTGGAAAGACTGATTCCCCTGTGTCGTTTCTTTCTTGTTCTCCGTTTTTCTGGCTGAATTCCCATCTGCAGCATGGGTACTCGCCAAGCCTGCTAAGTTTGCCTGGGCTTCTAAAATCTGACCGGGGAGACCTCAATGTCTCCTCTCCTTCGGGAGAACGGAAAGACGCCTGTGGCCTATGTAGGTTGTGCAAATTCCTTGTCTTGGAGTTTTATTGGCATTTCATGTAAACCAAGTTATTCAGCATCTTTTTCTCCACTAATTTTCCTACTACACTATTCTTTTCTAATCTCTCTTTATATCTGTAATTAAATAAGTTTTTTTCTAGGACGTCGATTCCGTCTCCCCTTCGAATTACCCTGGATCCACCGGGGCTGGACCACGGCACTGAACTACTTTAAAAAGGACCTGAAAAAATATATACATATATATGTATATATAACTGAATCATTTTGCTGAAATGAACAGAATATTGTAAATCAACTATGCTTATTTTAAATTTTTTTTTTAATTTTGAAGGTTCTTTCCTTTCTACCATTTTATAGTGTAAGCTTGTATCTATGATAAATAGTCAAAATTAATAAACCAAATACATTAAGGACTAATACTTTACATTATAATGATGTTTTTCATTTCTACTGAGGCATTCTTAGCATTTTTTCAAAATAAATGGCTCAAATTGTATAAATATTTGATAGCATTTAAATATAAGGTGTTTACCATCCATGATTTGCCATTTATAAAGACTTAAAATAGATTGAAAAAGAAGAAACTACTGTTGGTTTACATAATTATTTAGGAATCTTTACTGTTAAGAAATTAAAATACAATTTTAAACATTATTTGTAATTATAGAAATTTCTACTATATGATTTTAAATATAAAAATATTTATGGACAATTTCTAAAATATTTTGATTGCAAATACTGATATCATTTCTTATATATGTATCTTTGCAAATATATTTTAATCACCATTAAAACTATCTGTTGAATTAAGAACTTTATTAATTTTATCTTAAAATATATGTATATTATGTTGTGTTGTTTTTCAGTCACTAAGTTGTGTCTGATTCTTTGTGATCCCATGAACTGAAGCACACAAGATTTCCTTGTACTTCACTATCTCCCATATGTATATGTATGTCTCTAAAGGTATCAATGTGATATATGTGTAATTTTAGCATATAAAATCAATCTTACTTGCAATCTTTGTTCCTTAATCCATATCAGTGAAAGCATTGATGTAAATGCTTTCTAAAATCCTTTTAGCTTTAACATTTTCTGATTCTACTACAATCTTCAAGATACATTTGAGGAGAAAGAATCACCTCCATACATTTTCATTTGGAACAATGAGACTTTCAAAGATTCTTCTTGCCATTGAAATAATCTTATTTACTCCTTCTCACATTCCTTGTCTTTATCATTGAACCTCCTATTTCATTTCTTGCACATGTCAGTGAGTTCTAATAAGTGGAAAGCTCCTGCCTTGTGCCTGGATTTTATTTGATATAACCTTGAAATTTTGAAATGTAACCTTCAGAACTGAATGTAATTTCACTCTAGTTCTTAAAAGCATGATTATAATATAATTTCTATTAATGATTAAGAGAGGAATTCACACATTTATATAGTGGTTAAAATGTCATAAGACAAAGGTAGCTCTTATTCTTTACAAAGGAATAGACTGTTGAATTAGGGTGCTGAAAAGAAGACCTCAGAGAGAATACAAGATCATATCATTATTATTGACAGAAAACTAGTTTCCTGAAATCCATAGTTGTAATTTTTCTTCCTAGCTATTTTTGTGATGTCATATACTTAACAAAAATAATACTAAGTATAAATTTAAAATTATAAGACTATTTGGTCATTATAGAGTAAAATTCCCAAAATACTATTTAATTCTATATACTTAGTCATAGTAAAATAACATAGTATCTACTTGCTAGTTATTCCTGTCTCTGCAGACTTCTAGGTTGTGACCACTTTGACTTGCATTTTTTCATGTAGCGGGCTCCTTTAAAAAAAAAGAAAATGTAAAAAATTTTGATTAACTGTTCTTATAAATTGACAGATGCATCCAAATAAACATAAAAAGCAAGATTGGGTGGTGAAGAGCATAATCAGATGCTTTTCTAATTGTCAGGTTACACATCCTATTAGTATATATACATAGACACTACCACTTTAGATGCTGTGACTATCTACATTCAGTGGGGAACAAAAAGATGATACTATTCTTCAATATTCCCCCTTAAAGTAACACTTCTGTAGGCAATGGCACCCCACTCCAGTACTCTTGCATGGAAAATCCCATGGATGGAGGAGCGTGGAAGGCTGCAGTCCATGGTATCGCTGAGGGTCGGACACGACTGAGCGACTTCACTTTCACTTTTTACTTTCATGCATTGGAGAAGGAAATGGCAATCCACTCCAGTGTTCTTGCCTGGAGAATCCCAGGGACAGGGGAGCCTGCTGGGCTGCTGTCTATGGGGTCGCACAGAGTCGGACACTACTGAAGTGACTTAGCAGCAGCAGCTTCAAGAAAAATTATTTATATAAGCATCTTACTCTTTGCCTATTTTATGTCTAGTAAGTAAATAATAAATCTCTTCTTGAAATTAGGACTGTAAAGGATATTCTAGGAAATATTAACTATTGTGAAAATACATAAACAGCAGTCAAAATGTTGGAGATTATATTTATTTAATTGATGTAATTCTTTCTGTCTATAAAATGTACAATCATATAATAAAGTTTAGCAAACCATGTGTTTAGCCTGAAGTAATTTTCTGATTATAAATGCATTATTAAAATAAAATAAATTAACAAATTCTGTAGTTATAATTATTGTCAATAATTTTAACTTGTATATGAAAATTAAAAGTGATTTACATATGACCATTATAGTGTTACACTATGAAATCCATACAGTCTGCAATATATTATCTTGAATTTTATAGAAAGACAAATATACAGTCTGATTAAATACTATTTAATACAGTCTAGGCCTATATATTTGAAAACTTGAATCATCTATTTTAACTTTTTGATCTGTAAAATGGCAATAATAACTAAACTTTTGTTGTTTAGTCACTAAATTGTGTTTGATTCTTTTGCAACCCCATGAACTGTATAGCCCACAAGTCTCTTCTGTCAATGTGATATCGCAGGCAAGAATACTGAGTTAGCATTTCCTTCTCCAGGGGATCTTTCCAAACCAGAGATTGAACCTGTGTCTCCTGCTTGGCAGGCAGATTCTTTACTATTGAGCCACCTGGGAACCTCAATAATTAACCTTATTGTAGTGAAAGTCGCTCAGTTGTGTCCAACTCTTTGTGACCCCATAATTGAGCCTGTCAGGCTCCTCTGTCCATGGAATTCTCCAGGCAAGAATATTAGAGTGGGTAGCAATTCCCTTCTCCAGGGGATGTTCCCAATCCAGGAATCAGACTCAGGTCTCCCACATTGCAGGAAGATTCTTTACTGTCTGAGCCACCAGGAAAGCCCTTAACTAACCCTACGTGGCCCATAAATCTTTTTTTAAAAAAATTGTATAAATTCTTAATAGTTAAGCACTCTCCTTAGGAGAAATGTACTTGTTATTATTTTCTTTTATTATAGTGAGTAAAATTATAAGCTCAAAATTTACTACTCAAGTATCCAAGAAAGTGATATATACTTAAAAATAAATTTATTATATTCTTGTTTTCAGTTATCTTGTTGCTACTTGTTGAAGACAAAAATTGCTGCTCCACTTTCAGGCAGATTCATCATTCACTATAATGAGAGAAATATATGTCTTAACATATCTATATATAGAACAATAAATTCTATTATTATAACTATATTATAGTGTTATAAAAATGATACTCTACTATAGTACAATATACATACTATTATATCAATTATAATATTATAATTATTATATATTAATATGATTGGGCCAAAAGAAGGTTGAGTGCCAAAGAATTGATGTTTTCTAACTGTGGTGCTGGAGAAGACTCTTGAGAGTCCCTTGGACTGCAAGGAGATCAGACTAGTCAGTCGTAAAGGAAATCAACCCTCAATATTCATTGGAAGGATTGACGCTGAAGCAGAAGCTCCAATACTTTGGCTACCTGATGCATAGAGCTGACTCATTGGAAAAGGTCTTCATACTGGGAAAGATAGAGGGCAGGAAGAGAATGGCACAACAGAGGATGAGATAATTGGATGGCATCACTAACTCAATGGACATGAGTTTGAGCAAACTCTGGGAGATAGTGAAGGACAGGGAAACATGGTGTTCTGCAGTCCATGGGGGTCACAAAGAGCTGGACACGACTTAGCAACTGAACAATAACAACAATATATAGTTATGTTGGGCTTCCTTGGTGGCTCAGTGGTAAAGAATCTGCCTGCCACTACAGGAGATGAGCATTCATTCTTCCTGGGTCAGGAAGATCTTCTGGAGAAGGAAATGGCAACCCACTCCAGTATTCTTGCCTAGGAAATCCCATGGACAAAGGAGTCTAGTGGGCTACAGTCCATGAGAGCTCAAGGGTCAGACATGACTTAGTGACTAAAGAACAACAACAAGAAGATAGACTTGCTTTTGTTCTCTGCAAATCACTGGAACTGAGTCAGGCCATAGCTGGTGTAAATACACACTTGTCAGAAAAGTTTGTAGGATATTAGGAAGATACATATTGTTAAATACAATACTTTGATTTTGCAAGAGACCTAGTATTCTTGGTTACAAGTAAATCTCTTTTTTTTTTTTGTCACCACACATTTTGGGGGGGGGGGTAACATCATGTTTTTAAGGCCAATGTTGAAGTGCAAGAAAAAGAACATTTGATGATGCTAGAGACCAGCATACCAGTCTTAATGATTTCTTTTTGACAAATAAAATAAGATGTTAAAAAATAAATTTTCTAGTTTTTCTTTTCTTTTCTTTCTTCTTTTTTTTTTTTTTTTTTAGTGCTATCACTGTCCTGGTTGGTCCAGCATACCCTTAGTTAAGTGCCTGAGCCTCTGGGTTAAAGTGATTTTAAAAGACTTAGTGGGTTATATGTGGAAATATTGTATGAAAGCTTTTTGAAAAGTTCCTTGTTTTGGGCTAAACTCCTGTTGTGTATTCCTGGCTCCCAGGTTTTAGTCAACATTCTTGAAATATAACCTCATTTAGTGCCTTTCAGTTCAGTTCAGTTCACTCAGTCGTGTCTGACTCTGCGACCCCAGGAATCGCAGCACGCCAGGCCTCCCTGTCCATCACCAACTCCCAGAGTTCACTCAGACTCACGTCCATCGAGTCCGTGATGCCATCCAGCCATCTCAACCTCTGTCATCCCCTTCTCCTCCTGCCCCCAATCCCTCCCACCATCAGAGTCTTTTCCAATGAGTCAACTCTTCACATGAGGTGGCCAAAGTATTGGAGTTTCAGCTTTAGCATCAGTCCTTCCAAAGAACACCCAGGGCTGATCTCCTTCAGAATGGACTGGTTGGATCTCCTTGCAGTCCAAGGGACTCTCAAGAGTCTTCTCCAACACCACAGTTCAAAAGCATCAATTCTTCGGTGCTCAGCCTTCTTCACAGTCCAACTTTCATATCCATACATGACCACTGGAAAAACCATAGCCGTGACTAGATGGACCTTAGTCAGCAAAGTAATGTCTCTGCTTTTGAATATACTGTCTAGGTTGGTCATAACTTTTCTTCCAAGGAGTAAGCGTCTTTTAATTTCATGGCTGCAATCACCATCTGCAGTGATTTGGGAGCCCCCCAAAATAAAGTCTGACACTGTTTCCACTGTTTCCCCAGCTATTTCCCATGAAGTGATGGGACCGGATGCCATGATCTTCGTTTTCTGAATGTTGAGCTTTAAGTCAACTTTTTCACTCTCCACTTTCACTTTCATCAAGAGGCTTTTTAGTTCCTCTTCACTTTCTGCCTTATTTGTATTTAAATGATGAGACTAAGAGAAGATAAAAAAACATTCATTGTGTGCATTAGGTGGATGATAATTATCACTTGCTTGTGCTCCTTATTTCATAGCCTTTTTCTTCCTGCACTTTCAGTATTTTTCAATGGCCTGAGTTGCATTCAGCTGCCTCTTTTTCCTGCTACTCAAAAGTAAAAGTACACAGAAAAAGTCCTTAAGGTACAAGTTCTTACTTAAAGTATGGTCTCCTGGGGATAAGACCTTGTTCAGTTACGTGTCTAATCAGTGTTTATCACCCTGTAGACACTGCAATATTTAACAAGTGTGGATAGGGCACTTAAGTTGTGACTGAACAATAAATAGACCAGACCTGGATGCCAAGCACTACAACTCCCAGCTTCACATTTCAATTATATTTAAATGAGAATGCTTTTTTTTTTTTTTATTTTTAATTTTTACTTTACAATTCTGTATTGGTTTTGGCATAGATTGACATAATCCACCACAGGTGTACATGCGTTCCCAAACATGAACCCCCCTCCCACCCCCCTCCCCACAACATGTCTCTGGGTCATCCCTGCGCGTCAGCCCCAAGCGTGTCATATCCTGCATCAGACATAGACTGGCATTTCGATTCTTACATGTTATTATACATGTTTCAATGCCATTCTCTCAAATCATCACACCCTCTCCCTCTCCCTCTGAGTCCAAAAGTCTGCTATACACATCTGTGTCTTTTTTGCTGTCCTGCATACAGGGTCATCACTGCCATCTTCCTAAATTCCATATATATGTGTTAGTATACTGTATTGGTGTTTTTCTTTCTGGCTCATGAAATTGTTTAAATGTTCATTAAAATTAACCTTTCAAATTCACAGTGCCAGTGGGCACTCCTGATAACACTAAAGTTTGAGATTTAGGTTTCCAACCACTACTGCATAAATGAAAAATTCAGGAGGGTTGAAATGTCAAGAATGCTTTGAAATAAACAACTTTAACTCTAACTCAAGGTTCATGTTCTCTTACTGTTTTGTGATGTGGTTACTAATAATCATTTAATGCAATAATGTTCTTGGATCTAAAGAAGAACAGGCGGCATATCAAATAAATTCAATAATTGTAACCCAAGAAAGAATTATAGTAGAGAATATTGAAGGAAAGTTACATGGCTCAAAATAGCCTGGAGTTAAAATGCCCCCTCCAGGTCTTCCCCACCATTCTATGCAAAACAAAGAACTCACTCACCAAAAGAAAAAAAAAAAAAGGATATTAAGGTTGATTATGCCCAGTTCCCAGCTGGGCCAGCCTCTGGTCATCTCCAGAATTCCCTGCCCTAGCCATTTAAGAGATAACTACTCCGAACAACCCTGGAGAAGAACAGGCCCCCTTAAGACAGTAGCTTTCCTCATATATGCCTATATATACTTACTCTTTTCTTGGGTTAGTGCAGCAGCTCACTAATCTGACTGCTGCCCCTTCTCGCTTCTGGCCTCATTAAAGGTGTCTGTTCCTGTAAAGTGCCAGTCTCCTTCTTTTTCAGAACCTCGCTTTCTCTAACTCCCTTACCCTACAAATATTGTATGTTTACTTGAATTATAAGCTTGAGAGACAATTTAAATAGCCACAGTCCATTCAGTATTTGGGGAAGAATTTCACCACAGCTGTCCTTAGCAAGTGAGAATCTACTGCATTTTAAATGTCACCAATGTCTTCAGAAAATTCATTAAGATGTATTGTTACATTTGGCAGGTTTCAACCTATGATAATTAGAGTAAGAGGTTTTCCAGAAAGCATGAGGCTATACACTCAACACTTGATTTGTGAGATTTACGTGGGGCAAAGGATGTCTTAGCAGTAGCACTGCAAATCACTTGAATTTAAAGGCAAAGCTTTGAAGTCCAGATATGAAGCCTTTTCAGAAACCAGAGGTCAATTCAGAATTCTTTATGCAAGAGTAAGGCCTATGCGGGTTCTGGGATAAATTATGAATAAGCCCCTACCAGAGCTTATCACTGAAGGGCAATGACCCAAAACATGTAAATATAATCTAAGATGTGATATGACAGAAGTGTGCACATTGTACTGGGGAGCCTGGAGGAAGGGCACTCAGCATAATCTAGGATTCATGGAAATTCTGATGCAGTGATCAGTCAGTGCCTTGGATGTCCCCAAGCATTTTATACATTTTATTAAATTTTAATTGAAGATCAGTCAATAAGCCCAAAATTTCTTAAGTTTCTTCTATGCATTTGTTTTACCTTAAGCCCAGTAAAAAACAGAAAAAAAGTGGCGGAGTCTCATGAATCACTATAAGGTGTTCATTTATTGTTCCTTTTTCATTCACTCCCCTCTCCAAATCCTTGCAATTCTACAGGGATGGAGAGGAGTACACATGTATAGAACTGCTCTATCTGAGTAGTGGGGCCAAGAGAAGGAAGCCCTGCGGCTTTACACAAGACTCTGGGCTATCCTTTCTGCCTCTTTCTGCATTAAGTCTCTCGTCTTGACCTTTTTTTTTTTTTTTTAGAACATATTCTCTCAACCATTAGCTTAAGAAATGCAACTTCAAGTCTTGCTTCATATATCCACATATTTGCATGCATCAATAATTTTCCTTATTTTATCACAGATAGTAATTCATACACAATAGCAACATTTTTGAAGCATTTCTTTTTTTTTTTTGATGTTTTAAAGTTTTTATTAACACAGTTGGATTAATATCTACCATATTTGTTAATTTTTTCAGGTCATTACCCTTTTCTTTTGTCCCTATTTTTGTCTTCCATTGGTTTTCTTCCATTTGTGGTTTTCTGTGATTATTTTATATGATTTGATTTTCTGTCCTTTTCTTAGCATGTCAGTTATACTTAAAATTTTACTGTTTTTTAATTAATTTATTTTTTAATTGGAGGATAATTGCTTTACAGAGTTTTGTTGTTTTCTGAACCATTTCTAAAGCAGAAGTGAGGTCATAAAACCAAGATAGACCCTTAGAAAGTAGATCTTTCCATAAAACAACTCCCTATCATAGAGATTACTTTTTAAATTTTATAATGATCCTGTTAGGTATGTATTATTATTCTATTTTCTTAAATGAAGAAACTGACTTCAGAATCAGTTCATTATTGTAGCTGTTCATTCATTCACTGAACAAGTGATGAGCTTCTACTTGCCAGGCTTTATGGTACCAGAGACACATCTTGCCATCAAAGACCCCACAATCTTAGTAGAAAAAAAGTTGTATGTTCATCACACCATTTTAATTCCCTGAATAGCAAAAAGGCTGGATTTCTCTGCCTCCTACCTCATACTACAGCAGTACTGGGGCCATATGATTGAGTTTTGGCCAGTGGTAGGTAAAAGTGCCTGTGTGTGTGCTAAGTTGCTTCAGTCATATCTGACTCTTTGCGATCCTATGGAGAGTAGCCCTCCAGGCGCCTCTGTTCATGGGATTCTCCATGCAAGTATACTGGAGTGGGTTGCCATGCCCTCCTCCTTCAGGGGATTTTCCCGATCCAGGGATCAAACCCACATCTCTTATGTTTCCTGCTTTGATAACTGGGTTTTTTTTTTTTTTACCACTAGTGCCACTGATTAAAAGTAATAGAAGCCATTTCTTGGCCTGGCCCTGGAAAGAATCTTCACATTTGATCTTTTGGTTCTCTCCTGGATGGGCTGCACAAGCTCAATTAACATAGCTATTATATTAGGGAGTAGTGCTTCTTAATTTGTGTAGAACTGTGACATGAGGAATAAATAAACTTTGATTGTGTGAAACAATATTTGAGGTTTAATTTGATACCATAGATAGCCTATTTTTTCTTTCTTGTCTAATACAAAATTTCATGAGGGAGACAGTCATTAAACAATTGAATAACAAAAACAAAATTGCCTGGAAGGGAATAAAATGAGTATTTTGAACTGGAATAACAAAGGAAACATTTTGTAATAGATTGGATCATGGTTCAGAAATATTCCCTTCCCAATCCCCATGTTTCCAACGGTACCACTGATGTTGGGTTTGGCTCTGTGACTTGCTTTGGCCAACAAAAGAGGAGGAAATAATAATGGACCAGTTCCCTGGCAGCTCAGCTGGTAAAGAATCTGCCTGCAATGCAGAGACCCCTGTTTGATTCCTGGGTCAGGAAGATCCCCTGGAGAAGAGATAGGCTACCCACTCCAGTATTCTTGGGCTTCCTTGGTGGTTCAGCTGGTGAAGAATCCACCTGCAATACAGGATACCTGGGTTTGAAGATACCCTGGAGAAGGGAAAGGTTACCCACTCCAGTATTCTGGCCTGGAGAATTCCATGGATTGTATAGTCCATAGGGTCACAAAAGAGTTGGACACAACCAAGTGACAGTCCCCACTTTGAGTCCAGGTCTTAAAAGACCTTGTGTGTTTCTCTTCATACTGTTACACCTGCACCATGGGTAAAGGTTGTGAAATTGAATATATACAGATTAGCCTACTGGTCCTAGGAAAAAAATGAGAGATAAATGAAGCAGATACCTTAAAGTAATAACTTCATCACTGGTTTCTTGGACTCTTAACTTTAGCTACCTCCAATTTTATAATATAATCTAGAGATAACTTCCTAAAACATTTCACCATATATGTTTTACTCAGGAGAGCTAAGAATGAAGAAAAGAACTAACATTTACTGAGTGCATGTGCTATTCCAAACATTATCCTAGGTAATTAGAGACGATATTTCTTTCAGATTGGGTTCCCCTGGAAGGAGACTGCCTAATACAAAGATTTGAGAATAAATACTTTATTTGGGAGGCAACCTTAGAAAGCACCAGTAGAAAAGAAGTGAAACAGGGAAGAGACAGAAGCCAGCAATCAGTACATAATGGAGCGATTGCCACTCTGGGCAACAAAGGCTCATCCATGTGGAATATACCTCAGGTGAGCCATCAGAGGGTGAGAAACGTGGACTATTTATTCTCCAGCTCTCATCTGTGAATGACTAAAGGCTACACCTGGAGCCATTAATCCCTCTGTACTTCCCAGCCTCACTGGACACAAACGGAAAGGAAGGTTTCAATAAAATTTAACAGTGTTTGCACTTAGATGCCGTGAGCACATGCGTATGTGCATGCTCACTCGCTTCAGTCATGTCTGACTCTCTGCAACGCTATGGACTACAGCCTGCCAGGCTCTCCTGTCCATGGGAATCTCCAAGGTAAGAATACTGGACTGGATTGCCACACCCTCCTCCAGCCATGAGTACACAGTAGAATGTCAATATTCAGGAGGGCTGAGGGCGGCTCCCAACAGCTACAGAACAGAACCTTTTTTTTTTTTTCATTTATTCCTTGTAAATATTACCACTTTAGAGAGGTTTTCCCTGATCATTGAAAGACACATACCCCAGTTTACTATCACTTGTTCCTGTCCTTCTGAGCCCTTATCACAATTGTTCACTATTACTTTGCTTCTTTTCTTGTATTTCTATATTTGTTTCTAGACTGTGAACATAATGAAGCCAAGAACCAAGTTTATTTCATTCAACACCACCTACTACAAAGTAGGAGCCCAATATTTGCTGAATCAATTATTGAATGACAGTGCTAGTAGTGTAATCTTTACTGGATAGGAACATAAAGATCATAGTGGTGGTGACAGAATTCCAATCCAGGAAGGGATGACCTAAAATCCCATACTCTTTAACACACTGTGATAATGATATCATGCTGTTTTCCTATTTCCTGCCTCAGAAAACTCAATTATTTCCTATTTCCTACATCATTAAATCTAAATTCTGCATAACTTCCAATTCCTTCTATAACCTAGCTAGTAAGTGCATCTTAAAAAGATCAGGGCACAAACACACTATAGAATGAATGAAATGATGCTTAAAACCATGTGTAAAAATGACTTGCAGGTTGCTTATTGTCAAAAATTAGTGTCGAATGAGAAAAGAACCTTATGTGGCTTCTAAAAAGTCCAAAGTAAAAGGCTAAATGAATATAAATGTAATTTCTAGAGCAGTCAGAGGGGTGGGTGTTAATGATGGTGCACTTAAGACCATTTCTGAGGCCAAAAATGACTGGAACTCAGACAAACAGATGACAGGACAGCACAATTCCTTTTATCCATGGATGATGAGTGATTTTGCTATAGATGTTGGACTTGAACAAAAAACACTCTACCACACAAGCAACATGGAACTAGGAAAAATGAGGTAGGAAACAAGAGAGCAAGAAAACAATGTATTTCTACTTATATTTGCTAAGAATATGTAGATTCTTTCATTTACATTATTTCATTTAAACCTTAAGACCAGGTCATTAGCATGACTGTAGGGCCCAAGGAAATCAAGAAACTAATTTAGCATTCAGTCATGCAGTAACAAAATTACTGAAAGAAGAGAGTTGCAGCCTGAATACTGATAGTGAAAATTCACATTCAAAATAATTAGGTAATAATATGACTTTTTTTTCCTCTCTTTTTTAGAAGAGAAATGTGGTAGGATGTATTGACTGATCAAACATATTTGAAACATTTCCATATGCTATTGCTCCTCTTCATGGGTGCCTCTTCCTATGGGAGGATCATACTTCCTGCCCAGTGATAGTAGCCTAGGTCATGTGACTTACTTAGGCTAATAGAATACAAAGCCAAAGGGAAGCTTTAAGCCAGCCTGCCTGTGCTCTTTGCTGTCTGTGGCAAATCATAGCTATTGGCTCCATTTTCTCTCTAGATCTGAAACAGAAAGATGATGGAGTGGAGCCCCAGCCAATACACAATCAATATGTAATGGTAGTGAAAAATAAATCTTGGTTGCTGTAAATGCAAAGGTTTAAGGTTGTTTATTATTATAACGATAAGAGTTGTGGTCAAAGAAGTAGGTAAAAGTGTCTTTCTCATTCTGGGAAAGTTTACAATTAAAAATTGAGATCTTAAGGAAAACCACTTTCCATTCATAACTCATAAAGTTTAATGTAAGAAAAATTTATAAATGGTGTTTTTAATACTGAAAAGACTTTGATAGGTTAGAGCATAAGGGCACATAATTTCAAATGAAAAGACAAATTATTTATTGAGTTGTAACATTTATTTGAAATGTGCTGGAGAATTTTATTGCTTAGTAATACTACTATAACCATTACAAATGCCTGAAATTTACTATATTTATACATTTAATTGATAAGATTTGCAAGAGTGTTTTAAATCTTTAGGGAGGTTTTGCTTGTTACAGCAGGGTTTGAAATATATTATAAAGAAGATAAATGTATTTGATTTATGAAGAAAATATTTAACAAAAAATTTAAACAAATGTTTTACAGTGACTGTTAAAATGTAACAAATTTATAAATAGAATAAGATTTGTATGTTTTCTTAAAAATATTTAAAAACTAGGTTTCAGTTAAAAACTTTAACTTTTATAAAATAAAAATTAAAAATTGCAAATAGCCATAGATAATCTTCACTGTGCACAAAAGTCATCTTATAACATTTAAAAATCAACAGTAACAAAAGTCACTATGAAGTGATAAAATATTTCTCATTTTATAAATAAAGAAATGAAGGCTTATAGAAATTAAATTTGCCCCAAACCAAAATTATGGTAATACTACAGTTTTTACAATGGCTTTAAATGCTTCATAAAATGTACTTTATCATCTTCTTTTTGCATTTAAAATGTTAATGCATGTTCACTTATAAAAGCTTTCTAAATCATTGCATAAAGTCTTAGCTATTATAGATATTTGTATATTGAAAAAAATTATTCTCTGATTTTTCTTTTGAAATGTTTGCTTCGTCACCTGGATGGACTATTCTTTAAGAAGAGAAGAGATTTTTCCTACCTGAAGTAACTAAAAGAAACAAACAAATAAACTGTACATAGCAAGTTCTTGGTAAGTGCTCACTGAACTAATAAAGATGATGCAAAAAAAAAAAAATAATAAGCATTTTCTTTTATTATTACTTTATTTCCTTTTATCTCCTTCATAAAAGAATTTGAGGAGGTTTATAATAAAACACAGATATAATCTGGGTTTAAGTAAAAAATATTAGAACCATAAAAAAGAAAAAGAAAGTAAAGATCTCATTTTCGGTTCAGTTCAATCGCTCAGTTGTGTGCGACTCTTTGCGACCCCATGGACTGCAGCACACCAGGCCTCCCTGTCCATCACCAACTCCCAGAGTTTACTCAAACTCATGTCCATTGAGTTGGTGATGCCATCCAACTATCTCATCCTCTGTTGTCCCCTTCTCCTCCTACCTTCAATCTTTCTCAGTGTTAGGGTCTTATCCAATGAGTCAGCTCTTTGTATCAGGTGGCCAAAGTATTGGAGTTTCAGCTTCAGCATCAGTCCTTGCAATTAATATTCAGGATTGATTTCCTTTAGGATGGACTGGTTGGATCACCTTGCAGTCCAAGGGACTCTCAAGAGTCTTCTCCAACACCACAGTTCAAAAGCATCAATTTTTTGGCGCTTAGCTTTCCTTACAGTCCAACTCTCACATAAATACATTACTACTGGAAAAACCATAGCTTTGACTAGACAGACTTTTGTTGGCAAAGTAATGTCTCTGCTTTTTAATATGCTATCTAGGTTGGTCATAGCTTTCCTTCCAAAGAGTAAGTATCTTTTAATTTCATGGCTGCAGTCACCATCTGCAATGATTTTGGAGCCCCCCAAAATAAAGTCTGTCACTGTTTCTACTGTTTCCCCATCTATCTGCCATGAAGTGATGGGACCATATGCCATGATCTTAGTTTTCCTAACGTTGAGCTTTAAGCCAGCTTTTTCACTCTTCTTTTTCACTGTCAAGAGGCTCTTTAGTTCTTCCTCACTTTCTGCCATACAGCTGGTGTCATTTGCATATCTGAGGTTATTGATATTTCTCCCGGCGATCTTGATTTCAGCTTGTGCTTCATCCACACCAGCATTTCGCATGATGTACTCTGCATATAAATTAAATAATCAGGGTGACAATATACAGCCTTGATGTACTCCTTTTCCTATTTGGAACCAGTCTGTTGTTCCATATCCAGTTCTAACTGTTGTTTCTTGACCTGCATACACATTTCTCAGGAGGCAGTCATGTGGTCTGGTATTCCCATCTCTTTCAGAGTTTTCTACAGTTTGTTGTGACCCACACAGTCAAAGGCTTTGTCATAGTCAGTAAAGCAGAAGTAGATGTTTTTCTGGAACTCTCTTGCTTTTTTGATGATTCAGTGGATGTTGGCAATTTGATCTCTGGTTCCTCTGCCTTTTCTAAATCCAGCTTGAAGATGTGGATGTTCATGCCTCAATGAAACTATGAGCCATGCTGTGTAGGGCCACCCAGGATGGATGGGTCACAGTGGAGAGTTCTGACAAAACGTGGTCCACTGGAGAAGGGAACTGCAAAACACTTCAGTATTCTTGCCTTGAGAACCCCATCAACAATATGAAAAGGTCTCATTTTAGGACTAACATTTACAGTGAGTTAGTATGGGATGTATCTCTTTGCTTCCCTGGAAAGGTGGCAACAGGGCAAAAGTAGAGGTCACACATATTCTTAATTTGTTTAAACGAAGCACATTAAGTCTGATGCAGAACTCTTGTGCGTGCTAAGTCACATCGGTTGTGTCCAACTCTTTGTGACCTTATGAACTGTAGCCCTCCGGGCTTCTCTGTCCATGTAATTCTCCAGGCAAGAATACTGCAAAAGGTTGCCATTTCCTTCTCCAGGGGTTATTTCCAACCCAGGTATTGATCCCAAGTTTCTTACGCCTACTGCACTGGAAGAGTGTTTCTTTACCGCTAGGGCCCCCTGGAAAGCCTGCAGAATTCTTAACAGGGGTTAATTTGTTGATTCACATAATGTACAACCTAAAATACCTGTAAAGTTTATCAGTGACCAAATTCTATATTTTTCCGAGTTTAGAAAATAAACAGAAGACCTTTCAATAAACAAAGAATAGTGATTAAATCAAAAGCATGATTATCATCTATCTATATTTCTATGTTAATAGCCTTTTACTATTGAGTGTTTTTATGCTATTTCAAAAGTACATCTCAAAATTAAGTTATTATAAGTTAACACACACACATTATACAAATGATATATATGTGTACATACACACAAAAACATTTGTGTAATTTTGGGAATTTGAAGCAATAATTTATATAATCTTTTGGAATCCTAATGATCAGAGATTTGAATTTATTATTGGAATAGATATGTAGACATGTGAGTGATATATCTTTTAAGGACTTTAAGGTTATGCCATCCTTAGACAAACTAGTGTGTGCGTGCTCAATCATGTCTGACTCTTTGCAATCCCATGGACTATAGCCCACCAAGCTCCTCTGTCCATGGGATTTCCCAGGCAAGAATACTGGAGTGGGTTGCCATTTCTTTCTCCAGTGGATTTTCCTGACCCAGGGATCGAACTTGTATCTCTTCAGAATCCTGTATGCTTAGGCAAATTTTTTACCACTGTGCCACCTGGGAAGCCCATGGAGGAAACTAGAGTTAGTACAATTCAAGACTGAAATATAACCTCCTCTTAAATCCACATGGTCTTATCTAAAAGTTTATCAAAAGCACTTAGAATTTATAGTGAAACAGAAAAATTGAGCAACAACTTTTTGAAACAAAGTGAAATGAGATTTTTTTTTTATCTTGAAGCATTAAACAATTAGAGAAAGTATATAATTTATTTTTTTTTTACCACTTTTAATCTTAATAAGTAATTCCAGAGAGACTCATTTCCATGAGTTTTCAAAATAAAGCAAATCAGGACAGGTAAAAGTGAAAGGTAGTTTGTGAATCAGAGGTAAGATTTATTCAAAAGCCTTGATGTTTTCAGACTCTTTGGTGATCACAAGAACTGAAAGCACTACATAATTGAAGGCTGAAGTCTGTGCAGATGGATCATTGAGCTTGGAACAAGCCACCTCATGAACTTTGCTTAATGATGGTGTGGATAATACATGGTACTAGAAATATAAGTTACATTTATGTAATAAACATTGCAATTGGTCCTAGGAGAGGAACACATGTTTGGATAATGACTGGTCATAAAACTGCTCACCCTTTTCTGACTGTCACTGATTTTTTTAAACAGAAAAAAGTCATTATGGCTATTAAGCACATATTATAGTATGCCTAGAATACTGCCTACATTTCATAAATCATCAGAAATATTCATGTTATTAATATGCTTTCCAAGTGCTATAATTACATATTCAATCAAAACTCACTTTTTAATTCTTTATATATTTTGAAGTTCACCTCTCAATTATAGTCAGCCGTTGAGTCAAGAATTAGAGTGAGCCTTTAACAGTCTCTTCTCTTTTTCCCCTTCCCAGTTAATTTTATAACAAATTTAGTTAAGTGTTTGGCCTAACAGGAGAGGAAAAAAAAAACAACAACCTGAAAAACAAAAAAGCCTTGAAAAAAGCTTAGAAATCATTTTGCAGTTAATGGTGCAGGAACCATTGTTCCAACGTGGATTACTCCTAGTAATACTGTCTAGGCACAGTATTATTATTAATAACAGGATGCCAGCAAAAATGTTGCTGATCACAAAAGCTGTCATGTTTAAGGTCGTCTGTAGTGCTTGACTTTAAAAGAGAGCAATAAGAACTGATGTACTTTATGATGTGCTCTATCTTGCTTGACAGTAAACTGATAGACATGTGACATGTCAAATGTTACAAGTGAAAAGAGGTTCTTGATTAAACATGGTATGTGAAGACCTGTAAGCAGATAGGTAACATTATTCAATCTTCAGGCATGCAGCCAAATGGCACAAAAAGTCACATATAGTTCTGCTTTTAAAAGTAAAATGGAACGACTTCCCTGGTGGTCCAGTGGCTAAATCTCAGCACTCCCAATGCCAGGGAACTGCTTTTGATCCCTGGTTTAGGAATTGGATCCCACATGCCATAACTAAAAGTTTGCAGGCCCCAATTAAAGACCCCGCATGCTGCAACTAAAACCTGGCACAGACAAATACATACATATGTATTAAAAAATTTAAAAAGGAAGTATTTAGTTTTGGGGTTTCACTGGTGGCTCAGTGGTAAAAGAATCTGCCTGCTAATGCAGGAGCCATGGATTTGATCACTTGGCTGGGAAGATTCCCTGGAGAAGGAAATGGCAACCCACTGCAGCATTCTTACCTGGAAAATCCTATATAGAGAGAAGCCTGGTGGGCTATAGTCCATGGGGTCGACAAAGAGTAGGACATGACTTAGCAAATGAGCATGCATGCATTTAGCTTTGGTCTTGATGACAGGACTTTCAAATTCACACAAAATGAAACAACACAATGCCTGATTTTTGTATGTGAATGAATTTAAAAAGCATTGATGTGAAAATTTTCTTGCCTTTATATCATATGGACACACTGTCAATTCAAATAATTGAAACATGTAAAATGTAATCTTTCCTTTGGCCTCTCTAGTAATGGAGATACCATTTAATAATCTTTGAGTACAAATACTCTTTGTGTACAATGAAAATAAATTAAGGTAACTCTTTCTAAGATAGCATGCTCCAATTAAATAGTTATGTTTTCTTTAAACTAATAAAATCAGAGAATTTCCAAGGGGGCAAATATATACATTCTTTCCTTTTAGAACTTTTATTTTGTAAAGACACTTACTTATTCCATATATAGAACAATGTCATATGGATCAGAGGTAGTAAACGTGTCACTCAGATGTAGGCAGCTTGGCTCCAGAACCTGTGTTCTGGACTACACCTATCTGATCTATGCAGCTAAGCTTATGCTCTGTGATTTTTGGATACCCTCTCCTTCCAGTCAGATCAATGATTTATTATAAAAAGAATTAGTGCACTGAAAGAAAAGGAGACTTTATGAAGGAATTTCTTTGGAGAGGTTATTGCCATTGTGTGAGCACCTTCCCATCCCAGTGAGGATGCTCTCTTGGCGTTGGCCTTTCATTCTGAAACAGGAGTTCTAGATACTGAAGAGCAGTCTCATCGCGATGAGATAACCCATAAGAGCACCTGCCAGAAATGGCTCATGGTTGTTGGGTGCCGCGAGTGCTACAGGAGGAGATAGGCGTATCGCCCGCTTCTAAGGATTACATGAGGAGACATTTGCCCTAAACTTCCTGAGCTCTCGCCCTACTGTCTCCTTTCCAGGGATGTGGAATGGGGTTATCTGATCGGTAAGTTCTGAAGAAGACATTTTGGGTCCACACTGCCTCCCACTGACCGGCTGCTGGGGCCTTCCCTTCTCATCACCCCAAGTGGCTGCCTGCATCCGGACTCCATGTCTACTGATGGAGGCAGAAGGTGGATGTGCCAGGGGGCTCTCAGAAAGGCAGCTCTGGGAGCCCAGGTCTATGGCTCAAGGCCAGGAAGCCTTGAACTTGGACCTGCTTGGTCAGGATCCATGTCATCTCCCCAGAATATTTCCCAGCTACAATGTTCTCCAGGTCTGCCCATGAGAGCAGGTCAGGCTGGTCCCCCACAGAGCAGGGATCCAGCGCCCATTCACATGTGGCCTTGGAGCCATGTGCAGAGCGAGCATACCTGGGTGTGTGTCTGTTTCTGCAGCTAAGAGGGTTCTGATCAGGAGCCTGCTTTTGTAGACAGCTCTGTGGTTTCAGAGGGCTTCCCAGGTGGCACTCGAGGTAAAAAGCCTGCCTGCCAGTGCAGGAGACCTAAGAGATGTGGATTTGATCCCTGGGTCGGGAAGATCCCCTGGAGGAGAGCATGGCACCCCACTACAGCATTCTTGCCTGGAGAATCCTATGGACAGAGGAGCCTGGCAGATTGCAGTTCATGGGCTCACAAAGAGTTGGACACGACTGAAGCAACTTAACACATACTGAAGAAGAACTGGGCACAGATGCTGTGTTCAGAACCCCTCTTTTCCCTCCTAGCTCCTGCCTAGGACATCTGGTTTTGCCCTGCAAGTTTCCAGCTGTACAACAATATGCCCCATTGGAATGAAGTTACATGAGCTAATTCTTAGGAAGATCATGGGAGCCAGGCACATTAGCCACATCCTCCAATGTCAGTTTTATCAGTAATAAAAATAAGTAGGCAAAAAGTAAATTTTGGTGATGCAAATGGCACTTGGAAAAGTTTTTGATGGGACCAGGGCATGGAGTCATCGTCTTTCAGTATTAGCAAGTAGGATATGCAAGATTTGATTGGGGGTTTACTGCAACTCACAGCACTCTTATTCCCAAGCAAATGATTGTTTTTGTGCAGACGAGGCTGTTTTATCAACACTATATTGACCTCACTGATTGTATTGGGCACTGGCCACAGTGTTTAAGCTGTTGCAGTTAGACCTTGGGCTCTAGGCTTGATCCTCACATAAGCACTGTCCATGGCCTTATAAATCAGAGAACTCTCAGTGTGGATGGTCCCACAGAAGAGTAGTGAATTTGATTAGCAAACAAATGAAAAGTAATAGGGAGTCCTTATGATGAAGAGACTCCTAGATGTCCTCTCCTAGGTGGAATTGAGAAAGATAACAAACATATCATTGAAATGACTGCATATATAAAGGCCACAAACAGAAATAATAAAGTCTGTTTGGAGCACTTAGTCTGTAAGAATTGAGTTTGTTAAGGTATCCAGGGGGAACTGGAATGGTATGAAAAGGAACATGCTTTAGCTTTATTATTATAACAGAAGAAATACAAAAATAAAAACAAAATAAAGGGAAACTGGCTAATTACTTTGGAGGAACAGAGAGTTTTCCTTAGGAGAAATATTGAGATTTTATAAGATATATTAGATAGACAGGGAGAAGAAAATGGGAACTTTCAGGCCATGGGAAACAAATATTAAACAGAAACGGATAGACCCAGCTCTGATAAATTTTAAAGGAGAAAGTAGAAAAGCAAAATATGTTTCAGTTGTACCAAGTCAAATAGTTATGATTGTAGCTTAAAGAAATCTAACCAAAGCAGAGAGACAGAATTTCAGAGAGCAATCTGGAATGAATCCCCAAGAGATGGCAGGGTCTGGGAAACTACAGAGGATGTGGCCTTTCAAAGCTGTAGATAAAGACTTCAGAATGACAGCAACTGAGAACTACTACTCAAAGAAAGCAGACACAGTACCAAAGCATCCACAAAATCTGGACAAATTTAAGGATACAAAAGTATATTTAAAGCATTATTAGGTGAGTTTCAAAGTGACAAAATCATTATAGGTGAGGGTACAGGCATTGTCTTACCCTAAGAAAAACACTCCAGAAATTTATACAGTTATCTGTTTAAAGGAAGATCCAGGGCTTCTCTGGTAGCTCAGACTGTAAAGAAGCCATCTGCAATGAGGGAGATCTGGGTTCAATCCCTGGGTTGGGAACATCCCCGGAGGGAACGGCTACCCACTCCAGTATTCTTGCCTGGAGAATTCCATGGACAGAAGAGCCTGGCAGACTACAGTCCATGGGGTCACAAAGAGTGGGACACGACCGAGACTTTCACTTTCACTTATTTTCAAAGGAGACACATTGCAGGAAAAGGCATGCAGAACAATAAGAGATGGAGTCTCGGCTTGATTTTGATCCTGATTTCATGGGAAATTTCTCTCTCAGTGTGATTATCCAACCCAGACAAGTGAGGATGAATATGATTTCTTTGAATAGTGAATTATTTTGAAAGACTCAGAATTTATTGATTTAATAGCTCTCATATAGAAGACCTCATGAGATGAAGCTTAGGAAAATATATTACAAAAATATATTTGAGTCCAAAAGCAGTGAAAACCTAAAAACCAAAGTATTAGGAAATAGTTATAGTTTTACATTATTAAAGAAAGAAATAGATCAACACCAGTTCAGTTCAGTTCAATCACTCAGTCATGTCCAACTCTTTGTGACGCCATGAATCACAGCACGCCACGCCTCCCTGTCCATCACCAACTCCCGGAGTTCACTCAAACTCATGTCCACCGAGTCAGTGATGCCATACAGCCATCTCATCCTCTGTCATCCACTTCTCCTCCTGCCCCCAATCCCTCCCAGCATCAGAGTCTTTTCCAATGAGTCAACTCTTTGCATGAGGTGGCCAAAGTACTGGAGTTTCAGCTTTAGCATCATTCCTTCCAAAGAAATCCCAGGGCTGATCTCCTTCAGAATGGACTGGTTGGATCTCCTTGCAGTCCAAGGGACTCTCAAGAGTCTTCTCCAACACCACAGTTCAAAAGCATCAATTGTTTGGCGCTCAGCTTTCTTCACAGTCCAACTCTCACATCCATACATGACCACTGGAAAAAACCATAGCCTTGACTAGACGGACCTTTGTTGGCAAAGTAATGTCTCTGCTTTTGAATATACTATCTAGGTTTGTCATAACTTTTCTTCCAAGGAGTAAGCATCTTTTAATTTCATGGCTGCAGTCACTTTCTGCAGTGATTTTGGAGCCCCACAAAATAAAGTCTGACACTGTTTCCACTGTTTCCCCATCTATTTCCCATGAAGTGATGGGACCAGACAGGAACAATTTAAATTCTTAGAAATGGTTGATTTTCCAGGTCAAACTGATTGGGCCACAATGCCTAAATATGTGGTCAGACATTATTCTGGAGGCTTCTGTGAGGGTGTTTTTGGATGAGATTGATATTAAATTAGTAGAATTAGAGTAAAACCAATTACTCTCTATAAAGAGTGTGTGTGTGTGTGTGCGCACACACACACACATGCACACGTGCACACATGTGCACTCAGTCATGTCTGACTCTGAGACCCATGGACTGTGACGTGCCAGACTCTCCTGTCCATGGAACTTCCCAGCAAGAATACTGGAGTGGATTGTCATTTCCTACTCCCCACATCTTCCTGACCCAGGGACTGAATCTATGTCTCTTGTGTCTCCTGCGTTGGCTAGCAGATTCCTTATCTCTGGCACCACCTGGAAAGCCATAATGAGTGTGAGCCTCATCCAATTAGTTGAAGTTATTTTTAGAAAAACTCTGACTTTTCCAAAGGAAGAAGGAATTCTGCTAACAGATGGACTTTTAGATTTACATATCAGCTTCTTCTTGGTTCTTCAGCCTGCATATTTTGGATTTGCCAGCCAAAATAATCAGGTGAGCCAATTCCTTTGAAATGCACACACACACACACACACATGCTATTGTTTCTGTTTTTCTGTAGAATCCAAACACCCTTATCTGAGTTTCAGATAAAGAATAATATTTTCATTTTAAATGTACTCTAAATGTTAAATAAGATATAAAAATGTATTTTTTGTGTATATGTATTCAAATTTATCCAGGTGCCTTGCCAAAGAATTGATGCTTTTGAACTGTGGTGTTAGAGAAGACTCTTGAGAGTCCCTTGGACTGCAAGGAGATCCAACCAGTCCATCCTAAAGGAGATCAGTCCTGAGTATTCATTGGAAGGACTGATGTTGAAGCTGAAACTCTGATACTTTGGCTACCTGATGCGAAGAGCTGACTCATTGGAAAAGCCCCTGATGCTGCGAAAGATTGAGGGCAAGAGGAGAAGAGGGCAACAGAGGATGAAATGGTTGGATGGCATCACTGACTCAATGGACATGGGTTTGGGTGGACTCTGGAAGTTGGTGATGGACAGGGAGGCCTGGTGTGCTGCGGTTCATGAGGTCGCAAAAAGTCGGACACGACTGAGTGACTGAACTGAACTTGTATTCTATCTGGTAACATTAACCTAAAATCAGTAGAACAATAGAAAGAGATGAAGCAGTAAGTGCCTACTTTACTTCTGTGAAAAAGATAATACAGAGATTCTACTCAAGCCCTTCCCAGAACAATCCAATGTTGAAGAAAGAAAGTTTCTTGAAAGAACAGACACTTAACCTCATTAAGTCCCTGGAGGCATACATTTCTGAAGAAACAACAGCTGATTTAGGCCATGAATGTGCTGAGGTTAATTCTCCAGATGAAACAGATAACAATGACAGCAGTTATAAAGGTCTAAGCAATTCCATGGTCTTCCTGGTGGTTCAAATGGTAAAGAACCTGCCTGCAAAGCAGGAGACCTTGGTTCAATCCCTGAGTCGGGATGATCCCCTGGAGAAAGGAATGGCTACCCACTCCAGTATTCTTGGCTGGAGAATACCATGGACAGAGCAGTCTGTCAGGCTACAGTTCATTGAATTCTAAGAGTCAGACATGATTGATTGACTAACAACAAGTAATTCCATAGCAGTACACGTGGCAAAAGGCACTAGGGTTCTAGGACTAAAGACACTTGCTCATCAGACTTTGTAGAAACCATGCTATTGGTCAGACTCACATTCACCCCATATCTGGCACTCCAAAAGGCAACAATCTGTAGAGGTTTGAAAATATTGCATGCAAAAAAAGTGAAAGTTTTAGTCATTCAGCTATGCCCAACTATGCATGATGCCAAAATTAACCTCTGGATGGGAGGGTTCTTCCAGGTAAATTTAAATGCAAGAGTCATAGAGTTTAAACTGGTGTGGCTAACTCCTTCATCTCTTTATTTGTGAAGTTCTGCATATTCTGGTCTTCCTACTTAAAAGTGCCCTCAAATGTCTATCTAATCATAAACCCCCTTAACTTTGCTCTTTGTTCTACACTATGAATCACCTTCTATGGATTATAACCTACTTATTTTGTTTAATGTCTGTTTTCCCCAACAAAAGCATAACTTTGTTGAGACAAGAAATGTTTGCCTTTTTTGATTTTTAAATTTTTTCTCACTATGTATTACAAACACCCAGAACAGTGAGACAGGCACACATGTGCACTCAAACAATAGATATTTGTTGGATAAATGAATGTAGTTTAATCATATTGCAGAAACCTTGCTAATCATGTAGAGCATTATTTGGATAGTAAGTAGAACATGAAGTGTTAAGACTTTGGTCTACAGTGGTCTTGGAGTTAAATCTACACTGCTTCACCTCTCTGCCCCAAATGATACCAGAATAGTTCATGAAAGAATAACAGTTTATATCTGGGAGAGATTACCCTAATTAATTCCCCTCTAGTTTTCTAAGGGTTTAATGTTTAAGCTCTGTAGCTTAAGACATAAAAATTATAAGCAACATTGCAAGTGGTGATGTTTCTCCACTCACTTATTTTCTGTGTGGAGAGATATTTTCAACACTATAGACCCTCTTATCTCTTTCCTAACTCTTACTAGGAAATGCAGTGATTTACCTTATTTGTAAATTTTGAAGAATTTGACATGTGTAGGGTAGCCCCTTCCTCCATCTTTCTTTGGGGTAAACTTGCTTTATGGAAGACAAGGTACACTGATCTGTTTCTCAATGCTATACATTTTGTAGGAGGAATTCCCGACATGAGCAGGCCCATGGTTTTCCTGAACTGCTGTGGCTGAGTTAAGTATGCATTTGGGTTAAGTATGCATTTGTAGTGAGAAGTCAATTGTTGTCAAACATCTCAGGTATGTCCTCCTATCCAGCTTTTAAAAGTAATGAGATTGATGCTTGATCTCTAATTTCCTGACATTTATCAATTCCTTAATTGGTTCCAAAATTATTCTGGAAAATTGAAGTTATTTATTGGATTCCTTTGAACTCCAATAGGGGCTTTGCAGGTGGTGCTAGTGGTAAAGAACCTGCCTGCTTATGCAGGAGACATAAGAGATGCAGGTTGATCCCTGGGTCAGGAAGATCCCCTGGAGAAGGACATGGCAATCCATTCCAGTATTCTTGCCTGGCGCATCCCACGGACAGAGAAACCTGACAGGCTACAGTTCATAAGGTTACAAAAAACTTGGACACAATTGAAGCTACTTAGCACACATAGGCCCAGACTCCAATAAATATCATGGCATGAATCGAGTTTCATCATTTACAGTTTGTTAATTTTGGGGGGAAAACTTTTATTAGCATGATAATTGTATATCAAATATTATGCTTAATGCTCGTGGTAGATAGATGAGTAAGATGTATCTGTCTGCTCTTAAGCAACTTAGAACCCAACTAGGAGGAAATAAACATGCAAGCAAATGGTAAAATACTGTGCTGCAAGTACTGCGTGATTAATCTGTGCAAAGTGTTCCATGGACCAAAAGGAGGGCATTCCTTCCTGCCATCTGCCAAGGAGAGAAGGAGAACCTTTCACAAAGGAGGAATAAATTAGTATGGTAGTTACTACTGAAATAAATGGAAGAATGTAGAAAGGGCTGAAATCTTATGTGAAAATATCTTTCACCCAATAACAGAACCAACCCTTAGCAAAAATATGTAGCAAGTGAATTTGTTTTTATACTCCTCACCTATATAACCGTTTTTTGACCTTTCCTTTTTCTTTCTGAGCATCCAAAGTTCTCTCGAGATTTGATTCTTTGCTGAGATTAGTGATCTAAAATCACTTTTATGTTAGAGAGTCTTAAGATTTGACTAGTATTACCCTTGAAGGAATTTGCATTTTAAAAAGTCCAGTGATGATTCAAGACCTAATTCAAATGAATGGCTGGCTAAGCCAGAGGTGCCAGTAAAATTAGTGCTAGTGGCTTTTTTTCTAAAATTATATCTTACATAGAGTCTTGGGACAAATATAACTGCTGATAACTGAGAAAGGTGGTTTAAACCTGTGGATATTCCAGAGAAAAATTCAAGACATATTTCTGCCTGAATTTCTGTTACCACCTTGAATGGAAAAGTTATCTAAAATATACCAATTTTGTACTAAGCTTGCATGAGCTTGATTTCAATTTTTTAATTAGTCTAAGAATGTTCAGGCTATGAATCCAATTTAATCTAATCTCCTTTTAATCTTATCTTTATAATATATCATGCCCAAATTATTAGTGAGTAACATGTATTAATTTCAAATGTGGTGATAAAATTCAACTTAAAAATGCAACTTTGTTTTTTTGTTATGACACTGTATAGTCACAATCTAAGATATTAATAAAAAATCAAACAAATAATAAGATTTTCAAGCTAATAAGAAATCACTGACCATTTGTTTCTTCTGAGTCCCCTAGTACGAAAATCATGTACATTATTCCTTTTACTGTTGTAAGACTTAAAAATGGTCACTGTAAAGAAAGACCTCAGAAATGAGAAGTAGGAAAGACTAGTTTTCTCGAATGGATATGCCAAACTAAAGAGATAAACAGAGTTGAATAGGAATCTATAATTCAGCAACTCTGATGTTTTAGATACATGCATGCTAGTTTCTGACTCTTTAAGCTATACACACATGTTATATACCTTTCTTTGTATGATAATTTATGCTTAAAAATTTTTTAAGAATTAAGCAGGAAGTGAATCCTGGAGAGCTAAAATGAGGGCATAGAATACTGTGTGTAGGCATATAGCATGGAACAGTAGGAATAAGATAGCTTTTGGAGTCAAACTTAACATTTGCATCCCAACTTTGGCACTGATTGGTTGTGTGACACTGTATGAATTATTTAACATGTCTGAGATCCTACAGCCTCATCTATGTACATGCGGGCTAAGTCGGTTCAGTCGTGTCTGACTCTTTGTGACCCTATGGACTGTAGCCCACCAGGCTCCTCTGTCCATGGGATTCTCCAGGCAAGAATCCTGGAGTAGGTTGCCATGCCCTTCTCCAGGGGATATTCCAGACCCAGGAATTGAACCTGCATCTTCTGCAGCTCCTGCACTGCAGGTGGACTTTTTATCACTGAGCCACTGGGGAGCCCCAGCCTCATCTATACAACATAGCCAATAATTAAGCTTGACAAAAAGGAGGGCTGGCCCTAGAATGGAAGGGAGATGTAGAGGAAATGAGTTTCATTCCAAACAAGAAGGAAACTGTATTTTAAGAAAAGCTAAAAGAACAACTGAAAATAATAGAAACACAACTGCCCATAAATTATAGGGCTTAGATAGGGAAAGAGGGCTCTGCATGATAAATAGAGGCCTGGAAGTCACTTTAATATCATTGGGGGCTTCCCTAATGGCTCAGATGGTAAAGAATCTAACTAACTGCAATGTAGGAAAACTGAGTTCAATCCCTGGGTCAGGGAGATCCCCTGGAGAAGGGAATGGCTATCCACCCCAGTATTGTTGCATAGAGAATTTTATGGACAGAGGAGCCTGGCATACAGTTCATGGGGCCCAAAGAGTCAGACATGACTAAGCAACTAACACTTTCACTTTTGGATTCCTGATCTGCCAGTTACCACCTCTTCTGTTTCTATGTTCCCATCCTCATCTCTAAAACAATTTGGGATAGCTAAATATACAGAGACAAATATATACTGCAAGCAATAGTGTGGGATATAATGTTGAGTAACTCTACCTTTTCCATTATACTAGGCCAAATGACAAATACATTACCTCACTTTCATTACCTTACATTATCTAGGATTACTTTTAATACTAAACCAACTCTTAAATGTGATTGGTCCAGTATAATAGGCTTAAGCCAATGAGTACATAGCATTTTTATGGTGTATAGTGAAGATACAGGAATAGGGATTTATTCCAATTTAGGCTAATGAAAGTATAGGGAGTATTTTCTAGAGGCATCTAGGAAGTTTCCTAGCATAAACAGAAGCCCAGGAAAACATAGTAACTCTTCCTCTGCACATTGACATTGTTACGTACATGTATGAGTTCTATAACTACATAGCACGGTTCTACCATTGTAAAAGGTTACTTCAAATTTCCTTAGCAAATATGAACCCTCCCCCACCCCCACTGCCTAAGTGCCCTGACCAAGTGAGTGAGTTGACAGTAACACCAGGTCACCCACACCATACTGGAATCACTGGGACGTAATTTGAAACAGGAACCTGGTAAAGAATCCAAGTATCCAGAGACCCACCACAAACTTGAGATGAAGTCAGTGAGAAGAAAGGTAGGCTTAAGATCTTTTAAATTACTGCATCCCACTTCTTATATTGCATTTACTATTCCTTATTTCTCTATCCTGTTCACTGTAAATCATCCAAGGGCTTGACTGGTTTTCAAGTCTTGATTCATTGACACATATTCAGTGTGAAACTCTTATAAAGGATGGTTTCTGAAAGAGAACATTAAAATAGGAAACACAATCCCAAAAGAAGGGGTAGACAGATTAAAAAGCAATAGCAATCACAGCAAAAGTGAAAGGTGACAACCTGATATGGAGGGACGCTCAGATAGAATTCTAGATAGGAACTGGCATTTACAAAACTCTCAAGTCATCAGGGAAAATGAACATTAAATGAACATTAAATCATCAAATCATGTTCAATAACTTCTAATATGAAGGCAAGAACTTGACTAATTATCATGATTTTTACCAAACTGGTTAATACAATAATATTTTGACATTTCTTATAAATAATGAAGTAAGCAACAGTATTGAGAATGAACATATACCAAGGAACTGCAGGAGATCTTTAGATCCTAAAGGTGGCCCTCAGCTAGACTCTCGGTCATAAAAAAATGTAGACTCTTGGTCATAGAGCCATAAGAAAGCAAATTCTGCCAACAGCCTAAGTAAGCTTAGAAGTGGCCTCTTCCCCAACTGAGCTCATGATGAAACTTCATCCTGGTTCTGAGGCAGAGAACCTAGCTAAGTCCCACTTGGATTCTTGATCCAAAGAAATTGAGATAAACTGTTTTTCAAGACAGTAAATTTGTGATAACTTATTACAAAGCAATATAAAATTAATACAGCATCATAAAGAGATTATGGCTAGTCTGAATAAAAGCTGTCTCAGCAGAGTGATTGAATAGGAGCCAGACTGCATTGATTTGGAGGAGTGAGAGGAGGGTAAGTGGAGTGAGCATAGATGACTCTTTAGAGAGGTTTGCCTGGGGACAGAAGGAGAATGTAGGGCTGTAGCTGAATGGTGCTTTGGTTTTGAAGACAAAGTTTTTATGTTTGTTTTTTTATAGGAAGTAACTTGAACATATTTAAAAATCTGCCTTTTCGAAGGATCAAGTTTTACTCGATTCTTGAAAATTTGTACTTGATTCTTGAAAATTTGCTTGGCTATGCTAAATACAGCATAGCTAGATATAACTTACATGAAATAACTGGTTAAAAGCAATATGTCTGGTGACCTAATATCAATATTAACATTGAAAATATTGTAAATGATTATAAAAGAAAGTACTATAAATTCTGTTATTCAGCTAAACCCTCTTGTTTGCAAATCTCCAAATGAAAGAGGGCTTCCTTGTGTTTGGAGGATCCTATCGACGGAGAGCACACACACACACATTGTCAGAGTCAAGTTCCACTATTCTTTCAATTCTCAGCAAAGAAAAGCCACTATTATTTGACTTTCTATGATGGTTTTCTAAGGTGGCAGCTTTCCACAGGAGCTGACCTGTAAGTCTTGATCTAGATCCCATGTTGAATTTGTAGAATTAAGAGGGAAGAACGTGAGACCAATTGCTATCTAACTAACACAAATTACTATCTAACACTGCTGCAAGAATTCCAGCTTTGTGTCATTTGTTTACAACCTGTTCCTTATGGTAAATAGTAGTTATAATTTCCCTACATTTACATTTCTATGGTCAAAACATGCTTTGCTATCCTCAAATGGTTAGCTGAAAATAAGCACTGCCATAATTGATGAAGAGGAAGAAAGTAAGAAAGAAGAAAACTTGCCACATCCCAAGTTCTATACCAGGTACTTAAAATAAATTGTCCTTAATTCTCCAAACAAATTTTCAAGGAAGACTCTTTAATTATCCTCATTTTTCAAATAAGCAGACTGACTCATTTAGATTAAGAAAATAATACCCAGGGTCCTGCATCTGATCATATTGTGTCACATTAAAAAATAAATTCCTGTGTGTAACTTTAAAGTTAATGTCTTAATTACTGTATTGCTCTCATTCTAAAAAAGAGGATTCTTTCTTAGGGAATTAACAGGAGTCAATACCAGACAAGAAGAACTATGTATTAAACTAACAGGGAATAATGTGAGAGAATATTACTTTGTATGTTTCTCATTTCTCATTATATCCTTCAATGTTCAACAACATCATCAATCCAGTTGAGCTCCTGTAGTGATATTTCAAAAATTGTCCTGACTGCCATGATCCAGTTGTTGAGGATTTGCTTGTTATAACAGAATAAATAGTTTTTTTAAAAAAAAATTTACCTTACATTAAACAACAAAGACTTAGTTCTGAAATATGTCTATTATTATTAGTCTTTTGTAACCATGGTAACTTAATGTCATCTTACAGCCAGTCACTTGACTTAGTCTAGTGGTGTTTAGGTTTGAGCTTGCATCAGAATCTCCTCTAGGGCTTCTTCAAAACACACAGATTATAGGACTTGACTATCAGCTGTTTGGATTCAGTAGATGTGGGTTGTAGACCTTAAAATTTGTGCTTCAACAGTACATTCCCAGGTTCTGTTGCTGGTCTGGAGACCATACTTTGAGACCCACTGGCCTAGACAAGGGTTTGAAAACCTTTTTCTGTAAAGAATCAAGTAAATATTTTTGGCTTTGTGGACCATATAGTTTCTGTCACAACTGCTCAACTTTTCATTTGTTGTGGAAAGCAGCCATACACAATTCCTAAATGAACAGAGATGGCTCTGTTTCAATAAAATTTTATTATAGAAAGAGGTGTCAGGATATATTTGGACTGTAGCTGGTCAACCTCTGGGTTAGACCAACTCAGTATAAGAGGGCTGAAAGATGACTTTATATATACTAAATATACTCTGTGACTCCAAAAGAATCAACTATAGCTTTATTTGAAAAATCCCTTCTAAATAAAACCTGCAGAACTATAACAGAGACTAAGTTGATTGTGTTAAACCATCATAGAGGAGAAATCCTGGTGAACCCAATAAAGAAGGAATAGTTTTATGCACAAGTCGGCATTTTACAAACAGTTTTTGTTTTAACATGCCCATTAACTATATCTTCATTTTCAAATTTTAGTTTTACTTGGATATTGTTTATAATGTTGGAAGTTATACCAAAATAAAACACTATGTTGAATGACATAGATGCCAACCCAATCAGATCATCTATTGACTTTCTAATAAAATGAAAGAAAACAAAAGCACACTGCTTGCCATGAGTGTGCCCAGATTTAATATATTTTATCTTCACCCAGAATAGTGTACTTCAAACTAATTTAAAATATCAATATAACCTTAAAAGTCTACTAAATTGTTTATGCCAATGAATCCACTGCATTAGCTCTATCCTAACACAATGTAAATTCCTGTAAAAATACATCACTCAGATAAATTTTTGTCATAATAAATTGCGATTTAGTTCCCTGAAAATAACCAGATGCAAATGCCATGAGGAAAGCTAGTATTATGGGTCATCATATAAACTTAAAATACAAAATTATGATAAAAACATCTCCAACAATGCTATAGACTAGAAACATTTAGACAAGATCTCTGCAATTATATATTGTAACATTTTGATAACTTAAAGATGGATTAAAATGGCTTTATGAGGGAATACATGACTCCTCGTTCAAAATTTGTTCCTAAATTCAATTAATTCAAATGTTTCATTTTGAACAATCGATTTATATTTGCCACTAGACATTTATTCTTTAGACCAATGCAATGGTTTTCAAAGAGTCCTTGGTTTGTTGTTGTCTTGTTTTGTTTTTTAAAGGTTGAAAGAGTACTGTGGTCAAATGAAACTGGAAAATGTTCATTTAAAACAAATTAAATTTTTTTTAACTTCTTCAGAAGCAGTATTCATGGAACATATGTCTAAGAAAGATGTGGTAAACTGTGAGGCCTTTTCCAATCTCATTTGAACACAGAACCAAATTATCAGTAGAACATTTTGAAGTACACAAGAAACAATAAAGAAAACAATGTTCTTAGTGCCTAAACCCAGGTACCATATGATATTTTTTACAGTAATTTCAATTAGATTCAACAAGTATTTGTTAAATACCTCTACTATTTGATTGATCACTTAAAGGTGAACATTGTAGTTTTGTTATGCTACTCACCTAAGTCTATCTAGAACAAAGTTAATCCTATTAAACATACTTACACTCCTCTTCAGGCCTCTTTCGAAGTGCTGCACGAACTTCTTTACAAGGACTTCTCTGATATTGTGGGGGATTCCTTCCCCGTATTAAGTTCTCCATCCTATAGGAGGAAATTAAAAGGATAGTTTAATATAAAAATCTTGATACATTTTTTAAAATTAAATGATTTAGATTAAGAATCAATGATTCAGGTATATAGAGATGCTTAGTAGACCACATCCTTAAGAGTACTGAGCAAGGAGCAGGACAGTCAGGAGTGGCAGGGACTATAGTAAACTGGAGAGGGCTTCACTTTTCTAAGGCACTCCAATTTTAAAAATATAGAAACCCATGTGGATGAAACTCATATGCACATTCTCCAACTAGGGACTCTTATGGGCTGAATGTTTGTGTCCCTACCCCCCTCCACTCCTCCCATCTCCTACCTTCACAGGTTGAAACTCTAACCCCTTAAGTAACAGTATTTTGATGTGAAGTAACTAGGTTAGCTCAGGTCATGAGGGTGGGGCACACATAATGGGATTAGTGTTTTTATAAAATGAGGAAGACAGACTAGAGCTCCCTCTCCCCTGCATAGGAGGATACAGTGAAAAGGCAGTCATCTACAAACCAGGAAGAGAGCTCTCGCCAGGCACCAACTCTGCTGGTGCCTCTATATTAGACTTCCAAGACTCCAACAGTGTGAGAAAAGTGTGAGCTTAAGCCACCCAGTCTGTGGTATTTTGTTATAGTTACCTAAACTGAGTAAGTCAGAGACCCATTGATTAAAAAGTGATTACTTACAAACAAACACATTTATTAAAAATCAGGTTACACTTTAGAAAGAAAAAACCTTTCACCAGCATTCTGAATACCAGCTTTCCAGAGTTTACTTGCTGATTTTCTCTGTGACAATGATTAAATTGAGAAGGGTTTTCTAATTCTAAATTAATCGTGACTCCTTGAAAATATGGTTAATAAAAAGTGCACTTCTCAGTTACTTTCAATGCTGACAACCAGAAAATAATAATAAATGCACCAAATGCAACTTGAGGTGGAATATTAAACAGAATATACTCTGTGATTAGTATTTTCTAGTTTTAGTAAACTTTACAGTTTTTTGCCACCATTGTATACTCTACTTATTTTGAAAACATTAAGCAACTATTGAGTGTTCAAGATTTGAAAATTCAGAACAAAACAGTGATATGTATCATTTTGAAAATAAAAACATATACTTATAAGAATCTGCTATATAACCCAGGAAACTCTACTCAATACTCTGTAATGGCCTACATAGGAAAAGAATATAAAGAAAGAAAAGAAAATATAAACATAGCTTAACATCTACATAATTATTCTAATGGAATACCACTGTGCTGGCTGATAGCATATATTGAAAACAGCATGGTTGTCATGGGTTACAGTAGTGGAAGATCTCCTAAGGTTAGTGGTACAGAGACATATTTCTAGTGTCTAGAGAGGAAATTGGGAAAGGATGATCCAATAAAAGCAATATGTAAAATGGCATGAAATATGAGTAAATAACATTTTTGTACTGGAATAGTAACATAGGAGGGCCAGTAGTAAAGAACCTGCTGCCGCTGCAGGAGACATCAGAAACTTGGGTTCAGTCCCTGGGTTGGGAAGATCCCCAGGAGGAAGACATGGCAACCCACTCTAGTATTCTTGCCTGGAGAAATCTCATGGACAGAGGGGCCTAGTGGGCTACAGTCCATAAGTTTGCAAACATCCGGACATGACTGAAGCAATTTAGCATACACACAGTAACATAACATTATTCCTATGAGAGGCTGTCACTGGTTCTAAAAAACACTTTTCCAAATATACTTACTGATACCAATCTATTCATAGGTAAGGACTACTTTGTGTGTGTGTGTGTGTGTGTGTGTGTGTGTGTGTGTGTATTCACTCATATGCCCATGCTATGTATATAAAGTACATGAAAATATTTCTCAATGTGTGATAACTTGAAACAATTTCACTCAAAGCTCAAGTGAGAAAAAAGTTTATCAGTGTATGATAATACATTATATGATAATACAGTGACAAGTAAGAAAATGAAAATCTCAAAAGTTTAAGACATAATTTGCTTTAATATTATATATGAGGGGTGGGGTCTGAGCTTCCAGGACCAACTCTGCAGTTTCAGTATAAACCATGCAAATTATACAAAATGTTCTAGATTCTGACTCTTGAATTAATTCAATGCAGAATTTTGATTACATGTTTCAGCAAATGCATGAATTTTCATGATAATAACAATTCAAATGAACTTATAATTAACCACTAGTATTCGCAAGCTCAAAATAGTAAACTACAACAAACATAACCTACAAATGCAAGTATCTACACAAAATTGTGATTTAACTTTAAAAACCAATTTTTAGTCATCATGATTATACTAATGAGGGATTACAATTTATCCTGGTTGGAAATCTATGTAAACCAGTCTCTTAGATGGGTTATTAATTTTCTTTTTATGTATCTGACTATTGAATATATGAAAACAAAGTGGTCTAATTGATTTCCATGTAACTACACTTGAGGGTATACCAGAAAAACTGAATGTATGTTAGAAAGTACTGGTAAGGATTTCAGGAGAGTTTCACTGACAGTGGCTGTTAACTGGCATCAAAGATCATGAAGAATTATTGTGCCCAAATGTTGCATTATGGGAATGCTCACAAGTAGATATGCAAGAGATTATGCAGTATTAGCAAAGAAGTATGGTTTAAATGTGATGAGCCCAGGTTCTGGAATTGGACTGCCTGGGCTAAACTCCCATTCTGTCTCTTAAAAAAATATTTCAGGGAAAGATACTTAGTTATTTGGAGGCTTCCCAGGTAGCGCTAATGGTAAAGAACCCTCCTCCCAATGCAGGAGACATGGGTTTGATCCCTGAGTTGGGAGGATTCCCTGGAGAAGGGCATGGCAACCCACTCCAATATTCCTGACTGGAGAATCCCATGGAGAGAGGAGCCTGGCAGGCTATAGTCCATGGAGTAGCAAAGAGATGGACACAACTGAAGTGACTTAGCACACACTCATGCATACTCATATAGAAAAAGTATATGTTATATGTAAATATAATATTATACAAATATATATATTTGTAAAAATGTTTATCTGCAAATTAACATGTTGATTTTTTTAATCAATTAGTTATTTTAGAAATGCTTGCTTTCATTTATAATATTAAAAAATTTTAGAACCAAGAAAAAGATAACTGGGATCAAGGAAACTCACTATAAACTATATATACAACATAGTAATAGATGAATATAAATTAAAATAGCATTAAAAGTTTTCAGAATGCTAAGTGGGAAATATACTTTGAATCAAATTAAATGTGTTACACAGCAATGTTCATGTCCAAGCTAATATAACTGTGAGATTTCCACCCTCTTGAGATTATACTTCTGGCTAGTTGAACTCTTCTACCAGATGACCAGTGTCATCTACGATCTACAGTTTGCATTAAATGGTCAGACAAAATGACCAAGAATGAAGCCTTGGAGCACAGCCAGGACACAGCAAAGATGCTATTCTAGCTACTCTCAAGCTTGGCATGTCACCAGCCGGGAGTGTGTTAACAGTGCCAGCAAAGAGAGATTAAGTGTGATGACCACAGGCAAGACAGATGCTCTAACAACTCATTGAAGAGCTCTGGAAAGTGCAGCCTACATGTTAACTGCTGGGAAAAAATAGGGGCAGACAGATTGATATCAAACAGCATGAAAAAGCAATCAGAGGTCATGAGCAACCATGTCCACAACTCTCTTGGCAGTGTCTCCAATATAGGTCACAAAATTATCTGAGAAAATTTATATAATACAGATTCCCCCATTTTCAGTACTAAAGATTTCCATTCAAAAAGCTGGGGTCAGGTCCAGGTAGATATATTTTTTTAACATTAATTGAGTGAGTACATCAAGGTTGTATACTGTCACCCTGCTTATTTAACTTATATGCAGAGTACATCATGCAAAATGCCAGGCTGGATGAAGCACAAACTGGAATCAAGTTTTCCAGAAGAAATATCAATAACTTCAGAAATGCAGATGACACCACCCTTATGGCAGAAAGTGAAAAGGAACTAAAGAGCCTCTTGATGAAAGTGAAAGAGGAGAGTGAAAAAGCTGGTTTAAAGCTCAACATTCAAAAACCGAAGATCACAGCATCTGGTCCCATCACTTCATGGCAAATACATGGGGAAAAAATGGAAACAGTAACAGACTTTCTTTTCTTGGGCTCCAAAATCACTGCAGATGATGACTGCAGCCATGAAATTAAAAGACGCTTGCTCCTTGGAAAAAAAGCTATGACAAACCTAGACAGCACACTACAAAGTAGAGATATTACTCTGCAAACAAAGGTCTATATGGTCAAAGCTATGATTTTTCTAGTAGTCATGTTTGAATGTGAGAGTTGGGCTATAAAGAAGACTGAGTGCCAAATAATTTTTGCTTCTTAACTGTGTTGTTGGGGAAGACTCTTGAGAGTCCCTTGGACTGCAAGGAGATCAAACCAGTCAAGCCTAAAGGAAATCAGTCCTGAATATTCATTGGAAGGATTGATGCTGAAGCTGAAACTCCAATACTTTGGCACCAGATGGGAAGAATTGACTCATTAGAAAAGACACTGATGCTGGGAAAGATTGAAGGCAGGAGAAGAGGACAACAGAGGATGAGATAGATGGATGGCATCATGAACTCAATGGACATGAGTTTGAGCAAACTCTAGGAGATGGTGAAGGACAGAGAAGTCTGGTGTGCTGCAGTCCATGGGGTTGCAAAGAGTCGGACATGACTGAGTAACTGAACAACAACAAAAAGTGCTTCTAAAACAGCCTTACACTAGTTCTAATATTGGCTTTGGGAACTCATGTAAATAAAAATATGTATACTTGAAGATGTAGGAAATGGGAGTTCAGTGAGTTCATTCTACTGGTTCAGAGGTAAGGTGAGGTCTGGTGAGAAGACTGCAGTTAGGACAGGTACTATCAAAAATAAGAAGAGTGGCCGGAGCAACAGAGTCTAAGGCTTGCCATGTCAGTAAGTTTAAAGTGTCTGCCGTGTGATACAAGTCAAACATCTTTTTCTTTCCATTGCTATTCCATCTTTCTTGATATTTCTTCCAGGGCCTAGACTATGGTCAATAGGCCATAGTATTTAATAAATGATTCAATGGATAGATGAAGTCTGCTCTATCCTGGCAGAAACATTTGGAATAGTCTCCTTTTTCATTCCAATTTTTACCCATCCTTGAAGATCTATTTTTAACTTCTGATTACACTCAGAAACAAATTCAACCACTTCAAATATACTCAGTTCTTGCCTTCTGATTCTTCTCTATGATATATACTGAATGTTTGGAAGTGTAACCAAAGATTTTCCAGCTAGTATTATTCTTCATTTCAATGTTTGGATCCTTTACTCATATAGATTCTAGCCCATTTGAGGGCTTTGACATAACACATTACATTTGTCAAAACCCTACCATATAATTTGTTTCATTTTCTTGACAATTCTGAAGTAGATATCAGTGCATTACTATTTATAGATGAGACAATAGGAAGTCTAAGCAATTAAGTAACTTAGGCAAGGCAACACATGAGGGCCAGAGGAAGGACTTGAGCTCAGGTCCTTTGACTCCCAAAATGTAATCTTCATCTCACAATGCATAGAAAAGGTTGTCAATCTTTTCTTTTTCCTAATGTTTAGTGTCTCAAAAAGTAGTTTTCTTACTGAGTTGTAGATGTTCACTAAATCTTAAAATACGGAATATTTATCAGTTATTGTCACTTTAACTTAGGCTTCTATTAAGTCTAAAAACTAAATAGAAATAATTCATAGTAAAATAAAATAAATAAAAGTAATAAGAATTTAAAACATGAAAATGTACTTATGCCTGCATACAGAAAAAGGAAGAAAAATATTGCTATATGATTTTTGAAAATAATGATTGGTAGTCTGTTCTGTCCAGGGAACTAGAATAATAAGGTGGCAGCATATTGTGACCATCCATCCTTACAAAGTTCTAAGGTCAGGTGACCACTCAGTTTTTCAGAAATCCTTTGTTGGCTTTGAATTTAAGAAAAAAGAGGAAAGAGTTAATAAAAACACAGTGGAAAGTGTTCTTGCTTTATCTCTGAGCTGTTGGTTTTGTTTTTATGGAAAGTGGAGTATGAATTCAGCACTCCAAATCAAACTGGAGCCAAACTAGAACTATGAACACATATTAATAAAGTAGCCATTAAAACTTCTCAAGTATTTATCAAGATCCAATTTGAACTCCAAATGACAGTGCAAAAATAATCAATACTGAATTATCTCAGTCAAATATTTTGAACTGATATGTAATAAGGACAAACTGGACAAAGTTAAACAGAAAGACTGTTGTGAAAAATATCACATTTTAACTACCCTTAAACTGCTCAGGGAGAGAGTGAAATGCCTAACAGAAAATAAAGATAGATAAAGCACTGTTCAGTTGGAAAAGAAACAGATGTGTGATTTATAAAGCCAGTGATGATGATTTACCAGACATTCAAGAATCATCGATAGTCTCAAGGAGAAACTGGCTTTATACTGCCATGGCATACATTTATGGATACTCAATATCAAAACCTCACATATGCAAATGATGCCACTCTAATATTGAAAGCGAAGAGGAACTAAAGAGCCTCTTGATGAGGATAAAGAGAAGTGAAAAAGCTGGCTTAAAACTCAAAGAAGATGATGATCATGACATCCAGTTCCATCAGTTCAGTTCAGTCACTCAGTCATGTCCGACTCTTTGAGACTCCATGAACCGCAGCATGCCAGGCCTCCCTATCCATCACCAACTCCCAGAGTTCACCCGAACTCATGTCCATTGAGTTCATGATGCCATCCGACCATCTCATCCTCTGTCGTCCCCTTCTCCTGCCAACAACGTTTCCCAGCATCAGAGTCTTTTCAAATGAAAAGACTGACCCCTTTTTGCATCAGTTGGCCAAGTTTCAGCTGAAGTTTCAGCTTCAGCATCAATCCTTCCAATGAATATTCAGGACCGATTTCTTTTAGGATGGACTGGTTGGATCTCCTTGCAGTCCAGGGAACTCTCAAGAGTCTTCCCCAGCAACACCGTTCAAAAGCACCAATTTTTTGGCGCTCAGCTTTCTTTATAGTCCAACTCTCACATCTATACATGACTACTGGAAAAACCATAGCCTTGACTAAACAGACCTTTTTTGACAAAGTAATGGCTCTGCTTTTTAATATGCTGTCTAGGTTGGTCATAACTTTCCTTCCAAGGAGTAAGCGTCTTTTAATTTCATGGCTGCAGTCACCATCTGCAGTGATTTTGGAGCCCAGAAAAATATCAGCCACTGTTTCCACTGTTTCCCCATCTATTTGCCATGATGTGATGGGACCGGATGCCATGATCTTCGTTTTCTCAATGTTGAGCTTTAAGCCAACTTTTTCACTCTCCTCTTTCACTACCAACAAGAGGCTCTTTAGTTCCTCTTCACTTTCTGCCATAAGGGTGGTGTCATCTGCATATCTGAGGTTATTGATATTTCTCCCAGCAATCTTGATTCCAGCTTGTGGTTCATTCAGCACAGCGTTTCTCATGATGTACTCTGCATATGTTAAATAAGCAGGGTGACAATATACTGCTTTTCCTATTTGGAATCAGTCTGTTGTTCCATGTCCAGTTCTAACTGTTGCTTCCTGACCTACATACAGGTTTCTCAGAGGCAGGTCAGGTGGTCTGGTATTCCCATCTCTTTCAGAATTTTCCACAGTTTATTGTGATCCACACATTCAAAGGCTTTGGCATAGTCAATAAAGCTGAAATAGATGTTTTTCTGGAACTCTCTTGCTTTTTCCATGATCCAGCGGATGTTGGCAATTTGATCTCTGGTTCCTCTGCCTTTTCTAAAACCAGCTTGAACATCTGGAAGTTCACGGTTCATGTATTGCTGAAGCCTGGCTTAGAGAATTTTGAGCAGTACTTTACTAGCGTGTGAGATGGGTGCAATTGTGTGGTAGTTTGAGCATTCTTTGGCATTGCCTTTCTTTGGGATTGGAATGAAAACTGACCTTTTCCAGTCCTGTGGCCACTGCTGAGTTTTTCAAATTTGCTGGCATATTGAGTGAAGCACTTTCACAGCATCATCTTTCAGGATTTGAAATAGCTCTACTGGAATGCCATCACCTCCACTAGCTTTGTTTGTAGTGATGCTTTCTAAGGCCCACTTGACTTCACATTCCAGGATGTCTGGCTCCAGGAGAGTCATCATACCATCGTGATTATCTTGGTCATGAAGATCTTTTTTGTACAGTTCTTCTGTGTATTCTTGCCACCACTTCTTAATATCTTCTGCTTCTGTTAGGTCCATACCATTTCTGTCCTTTATTGACCCCATCTTTGCATGAAATGTTCCCTTGGTATCTCTAATTTTCTTGAAGAGATCTCTAGTCTTTCCCATTCTGTTGTTTTCCTCTATTTCTTTGCATTGATAGCTGAGGAAGGCTTTCTTATCTCTTCTTGCTATTCTTTGGAACTCTGCATTCAGATACTTATATCTTTCCTTTTCTCCTTGGCTTTTCACTTTTCTTCTTTTCACAGCTATTTGTAAGGCCTCCCTAGACAGCCATTTTGCTTTTCTGCATTTATTTTCCATGGGGATGGTCTTGATCTCTGTCTTTTGTACAATGTCATAAACCTCAGTCCATAGTTCATCAGGCACTGTATCTATCAGGTCTAGTCCCTTAAATCTAAAAAGCGTCTTGATGAAAGTAGAAGAGGAAAGTTAAAAAGTTGGCTTAAAGCTCAACATTCAGAAAATGAAGATCACGGCATCTGGTCCCATCATTTCATGGGAAATAGATGGACAAATAGTGGAAACAGTGTCAGACTTTATTTTTTTTTTTTAATTTTCATCTCCAAAATCACTACAGATGGTGACTGCAGCCATGATATTAAAAGACGCTTACTCCTTGGAAGAAAAGTTATGACCAACCTAGATAGTATATTCAAAAGCAGAGACATTACTTTGCCAACAAAGGTTCATCTAGTCAAGGTTATGGTTTTTCCAGTGGTCATGTATGGATGTGAGAGTTGGACTGTGAAGAAAGCTGAGTGCTGAAGAATTCATGCTTTTGAACTGTGGTGTTGGAGAAGACTCTTGAGAGTCCCTTGGACTGCAAGGAGATCCAACCAGTCCATTCTGAAGGAGATCAGCCCTGGGTGTTCTTTGGAAGGAATGATGATAAAGCTGAAACTCCAGTACTTTAGCCACCTCATGTGAAGAGTTGTCTTATTGGAAAAGTCTCTGATGCTGGGAGGGATTGGGGGCAGGAGGAAAAAGGGATGACAGAGGATAAGATGGCTGGAAGGCATCACTGACTCGATAGACGTGAATTTGAGTGAACTTGGAGATGGTGATGGATAGGGAAGCCTGGTGCGCTGCAATTCATGGGTTGCAAAGAGTTGGACTCGACTAATCGACTGAACTGAACTCAACTGAATGGAAATCAAACCTTAATATTCAATGGAAGAAATGATGTTGAAGCTGAAGCTCTTATACATTGGCACCTGATGTGAAGAGCCAACTCATTGGAAAAGATCCTGATGCTGGGAAAGATTGACAGCAGAAGAGGGTGACATAGAATGAGATGGTTGGATGGGATCTCTGACTCAGTGGACATGATTTTGAGCATACGCCAGGAGATAGTGAAAGACAGGAAATCCTGGTGTGCTGCATTTTATGGAGTTGCAAAAAGTCAGGGACAACTGAGTGACTAGAAAGGAACATATCTGAACTATCCATCATTTTTAAAATTTATAAGCATATGGAAACTATTTAAGATATGTATTTTGAATAAGGTAGAATATAGAGATATAATATATTTACCTACTATTTAGAAATTAACACAATACATATTTATTTGTTGATGTTGTTATTCAGTCACTAAGTCATGTTCAACTCTTTTGGGCTCCATGGACTGTGGCTTGCCAGGCTCCTCTGTCTGTGAGATTTCCCAGGTAAGAATACTGGTTGTTGTCCAGTTACTTAGTCATGTCAGAATCTTTGTGACCCCATGGGCTGCAGCATACTAGGCTTCCCTGACCTTCACTATCTCTAGGAGTTTGCTCAAACTCATGTCCATTGAGTCAGTGATGCCATCCAACCATCTCATCCTCTGTTGCTCCCTTTTCCCTCTGCCCTCAGTCTTTCCCAGCATGAAGGTCTTTTCCAGTGAGTCAGCTCTTCTCATTTGGTGGCCAAAGTATTGGAGCTTCAGCCCTTCCAATGAATATTCAAGGTTGATCTCCTTTAGGATTGACTGGTTTGATCTTCTTGCTTTCCAAGAACACTGGAGTGGGTTGCCATTTCCTTGCCATTTCCTAGGGATCATCTTGGACAAGGGATGGAACTGGCATCTCCTGCATTGGCAGGCGATTCTTTCTTACTGAGCCACTTGAGAGGCCCAATACATATTTATAAACCCAGTCTGATTTTTTCTCCATTCTTTCTTTCCTTCCCCTATATACATTGATTTCAAAGATTGAGAAAAACACTTGTGTTAACATTTGCTTTCATGATCTTCAGTCAACATTTATTGAATGAGAATACTAATGCCACTGGAATACAGAATCATCTCTCCTCTTGAAAGTGTTCTATGATTTCAACCACATCCCCAACTATCTTCTGTCTCTCTGTCTTATTAGAGGATCCTCCATATACATCTTAGCACCCCAGTCTCCACTAAAATTCCTTAAGAATGGAAATTGTATCATTCCTGTGGATTAAGCACAATTTGCAGAGCATAGTAGAAATTAAATATTCATTTTTAAATGACTGAATGAATGAGTGATGTGAGAAATAAATGTATTCCCTGTACAGCTCTAATGTGATCTATAGTTATAAACCTCTTCATATGTATTATTTATTCCTCATAAAGAGCCTATGGGCTTAATATTTTACAAATAATGAAATTGAGACTTGCTTGCCCAAGGTCAGCAGCAAAGCCAGACTAATGTCTGGATTTTCTCCTTCCTGCTGATCTTTGCACCTGAGCACAGCTGCCTAAATAAAGGAATTGTTCTGCTCATCTCCAGGTGATTCCTGGAGCTTCACTAAGTCTCAGAGGAAGGACTATTACCATATATGCAGTTGTTTAGATGCAGAAAAAATGTGTGCAGATGGACTTAATTGTTTTGCAAGAAAAGCATATATTCTTTTCTGCAAGTGAAATATGGAGAGTTGGCAAATATAAAATAATATTATCTTCCAAATGTGCATAAATATCTAAACATTTACTATAATGTATAATATAAATGATATCACAGTCTTTCCGGGATGTAAACATCAAGTTCTTCCCTGGAGTTCTGCCTTCAGCCTGCTCTCCTGCATCCTATCCCTGAATAATCTCTTTGTTACAGCCCACGAGTCAATGACTCTGTCACCAGATTGAGATTACTGAATGTTAGGACAACGTTCCCTTAGTAAATTCTCTACTATTGTTGCATATGGCTCTTAGACACAGAAGATATTCAGAATTTTCTTTAAATAAATAAACTGTTGTGATTGAGTACTGTTTGATGGCTATTGCTCTTATTTATGAGAAAAAAACTACATAATTGAAATCATATTTATATTTTCTAGGATGTTTTAAATCACAAATACTTTCAACGTCTTAGTATCTTAGATGAGAAAAATGGAACATGCTGTATCCTTTACTAAGGAAAGAAGGGACAAGATGATTCATTGACTTTGAAAAGCTAGGTTTCTGGGAAAAATCCAATTAAGCTTCTATTTGAGACTGAGTACCTGAACAGCCTGAACTACTCAGACGGACCTCATGTAATTATGTGCTAATTCTAGGAGCATTTAAAAAAAATCCTTTGGCTTTACCTAAAACTTTATGGGCTCACAATGAAGAATCACATCCTATGGAACATAGCAATCTTATCTGGCATTTCATTCTCAGTTCCTTCCCTCTCCATGGCCAGAAGAATTTGCTTTTCTTTGTTTCCTTTTTGCTTATCCTTTACCAACTTCTTTTGTGAGTCCATTAAAGGAAAGTTAGAGCTTACTCCTTAGAAGGAAAATTATGACCAACCTAGATAGCATATTGAAAAGTAGATACATTACTTTGCCAACAAAGGTCTGTCTAGTCAAGGCTATGGTTTTTCCAGTTGTTATGTATGGATGTGAGAGTTGGACTACAAAGAAAGCTGAGCGCCAAAGAATTGATGCTTTTGAACTGTGGTGTTGGAGAAGACTCTTAAGAGTCCCTTGGACTGCAAGGAGATCCAACCAGTCCCTTCTAAAGGAGATCAGTCCTGGGTGTTCTTTGGAAGGAATGATGCTAAAGCTGAAGCTCCAGTACTTTGGCCACCTCATGTGAAGAGTTGACTCATTGGAAAAGACTCTGATGCTGGGAGGGATTGGGGGCAGGAGGAGAAGGGGACGACAGAGGATGAGATGGCTGGATGGCATCACCAACTCGATGGATGTGAGTCTAAGTGAACTCCTGGGGTTGGTGATGGACAGAGAGGCCTGGTGTGCTGCAATTCATGTGGTTGCAAAGAGTCAGACATGACTGAGCGACTCAACTGAACTGAACTGAGAGCATATATTCACAGTCTGTCTACAACCCTTGCTTCCCTGTGGTCTATTTTCAATTATTTTATTTTATTTTTTATTATATATATATATATTATATATATATGAAGTTTGCTTTATTTTTTTTAATTTTTATTTTTACTTTATTTTGCTTTACAATATTGTATTGGTTTTGCCATACATTGACATGAATCTGCCACGGGTGTACCTGAGTTCCCAATCCTGAACCCCTCCTCCCACCTCCCACCCCATATCATCTCTCTGGATCTTCCCTGTGCACCAGCCCCAAGCATCCTGTATCTTGTATCGAACAAAGACTGGCGATTCGTTTCTTACATGATAGTATACATCTTTCAATGCCATTCTACCAAATCATCCCACCCTCTCCCTTCCCACAGAGTCCAAAAGTCCATTCTATACATCTGTGTCTCTTTTGCTGTCTCACATACAGGGTTATCATTACCATCTTTCTAAATTCCATATATATGTGTTAGTATACTATATTGGTGTTTTTCTTTCTGGCTTACTTCACTCTGTATAATAGGCTCCAGTTTCATCCACCTCATTAGAACTGATTCAAATGTATTCTTTTTAATGGCTAAGTAATACTCCATTGTGTGTATGTACCACTGCTTTCTTATCCATTCATCTGCTGATGGATATCTAGGTTGTTTCCATGTCCTGGCTATTATAAACAGTGCTGCGATGAATGTTGGGGTACACATGTCTCTTTCAATTCTGGTTTCCTCGGTGTGTATGCTCAGCAGTGGGATTGCTGGGTCATAAGGCAGTTCTATTTGCAATTTTTTAAGGAATCTCCATAGTGGCTGTACTAGTTTGCATTCCCACCAACAATGTAAGAGGGTTCCCTTTTCTCCACACCCTCTCCAACATTTATTGCTTGTGGATTTTTGGATCACAGCCATTCTGACTGGTGTGAAATGGTACCTCATTGTGGTTTTGATTTGCATTTCTCTGATAATGAGTGATGTTGAGCATCTTTTCATGTGTTTGTTAGCCATCCGTATGTCTTCTTTGGAGAAATGTCTATTTAGTCCTTTGCCCATTTTTTGATTGAGTCGTTTATTTTTCTGGACTTGAGCTGCATAAGTTGCTTGTATATTTTGAAATTAGTTGTTTGTCAGTTGCTTCATTTGCTATTATTTTCTCCCATTCTGAAGGCTGTCTTTTCACCTTGCTTATAGTTTCCTTTGTTGTGCAGAAGCTTTTAATTTTAATTAGATCCCACTTGTTTATTTTTGATTTTATTTCCAGTATTCTGGGAGATGGTTCATAGAGGATCCTACTGTGATTTATGTCGGATAGTGTTTTGCCTATGTTCTCCTCTAGGAGTTTTATAGTTTCTGGTCTTGCGTTTAGATCTTTAATCCATTTTGAGTTTATTTTTGTGTGTGGTGTTAGAAAGTGATTTAGTTTAATTCTCTTACAAGTGGTTGACCAGTTTTCCTAGCACCACTTGGAGATTGTCTTTAATCCATTGTGTATTCTTGCCTCCTTTGTCGAAGATAAGGTGTCCTTAGCTATGTGGATTTATCTCTGGGCTTTCTATTTTGTCCCACTGATCTATATTTCTGTCTTTGTGCCAGTACCATACTGTCTTGATGACTATGGCTTTGTAGTAGAGCCTGATGTCAGGCAGGTTGATTTCTCCAGTTCCATTCTTCTTTCTCAAGATTGCTTTGGCTATTCGAGGGTTTTTGTATTTCCATACAAAATGTGAAATTATTTGTTCTAGCTCTGTGAAAAATACCGCTGGAAGCTTGATAGGGATTGCACTGAATCTATAGATTGCTTTGGGTAGTACACTCATTTTCACTATATTGATTCTTCCGATCCATGAGCATGGTATATTTCTCCATCTATTAGTGTCCACTTTGATTTCTTTCATCAGTGTTTTATAGTTTTCTGTATATAGGTCTTTAGTTTCTTTAGGTAGATATATTCCTAAGTATTTTATTCTTTTCGTTGCAATGGTGAATGGAATTGTTTCCTTAATTTCTTTTTATGCTTTCTCATTATTAGTGTATAGGAATGCAAGAGATTTCTGTGTGTTGATTTTATATTCTGCCACTTTACTATATTCATTAATTAGCTCTAGTAATTTTCTGGTGGATTCTTTAGGGTTTTCTATGTAGAGGATCATGTCATCTGCAAACAGTGAGAATTTTACTTCTTTTTTTCTAATTTGGATTCCTTTTATTTCTTTTTCTGCTCTGATTGCTATGGCCAAATCTTCCAGAACTATGTTGAATAGTAGTGGTGAAAGTGGGCACCCTTGTCTTGTTCCTGACTTTAGGGGAAATGCTTTCAATTTTTCACCATTGAGGATAATGTTTGCTGTGGGTTTGTCATATATAGCTTTTATTATGTTGAGGCATGTTCCTTCTATTCCTGTTTTCTGGAGAGTTTTTATCATAAATGGATGTTGAATTTTGTCAAAGGCCTTCTCTGCATCTATTGAGATAATCATATGGCTTTTATTTATCAATTTGTTAATGTGGTGAATTACATTGATTGATTTGCAGATATTGAAGAATCCTTGCATCCCTGGGATAAAGCCCACTTGGCCATGGTGTATGATCTTTTTAATGTGTTGTTGGATTCTGATTGCTAGAATTTTGTTAAGGATTTTTGCATCTATGTTCATTAGTGATATTGGCCTGTAGTTCTCTTTTTTTGTGGTATCTTTGTCAGGTTTTGGTATTAGGATGATGGTGGCCTCATAGAATGAGTTTGGAAGTTTCCCTTCCTCTGCAATTTTCTGGAAGAGTTTGAGTAGGATAGGTGTTAGCTCTTCTCTCAATTTTTGGTAGAATTCAGCTAGGAAGCCATCTGGACCTGGGCTTTTGTTGGCTGGAAGATTTCTGATTACAGTTTCAATTTCCGTGCTTGTGATGGGTCTGTTAAGATGTTCTATTTCTTCCTGGTTCAGTTTTGGAAAGTTGTACTTTTCTAAGAATTTGTCCATTTCTTCCATTTTGTCCATTTTATTGGCATATAATTGCTGATAGTAGTCTCTTATGATCCTTTGTATTTCTGTGTTGTCTGTTGTGATCTCTCCATTTTCATTTCTAATTTTATTGATTTGATTTTTCTCCCTTTGTTTCTTGATGAGTCTGGCTAATGGTTTGTCATTTTTATTTATCCTTTCAAAGAACCAGCTTTTGGTTTTGTTGATTTTTGCTATGGTCTCTTTTGTTTCTTTTGCATTTATTTCTGCCCTAAGTTTTAAGATTTCTTTCCTTCTACTAACTCTGGGGTTCTCCATTTCTTCCTTTTGTAGTTGCTTTAGATGTAGAGTTAGGTTATTTATTTGACTTGTTTCTTGAGGTATGCCTGTATTGCTATGAACTTTCCCCTTAGCACTGCTTTTATAGTGTCCTACAGGTTTTGGGCTGTTGTGTTTTCATTTTCATTAGTTTCTATGCATATTTTGATTTCTTTTTTGATTTCTTCTGTGATTTGTTGGTTATTCAGAAGCGTGTTGTTTAGCCTCCATATGTTGGAATTTTTAATAGTTTTTCTCCTGTAATTGAGATCTAATCTTAATGCATTATGATCAGAAAAGATGCTTGGAATGATTTCATTTTTTTTTAATTTATCAAGGTTAGATTTATGGCCCAGGATGTGATCTATCCTGGAGAAGGTTCCGTGAGCACTTGAGAAAAAGGTGAAATTCATTGTTTTGGGGTGAAAGGTCCTATAGATATCAATTAGGTCTAACTGGTCTATTATATCATTTAAAGTTTGCGTTTCTTTAATTTTCTGTTTAGTTGATCTGTCCATAGGTGTGAGTGGGGTATTAAAGTCTCCCACTATTATTGTGTTATTGTTAATTTCCCCTTTCATACTTGTTAACATTTGTCTTACATATTGCAGTGCTCTTATGTTGGGTGCATATATATTTATAATTGTTATATCTTCTTCTTGGATTGATCCTTTGATCATTATGTAGTGGCCTTCTTTGTCTCTTTTCACAGCCTTTGTTTTAAAGTCTATTTTATCAGATATGAGTATTGCTACTCCTGCTTTCTTTTGGTCTCTATTTGCATGGAATATCTTTCTTCCAGCCCTTCACTTTCAGTCTGTGTGTGTCCCTTATTTTGAGGTGGGTCTCTTGTAGGCAGCATATATAGGGGTCTTGTTTTTGTATCCATTCAGCCAGTCTTTGCCTTTTGGTAGTGGCATTCAACCCATTTATGTTTAAGGTAATTATTGATAAGTATGATCCCGTTGCCATTTACTTTACTGTTTTGGCTTCGGGTTTATATGCCGTTTTTGTGTTTCCTGTCTAGAGAATATCCTTTAGCATTTGTTGGAGAGCTGGTTTGGGGGTGCTGAATTCTCTCAGCTTTTACTTGTCTGTAAAGCTTTTGATTTCTCCTTCGTATTTGAATGAGATCCTTGCTGGGTACAGTAATCTGGGCTATAGGTTATTTTCTTTCATAACTTTAAGTATGTTTGCCATTCCCTCCTGACCTGAAGCGTTTCTATTGAGAGATCTGCAGTTATCCTTATGGGAATCCTCTTGTGTGTTATTTGTTGTTTTTCCCTTGATGCTTTTAATATTTGTTCTTTGTGTTTGATCTTTGTTAATTTGATTAATATGTGTCTTGGGGTGTTTCGTCTTGGGTTTATCCTGTTTGGAACTCTCTGGGTTTCTTGGACTTGGGTGATTATTTCCTTCCCCATTTTAGGAAAGTTTTCAATTATTATCTCCTCAAGGATTTTCTCATGGTCTTTCTTTTTGTCTTCTTCTTCTGGGATTCCTATAATTCGAATGTTGGAGTGTTTCATATTATCCTGGAGGTCTCTAAGATTGCCCTCATTTCTTTTAATTCGTTTTTCTTTTTTCCTCTCTGTATCATTTATTTCTACCATTCTATCTTCTATTTCACTAATCCTATCTTCTGCCTCCGTTATTCTACTATTTGTTGCCTCCAGAGTGTTTCTGATCTCATTTATTGCATTATTCATTATATATTGACTCTTTTATTTCTTCTAGGTCCTTTTTAAACCTTTCTTGCATCTTCTCAATCCTTGCCTCCAGACTATTTATCTGTGATTCCATTTGGATTTCAAGATTTTGGATCATTTTCACTATCATTATTCGGAATTCTTTCTCAGGTAGATTCCCTATCTCTTCCTCTTTTGTTTGGTTTGGTGGGCATTTCTCCTGTTCCTTTACCTGCTGGGTATTCCTCTGTCTCTTCATCTTGGTTATATTGCTGCGTTTGGGGTGGCTTTTCTGTAATCTGGGAATTTGTAGAGTTCTCTTTATTATGGAGTTTCCTCGCTGTGGGTGGGGTTGTTTCAGTGGCTTATCAAGGTTTCTTCGTTAGGGAAGCTTGTGTCGGAGTTCTGGTGGGTAGAGCTGGATTTCTTTTCTCTGGAGTGCAATGAAGTGTCCAGTAATGAGTTATGAGATGTCAATGGTTTTGGAGTAACTTTGAGCTGCCTGTACATTGAAGCTCAGGGGTGTGTTGCTGTGTTGCTGGAGAATTTTGCATGGTATGTCTTGCTCTGGAACTTGTAGGCCCTTGGGTGGTGCTTGGTTTCAGTGTAGGTATGGAGGCATTTGATGAGCTCCTATTGATTAATGTTCCCTGGATTCAGGAGCTCTCCGATGTTCTCAGGATTTGGACTTAAGCCTCCTGCTTCTGGTTTACAGTTTTATTTTTACAGTAGCCTCAAGACTTCTCCATCTATACAGCACCAATGATAAAACATCTAGGTTAAAGATGAAAGTTTCTCCATATTGAGGGACACCCAGAGAGGTTCACTGTTTTTGAAGACAATGATCTGCTTTTCTAGATGCCTGATGTCCTCTGCCAGCATTCAGAAGTTGTTTTGTGGAATTTACTCAGCGTTGAAATGTTCTTTTGATGAATTTGTGAGGGAGAAAGTGGTCTTCCCATCCTATTCCTCCACCATCTTAGGACTGCTTCCTATTTTCAATTTAGCAGCCAGGGAGTCTTTCAAAATCATGAGTCAGATTTCAAAATCATGAGTCAGATTATATCACTGCATTGAGCTCAGTACGCTGAGGATTTCCCTTCCACTCAGGGCAAAAGTCAAAGTCCTCACAATGGCCTATGAGGTCCTTTGTGTTCTGCTGCCTGTGATTTCTCCTTACATCCTCTCCTCCCCTCTTAATCAGTCCCAGTATTTCATTCTTCCATGAACACTCTTGTTCTTCCTTGTCCTGTTCTACTTTTTTCTTTAACCTTGGGTTTATCACATCTAAAATAATTTTTAATCTACTTATCTGCATAGTTTATTGACTGTAAAAGTCTATATGTGCTTTGAAAAGAATGTATATAATTCAAATGTTGATTTTTGTTTCTGATATATCTACTAATTAGTGAGAGATATGTGAATGCCTTCCCCAGTTTGATGGTGAATTTATCCTTGTTTTTCTGTCATTTTTTGTTTGATACAATTTTTTAAAAATTATATATACACCTTGTGAGTTCTTTTTATTTTTTTGGCATTACTACATCATGCAGGATCTTAGTCCACTGACCAGGGATCAAACCCATGCACCCTGCAGTGAAAGCAGAGTCTTAACCACTGGACACCCCCATGAAGTCCTTGTTTTCTATCTTGATGCTATATTTTTGAGTATATAGAAACTGTGACATCCTGACAAATTGACCCTTCTATCATTATGTAGTGATCTTAAGATCTAATCAGACTGTCTGCCTTACATTCTGTTTACCTGTTAATTACATAGTTTTCAAGAGCTCTCGTGGATAGTGATTCCCTGGAATATCATTTTCCATACTTTGGATTAAGCCTATTTTGGTCTTCTATTTAAGATTTGTCTCTTGGAAAGAATATTGTTGAGCATTTTAAATCCACCTCTTTAAAAACTCAGTTTGTAATCAGAATTTTTGTTATAAGAATGTTATATTTGTGTTTATCTCATTTCACTGACAATAATTACATTTACTTTTGATTTCCTATTTTGTGCTTTCTATTTATGCAGATTTTCTAGTTTATTTTTCTTCCATTCTTTTAAATGAAGGTTTTTTTCCCCCTGCTTTCATTTTATTTTTGTTTTCTACTTTGGAAATTATGATTTCTATGCTTAGATATATCATGTAATTAATATTTGTTTACTATTCTTTATTGTTTCTCAGACCTTCTACCTTTGATCACTCCCCTTCCCAAAGTTCATCCTATAAAATTGTCTTTAAAGTGAGTTAGATTTTAAACCTCTAAGTTGTTCATTTGAAGATGTCTACATCTTATACCTCTTCTTGAGAGACAGCTTTGAAGTATAAATGCTAGCTCATTGAAGGTGTTATTTTCAATTTACAGCCCCGTTGTGGTTGAGAAATCAATAATGATGTCTTTTGGAACTAATCTTTCTTTTCTGTCTAGCTGATTTTAAGACCTTTTCATTGTCTTTGGTGTTCCGTTTCACTATGATATTGTCTATTTGTGAATTTCTTTTTAAACGGGGTTTGTTTTTTGATCTGAGATGGATTGTCTTTCAGGAATTCTGGAAAATGATCAACCATTTCATCTCTGAACATTTGCTTTCTCTCCTTGCCCCTATTTTTTAAAAAAGAACTCTGTTTTAGTGTAAGTTGGTGGCACTAGTGATAAAGAACCTGCCTGCCAATGCAGGAGAAGTAAGAGATGCAGGTTTGAGCCCTGGGTCAGGAAGATCCCCTGGAGGAGGGCATGGCAACCCACTCCAGTATTCTTGCCTGGAGAATGCCATGGACAGAGGAGCCTGGTGGGCAACAGTCCATGGGGTCAAAAAGAGTCAGACATGACTGAGTGACTAACTTTCATTTTTCACTCTATGCTTAAAGTCTCATACGCTTCTGCTGATAATTCTCTCTTTTGTCCCTGTAATCCTCCTTTCTCCACTCTGCTCTTTGTCCTGGTATACTAACATCTACATCATGCATAACCAAAGTTCCCTTGCCTCTGGTATTTAGGTGTGGTTTGGTCATGAAAGGTACAACAGGTGTGGGAGGAGAGAGATGGGAATTTTATTTCCCCATCTTCATACTTAGTGGGTTGTGGGTCAGCATTAGCTGCATTCTACCAAATTTGGCTCAGTGGTAAAGAATTTGCCTGCTAATGCAGGAAACACAGGATGTGGGTTCAATCTCTGGGTTGGGAATATCCTCTTGAGGAGGAAATGGCAACATACTCCAGTATTCTTGCCTGGGAAATCCCAGAGACAGAGGAGCCTGGTGAGATACAATCCTTGGAGTCACAAGAGTCAGGCACGATTTAGCATGCAGGCCTCTACCAAAGCTTGTAATTCCTCTCAGATAACTCTTTGCTCTTGTTACAGTTACAGCTTTCTCCAGTTTCCTATAACCTCTGTTTCTATGCACCTTTACACACAGGGCTGAAAATGACTCTTGTTAGTCCTGGATGCTTCATCATACCTTTCTGGTTTCTCTCATTCTGACTATCCTGTTTTTATAAATCCATCTTGTTATTTTGATAGACTCCTGTTCTTTTTTCACATTTACATTATTTATTTCTAAATGCACATACATTTGAAAATTCCAATATCTGAAGACTTTGTAATCTGATTCTTCTGATTCTTGTTTCTGCTGACCCTGATTTATAGTTCTATGCTTCTTACAGTTTCTTTCTGTGTTTTGTGATTTTATACAATGAACCCATTTTTCTTGGATATTTTATCTTAAAAATTCTTTGAATTCCAGACTGAAATGTGTTTACTCCAGAGAATATCTAAGTTTTCTTTCCTGACTGCCTGGCCATTTCCAGAAACAAAAACAGAAGTTCAAGATTTCTAAAGTTTAGCAGATGCTCTTAGGACAAAATGTGGCTTTAATTCTTACCTACCTTCCAGGGTTTCTCCTTGGTTTAAGCATTTGCCTACTTCTTTATTTTCTAACCAGCTCAGCAATTCATTTAAAGAAATGCATAGAGAAGGAAATGGCAACCCACCCCAGTATTTTTGCGTGGGAAATCCCATGGACAGATGAGCATGGTGGGCTAAAGCCCATAGGATTGCAAAGAGCTGGACATGACTTAGCATTTAAATAGCAACAACAGCAATTTACATTTTATCCAGATTTTTAAGTTGTTTTCATGGGAAGGTATTTTCAGAGTATTTAGTGTTTCATGCTGACAGTAATAAAAGTTACATTTTTTCAAATAAACAAATTCAAGAGTCATGATAATATATTTTGGAAGAGATAAAAACAAACTAATAGGAATTACTTAAAATATTGCCATTATATTCAACATATGAGGACACTGAGCCTTAGACATGCTAAGTATGTAAGCTGCAGAATAAGAAGTAGGAAAGATAGAATTCAATTTTAAAGTTCTTAGATTTCAGATTCTCCATGCTATAAGACCTCTGTTAACCCTGGTTTTTTTGTATATATCAGAATAATACTGCTAAGAATACACAAAATTACTTTAGGCTCAAGTAGGAGCCATTAGGAGAAGGCAATGGCACCCCACTCCAGTACTCTTGCCTGGAAAATCCCATGGATGGAGGAGCCTGGTAAGCTGTAGTCCATGGGGTCGCAAAGAGTCGGACATGACTAAGCGACTTCACTTTCACTTTTCACTTTCATGCACTGGAGACGGAAATGGCAACCCACTCCAGTGTTCTTGCCTGGAGAATCCCAGGGACAGGGGAGCCTGCTGGGCTGCCGTCTCTGGGGTCGCACAGAGTTGGACACGACTGGAGCGACTTAGCAGCAGTAGCGGGAGCCATTAAGTGCCCATGCTATCAGTGTAAAAGTGGTGAGTTTACCGATAGATGCTATAAGATGCAATAGAGAGAATCAATAAAATGGTATACAGATTTTAATAGACTCATCATTTTTAATATTAGAAAACCAAATGAACTTATCTCACTAGGCAAAAATGCACTCTGAACAAGAATAAGGATAAATAAATCCAAGTATACTTAGTGAAGTACTTGAAAAAAATGGATGATGACCCAAAAGATAACATGATAAAAACAGGTGATATCTGTCTATTCCCAGACAAAATTTTTTAATAGGAAAAAATTCATCTGCATGAGCCTTCAAATCTACTTTTGTTCATTTTCCTCACTTCTCATGCTTTTTCTACTTTTATTTTACCTAGTTTCTCTGAAGATCTGGGTAAGTCAGTAATAACTTACAGTGGATTTATTCAATATTGCCTCTTATAATATTTTATATATAGAAGATACACAAGGCAAAAAATAATATGGATGCATTTTACTTATAGTGGTTCAGATGTATAATACCTGGATAAAGCAGAGTCTTGGGGGTACTTTTCAAACTGAATAATATAGGTAACTTTCTAATCTGGTTCTACATATGGTTCTATTCTTATTCTGAAATAATTCTCTCTACAAGAAATATCCTTAAGTATTGGTAATCCTTTATCTAAAATCACCTATTTAAGATAGTGCATTAAGATTTCAATAAACAGTTGTTTCAAACAAATAATTATAATGTTCTTGACTAGTTATTATACTTTAAAAATATTACTATGCTTTTGGCATTTCTGATTAATCACAGTGTAACAATATTTCAGCAATACTTCTCACTATTAGAAACATACAAGCACTGGTGAGAAATCAGGTCAGTGTGAATATGGGTCAGTTACCAATACCTCCTCACATACGCACAGACTCACAGTGCAAGTGTCTAATTAGGGGTCTACAACTGACTGTAGATTTTTACAGCTAAACAAATCACTATGATTTTGTTTTTAATTGACTATTTATGTCTCCTATTTTCCTTTTCTTTCTTTATCTTTTGTAACTATAATTAAAGATTATCATAGTTATTTCTTGATGCTTTCCATTATATTATCACTAAAATGATTTATCAGGAGCTTCCCTGATAGCTCAGTTGGTAAAGAATCCATTTGCAATGCAGGAAACCCTGGTTTGATTCCTGGGTAGGGAAGATCCCCTGGAGAAGGGAAAGGCTACCCACTCCAATATTCTGGCTTGGACAATTCCATGGACTGTATAGTTTGTGGGGTCACAAAGAGTTGGACATTACTGAGCAACTTTCACTTAAGAAAGAAAAATTATTTATCTCTACTATCATTAATATCACAGATATTTATCAGCATTTAATCAATCTTTAGGATCTAAAGGTTCTAATTAATGGAAACACACATTTGAAAATCCACTTTTTATATTGAGAGAGATGTTTGTGCTACAAGATATGTTAAATAACTTGAGAATCTTGTTAGGAACTAAAGCCACAAGTGGATGACTTCATAAGTTTTTTAAAATAATACTCTTTCTCATTTATCTATTATTACAAATGAAATAAGCTAAATGTCATTCTTTTAAATGTTATACAGCAACAATCCTTTTGATGTTTTAATTAGAAAATCAGTAACATGTTGAGAAGGGATGTACTATTCCACACACAGATCTTTAATTAGTTCTTTGATATTTATGACCTTTATTTTTCTCTGTTCTGCTTTCTGGCTTAGTGGTTCTCAAATATTGCACCTTGGATGACAAAATTTTCAATAGGGAAATGAAAAAAATAAGCAATGTTTTGAGGCTTCTTTAAGTAGTCCTTTTGGTACTAAAATGTTCTCATAAAATGATGGTGATAATCAGTGATAACTTTATCCTTATTATTCTAACAAAATGTTCCAATTTAAAAACTAGCATTGCTCTGTGAAATTTCAATGTCTGGGAACCAATGAATTACATGATCTTAGGGAAGATCTTTTGGGAAAGCACATTCTTGATTAACTTAGTAAGCTGGAGATTGGTGATACCCTTGCTTAGAAAAAATAAAAAAGCATGGGGAAGTGTTTAGCACTGTTGCATGAAATACATATGTAGCACTGTTGTATAAAATAGATACATATTGATGCTACGTATAAAATAGATATATAGCATCAATAATGTATATAATAGAAGTCAAATGGGTCTTAAGAAGCATCACTATGAACAAACCAGAGGAGGTGATGGAATTCTAGCTGAGCTCTTTCAAATTCTAAAAGATGATGCTGTTAAAGCACTCCACTCAATATGCCAGCAAACTTGGAAAATTCAGCAGTGGCCACAGGACTGAGAAAGGTCAGTTTTCACTCCAATCCCAAAGAATGTTCAACTACTGCACATTGCACTGATTTCTCATGCTGGGAAAGAAATGCTCAAAGTTCTCCATACCAGGCTTCAAGAGTACATGAGCTGAGAACTTCCAGATGTACAAGATGGGTTTAGAAAAGGCAGAGGAGCCAGAGATCAAAAGGCCAACAGCCATTGGATCATAGTAAAAGCAAGAGAAGTCCAGAAAAACATCTACTTATGCTTCACTGGCTACACTAAAGCCTTTGTGTGGATCACACAAACTGGAAAATTCTTAAAGAAATGAGAATATCAGACTATCTTACCTGCCTCTTGAAAAGCCTGTATGCAGGTCAAGAAGCAACAGTTAGAACTGGACATGGAACAACATACTGGTTCCAAATTGAGAAAAGAGTACATCAAGGCTATATATTGTCACCCTGATTCTTTAACTTATATGCAGAGTACATTATGAGAAATGTTGGGCTGGATAAAGCACAAGTTAGAATCAAGACTGCCGGGAGGCATATCAGTAACCTTGGATATGCAGAAGACACCACCCTTGTAGCAGAAAGTGAAGAGGAAATAAAGAGTTTTTGATGAAGGTGAAAGAGGAGAGTGAAAGAGCTGTCTTAAAACTCAATATTCAAAAAAAAAAAAAATAAATCATGGCATCTGGTCCCATCACTTCATGGCAAATAGATGGGGAAACAATGGAAATAGTGACAGACTTTATTTTCTTGGGCTCCAGAATCACTGCAGATGGTGACTGCAGCCATGAGATAAAAGATGCTTGTTCCTTGGGAGAAAAGCAATGACAAACATAGACAATGTATTAAAAAGCAGAGACATTACTTTGCCAACAAAGGTCCGTCTAGTCAAAGCTATGTTTTTCCAGTAGTCATATAAGGATGTGAAAACTAGACCATAAAGAAGGCTGAGCACTGAAGAACTGATGCTTTTGAACTATGGTGTTGGAGAAGACTCTTGAGAGTCCCTTGGACTGCAAGGAAATCAAATCAATCATTCCTAAAGGAAATGAATCCTGAATATTCATTGGAGGGTTTATGCAAAAGCTGAAGCTCCAATACTTTGGCCACCTGATGGGAAGTGCTGACTCTTAGAAAAGATACTGATGCTAGGAAAGATTGTAGGGAGGAGGAGAAGGGACAACAGAGGATGAGATGGTTGGATAGCATCACTGACTCAATGGACATGAGTTTGATCAAGCAGTCCATGGGGTTGCAAAGAGTTGGACATGACTGAGTGACTGAACAACAAGAACATAAAACAGATAACTAATAAGAACCTACTGTATATCTCAGGGAACTCTACTCAGTGCTCTGTGGTGACCTAAATGGGAAGGACATCCAAAAAAGAGAGGATGTATATATGTACGTATATATATATGATTCACTTTGATATACAGTAGAAACCAAGACAACATTGTAAAGCAATTTTTCTCCAATAAAAATTAATTTAAAAATAAACAAAAAATACTAGCTGGGTGAATGTTAAGTGAACTAAAGTACAGTTGTAAATATGAAAGTGAAAGTTGCTCAGTTGTGTCCGACTCTCTGAGACTCCATGGACTATACAGTCCATGGAATTCTCCAGGCCAGAATACTGGAGTGGGTAGCCTTTCCCTTCTCCAGGGGATCTTCCTGACCATGGAATCAAACGAGGGTCTCCTGCATTGCAGGTGGATTCTTTAACTGAGCTATCAGGGAAGCCAGTTGTAAATATGGATGCATATATTTGAATATGTGTGGTCTAGTCAGAAGTTCATTCTTGCCTGGCAGCACTGTAACAGTAAGCACTGTAGTATGTACCAGTGATTGTGGAACAAACAAACGCCAATAATTGATCCACATCATAGGTGACTTAATGGCAAAGAATCTGTCTGCCAAGGCAGGAGATGTGTGTCTGATCCCTTGGTCAGGAAGATCCCTGGAGAACAAAATGGCAACCCACTCCAGCATTCTTGCCAGGAAAAGTCCATGGACAGACAACACTGGTGGGATACAGTCCATGGAGTCTCAAAAGTGTTGTACAATACTTAGTGACTAAAACAACAGCAACAATAGATACTCTTAACCAAAATCCATCTTAAGACCTAGGAGAGAAACAAAAACATTATTTTCCTTTGTAAATCCAGCTCAATTCCAGGAGAAAAGTCAGGAGCTAAAAATAACAGATAAAACTATATTTTCTTGAATGTACTGTCCTTTGTACAAAATTTATTTTCTCATTCTTTTAGCAATCTTATTTTACATAGGCATTTCTAAAAATGATTATTCAGCAGCTATTTTGCTAGTATTGAATAAAAGCTGTATTTGCCAGTATTGAATAATATAATTTCTAAACCTTTGACCTAGAGTGGCATTTCCTTCTATACTGGCTAGCATTATTTAAATAGGCATTGTTTATTTTTACCAAAGTTAGATAAACATGCATTAGTAAGATATTATATGTCAACTTCATTATCTATTACAAAATAACTATCATCACTAAAACTAAGATATTATTAGATGTTACCCTCTGTGTTTATTAAAATAATAAGCACATCTTGATTAGAAAATCATGACATGTTACTACAACATGAAAAAATATATCATTTCATATTACTATTTATTTTGTGCATTTAGTTGAAGTCTAATGTCTAGTAATCAGGAGGTATGGAAGAGAAGTGATCTCTAAATAGACTGTGTTCTGGGCTGAACTGTGTGCCTCCCGAAATCCATATGTTAAAGTCCTAACTCCCAGTACTTCAGAATGTAACTATACTTGGAAATGGTATAAAGAGATGACTTTATAGTCATCTTTAAGAGAGCCTTTAAAGAGATGACTAAGTTAAAATCAGGCTGTTATGGTGGGCATTAGTCCAAATTGACTGATGTTCCTATAAAAAGAAAAGATCTAGACACACAGAGACCAGGGGTATGCACACAGAGAAAAGACCAGGTGAGGACAGGCTGCATGGCCATTTGCAAGCGAAGAAGAGAAGGTTCAGAAGAAACCAAACCCACCACTCCCTTGACCTTGGACTTCTAGCCTCCAGACTGTGTAAAATAAATTTCTGTTGTTTAAGCCATCTAATCTGTGATATTTTATCATGGCATTCTTAGCAAAATAATACAGATTTCATGTCTATCAGTCTTTTGTGTAAAGGTTAATTGGTTATTTAATTAACTAAAGTTTTAGATCTGAGTTACTTCCAAATGAGAAACTCTTTCCTGAGCTTGCCTCAGTCACTTTGGATTGAGATAGGAGAGAGAGTGACTCTACAGTATGAATGTAAGTCAAGATTTAAAAACTGAGACTCTTGTTTTAATATAAAAGTTTAACTCAATATCTTTTATAATTTTGGAATTTTATATTGATAGCAAATGATTTTCTTTGAATGGGGTTTTTAAAAATTGAGTATTGTATGGTCAATCATAATTTTTCCAAATGCCAAGAACAACATTTCTTAATAGAGAGTAAGTCAAATAGCTACAGTTGGTGTGGGAGTGGAGATAATATTTTAGGTCAGATTCATAGTGACCCTTTTCACTGGGCAAAATTCAAAAGGGGGTCTTTTTTGTTTTGGGAAAAAACTGAGTAACACTGATCTAGAATGGTATTGTGAGCTTAACAGTGTTCATTGCAAAGTACTAAAAATATTCATATTTACTTATCTTGTAATTCAGTTATTGAGAAACCTCAACTATCTGAATTATAGCAGAGACTATGAAAGGAAGTCAATAACAAAATGAAAATAAAACCTCTAAATCTTACAACAAACTTTGTTCTGAGACTCAAATAAGATTATATGTGTAAAATGCTTACAGGAGTACTTGATGCTCAGTAAGGAATCAATACATTCAAGCTAATTTTATTACAGTATAATAGCAATATTTATAAAAGCAATATTTATATGAGGACAGGTTTAAATTATGTTTATTCTATTTTATTGGCAAAGAAAAGTGATTATAGCAGTTAAGAAAATGCCATCAATTACTGTCCAACAAAATGGATGCTGAAGCTTAATAATCCAGGGTCAATTTAATAAGTTAATAACCAAACTGTGTTGAGAATGTGTGATTACAGGAATTACATAACTCATTTTCTCTTCACAGGAATCCTATGAGTTCAGCATTTCATGAAAAAGGTCACAGCTGGAAAGTGGTGGAGTCAGAATTTGAATTCAAGTCATTTGGCTCTATAGATCAAACTTTCAACCAAGAGAATAGGACAATGTTTTTTTTAACTAAAATTTATTAAGATTTTTAAACTAAAATTTATTGTACCTACATAATGCCTTTGTTCCCATTTAACTTTCCAAACACTATTACTGGGTAACATTTTTCCCCTAGAGAAAAACATTTCCCAATTATTCTGGAAATGTGAAAAGCTATTGCAATGCACAAGTGGCTTACCTGGAGCCTTCCCATTGTAACAACCTGGGGGAGAGCATCTTTCACTTAGAATACAACATTAATGGCGGCCTGTGGAATTCTGGATCCTGGTAACCACGGGTTACCACAGGCATTCGCTAGACCAGACTATCAACTCTGGAAAGCAGAAACTGAGCCATGTTCACTACTACCCTCAATGTCAATCAAAGTGGTTAGGATAAATAAGCACGCAAGTTGATGAGCTGGCCCAAGGTTTTTAATACACAAGAACTAACATTTAAACTACAATGTATTCTTTTTAATGGCTGAGTAATACTCCATTGTGTATATGTACCACAGCTTTCTTATCCATTCGTCTGCTGATGGACATCTAGGTTGTTTCCATGTCCTGGCTATTATAAACAGTGCTGCGATGAACATTGGGGTACATGTGTCTCTTTCAATTCTGGCTTTCTCAGTGTGTATGCCCAGCAGTGGGATTGCTGGGTCATAAGGCAGTTCTATTTGCAATTTTTTAAGGAATCTCCACACTGTTCTCCATAGTGGCTGTACTAGTTTGCATTCCCACCAACAGTGAAGGAGGGTTCCCTTCTCTCCACACCCTCTCCAGCATTTATTGCTTGCAGATTTTTGGATCGCAGACATTCTGACTGGTGTGAAGTGGTACCTCATTGTGGTTTTGATTTGCATTTCTCTAATAATGAGTGATGTTAAGCATCTTTTCATGTGTTTGTTAGCCATCTGTATGTCTTCTTTGGAGAAATATCTATTTAGTTCTTTGGCCCATTTTTTGATTGGGTCGTTTATTTTTCTGGAATTGAGCTGCAGGAGTTGCTTGTATATTTTTGAGATTAGTTGTTTGTCAGTTGCTTCATTTGCTATTATTTTCTCCCATTCGGAAGACTGTCTTTTCACTTTGCTTATATTTTCCTTTGTTGTGCAGAAGCTTTTAATTTTAATTAGGTCCCATTTGTTTATTTTTGCTTTTATTTCCAGAATTCTGGGAGGTGGATCATAGAGGATCCTGCTGTGATTTATGTCAGAGAGTGTTTTGCCTATGTTCTCCTCTAGGAGTTTTATAGTTTCAGTTCTGATGAGATGGATGAAACTGGAGCCGATTATACAGAGTGAAGTAAGCCAGAAAGAAAAACACCAATACAGTATACTAACACATATATATGGAATTTAGAAAGATGGCAATGATGACCCTGTATGCAGGACAGCAAAAAAGACACAGATGGGTATAGCAGACTTTTGGACTCAGTGGGAGAGGGAGAGGGTGAGATGATTTGGGAGAATGACATTGAAACATGTATAATATCATGTAAGAATCGAATTGCCAGTCTATGTCCGATGCAGGATATGGCACGCTTGGGGCTGGTACGCGGGGATGACCCAGAGAGATGTTGTGGGGAGGGGGGTGGGAGGGGGGTTCATGTTTGGGAACGCATGTACACCCGTGGTGGATTCATGTCAGTGTATGCCAAAACCAATACAGAATTGTAAAGTAAAAAAAAAAAAAAATTATTAAAAAAAATAAAAATAAAAATAAAATTAAACTACAATGTATTGAGTCAGTCAATAAGGAGAAATTACCAGTCCACATAATGCAAATTAAATCAACAACCCCATTGTTTCAAATAGTATTAGTCAGCCCTAGTCTTGAAAGCTCATATAAAAAATGTTATATAACATTTTCTATTTTTAGGATAACTCATCAGATCTTGTTAACATTAATGAAATACCTGCAGTTTTGTTCATGGTATTGCATAGTTTATTATTATTACAAAAGCCATTAGGCCAACCTGATAGTTAATATTTGCTGTTGTTTAGTCGCTCAGTCGTGTCCGACTTTTTGTGACTCCATGGACTGTAGCTCACCAGGCTCCCCTGTCCATGGAATTCTCCAGGCAAGAATACTGGACTGGGTTGCCATTTCTTCCTCCAGGGAATCTTTCTGACCCAGCGATCAAACTCGTGTCTCATTCATTGGCAGGGAAATACTTTACCACTGAACCATTGGGGAAGCCCCAATAGTTAATATGGTGGTGGTTTAGTCTCTAAGTCACATCCGACTCTTGCAGCCCCATGGACTGTAGCCTACCAGGCTCCTCTGTCCATGGGATTCTCCAGGCAAGAATACTGGAGGGTTGCCATTTTCTTCTTCAGATAGTAAATTTCCCGTTTCATAAGTTAAACTCAAATTTTCAGCAATCCTTAGAGCAATGTTTGAGAGTAAAATGTTTCTATTTGGTGGTTATCGTACTGTGAATTCTTCAAATTATTGGAAGCATTCTGATAAGTGAGTTTGTGCCCTTGCTGCCCCAGTTCTTCTCGAGGTGGTAAGTCACAAACTCCTTTGACTCTAGGGGTGGCCATGTGACCAATCCAACCTGAAGTTCTGTAAGCCAAGTCACTAGAGACTTCTGGTAAAGCTCTTTGAAAGAGAGAGGCTTGGCTAGGCTTTGTCTCTGTGTTTCTTCACTTTGCCCTTTCTCTTCCTCCTGATTGTAACATGAGTATGATGGTAGAGATGGCCCAATCAAACATGCAGGCAATAAGCAGAGAAAAAGCTATACAAGGTTGGATAGACAGCTGGAAAAATCTGGGCTTTCTAGTGGCATCTCCTAGCTACTTCACTGGACTGATCTTACTGCTTATAGTAGAGATAAGTATAGAAACATGAATCAAATGCTGGTTTAAGTCAGTGTGGGGGGGTCAATTTTAGCAATTGTATGTAATTCATAACTTGTACAAATGCCTTTTAGTAATAAATGCATTCAGACATATAGATAAAATCTGTGAAATCTTTAACTCCATTAAATATTTATTGAGCAGAAATTTATCACAGAAATCTGAGCAACTCATGGCTTTCTTAATGTGCCTAATGCCTAACTTACTCCAGGGATTCATTTCCTTATAGGCTTGATGAGACCAATTAGCTATGAGATATGGAATATTACACCATCTTAGAAGAAAACCTCAACTATGATGAATGGCAACAGGGTACACAAACTGAACTGAAACCAATCTGATTGAAATACTGTCCAGCATATTTAATATGGGTAATTCTGATAATTTATTATCAAAATGTGTATTTTTTATTAATTTCATTTCTGAGAAGTACAGCCCATTTATGTTATTAAAACAATTTATCACTTAATAATAGTGAATAAATGGCAGGCAAACTGCCATATTTGCTATTAACTTGTCCTAAATTTTTTTTTCACTTGTTTGCAGAAGAAAATTAAGTGCAGCTTCTCTTGTAGCCTAATAGCAGCTATTGTCTATATAAAAATGAATCTACAAGTCTGCATCTCTCTTCCTGCCCTGCAGATAGGTTCATCAGAATGATTTTTTTCTAGATCTCATATATATGCATTAATATATGATATTTTCCATATATAAGATAGATAGCTAATGGGAAGTTGCTGTATAAGACAGGGAGGTCAGCATACTACTCTGACAACCTAAAGGAGTGGGATGGGGTGGGGGGTGGGGGAAGGTTCAAGAGGATGGGGACATATGTATACTTATGACTGATTCATGTTGTTGTATAGAAGGCAACACAATATTGTAGAGAAATTATCCTCCAATTAAAAACAAATTCTAAAAATAAGGGAAGAATGAACCTACAATGCATAGAAAAGTATTGGGCAAGGGTTCAGAAGTGATTTTTTTTTTAAATTAAAAAGCTAGATTCTCTGTGTTAAGAATGGTAACTTTGTTTTTTAGCCTAGCATCACTGTAACAGTGCTCTGTTGGAAGGCTTCTTCAGGTCTATTTGGCACATACTTAATTTGGCAACTGGAAGCAAGTATCTATTAGGAGTTTATACTGGAATAATCACAATTCAGATATACCTTTTCTAAAATCTGGATTTCTTTAAATAAAAGGTAAAGAATCAGCAGTTTTCATTTTAATATTTCACCTGAAACTGTTTTCTAAATTTATACTTACAGGTTGTGTTGTTGTTAAGACAAAGAAAGAGATGCACTAAAAGAGATCTGAATTAGCAACCTAACTAAACCTGTGACTTAAATTTAAAGCTTCCACATTTGGGAGATATTTTTCTGAAGTTTCTTATCCTGCTGTATATATATATTTTTATCCTGCTTCTAAGATAAATATAGGGTTCTCAGGATCATGTCTTTGCTTTCCCACTGTGCTTTTGACTTTTAAATAAATTACCCAGTTTATTTTATCTGCTGCTGCTTTTTAAAATAGCTCTAGCAGATATGAGGTAAAATAGTCTTTGCATTGACAGATGCTCTTGGATTTCCAAAATTCCACTGTGACCAAAAAAAAATGCATAATTTGGACTCAACTACAAAGAAAGTTAGAGGTAAGTTTCTTTCAAACTTTAACTTTTTTTCTAAATAACTATTATAGCTAATTTGTAAACTAAGTTAAACTTGCCTGGAAAAAATTTTAAGTATTTTTATTTCTTTAAATAGATTTATACATTTGAAATTATATATGAACAATATGAATAAAATACTAAAAATTATCATTATTTATGTCTAATTTTATTGCAAAACTTAGTTATATTCAGGTACCTCTGGTTTGTCAACTAATTAGAAAGAGTTATTTTTATGAATTTAGATATGCCAAATTGTGTTGGCAGATGATCTAACTGGAGGCCTCAGTCCATAATTCTTGAATTGACATCTATACTTATCATCACAGCTGAAACTCTCATATGAGTATAGCATTCCTATCTGTGGCAGCTATCATCTAATGAAAAATGTGCTAAAATATACCTATTAAGTTAGGTAAGATTTTGACAGAGCCAAAGAACTGATGCTTGGCAATATGCTCCCAAATTTGACCAAAGTGTGTTTGCAAATTTGAAACACTCAAAGTGCATTTAGGAAGAATTAAAAATTTGAGATTATAAAAAATTACACATTATATTTCATTCAAAATGGGTGGTTTACAAATACTAATAGAGCACAAAGCTTACAGGCATTGCAAGAATCAAACAAGACTTCACAGACAGCCCACAATGGGTACTTAATGAATATTTCCTATGTATATGAAATGATGTATTCATTTGTAACAAACGACATAGCTGCTTAGCCATTTTATTAGAAAGTTTTTGAATATACGCCAAAGCATTTTTTTCTAAACATAAATTTGCTCTCTTTCTATGAGGAAGAAACAGACCTAGTAGTAAGGTAGAATTTGCCTTGATGAAAAAAAAAAGCAAACCACAAAATAAAGATGCATTATTTTTACTGTTGTGCTATATATCCTTGAATTTCCTTAGCAGAGAGTCACACTGACTTTAATATTTTGTTTGAGAATATTGATAGTTTTTTTATTGTATTTTGTAATCTGCTATTGCATGCTTGCCTCCTCTTTGAGGAGTGAGCATCATCTACATATGAATATCATTGAAGCCTAACAATTAACCTATGAGGGATTCTCTTGAAATCTATCTTATTCCTTAAATCATTCTTACCAGCCATTCTCAGGCCCTAGGTCAATCTAGAGCTGTTTGCAGTGTAAATGGCAGTTTGTTAATTGCATAATGGCCTCTGGATTAGGAAGTCTGTTGACCAAACCATATGTTCCTACCTGGAGTCGCTCCTGCATGGAGGAAGGGGTGCCACATGACACACAAAGGTGCCAGACACACAAACATCTGTCCCAGAGGGTTTCTAGAGCTTTGAGGATTTCTCCTAGTCTCCACCCTTACCTTCCTCCAATCCCATTATCTAAAGGTACCAGAGGTTATGCTCTTAAAAAGATAATTATAAAAAGATAAGTTAAATATAACTATCTCTCTTAACAGTTTTATGGTTCCTCATATTATAAATACTTAAATTGTGTATGTCATACAAGGTTCTTAGAAATCTGAAGCCAATCAACTCTTCTCACATTTACTTCCACTCTTCCATAGCCCTGCAAGTCTGCTTAGGGTCTAAGTTGCTGCTGCTGCTGCTGCTAAGTCGCTTCAGTCGTGTCCGACTCTGTGCGACCCCATAGACGGCAGCCCACCAGGCTCCCTTGTCCCTGGGATTCTCCAGGCAAGAACACTGGAGTGGGTTGCCATTTCCTTCTCCAATGCATGAAAATGAAAAGTGAAAGTGAAGTCGCTCAGTCATGCCCGACTCTTCGAGACCCCATGGACTGCAGCCCACCAGGCTTCTCCATCCATGGGATTTTTCAGGGTCTAAGTTAGGCAAAGCAAATTGACCATTCCTCACCTCCTGAAGGAAAAAAATAATTATTTCTTCACTTTCAAAATTGGGAAATAACAATAACAACTAATAATTTCAGAGTGTCCATTGTATCTGGGCATCATTCTAAGCACTTTACAAGGTAGTTACTATTATTATTTTCATTTTACAGATGAGTTAATGGAAGCACAGAGAAGCAAAGTAACTTACACAATATCATGGAACTAATAAGTGGTGGAGCCAGGATTTGAAGACTGCAGGGAGTGATACACAGAATCTGTAAGTTCACATTCCAATAAAAATAACCTCTTAGAAAACTGAAAACCTTAAAAAACTTCAACTTAACACCATTCATAAATTTTTACTTCTATGTTAGCACACAATTATTTACTTGAAATAATACTATTATATTCTCAACATTTTCTGGTGGTTTTCCATAATCCATAGAAACAATATTTCCTTCAAATATATACTTTGTGCTCTCTAGAACATGTCTCATCACCTAGTTTTATCTAGTATCTCAAAAAAAAAAAAAAAACTACTTCAAATGTTTACAACAGAGAGAACTGAACGCAGGGACATTAATGACACAGGAGGTGGAGGAACTGATGCCAAACAGGGGACAGACAGAGATTAGCAACAGCAGGTAGGAATCCACTATCAGCACTCATTCATAGAAACTGAAGAAGGAGGCATGTTTCTGAAGCCTGGGTATCAATTCACCTGGCGGAAACTTAAGCATGGTACGCCTATCTGGGAGGAGCCAAAAGCAAGGTGGAGATGTACCCCTGTGAGTTTAGCCCTTTGTGGCAAAGAAGTGGAAGAGAACTACTTTGTTTTCTCTCTTTCTCTCTTTGTCAACTACAAATTGGCACTTGCCATGGGCACTTGCCAGCTACCTCTACAGAAATTAAATCATGTACTGCTGCAGCTGCTGATTTTTAATACCCCTTGAAAGGAGTTCAGGATGGAGAGTAGAAATGAGGCACTTGGTGCTCTTGGAAAAACTGGCAGAACAGGTCTTTGGATAGTTAGATATTTTCAGGAGCAAATCTATGAACCCAATTCTTATATCTCCTCATATCTAGAAAAGCACTAAAATCCTTCACAGTGACAACTGCTCCTTGTGACTAGCAATAACCTTCTGAAAAAACTATGTGTTTGATTGCATGTATTCCCCTCTTCACCAAAATCACATATATATAGACCGCCCCCCCTGCCCGGTGCAGTTTCTCAGAGCTATCTGAAATGCTGTCTGCCGGGCTGTAGTCCTCATTTTGCCCCAAATAAAACTTAACTCTCAATTCTCACATTTTGCATTTCTTTTTAAGTTGGCATCTCCAGCCATAATCTTCCAACAGTAGTTCCAGTCAGAAACCAACTAACAGAGCATGGGCAAGAGAAGAGGCAGGGAGAAAAGGGCAGGCCCTGAAGCAGTCTCAGGCCCTGCGCATCTGCTGAATGCCTCATTCTTAGCCCTTTTTCACGAAGATCTCCCTGTACCACTTAGATTCTCCCAAAGAACCATATAGTTAATTTCTTTTAATATCTAAGTATGATACAAATGCACTTATTTACAAAACAAAAATAGACTCACAGACTTAGAACAAATTAATGGTTGCCAGGTGGAAGAGTGAAGGGGAGGAGTAGATTGGGAGTTTGGGATGAACACGTACACAATGCTTTCTTTAAAATAGATAACCAACAAGGACCTACTGTATAGCACAGGGAATTCTACTCAATACTCCACAATAACCAAAATGGGAAAATAATTTGAAAAAGAGTAGATACATGTATACGTGTAACTGAATCACTTTGCTGTGCAGCTGAAACTAACACAACATTGTTAATCAACAAAAGGTCTGCAAACCAAAAAATGGCATAATTTCACTCCAAAAGAGTGATAAAGGAGATTGTAGAATGAAAAAAATTTAGTGTTCAAAAATATAAAGGAAAAAATATACTTCAGAAGCAAGAATTTGTGTGTGTATTTAAAATATACCTAGTTAACCAGCTAGCTATATCAAGCAAATGTGGAAATTAAATATATAGTCTCTGAAATACAAAAAAAGCATCAATGGAAAGGTTAAACAGCAGAACCTGTGGAAGAGAAAACTAGTTCATTATAAGACTGTCTTGAAAAATCACCCCATGAGCAACATGAAGACTAAAGTAGATGTGAAATATGAAATAAATATTAAAAAGTACAAATGATTATATATAACTAATATACATATAATGGAATTTTTAAAAGGAGAGAATAAAATAGAAATAATATTCAAAGAATTGACAGGAAACTTTTCTGGAAGTAAATAAACATGTAAGTTTCAAATGGAAGGAGACCATAAGATCTGAGCAAAATGAAAACAAGTCTACACTGAAATAAACTGTAGTGTCAATACAAAACATTAAATGAAAAGATAAGGTCTTAAAAGAGATAGCTGGAATGGTAGCAGACTTCTCATGTACAAAAGTGGTAGCCAGAACTAAAATATCTTCAGTTTTGAAAAAACAGGTGAAAACTTAAAATTTTTTTGTGCACACTATCCTTAGACTCAAGACTGACAACAGAAAAAAGACATTTCATTAAAAAATTGAGATTCTTCCACTTTATAGAATCTTTTAAAGATGGACTATAAGAAAAAAGCCAAATTTGGTAGGAGTTGTAGGAAGGAAAAACATTGGTTAGCAAAGAAATTAGTAAAATATATTGGCAAAACTGAACTACTTTTGATTTAAAAAAAAAGTAAGACCAAATTGACAGCCTTTAAAGTTAATAATGGAACTAAAACAGTAGAAAATAGCAGAATGGGAAAGTAGACAACAATTATTCTCTAGACTATGGTTTTTCCAGTGGTCATGTATGGATGTGAGATTTGGACTGTGAAGAAAGCTGAGTGCCGAAGAATTGATGCTTTTGAACTGTGGTACTGAAGACTCTTGAGAGTCCCAAAGAGACCAACCAGTCCATTCTAGAGAAGATCAGCCCTGGGTGTTCTTTGGAAGGAATGATGCTGAAGCTGAAATTCCAGTACTTTGGCCACCTCATGCAAAGTGTTGACTCATTGGAAAAGACTCTGATGCTGGGAGGGATTGACGGCAGGAGGAGAAGGGGATGACAGAGGACAAGATGGCTGGATGGCATCACTGACTTGATGGACGTGAGTTTGAGTGAACTCCTGGGGTTGGTGACGGACAGGGAGGCCTGGTGTGCTGTGATTCATGGGGTCCCAAAGAATCGCAGACGACTGAGTGACTGAACTGAACTGAACTGATTCTCTTGTTTTTTCATCTCATTCAAGTTCTACCTGTAGTGCTCTTCCTCCATTCTTACAGGCCATAACTCTTCATTCAGTATTTGCCAACAATTTCTAACTCATGTTTCAATCTTTCTTTGTGTTCATAGTTAATTTATCATATGCTTCAGGAGACTACATCAAGGACTACTGGTTAGATTGGAAAATGCTGACATTCAAAGTGGAACTCAATACTTAACTTTCATTATGCCAGAAGACTACAAAGCCAAATGTGGGTAATTCTCATGTCTCATTTTTTTCTATGAGTGCTATTCTAAATGTCATATATGTACCACATGCTATTACAGCTGTGTGAGTTATAATGAATTTGCTAATTTACACAATTTTATTGCTTTATTCCAAAATTATGAAGAAAACTGTGAAATAATGGCTTAAGTAAAAAATCTATGCAAAAATACTCAACAGACCCTCAAATCATTTTTAAAATATCTCTTAGAAGATAGTCTTAGAAAAAAAGAATAAAGTAAAATAAATAAGGATTTACCACTTTTATAGCAATTCTAAGTTATTGCTATAGTTAAAAAAATGAAATTAAAAACATGACATGTATCATCTGTACTTCTCTGTTTTATAAAAGGGAATAGAACTACCAGCCTAATTTTAAGTATGCTGTCCAATTAGCCATTGTGTATATTTTAAATCATTCATGTAAATAATATACTGTCAATAATCTATGAATGTCTGTGATGCATAATTCATAATAAACTGTTATAAATTGTCCACTCTACACTCTGAAACTTAACAGAACATGGACTGTGATCTTGAGGATTTTGCAATCTGGGATAAAACTCTGCTGGAAAAGGTGGGCACCAAGATTTATCACAGTTCTAAATTTAAAATACCTGGGACATTCTTATAGTGTGATTTTTATAAAACCTAATATTTAATTCAATTATGTCATTATAAGGGCTTCCCTTGTGGCTCAGCTGGTAAAGAATCTGCCTGCAATGTGGGAGACCTGGGTTTGATCCCTGGGTAGGGAAGATCCCCTGGAAAAGGGAAAGGCTACCCACTCCAGTATTCTGGCCTGGAGAATTCCGTGGACTGTATAGTCAATGGGGTCGCAAGAATCAGCCATGACTGAGCTTAGTGGTTATGACATTATAAATGCATAGCAATAACTTTTTGTTATTTATATTCTTTATGAGACACCACTATTCATTAAACATCAAGTTATTATAAGCATATTTTCTAGAAGAGGTAGTAGTGTGCAGTGGCTAAGGTCATGTGCTCTGAAGTCAGATGACCAGGTTGCTTTCAAATAGCGGTTTAAGTACCAATTAGTTGAATGATCTGGATGATTACTTTTTCTTTTTTTTCTTTCTCTGGATGACTACTTGTTCTCTGTACCTTTCTTTCCTGATCTATCCAAAATGAACAATGATATGAAACAAGGAGAAAATTTCATGAAAGATGAAGAAATAGAGAAAAGAAAATTAAAGATATTAATTTTGACAATTAAGTATCTTGACTTATTGAAATCCCAAAAAGAACACAAAAATGGAGAAAAATTATGCAAAGACAAGGTAATTTTTAAGAAGTGAAGACCTGAGCTTCTAAATCATAAAAACCCACCATATGACTAAATATTTTACAATGTTTAATGCTTTATACAGTAAATATAATTTTTAAAACTTCATTTTGGAAAGTTTTGTTGTATAAAAATGAAATTGACTTTTGCATGTTGAACTTACATATTTTGAAAGGGGCAGCAGAAGATGAGAAAGTTAGATAACATCACTGACTCAATGGACATGAATTTGAGCAAACTGGGAGATAGTGGAGGACAGAGGAGCCTGGTGTGCTACAGTCCATTGGATCACAGAGTTTGATATGACTTAATGACTTAATAACAACAATAACAACAACATTACTCCTTGTGGTTATTTTATACATTCCTTTGGGTTTTCTGTAAAATCAACCATGTCATCTGAGAATTAAAAAATGATTTTCCTTCTTCTTTTCTAAGCTTTTGCCTTACCTCCAGTTGCTAGGACCTCCAATACTATGTCAAATGTAAATCATGAGAGTAGATATTCTTGCTTTGTTCCTTGTCTCAGGGGACTACATTCAATTAATTATTAAGTAAAATGTTAGCTGTGAATTTTCATAGGTACTCTTATTAAGTGAAGAAAGTTCCTTTCTATTCCAGAAATTGCTAAAGATTTTTATGATTAAAGCATATTGAATTTTGTCAAACACATTTTCTGCACCTATTGTGATGGTCATATGAATTCTCTTCTTTATTCTGTTAATATGGTGATTTACATTAATTTGTGAATATTAGGCCTCAGATAAACCTCATTCTTTCATGATGTATTCTCATTTTTTATATTGCTAGGTTCTATTTGCTAACACTTTGTTATCAGTAAGAACATGGAAGATATGAGTATCACTTTCAATCACCTTAATCTTACTGACATTCATGGACTACTTTACCCAGCAACTGCAGAATACAGATTTTTTCAGGTACACATGAGACATTGTTGTTGTTTAGTTGTGAAACCATGTCCAACTCTTTGTTGGACAGACCCCATGGTCTGTAGCCTGCCAGGCTCCTCTGCCCATGGGATTTCTCAGGTAAGAATACTGGAGTGGACTGCCATTGCCTTCTCCAGGGGATCCTCCTGACCCAGGGATTGAACCTGTGTCTCTTGCATTTGGCAGGTGGATCCTTTATGGTTGAGCCACCAGGGAAGCCCTCATTAGACATATACCAAGATAATCCAAATAAAGGCAATGAATGAATAAAATCTTTTTAAAGTTAAAAATTTTGCTCTTAGCATTACTTTAACTGCTTCCTATAAATTTTTTTTTAACTCGGTTTGAAATATTTTCTAAAATTTGTGCTTTCTTTTTCACCCATGGGCTACTTTTACATGTGTTTTATAAATTTAAAACATTTAGGGATTTTCAAGTTTTTTGAAAAATCAATCTCTTATTTAATTCCATTGTAATAAGAGAATATACCCCAGGCGTAGGGTATATCCTCATATATATATTCATTATATATATATATATATATATATATAGAGAGAGAGAGAGAGAGAGAGGAAGAGAAAGAATATATCCAGGGGTCAACAAAGGTGTTACATGGCCTTCTTCCTAAACCAAGTAAGGGGAGGCTTAAAAAACAATTGGACAGTTTTGAGATTTCTATAAACTGTTTATATTAATCTGATATTAATCCTTCCACTTTTTAAGTAAAGAGAGCAATAATTTGAGAATAATGGAAGAATAGAGAGAGAGAGACAGAGAGTTTAGGGTAGTTTAGAGGCATCTCTCACTTGGCCTAGCAAGGAAAAGCTATGGTTAATCAATCTTGAAGATGAATCACTCATCATTAGGAAAGAGAATTTGAATCGCAAAGAATGTGGGTTGTACCTTTGAGAAAACAGCTAAAGAAATCTGGAAGAGAAACAATTGGACAGGCATTTCTATTATACAAGAGTAGAGGCATGAAGGACCCACTTCTACAAGCTCCTTTGCAGATATTAGTACCTATGCTTCAAAATAAAGGTAGAAATCAGTATCCTTTACCCAGAAAGCACTGGGTAAGATGGCATGTTCTAACAGTCAACTCAGGTCTTTGATAAGGATCAGATCAGTACTTGTCCTTTATCTCTCTCTTCCAGAACTAACATGTAAGAGGAGAGAAGGAGGAGGAAAGGAGCAGATCATTCCTCTTACCCATTGGCTTGCTTGGCTTATTCTAAAAGGAAGAGAAGCACTGGCCTTGTGATTGAAGTTTCAATCTAGACTGAACATTTAAATATTAGAAACTGATCAGAAAATTATGGAATCAGCCTAAAGTGTTTTTAAGTGACAGGAAAGGCAGGGTGTTGTTGAAGATAGTGATTAATAGGAGAAAAATACCTCAAAACTGATGCTTGAATCTCACTGAATTAGGAACATAAGTATGATTAATTATAAAGCAAAGGTTAGTATAAAAGCCTTGAAACGTATAGGAAAATGGCATGGAAATGCAAGAGGTTTCCTAGGTGGCACTAGTGGTAAAGAACCCGCCTGCCAGAGCGAGTGACTGAACATTATGTTATGGCTGCAAGTAGTAAAATATGGGATTCCCAGGTGGTTCTAGTGCTAAAGCACAAGCCTGCCGATGCAGGAGCCGTGACACTGGTTCGATCCCTGGGTCAGGAAGATCTCCTGGAGGAGGGCATGGCAACCCACTCCAATATCCTTGCCTGGAAAATCCCATGGACAGTGGTGCCTGGTGGGCTACAGTTCACAGGGTCTCAAAGAGTCAAACACGACTGAAGTGACTTAGCATGCCTGCATGCATGGGAATACAAACAGAGAAAAGATCAATTTCCGTTTGACTGATAGAAAAATAATGTACACTATTATAAACACATAATTACATGACCCATTGAGAAAACAAATAGCTAAATCATTCCTGTTTTTATACAAGGCATTTCACTTTGAAATTTTATAGATATTCTCTCATGTAATTTTCAGCAACCTTGTTTTTACTCATTGAACAGATGAAGAAATAAAAGCTCAGAAAGCTGAAGTAATGAAGTAATTAAGACTTTTACAAAACTGAGATTTGGATGCTTTGGGGACAGATTTTACACTTTGCCTCTTGTCATTGTATATTATTTCTACAAATAGTTTAGAAAGACATGTTCCAAATTAAGTTTTATATGTCCTTAACCACTCAGTTATCTAATTTGTGGATATTTCTAGTATAGATAATGAACCAAGGTAGACATTTTATATTATAGAGATTATATATATGATATATTGCTCTCTATTTTGAGGGCTGATTAATATTTTGTCATTTTTAACTGAATTGGAAGCTCACCATTTAAGAGTTATCCTTGAACTAACAGGCAATAGTTTAAAATGAAACCTCTTGAGGGCTCATTCTGGAGTGGTTTTAAGAGGCAAAGGACTAATCTGGCATAAGTGGTGGCACTGTTGGTTCAGCATATCAATTAGTTGCAGACTGCTAAGCAAGTAAGCAAACTCTCTAGTGAGTTATTATCATTGCGATTAATAAAATAAATCTAATGTGACCTACTGCAAAAGGCACCACACTGTTTACCATTTCATATACCAAGTTCTTGATTCATAGGTTGAGACTTGCCACTTGAAGCATGCATTTTAAATAATTAATAAACATTTAAAGTATTAAATAGACATTAATTTCACAGTATGTTAAACTCAGAGAAGATATTTTTATTTGAAAAAGTATGTGATTCATGCAATGTGAATAATTTTCCTTACTAATAGAAGAAAGAAATGATATAGACAATTCAAAGGTCATTGAGATTTAAATTAAGATTACACTAAATTTTCTTTTAACTGACTTGTCTTCTAATGTAAATATACTTACATAAACATTAAGAATAAAAATCAACATGATTTTCTGTCTCTGTGTTTAATAACCGTGGGTGCAAGCATTTCTTTCTGGCCAAGTGTTAAACAACAGTGAAAATAGCAACAAAATAATGTTATAGGAAATAGTTGTTATTGTAAGAGGAGACTATGAACTAACTAAAATTAAAGTAGTTTTAGTATTAGTGAACTAGTAAAATAAAATACTTTATATAGCAAGCCTATCAACTTACTCACCAAGATCAATACAAGAAAGTGCTCAATAATTTGACGCTATTGTTATAAACTATCCAAAACTCAATCAGGTTCCTACCTTGCAAGATTCATCTTAAGGTTTTCCAACTGAGGCCCCAAGATTCAGTCATGATATCCCAGCAGATGTGGTTCAAAACCCTTACATGGGTGAGGCTCTCCCTTGTATTTCTTTGGATCACCCACCAGGAATGTCTCCAACTGTGACAGTGAGAAGGTTCTTCATTGGATTTGAGCTCTGATTTCTTTTTAAAAGCTCCCAAATGCTAAATTTCTTTTGGGCTAGGAATGTTCTGGTTATCTGTTTAGATTTTTAAATGGTTATATCTTTGGTGGAAGAGATAACACAACTAAAAATTCAACCAATAGTCTCTTTACCTATTCTTGTCACTTTCCATGGTGAGTCTCTAAAACACAGTCTATTTAAAGAAAATTGATTTAAGTTTGATAAGCCCAATCTAGGTCTATCCTAGTCTCAGAATAGACAAGTTTAGAGGGATTGTCAAACAGGCTCTTTTTGAAATTACTTTGCCTTGTGTTGCACTGTTTACAAATGTTCTTCTCCCACGGCAAACATGGGTTGCATCTTTAAAGACTCACCGTCTGCTATGCCTAAATAAAGGATTTCAACCTCTACCATTATGATATTGTTTCTGGAGATTTTATCAACTGGAGAAGACATCAGAAAAAAATTTCCATTAAGACAACTGAAGGGAATTATCAGCTGTTAACAACGAATACAATAGTAAAAGACAAGATTGTTGTTCCTCACATCTATATTCTTCTGAAGACCTCAAGCTGAAGACTTTAAGGAATCCTTAAGAAGCAGACAAACTTTGAGAGTATGAAAAAGTGTTTGCAATGACTTTCAGAGAAAGTAGACAAGAGTACCAAGTCAAAAGCTTCCACCACCACAACACCTTCAGATAAAGATGGCAAGTGCATGAAGCAGAAAGCAAACCACAAAGCAAAATCCTAGAGTCACAGACTCACAGTCTTACCTCAATCTCCATGTGTTTTGATTTTTAATTTTTCATAGCTATTTTATTTTCTTTTTACTGTTTTGAAATTCGATATTATTAACAGACATTTATTTTTCACTTGGTAATTATGATACCTCAAAGTCTCTATCTTTAATAGTTTTTTTGCCTTTTTAGGCCTTGGTATAAGGCAAATATCAGACAATAATTAACCTGCTTGTGTTAGACCAGAGCATCCGACCGATCCAACTGTTGTGTTTATACTCACTTATAGTTCAGTTCCGTCCAGCTTCTTATGATACCAATTTAAAATAATAAAAAAGTTGTCTCCCAGGTACTTTGATTGAAATGCTAAGGCATTGCAAACAATGCAATAAGACAGAAACCAGGAATCTAAAACACCTTTAAGGATGCACCTTTATGGGAAGGTTCTTGTTTTCACAGAATCAACAACTGAGTCCTTTCACAGGGGGTCTGTTTTGGTAGCAAAATTTTCACATAAATAAAACCTGGCAAAGAAGCTAAATAAGTACTGGCATATAGACTGAGGTTGATATTTATAATAGAAGTGATAAGAAAATCACTTCACTGAGATTCAAATCTAAACTCCTGCTTTATGTACATCAGATGACCTCTGCATTAGAAGTGTCGCTCTTTGGTTCACTGGTGATTATTGATGAATGGTGGCAGAACATTTACACGCTATTCCATAACACCGTTTGATTATTTCAGCTGAAACAGATCATTGAGAGACCTAAAAATATTATTATTGGATTTGGGGCACAAAAATCTATTGATTACTATCTATAATTTAAATATGATATTTTACCTCAATAAACTAATACTTGCAATCAATATGGTGTCTGATATTATCCACAGTCCAATTCGGACCATTAACTTTTCCCCTTTGAAGGAAAATAGACATTGTGATACAAGAAAGATAAAAGAGGATCTCAGTCTGAGTTCAAAACTTTAACCCCAAAGGAGAACTTTTGATTACTTTCCTCATCCTCCAAACCTATTTACTTCACATTACATAAGAGACCTGAAAGGGCTTCCCAGCTGGCTTAGAGTTAAAGAATCCACCTGCCAATGCAGGAGACATGGGACATTTGATCCCTGTGTCAGAAGATCCCCTGGAGAAGAAGATGACAACGCACTCCAGTATTATTGCTTAGAGGACCCCATGGACAGAGGAGCCCGGCAGGCTACAGTCTATCGGGTCACAAAAGAGTCAAACATGACATAGTGACTAAACAACAACAACAAGGAGACCTGAAAACGGGGTCAAAAACACCTACCTGCTTTAGCACAGGGAATAGTAGGATAACAAGACAATAAGACAGATCTTCTCATCCAAGAAATTCATAAAATTGGACAGGTGATGGTTCAAAGTAGAATTCGTTTATATGTAATTCTGACAACTTTTGGTGGAACATGTGTTTTCTTAGGTGAAAAATGTACTTATATTCTGACAGATCTCCATGGTTCCAGGGGAAAAAATGATTTCAGAAAAGAAATAAATAATACAATTAGGCGAAGAGCTGACTCATTGGAAAAGACCCTGATGCTAGGAAGGATTGAAGGCAGGAGGATAGGGGGATGCCAGAGGATGAGATGGCTGGATGGCATCACCAAGTCGATGGACATGAGTTTAAGCAAACTCCAGTAGATGGTGAGGGACAGGGAGGCCTGGCGTGCTGCAGTCACTGGAGCTGCATACAGACACAAATGACCGACTAAACAACAAAAGTTTCCATGTTGGTTCTACAGAATCTTTAGTGTGGATGGGTTTTGGCCTCTTGGCTTAATTCATGCTCTTAATTCAGAAGTAGACTGAAAACTCTGTTTATAATACTTCTGGTTTTGTTTGTGTTGCATGGATCAAATTTTTGATTTTCAGAGTTCCAAATGCTGCCATACAATGACTGTTCCATCTCAATAAAAGATGCAACAAATGATCTCCTAACAAAAAGAACAGAATATATGCTACTTACGAAAAATGAAATGATGCCATCAGATGTACACATAATCATGACATATCGAACACAAGTTTGAGTCTGTATTAATCATCATCATATCACAATGATCTATATCAGTTTCTGATTAGAAATTACCAAAAGAATGTCACTGAAAACTGCAGTAAATAGACATCCTTGACAATGTGTTAAAAGATGATGAGAGCAGGATTACTTTCCTGTACCTAAATATTAAGCAGTGCTGAGACAGTGCATACTTTCCAGTCCAATGTTATCACTGAGAAAAAAACAAATAAACTCGGTTATAGTTCTAGAAATACTTGCTTCTGAAAGAGAATTCTGTGAACTATCCAGAAATTTTATTTACCAAGATTAATATATTACTTACAAAAACTTACTTCATTATATCCTCCATGCCAGCCTATTCTTCTCCCTGCTGAGCTTACCTTAAAATCTCAGACAAGACTCTTAAATCCTAAAGATCTTACCCTGACTTCCCTGTTCTGAGACACTAATAAGATCCTATCTAGGTCATGTTTTATCTTAGTGCACTGGGCTTAAGAAACTTCCCTTTGTTTCATCAATACATCTCTTTTGTTGTTGTTGTTTAGTTGCTATGTCATGTCTAACTCTTTTGTGACCCCATGGACTGTAGCCTGCAAGGCTTCTCTGTCCATGGGATTTCCCAGGCAAGAATACTGGAATGGGTTTTCATCTTCCTGACCTAAGTATCAAACCTGAGTCTCCTGCATTGACAGTAAATGCTTTATCACTGTGCCACCAGGGAAGCCCATAGATCTCTTTGCTTATCCTTTAAGAAACTTTCTGTTAATCTTTTAGAAAATCAATCATCAGCATATTAAAATTATTCTATATAATTAAATTGAATCATATAAGAAGAAATTAATATACCAGGAAATATGTTAGCTTAGGGAAAGGGATTACATAAGGGTAAGAAATCACTGAAGGTAATTCACAAAATAGATATATACGAATAGTCATAAAAAGGGAGAGAAAATAGAACTAACATATATTTGGAAACTCCTTTTGAGAAGAGGTTTAACATTTTACATATACTGTTTCATTTAATTATCAAAACAATTCTATCAATTTTCCAAAATTCTAGGCAAGGTAATAGAATTGATATGATACAACATTTTGCCTAAGCCACCATGTGTATTTAGTAACAGAGATGTGATGATAAAATCAGGTCTTCTAACTACTTGTAATATAGTAATTGTATTACTATTTGCTGCTCCGCTCTGTAATACTGAATTATTTCCTTAGAAATAATCTCAAGGCTATAAACAATATTAGTATTTTAAATCTGAAATGCAAAAGAAAGGACCATTTTAATAGAAAATATAATCAACTACAACAGACTCTAGGAAGAATTAGAAAGCCTAAATTTATTTAGGACTATTAAAGACATTCAACCAGTAGTCTGAAACCTACTCCCATGCCACAAAATGAAACAAACAGGCACTGCTACAAAAAACCCCAAATCTAGATGGGTTGAATAATCTAAATCTACCTAACACAAACTATTCTAGAGAAATGAAAGAAAGAAAAAGAAAGTGAGAGAAAAAAGTGAATTGGTAGGGAATGTGGAAGAGAAACAGGGGAGAAGAAGGAAGAGAAAAGAAAGAGAATGTCCCCCAAGTAATACGAAGTCACTGTAACCTTTATGTCGAAGGATAAGACAAGGGCAATATGAGAGAAGAAAATTGGAATTGAATTTCATTCATAAACATAGTTGAAATATCATGAATAAAATATTAGTGAGCTAAATCCAGTCAAAATAAATATTTATATATTCATGATCAATACACACTCATTCCAAGAATACTTGGTTGGTTTAACTTTAATCAATCTATTATTGTAACTTCCCTAATAAACCTATTAAAGGAGAAAAACCATATGACTACTTCAATAGGTGCAAAAACTTTTAGATGAATTTCAAAGCTTAGATTTTCATGTCAACAAATAAATACCAAAATTTCTTTAACCTGAATAAAGTACCTACCCAATACCTTCTGCAAACATCATACTTTATAGTAAAATTAAACATCAGAAATAGTTTCTCTATATTCAGAGACAAACAAAAAAATACATCCATTGTCAACACTTGTATTTAACATTGTACTAAAGCACCTACTGCTAAGTTGCTAAGTTGCTTCAGTCATGTCTGACTCTGTGCAACCCCATAGACAGCAGCCCACCAGGCTCTCCTGTCCCTGGGATTCTCCAAGCAAGAACAGTGGAGTGAGTTGCCATTTCCTTCTCCAATGCATGAAAGTGAAAAGTGAAAGTGAAGTTGCTCAGTTGTGTCCGACTCTTAGAGACTGCATGGACTGCAGCCTACCAGGCTCCTCTGTCCAGGGGATTTTCTAGGCAAGAGTATTGGAGTAGGGTACCACTAGAGCACCTAAGAAGCTCATAATAAGGAAACAAATAACTGAAAGATCCTGCAAGTTCTTTGAGCTTCCCAGGTGACGTAGTGGTAAAGAGTCTGCCTGCCAGTGCAGGAGATACAGAAGATGTAGGTTCGATCTCTGGCTTGAGAAGATCCCCTAGAGCAGGAAATGGCAACCCACTCTAGTGTTCTTGCTTGGATAATTCCACAGACAGAGGAACCTCGTGGACGACAGTCCATGGGGTCACAAAGAGTCAGACAAGAGTGAGTGACTGAACACAGCACAGAAATTCTTTAGATAATCACAGCCTTTCTTCCTCCTACAAAAGTTGTTTTTATAGGAAGATATATACATGTATACATCACTTACATATACATATATGTATGTCTATACGTGTGCAGGTTCATATGTAAAATTCCTTGATTCACAGGGATGTTACATTTATTTAGTTAGTTAAGGAGCAGATATTCTAAAGTTTAACTGAACTTTACTCTCTCTCCTTCTGCCTCTGTAAAAAATAATGCAAACTTACTACCAGAAAAACTGTCATGTTCCAGGGAAAGAAAAGTAATCAATGGATTCATAATATAAGATAATTAAATAGAATCATATACTTGGTTGCATGGCCTGAAAACATGAAGCTAGTCATTTATTTTCCCCCAAGAAATGCATAACTGTACACTTTTCTTGGGTAGTACTGAAAGGATGCACAGTGGATTCTTTCAAACCAGTAAGCTCAGCATGTACTCATTTATTCAATCACTCAACAAATATATCTTAAACAAAGCCTGCCAGTTAAAACGATTAACTAATCCCACATACTAGGGAATTTGTTTTAATCTACTTTCTAATATCTATTTTCTAATATTGCATGGTTTGTGGTTAAACACTGCATTGTCTTCATTTTTACTAATTTAATAATCTTTATGGGATTATTTCATACGTTGTCAACATTAACCTACCTTCAGTTGCGATATGATTTACATATTACACTGTGTTGTAAGTTTAAGATATATAACATATTAATTTGATACATTTACATATTGTAATAATATTGCCACCTATAGTGTTAACTAACTTCTCTATGTAATCCTATCAAGTCACATAATTAACCTTCAAGTCACCTAATTAACATTTCTTTTTGGTGGTGAGAAAATTTAAGATCTAGTTTCTTAGAAATCTTAAAGTATGCAACATAATATTGTTGACTATATTGTGTATTCAATCTCCAGAATTTATTCATCTTTTAACTGCAAACTTGTACCATACGACCAACATCTCCCCAATTTCTCCACCTTCCAGTCTCCGGTAATTACCGTTGTACTCTGCTTTTGTGGTTCACCTACATTAGATTCCACATATAAGCAATTTCATATAGCATTTGTCATTGTCTGACTCAACTCACTTTGCCACAAATGGCAGGATTTCTTTCTTTCTTATTGTTGATAAATATTATATATATGATATATAAATTGTATATATATGTTTCATTATCCATTCATTCATTGACATATCTTGGCTTCATCCATTCATTCATTGGCTTCATTCATTCATTGACATATCTTAGGCTGTTTCCATATCTTGGCTATTGTAAATAATCTGTTAGAATGGTTACCATCAAGAAGACTAGAGATAGGTATTGGTGAGAACATTAAGAACAGGGAACCCTTATACACTGGGTTAGTGGGATTTAAGCATTATGGAAAACCATTAAGTTGATTTAACCATTATGGAAAATAGTATGGAGGTTCCTCAAAATATTAAAAATACACTATCATATCATATAAATACACTTCTAGGTATATATCCAAAATAAATAAAAACAGGGTACAGAAAAGCTATCTGCACTCTCATGTTTATTACATTATTCATAATAGCCAAGATGACATAGTGTTATTAAAATAAATATGAATAATGTATGATGTATATTTTATCTTTTATTTCTTTAATTACATTAGTTTGATAGGTAATAGATGGGTGTTGTTAATTTTCACACAAACTCTTTGGTTGTTTTCCTTGAGCAAACATTGTACTTTTGCTCTGATTTATTTGAAAAATACAAAAGTAGAAAAACTATTGCATTAAAATGTTGCCTGTAAAATAAGCTCCAGTAGAAAAATTCCAATTATTCCAATTATTCCCTTACACAAGTATTTCAGTTCAGTTCAGTTCATTCAGTAGCTCAGTTGTGTCTCTTTGCGACCCCATAAATTACCATCTCCTGAAGTTCACTCAAACTCACGTCCATTGAGTCGTTGATGCTATCCAGCCATCTCATCCTCTGTCATCCTCTTTTCCTCCTGCCCCCAATCCCTCCCAGCATCAGAGTCTTCTCCAATGAGTCAGCTCTTTGCATGAGGTGGCCAAAGTACTGGAGCTTCAGCTTTAGCATCATTCCTTCCAATGAACACCCAGGACTGATCTCCTTTCTAATGAACTAGTTAGATCTCCTTGCAGTCCAAGGGACTCTCAAGAGTCTTCTCCAACACCACAGGTCAAAAACATCTATTCTTCAGCACTCAGCCTTCTTCACAGTCCAACTCTCACATCCATACATGACCACTGGAAAAACCATAGCCTTGATTAGACGGACCTTAGTCGGCAAAGTAATGTCTCTGCTTTTGAATATGCCATCTAGGTTGGTCATAACTTTTCTTCCAAGGAGTAAGTGTCTTTTAATTTCACGGCTGCAATCACCATCTGCAGTGATTTTGGAGCCCCCTCCCCAAATGTCTGACACTGTTTCCACTGTTTCCCCATCTGTTTCCCATGAAGTGATGGGACCAGATGCCATGATCTTAGTTTTCTGAATGTTGAGCTTTAAGCCAACTTTTTCACTCTCCTCTTTCACTTTCATCAAAAGGCTTTATAGTTCCTCTTCACTTTCTGCCATAAGGGTGGTATCATCTGCATATCTGATGTTATTGATATTTCTCCCGGCAATCTTCATTCCAGCTTGTGCTTCTTCCCTCCCAGTGTTTCAGAAAAACATCTATTTCTGCTTTATTGACTATGCCAAAGCCTTTGACTCTGTGGATCACAATAAACTGTGGAAAATTCTGAAAGAAATGGGAATACCAGACCACCTGACCTGTCTCTTGAGAAATCTGAATGCAGGTCAGGAAGCAACAGTTAGAACTAGACATGGAATAACAGACTGGTTCCAAATAGGAAAAGGAGTACGTCAAGGCTATATACTGTCACCCTGTTTATTTAACTTCTATGCAGAGTATATCATGAGAAACGCTGGGCTGGAAGAAGCACACAAGTATTTCAGTTTGGACAAAAAGTTAAAAAATTTATTCAACATTTTGTCAAAAATACAAAGTTATTTAATTTTTTTCAAGTTGGGTAAAATTTAATGCATATAATAATTCACAACAGATTTAGTATCTCACTTAAGTTGCATGAGTATTTCTTCATTTGAAACAGCTTAAATATTATCTAGAGTTGCTCTCCAGGAGGATTTGTTCATAACAACAAACCACACAGTTAATTTTGTAGAGGTAGTCATTTCTGCTAAATGCTTATCTTTCCCAGCATTGCTGACTTGGCCAGCAACCTGTCTTGTTTTTTTCCCCTATGCAACTGAGTATCTGCAGGAACACTGTGAACCTCCCCGCACTCCCTTCTAGTGGGCCAACAAAGTTACTTAATTTAAAACTATACAAAGTTACATTACTTGGCTGTGCTTAGTCTTGTCCAACTCTTTGTGACCCCATGCATTGTAACCCACCAGGCTCCTTTATCCACCGGGATCCTCCAGGCAAAAATACTGGAATAGGTTGCCATGCCCTCCTCTAGGGGATCTTCCTAAACCAAGGATTGAACCCAGGTCTCTCACATTGCAGGTGGATTCTTTACCATCTGAGCTACCTGGAAAGCCCACATTACTTGGTCCCCCCTTCCATTTATGCTATTATCTCGGATTTCTCCTTTTTTGATCTTATCTTTGTTATCTATTTTAGATTCCTACAATTACTACTCTGTCTCATCAATTCTTGCAACAATTATTATTTTCATAAGAGATTCCATATTTATAAGTAGTTTTGATATCATTCTCTTTCATTTAGTCTTTTAGTAAAGATTAATCATATTCACTAAGCTTAAAGCAAACACTAAAGTTATTTAAGATCTTGAATGTCAGACACTTTCCACTCTACATTCTTCAATTTTACTTATCCAGTCAGCTTTTCTTTTACATTTACTTCAATCTTCAGTTAAGTGTCTGCCTATACTGTTAGATCTATTGGACTCCTGTCCTCATCCTTAAACTTAAAAAATCTGTCTGCCTTCTAGGGTTTCAGATGTCAGTGGCTGCACTGTAACAATTCCAAAGTATCCTGAGAGAGGTGGTCACAGCAATTGCAGCCATAAAGTTAAAAGAGGAAAAGTGTAATTTGAATTCTATGGACACAAAAGAATAAAAAGCTACAACAGATAATAGAATTCTTAGGCTGGCAGAGAGTGAGCCTTTCTTTCACCCTTCACCCAGAAAATATAAAATGATACATAGTTTCAACAGAACCACAAATTAAGCATGTAGAGCAATGTTATTCCAGAATTTTATGATTCAGAGTATAGATGAAAACTACCACAACAGCTGGACTATGTGTAAAAACACATACTTGCAACAACTTGAAATGACTATCTCAAAGATCTTTGTACACCACACAATGAATAAGTAAGATACTATGCGGTTTTCAAAACCAACATAAAACTAGCTAACAATAAAGCTTGGTTGTTAACACAGGCTTTATGGCCAGACTGCTTAGGAACACTTCCTGGCTTTTCTGCATTTTACCCCTGTAACCATAGTAACTCACTTAGAATAACTATGTATGTCAGTTTCCAGATCTGTAAAATATGTATATTAGTACCAATGACCTGACAGCGCTGTTATAAGAATTAAATGTGTTACTAGATAAAAGTGTTAAAAATAGTACTTGACACATTGTAAGTATCTCTAAAAGGTTAACTATTATAAACATTAGTATGTCACTAAGTATAAATGAGTTAAATTCTCTTATACTGCAAAGACTCTCAAACTTCACTGTTAAACAGTCAAAATATGCTAATTTATAAGAACTGCACTCAAAAAAATGACAGAAAAGGATTAAAAGTAAAGTATTAGTCAGAAATAAACTAGAAAACACGAAACAAACAAACAAAAAAGATTAAAATTTTTATTTTGTTGGGCATGGAGCTTGCAGGATGCCCATTCCCCAACCAGGGATCAAACCCTTGTCCCCTGCAGGGGAAGTGAACAGTCCTAAACACTGGACTGCCAGAGAATTCGTCTAAAAATCATTTTAAAACAAGTAGCTTTAAATTGGAGAAATACAGTGATTTAACTTTGGCAAAAGGTATAGTGCATAATCATAAAGCTTTATTGTAATAAAAAATAGGATATTAAAATATGCAGAGATGATAAAAACACAAAAGTAAAATAGTGGACTAATAATAAATGATGTGAGAAGCTTACTCCTTGGAAGAAAAGTTATGACCAAACTAGAGAGCATATTCAAAAGCAGAGACATTACTTTGCCGACTAAGGTCCGTCTAGTCAAGGCTATGGTTTTTTCTGTGGTCATGTATGGATGTGAGAGCTGGACTGTGAAGAAGGCTGAGTGCCAAAGAATTGATGCTTTTGAAGTGTGGTGTTGGAGAAGACTCCTGAGAGTCCCTTGGACTGCAAGGAGACCAACCAGTCCATTCTGAAGGAGATCAGCCCTGGGATTTCTTTGGAAGGAATGATCCTAAAGCTGAAGCTCCAGTAGTTTGGCCACCTCATGAGAAGAGTTGACTCATTGGAAAAGACTCTGATGCTGGGAGGGATTGGGGGCAGGAGGAGAAGGGGATGACAGAGGATGAGATGGCTGGATGGCATCATGGACTCAATGGACGTGAGTCTGAGTGAACTCCAGGAGATGGTGATGGACAGGGAGGCCTGGCGTGCTGCGATTCATGGGGTCACAAAGAGTCGGACACGACTGAGCGACTGAACTGAACTGAACCCAATTTTAGAAAATTATTCCAAAATAAACAAGAAAAACAAAGTAATAAAATTTGAATACTAAGTTCTTGTTGATTTAAAAGTTGTAAGTCAAACTTAGTAAATTATAGAAACTTCATGCTTAAATAATTATAGAAGTTTTAATATACTATCAGATATTATACCACAAAGACAACCTTAGCAAGTTATTAGAAGAACAAATTGTAAACACTCTATCTCTGTGATTTCATTGCATGAAAACTGTAAAGCAATAATACAAATAAGAAAGAAAAGCTCTCTATTTAGAAATTACAAAATTCCCTACTTAACTCTTAGGTTAGAGAGAACATTAAGATAGGAACTTGAAAATACTCAATAAAGTGACAGCCTTAAAATATGTATTTATTCATTAATTTCATATATATTCACTATTCAAGTCACTGAGTTTCCAGTGATAAGCAAGAAAAACAGTTCTTGCTTAGCTTGTCTGGAGTTTCATTGGGGAAGGGAAAGAAGCACTTACTCATTAACTCACTCACTCAATAAATCAATAAGTTATCAAATAACCAAAATGGGGAAAACCCTGAGACAAGCAAGAACAAAATTTAATAATAAATAAAAAAGTAATTTGGAGTGCCACAAGTTATAAAAGAGAAAAATAAATGTAAAAGTTTCTTGAAAAAAATTAGTGAACTGAGATTTCACATAGTAATCACGTAGAAATGATTAATTAAAAGTATGCAAAATTAAGAATGAATGATATATAAAATTTAAAATGTTATAAGGGAATACCAAGGGAATATTTCATGCAAAGATAGGCTCAAGAAAGAACAGAAATGGTATGGATCTAACAGAAGCAGAAGATATTAAGAAAAGGTGGCACGAATACATGGAAGAACTGTACAAAAAAGATCTTCACGACCCAGATAATCATGGTTGTGTGATCACTCACCTAGAGCCAGACATCCTGGAATGTGAAGTCAAGTGGGCCTTAGAAACATCACTATGAACAAAGCCAGTGAAGATGATGGAATTCCAGTTGAGCTTTTTTAAATTCTGAAAGATGATGCTGTGAAAGTGCTGCACTCAATATGCCAGCAAATTTGGAAAACTCAGCAGTAGCCACAGAACTGGAAAAGGTCAGTTTTCATTCCAATCCCAAAGAAAGGCAATGCCAAAGAATGCTCAAACTACTACACAATTGCACTCATCTCACATGCTAGTAAAGTAATGCTCAAATTTCTCCAAGCCAGGCTTCAGCAATATGTGAATAGTGAACTTCCAGATGTTCAAGCTGGTTTTAGAAAAGACAGAGGCATCAGAAATCAAATTGCCAACATCAGCTGAATCATGGAAAAAGCAAAAGAGTTCCAGAAAAACATCTATTTCTGCTTTATTGACTATGCCAAAACCTTTGACTGTGTGGATCACAATAAAATGCGGAAAATTCTGAAAGAGATGGGAATACCAGACCATCTGACCTGCCTCTTGAGAAATCTATATGCAGGTCAGGAAGCAACAGTTAGAACTGGATATAGAACAACAGACTAGTTCCAAATAGGAAAAGGAGTGCGTCAAGGCTATATTTTGTCACCCTGCTTATTTAACTTACATGCAGAGTACATCATGAGAAACACTGGGCTGGAAGAAGCACAAGAAGGAATCAAGATTGCTGGGAGAAATATCAATAACCTCAGATATGCAGATGACACCACCCTTATGGCAGAAAGTGAAGAGGAACTAAAAAGCCTCTTGATGAAAGTGAAAGAGGAGAGTGAAAAAGTTGGCTTAAAGCTCAACATTCAGAAAACTAAGATCATGGCATCCGGTCCCATCACTTCATGGGAAGTAGATGGGGAAAGAGTGGAAACAGTGTCAGACGTTTTGGGAGGGGGCTCCAAAATCACTGCAGATGGTGACTGCAGCCATGAAATTAAAAGACACTCCTTGGAAGAAAAGTTATGACCAACCTAGATAGCATGTTGAAAAGCAGAGACATTACTTTGCCAACAAAGGTCCATCTAGTCAAGGCCATGGTTTTTCCAGTGGTCATGTATGGATGTGAGAGTTGGACTGTGAACAAAGCTGAGCACTGAAGAAGTGATGCTTTTGAACTGTGGTGTTGGAGAAGACTCTTGAGAGTTCCTTGGACTGCAAGGAGATCCAACCAGTTCATTCTAAAGGAGATCAGTCCTGGGTGTTCTTTTGAAGGACTGATGCTAAAGCTGAAACTCCAGTACGTTAGCCACCAGAGTTGACTCATTGGAAAAGACTCTGATGCTTTCAGGAATCGGGGGCAGGAGCAGAAGGGGACAATAGAGGATGAGATGGCTGGATGGCATCACCGACTCAATGGACATGAGTTTGCGTGAACTCCAGGAGTTGCTGATGGACAGGGAGGCCTGGAATGCTGCAATTCATGGGGTCACAAACAGTCAGACATGACTGATTGACTGAACTGAACTGAACTGAAGGGAATACTTGGCCTTCAATTATTAATTCAACAAATACTTATAAACCATATACCAGATCTTAGGTACTGTGCTAGTTCAGTTCAGTTCAGTCACTCAGTCGTGTCTGATACTCTGCGACCCCATGAACCACAGCACTCCAGGCCTTCCTGCCCATCACCAACTCCTGGAGTCCACCCAGACCCATGTCCATTGAGTCGGTGATGCCATCCAACCATCTTATCCTCTGTTGTCTCCTTCTCCTCCTGCTCTCAATCCTTCCCAGCATCAGGGTCTTTTCAAATAAGTCAGCTCTTCATTGAGGATAAAATGGTGAGCAAAACTTCCTCTTTCCTCACATAGCTCGAAGTCTAGTGTGGGGTCTATAAAAAGTATCCAGGGAAGTAAAATATAATGTAATACCTGCTTACATGCTAAGTCACTTCAGCCGTGTCCCATTCTTTTGCAACCCCATGAACAGTAGGCTGCTAGGCTTCTCTGTCCATGGGATTCTCCAGTCAAGAATACAGGAGTGGATTTTCATACCCTCCTCCAAGTGATCTTCTAGACTCAGTGATCGAACCCACACTTGTTATGTTTCCTGCATTGGCAGGTAAGTACTTTACTGCTAACACAACCTGGGAAGCCCAATGTAATATGTACTGGAGGGATAACCACCTAAGAATGGCCACTCACCTCATCTTTGAAATTCAAGGTAGCATTACAGGAAGAAATGCATGAGGTTCTGCCAAAGGCAAAAGCTTGCAAAAAGTATGTAAGGTTAGAGAGAACATATTTTATTAGATAATCTAAACAAGATTATGACTTCCTGGTGCAGACAGAAGAAAAATATTAAGAAAGAAAAAAGAGGTTTTATTGAAGGCAGAGGTGAATCAAAAAGTCTTTGGAAGCCACAGCAAAGGCTTTGAATTTTAACCGTAGGTCAACAGGGAGCATCTGGAGTGACTTGAGTAAGAGGCAGATACGATCTGATTTAAGATTAAGATGACCACACAGGCTAGCACTCATCTCACATGCTAGTAAAGTAATGCTCAAAATTCTCCAAGCCAGGCTTCAGCAATACGTGAACCGTGAACTTCCTGATATTCAAGCTGGTTTTAGAAAAGGTAGAGGAACCAGAGATCAAATTGCCAATATCCGCTGGATCATCGCAAAAGCAAGAGAGTTCCAGAAAAACATCTATTTCTGCTTTATTGACTATGCCAAAGCCTTTGACTGTGTGGATCACAATAAACTGTGGAAAATTCTGAAAGAGATGGGAATACCAGACCACCTAACCTGCCTCTTGAGAAATCTGTATGCAGGCCAGGAAGCAACAGTTAGAACTGGACATGGAACAACAGACTGGTTCCAAATAGGAAAAGGAGTACATCAAGGCTGTATATTGTCACCCTGCTTATTTAACTTACATGCAGAGTACATCATAAGAAATGCTGGACTGGAAGAAGCACAAGCTTGAATCAAGATTGCTGGGAGAAATATCAATAACCTCAGATATGCAGATGACACCACCCTTATGGCAGAAAGTGAAGAGGAACTAAGAAGCCTCTTGCTGAAAGTGAAAGAGGAGAATGAAAAAGTTGGCTTAGAGCTCAACATTCAGAAAACGAAGATCATAATATCCGGTCCCGTCACTTCATGGGAAGTAGATGGGGAAACAGTGGAAACAGTGTCAGACTTTATTTTGGGGGCTCCAAAATCACTGCAGATGGCGATTGCAGCCATGAAATTAAAAGACACTTACTCCTTGGAAGAAAAGTTTTGAGCAACCTAGATAGCATATTCAAAATCAGAGACATTACTTTGCCGACTAAGGTCCGTCTAGTCAAGGCTATGGTTTTTCCAGTAGTCATGTCTGGATGTGAGAGTTGGACTGTGAAAAGGCTGAGCGCCGAAGAATTGATGCTTTTGAACCGTGGTGTTGGAGAAGACTCTTGAGAGTCCCTTGAACTGCAAGGAGATCCAACCAGTCCATTCTGAAGGAGATCAACCCTGGGATTTCTTTGGAAAGAATGATACTAAAGCTGAAACTCCAGTACTTTGGCCACCTCATGTGAAGAGTTGACTCATTGGAAAAGACTTTGATGCTGGGAGGGATTGGGGGCAGGAGGAGAAGGGGACAACCGAGGATGAGATGGCTGGATGGCATCACTTACTTGATGGACGTGCGTCTGAGTGAACTCCGGGAGTTAGTGATGGACAGGGAGGCCTGGCGTGGTGCGATTCATGAGGTCGCAGAGTCGGATACGAGTGAGCGACTGAACTGACACAGGCTAGCTATAGAGTCAAAAACAGATTGTGAACACACTGAGAATGCTCATTATTGGGTCAATATTCTTTATCAAGCAACCAGCCAGAGTGTAGTAAGATTACAAAAGTAAAGACAGGGATTTTAGGGAAAAGAGTAGAAGTCTAAACAACATACTGTTGCCTAACTTAATAGTGTTTTACTAGGTTCGGTGAAACCAGTTGAGTTTGGATAACAAAGTGGCATCTTCTCTCCCCTCTCTGGTTATTGCTCTTGGTCAAAAGCTATTTCAGGGTTATGGAGAGAGGAAAGAAGGGAGACTCGCAGATGGGTTCCTGGTTTCCCTTGGTCCCTGGTCAAAATGATACCAAACAGACTAGAACATCATTCTATTCCAAAATTACCAAAGTTATGTCAAACTCAGAGATAATTATTATCACTACAAAACACACTGAATGTAAAATGAGGTGGGATGAGTTCCTATGGCAAAACTCTGAGGGGCAGCAACAGTGAGGAAATTTGAAAAAAAAATGAAATTTGAGTTAAGGAGGAGTACACTGAAAGGTAGTCAGAAAGCAAGGAGCAAACAAATGAGTAAGGCCTAGTATCATGTAAAACAGCAGAAAAGAGGGCTTCATGGAAGCTGTGGTCCCAGTGGCTATTAGTGTCCTTGGCAAGAGGAAGTTCAGTGAAGTGATAAAGACAGAAATCACTCTGCACAGATTAACTTGTATAACAGGGTTTTGAGAAGTGCACGCAATCAATGTAGACAATTTCCTCAGAGGGAGTGATTTTTGAAGCATGTGACCCAGGAGGCAGAAAGAAAATTATCAAGAGAGTGACAAATTTGGCTACAGAGCTATCAAGTCTAAGTTAGAAGACAAAGGGAAAAATATTTATAATACATATTTATAAGTTTATAAGAGGAAATAATTTATAAGGGCTTCCCAGATGGTTCAGTGGTAAAGAATCTACCTGTCAGTGCAAGAAACACAAGAAATGTGGGTTCCATCCCTGGGTCAGGAGCTCAATCCCCTGGAGAAGGAAATGGCAACCCACTCCAGTATTCTTGCCTGGAAAATTCCATGGATAGAGGAACTTTGGGGGCTACAGCCCAGGGGGCTGCAGAGAGTCAGACATGACTGAGCACACACACATGGGGGTAAATTTATAAATAGCTCATAGAAATATAAAGATAAAAGCTTAAAGGATACAAATAGGCAATTAGTAGAAAAAGAAATAGCCAGTGAATATTTGAGAAGGTACTAATATCATAACTGAAAAAAGCAATGATGAACAATATTAAACTTTTAGATTTTCCAAAATTAATCATATATGGTAAAGGTGACAAGTATAGGTAAATGAAACTGTGGATGGGTTGGTTGGTAATCATTCCACACATTTTTTGTAAGGCAATTTAGCACTATAAGATTCCATGACATATGAACAGCAATCCTGTAAATCTACTCTACAGAAATAGGTGTCAATTTCAATATAATCTGGAATAGCACAATACTGAACAATTCTCTTTAGCAAAGGTACAACCCTTTTAAGAAGGTTTGCTGTGAACAGGAGGAAAGAAATGAATGGTAGAGAGAAGAAGTAAGACAGGGCAAGTTGTTTGTTTTTAATGGGAGATAGATGTGGAAGATTAAATAAGAAAGAAAAGGAACAAGTGAAAATAGATATGTTAAAATACAGAGATAGTGGATAATGGATAGATGGTGGTAGAAGACATTGTAGTCCCAAGCAAGAGAAGTGAATAAGAACCATGAAACAGCAGGAAGAAAAGAGGACAGGGACTCACGCCAGTACAATTACAGATTTGGTGACACAAGATTGAAAAATTCACATAGGACAGTGTCTATATTCTTTTCAATTTAAGAAGAAAAGTTTAGTTGTTGCAAGTTGTAATGTTTTCAAATTAGATTTTAGGGATGTGAAAAAGACAGGAAGTAGGCATGTATACAATGAAAACCAGAAATTAGTAAAACACATAAACTGTGATGACATCGACTTCTGGGGTTATTTATTTTGTCAGTGATTAATAAAGGTAGAAAGAGAACTTGTCAGTGAGTAAGAAGGAAAAAAAGAAAGGAATAGAGGATATACTGGAGACATAGTGGTTAAAGATACATTAAGAAGTTAAAACTACACCAAAATGGAAATAAAACAGAATCAATAGAAAGTGTAAAGCTGTTATGGAATGGGGTCTTGGAGTGTTTGAAGAATAGGTGATAGGCTGAATGTCTGAGTGTGGAGAAGTTCAGGTTGCAGAGAGTGAGATGCTTAAGGTTATAAAGAATTGGTATTTCCAGTTAGAGACACAGATGTATAGAACAGTCTTTTGGATTCTGTGGGAGAGGGAGAGGGTGGGATGATTTGGGGGAATGGCATTGAAACATGCATAATATCATATAAGAAATGAATTGCCAGTCCAGATTCAATGCAGGATACAGGATGCTTGAGGCTGGTACACTAGGATGACCCAGAGGGATGGTATGGGGCGGGAGGTGCGAGGGGGGTTCAGGATGGGGAACATGTGTATACCCGTGGTGGATTCATGTTGATGTATGGCAAAACCAATACAATATGATAAAGTAATTAACCTCCAATTAAAATAAATAAATTTAAATTTAAAAAAGCTCAACATTCAGAAAACTAAAAAAAATAAAAATAAAAACCAAGGTATGAATAACATGTTCCTCCAAGAAAATCCTATACTAAATAAATCAAACTGTCAACCAATCTTAATTTACAGTTTTATTTGCAGTTTAAACAAAATCCCAAGGCAACTGAAAATATTGTCAAAGTGGTTTTTATAATGCTTTTTGAGAAGAGCCAATAGATTTTTAATAGGTTTTATATTTTTAAGAAGTCTTGGGTTTACAGCAAAACTAAATAGAAAGTACAGTTTCCATATACTCTCTGGCCCCTGCTAACCCACGGACCCTCCACCCATCTACATCCACTCCAGAACAGTACTTTGGTCACAACTGATAAGTCATTATATGGTTCACTCTTGTTATTGCACAGTGTATAGGCTTTTGACACATATATAAACCACAGTTCAGTTCAGTTGCTCAGTCGTGTCCAACTCTTTGCGACCCCATGGACTGCAGCATGCCAGGACTCCCTGTCCATCACCAACTCCTAGAGTTTACTCAAACTCATGTCCATTGAGTCGGTGATGCCACCCAACCACCTCATTCTCTGTCATCCCCTTCTCCTCCCGCCTTCAATCTTTCCCAGCATCAGGGTCTTTTCAAATGAGTCAGCTCTTCGCATTAGCTGGCTAAAGTATTGGAGCTTCAGCTTAAGCTGACACTTCATTCATTTCTAATGAATATTCAGGACTGATTTTCTTTAGGACTGACTGGCTGGTCTCCTTGCAGTCCAAGGGACTCTCAAGAGTCTTCTCCAACACCACAGTTCAAAAGCATCAATTCTTTCCACTTTCTTTATAGTCCAACTCTCACATCCATACATGACTACTGGAAAAACCACAGCTTTGACTAGATGAAACTTTGCTGGCAAAGTAATGTTCCTGCTTTTTAATATGCTGTCTAGGTTGGTCATAGCTTTTCTTCCAAGGGGCAAGCATCTTTTAGTTTCACAGCTGCAGTCACTATCTGCCGTGATTTTAGAGCCCCCCCCACCAAATAAAGTTTGTCTCTATTTCCATTGCTTCCCCACCTATTTGCCATGACATGATGGAACAAGATGCTATGATCTAAGTTTTCTGAATGTTGAGTTTTAAGTCAACTTTTCCACTCTCCTCTTCCACTTTCATCAAGAGACTCTTTAGTTCTTCTTCACTTTCTGCCATAAGGGTGGTGTCATCTGCATATTGGAGGTTATTGATATTTCTCTCAGCAATCTTTATTCCAGTTTGTGCTTCATCCAGCCCAGTATTTTGCATGGTGTACTGTACATATAAGTTAAATAAGCAGGGTGACAAGATACAGCCTTGACATACTCCTTGCCCTATTTGGAACCAGTATGTCCAGTTCTAACTGTTGCTTCCTGATCTGCATACAGATTTCTCAAGAGGCAGGTCAGGTGGTCTGGTATTCCCATCTCTTTCAGAATTTTCCAGAGTTTATTGTGATCCACACAGTCAAAGGCTTTGGCATAGTCAATAAAGCAGTAGATATTTTTCTGGAACTCTCTTGCTTTATCAATGATCTAGCAGATATTGGCAATTTAATCTCTGGTTCCTCTGCCTTTTCTTTTCTGTTTTTTCCTCTGCCTTTTCTAAATCCAGCTTGAACATCTGGAAGTTCATGGTTCACGTACTGTTGAAGCCTGGCTTGGAGAATTTTGAGCATTACTTTACCATCATTTGAAATGAGTGCAATTGTGCAGTAGTTTGAGCATTCTCTGGTGTATTATCATATAAATAACAAAAATATAAAATACATGTATGTATCTACCGTTATATTATCATGCAGAATACTTTCCCTGCTCTAAAAATCCTCTGTGCTCTGCTTCATATCCTTTCCTGAACCCCCTATAGCCTGGCAACCAATCATCTTTTTACTATCTCAACAATTTTGCCTTTTCCAGAACATCATATAGTTGGACTCATATGATATGTAGCATTTTCAGATTGATTTCTTTAACTTAGTAATATGCTTCTTTAACTTAATAGTATGCTTTTCCGTTTCCTCCATGCCATTCATGGTTTGGATAATTCATTTATTTTTAGTACTGAATAATATTCCTTGTCTGAATAAACCAGTTTATTCATCCGTTCACCTACTAGAGGGCTTGCTGGCTGCTTCCAAGTTATGGCACTTGAAAATAAAGCCACTGTAAAGACCCATGTTCAAGTTTTTGTGTGAATGTAGGTTTTTAAGTCCTCTCAGTTTATACCAAGGAGTATGATTCCTGGAAAGCAAGTTTAGTTTTGTAAGAAAGCTATCTGTGTGCATGCTCAGTTGATCAGTTGTGTCCGATTCCTTGTGACCCCATGGACTGTAGCCCATCAGCCCATGGCATTTTCCAGGCAAGAATACTGGAGTGTGGTGCCATTTTCTACTCCAGGGGATCTTCCCAAGCCAGGGATCAAGCCTATGTCTCTTGTGTCTTCTACACTGGCAGGCAGATTCTTTACCACAGCGCCATCTGGGAAGTTCTGCTATACTGTCAAACAAAGTGATTATACCATTTTGCATTACCATCAGGAATGATAGTTCCTGTTGTTCCAAAACTTTACCAGCATTTGATGTTAGTGTCTAGGATTTCTGCCATTTCAATAGATGTGCAGTGATAATTCTTGATGTTTTAATTTGCAGGTCCTTAATGACATACGATGTTGAGCATCTTCTCATATTTTTATTTGTTATCTCTATATCTTGTTTGGTGAAGTGTATTTTCAGAACTTTTTCCCACTTGTTTAAATTTTGCTCACTTATAATTCATTTTCTTATTGTTGGGTTTTCAGGGTTCTTTGCATATATTGGATAACAGTCTTTTATCAGATACGTTTTTGGCAAATATTTTCTTCCATTCTATGGTTTGTTGTCTCATCCTCTTCACAGTGTCTTTTGGATAGCAGAATTTTTTAAACTTTAATGAAGTTCAGCTTATCAATTTTTTCTTTCAAGGATCACACCTTTGGTGGTGTGCCAAAAAAAAAAAATAACCTTAAGGTCATCCAGATTCTATCCTGATATCTTCTAGGAGTTTCTTAGCTTTGCAATTTACATTGAGATAGATGATCCACTTTAAGTTAATTGTTGTGAATGTGTAAGATCTCTGTCTAAATTATATTTTTGCACATAGATGTCCAGTTATTCTAGAACAAAAGAAGATTCTCTTTTCTCCATTGCTGCTTTCTTTGTCAAAGATCAGGTAATTGTATTTGAATGGGTTCATTTCTGGTCTCTCTATTATGTTACAGTGACCTACTTGTCTATTCTTTCACCAATTTCACATTTTCCTGATTACTGGAGCTTTATAGTAAGCTTTAAGTTGGGCAGTACCAACTTTAATCTTCTGTTACTCTAAAATCTATAGCTCTTTCACTTTGAATGGATAGTTTACCAATATACGATTTTGCAATACCAAGTACGGATCATTTGGACAACACTAGAGTACTGAGTTTGGAGAAGGCAATGGCACCCCACTCCAGTACTCTTGCCTGGAAAATCCCATGGATGGAGGAGCCTGGTAGGCTGCAGTCCATGGGATCACTAAGAGTTGGACACGACTGAGCGACTTCCCTTTCACTTTTCACTTTCATGTATTGGAGAAGGAAATGGCAACCCATTCCAGTATTCTTGCCTGAAGAATCCCAGGGACGGGGGCATCTGGTGGGCTTCCGTCTATGGGGTGGCACAGATTCGGACACGACTAAAGTAACTTAGCAGCAGCAGCAGCAGAGCACTGAGTTATACATATCTTCCAAATGCTGACACATGCCATTATGCAATGATAGTATACCACCAACCTTATCAGAAAACCCTTCAAGCTCATAGCGGCACAAGCAAGTTTTCCAAAATGCTAATTTTCACTTGAAACCTTTAATTTTACCATTTGCCCCTACAATTATTGTCCTTGAAATAATTGGCTCACTTTATTATCTTTTGAGGAAATTTCTGCCAAATAACCAGTCTGAATAGTCTGTTCTTTCAAGAAGAAATAGTATTCAAAAAAAGATAAGTTCAGTTTGAAACTCAAAAAATAGAACAAAGACTTTTCCATGTAACAACCATTTTATTTTTGTTTGCAGCAGAAATGCTTTATGGATAATTCCCATTTCTTCATGAAGAATCAAAAAAGATTTGCACTCAAAATTTAGGATTTGGGCTTCCCTGGTGCTCCAATGGTTAAGAATCAGCCTACCAACGCAGGGGACACAGGTTCCATCCCTGGTGCGGGAAGATCCCATATGCCGTTTGGCAACTAAGTCCATGTGCCACAACTACTGAACCTGTACCTAGAGCCCATGCTCCACAACAAGGGAAGCCACCACAATGAGGAGTGTGCACACCTCAGTGAATAGTAGCCCCTGCTCACCACAACCTGAGAAAAGCCTGCAGGCAGCAATGAAGACCCAGAACAGCCAAAACTAAAATAAATACAGGAATATTTTTTAAAGTATTATTTATTAAAATAATTAATTTTACTTCATCAAGGACATTCTTAATAGAAACTGATGATATTTTGGTTGCAGGTGAGTGGCAGTGAAGAAGAGAGTAATATTTCAGTTTGATGATACTGCTTGGATTCATATGAAGGCATAAATAGTTTTACTCAGCATTGTTTTTTTTTTTTTTTTTACCATCAGTGCCAAACACATTGAAAAAGGCATATACTTTTCATTAGTTACTAAGAAAAAGTTTGACCTTACTGGCCACCCAACCCAAAGGTCCACGGACCACATTTTGAGAATTGCTAAAGTAGAAGTGAAAATGAAAGTCACTTAGTCATGTCCGACTCTTTGCAACCCCATGGACTATACAGTCCCTGGAATTTTCCAGGCCAGAATACTGAAATGGGCAGCCATTTCCTTCTCCAGGGGATTTTCTCAACCTAGGGATTGAACCCAGGTCTCCTGAATTGCAGGTGGATTCTTTACCAGATAAGTCACCAAGAAGCCCTGGTAGTAACAGAAAAACTGGTAGCTATAGCTGGTCACAGATAAACTGTGAATTAGAAGTAGTCACAGATAAACGGGACAGGAGTCAGTCTCTGCAGCACTAGAGCAGAGCCTGCACACACGTCAAGCCCTCCACCAGAGAGTTACATTGGGCTGTGACATGAGTCATGCATGAGTAATGCATTGCTCAAGCTACTCGATGTTGAGGTTGTTTGTTTCAGCAAAAAATATCTCAACTTAGAAAGTGATATTTTGAACTCCAGTGTTACCATGACAAAAACTCAAATATGGACATTATGTGAATGCAAGATGTGTGGGCTATAGATGGCAAGGAGACAGAAGCTATAAGGCTGGAAAGTCCTATTCTGCCTTTTAAAACATTTGGTAGAACTATCTCTAGTAAAAGCTTGAAAGAGGCACCTGTTCACAGAACCCACAGCTCTAGAGGAAAGAATGAACATAATCATATGTATTGGATGCTACTGCTGTTTTCAGCAGAATATTAATGAGACAGAGAGGAACTTAAACAAGAATTGATCGATTTGTTAGCAGAGATGATAGGGAAGAGACAGCCCATAAATTTGAGGCCTTGAAGGAATGCTAGAGACAACAACATCTAGGCTCCGAGTGATAGGAAATAAGATCCTTAAAATTTGCCTCTCAGAGTCAAAGACTGACTAAGTCTTAGCCATTATAGCAAAGGTCAGATTCAGGATACAGCCTCCCCAGACACCTCTGATGGTCTAGTGTGTAGATATTATTAAGTAGAGTCAGACTGGCATACACAGGAAAGAACTTAGGATATAGTTACTAACATAGAGTTGACTTAAATAGATCAAAAGCTTAGTAAGTTTTCAAGAAAATTTTATGGCCAAAAAAATCAAGAGTCTGAAATTACTTGATATTTAAAATGACTCTGGCCCCAATATCTGCATGCATCAGAAATAAGTTGTGAAGATTGGGCCTCCACTAAGATAGACATACCCACACCCCCCGCCTCCCTGCCACCGAATTCTCACATCAGATCAGCTGATGGAGGCTATTAGAAAAGGAAGAACTTCCTAGACAGAGCCTAGAGCCAGGGAACCTAAAAAAAAAAAAAAGGACAAATGTGTTCTTATTAGAACTGGAGTCTAATTAAGGAACATCCCTCCTACCTCTGTCACAGCAGGCATCTTCACATCCTGCCTTGTCATCCTGTTTCATAAATGTTACAGACCAGTGTCTTCTTCTACCTAAAAACAAGTTTCAATTATGCTTTTTCTTAAAATTATGCTCCACATTGAATATTATTGCTATGTGGGGGTTGTGAATTTTTCTTTTCGTTTTTAGGATGCTGGCCCACAAAGAACCACATTCAGATCTCATGAAGAGGCCTGCCTATCACCCAAGTACTGTCCCTCCACTTTGACCTGGATCCAGGGACTACATGGAACTTTGGGTTGCCTTTCTGGAAGAGAAATGAATCTGTCCTATGCATGGGAAGAACGAAACAAGTATGTGATGTTCTGAAGAGTAGACTGTAAATGACAAGGCAGGTACTCACCAGTTTCCATGTTCTTCCGTTCTCTCTGAGCAAAGAATATATTTTCCACACCTCTTTTGCGTGGGCTTGTGGCTTATTTTTGGACAATGCAATGTGAGTGGAAGTGATGTGAGCCAATTTCTGAGTATATAAATACCTCATTTTCCATTTTCTTCCTTCAGCTTCTGGCTGATGATGAAAATTCCAAAGATTTAAAGAACTAAATGGTTCTCTGAAGCCTTGATCTCTGGACAACTGCTTATGCAGAGTGTACTGTGTTGACTTGCACTAGACTTCGAGCAAAAATGTGAAGTAAGCCTTTTATTACAATGTTTGCTGAGATTTAGGGGTGTTTCCTTGTTTTGTTTTATACCAGTCATCTACCTTGATCATAATGCTTGAGAAGTTGAGTCCTACAGAAAAAAATCATTTCCTCCGCTTGTAGATCCACAAGCAGTCTGAGTATTTCTGAGTTTTGACTCAGCTCACAAAGATTTTTACTCCACACTCTCCCTTGCTGCTAATGTGTTCTTATACATAACATTCCCAAGATAACTCTGACCTTTTTATTTTAAAGTAGAGATTCCATAGCTATTAATTGGGAATCTACCATGTGCCAGGCATTGTAGTAGGTGACGGTGAGACAATGATCAGCTAATAGGGCATGATCGCTCACCTTATATTAATAATAGGCTTGTTTCTGTTAACTCATTTGCATTTGACTTATATCCTCTTGATTTATGTTAGATGCCATCCTAGACATGCCTAAAGCTGAATTCTAATCTCTAGCTGCTGCCACCCATATTCCAAGGTAATTGGGACATCCATTCAAGTATCACAGCTGTGAGTAAAATGTATGAAAAAGAGAAGGGCAATGAAACTGGCCACCAGACAAACGCTGATTTTGTTACTGATTAAAAATTTAATGTCTTTGTCATGTAACTTGGGACAAATAGATGTAGGATTAAAAATGCAAATGCAAAATGGAAATTAAATTCTTCTCAAAGAACAATGAATGACCTTCAAGTTCTTCTGACAGAATATCTCTAAGAACATGTTTCTCTCACTTGCCTGCAGTATAGTCTAAACTTGTAAATTTCCTTAGGTTGGAGAAGTACTTTATTACAGACAATTAGTCAATTAAACTTATTGTTCCTACTCTGGCCTATGCCTTGCCATTATGAATGTGTCCTTTCCACTTTGAAATACAGCTTATTTAGTTTCTCTGGAAACTTGGTAAAGCTAACACTTTTGACAATATATCTTTAAGGCAGAATCCAAACTAACCTTAGTCATTCATTAGCAAGTACTTCAGGTGAAATTTATTTTTCAATTAGGCTTTCTGGGATTCAGATTATTATTTTCCCTCATCATAAAGTCCACAAACATATCAAATCATTGAGGCTTTAGAAAAGACTTTTCCATTAAGTTTTCTGTATTACAATAACGATAAATTTAAATAAAATTTTGCTGAATTAATTGAGGAAGAAAACAACTGGGACTTGAAGGCTTGAATTTTTTTTTTACTAAACATTTGATTATGAGAGTTCTGTTTGGATGTATATGTAACATGGTACTACTAAATACCTTTATTATAACAGAATTATTGATCTATTAATATTTTAGAATGTAAGTACAGAAAGTACTTACATTTTGTTACAAAGACACGCTGTTTTTTACAGTACCAAAAGAATCTGGATTTTACTAATAAATATTCACTTTCTAGGTATTTAAAACTGACATTAAATTCTATTTGCATAAAAAATTATTCATTACAAAATGAAGCCTGAGGTTTTAAAAACTATATTCAATGTTTCTTGTAATCTTCTTAAAGAGGTTGATATTAACAATCATTTTTTTTGTATACCTTGCAGTGCTAGCACAGCACTGATATAAAAAATGTACTTGAGAAATAGTTATGATTGTTCTTTGACAATCATTTAAATTTTGCTTTATCTTTTACAGTAAATTAATAATTTCATTAATAGTAATCTTGGTAATATTAATATATACTTGGTGATTAAGTCCCATCCTCTAACCACCCGACCCCATGAAGGGAGCTAAAAATTCTTGTTTTCTTGTTACCAAGTCCAAACTCCCTCTGCTGGCTGCATGACAGGCCAATAAACCCAAGAGACTAGGTGTTGAGGCAAAGAATATGACTTTATTCAGAAAGCTGGCTGATCAAGAAGATAGCAGACTAATGTCTCAAACTAGCCATTTTATGGGGTCTGGATGACAAGTTCTTTTATACAGCAGAGAGGAGGAGGAGGTGAGGAAGTAAAGTAAAAAGGCCATTAACCTTGCAAACATCTCTCCTGGAATGAGGACGGGTGGTAGGGGGAGAGATGTGTTAATTTCTTCCTTCCTGTAGGAATCCACAGGTGGACAGGGTCCTGAACAAAGGCATTTTGATTTAACATTCAGGCAGAGGGGCAGGGTTCCCAAGAAAGACCATTATGTATGGACAGTATCCTTTTAGGGAACAAAACCAATGGGAAGCCAAGGTTAAAGTAAAAGAAATAGATAAATAGATCCACCATGGAGTCAAAATTGGCTTTTCCCTATAACATTCTTTGTGTTGAGGCTGGTAGGGGCAGGGTAGGGATGTTAGTAAGTGATTGCTTCCTGATCATTGGGGGTTTTCTCAATTCAGCGAAATCATGATTTTGCTAGAATAATAATTTCCATTAAGCTGATAGTAACATGAAACTGCAACTGATCTTTTGCACCCCTCTCAAATATCTTACTTCATTAACATACATCTATGCACATACATACAACTACATGTATATTTATAGCCTCTTATCTTGTCTCAAGAATGTGCTTGTTTAAAATCAATCCACTTATAGAGGTTTAAATAAAGGTTTATTTTCTTCACATTATTAGAAAGCTGAAAGCAGGAAGCTGTTGGCACTGATTTAATAGCTCAACAAATCATCTCCTTGTTCTTTATATTATTTAGATATTTTTCTCAAGACAGATACTGCAGATTCTTTCAACTTGATAAGCCTCTGCTTCTTTCACTAGAAAAGCAAAATCATTTCAAGAAGACCCCAGTAGTCTTTGTGAATACTTCACTGACCAGAACTATTGTTATAAGATCAAGCCTAGCTGCAAGGGAGGCTAGAGAAATGAGGAAATTTTTTTTTTTTTTTTTAGTTCCTATATATGCAAGTGGCAAGAGAGAAGGAAATTAAGAGTGTTTGGTACAAAAATATTTATAAGCTCTTTATAAAAGGGATTACATAGTTGATAAAGCCCAACAAATAATTTTAAAGTGGAAAGAGTAATTATTCACATATTCCAGCATGCCTATATTTAATCTGAGTGTCTTATGCCAAATATTTGGCCAAAAGGAAAGAAGAAGAAAGCTATGCCAGGCTCTTAAAAAGACATCAATACAGTATACCTATGCTAGCTTTTATCCTATGCAGTGGAACACACTGTGGAAGTATCTGTATGTTATAATGATAAACATTTTATAAAACCTATGTCCTGCTTCCAAATTTGTGGCAAATTGTTTCTAGTCATTCAAGTAATTAGAGTTGCCTGATGTTATTACAAATTCCACTCGTTGCCACAGTAAGTAGATTAGTTGCATTTTACAAATGAGATAGATCACACAAGTTGTTAAATTTCTGTATCCCTCAAGTCACACAGAAGTTAATAGGAGAGCCAAGATAAGTAATCAGTGCCAAGAAAGGGAACATGAACGAGACAATGAAAGTTGCCTAAGGGTGATTTAAATTGCTCCTATTCCTTTCTGCACAAAAAAACACAGCCTAAATTGGTGTTTGTTTGGTGATATTAACATGCCACAGAAGCCAGGACAAACAGAGCTTTATCTGCCTACAATGCTAATAGGTAAAAATGAACACCTTCCCTAGCTGATTTGCTTTCAGTTTTAGTGGTACAGTTACACAGTGAGTGATAAAGAGTATTACACAGTTATCAAATACTCCAGGGTTATAGTCCAATTGTATTTAATATTACTTGAAATATGTGGCCCATGGGATTGGGTATGGAAATTGTTACAATGAACAGTTTATTATTATGCTCTTAAGTGTTTGTCTTAATGATAAAGTTATCTGAGAAGAAAAACTGTGTCTGTCACATTCATTTTTTGTTGGTGTTATTCCCATGTGCCACTTCAAGCACAAACATGATTAACAAATGCTTTTGATAATGTAAGTAAATAAATAATTTTTCCAATGGAGAATGTGTCTATATATATATATATATATACATATATGATATATCTATGAATATTTTCTAATATGAAAAAAATATTTCATATTTGTCAAGAACAGAGATACTAGATGTATAGTTAGATGAATGGTTTCTAATTGCTGAAATTCTATGAATGATAATATTGAGTTCTCACAATTATATGCTCAATAAATATTTTTATATTTTTCTCATGAGTCATTACTCTTTTCTAGGCTATTAATGAAAATCCATAATTGCTTTTCATTATCTCTTCTTCTTGGATATATATTTTTCCCTGCCATTTATCTTGTGAGTATATTTAACAACACTAGGAAGCCATATCAATAACCTTAGATATGCAGATGACACCACCCTTATGGCAGAAAGCAAAGAGGAATTAAAGAGCCTCTTGATGAAGGTGAAAGAAGAAAGTGAAAAAGCTGGCTTGAAACAACAATCAAAAAACAAAGATCATAGCATCCGATCCCATCACTTCATGGAAAACAGATGCAGAATCAATGGAAACAGTGACAGAGTTTATTTTTCTTAGGTTCTAAAATCACTGTGGACGGTGACTGTAGCCATGAAATTAAAAGAGGCTTACTCCTTAAGAGAAAAGCAATGACAAATCTAGACAGCACATTAAAAAGCAGAGACATTATTGTCAAAGCTATGGTTTTTCCACTAGTCACGTCCAGATGTGAGAGCTAGACAATAATAAAGGCTGAGCACTGAAGAACTGATGGTACTGTAGTGCTGGAGAAGACTCTTGAGAGCCCCTTGGACAGCAAGGTGATCAAAGCAGTCAATCCTAAAGGAAATCAACCCCGAATATTCACTGGAAGGACTGATGCTGAAGCTCCAATACTTTGGTCACACAATGCAAAGAACTGACTCATTGGAAAAGACCCTGATGCTGGGAAAGATTGAAGGCAGGAGGAGAAGGAGACGACAGAGATGAGATGCTTGGATGGCATCACCGATTCAACAGATATGAGTTTAAGCAAGCTCTGGGAGTTGGTGATGGACAGGGACGCCTAGTGCGCTGCAGTCAACGTAGTCACAAAGAATCAGACGTGACTGAACAACAGTAACAATAGGAAGACATTCTTCTAGAGTAATTCCTCTAGATGGGGAATTCCTCAAATAAATGGAGTTTCAGGAATTTATCATCTCAGAAGTTATCAAAATGCTTACATTTGCCAAATCTAGAAGCATTACTTTGCTCAACATTTGTAAATGTACATTCACTTAAGCAGCAAATATTTCAAGTCAAATGGGCTACAGTACACTAGTCAGTATGCTAAGAATACAACAGTGAACAATTCATACTCCCTGATCATACTCATTGTACACACAAGCAAAAAAGGCAGCAAATATAATACACTGTGGTCCACATCAACAGGGATGCACTGAATGTTCACACATGGAGGCCCCAGTCTGGAAGATGAGGCTTAGGGTGAAAACTGCAGGCTGAGTGAAAGTTCACTGAGTGAAGGTGCTAAGGGAAGGTAGAAGGTTTTAGGAAGAAGTAGCAAGAACAGGCCAAGAAGTGAGGAAAAATATTCCAAATTAGAGAACCAGAAGTTATTTAACATACCTACAGCTTAGAGTGTGAGGAATGAAAAAAAAAGCACTTGCTTTAGTGCTTAATTGTTATGTGATCTTGGGCAAGTTACCTGACTTGGGTGAGTTATTTAAACCCCTGAACCTCAGTGTCCTCATATTTACAGTAGAGATAATAATGCTTTCAATGAAAAGTTGTAAAAATGACTATATGTGTATATATACAACTTACAAAATAAAGTTCAAAACATTGAGAAGTTTTAGGTAAATTACATCATCTAGTATTAAATGCACAAACTAATGTAAAGAATCAGTTCTTCACACCAACACTTTAAAATCCCCAATATGTTCCTTCAACATTATGGATGTTCTCTCAAGTCAAAGAAAAGCTTCCATGTCAGTGACAAGAGTTTTAGAAAAAACCTAATTTTTCTCATTGAGAGTATTTCCTAAAAACTTACTTTCAAACCAAGTTATGACTACTTTCTATTAATTAAATCCTATATAGCAGAATACCCCAAAACTTAATTCTTAAATTTCTCACAGATTTAATTTACAGGTATTGAGATGTTTTTCAGGTATTAGAATACTAATGCCAACAAAACAGTATAAAATAAAATTATCATTGATTGGAAAAAAGTAGGACTGATGATTTTACTTTTTTCAATATTAGATCAAGTTTTAACTTAGTCACTTTAACTTTTAAATTCTTAAAAAATCTATAGTATACTATTTTATGTCAGAAAACTCTGGTTTGGCATATTATTTTCATTGTAGTTTATTGAAATATATACATTTATTTTTAATGCAATATAGGGCAATAACATTAGACCATAATAGGAAGCATTCAAAGACATAATTAAAAGGTCAATGGCACAGAAAAGCAAAGAAAGAAAATCAAAAGTCAATATCCATTATTTGAAGATCCTGAATTTATTAAGCTGCCCTTTCAAAAAAAGTTATCTGTAAGCTGCAACCTAATATTTACAGCATGTTTCTGGTCATGTGTGGCCATGTGCATACACAGAGCAGCAAAAAGTTGAATTGCTACATGTGCACACTTCCAGCCGAGGATTGAATGCATATTGTTTTGCCTTCTTCTTTCATCATTCATACCTCAAACAAGTGTCCTCTTTGTGGTCTTCAGCACCATGAATTTTCATTTTTTTTGTTGGTGGTTTTGCTCTTAAAGTGTTCCCAGAACATGGTATTGAGGTTCTATCTAGTGTTCCTAAGCACAAGAAGGCTATCATACACCTTATGGAAGAAATATCTTGATAAGCTTTGTTCAGGCATGATTTATAGTGCTATTTGGCCACTAGCTCATTGTTAATGAATCAACAATACATGTTACATAAGGTGTCTTCAAATAGAAGACACATAAGTCAAGGTTATGTATTCTTTGGTTAACAAAAGCCTTGTGACTAGAAGCTTGCAGGAATCTAACCCTGTATCTCTCCTAGCAGCCATGATTTGCTATTTCAGCATTAGCAGCAAATTTATAAGAACACAGTTTACCTCATAAAAATTTTTAAATGCTACAAATCTAAAATAACGTCAGTATTCAGTTCAGTTCAGTCGCTCAGTCGTGTCCAACTCTTTGCGACCCCATGAATCGCAGCACGCCAGGCCTCCCTGTCCATCACCAACTCCCGGAGTTCACTCAGACTGACGTCCATCGAGTCAGTGATGCCATCCAGCCATCTCATCCTCGGTCGTCCCCTTCTCCTCCTGCCCCCAATCCCTCCCAGCATCAGAGTCTTTTCCAATGAGTCAACTCTGGTGAAAGTTAAATGACAACCTAGGAAGAAAACACGCAGCACTTGACAGCAAAGGGCTAGTATCAATAATATATGAGAAAACAAACATAAAAAGTTGTGAAAAGAGAATTTATTAAGAGTCAATTGTCTTTAATTCCACTTTTGTTAAAACTGCAGTTAAAATCATTGGTCACAAATTTGAAAAGTACTAATGAAGAATGTGAAGTAAAAAAAGAAGCTGTTGACATGAGAGTTTTGACACTTAGTCCTTACAAGTACTTGTTTGGAAGAAAATAACCTTGTTTGGAAGAAAACTAAGCCTCATACATTTGTCAAAATACTTTAACCAAATTTATACCTCAGTTCAGTTCAGTCACTCAGTCATGTCTGACTCTTTGTGACCCCATAAATCACAGCACGCCAGGCCTCCCTGTCCATCACCAACTCCTGGAGTTCACCCAAATTCAATCAAGTTGGTGATGCCATCCAGCCATCTCATCCTCTGTCGTCCCCTTCTCCTCCTGCCTTCAATCCTTCCCAGCATCAGAGTCTTTTCCAATGAGTCAACTCTTCGCATGAGGTGGCCAAAGTACTGGAGTTTCAGCTTCAGCATCATTCCTTCCAAAGAAATCCCAGGGTTGATCTCCTTCAGAATGGACTGGTTGGATCTCCTTGCAGTCCAAGAGACTCTCAAGAGGCTTCTCCAACACCACAGTTCAAAAGCATCAATTCTTCGGCACTTAGCCTTCTTCACAGTGCAACTCTCACATCCATACATGACCACTGGAAAAACCATAGCCTTGACTAGATGGACCTTAGTCGGCAAAGTAATGTCTCTGCTTTTCAATATGCTATCTAGGTTGGTCATAACTTTTCTTCCAAGGGGTAAGTGTCTTTTAATTTCATGGCTGCAGTCACCAGCTGCAGTGATTTTGGAGCCCACAAAAATAAAGTCTGACACTGTTTCCACTGCTTCCCCACCTATTTGCCATGAAGTGATGGGACCAGATGCCATGATCTTCGTTTTCTGAATGTTGAGCTTTAAGCCAACTTTTTCACTCTCCTCTTTCACTTTCATCAAGAGGCTTTTTAGTTCCTCTTCACTTTCTGCCATAAGGGTGGTATCATCTGCATATCTGAGGTTATTGATATTTCTCCCAGCAATCTTGATTCCAGCTTGTGCTTCTTCCAGCCCAGCGTTTCTCATGATGGACTCTGCATAGAAGTTAAATAAGCAGGGTGACAATATACAGCCTTGACGGACTCCTTTTCCTATTTGGAACCAGTCTATTGTTCCATGTCCAGTTCTAACTAGTATGTATCTTTTCAGCATTAAGTTAAATTTCTTGCCTAACTGTATTTAATTAAGAGCAATGATCTTTCTTATTACAAACAGATCTAATAAAAAATTCAAGAACTGTTTTTGTGGAACTATGAGCCTGAAGACATCCACAATAAAAAATTGTATTTGGTCAAATATTCTGTGTAGAAAACCGTGTTCCTTAAATTTGTGAAATTTTTTTCCTTGGAGATTGAACATACTCACCAGTCTTGTAAAGGCTTAATCATTATGCATCAGTTAAACTAATATATATAAAATGTATTTGTTTCTTAGATTAGAAACATTTTATAAAGGACTGTCTTTTAAAACTGTGCTATGTAAAAAATTAAACCTATCCCTAATCTAATTATGTGGAAATACAACAACGAAAAACCAAAACCTTATTTTTCTTCCACAATAGTAAACAGTGCAAGGAACAAAATTAAAAAATTCACACTTTTCATAGACTCATAAATTTATCTAATATTTTGATTCCTTAGAGTAAAATTTTTTCTTCAGCTAAGAATAGAAAAATGTAAATATTAACATTAAATCATTTCTACTATTGCTCTGTCGAATCATCTTTATTAATATATAAAAGTGGGTTAGTATTCAGAGGATAAAATATCATGTTACCTGGATGAATGTACAGTATAAAAGCTACATTCTAAAAATTGTGAGAAAACAAGGCTGGCCCAAGTTTGAATTGTGAAGCCCATGGTCTTCCTCCATTCTCCTTTCTCTGTTTTTACAGACTAGTTTTTTCCCTTCCTAAATAAAAACCTTAATGTTTTCATGCTCTCTCTGCTAATTTTCAAATATCACATTATTTTGAAATGTTTCCTATGGAGAAAGGCCAATTTTATAAATATCATGGTGTATTAGAGTATTTGCTATTGTTCAGTCACTAAGTCATGTTTGACTCTGTGCGACCTAACAGACTGCAGCATGCCAGGCTTCCATTCCTTCACTATCTCCTGGAGTTTGCTCAAAATCTGTTGTGTCAATGATGCCATCCAGCCATTTCATCCTCTGTCATCCACTTCTCCTCCTGCCTTCTATCTTTCCCAGCATCGGGGTCTTTTCCAATGAGTCAGTTCTTCACATTGGCTGGCCAAGGTATTGGAGCTTCAGCTTCAGCTTCAGCATCAGTCCTTCCAGGGTTGAATATGCAGAGTTGATTTTCTTTAGGGTTGACTGCTTTGATCTCTTTGCTGTCAAAGGGACTCTCAAGAGCCTTCTTCAGCACCACAGTGCCAAAGCATCAATTTTTCAATGCTCAGCTTTCTTTATGGTCCAAAACTCACATCCATACATGACTACTAGAAAAACCATAGCTTTGACTAGAGAGAACTTTGCTGGCAAAATGGTGTCTTTGCTTTTTAATACTCTGTCTAGGTTTGTCATAGATTTCCTTCCAAGAAGCAATCATCTTTTAATTTAATGGTTTCAGTCACCATCTGCAGTCAGTGGGGATGTTTGGGTCCTTTTCTAGGAACCCAAGAAAATAAAATGTCACGGTTTCCATTTTTTCCTCATCTATTTGCCATGAAGTGATGGAACCAGATGCCATGATCTCAGTTTTTTTGAATGTTGAGTTTCAAGCCAGTTTTTACACTTTCCTCTTTCAGCCTCATCACTTCAGTTCAGTTCAGTTGCTCATTCATGTCTGACTCTGCGACTTCATGGACTGCAGCACGCCAGGCCTCCCTATCCATCACAAACTCCTCGAGTTTACTCAAACTCATGTCCACTGTTTCAGTGACGCCATTCAATCATTTCACCCTCTGTTGTCCCTTTCTACCACCTTCAATCTTTCCCAGCATCAGGATATTTTCCAATGAGTCAGTTCTTCATATCACGTGGCCAAAATATTGGAGTTTCAGCTTCAGCATCAGTCCTTCCAACAAATATTCAGGACTGATTTCCTTTAGGATGGACTGGTTGGATGTCCTTCTAGTCCAAGGGACTCTCAAGAGTCTTCTCCAACACCACAGTTTAAAAGCATCAGTTCTTCAGTGCTCAGCTTTCTTTATAGTCCAACTCTCATATCCATACATGACTATTGGAAAAACCATAGTTTTGACTACACAGACCTTGGTTGACAAAGTAATCTCTACTTTTTAATATGCTGTCTAGACTGGTCATAACTTTTCTTCCAAGGAGCAAGCATCTTTTAATTTCATTGCTGCAGTCACCATCTGCAGTGATTTTGGAGCCCCCCCAAAAAAAGTCTGTCATTGTTTCCCCATCTATTTGTCATGAAGTGATGTGACCAGATGCCATGATCTCAGTTTTCTGAATGCTGAGTTTTAAGCCAAACTTTTCACTCTCCTCTTTCACTTTCATCAAGAGGCTCTTTAGTTCTTCTTCACTGTCTGCCATGAATGTGGTGTCATCTGCATATCTGAGGTTATTGATATTTCTCCCAGCAATTTTGATTCCATCTTGTGCTTCATTCAGTCCAGCATTTCTCATGATGTACTCTGCATATATGTTAAATAAGCAGGGTGACAATACACAGCCTTGACATACCCCTTTCCCGATTTAGAACCAGTCTATTGTTCCATGTCCAGTTCTAACTGTTGCTTCTTGACCTGAATACAGATTTCTCAAGAGGCAGGTCAGATGGTCTGGTATTCCCATCTCTTTTAGAATTTTCCACAGTTTGTTCATGACCCAGATAATCACGATGGTCTGATCATTCACCCAGATCCAGACATGCTGGAATGCAAAGTCAAGTGGGCCTTAGGAAGCATCACTACAAACAAAGCTAATTTTAGGTAATGGAATTCCAGTTGAGCTATTTCAAATCCTGAAAGATGATGCTGTGAAAGTGCTGCACTCAACATGCCAGCAAATTTAAAAAACTCAGCAGTGGCCACGGGACTGCAAAAGGTCAGTTTTCATTCCAATTCTAAAGAAAGGCAATGCCAAAGAGTGTTCAAATTACTGCATAATTGTGCTCATCTCACACGCTAGCAAAGTAACACTCAAAATTCTTCAAGCCAGGCTTAACAGTACGTGAACTGAGAACTTCCAGATGTTTGATCTGGATTTAGAAAAGGCAGAGGAACCAGAGATCAAGTTGCCAACATTCATTTGATCATCAAAAAAGCAAGAGAGTTCACCCTCATAAAGAGGTTCTTTAGTTTCTCTTCACTTTCTGCAATTAGAGTGGAAACATATCTGCATGCCTGAGGTTATTGATATTTGTCCAAGCAATCTTGATGCAGCTTGTGATTCATCCAGCCCAGCATTTTCCATAATATACTCTGCATATATGTTAAATAAGTGAAGTGACAATATACAGCCTTAGCATACTCCTTTCTGAATTTCGAACGAGCCTGTTGTTCCATGTCTGGTCCTAACTGTTCCTTCTTGACTTGCAAACAGGTTTCTCATGAGGCAGGTAACGTTATCTGGTATTCAATTATAGTAAAAACATACAACTGTAGTTAAGTTTTAGAATCAATTTAATCTTTTAATTATGTTTGGGCATCTTCATTTTTTTAATGTCAGAGATACGCTAGTGAGTGATTTTTGAAGATGGATGGAGGAGCTTTTGAAACTCCTTCCCACAGTATCTGAGTAAACTATCTCCTTGATATTCAGAGTAGGATCCACCCTAAGTTGCTTGTGAATGCCTTATACCACCGTCGTATTTACTTTCCCGAATACAGTTGTCCCTTGAACAAAACAGCAGTCAACTAGGCTATAATTTATAGTCATCCCTCTTTATCCAGAGTTCTTCCACATCCACAGATTCAATGAACCAGGAATAGTGTAGATCTATAGTATTTAGTAGAGAAAGACATCAGCATATAAGTAGTCCAGTGCAGTTCAAACTTAACTTGTTCGAAGGTCAACTGCAAAATGTGTTTGAGATCAGGATTAGAGAATTGATGGTTCCTTAAGATCAGGAATGAGATAAATGACTAGATCTGAACTAGTTTTAAAGGTACCTTACTTAAAGTGATGCCTCAGTAAAATCACAAATGTTAAATGTATAAATTCCAAGGGCATTTTGTACTTGATTTATATAAAACTTTTCATCAACCACATGAGAGGGAATTTTTTTCAGTTCAGAAATCTGAGTTCTATATACACAAATGTATACATATATTTCAGTTTTTAAAGCAACTGTAGTTTGCTCCTTTCAAAAGAAGATTCTTTATAAGGTAAAATATTAACTTTGAGTTTAATCTACAGTTTTATTTTTAGAGACTATTACTCTAGCTCTTTGGCTTAGCATTAAGATCTTTCTGTACATCTAGCACACTGAGTTTTTCAGTGATAACTCTCAATGAACCCCAAATCTTTGTCAAAGTCAATTCTTATTCTAAAGAAATAAATAAGAACTCATGCCCTCCTACTTGTTATGTGTGTTTTTCCATACCACATCTTTACCTTATCTTGGACTACTGAAATTGTTTTCATCTTTCAAGACTCACATCAAATGCAAGTTTTTCTATGGACTGTCCCTACAGTATTCAGAGTCAGGGACCAGCTGATGTCCCTATCTAAACAGAATTATAGTTATGTGGCAACCAAACTACTTACCTCAGTTACAATTACCATTCCACCCACTGTGCTGTGCTTAGTTGCTCAATCATGTCTGACTCTTTGAAACTCCATGGACTGTAGCCTGCCAGACCCTTCTGTCCATGGGGATTCTCCAGGCAAGAATACTGGAGTGGGTTGCCATGCCCTCCTCCAGGGGATCTTCCCAACCCAGGGATCAAACCCAGGTCTCCTGCATTGCAGGTGGATTCTTTACCATCTGAGCCACCAGGGAAGCCCAGAAATACTGGAGTGGGTAGCCTATACCTTCTTACCTTCTCCAGTGGATCTTCCCTACCCAGGAATCAAACCAGGGTCTCCTGCATTGCAGGTGGATTCTTTACCAGCTGAGCTACAAGGGAAGCCCTTCCACCCTCTAATAGATCTAACTCATTCTAAAGGAGATATTTTGCCTTATTAATTTTGGCATATAGTCAAGTACCTTGCATAAGTCGTCAATAACTTTGCTGAATGCACTTTATATATTCAATAGAACAGTCCATTTCTATCATCTTGACTAAGTAAGAGGATACCTGACTAGCAAGTGAATCATGATGGTGTTTAATGCAGCAACGTATGTCAAAACCAGATTGCTCTCCTACATTTGATGAATGATTAATTTTTAATATTTTTCCTATATATACACAATGCTGTCTTTTCTACCTCATTACTGTAATACCATGAATAGCAAATAGTTTAATTTTCTTTTACAGAATAGAAACTTCTAAATTTGTATTATTTTAATTCTCAGATTCTAAAGTGGTAGGAAATTTCTCAGAGCTGCCCTAATACCTGCTACCTCACCTAAGGCCAGCAAACCCAGGGGACTATGATAAAAATGTTGGTAGATTCACATCTACTTATAAAATAATTACAGCAAAAACCATAAAACAATAAAAAGTGATGCCAAAGACATCATAGTCCTTCACCAAAACCTAATCTATCAGGCACATTATTCTCTTGGGGTTTTACTCTCTGCTAGAGCTAATCCAATAAACCAAATCACTAAATCAAGTTAAGATATTAATGACTTAATGTTTTTCTAGCTCCAAATGGCATTTCAATAGACTACTTCTATAATTTATCTTTTCACCAATCAAGAGGATTAAATAATTACAAGTTGTGTATTATTCTAAATGGCCAATATAGAATATCCCATAATTTTTAATTGACATTTTAAATTTTTTAAAAAATGTTTTGAAGACAAAAAATAAAACTGCAGTATTTACCTCTGTGGGCTAGGATCAAATCTGGAAAGTCTCTGACAAATAAAATAAAATTGTTGTTCAGTCTTTCTGTTCTGTCTGACTCTTTGCAACCCCATGGACTACAGCACGCCAGGCTTCCCTATTTCTCACTATTTCCCAGAGTTTGCTCAACCTCATGTCCACTGAGTCAGTAACTCCATTCAACCATCTCACCCTCTGTCACCCCCTTTCCCTCCTGTCCTGTGTTTTGTCCCAAAAAGCTACTGCTAAGTCACTTCAGTCGTGTCCGACTCTGTGTGACCCCATGGACTGCAGCCTACCAGGTTCCTCCATCCATAGGATTTTCCAGGCAAGAGTACTGGAGTGGGTTGCCATTGCCTTCTCCGGGGAATATGCTAAGATGCTTAATTCCCGGGGTTGATGAGGATGCTGAAAGGCTGGAAAGCCCTCCATCTCTTACATGCTCAACAGGAGTAGATGATTATAGACAAGACAGGTAGTCCCCCAACCCCTACTTCCATCAAAGCAGACTAGCTTTAGCAGGCACCTGAAAGCAAGAGAGGCCTAGGAATAGTTGTCAGGTGGGCCTGTTGACGAATGCACATACAGGAGGAAAGGTGAGAGAACAGGATAAGACTGGTGGACAGAGGTCTCTTAAATGGCAACACAGAAGTCTCACATTAGGTGTGCATACCTTATCTCAGTTGTCATAATTGTCCCTGTAATTTCCCCCCGAGTAGCGGTCATAACCACCCTGGCTTCTGCCACCATAGTCTCCGGACCTTCCATATCCATATCCGTATCCGAATAAGAGTCTTTCCCAACTAGTTGGCTCTTCACATCAGGTGGCGAAAATATTGGAGCTTCAGCTTCAGCATCAATCCTTCCAATGAATATTCAAGTTTGATTTCCTTTGGAGAAGGAAATGGCAACCCACTCCAGTATTCTTGCCTGGAAAATCCAATGCACAGAGGAGTCTGGTGGGCTACAGACCATGGGGTAACAAAGAGTCAGACACGGCTGAGGGACTTTACTTTCACTTTTCACTTTTCCTTTAGGATTGATTGGTTTGATCTCCTTGCTATCCGAGACTCTCAAGAGTCTTCTGCAGCACCCCAATTCAAAAGCATCAATTCTTTGGTGCTCAGCCTTCTTCATGGCCCAACTGTCATATTTATACATGATTACTGGAAAAACAGTATCTTTGACTATGTGCACCATTGTTGGCAATGTGATGTCTCTGCTTTTTAATATGCTATCTAGGTTTGTCTTAGCTTTTCTTTCCAAGGAGCAAGCATCTTTTAATTTCGTGGTTGCAGTCACCTTCCATAGCAATTTTGGAGCCAAAGAAAATAGTTTGCCACTATCTCCACTTTTTCCCTTTCTATTTGCCATGAAGTGATGGGACTGGATCCCACGATCTTAGTTATTTGAAAATTGAGTCTCACACCAGTTTTTTCACTCTCCTCTTTCACTTTCATCAAGAGGCTCTTTCTCTTTCACTTTCATCAAGAGGCTCTTTTATGCCATTAGGGGGGTGTCACCTATATATCTGAGATTATTTATAGTTCTCCCAGAAATCTTGATTCCAGCTTGGGATTCATCCAGCCCAGCATTTTGCATGGCATACTCTGCATATAAGTTAAATAAGCAGGGTGACAGCATACAGCCTTAATATACATCTTTCCCAGTTTTGAACCCGTCCATTGTTTAATTTCTGGTTCTAACTCTTGCTTCTTGACCTGCATACAGGTTACTCAGGAGGCAGTAAGGTGATCTGGTATTCCCATCTCTTTTAGAATTTTCCACCATTCGTTGTGACCCACACAAAAGCTTTAGTATAGTCAGTGAAGCAAAAGTCACATCTTTCTGGAATTCTCTTCCTTTATCTATGATCCAGCAGATATTGGCAATTTAATCTCTGGTTCCTCTGCCTTTTCTAAATTCAACTCATACATCTGGGAGTTCTTGGTTTATGTACTGTTGAAGCCTAGCTTGAAAGATTTTGAGCATTATTTTGCTAGCATGTAAAATGAGTGCAACTGGGCAGTAGTTTGAACATTCTTTGGCATTGCCCTTCTTTGGCATTCAAATGAAAACTGACCTTTTCCAGTCCTGTGGCCACTGCTGAGTTTTCCAAGTTTGCTGGCATACTAAGTGAAGCACTTTAACAGCATCCTCTTTTAAATTTGAAACAGCTCAGCTGGAATTCTATTACCTCCACTAGCTTTGTTTGTAGTGATGCTTTCTAAGGCCCACTTTACTTAACACTCCAGGATGTCGGGCTCTAGATGAGTAATCACACCATCATGGTTATCCAGGTCTTTAAGATCTTTTTTGTACAGTTCTGTGTATTCTTGCCACCTCTTCTTAATCTCTTCTGTTTCTGCTAGATCCTTACCATTTCTGTCCTTTATTGTGCCTACCTTTGCCTTAAATGTTCCCTTCGTATCTCCAATTTTCTTAGAGATTGCTAGTCTTTCCCATTCTATTGTTTTCCTCTGTTTCTTTGAATTATTCACTTAAGAAGGCTTCTTGTCTCTTCTCGCTATTCTTTGGAATTCTGTATCCAGATTGGTATATCTTTCCCATTCTCCTTTGCCTTTTGCTTCTCTTCTTTACTTCTGTTGTATAAATTTTGAGGGGCTTAGTATTTTAGACTTTGAATTTGAAAATAAATATCTATGTAAAGTCCCACCCAGAAAGAGAAACATGTAAGTCATAATTTGTCTTCTAAAAAAGTTTTAGATATATACTTTACTTCCCCAGGTCCAAAGAAAAGGAAAAAAAAATCAAGAACTTGATAACATTTTTTAAAAAGTAATTTATAAAGCTGATGCAAATAAACTGAAAAGTTTACACTGTTCATGTTTTTGAAAAATGATCCATTTATTTTTCTAACCAAATATTTGAGAATTAACTCAAGCTAATAAGAATACAGAAGGAAAAAGGAAAAAGCAGAGTGATTACAGGGAGACTGGTTACTATCTTCCTAACTTGTCATCCACATTCTGGTACCCCCAAAAATACAAAATAAATTTAAATATAAACATAACCAGAAATTTGAAGAGTATTCAGTTCAGTTCAGTTCAGTCGCTCAGTTGTGTCTGACTCTTTGCAACCCCATGATTTGCAGCATGCCAGGCCTCCCTGTTCATCACCAACTCCCAGAGTTCACTCAGACTCACGTCCATCGAGTCAGTGATGCCATCCAGCCATCTCATCCTCTGTCACCCCCTTTTCCTCCTGCCCCCAATCCCTCCCAGCATCAGAGTCTTTTCCAGTGAGTCAACTCTTCGCATGAGGTGGCCAAAGTACTGGAGTTTCAGCTTTAACATCATTTCTTCCAAAGAAATCCCAGGGCACATACTATATAAGAGTAAAAGGATTTTACAGTGTTTTGATTCAAAACATCTACTTCTTGAGATCAAAAAAGCAATAAATGAAACCAAACTTTCAACTTATTTTTTCCTTAAAAATACTTTCATTTGTTTTTTGAATTAAGATATTAGTCAAACAGAGGTTTTACTGTGTAGAAAACTTCTGGTAACAAGTTATTTCAGTAATGCAACATAACTAACATGGATTACAATAAATGTAGGAGCTACATTTTTATGTAATGAAAAGAATTACAAAATATAATTACTATAACATATCAAATTATGTTCAACACACTTTAAGCTGTTTCCCTAACAAATAAGGGTGTCCTTCCACTTATCACATCCATCATCAGCTTTACCAGATTTCACCAGGATCACATAACACAATTTATTGTTGATTCTAAATCATGTGAATTTTACTATATAAGTTACCTACTGGTAGCAGACTGAATAACTGCCTCAAAAATGTATGTTCTAGTCCTAAACTCTGATACTTGTGAATGTGATTTTATTTGGAAATAGAGTCTTTGAATCTTGATATGAGATTATGCAAATTTAGGGTGGACCCTGCATCCAGTCATGAGTGCCCATACAAGAGAGACAGAAAAAGAGAACAGATTCTGACACGTGAAGCCAGTTAAATATTGGAGCAATGCATGTATAAGCCAAAGACTGCCAAGAGCTGCCTGAGCTGAAGCGACCAGATTCTAGAAAAGAGGCATCAGACAGACTGATTTTTCCCTCTAGGCCTCTAGAAGGATTAACCCTAATATCTTGGTTTCACACTTCTGGTTTCCGGAACTATGAGGGAATACATTTCTGTTGTTTTTTAAGCCACCTAATTTATGATAATTTGTATAGTAGTCCTAAGAAACTAATATAATACAATAGAACAAGAGTGGAAATAAAAATATCAGTGATTTAAAAATTAATTTTAATTTGCTTTACCAAAATCCATTCATTTGAAATTTTCCATTTTAAGGCTTTGTAAAATTCAGATATATAATAAAATATGTATCATAACATCTAACTATATGCCACTCATAAGAATCACTGGTCTATTTCAAAGGACATTTATTCTCTTTGTAGTGTACTTTGTGTACAATATTCTAATTATTAAGCATTATAGTCAATCTTCGGAGAAGGTGATGGCTCCCCACTCCAGTACTCTCACCTGGAAAATCCCATGGATGGAGGAGCCTGGTAGGCTGCAGCCCATGGGGTCGTGAAGAGTCAGACACGACTGAGGACTGAGCGACTTCCCTTTCACTTTTCACTTTCATGCATTGGAGAAGGAAATGGCAACCCACTCCAGTGTTCTTGCCTGAAGAATCCCAGGGACGGGGAGCCTGGTGAGCTGCCGTCTATGGAGTCACACAGAGTCGGACACGACTGAAGTGACTTAGCAGCAGCAGTAGCAGTATGGTCAATCTTGCACTGCTGATTAGAAATATTGCTTTTGTCATTTAGTACCATCAACTAATTATGAAACTGTAAAAAAAAATTGAGTAAATCCAACCGGGAATGACAAAAAACTGTTAAAACTAAATCTATAATTGAACAGGGAGACAGAAGATCTGAGTTCCATTCCTTGCTCTGCCATTCAAAAGTCATACAAACGTGGAACTAACTAAATCTCAATTTCTTTATTTGTAAAGTGAACCTGACAAAATTTGCCCACCTATCTTCTTAATATTCTCTTTGAAACATCAAATATTATATGAAATGTTTTATACATTACTGGAATTAGATACTTCAAAATTTTCTTAAAAGTAATGTTTTTTAAACATTAAACTGCAAAGAAAGTATATGTGTGAACCAGTATAAGTACCTTTACAAAATTTGAATATGGCTATCAAAGGCAATGGCTTCTTCAAAAGAAAAACAAAACAAAACCAGCAGCTTCTTCTAAAGGTGAAAAGGTAATGCTTTGATTAACAAATTTTAAATCTGGAAATCATTTGGACCTCAAATAAATGTATGTTCACCTTATTCTTGTTAATAAATGAAAAAAGAAATTATGAAAAGGCTGGAGCATTACATGATGTCTTTATTTTTTCATGTTGACCTGGTAAAAGTTTCACATATTGATATTTTATAAAATATTTATCGATAACAATTTGAAGATTATGCTGTTATACTAAAAATTACCATATGGGCAGGGTAAAATGGTGTTAATGTAAATAAACAAAAGGATCCACTAAAGGCAAAAGTAGCTCCATGTAAGTACCATTCTCTAGCTCATAAGTTGTTTCCCACAAGGAAATGACTTAACTTTCTGAAACTACTATATATGTGTAGTGGGACTGAACAACTAAGCAAATTAATGAATAGCAAATTGTGGAAAGTAGGTTCTTACTATTGGGATGGGTGGTTACAGAGAAACAAGAGGAGGAGAATAGAATAATCCAGTTGTAAAACATGAAAGTTGGAGAGAGTACAAACTCATGTTTAGTTTAACACAGATATGGAGAATTACAGATAGAAATACTATGGGGCATGTATAGACATACATTACTGTGCACACATATATTTTCTAGTTCTGTCAGCTGAGAGGGCCTGGAGGCATGACATCCCCGTAGCAGTAACACACTTAGTGGCTTGATTTTGGTCTCTAATACCATTCTTTTTTAAAATGTTCTTGCAGGGTGGCTGATTCTAAGACTGGGACAGGAAATATACAAGATGAGCCAGGAGTATCTTGTAGCATGACAGAGTAAGGAAGTAATGCAAAACTACAGGTGTATATCAAAGGAACACAGAAAGCAAATAGTAGAGCACTGCTGTTGCTGCTGCTAAGTCACTTCAATTGTGTCTGACTCCACGCGGACCACAGGCTCCCCCGTCCCTGGGATTCTTCAGGCAAGAACACTGCAGTGGGTTGCCATTTCCCTCTCCAATGCATGAAAGTGAAAAGTGAAAGTGAAGTCACTCAGTTGTGTCCAACTCTTAGCAACCCCATGGACCGCAGCCTACCAGGCTCCTCCGCCCATGGGATTTTCCAGGTGAGAGTACTGGGGTGGGTTTCCATCGCCTTCTTCAATAGAGCACTAATAATGTTTAAAACTGGAAGAATTTGAACAACAAAATAAAGTTGTATTGTATTATAACCCAAAGTATAAAATAAACATCCATGAGTCACTATTGGCACTTATCACCATGTTCTTCCTCCCAAAATCCTTTAGCCCTAGTCTAATCAAAAGAAAAACATAACACAAGTCTCAGTAGAGCGATATGCTAAGAAATACCTGACCAGTATGCTTCAAAACAGTAAAGGTCATCAAAAACAAGGAAAATCTAAAAAAAAAAAAAACAGTCAAAGGTAGCCAGGGAGACAGGATGACTGAATATAATGTCATATCCTGGATGACAGGAGCAGAAAAGGACATTAGGTTAAAAACTAAGAAAAATATGAATAAAGTATGGACTTTAATGAACAATATATCAATATTTGCTAACTAATAGTGACACATGTACCATGCTAACATAAGATACTGGAGAAGGAAATGGCAACCCAATCCAGTATTCTTGCCTGGGAAATCCCATGGACAGAGGAGACTGGCAGGCTACAGTCCAAGTGGTCACAAAGAGTCAGACACCACTTAGCAATTAAACAACAACAAAAGGTAACATAATAAAGGGGAAAGTTGGCATGAAGGTATATGGGAACACCCTGTAATATCTTGCAATTTTTCTATAAATACTTGTATTATTTCTAAAAAGTTTTTTAAAAATGATCATAGTCATGGTATCCGAGAGAAAGAAGAAGACTATTCCCCTGTTTCAATGACCTCACCTTACCTATGAAACTAAGGTATGTACTTGCTCAAGGTCACAAAGTTACTGAATGAACTAAACTGAAAATTGTACTATGAATGTATTGTCCTCTATACTATGATATCAATTTATTACTAAAGACAAATGTAAATTTCATGGTTTTATTTTTCTATTACTTGTTGATGATGCCATTTCAGTAGACCCTATACATAATTCAATGATACTTTATCTGTATGATATTATTTTAATGGAGTTCATAGAAATGGAAATACTAGTAGATTTAACTAAAAAATACTATCACTTATAGAATATCATATTGTGTAGTTTACCTTTTTAATTAGAATATACTGAATATGACCTTTTCTAAACATCACAAATATGCTTTTCTATAATACAGTGATTCCCTAAGGTTAGTTTAGATGTATATTTTTTGCTTGCCTTACAGTTCTAAACTTGATCCTTACAATCACTTTGTTGAGCTCACTTATCTCCTTTTTCCTCTATGACCATATTTCTAGTTTCAGCTTTGTTATATACTGTTCAAGTCTTTAGCAGCCAGTTCCCTTCTTCAATTATGTTACTTCTGGGAAGACTTCTATGTTGTATGAAACAGAGCACCAGAAAAACAGAATTTGGGGGTTCTGTTACTTTTTACCAATGCAATTTGAAATAAAATTTGTAACCTTTATGAGCTTTTATGGATTGTAGAGAAAGGCAATGAGATATATGCTAAAGTCTAGATATGTCTTAATTTTGTTTTCCATAGGAAATGAAAGTAAGTAACTAAGCTTATAGAAAGGTTTTTGAAACAAAAATAGTTACAGTAGAAATAAATAGTATGACAACCAATAAATATTTATTGATAACTAAACTTTAGAGCCCATAAGATATCCAGCACAATACTAAAGTGCTTTATATCCATTATTATATTAAATCTCTATATTTACTATCATTTCCTTTGACAGTGAAGGGAATCAAGCCCCAGAGAGGTTAAGTAACTTGAACACCTGAGTTTTAGTGCTGAAATTTTCAGGGTATTATTTTTTCAACTTAGAGTAGTTTATTTTTGCTAAATTTTAATTTTTCTAGTATGTATAAGAAGGGACTCAAGACTCTTGAGAGTCCCTTGGACTGCAAGGAGATCCAACCAGTCCATCCTAAAGGAGATCAGTTCTCGGTGTTCACTGGAAGGGCTGATGTTGAAGCTGAAACTCATTTGAAAAGACCCTGATGCTGGGAAAGCTTGAGGGCAGGAGAAGAAGGGGACGGCAGAGGATGAGATGGTTGGACGGCATCACCGACTCAATGGACATGGGTTTGGGTGGACTCCGGGAGTTGGTGATGTACAGGGGAGGCCTGGTGTGCTGCAATTCATGGGGTCACAAAGAGTACACAACTGAGCCACTGAATTGATTGATTGATTGATAAGACAGGACATAAACAAAAATAATCCCCTCCTGACTACTAAAAAAAAAAAAAATCAACAAAACAAGGCTCATAGAATCACCACTAACAAGACGCTGTCTCTTCTTCATTAAAAGCAAACTGTATAATTTTAGGCTGCACTGGGCTGAATGTAATAGAAAACCTGTCTTATACTGATAAAGCCTAGAGGTAGAGTAGCTCTAGACTTAATCTGATCAGTGTCTCAAAGAGTCACATGGAACAGGGGAGCTTCCATCTCCCTCTCTATTCTGCCAACTCTTGAATCAGATTCATTCTAAATCTGGTTAATTTTGTGGTCAAATGTAAATGCATTGGTCTTAGGTATAATATAAATAAGAAAAAAATATACATAGGAATAAAAGGAGTTTAATATCTTTGTATCTTTTGAGGGGTGAGGAAACTTTAATGGAACCCCTTTCCTATCTCATTGGCCAGAAGTGGGTCTAAACCAATCATTGACAAAGGATTGGAATGGCCATGATCAGGCTAGACCAATCATGATTTACCCTGTAAATGGAAATAGATGTATCCTTCCCTGAGACTTGTGGGGAAGAAAAAGATCCAAATAAAATTAGGGTTCTGTCAGCAAGCAAGAAAAAGAGGCTGGATATCAAGTAGATAACTAGTCATGTCTGCTGCCATCCCATAATCAAAACATTGATGGGGCCAAGGCTGAAAACTATAGGCTCTAACTCCTAATACTTTTCATTTGCATTATGTTATATCTGGTTTATCAGATATGACTTTCCAATGAATGGAACATTATTTTCCAAAGATTATTAAAGGTCTTATCATAGTTCTAGTGTACTGAGTTCAAAAAAAATATGACAACTTACAACATGGTTTAGAATGTAAAGACTGGAGTTTAGCCTATATTACTTCTAGTCTACTGTTGTAAGTTACATAAATTATCTCATGAGAATAGAAGGTCCTGAGCAGGGGAGGGAAGTTCCCAGAGAATATATAGCCTGCATATATGCTCATCCTAAAGGAAATCATATATACTCAGTCATAAAGGAAATCAACCCTGGGTATTCATTGGAAGGACTGATACTGAAGCTGAAGCTCCAATACTTTGGCCACTTGATGCAAAAAGTCGACTCATTAGAAAAGACCCTGATGCTGGGAAAAAATTGAAGGCAAAAGGAAAAGGGGAAGCAAAGGAAGAGATGGTTAGATAACACCATTGACTCAATGGATATTTGAATTTGAGCAAACTCTGGAAGATAGTGGAGGACAAGGGAGCGTGGAGTGCCAGAGTCCATGGGATTGCAAAGAAACATGACTTAGGGACTGAACAATATTCCCATAGAGTAAGAAGCACTGTAACAAGATAAATGATCAAGAAAGCTGTCAGTCTGCTTCCTCAGATTTCTACAAAAATCCTTGGTAAAGGTAGAAAATAGAAAAAAAAAATCAGGTATACCAAAAAGAAATTAACATGAGCACCATCTGCACTGAGTTCTATTTTGTGTGATCCTAGGCCAATTACTTGGAGAAGGAAATGACAATCCACTCCAGCACCCTTGCCTGGAAAATCCCATGGACAGAGGAGCCTAATAGGCTACAGTCCATGGGGTTCCAAAGAGTCGGACACAACTGAGCAACTTCACTTTCACTTTCAGGCCAATTACTTACCCTCTCTGGCCCTTTGATTCTTTGTTTGTAAAACTAAGATCCTTTCTATCTCACTTTTATGGTACCCATTAGCGAAATGTATGAGATGAGTAACGCACACTGTTTTTCTTTTTTATACTTCTCCTGTAGAGATTCTTCTTAGAGCTTCAGGCATATTTGAGGTACTTATTATGTATCATTTGCTATGCCAAGTCAGGTAAGAAAAGTGTGTGAACCAAATATATGAAAACCATGGTGACTCTGAAAAGTCTGAGAAAATGTTTATATAAAAGAAAGAGATAAAAAGGCTCAAAAAGGATCAGAGTTAATAATGTTCAGTAGAAATACCTGGAATGTGAAATCTGTAGAATTGGATCATTGACTCTGCTGACAGCATCTATGACTTAACTAATTGCATCCAATATCTCTCTGTGAATGTTGGCTAGAAATACCTTGGTATGTATTATGGTTAATTTTATGTGTGAACTTGGCTGGGCTATAGTGTCAGATATTTGGTCAAACATTATACTGGATGTTTCCGTGAAGGTGTTTTTTGGATGAAATCACTGCAGATGGTGATTGCAGCCATGAAATTAAAAGATGCTTATTCCTTGGAAGGAAAGTTATGACCAACCTAGATAGCATATTCAAAAGCAGAGACATTACTTTACCAACAAAGGTCCATCTAGTCAAGGCTATGGTTTTGCCAGTGGTCATGTATGGATGTGAGAGTTGGACTGTGAAGAAAGCTGAGTGCCAAAGAATTGATGCTTTTGAACTGTGGTGTTGGAGAAGACTCTTGAGAATCCCTTGGACTGCAAGGAGATCCAACCAGTCCATTCTGAAGGAGATCAGTCCTGGGTGTTCTTTGGAAGGACTGATACTAAAGCTGAAATTCCAATACTTTGGCCACCTCATGTGAAGAGTTGACTCATTGGAAAAGACTCTGATGCTGGGAGGGATTAGGGGCAGGAGGAGAAGGGGACGACAGAGGATGAGATGGCTGGATGGCATCACCTACTCGATGGACATGAGTTTGAGTGAACTCCGCAAGTTGGTGATGGACAGGGAGGCCTGGCATGCTGCAATTCATGGGGTCGCAAAGAGTCGGACACGACTGACCGACTGAACTGAACATTTAAACTGGTAGACTTTGAAGAAGCAGACTACCCTCTGTAATGTGGGCAGACAACTTGCAATAGCCAAAAACCTTATTAGAAAAAGACTGACCTCCTTTCCTCTCTCCCTTTTTCTGTCCACCCCCCTCCCAACTCCCGACTCACCGCAAAGCAGGAGTGAATTCTGCCAGGAGCTACAGTAGGACTCAAACTGAAACTTCTATGAGTTTCCCAGCCTGCTGGCCTGCCCCATGTGATTTGGGATTCATCAAACCAGAATCATGTAAGTCAATTCACTAATTCCTTAAAACACACACACTCACAAATACTTGTGTGTGTGTGTGTATACAAACACAAACTCATGCATGCATTCTCAGTTGCTTCAGTTGTCTCTGCCTCTTTGTGACCCTATGGACTATAGCCCACGAGGCTCCTCTGTCCGTGGAATTCTCCAGGCAAGAATACTGGGGTGGGTTACATGCCCTCCTCTAGGGGATCACCCCAACCCAGTGATCAAATCCACATCTCCTGCATTGCAAGCAGATTTTTTACCCATTGAGCCACCTGGAAAGCCCATATACATATATGGGGTATATCCCATCGGTTCTGTTTCTCTGGAGAATCCTAAGAGAGTACGTATCCTGAGCTGCACAATGTAGTAGGAAGACACATACAATGAAAACAGAAGACTTCCTTTCAGCTGGAGTCAGCCTTTTTCTAATTCTTTGCTAAGTTTCCTTGGTTGCCCCTTATTTGCTCTACTTCTCTGGGCTTCTGTTTTCTGTATTTAGTATATGGTGGTATCACATCTCTCTTACAAGATAGCTATGGATGTCAATATATGTGAAAGTTATTTTCTAATTGCAAAGTATAATATTTATTATCATAGTTATTCTTACCATGTTAAGCATCTGTATTCATATGCTTGTTAGAAAAAAATCAGTTGTTCCATGGAGACAAAGTGGCCTCTCCCTAGAGAAACATAGCCTATGCCTCAAAAATCTAAACCAGTCTTTTGGAAAATGCCTAGGAAAAAAATTCTAATACAAGGAAATAACTCATAAGTTCTGACAATAACAAGTCTGCCCTTATGTCAACCATACATCAATTTACTGTTCAAGAAAGCTTTTGTAAAAGATTTTAAAAAAAGAATATGCTCAGTTGTGTCTGACTCTTTGTGACCCCAAGGACTGTAGCCTGCCAGGCTCGTCTGCCCATAGAATTCTCCAGGCAAGAATACTTAGTGGGCTGCTTCTCCAGGGGATCTTCCCCATCCAGGAGTGCACACAGATTCTTTACCCTCTGAAGCTTCCCTTACCAGGGAAGCCCTTTGTAAAAATTACCTGTCCTAAACTATACTATGGAGAAGGCATGTGTTTGCTCAAGATATTTGCCATCACTATTGAATACATATTTCAAATTATTTAAGCTGGATCAAAACATGCTTCCCGATATTTCCCCATAGATTACATCTTTGAAAGTTTAGTCTCTGGATCATGGGTAAATGAAGCTTAGTAACCTGACACTGAAAGGAACTGAGTAGGAAAAACTCACACTTCATTAAAAAGCTGCAATTTAGTTAACTGTGGCTAAATACATCTTTCCGGGTTATGCATAAGTAGAAGGGACAACACATTCAGATTTAAATCTATTCAAGTAATACATTAACAGAATTTTGCTCCTTAAATCAATTTACCTCACACATAAAAATTTCATTTAGCAGTTGTGAACATTCCCTCACAGAATATTCTATTGTGATTTTTTTTTTCTGTCAAGTCTTCCTTGCTTGTTCTCTCCCTATTTCTATGACGGTGATATAAATAAGTTCACTGAGTCACAAAAGTATTAATATTTGCATAGGTGCAAATTACAAAGAAAGTGATCACACTGCTTTACAGTAATATGTGATATTGTTTGATATAATATCTTAGTGGTTTATGTTGAAGTTAGAGGTAAATGGACATCATCGAAATAGGTGTTAGTCTAGCAGACTCTCCCCGAGACATCTCTTCTTAGCATCATTCCGCACTCCCTCTAAAATCCAGCCACTTGAAGATTTCAAGTCCATAACCTTTTTTCAGTCAATAGCAATTTACTGACTATTTATTACAGGTCAGGCATTTTCCTAGATGCTGGAGACATTGTGCTTGATGCTAGGATTCAAATTAAATCTTGAAGATATATTATTTAAATTATACCTAGTGGAACCAGTTTCACTTAATGAACATTTTTATTTATGGTAGAAGGAGACAAAGGATAGAAGAGGTGGGAAAGACAGTAAGTTGTTTTTCTTTCTAAAGACTCAGAGGACCAAACTATTTAGTTTAGAAAATCAATTGTAGTCTGTAATCTCTACACCTTTGCACGTGAATTTTTTGAAATTTTAAACCTTAAGAACAATTTATGTTTTTTAAACTTACGACCAGGTCTTCAAAATATATTTATTGAGTAAATATATCAGTTAAGCCACAATCAGTACAGAAATTACAGATCCTCTCCCTAAATCTAATGATCTTCATGTCTCAATCCCTTTCATTCTTTCATTTATTCATTCAACAATTATGTATTAAGCATCTACACCTGTATCTTGAAACTAGAATAAAATTCTCAACTTACTCTCCTTATGAAAATATGCCTTGATATGAATCAATTAATGAACAAGGTCATCAATACCTGATATTGAAATTTTAGTATAGAGTATTATTTTCAATATACTCTATAAATGACTTAGCTTTTAAATACTCATCATATATCACCTATTTACCTCCTCCACCCCCTATCTAGAGTATAAGCTCCATGAAGACAGAGACTTTTTACTATTTCGCTCAGTGTTTATCCTAAGTTCTTAACATAGATCTGGTATATAATAATAATTGAATATATATTTGTTGCATAAACAAAATAATAAATTAATGAATATACAGTAGAAAAAACTCTGTTTTGCAGGTTAAAGCCCTGGATTCAAGTCCAGGTTGGGAAACTCTGATAGTGCCACTCCACAGAGTTTTGCAAATATTAAATAAGGCAACGTTTGTATAAGCAAATTGGGAAACACTGACCAAGTGTAAGGAATTATCAGTTAATATTTAATCAGGAAAACATAGTATTATAAAAAGCTGATAAAAGATAACAGTAATATTTATTACATTTTATTTTTCAGTTTTATAAGATAGTCAATGCAAATTGAAGTCAATTTCTGAAATTAATCTGCCTGCTTCACCAACACACCAAGGGACTGATAGCAGACTGTTGTTCCCAATCCAGACACTATAACTAGTTCTGTGTAGTTCACGTGCAGCTATTACACCAGTGAAAGGCAGGAAGAAAAGGCGCGCTGGTCATGGTCTAACCACATATTTCACAGCCTAATTCAAACACGTTTTTGTGGGTGAATTCCATTTCCATTCTCCAAATCAGTATGAGGAAAAAAATTTTAAGTTGTAATTCCAGATGAGAATATAAGTGGTTCAGCTTTTAGCTAAACCTGGTGACAATATCCCCACAAATCAAAAGATTGACTTCTTGGTCATCTGAGTTAAAAGATTTGTTCCAATTAAAGCTGTAAATGTAGGTAGAGCCACCACTTAGTTATAAAAAAGGTTATCTTTCTGAGACAATTTACAAGATCCTATTGTTTTCATCCATGTGTTTATCTCCAGTGATTAACAGTAAGGGCTCTAGAATCAAATGGCTGAAGTTTTTGTTCTGTTTTCACCATTTAATATGCTGTGTAGGCCTGAGCAAGTTACTTAACCTCTCCGGGTTTTTCTTTTGAAATTCCTAATTGATACTAACACTGGCGTTGCTGTGAAGAGTAAATATAATAACCCTAATAAAGTAGTTAGAATAATGCTTGACACAAATGTGCAGTGTGGCGTGGTGACTGCAGTGCGTGTGTTCTCAGTCATGTCCGGCTCTTTGGGTCTCCATGGACTGTAGCTCTCCAGGCACAAATGAAGTGCTCTCATTGTGAAAAAGGACTTACCTCAGAACAGAAAACAAAAAGTCCTTGCCTTAAAGTACCTGGAGAGTCCTTCTCTTACAGACAGACCCACAGGTGTTATTGTTCATTTATGTGTGATTTAGGATAATTACTTAGAAGAGTCAAGGACAAGGTAATTAAATCACATAATCTCCTCTATATGAGACAGTTTAATAGCCTGAGTAGGCAATCACTTATTGAATATACTATTAAATATATATTTTAAGTAAAAGTGTGCTCAGCAGCAAGTTAAAGAAAATTTACTGGAAACTTAAGTGGTATAATTGTAGCTAAAGATTTCCAAAATGGAGAAATGATGGGATATTTGTACAAATTTCATAATATACCAAAGATATGATAAAAGTGCCATGTGGTAGAGTTAATTGCCATTGGAATGAGTAATGTGATACATCATTTCATCACACCTGGCATGGAGTGAAGCCAGCACAGGTTAAACTTTCCTATGCAGGTAATGCCTGGTACCTCATTAGAGCAAGAACACTAAGCTAAGGAAAATAATGTAAAGTTAGTAGCTGCAGTAGAGTAATTGTTATTGTTGTTTAATCACTAAATCCTATCTGACTCTTTTGTGATCCCATGGACTGTAGCCCCCATGGACTCCTATCTCCGTGGGATTTCCCAGGCAAGAATTTAGAGTGGGTTGCCATTCCCTTCTCCACTGGATCTTTCCCACCCAGGGATAGAACCATATCCTTTACCACTTGAGCCACTTGGGAAGCCCAGCAGAGTTATTACTACAGGAAAAAAAAAAAAAGAATTACCAGGTAGCTATTGGTCTAACACTGGTTATGATCCCTGGGTCAGGAAGATCCACTGGAGGAGGTCCTGGAAACCCACTTCAGTATTCTTGCCTGGAGAATCCCCTGGACAGAGCAGCCTGGTGGGCTACAGTCCCTATGGTCACAAAACAGTGGAACACTGAAATGACTTAGCACACACTTACACACAAAAGCCAGACTTCCTCACCTTGAAATCGACTCCTATTCATGACCATCTATAGATTTTGGTAAGTTACTTAACTTTCTTCTGCTTTATTTTCTTCATTAGAAAAATGGACACTAGATGGTACCTCTTTCATAAGACAGTTGTGAGGTTTAAATGAATTAATTCATGTGACATGTTTAAAATGCTGCTGCTGTTGCTAAGTCGCTTCAGTCGTGTCTGACTCCGTGCGACCCCGTAGACGGCAGCCCACTAGGCTCCTCTGTCCCTGGGATTCTCCAGGCAAGAACACTGGAGTGGGTTGCCATTTCCTTCTGCAATGCATGAAAGTGAAAAGTGAAAGTGAAGTCGTTCAGTCATGCCCGACTCTTAGGGGGCATCCCATGGACTGCAGCTTACCAGGCTCCTCCATCCATGGGATTTTCCAGGCAAGAGTACTGGAGTGGGGTGCCATTGCCTTCTCCCATGTTTAAAATAGTGCCTGATATATGGTAAATTTACTCAAAAAACGTAACAACAATTATTTTTACAAAACTCTCTTTATGTACAGCGTTGATATCAAAAGGAAACGATGTTAAGATTCTTTTTCACTATTTAGAATAGTTTAGGTAACACTTCCTCCAGGCTAAGTAGGAGTTAGCCAGGCAAATGGGTAACAAAAGCACTGAGGAGAGAAGAACATAAGGAATGGAAAGCAGGATTTGACCATAACTATGTACTGGCGGCAACCCACTTCAATATCTTGTCTGGAGAATCCCAGGGACAGAGGAGCCTGGTGAGCTACAGTCCACAGAGTCACAAAGAGCTGGACACTACTAAAGCGACTGAGCACACGCACACACATGCACACAGATTTTGAAAAGTTAACCATTTAGCATCAGAGACTATGACTCAGAGGGATAAAATAAGGGTGGAGTGAGACCAGTTAAAATACAACTGGAATATTTTAGGCAAGAGATTTTGAGGATATGGGCTAGGGCATTGATAAGAAGATAAAAATCACAAGTGAGCATGAAAGTCTGTATATAGAGAGTATGGACAGGACTTAGCAATGAATAAGATATAGGAAGTTAAGAAGAGGGAGAATTCAACGCCAAGCTCTGAGAGGTGGGTTATAAAAGTAATTCCCAAGGCATTTCAGAACCGTTAGGGACCATAATAGAATTGTTACTTGGGGGTTACTTTGAAGAAAAGAGTGCAATTGCACTTATGTTACTGTTTATATTCTGGAATGCTTGCCAAATAAAATTGGTCACAGTCAGCACAAAAATTACTATAATCCTTTTGGAAAATAATTTGATGGAATGCAGAAAGAGGCAAAAAACTTCACAATCATAGAAGAATTTTGCTTCTAATAAATTATTCCAATATATTTAGAAAACAAGGGGATAAAGAGCCATGTACACAAAAATGTAACTTAGGCATTTTTGATAATAGGAAAAATGTCAGTAGAGCCTGAATGATCTTCAGGAGAAGGCTAGTTATACAGTGTATCAACTTCATAGAATGCTACACAGACAATAGGAATTATACATTTTAATAACCTCTATCACTTACTGAGTTCACTGTACTAGACACTCTCTATGTTATTTCATTTAACAATCATAATTCTCAACAGTAAGGTCCCTTATCCCTATTTTACAAGGAAAAAAATATGACTGCAGAGAAATTAGGACAATTTTCCAAGGTCACCCAGCTAATGAGTGGCAAAGGGGCTGGAGAAGCTGCCTGTGGATAGGATCTGCTAAGGGATTAGGGTCAGTTTCTGGGTTCATGGCTGTAGGAAGTTCCCCTCAGCCTCAGTTTCCCCAAAAAGACAAATGATTTAAGCTCAGATCAAGTTCATCTGGCTACAAAGCCTGTGTTCTGAACACCAGCTTTAAAGTCATGTTTAAACAAGAAGAGTTGAATATCTATGGTTTCTACTGTAAAATGTATACAAAAAAGACAAAGAAAAGAAGTCTATAGGAAAAATGGGAACCACTGTATTGTGAAAGTTTAAATTTTATTAGCTATTGCTGCAGTTTGGTTTCACAAAGAAAGGACACTTAATAACTAGAAGGTATTTAAGTTTAAAAAAATCTTTTATATTTCACACATCCAAGTCTCTTGCTGATACCTTAAACTGTCAGTATGTTTTTAAATCAAAGAATATTTATTGAATATCTACTATTTGCTTAAAATAAATGTGAAATATTTCTATAACTACCTATGAATTGGTTCTAAAAGCAAAACAATATAGAAAGTATAAAGCATGTGTCAAATGTTCAAATATAGTTTTATTATTATGAAAATCACTCAGATTCTACTGTGGATTTTTCATGAACTTACATTATTTTTACTTAATTTGCTTAGAATGTGATTCCTTATTCAATTATTCTAAGAATAATCAAATTTCTAAATATAGAATTTTAATTTTATATTCTCCATCACACACCCCCTTCCATGCTACATACTGCAAAATCAAACAAATTTAATCTTCTGAAAATATTCTATGCTGAATAAAACAACATATTAATTAGAAATATTTATGTAAAAATAGAAAATGAAAACCTTTATGAGGCATTAAAAGGTAAGCATTTAAATATCAGGATTTCCAGGTTTATATCCCAACTCTGTATCCTAGAACCTTGAGAAAACTCATTCATCCTTTCCAGTTGTGCATTATATTGTTTTCCTTATTTGTAAAATTAGGAAGATAAGATTTCTTTTCTCCCAGAGATATTTTGAAGCTTAATAACAAAACAGACATTCATGAAAGTATGCCTGATACATGAAAATTAAAAATAAGACCTTTGTCATTTCTACTACCAATACAAGTTCTTAAATTTTCAGTGCTCCCTAAATGCTCAGTTATGCTTTAGCCAAAATCTTAGTAGAGGAAAAAAAAAAACTACCATAAATTTAGTACTGACCTCATAGTCCTGACTCCTTCATTCTCTATATAGAAATTTTACATTGGCGTTTGGCTAACATTAGATACTTTATAATGTAATGACCTAAAACTAAAGATATGAAAATGTTCAAGTGTTTCCATAAAGGCAGCATTTTTTGTGCAAAAAAAAAAAAATGCTCTCACTCTCTTTTTTATCCTTTTTATTCTTTGCTTGGGAATAAAATACAATCTCTCTAAATTTTTGATCCTTGATCGCTTTCAGGTGATGTCCTTATGTTCTTTTGAATCAGCAGATTTTATACAATGATTTAATCTCATTTAAAACTTTAATTAAGTTGGAACATCTGCTCTTTTTACAGACTGAGGGCATAAGGAATGTGTTGGCACACGTGGGAGTGTGTGTGTGTGTGTGTGTGTGTGTGTGTGTGTGTGTGTGTGTGTGTGTGTGTGTGTGTGTAAGGGGATAGATAAGAGAGAGGAAAAAGAATTTAAGTTAAGCAAGATAACCTACAGGCTTCCCAGGTGGTGCTAGTGGTAAAGAACCCGCCTGTCAATGCAGGAGAGACGTAAGAGATCTGGGTTCGATCCCTGGGTCTGGAAGATCCCCTGGAGGAGGAAATGGCAACCCACTCCAGTATTCTTGCCTGGAGAACCCCACAGACAGAGGAGCCTGGTAGGCAACAGTCCAGGTCACAAAGAGTTGGACATGCCTGAAGCAACTTAGCGTGCAACTATGCAAGATAACCTACATTGCCCTTTTGTAGCATGTGGCACAATATTCTCCTTGAGACTATAAAATGTTTAAGAGTAGGAATTAAGTCCATCCCCAGCACTTGACATAGTGCCTTGCACATAGGGAATATAATTAGATTAATACTTGGATTACTATACTATAATTAGAATACTATAATTAGATTAATCTAATTATTAATTAGATTAATACTTTAATAAGTGTTTACAGGGCAAGAAGGAGAAAAAATAAAAGAGGAAACACATGGAGGAATGAGAATTGTGAGAGATGAGAAAAGTTTTGCATTACTGAAATAAGATGGTAGCCCTACCTTTAAAGAGCTATTACATAGACAGATGTGCTAAATGTAATGTTTCACTAATAAGAATTTTTAAATGTCCATTTCTTGATTGATCTGATTCCTGTTTATTCTAATTGGATGAAGAAATAGATAGTTAATTACCCACTTGATCATCAATCTTGAATCACAGATTAGATTTCTGATGATTTTGCAGAGAGTACAGAAAAAGAAAAAAATGTTTATCTTGGCGATATTGGGTGATAAAATATTGTGGAATCAGAGGGAGTTGTCAAAATACTAAAGATCAGATTTATAAATGTCCGTACAATATAAGTCCATCATGGAAGCTATTGTTTTCATTATGCTTTTCTATAGGGAGATTATCAGAGGATCATGTGGTTTTACTTCAAAGCATGTATAACCATTTGCTGGGCAGATTTTTCCTCTCGACATCTGTGAGGAACTACTATTCTGCCAAATAGCTTCTTATTCCCTGCCCTTTTTATGAAGTGGCAACATAAAATGTTCCCAACAATATTAGAAACTAGCATGAACAAATGGAACTAAATATATGTGAAGTGGAAGTTCTTTCATGGTGATTTCAAAAGCTGGACATTAAGCATCAAGGATCAAGCTAGAAAAAAAGGGCACAAATTGTGACTTTCAGTCACAGAGTACAAAAAAGTGCTTGGTGACTTAATATCTGACTTCTTACCCCAAAATGAACAGACATTTCACCCCGTAGGAAGAGGAAATGATTCAAAGTGAACAGAATTACAGTATGGATTAAAATCTCAGTGTGAAAGAAACATCCAAAAGGCTCTAATGGCATCTCGCCTGGAAATAGTATAACCCTGAAAGTCTTCAAGCCTCTCAAAATACCTTGGATTCACAACTGTTCTCTAGGGAACAGACTGGAGAGATCTCTACAGAAGTGGGATGAAGGAACACCTCACAGAGGTTCTTCACATCCCAGTAAAAGATGAAAGTGTCTAAACTAAATGTTTCTGAGGTGAGCATGAAGCGCTAATAGGACAGAAGTATAAAAGGGATAGGGAACTTGGATGAGAACATAAAATATAGATACCTGAGTGATCAATAAGTTATACAGAAATGTATGGGCTTCACTGGTAGCTCAGCTGGTAAAGAATCTGCCTGCAATGCAGGAGACCCAGGTTCAATCCCTGGGTCGGGAAGATCCACTGGAGAAGGAATAGGCTACCTACTCCAGTATTCTTGGGCTTCCCTGGTGGCTCATTCTCATCCTCCTGAAATGTGAGAGACCTGGGTTCAATCCCTGGGTTGGGAAGATACCCTGGAGAAAGGAACTGCTACCCACTCCAGTATATTAGCCTGGAAAACTCCATGGACTCTACAGTCCATGAGGTCACAAAGAGTTGGACACAATTGAGTGGCTTCCACTTTTACTTTCAAGGGCAGCAGTAGTGAGGACTGGGCTGATCCAGAGGTTGAAAACCTGAGCAGAGGAAGAGGGTGGCTTGGGAGATAGGTACCCCTCCCCCATTCCTATCTCTCTCACACTCTCTCTTTCACACACACACACACACCCACATGCACACGTACATGTACTAGCAGTAGCAGCAGCATGAAAAAGAGAAAGAAGAATATACTGTTTTTGATAAAAAGTGACATATTTGTCAAGGAAATATAAATTTAATAAATACAAACTGAGAGCTTGTGAGATGCTTTGATAGCAGTTATATATAGACTTTCAATTCAGTTCAGTCACTCAGTCATGTCCGACTCTTTGCGACCCCATGAATCGCAGCATGCCAGGCCTCCCTGTCCATCACCAACTCCCGGAGTTCACTCAGACTCACGGCCATCGAGTCACTGATACCATCCAGCCATCTCATCCTCTGTCGTCCCCTTCTCCTCCTGCCCCCAATCCCTCCCAACATCAGAGTCTTTTCCAAAGAGTCAACTCTTCGCATGAGGTGGCCAAAGTACTGGAGTTTCAGCTTCAGCGTCACTCCCTCCAAAGAAATCCCAGGGCTGATCTCCTTCAGAATGGACTGGTTGGATCTCCTTGCAGTCCAAGGGACTCTCAAGAGTCTTCTCCAACACCACACTTCAAAAGCATCAATTTTTCGGTGCTCAGCTTTCTTCACAGTCCAACTCTCACATCCATAAACGACTACTAGAAAAACCATAGCCTTGACTAGACGGACCTTTGTTGGCAAAGTAATGTCTCTGCTTTTGAATATACTATCTAGGTTGGTCATCACTTTTCTTCCAAGGAATAAATGTCTTTTAATTTCATGGCTGCAATCACCATCTGCAGTGATTTTGGAGCCCAAAAAAATAAAGTCCGACACTGTTTCCTCTGTTTCCCCATTTATTTCCCATGAAGTGATGGGACCAGGTGCCATGATCTTTGTTTAGACTTTAGGAGGGGCATTTTGGAACTTCAGAGTTTGTGACTCTAAGTTTAAACCTACTGAAATATTAAATTAATATTTTAATAGTTTTTAGTAGCTTACAGAACCTTTCCACCCATTTGGCTCTTTTACAAAATATTTCCATTTATTTATCTTATTTGATTCTCATGGCCAAACAGTGAGGTAAATATAAATATTATTTTCTTTACCTAAATGTAAAAAACCAATCCTTAGAAAAATTATGCAGTCTGTTCCAAATTTCCTAGCTATTACTTGGTAAAGCTAGAACTGAAATCTAGATTTGATAATGCATAAATTTATACTTTGTCCACTTTCATGCATTGTATTTATTTTATTTAATGTTGATATACTCAATTTAGAAAATTAAATATTTAGAATCTTCTTTCATCTGTGTCAAACAACAAGAAGAAACAGACAATTTAGAGTACAGGCCTGATCACATTAGGCCTCATAGAATTAGCTATATGTATACACAAATTTGTTGTCAATTTTTATTGTTCATTTATTCATTCTCCATTTATTCCTCAAATATTTATTGCATAGGTACTGCTTGCTAAGAGATAGGTATAAGAATTTGATATGGGTATAAGCATTTGATGCCATGATGCTCATTCTAGCAGAAAAGACACATAAACAATTAAAATATAGTTAGCTTTCTGAAGCTGAAACTGCAATACTTCGGCCACCTGATGCAAAGAACTGACTCATTTGAAAAGACCCTGATTCTGGGTAAGACTGAAGGCAGGGGGAGAAGGGGACAACAGACAATGAGATGGTTGAATGGCATCACCAACTCAATGGACATGAGTTTGAGTAAACTCCGGGAGTTGGCAATGGACAGGGAGGCCTGGCATGCTGCCGTCCATGGGCTTGCAAAGAGTCGGACACGACTGAGCGACTGAACAGAACTGAATTGAGAGGTAAATGCAAATTACTCTCAAAACACAGAAGAAAAGCCACTAACTTTCTCTGGACTAGAAGAAGAAAGGTTATAGAAAGATTTCATGGAGAAAGCAATATTTGCGAGTAAAAGCTAAAGAATGAGTAAAAGCTTGCCAGTATTTCTGGCACACAACATGGCTTGGAGCAAGGCAGGGTATATTTTGGGGCCTTCTGGCAGTGAAATATGGTCAGAATATTAAAGGCATATAGGAGGAGAATTTAGAGCAGAAGTCACTGTATGTATATATAATCCATGTCAAAGAGTTGGAACACAAGGAGTCAGGGATGGCTTTTAATCAGGAGTATTGTCCTAAGTAGAATTACTGTCTTTCACAAACTTTTGAGGCAGAGAGTTCTGTTCATCACAGGGTTTGGACTAAAGGAAGAGAAGTCCAGAGGAAATAAGAGCCAGTCAGGGGCTATAGCAGTAGGGTTCAGTTCAGTTCAGTTCAGTTCAGTCGCTCAGTCGTGTCCGACTCTTTGCAACCCCATGAATTGCAGCACACCAGGCCTCCCTGTCCATCACCAACATCCGGAGTTTACTCAGACTCACAACCATTGAGGCAGTGATGCCATCCAGCCATCTCATCCTTGGTTGTCTCCTTCTCCTCCTGCCCCAATCCCTCCCAGCATCAGAGTCTTTTCCAAAGAGTCAACTTTTCGCATGAGGTGGCCAAAGTACTGGAGTTTCAGCTTTAGCATCATTCCTTCCAAAGAAATCCCAGGGCTGATCTCCTTGCTATCCAAGGGACTCTCAAGAGTCTTCTCCAACACCATAGTTCAAAAGCATCAGTTCTTCAGTGCTCAGCTTTCTTTATGGTCCAACTCTCATATTCATACATGACTACTGGAAAAACCATAGCTTTTACTAGATGGACCTTTGTCAGTAAATATTACAATATTGCTTCTGTTTTATGTTTTAGTCTTTTGGCTGTGAGGCACAGGGGATGCAGCTCCTCAACCAGAGATCAAATCCACACACCCCTGAACTGGAAGGTGAAATCCCAACTTCTGGACCGCAGCCAGGGAAGTTCCTCCTCAACAGATTTTACATGTCAGAACCCAAGAATCCAGGAGACTAAACTATCTATGGTCCCACAGCTGGAAAAAAAAAAGCAGCACTAGAGCCTTCATTCCAGGCCAGATGAAGATGAACCCCTTGCTCCTGACTACAAACGCTACACAATCTCCCTGCATGTTCTGTCTTTGTAATCACCTGGACTTATATTTCACTGTGCCCTTGAGCAATGCATTAGTGCTTTTAGGGGAAGCATTGACTCAATAAAGCAAGTGGTACAAGGAATAGCATTTATTAAGCCTCAGTAGTGTTAGGCTCTTGTTGCTTTGTATCTATTATCCTACATAATATTCAAAACTCCCTTTGAGGGAGCTAACAATTATTATTTCAACTGTCCCCACTGTACAGAGGGATAAACTGAGGATCAGTGGGGTATAGAGGAAAGGTTAGGCATGCAAAGGTGTGCAGTTTACTGGAAAAGAGTAATGGAAATACAAAGGGCTCAAGGGTGGCTCAATGGTAGAGAAACTGCCTGCCAAGCAGGAGATGGGGGTTTGATCCCTGGGTTGGTATGATCCCCTGGAGAAGGAAATGGCAACACACTCTAGTATTCTTGCCTGTACAATTCTGTGGACACAGGAGCCTGGCAGGCTACAATCCATAGGGTCAGAAAGAGTGGGACATGACTGAGTAACTGAGCACAATAGAAATACTTGGGACCCCTTGATCATCCCACCATAATGCCTTCTCCTTGAAGGTGTATATAAGGTCTCTTTGGAGACCTCAGCTTAGTTTAAAGAGAGAAATGTAAATAAAGAGAAAGAACAGAGAATAAGTTTAAGAAAGCTGCAAGTGAAATTTGAAAGTTTGTGAGCTTCAGCTTAAGAAATAGACTTTTATAAGCAGTGGGGAATTATTGGAGATCTCCCAGAAGGAAAATTAATTTTGCAGGAAAGATCTTCACAAAGATTAATTTGACAGATGGGTGAGGGAGACTAAAGTCAGAAAAACCAATTAAAATAATATGTTAAATTCTTACATGTAGGGAAAGAGATAAGAGGAAATAAACAGTTTTAAATGGGTCAATATTTTAAATTGACAAAAATTTAATTTTATTTTGAAATTCTGGCTTATCATATAATGTAACTGGAGAAAATAAGCCTGGCTGAACGTCAGATCAGCTCTCAGTACCCCTACTTTTTAACAACAGTAGATTTAATTCTACAAAAACCATCCATATTCTTAAAAAATGATTTTAAGAATCATTTTTTGTAAGCAAAGATTTTTATTTGTTGACATTCACCATTTTTATGGTACAAAGGAACCAAAGGCATTATCTTTTAAAATATACAAGATAAACAATGGAACAGTCTGTTAATTAAAAATTTTATAAGGATATATATTTTTGGTAATAGTTAATATAGTTCTTCTTAATTCACCAGTGGCTTGGCAGTATCATCCTGACAAGGTCAGTGGCCCTAATTTAACTGGATGCAAGCATTTTATCACATATTGCACTTCTAAGAACGTTTACTGTGATTGCCCACAATTTATTCTTGACATCTGCAGGCTCTTTCAGAACTTCTTTTTGTGTTCAAGTGCAAATGAGTATCAACATCATAGATACTTCTATGTGTGATGGCAATTAATTTCATAATAGCGATTTAATTTATAAATATATAAATATACAAAAATATCAAAGGCTTTATATTTTATCTAGCCTGATATGTGAAAATGGTAAATATATCCCTGAGGAAAAAAAAGAATTACAGTATTCTACAGCATGAACTTTTCCTTATGCAATAAAACTTTCCTGTAACTATCTTTTCAACAAAAGAAAAAAGTACTTTTTAGTCTATAAATTGTGCACACTTCCCTTTCTCCTCTTAATTTGACCTTTAAGGAATAGATATGTAATATAATATTATATATAACAATATTTATTTCTTAAAAATCATATTTTCCTCACAGAGTCAGTAATAAGGAAACAGTATAGCATGTGTAGATGAGTTCATGAAATGACAGCAGAGCTCTAATAAGTATTAGCTTTTTAATTTTCCTTTTGTTCCATTTATATATAAATTCATTTTCAATCATTTTAATGAAGTCCAAGATAAAACAGTTTGAAGGACCAGAAAGATAAAATTGTACATGAGTGGAGCAGCTCACAGTCAATAAACACATATGGGACACTCTGTATGGCATTGCACTACATGTGCAGTGCCCAAAGAGAATGTGATGGCAGAGGTCTTCCCCAGGAAGTGATCACTCTTTTGAAACAGGAACATCAACTAGGAGTTAACCAGGTGAAGAGAGCAGTTAATGAGAACAGCATAGGAAATGGTCCTTAGATTAAAGGAAACAAGTCTCTTCAAGGCAAAGAAAGAGGGCCTACCTTTTTGGACATGTAGGAAGTCAAGCTGCAGTGTGAATAACAGACTTGAGGGACTTGTAGAAAAACTTTGAATTTTGGTCTTTATCCCCAAACAAATGGCAAATCAATAAATTATTTTCATTGGAGAGATAAGGTGACTCAATTTGCATGTCCAAAGTATCACTAAGACAACAGTGTGTTAGATACTTTTTCTTATATGAATTATTTAATCATCACAACATCTATGTGAAATGACCAATATTATGTTTGTTTCAGGGCTTCCCTGGTGGCTCAGTTGGTAAAGAATCCGCCTGCAATGTAGGAGACTGGGGTTCAGTCTCTGGGTTGGGAAGAATCCCTGGAGGATGGCATGGTAACCCACTTTGGAGTTCTTGCCTGGAGAATCTCCACAGACAGAGAAGCCTGGGGGAGCTACAGTCCACGGGGTTGCGAAGAGTCAGACACAGTTGAGTGACTTTCACAGTACAGTATGGTATGTTTGTTTCAAGTGTGAACTATGAAGTAGAGCATTAAAATTAACTTTCTTAAGGTCACCCACCAAAAAAGTAACAGAAACAAATTTAAACCCACATTTTCATCTAACTATAATTCAACTACGTATATCACTAAACCACAGAGGCCAGCAAAATAAAATTTTGACAGATATTTGATAAAGTAAAAATTTCAAGGCCAGGATGACAGAAGGCAAGAGAGTAATACGGGGGTAGCCAATAATTCCATGTCTTCTCGAATAGAAACCTCTCCCAAATACTCTCAAATATTCCTGTCACATAGCATAAAAGAGAAATGAAATTCTGAGGAAATAATTATTCAGTCCACCTTTGCTTCTGAAGCTCTGTTTTGCTGATCTGCTTGGAGTTGACTTTCACAAAATCTGCAACCAGTCTCAACAGGATATTTGGGATGAGGGAAGTAAGTGATCTTAAGCTCTGACAAAATAAAAAACCAAAGCTAAAGCCAAAACAAATGAACTATATTCAGCAAAATGAGTCTTTCTGACTGCCTCCTATTATCTTAGAGTTGTGTTTTCACTACCATTTTACTTATTTGGCTGAGTACAGAAGATACTCATTAACAGGCAACAGTGGCAGTTCCAAATACCTTTCTGTCCTGCAGAGAGAGGTCTTGAATATACACTGATAATTTGGTATGATAAAGTGAAACCCTCTAGGAGTCATTATGCAGATATTGCCCTCTGTCAATCAGAGAAAAAAGGGAAAGGAAGAGCTAATGCAATACAATACTGTTTGGAGCATAAGACAATTCAAATAACTTTTCTCAATGCTAATTCTGTTGGTAACCTGTAACTGAAAAGAAATAACGTCTATATTTTCTTCAAAAGTCCCCAACTGAGGGTCAAATGTTTTTTTCTGTTAAAACAAAAGGTAAGAAACTATAAAATAACTATATTTTGATTTGATAATTCTTGAATATAAAACAGTGATTTTCAAACACAGCAAACTTACCTGCCTCTGTTTTATACATTGGAGTCTTTTGTACTATTTTGCTTGATAAAATCTTTCCACGATTACAAAAATGTTTGAAAATCATTGATCTAGTGGTGGCTATGTTATTATTCAAAGTAGAAGTTCAAGTGGTTTCAAAAGAACACCAAAGAAGGTAAAACGTAAATGTTCTTATATATTTACTTTTGAAGAGTTTAAATACTTCCAATTCCACGTAATAGAAAAAAATTTCTCTTTGTGCAAATATGATTCATGAAATAAATAATGGTGGTAAATCAAAGTTCTAGATAAAGTGTTTTGTTGTTGTTCAGTGGCTATGTCATGTCTGACTCTTTGCAACCCTATGGACTGTAGCCCACCAGGCTCCTTTGTCCATGGGATTCTCCAGGCAAGAGTACTGGAGTGGGTTGCCATTTCCTTCTCCAGGGGATCTTCCCATCCCAGGTATCGAACCTATGTCTTTTGTACTGGGAGGCAGATTCTTTATCATTGAGCCACCTGGGAAGCCCTAGATAAAGCAGATCTGAATAAAAATAAAATATGTAAGGTTTTGAAACTTTAAAGGGAATTTCAGATGATAGTTTTGTCAATTGATATTTAAGCATCAGTTATCTGAGAGTTCCAAAGTATATCTATACTTAAAATTTAAATCACTCTATAGATCCTTGAGATTTTCATAAAAGAATAAAATTTTACTTCATAGCTAAAGCTTCAGTGTTTGAAAAAATAAGAAATTCTGTTTATCCAAACTAAAACTTAATTATTATTAATCTCAGTTTCAAGATGAATGTTATTTTATTCAAGTGCCCCATGGTAGGGTAATAGCTATGTTACGGAAATAGTAGGGCATAGCCAAAGTAATGTATTTTAGAAATTTATAAAATACATTTAAACTCAAAAAGTAAAAAATCAAAACATATTCACAAGTATTACTGTATCAAACATATCTGTAGGCTGGCTATGAAAAAAAGGGAGAAGAAATAAAGAAGAGACCTGAGAGAACTCACAGTTGATATCCACTGCTTCTATTAGATGCCAATCCACTTGAAGGCAGCTGTCTTATGGAAGGAATAGTCTTTTCAAATATAAATGCTAAGAATGCTACCCAAGCCATAAGCAATGATGTGGAAGGAGTCAGAGTTCCTAAAAGCATCCCTTAGCCTTGATTATAGTTACATGGCCTACTTTAGCCAATGGGATGTGAATGAACATAAAATGTGCTATGTGTGAACAGAAGCTTTCATTGAATTTGAGTGGGTCAGTTTGGCCTCTTGCTCCTGACCTCCACGAAGAGAACAACACATCCCTTCAGCCTGGATGCTGGAATGAGAAAACTGAGTGGACAGGGCCAAGCAGAGTTGCTGCTGCTCCACACTTTTGTTAAGTGAGAAATAAATATATGTAGTTGTAAGCCACTGAAATGTTTTGGGATTTTTAGTTACCACTGCAAATGGTTAGAAGAAAGGGTAAAATAATATTTTATTCAGTTAAGCTACAAATTGTGGTTACTTGCAGCTGAACACATTCCTAAATAATATATCCAAAATATGTACATAAATGAAAGATTATCATTTTTCTTAACATATGCACTCTCTGGGCAGCGATTTATACTGTGTCTGAACTAACAGAGCTTAGCATCAGTATATTACAAGTGTGGAAGGCTCAAGGAAAGAGACAGCTCAGGTAATAATCTGCAGATGTGTGTGGCCTTGCCCAGAGAACTTCACAGTATGGATACTTGGGTGGCTACAAGGCTACAAGAGGGCAGGAAGTGCTTCAGATGGGTTGCTTAAAATAATATATATCAGTAGTTAACAGCCTTCTGTTCATCTCAAACGACCCAATATAAAAGGACCAGGAGTAAATTGTTCTTCCCAAACATTAAAGCATAACAGAAAGAGGTGGAAGAAATTGGTATTCAGAAGGAATGGATACACATTCGTGTTTTCTTTTCCTGCCAGAGAATAATTAGAAGGAAATCAAGAGAGCAATATCAAGTGAGTCATTCTAATGTACCCAATTATCATTTATTTGAAAAATATTTTTGTTAAAAAGAGGTTTTAATTATTTTCCCTACAAAAGTATTCACTACATTTCCAGTAATTTTATATAGGGATGTTTATGTTTATAAATTGACATGCTGATTCATGCTTCCTCAATATGTCAGTTATTCAGGTTCCGTAATATTAGTGTCAATGTTCTAGTTATGCCTGAATAGATTAGCTCCTTATGTAGGATTCTTCAGACAATAAAATACATCTCTATGTGTCCAGTTATTCCTATCAGAAATTTTGGAATAATCCTCAGTTCCATACTTTTTCTCTCTAGCTCTCTCCTACTATCAATTTAACAAAGAATATAAGAGCTTCTACAAGGCATACTTCACTTTTCTATCCACCTCTCTCCATTTCCATGACTAAAATCCTAGCACAAGATACTTTAATCTCTTGCCCAATCTACTGTAAATATCTCCTAATTTATAAATCTCTACTTTCTCTCTGACTTTCTTGTAGTGAGTTTAAAAGCAGCACAAGAGATCACTTAAAAAATCAATAAGTTCAGATCACTCTTCTGTTTAAAAATGCTTAATGACTTCACACTGGATATAGAATAAAAATTCTAAATTCTTAACCAGGTCAATAAATTCTGAGATGATCTTGTTCATGCCTACCTCATATTATAGGGCTTCCCTGATAGCCCAGTTGGCAAGGAATCCACCTGCAATGCAGGAGACCCCAGTTCAATTACTGGATTAGGAAGATCCACTGGGGAAGGGATAGGCTACCCACTCCAGTATTCTTGGGCTTCCCTTGTGGCTCAGCTGGTAAAGAATCCCTGCGATGCAGGGGAGCTGGGTTTGATCTCTGGGTTGGGAAGATCCCCTGGAGAAGGGAAAGGCTACCTATTCCAGTATTCTGGCCTGGAGAATTCCATGGTCTGTATAGACCATAGCGTCCCAAACAGTTGGACAGGACTTTCACTTTTCACCTCTTATTATGCCAATCACACCCTGTTCCCTAACATTCAGCCACACTGCATACTGCCCTCCAAATTAAGACCTTCTTCAGCTGTAGAGTCTTTGCGTATACCATTTAACTTAGAATTCTCTTTCTCCCTCTTGCCTGGCTAACTCCTATCATCTTAGGCATCTTATTTCAATATCAGTTCATCAGAAATTCTCCTTCTCCTTCTCAGATCCCTATTATATTCACTCTCAGTACTTTGGTCTTTCTCTTCTTAGATCTTATCATAATTTGAAGTTGTATATTTCCAGAATGGTTATCTAACCCATATTATTGTCTAACCCATTTGGCTGTAAGTGCTATAAAGACAGGACTCACACTTGTAATCAGTCTTGCCAAGCACCGGGCATGGTGTGGAGTAACAGCACAATAGATATTTAGAATAGATGAATGAACAGATGCATGAACTTGGGTAAAATGTACTAAATTATGAAAATATTGCAGATCCAAGTAGACATGGTAGAGTTTTTTCAATTACAAGTATTCTCCCAACAAGCTATAGAATGAACACATATATATCTTTCTGGTTTCTTTAATTTGTTATGAATCAGGGGAGCTGCTGCTGTGTTGTACAAGAATATCGGAGTTCTTAGACTTTAGGTGTATCAAAATATGTAAGTACATAAAATTACAAACTGAGAAAGTCAAAGTGCTTTAAGCATATAAAAATGTCTCAAGTAGATTTATTTTGTATCTTTTAAATATAGTTTTTAATTACTATAATTTTAATCAATCATAAAATAGAGTACATTATTATATTAAAATGTAAACTAGAGGCATGTCCATATAACAGCCCTGCAATTTTGATACCATAAAATGGACATCAGGATTCTTTCGATAGAATTTCATTCAATGAGTTTGAAAGGAAGGAAAGGCTAGGTTAAATTTAGTAACAAACAACTCCCCTAAATCTTAACAGAACACATTCACTCTTGCCCATGCTACATATTAAAAGGGATGACTTGACTTAGTACAGTTGTTCAGAGACCAGGCTGATGGAGGCCTCATCATGACACATGTGTCTAAAATTACTATTAGAGGAGAAGAGCAAATAGTGCACTAGGTCATAAATACTTCTACTCCAAAAAGGTACTCCTCAATTTTAGCTCCTGTGGCATTGGCCTAAGTAAGTCACATGAGAGCCTAACTGCAAAGAGGGACTGGAAAATTAAATCCTATGATAGTCTCAAAAAGGAAAGAGAAGAAGAAACTCAGAGGAACCACACTACAGGCTGCTAGAGTCTGAGACATTCAGAGGCATAAGTGAAACCATTCATTCACATAACATGCATTTTTTCTGCACTCTGCTGTGAACTAATTTGCTGGGAATAAAAAATCAAGTGTGCTAGTTCTGGAGAAAGCCACTTGAACAATTACTTAAGGAAGCTACGAATGGTGCATATTCACATTTTGAAGAATCCCTGAAAGACCAGTTTAGAGTGATCTTGGGTGATCTCACAAATCATGTAAGTTAAAGGTTAAAGGTTTGATCTTTTTCTTTTTAAAAAGATTACCAAAGAACTCTAAAGCTTCATTATTGTTGTCTATATATTTTCATTTAACTAGGCCCTCTAAAAAAGAAGGTACCAACATAACAGTAATCTTTACTCAGCTTAAGGATAAATTTCTCACTTGTCTCAGACCTAGAAGAGTATAAAACCTTTTAAGTGGCATCATAGAGTTTTTGTTGTCTTCCTTTTCAGTGTGAATACTGGAAACTATTATATTACTTTTATACTGTGAGCCCACTAGACTATAATTCTTGACTCATTAAAATGTTCTACTTTTTATACCAAAATATACCATTTTACCTATTATTAAACAACATTAAAAACATTAAGTGACATTTAAGACAAGAATATATTCATTCATATTCCTAGAATCCAAATTCAACTTTCTTTTTCGGCCTTCCTATTTATTTTCATACATTATCATACAAAGAAATTCTACCTGAAAAAAGAGTAAGAATATATTCCATTCTAAAAATCATGGATAAATTTACACGTGCAAAGAAGACATGTACCCTTAAGGTCTGGGGCTGTCTTAGTCACATGCAGAGCCAAAAGGGGTGACAAGCACATCCTCAAGACTGACTGCAAAGGGACTGACATTATTCCACTCGCAGTCGACATCACACCATGTATTCACAGCTGAGTTTATACGAACGAATAAATCGTAGAGAAGACATATGGGATTCCCAGGTGGCTCCCTGGTAAAGAGTCCACTTGTCAATGCAGGGGATGCAGGAGTCATGGGTTTGATCCCTGGGTCAGGAAGATCTCCTGGAGAAGGAAATTGCAACCTACTCCAATATTGTTGCCTGAATAATTCCATGGACAGAGGAGCCTGGTGGGCTACAGTCTATGGGGTCACAAAGAGTCGGACATGCCTGAGTGACTGAGCACCCTGGGCTTGGCTCAGGGAGTGTATTTAGAATGGGATGCATACAGAGTGTACTGAGGACTGAGTTCGATATATAGACAATTGTATTTCAAAAAAACAAACATTAAACACTTTATACAAACAGTGCTCTTTTTATTCACTAGCACATTTGAGACTTTAAGACAAATGCATTCCCAATCACACTGTTCCTAGTTTTTCCAATATATTTTTGTAAATGAGCATACACCCATCTGTTAATTAATATATTTATTAACTCTTAATAACTATTTAGTAACTATATTAATAAGCATTAATAAAGCTTATTTTTCTTCATAATTTTTATATAGAAAATAAATATGTGTTGCAGTTCTAGTAGTTTCTTTCTACACCAAAGTACAAAAGTACATCACCTTTGCACCTCTTCCCTTGTTCATTTCCCACTTTGGCTTACTATGTTTATTTCAGTAGCTTTCATTTTGTCTACAGAAAGCAAACCTTAGTTTTATCAAGATAGAAAAAGCAAGCAAGTAAGAAAACAAGCAAGCTAGCAAGCAAAGAAGCAAACACAGAACACCCTCACTCCTTCTAGTACCTGTCTAAATAGCTTCTCTTTAAATAGCATTGGATACTTTGTAAGATAAAACATGTATTAACATGAAGGTAGTTCAAACCCTGGATGGATAAAGGTTGACATCTTGTCTTATCTTTAACACCCAGTCTTAGGACATTCAGATTTTGTCATGTAAAATGTTGTGTGGGATTATATTCACAGATACAGAAATATGTTCCATTCTATCACACCCACGAGTCCCAGAACAGTACACTGAAAGCTGGCATGAATAAGATCCATTCCACAAATGAAAAGCATAGCTAATCTACTGATAGGTAATGAACTACTTTAGTCACTAACTTTTTCTTCAGTTTTAAATATTATTGCTATACTAAGAAATTTCATTTTTCTTTTAAAAATAGTTATTAGATGTGGTTATTAGGTACATCTTGCTCAATAAATGTTTGTTTGTAGATATTTCTATATGCCTTTATATAAGCCAAATACATATTTTAAGTGAAAGTGTTAGTCGCTCAGTCATGCCCAACTCTGCAATCCCATGGATTGCAGCCCACAAGGGTCCTCTGTCCACGGGATTTTCCAGGCAAGGATACTGGAGTGGTTTGCAATTTCGTTCTCCAAGGGATCTTCCCCACCCAGGGATCGAACCTGGGTCTCCTGCACTGCAGGCAGATTCTTTATCGACTGGGCTACCAGGAAAGGCTGTACATCATAATTTCAAAAATATTTTATAGTTGTTGTTAATATGCTTTGTAGTAGGTTCAAAAACATCTTGCCTTAAGTTTCCCAATAACTGAAGATTCTAGATAAAATGGATTCAGAATTTTAGCATTAGAGAAAGCATTAAACAAGAACATTTGTTTCAAATTTGTCTCATGAAAGAACAGAGAATTCCTTTCTTTAAAGTCATAACAGTCATAACATAACAGATAAACAGATATTTAGCAGCAAGAGGGAACTTATTATCTCAAAGGGCCCTTCAAAATATAACTTTGTAATGCAAAAAAATTAATAGAAATGAATATGCTTTTAAATGTTCCAGCTGTATCATATTTTGCTTTCCTGATCAAAAATCTTTCCTAATCAATATTCAAGGCAATGTTTTACAGAAATGCCTAACCTTACTTTAAGGAATTCTTGATTTTTGGTAAGAAAAATCATTGATTAATGTTTTAATGTAATTAGCAAATTTAGAAGGAAATTAATTCATTCAAAAGGAATTGACCTTTTTCCATCATCTGATATTTAGTTGGCATTATTCTAAATAGATCAGTAATTTTAAAGAACATTTTTAACTTTCATTAAAAAGAATATACTTTCAAAACTTTAATATTAGTGAAATTAATTCCATATTTCTTAAATAATGGTAGATTTTAAAAATAGAATATTTCATAGATGTTAAATGTATAGAATTAAACTGCCTAGACAGTCAAATCAAAATGGAAAAATAAGGCAATTGTCCAAAACACTTAGGCCAAATAAAACCTCAGGCCAAGATAAAATGAGAAAGAAGTGTATTTTGGGTGGGTCATCTTGTTGGCTGACTTCATTAACCTAATTTATCAGATTAAGGTTCTTTTCCCTATTTTCCTTTGCTAAGGTGTAAAAACTTAAGTGGTCCAAGGGTATGGTTTTAGTGGCAGAAGTTGGGAGTGAAGAGCTCTGGCTCTGTTTGTTTCTCTCACCAACATATGTGTAACCTTGTACAAGAAAGCAAACTTATCTGTACTTAGTTTCCTCTTTTGTAAAATAAGACCCTCTAAAGTCTTTTCCATCTCTGAAAAGTTATGAATTCATGAAATAGTAAGATGACAGCTATGTGAGAGTACGTATTATAAAATAGAGCAATTACAGCTATATGTGTATGTGTGGTATGCTCGTTGTTCAACAATATAATATTACCCTAAGGACACTGCTAATATTTAACAATCACGGAAGTTGAAATAGGTATTTGATTTAATTACAATAGCTTTTATAATTGTCTTAAGAAATTAATTACACTTGAAGTAGGGAAGAACATTTTTTCACGCCTTGAGTTACATTGACTCAGAATAACACCAGAGTAAATATTCAATGTGTTGTCAGTGCTAACACTGTGAGGTTTGAGATACATCTCCATCCTTCATAACTCTGTAGGTTGCCTACTCATAGTAAGAACTGCAATGGTGAATGTACTGGATGCAGAACACTTAATTAGTTAATATTTAAGAAGTCTATTATTTACACTGTTAAATTATTTTAGCTACACCATTTGCATTACATTAATTCTTCAAATTCAGCTGACACATTTTAGCTTTGTGTCCATTACTCACCTTTTTAGTGCAACAAATACCCTCATAACATTTAGGCACTATTTCAATAAGGTTCATTCCCTGCCTTTCCTTCCATTAGCAAATAATTTCATAATGCAGACAGCCATCTATAAAATATTTTTCCACTACACAAATATATCTTTATATCTTTCAATATCATAATAGCATAAAAGCTTATTTTTTCTTCTTGGGGAATTAAGTCAAATAGCTTTCTTAGACTGTTTTTCATATCTTTTTCTCTGTTAGCTCTGTATTCCACAGTACCACTTTCTTTTCTTTCTCCCTGTGAAAATCTCACAATGATTGTACTTACACTATCAGTATTTTTCTTTTCAGGTCACCTACCTTATCTGTATTGTATAATTGAAACCTATAGCTTCTCATTTCTTCTCATACTGTCTTACTTCTTGAAGAGCACAAAATTTAATTCTCTCTCTCTGAACAAACACACACACACACACACACACACACACACGTATCCTGAAATTCCCATGTTCTTAACAAATTTGTTCTTCTATCACCTTGGCCCCGGTATCACTATTACCTAAGGTTAAAGATGTTCTCAAAGTACTGAACTTCATATGCAGCAAAAATACACTGATGTAACTGAAGAAACTGCCTCGCTAAGAAAGAAGAAAGTGAAGTCTTTAAACAATGTTAAGTATCTATTCTAGTATTAAAATATTTAAACAGATCATGCCAATGCTAATATAAATTTTAATACTTCATCTCTGATAAATACTATTGCTTCCATGTTTATTAAAGTAAAATAATATTATTGTATAGAGATTTTTAAGTAATTTATCAAGCAGTAAACCATATAATGAAAGGGAGTATATGTAGGAAATCTTGGGGTTATTAAACTTATTTAATAATTTTTCATGTGTCATTGAATGACAAATGATAATTTTTCTGTTATGGTTAATAATTTAAATAGCATACATGATACCTCTCTAGGGGTTTATATATCAAATACATCATCACTGTTTCAAAGTAGATATGACAGCTATTGACCCAAAATTGCTTTATTGAAAACTTCCTTAATGTGCTTTTATATGACAGGTTCTAATAGTTTATTAAATGTTTCTGTCATGAGTTAATTATGCCAGGAAGACAAGCAGCAGTATTTCCTATACCAATATTAAAAGATGACCACAAAAGTAATGTGGTGCCTTATTGCCAAATATGTTGATAACTTTGAAAAGCTGTTTCAAAATATTGTTTTCTTTATTCATTAGGAAATAATTCAATGACCTACAGATTTCAGTTATTTAACAAGCACCAATTTTTGCCTATGAGGGAGAAGACATGGTATGGAGGAAAAGGTACAGGAGACAAATCTGAATTTAAATCTTCATCACTTTCTATTTAATAGATTTGTGACATGAACTTATCACTGTCTTTGAATCTAAACATTCTAATTTTTCAAAGATAATATTGCTTCTTTAAAGATTATCTGGAAATAAGCACCTGACTTAGGAACTGGTAACTGTTACTGTAATTATGCAGTATGTTAAGAGAAGCCAGACGATCAGGGTTGGCTCTTGGGCACAAAAGCTTGTGAATTTTAAGCATATCAATTAATTCCAAAATAGGAAATAAATATATTTCCTATTTAAATAGCATACCTTAAAAGCATATTCCATCACTACATATAACCACGTATACACACACACACTACTATGGAAAACCTGACTTGTACCAAAAAGTTTATGTTGCACTCCTCTAAAAGGTACCATCTGTCTTATTATTTGCTATGTATTAGAATTATAAATTAGGAATTATTACTACTTCTATTTTCAGCATTAAAGGAGACTTGTTTGTATTATCAAATCACATGTTAATTTTGGAAGTATAATACTTTTGATTTTCTTAATTTTCTTTCACTATCTCAGGATAATTCATTAGCGTATTTTCTATAAAAACATGAATATTTCTAATGATTAAAGCCTGATTCACAAAACATGGCTAAAAACTTTGTAAAGGGAAAATATTACTGATTTATGGCCATCATTTTCCAAATATTGCTGACTTATGGTACCACTTTTAAATCTGAGTTTTCATTGACAATTCACGAATCAATATTTTAAACATATGTACAAAACCTATCATCTAGGAATCTCTTTTTTGATTTTGTTGTCCCTCAGAGTATAATTTAATAGCAACACTATATGGTCAAACTGCTGCTTGATATTAAAATTCCCTAATCCTGAGGCATTAAAAACCCTCTATTGAATACTGATGTAGTAAAGAGCTTCAAAGAGAAAAATGTCAAGGTTCTAGGAAGATCCCAGAATCATCTTCAGTATGTTCTTCCTTGGAGATATGAATCACTTACTGGTCAGTTGGCTTGGTACAAACTGAAGGTCTGTTTTTTGTCATAGATATGAATTAATGTTTCCCCCAAAGTCATCTTGCAAATTCACGTGACTGACTAGACCCAGTCAAAAAGAAATGTGAATGATACTCTACAAAGCAGCCATTGTTACTGGAGAGACCCAAACAAGTAATGTCTTTTTGTCTTTTATTAATTATTATACTCAACAAATAGCACATGTTCTCTAAATGAGAAATTTTCAAACAAATATGAAATAATTCATGTAAAGGAAAAAAAGGGAACAAGGATCCAGAAATAACTCAGGTGGTAATTTAGTAGTAGTTGATTACTCTTTTTGTACTCTGTTAATTTGGGTATAAAATGAAATGATAATGTCATCGAATGAGGGATCCACTCATATTGAAGCAAAAGTCATCAAAAGATAAAATTATAGTAAAAATAGGTGTAAATTTGATACATCAACATATCTTCAAATTTCAAGTGTTTTAAAAAGGTGAATATTTTAAGTCATTTAAAAAAACTAGGTTTTTATATCAAGTATTACCACTACAAACTGCAAATGAGAGAGATCTAAGAAATGCTCTGAGAATTAACACTATGTGGATAATACTGTCATTTAATGACTTTATAAGTGCTAAAAATTCAGTGATATTAATTTCCATCTTTGCAATTTTTAAAAAATAAAAAACACACCAAAATACAAACACACAAAACACTTCAAGCTATGTTTTGAATTTTATAAGCAGAAGAATTTAAAGCTTACAAACAAAAGTGAAATGGGATTTTAGTTAAGGAAATTTTAATGCCAGCCTAAAGCAGCCCTAAAATTCAGAATAAAACATGGCTACTGTAACAGAAACAGGTTTATTTCTTTAGGAAGTGGTTTCTAATTCTGAAGCTGCAAATGTGCAGGCACACGTGATGGGGAATGTAAGGGTTGCCATGGTAAGTACACATCTCTTCTTGGACAGTCAAGTATTTTTAAAAATGCATAAAGAACTTTCACTTCATCATATGTCATAGAAATTGACTCTGCTTTCCTTACCAACATATTAGTATGATGCAATGCAACACAGTACAGAAATAACCCAGATTTTAAAAAACTTCGACCCAGTAAGATCGCTTATAAAACATGGAGTGAAAAATGAAATAAGAAATCTCCAAGTCGGAGAACTAATTGTGGGTCTAGAACAAATTCTAATTCCATTAAATTAATAAATATTCACACCTCAGGACATTCCACAGGCCTGATACACTTCCTGGGCGTCCAAATGCAAACATCACTAAACATCACTCTCGACATACTTTGGTCATATGCCTTATTTTTAAGGAAAAATAAAATCATTCATACATTCCTACTTTCTCAACGGTTTCCAAGAAGCAGGGAATAGACTCTGCTCTACTGTCTTTTGCACAAAGTCCCCTGGAGGTTCTCTTAAGAGTCTGTGAAGTCAGCTTAAGACGCCTGGATGGAGGCGTGACACTTGGACTGGGGAGGTGGCAGAATCTGTTGAGAAACGCAGCAGGTTCTGAGGCGCTAGAGAACCCACGTGTACAGGGGCTGGGGAACTTTTCCGCCACGTCTCCCGGAAGGAAGGTCTCACTTTTAAATAGGGGGCTAGCGGCAGCAAGGAGCTGGGTGGGTGAAAGGTGGGCAGTAAAATAGGAGAGGTGGTGGCGAAGCAGAAGGTTCAATCCCTTCGCAGGTGTCTTCTTGTGCTTCCCCACATTCTAGGCTCTCCCTCATCAACTTTATTATTTTTCCGTTTTACAGGAGGGTTTAAGCAACAGGGATGCTGAGCATCTCATAGGCTTAGCCAGGAACAAAGAAAACCGAGTTCCTAATACTGTATCTCTCCCGTTGGAGATCACGTGTCCTGCTTTCGCTGGAATGCACTCTTCTCGCCCACGCTATAAAATCTCTATGGTGCCCAGAGATTTTACCCACGTTAAAATATTCTCACTTATGAATTGCTTTTTATCTACCAAGAGAACCACATTTCAACGTACACAGGTACACATTTACGTGGTGACCCAGTTACCACTGCAGGTGAATTCGGTGTGTTGAAAGTATATTAGGAAAGTAATGGAAAAGAGCAGGTGGAAGATCAGGTCTCACTGAGCGCACCCTCCCCTCCCCCGTTTTCTAATTTCTTTTGAAGAAGTTCGAAAGGAACGTGGGAGTCGTGGGAGTCGCAGATGGTTCCTTTTTGAAGCCGATTCCTGGGAGTTGTGAAAGTGACCCCTTCCCTTCCTGCCTGGCGCTGCGCCCTCTCGCCCAGCCCTCTCGCTTTGTGACTTGATGGGGGAGGAGACAGTAAGGGAGAGGGCGGAGGCGGGTCCTTTATGCAGCCCTTATGGCCGAGAAGTAGTATAATAAGGCAATTTTGCAGCTATCTCCGTTATCATGAAGTCATACTATTTTAAAAGACATTCTGTAAAAGTCCCATCCCCTATTCCCATTCTTGATTCTGCAAACTGTAAAGTCAGGAGAACCTTTGGCACCCAATTTAATTGTCCGTGAGCTAAGGTGCTATTATTACCCTGATGCTAATGTGCGTTCCTCCCTCTTTCCTCGTAGGACCCAAAACTAGTCCTGCATCCTTAATGACTGAAAGAAGGATGCAAGATGCTGAAGGGGGCCCAGCACTGGGATTGGGAATAGTGCTGCTTCACCAGCTTCTCCGAGCAACACAAAGGAGATGTGTGGGCTGGAGTTGTTGAGCTTAGGGGAAGGAGACATCGCTTTCCCTGACTCCCGGGAAGAAGGGCTTCGCTCCATCGCTCCCCCACTTCTTTTGGTCCTCCAGTCTTTTATACTCTTGCTTCCCCTTCATCCCCTCCCCAAAACCCCACCCTATCCCTTCAGTTCACAATGGCATAAAGGTCTTCTAGTTATATTTTTCAAACAAATAGGCATCACACAGTAATACTACAGCTTTTAAGATAAAGGGACAAACGTGACCTGCCACAAGTGTGTGTGTGTGAGAGAGAGAGAGAGAGAGAGAGAGACAGAGAACCAATATCAAAGGAGCGCTTCATCCTTCAGACACCTCCGGAAAAAGCTGACTGGAGATATTCAAGATAATAAAGAACAGTGATCAACTTCAACCTCAATCGTCGGTCTCAGCACCAGCACCCAAAATCGCTCTTTGCCTTCCTTTTCGCAATATGTAACCCTTTAAGCTCACCCGCCAGCTCAGGCCACTCGGCACTCCCCAGCACCCGCAACAGCAAGCACGCGATTCTAAATGCCCCGCAATCTACCACATCCTCGCCACCTCCGCGGGCCAGCGAGCGAGCAGCTCCCAGGGAGCGCTGAAGGCTCGGGTTCTCCTAATCCCCACCCCCGTTCCGTCGGCCACCTGGGTCCCTCACCTAGGGCGCTCACTGTCGCTGCGGCCACAAGCGGCGAGGCCCCCGCGACCCCCTTGGCCCCGGAGCAATATTATCCTACTCACATCGCCGGCGGGAGAAACTGCCCATGAGGTTCCGGAGAAAGTGAATCGTGCAGCTGCCGAGGGTTATTCCTTAAAGTGTCCGGGGTCCGCAGTAGAGTGGGCACGAGGGACCTCGGAGGAGAGGAGGGGTGAAGGAGGAGAAGAGAAGGAGAAAGAGGGGATTCCAGACAGCTGCCACGTTAGACCATGATGCTGGTGCCCTTCAGGTGGACAGCTGGAGAGGTTTCCGCGGGAAGCGGCCGAGGGGAAGCCCGAAGCGCTGGCGGGGGAGGCAGGAGCGCATCCACTCCCCAGCTTCCGCCTGCCTTGCGCGCCGCGCAAGCGACCGCAGCAGCAGAGGCGGCCGCGGCGGTGGCGGAGGCGCAGCTCCCTCCCCACCCCAGAAGGCTCCACAGACAATAAATCCTGGGAGGAGAAGAGACGAGCCGAAAAGGCGAATCTTGCACCCAACTCCGTAAAACCCCGTACCCGCTGCCGCGCCTCTCCTGGGCGAGGATCCCCGGGGACCCAGGAAGCAGCGGGCGGTTCGGAGGGTTCGTGCGCTCCCGAGGCTGCAGGCGACGGTGGAGTGGGCGAGTGCAGGTCCCTCCGCTGAGAACTCGCTGCGCAGGGGCTGACTGTTCGTGGCTTCAAGCCCGGGGTTCTCCCGGAGTGGGGTCCTCCTCGGTGCAGTGGCTTGGTGCACAGGTGCCTGGATTGGCAGGCGAGGAGGCGCTGCTCCTGGCTCTTGGCTGTGTCTCCCTGGCTCTCCCCGCCCCCTCTCTTATTTTTCCCACCCCTTTTCCGACGACACCAGCTGCAGCAGCCTCAAAGTGCTAAAACCTGTCAAGGAGATTTTCCAGCAATAGGGAAGGGGGTGACCACTTTCACAGCCCTCGGCTCCTTTTCGGGATCCTCGCCTGCCCCTCTGACCTCTACTCGGGCTCCCCCAAATTGTGAGAAGCAAATTCCCAGTCCCGTGGAGTACTGAAATGGTTGCCTTCTCCCAGCTTTGGCTGTTTTTTGTAAAGAACGGGACGACTGGCCAAGCTCTCCGGGTTCTTTCAATCGCCCGCTGGGCTCCAAGCAGGTGCTCGAGGCACGGCGCCGCCGGGCAGCGCGCGGCCGCCGGCTCTTCCTGCAGCTCAACCGGCCCGTGGCGCTTCGGCGGCCCCGGCGCGGCGTCCTGCAGCGCGGGCGACTCCGCCGCACCAGCGCCTCCGGGCCTCTGCGCCTTCCCGAGCGCCCCGCACCCGCACCGGCTCGGTGACGCTGCGCCGGTGGCTCCGCAGGCTGCCGCTCCTGCTATCTCAGCAAAGAGGCGGCCGGGAGCGCCTCCTCGGGGTTTCCTCCCCCGCCCGCCTTCCCGGCTGCAGGTTGTTGGCTGCCAAGGAGAAAAGTCTCTGCTAGCGGGTTCAGTCTCTTCACATTAGTCAAGGCAACGACCTTTGTGCCTGCTCTCGCGTTCCCTTCTCCTTCTGGGGCCGGGGTGGCTGCCCTGGGTGTGCACAAAATTAGAAGGGGTTTTCCAACCACCCTTCACGCTTCCACCCCCTCTCCTCCGGCCAGGAACACGCATTCTCACACTCACACACATTCATCTCCTCTCTCACGTAAAGGCACACACAGACATATAGTCTCACACGTCTTTAAACTCCCCAAAGGAGCAATATGTTAAGAAACCCCTATTGACTAGGCTGGTGCTATATTTAGACTTCTCTTTTATTCTCTAAACCCAACAGGTCAATTCTCTCTTTAAAATAAGATTTATCATCCTGAATCATTTTATTTTTTCCTTTTGTTGGAATACAGGGGCTATAAGCTTTTCGTTTCCTCATGATAAGTGAGAATGTCCCTTCATCTCTCTACATCGCTAATACAGTAGACGTCATGATGCTCAGATGCCACTCCAGTGGATGCAAATTCACAGTTTCCTAAAAAGAAAATGCATTTGCTCATATTCTTGGATTTGCAATGCTAAAATCTTCGTCAAAAATCATCTTTTCTGGCTGCTAAGGGTTGTCTAGGAAGAGACTTTGGAGATTGACAGCTAATCAGCAGAGTACCAAGAATGATTATTTTCCACTTTACCTGGGCCATGAAAGAGGGGTGACTTTTAAGGATAACTTTACAGTGTATCATATTATTTACATGTAAAAGGAAAAAGGAATAAGAGCATATTTTTAAAAGCCAGGTCATTTTAAAAGTGAGTTATAAAACACCACCAAGAAAGGGTTCTGAAAGGGCAAGGAAACAAACAAACAAACAAACAAATTAAGGGCAAAATTTTTTTTAATTTTTATTTTTACTTTATTTTACTTTACAATACTGTATTGGTTTTGCCATACATTGACATGAATCCGGCACGGGTGTACATGAGTTCCCAATCCTGAACCCCCTCAAAAGGGCAAATTTTTGAATTGAGCTCTCTAGGGCTCTGCTTTTTCACCCACAGTTTTATCCTTATAAACATATGCCACATCTCAGTGTTTCAGCTGGACAGTGATGTGAAAATTTTTAGATTGCAATGGAAAATCTAAAAATAAATAACCTCACACAACAATTATACAGTTGTATCAATACTTTTATAGGCCTGCAGTTCTTTTGGATACAGTTTGCACATAACTTTCACATATATCCATTATTTAATCATTTCCTAAAACTGTTTAGTGGACAATATTTTCCCACACTTATTGGAAGGGCACAAGGCTCATCTCAGAAATGTACTCAATTGCCCTGCATCTGAACTCAGAATTTCTTATTTTAACTCCAGGATTTAACTCCCTTTTACCAAAATATTTGACAAAAAAATTCTGTATGTAAAATCACAGCCAATTATGAGGAAACTTAAGATCATTGCAAACAGGTAACATACCTACCAATGAACTTATATCCCATGTGTTAAGTGGAACTGTTTTCCTAAATAACAACAAAATTGTCCCCTTCTAATAACTGCAGATGGTGACTGCAGCCATGAAATTAAAAGACGCTTACTCCTTGGAAGAAAAGTTATGACCAACCTAGATAGCATGTTCAAAAGCGGAGGCATTACTTTGCCAACTAAGGTCCGTCTAGTCAAGGCTATGGTTTTTCCTGTGGTCATGTATGGATATGAGAGTTGGACTGTGAAGAAGGCTGAGCGCTGAAGAATTGATGCTTTTGAACTGTGATGTTGGAGAAGACTCTTGAGAGTCCCTTGGACTGCAAGGAGATCCAACCAGTCCATTCTGAAGGAGATCAGCCCTGGGATTTCTTTGGAAGGAATGATGCTAAAACTGAAGCTCCAGTACTTTGACCACCTCATGTGAAGAGCTGACTCATTGGAAAAGCCTCTGATGCTGGGAGGGATTGGGGGCAGGAAGATAGGGGGATGACATAGGATGAGATGGCTGGATGGCATCACGGACTCGATGGCAATGAGTCTGAGTGAACTCCGGGTGTTTGTGATGGACAGGGAGGCCTGGCGTGCTGCGATTCATAGGGTCACAAAGAGTCAGACACGACTGAGCGACTGAACTGAACTGAATGAGGAGAAGGCCTTCCCAGGTGGCACTAGTGGTTAAGAACCCACTTGCCAATTCAGGAGACATAAGAGACTCTTGTTGCATCTCTGGGTCAGAAAGATCCGCTGAAGAAGGAAATAGCAAACCACTCCAGTATTCTTGCCTAGGGAATCCCCATGGACAGAGAAGCCAGGTGGGCTACAGTCCCTAGGGTCTCAAAGAGTAGGACATGACTGAAGCAATTTAGCATGCATGCAATGAGGAAAAAGATATTTTTGGAACCCCAAAATAAAAATTGATGATACCTCTGTAATATATTTCAAGACATATGTACTCCTTTCCTCTTTGTCATATCATAGAACCTCGATTTCAGACTCTAGAGGTTCAAATGGATAAATCATTTTAAATATGAGCAGGTGTGATGCAATGCCTGTGGGTTTTAACAAACACTATTTTAGCATTTAAAAAAAAGTGTTCTCTGTAGAATGAGCCTTGAATACCATGATTCAACTTTTTCCTAAGATTTATGAATCTTGAACAAATTTTGGCCACCTTTACTATTTAAACAATGAAGCATACTGAGGAGATTTCAATAGTTCCATAGAATTATGGAACTATTGAAATGCAAATGCAGATGCTTGTCCTAAAACTCCAAGTTGCCCTGTCATCAACCCTCTGGAAATGCAGATGACTGTCTGAACACTAGAGAAAGATGAATGCTGAATATCCTTAGGCTGCTGCTCAAGCAGAGATCCAATTCCAAAACATTAACAACTCTAAAAATTAGATCAAAGCAGTTTTAATAGATTAGCTATTCAGATTACATCTATCAATGGCTAAATATTAAATCCATAAAATTTCATAAACTGTTAATCAACTCCTTTGACTCACACTACTAAAATTTTTGAGATGATAATCTGTGTCCAGGAAAAGCAGGACCAATTTTATTTGAAAATAAAAGACATATGGTGATATTAACTGTCAGGTGTCAACTATCTTTCTAATAACTTTCTTTAGAGGCCTGGTTTTAGAGAAGTTGCTTGGCAATTCCTGATTTAAACAAAAACCGCTTATGTATCTTAATATCTTAACGTTTAATATCTTATCTAATATCTAACTTAATTAGATATTGGTTCTTATTGGAATTTTAAAAATGTTAAATTTTTGTGTATGGGGATGTAGATCTGAAGAGCTCAGAGTTCCTGGAGCTTGGTATGAAGGGTCAACATCAGTGGGGAACCATATGGATATGGAGGGCTGTTAGTTTTTGAAAAACAGAGAGAAGCACTGAGCAGGAAGTGGGAGTCATTAGATTCTTCTTCAAATTCATTTGTTAGAGCCTTATTGTGAAACTAATCTCTCAGATTAACAGTATAATTCTAGTGAAAGAGAAGGGTTATTGCTACATTTAATGCATTTGGATAATTATTTTTTATTTTAAACATTAATTGGCATATTTATGATATACAAATTACAATGAACACTGATGTATGAATCGTGCATCTCTTTTAAGAAGGAAAATATGATTAAGACTGAAGCTTCCTCTACCATTCTTTTGCCTTTTCTTCCCTCACCCCACAGAGGCAACCCCATTCCTAAATTTTTGTATTTATTTGTACATTAATAAAGTTCATGCCCTTTCACTAAGAATATTTTTATGTTGCTTTGGTAATTTAACTTTTACAAAAATGATATTATGCAGTTTGAATTCTTTTGCCACTTGCTTTGGATTTTGAAGAAAACAACATTATGTTTACGAGAATGAATCATCTTGTTATATGTCACTCTGGTTCACTAATTTTTATGCTGTGTAAGAGTTGACATGAATTTATCATTTTCACCTTCTGATGACAATTTTTACTTTTATAAGTAATGCTGTTATAAATATGTCTGTTTATGTATATGGATGAATGCTTTTCTATTTTGTATACTATCTAGAAGTGGATTTCCTGGGTTGTTCAGTTCAGTTCAGTACAGTTGCTCAGTTGTGTCCGACTCTTTGCGACCCCATGAATCGCAGCACGCCAGGCCTCCCTGTCAATCACCATCTCCCGGAGTTCACTCAGACTCACGTCCATCGAGTCCGTGATGCCATCCAGCCATCTCATCCTCTGTCGTCCCCTTCTCCTCCTGCCCCCAATCCCTCCTAGCATCAGAGGCTTTTCCAATGAGTCAACTCTTCACATGAGGCGGCCAAAGTACTGGAGTTTCAGCTTTAGCATCATTCCTTCCAAAGAAATCCCAGGGTTGATCTCCTTCAGAATGGACTGGTTGGATCTCCTTGCAGTCCAAGGGACCCTCAAGAGTCTTCTCCAACATCACAGTTCAAAAGCATCAATTCTTCAGCACTCAGCCTCCTTCACAGTCCAACTCTCATATCCATACATGACCACAGGAAAAACCATAGCCTTGACTAGACGGACCTTAGTCGGCAAAGTAATGTCTCTGTTTTTGAATATGCTATCTAGGTTGGTCATAACTTTTCTTCCAAGGAGTAAGTGTCCTTAAATTTCATGGCTACAGTCACCATCTGCAGTGATTTTGGAGCCCAAAAAAATAAAGTCTGACACTGTTTCTACTGTTTCCCCATCTATTTCCCATGAAGTGATGGGACCAGATGCCATGATCTTTGTTTTCTGAATGTTGAGCTTTAAGCCAACTTTTTCGCTCTCCTCTTCACTTTCATCAAGAGGCTTTTTAGTTCCTCTTCACTTTCTGCCATAAGGGTGGTATCATCTGCATATCTGAGGTTATTTATATTTCTCCTGGCAATCTGATTCCAGCTTGTGTTTCTTCCAGTCCAGCGTTTCTCATGATGTGCTCTGCATAGAAGTTAAATAAGCGGGGTGACAATATACAGCCTTGACGTACTCCTTTTCCTATTTGGAACCAGTCTATTGTTCCATATCCAGTTCTAACTGTTGCTTCCTGACCTGCATACAGATTTCTCAAGAGGCCGGTTAGGTGGTCTGGTATTCCCATCTCTTTCAGAATTTTCCACAGTTTATTGTGATACACACAGTTAAAGACTTTGGCATAGTCAATAAAGCAGAAATTGATAGTTTTCTGGAACTCTCTTGCTTTTTCCATGATCCAGCAGATGTTGGCAATTTGATCTCTGGTTCCTCTGCCTTTTCTAAAACCAGCTTGAACATCATGAAGTTCATGGTTCACGTATTGCTGAAGCCTGGCTTGGAGAATTTTGAGCATTACTTTACTAGCATATGAGATGAGTGCCATTGTGCAGTAGTTTAAGCATTCTTTTGCATTGCCTTTCTTTGGAATTGGAATGAAAACTGAACTTTTCCAGTCTTGTGGCCACTGCTGAGTTTTCCAAATTTGCTGGTGTATTGAGTGCAGCACTTTCACAGCATAATCTTTCAGGATTTGAAACAGCTCCACTGGAATTCCATCACCTCCACTAGCTTTGTTCGTAGTGATGCTTTCTAAGGCCCACTTGACTTCACATTCCAAGATGTCTGGCTCTAGATTAGTGATCATATCATCATGATTATCTTGGTTGTGAAGATCTTTTTTGTACAGTTCTTCTGTGCATTCTTGCCACCTCTTCTTAATATTTTCTGCTTCTGTTAGGTCCATTCCATTTCTGTCCTTTATCGAGCACATCTTTGCATGAAATATTCCCTTGGTATCTCTAATTTTCTTGAACAGATCTCTAGTCTTTCCCATTCTGTTCTTTTCCTCTATTTCTTTGCATTGATTGCTGAGGAAGGTTTTCTTATCTCTTCTTGCTATTCTTTGGAACTCTGCATTCAGATGCTTATATCTTTCCTTTTCTCCTTTGCTTTTTGCCTCTCTTCTTTTCACAGCTATTTGTAAGGCCTCACCAGACAGCCATTTTGCTTTTTTGCATTTCTTTTCCATGGGGATGGTCTTGATGCCTGTCTCCTGTACAATGTCACGAACCTCATTCCATAGTTCATCAGGCACTCCATCTATCAGATCTAGGCCCTTACATCTATTTCTCACTTCCACTGTATAATCATAAGGGATTTGATTTAGGTCATACCTGAATGGTCTAGTGGTTTTCCCTACTTTCTTCAATTTAAGTCTGAATTTGGCAATAAGGAGTTCATGATCTGAGGCACAGTCAGCTCCCTGTCTTGTTTTTGCTGACTGTATAGAGCTTCTCCATCTTTGGCTGCAAAGAATATAATCAATCTGATTTCAGTGTTGTCTATCTGGTCATGTCCATGTGTAGAGTCTTCTCTTGTGTTGTTGGAAGAGGGTGTTTGCTATGACCAATGCGTGCTCTTGGCAAAACTCTATTAGTCTTTGCCCTGCTTCATTCCACATTCCAAGGCCAAATTTGCCTGTTACTCCAGTTTTTTCTTGAAGTCCTACTTTTGCATTCCAGTCCCCTGTAATGAAAAGGACATCTTTTTTGGGTGTTAGTTCTAAAAGGTCTTGTAGGTCTTCATAAAACCGTTCAACTTCAGCTTCTTCAGCATTACTGGTTGGGGCATAGACTTGGATAACTGAAAAGGCAAAATGATAGGATACCAAAAGAGGAACTCCCCAGGTCGGTAGGTGCCCAATATGCTACTGGAGATCAGTGGAGAAATAACTCCAGAAAGAATGAAGGGATGGAGCCAAAGCAAAAACAATACCCAGTTGTGGATGTGACTAGTGATAGAAGCAAGATATGATGCTGTAAAGAGCAATATTGCATAGGAACCTGGAATGTCAGGTCCATGAATCAAGGCAAATTGGAAGTGGTCGAACAAGAGATGGCAAGGGTGAACATCGACATTCTAGTAATCAGCGAACTAAAATGGACTGGAATGGGTGAATTTAACTCAGATGACCATTATATCTACTACTGTGGGCAGGAATCCCTCAGAAGAAATGGAGTGGCCTTCGAGATCAACAAAAGAGTCCGAAATGCAGTACTTGGATGCAATCTCAAAAACGACAGAATGATCTCTGTTCGTCTCCAAGGCAAACCATTCAATATCGCAGTTATCCTGGGTTGTAGTACATATTTAATACTGAACAGTTTTCAAACAGTTTTACATTCCTGCTATAATTTATAAGAGTTTTCTTTGATTCACATCCTGTCAGTACCTGGTATTATTAGGTAATTTAAGACTGTCCAGTCAAATCCAAGAGGTATAAAGTAGCATTTTATCATACTTTAAATGTGCATTTTCCTGCTTAACTATGAGATTGAGCACCTTTTAAAAATTAATTAATTTTTTTATTGAAGGATAATTGCTTTGCAGAATTTTGTTGTTTTCTGTCAAACCTCAACATGAGTCAGCCATAGGTATACATATATTCCCCTCCCTTTTGAACCTCCTTCCCATCTCCCACCCCATCCCACCCCTCTAGGTTGATACAGAGCCCCTGTTTGAGTTTCCTGAGCCATACAGCAAATTCCCCTTGGCTGTCTATTTCACATATGGTAATCTAAGTTACTCTTTCCATGTAACTCTTTCCATGCATCACACCCTCTCCTCCCCTCTTCCCATGCCTGTAAGTATATTGTATATGTATGTTCCTCTATTGCTGCCCTGTAAATAAATTCTTAAGTATCATTTTTTTTAGGTCCCATATATATGCGTTAGAACATGATATTTATTTTTCTCTTTCTGACTCAGTTCACTCTGTATAATAGGTTCTAGGTTCATCCACCTCATCAGAACTGACTCAAATGTGTTCCTTTTTATGGTTTAGTAATCCTGAAAGATGATACTATGAAAGTGCTGCATTCAGTATGACAGCTAATTTGAAAAACTCAGCAGTGGCCACAGGACTGGAAAAGGTCAGTTTTCATTCCAGTCCCAAAGAAAGGCAATGCAAAAGAATGCTCAAACTACTGCACAGTTGCACTCATCTCACACACTAGTAAGTAATGCTCAAAATTCTCCAAGCCAGGCTTCAGCAATATGTGAACCATGAACTTCCAGATGTTCAAGGTGGTTTTAGAAAAGGCAGAGGAACTAGAGATCAAATCGCCAACATCTGCTGGATCATGGAAAAAGCAAGATATCCAGAAAAACATCTATTTCTGCTTTATTGACTGCCAAAGCTTTTGACTGTGTGGATCACAATAAAATGTGGAAAATTCTGAAAGAGATGAGAATACCAGACAATCTGACCTGCCTCTTGAGAAACCTATATGCAGGTCAGGAAGCAACAGTTAGAACAGGACATGGAACAACAGACTGGTTCCAAATAGGAAAAGGAGTATGTCAAGGCTATATATTGTCACCCTGCTTATTTAACTTACATGCAGAGTACATCATGAGAAACACTGGGCTGGAAGAAACACAAGCTGGAATCAAGATCGCCAGCAGAAATATCAGTAAGCTCAGATATGCAGATGATACCACCCTTATGGCAGAAATTGAAGAGGAACTAAAAAGACTCTTGATGAAAGTGAAAGAGGAAAGTGAAAAAGTTCTTTAAAGCTCAACATTCAGAAAATGAAGATCATGGCATCTGGTCCCATCACTTCACGGGAAATAGATGGGGAAGCAGTGGAAACAGTGTCAGACATTTTCTTGTGTGTGTGTGTGGGGGGGCGCTCCAAAATCACTGCAGATGGTGATTCCAGCCATGAAATTAAAAGATGCTTACTCCTTTAGAAGGAAAGTTATGACCAACCTAGATAGCATATTAAAAAGCAGAGATATTACTTTGCCAACAAAGGTCTATCTAGTCAAGGCTATGGTTTTTCCAGTGGTCATGTATGGATGTGAGAATTGGACTGTGAAGAAAGCTGAGCACTGAAGAATTGATGCTTTTGAACTGTGGTGTTGGAGAAGACTCTTGAGAGTCCCTTGGACTGCAAGGAGATCCAACTAGTCCATTCTAAAGTAGATCAGTCCTGGGTGTTCATTGGAAGGACTGATGTTGAAGCTGAAACTCCAATACTTTGGCCACCTCATGCAAAGTGTTGACTCATTTGAAAAGACTCTGATGCTGGGAGGAATCAGGGGCAGGAAGAGAAGGGGAAGACAGAGGCCAAGATGGCTGGATGGTATCACCGATTCGATGGATATGAGTTAGAGTGAACTCCAGGAGTTGGTTGTGGACAGGGAGGCCTGGTGTGCTGCGATTCATGGGGTTGCAAAGAGTTGGACACGACTGAGTGACCGAACCGAACTGAATTTAAGTGAACTGAATATTCCATTCTGTATATGTACCACAACTTCTTTATCCATACATCTGTCGATAGATATCAAGGTTTCTTTCATGTTCTAGCTACTGTAAATAGTGCTGCAGTGAACAATGGGATACATGTGTCTTTTTCAGTTTTGGTTTCCTCAGTATATGCCTAGAAGTGGGATTGCTGGGTCATGTAGTGGTTTTATTCCTAGTGTTCAAAGGAATCTCCATACCGTCTTCCATAGTGGCTGCATCAATTTACATTCCCACCAACAGTGCAAGAGTGTTCCCTTTTCTCCACACTCTCTCCAGTATTTATTATTTGTAGGCTTTTGATGCTGCCCATTCTGACTGGTGTGAGGTGATATCTCATTGTAGTTTTGATTTGCATTTCTTTAATAATGAGCTATGTTGAACATCATTTCATGTGTTTTTAGCCATCTGTGTATCTTCTTTGGAAAAATGTCTGTTTATGTCGTTTTCCCACTTTTTGATTTTTTTTTTTTTTCTGGCAATGAGTTGCATGAGCTGCTTCTATAGTTTGGAAATTAATCCTTTATCAATTGGTTCATTTGCTATTATTTTCTCTCGTTCTGAGGGTTGTCTTTTCACCTTGCTTATAGTTTCCTTTGCTGTGCAAAAGCTTTTAGGTTTAATCAGATCCCAATTGTTTACTTTTGTTTTTATTTCCATAATTCTAGGAGGTGGATCATAGAGGATCTTGGTTTGATTTATATCATTGAGTGTTCTGCCTGTTTTCCCCTGAAATTTTATAGTTTCTGGTCTTACATTTAGGTCTTTAATCCACTGTGAGTTAATCTTTGTATATGGTGTTAGGAAGTGTTCTAATTTCATTCTTTTACATGTAGCTGTCCAGTTTTTCCAGCACCATTTATTGAAGAGGCTTTCTTTGCCCCATTGTATATTCTTCCCTTCTTTGTCAAAAATAAGATACCCATTTGGTGCATGGGTTTATCTCTGGACCTTCTATCTTGTTTCATTGGTCTATATTTCTGTTTTTGTGCCAGTACCACACTGTCTTGATGACTGTAGCTTTGTAGTGTAATCTGAAGTCAGGAAGATTGGTTCCTCCAGCTCCATTCTTCTTTCTCAAGACTGCTTAGGCTATTCAGGATCTTTTGTGTTTCCATGTGAATTGTGATTTTTTTTGTTCTAGTTCTGTGAAAAATGCCATTGGTAATTTGATAGGGATCACATTGAATCTGTAGATTGCATTTGATAGTATAGTCATTTTCACAATATTTATTCTTCCTACTCAGGAACATCTGTTTATGTCATCTTTGATTTCTTACATCAGTGTCTTATAATTTTCTATGTACAGTTCTTTTGTCTCCTTAGATAAGTTTATTCCTAGATATTTAATTCTTTTCTTGCAGTGATGAATGGGATTGATTCCTTAATTTCTCTTTCTGATTTTTCATTGTTAGTATATAGAAAAGCAAGTGATTCCTGTGTATTGATTTTGTATCCTGCAACTTTGCTAAATTCACTGATTAACTATAGTAATTTTTTGATACTATCTTTAGGGTTTTCTATGTACAGTATCATGTCATCTGCAAACAGTGAGAGCTTTACTTCTCCTTTTCCAGTCTGGATTCCTTTTATTTCTTTTTCTTCTCTGATTGCTGTAGCTAGGACTTCCAGAACTATGTTGAATAATAATGGTGAAAGTGGACACCCTTGTCTTGTTCCTGATCTTAGGGGCAATGCTTTCAGTTTTTCACCATTGAAAATAATGTTTGCTGTAGGCTTATCATATATGGCCTTTACTATGTTGAGGTAGGTTCCCTCTATGCCCATTTTTTGAAGAGTTTTAATTATAAATGGCTGCTGAATTTTGTCAAAGGCTTTTTCTGCATCTATTGAGATGATTGCATGGTTTTATCTTTCAATTTGTCAATATGGTGTATCACATTGATTAATTTGCATATATTAAAGAATACTTGCATCCCTGAAATAGATCCAACTCGATCATGGTATATAAGCTTTTTTGACATGTTGCTGAATTCTGTTTGCTAAAAGTTTGTTGAGGACTTTTGCATCTGTGTTCATCAGTGATATTGGCCCGCAGTTTTTTCTTTGTGTGTTGTCTTTGTCCGGTTTTGGTATCAGGATGATGGTGGCCTTGTATAATGAGTTTGGAAGTGTTCCTTCCTCTGCAATTTTTTGAAAGAGGTTTAGAAGTATAGGCATTAGCTCTTCTCTAAATGTTTCATTCTCGGTGGCAGGCAAGAGGAGCAACCCCACATCCAGGGAGTGTCAGCTGCATGGGTGCAGGAGGGCCAAGAGGAGCTACTCCACTTTCAAGTCAGGAGGGGCAACCTTGTCCAAGGTAAGGAGCAGTGGCTGTGCTTTGCTGGAGCAGCCATGAAGAGATACCCCACATCCAAGGTAGGAGAAACCCAAGTGAGACGGTAGGTGTTGCGAGAGGGCATCAGAGGGCAGACACACTGAAACCATAATCAGAGAAAACTAGTCAATCTGATCACACAGACCACAGCCTTGTCTAACTCAGTGAAACTAAGCCATGCCTTGTGGGGCCCCCCAAGATGGATGAGTCATGGGGAGACGTCTGACAGAATGTGGTCCACTGGAGAAGGGAATGGAAACCACTTCAATATTCTTGCCTTGAGAACCCCATGAACAGTATGAAAAAACAAAATGATAGGATACTGAAAGAGGAACTCCCCAGGTCGGTAGGTGCCCAATATGCTACTGGAGATCAGTGGAGAAATAAATCCAGAAAGAAGGAAGGGATGGAGCCAAAGCAAAAACAACACCCAGTTGTGGATGTGACTGGTGATAGAAGCAAAGTCCAATGCTGTAAAGAGCAATATTGCATAGGAACCTGAAATGTTAGGTCCATGAATCAAGGCAAATGGAAGTGGTCAAACGAGATGGCAAGAGTGAACATCAGCATTCTAGGACTTAGCAAACTAAAATGAACTGGAATGGGTGAATTTAACTCAGATGACCATTATATCTACTACTGTGGGCAGGAATCCCTTAGAAAAAATGGAGTAGCCATCATGGTCAATAAAAGAATCCAAAATGCAGTACTTGGATGCAATCACAAAAATGACAGAATGATCTCTGTTCGTCTCCAAGGCAAACCATTCAATATCATGGTAATCCAAGTCTATGCCCCAACCAGTAACGCTGAAGAAGCTGAAGTTGAACGTTCTATGAAGACCTACAAGACATTTTAGAACTAACACCCAAAAAAGATGTCCTTTTCATTATAGGGTAGTGGAATGCAAAAAATAGGAAGTCAAGAAACACCTGGAGTAACAGGCAAATTTGGCCTTGGAATACGGAATGAAGCAGGGCAAAAAGGCTAATACAGTTTTGCCAAGAGCATTGGTCATAGCAAACACCCTCTTCCAACAACACAAGAGAAGACTCTACACATGGACATGACCAGATTGTCAACACTGAAATCAGATTGATTATATTCTTTGCAGCCAAAGATGGAGAAGCTCTATATAGTCAGCAAAAACTTAAGACTGGTAGCTGACTGTGCCTCAGATCATGAACTCCTTATTGCCAAATTCAGACTGAAGTTGAAGAAAGTAGGGAAAACCACTAGACCATTCAAGTATGACCTAAATCAAATCCCTTATGATTATACAGTGGAGGTGAGAAATAGATTTAAGGGCCTAGATCTGATAGATAGAGTACCTGATGAACATGGATGGATGTTCGTGACATTGTACAGGAGACAGGGATCAAGACCATCCCCATGGAAAAGAAATGCAAAAAAGCAAAATGACTGTCTGGGGAGGCCTTACAAATATCTGTCAAAGGAAGAGAAGCAAAAACCAAAAGAGAGAAGGAAAGATATTCCCATTTAAATGCATTTCCAAAGAATAGCAAAGAGAGATAATAAAGTCTTCCTCAACGATCAATGCAAAGAAATAGAGGGAAACAACAGAATGGGAAAGACTAGAGATCTGTTCAAGAAAATTAGAGATACCAAAGGAACATTTCATACAAAGATGGGCTCAATAAAAGACAGAAATGGAATGGACCTAACAGAAGCAGAAGATATTAAGAAGAGGTGGCAAGAATACACAGAAGAACTGTACAAAAAGATCTTCATTTCCCAGATAATCACAATGGTGTGATCACTCACCTAGATCTAGACATCCTGGAATGCGAAGTCAAGTGGACCTTAGGAAACACCACTATGAACAAAGCTAGTGGAGGTGATGGAATTCCAGTGGAGCTATTTCAAATCCTGAAAGATGATGCTGTGAAAGTGCTGCATTCAATATGCCAGCAAATTTGGAAAACTCAGCAGCGGCCATAGGACTGGAGAAGGTCAGTTTTCATTCCAATCCCAAAGAAAGGCAATGCCAAAGAATGCTCAAACTACTGCACAATTGCACTCATCTCACACACTAGTAAAGTAATGCTCAAAATTCTTCAAGCCAGGCTTCAGCAATATGTGAACCATGAACTTCCAGATCTTCAAGTTGGTTTTAGAAAAGGCAGAGGAACCAGGGATAAAATTTGCCAACATCTGCTAGATCATCAAAAAAGCAAGAGAGTTCCAGAAAAACATCTATTTCTGCTTTATTGACTATGGCAAAGCCTTTGACTGTGTGGATCACAATAAACTGTGGAAAGTTCTGAAAGAGATAGGAATACCAGACCGACCACCTGACCTGCCTCTTGAGAAACCTGTATGCAGGCCAGGAAGCAACAGGTAGAACTGGACATGGAACAACAGACTGGTTCCAAATAGGAAAAGGAGTACGTCAAGGCTGTATATTGTCACCCTGCTTATTTAACTTATATGCAGAGCACATCATGAGAAACACTGGACTGGAAGAAGCACAAGCTGGAATCAAGATTGCCAGGAGAAATATCAATAAACTCAGATATGCAGATGACATTACCCTTATGACAGGAAATGAAGAGGAACTAAAAAGCCTCTTGATGAAAGTGAAAGAGGAAAGCGGAAAAGTTGGCTTAAAGCTCAACATTCAGAAAATAAAGATCATGGCAACTGGTCCCATCACTTCATGGGAAATAGATGGGGAAACAGTGTCAGACTTTATTTTTCTGGGCTCCAAAATCATTGAAGATTGTGATTGCAGCCATGAAATTAAAAGATGCTTACTCCTTGGAAGGAAAGCTATGACCAACCTAGATAGCATATTAAAAAGTAGAGATATTACTTTGCCAACAAAGGTCCATCTAGTCAAGGCTATGGTTTTTCCAGTGGTCATGTATGGATGTGAGAGCTGCACTGTGAAGAAATCTGAGCACTGAAGATTTAATGCTTTTGAACTGTGGTGCTGGAAAAGACTGTTGCAAGTCCCTTGGACTGCAAGAAGATCCAACCATTCCATCCTAAAAGAGAGCAATTCTGGGTGTTTTTGGAAGGACTGATGCTGTGGCTGAAACTCCAATACTTTGGCCACCTCATGCGAAGAGTTGACTCATTGGAAAAGACCCTGATGCTGGGAGGGATTGAGGGCAGGAGGAGAAGGGGAGGACAGAGGATGGGATGGCTGGATGGCATAACCAGCTCGATGCACATGAGTTTGGGTGAACTCCGGGAGTTGGTGATGGACAGGGAGGCCTGGTTTGCTGCAGTTCTCGGGGTCACAAAGAGTCGGACACGACTGAGAGATTGAACTGAATTGAACTGAACTGAAATGTTTCAACAAATCCTCTGTGAAGCCATCTGGTCCTGGACTCTTGCTTTTGGGGAGATTTTCCTCACAGCTTCAATTTCAGTGCTTGTAATCGGGTTGTTCATAATTTATATTTCTTCCTGGTTCAATCTTGGAAGATTGAGCTTTTTAAAGAATCTTTCTATTTCTTTCAGTTTATCTATTCAGTTAGTTGTTAATAATAGTCTCTTATAATCCTTTGTATTTCTGCATTGTCTGTGTAACCTCTCCTTTTTAACTTCTAATTTTGTGGATTTAATTCTTTTCTCTTCTTGATGAGTCCTGGCTAAAGGCTTGTCAGTTTTATTTATCTTCTCGAAGAACAAGCTTTTATTTTTATTAAACTTTACTATTGTTTATTTCATTTCTTTTCCATTTATTTCTGCTCAGATCTTTATGATTTCTTTCCTTCTACTAATTTTAGGGGGTATTTTTGCTCTTCTTTTTCCAGCTGTTTTAGGTGTAAAGTTAGGTTGTTTATTCGATGTTTTCCTTGTTTATTGAGGTAGGATTGTATTGCTATAAATTCTCTCTTAAACCTGCTTTGCTGCATGCCATTGGTTTTGAGTTTTGTTTTCATTGTCATTTGTTTCTAAAATGTTTTTGATTTCTCTGTTTATTTTTTCAGTAACCTGTTGGTTACTGAAACATGTTGTTTAATCTCCATGTGTTTGTGTTTCTTACAGTTTTTTTTTTTCCCTTGTAATTGATATCTAGTCTCATAGCATTGTGATTGGAGAAGATGCTTGATACAATTTCAGTTTTCTTAAATTTACTGAGGTTTGATTTGTGATCCAAGATATGATCTGTCCTGGAGAATGTTCCACGTGCACTGGAGAAGAAGGTGTATTCTGCATTTGGATGGAATGTCCTAAAGATATCAATGAGATCTATCTCATCTAATGTATCATTTAAGGCTTGTGTTTCCTTATTAATTTTCTGTTTTGATGATCATCCATTGGTGTGAGTCAGGTGTTAAAGCCTCTTACTATTATTGTGTTACTGTTAATTTCTCCATTTATGTCTATTAGTGTTCGTCATTCGTATTGAGGTGTTCCTATGTTGAGTGCATAGATATTTAAAATTGTTATGTCTTCCTCTTGGATTGACCCATTGATCATTATGTAGTGTCCTTCTTTATCTCTTGTAATATTCTTTAAGGTCTATTTTGTCTGATATGAACATTGCTACTCCAGTTTTCTTTTGCTTCCCATTTGCATGGATATATTTTTCCATGCTCTCACTTTCAGTCTATATGTGTCTTTAGGTCTGAAGTGGGTTTCTTGTAGATAGCATATATATGTGTCTTGTTTTTGTATCCCTTCAGCCAGTCTGTGTCTTTTGGTTGGGGCATTTAATCCATTTACATGTAAAGTAATCATTGATATATATGTTCCGATTGCCATTTTCTTAATTGTTTGGGGTTGATTTTGTAGATCTTTTTTTCTTCTGTTTTTCTTGACTACATAAGCCCCTTTAACATTTGTTGCAAAGCTGGCTTGGTGGTACTGAATTCTCTTAACTTTTGCTTTTCTGAAAAGCTTTTTATTTCTCCATCAATTTTGAATGAGATCCTTGTCAAATACAGTAATCTTGGTTGTAGATTTTTCCCTTTCAATACTTTAAATATATCCTGACATTCCCTTCTGGCCCTCAGAGTTTCTGTTAAAAGATCAGCTGTTAAGCATATGGGGTTTCCCTTGTATGTTACTTGTTGCTTCTCCCTTGCTGCTTTTAATATTCTTTCTTTGTGTTTAGTCTTTGTTAGTCTGATGAGTATGTGTCTTGGCATGTTTCTTCTTGGGTTTATCCTGTATGGGACTCTTTGTGCCTCTTGGACTTGATTGACTACTTCCTTTTCCATGCTGGGGAAATTTTCAAATACAATGTCTTCAAAGTTTTTCTCATACGCTTTTTTTTTCTCTTCTTCTGGGACCCTCAGTGCTCCCACTCCAAATTATTGGTGTGTTTGTTATTGCCCCAGAGATCTCTGAGACTATCCTCAGTTCTTTTTCATTATTTTTACTTTACTCTGCTCTTCAGAAGTTATTTCCACCATTTTATCTTCCAGCTTACTGATTTGTTCTTCTGCTTCAGATATTCTGCTATTGATTCCTTCTAGAGTATTTTTAATTTCAGTAATTGTGTTGTTTGTCTCTGTATGTTTGCTCTTTAATTCTTCTAGTTCTTTGTTAATTGAGTCTTGCATTTTCTCCATTTTGTTTTCAAAGTTTTTGATCATCTTTACAATCATTATTCTGAATTCTTTTTCAGGTAGTTTGCCTATTTCCTCTTCATTTATTTGGACTTCTGTGTTTTTTAGTTTGTTCCCTCATTTGTGTAGTATTTCTTTACCTTTTCATTATTTCATTTTAACTTATTGCGTTTGAGGTTTCCTTCTCCCAGGCTTCAAGGTTGAATTCTTTCTTCCTTTTGGTTTCTGCCCTCCTAACATTGCTCCAGTGATTTGTGTAAGCTTCATCAAGGGTGAGATTTGTGCTGTGTTTTATTTGTTTCTTGGTTTTCCTCTGACAGGCAAGGCTGTGAGGTGGTAACCCTGTCTGCTGATGACTGGGTTTGTATTTTTTTTTTTTTTGTTATTGTTTAGATGAGGCATCCTGTACAGGGTGTTACTGGTGGTTGGGTGATGCCAGGTCTTGTATTCAGGTGGTTTCCTTTGTGTGAGTTCTCACTACTTGATACTCCCTAGGGTTATTTCCCTGGTAATCTAGAGTCTTGGAGTCAGTGCTCCCACTCCAAAGCTCAGGGCTTGATCTCTGCTCAGGAATGAAGATTCCACAAGTGGTTTGTTATGCATTAACTGAGATTAAAATAAATATCCAAAAATGAGAAACCAAAGTTGAACCTCAGACAATGGGATTTACAAAATCAGGCAAATAATAATTAAAATAATGGAATAGACACACATACATATACACCCATGAGCAAAATCAAAACAGTCCAACAAAAATAAAGTACAATAGATTAGCCTGGCAAGCAAAGGAAATCAAAAATTATATCTACCAGAGCAAAACTAACTAAAGTACAAACTGGAAAACAAAACTAAAGCAAGGTGCCAAATGGGGAATAGAACAATGTAAACAAAACTAACAAATCTGTTGAGAGGAGAGGAAAGAAAGAATAGATATGCAAAGTTAAATAGAGGTAAATGAAGATTTATATACATTAAAGGTTAACTGCAAGGAGAATATAGCAGTAGGAAAAGCAAACAAAGGAATAAATGCAGAAAAAATGATAGGCTTAAAATATTAAAAAGAAAAAAGAGAAAAGAAAAAAAAAAGTGGTGGAAACTTCACAGAACTGCAAAAGCCCAATGTAGAGGCAGAGGTTTATAACAAAAATTAAAAATGTGACTAAGAAAAAAAAAAGCTCAAAAGCATAATTAGACTTCATAGTACCAATAAAATTTACAACTACAATGGCGGGGAGGGGGGCGGTGGCAGGAAGAGGATAAAAAAGAAAAACAATCCAAAAGAATCATAAAACAAGTCAAAACATAAGAATAATAAATGTTTTTCTTGAGTAACTGCTGTCAGAGTCCTTTCCCTCACTGGGAGTCACAGTCCACATCAGCTTCCTAGGACGCCCTCCAACACTGTGCTGATCTCTGGACCTGCTGTGGGAGCAGCTCAGATTCTAATATGGTCCTGCTCCTGTATGTTCTTGCCTCCAATGTCTACAGCTATCAGAACTAGTGCTTTTTCTTTTGTGGGAGCTCTCAATGACCTTTCATATATTCCATAGACACAGTTGATTGTGTGGATTTAATCTGCAGCTTGTACAGCTAGTGGGAAGGTTTTGGGTCTTCTTCTTTAGCCACACTGCCCCTGGGTTTCAACTGTGGTTTTATTTCCACCTCTGTATGTGGGTCGTCCACTGGGGTTTGCTCCTGGGGCTGCCCTGGAGGATTTCGGTTTGCCCCTGTGAGGGCCAGGTGTGGAGGTTCTGGAAGCACCAGGTACTCAGGGGAATTGGTGGCTAGGGCAGCAGGAAATATAGTGTTCTATGAGGGTATGGAAACCAGTATTGGCCAATACGCTCTCGTATTCTTGCCTGGAGAACCCCCCTCAGTGACAGAGAAGCCTGGCAGGCCAGAGTCCACATGGTCCCAAAGAGTCAGACACTACCGAAATGACCCTGTGCATAGAGAAGATTTTTTTCACCTGTGGCAGCACTGCCCCAGTGAGAGCTGAGCGTGAAGGAGGCACAGGTGCTTGGCTTGTGGGACTCTGGCGGTGCAAAGTGTACAGAGACACAGACTGCCTCTGATGCAGGAGTCATGGCCCTATCAGAGTCTGTTTTCAAGCTTCTTATAGCTGGCGGTCAGAAGACCTCTTTGGCCAGTCTTTCTCCATAGCTCTGCCCCATTCAGGCACTTAGAGGGCTCCCTTGCCTGGGGTCCTTCTCTGTTGTTCTGCGCAGCAGGTACATAAAGGGGCCCCCTTGGCTGGGGTCCTACTCTGAAATGGGCACATCAGTCACTTAAAGGGGCAAGCTGGATGGGGTCCTACTCTGTAGTTCAGTGTGTCAGGCCTTTGATCGGTCAGCCTCTCTATCGTTCAGCTGCCATGCTGGTGTTAGGGGAGAGAGAGGCTATGGTGATGGCTTCACCCCCTATGCATAACTCAGCAGTATCGCCTTGCTTCATGGCTGCCCAGCTTTCTTCCACAGGCATTTCCCACCACAATCTCCTTCCTCACATCCCCCTGATCTGTCTCTCCACAGTCAACAGCAGTCCTCACCCTTGGATTGCTCCACAACTCCAGCTCTCCACTGTGTCTCCCAGAGGAACTGCTTCCCTGTCCTGGGTATGTATCTTTGTGGCAAGAACTGTCTGATTCTTATTCCATTTTGGCTACCACAGATCAGCTGTTTCACTCTCTGCTTTAAATATTTCTCCTCTGACTCAGACAATTGCCCCAATGTGGGGATCATACCCCAGTTTCAGTTCCCCCACCCGCCAAGGGCAGGTACAGTCCTACTAACAATCCTGTTTTCCCCCCTAGTTCCTTTGTCCTACTGAATTTTGCATGGTTCTGTATGTTCTTTTCCTATGGTCAGATACTCCTGTCCACTCTCAGCTGGTATTCTGCATGCACTTCTGTGTCTGAAGGTGTATTCCTGATGTATTAGTAGAGAGAGATATATTCCACATTCACCTACTCCTCTGCCATCTTGTTTTCAATCCAAGACTGAGCATCCATTTATGTTTATTAACAGTCTAGATTTCCAACATGAATTGCTTAGTTTATATATTTTGTGCATTTTTCAATTGGGTTTTCTTGATATGTGTGTGTTTGTGTCTGTGCATCCTGGATTCTAATCCTTTCTCAGTTGTATATCATCTTTAATTTTCACTCTTAATATGATTTATTTTTACCAAAATAAGTTTTAATTTGATTTTGTTAACTTTATCAGTACTGTCCTTTATGGTATGTGCTTTGTTTCTAGTTTAAGAAATTCTTTACTATCCCAAGATTACAAATACATTTTCCTATATTGTATGCTAAAATTTTTATAATTTGACTGTTTTAACTATCTGAAAATGACTAGATAGAAAAAGGTCTTGTGATTTCACAGTCTGTTTTCAAGAGATCAGTGGTGTGAGAAAAAATAAACAAACTATCATGGATCCACCCTGTGCTTAAAAATTAATATCCCAAAAAGAAAGCATAAAGAAAAGTTAAAGACCATTTGAAAAAGAATAAGATGATGTGTGGATCACAATAAACTGTGGAAAACTCTGAAAGAGATGGGTATACCAGACCTGTATGCCTGTCAGGAAGCAACAGTTAGAACTGCACACAGAACAACAGACTGGTTCCAAATAGGAAAAGGAGTACGTCAAGGCTGTATATTGTCACCCTGCCTATTTAATTTATATGCAGAGTACATGATGGGAAACGCTGGGCTGGAATCAAGATTGCTGGGAGAAATATCTATAACCTCAGATATGCAGATGACACCACCCTTATGGCAGAAAGTGAAGAAGAACTAAAGACCCTCTTGAAGAAAGTGAAAGAGGAGAGTGAAAAAATTGGCTTAAAGCTCAACATTCAGAAAACTAAGATCATGGAATCTGGTCCCATCACTTCATGGCAAATAGATGGGGAAACAGTGGCTGACTTTATTTTTCTGGGCTCCAAAATCACTGCAGATGGTGATTGCAGCCATGAAATTAAATGATACTTACTCCTTGGAAGGAAAATTATGACCAACCTAGACAAGCATATTAAAAAGCAAAGATATTACTTTGTCAACAAAGGTCCATCTAGTCAAGGCTATGGTTTTTCCAGTAGTCATGTATGGATGTGAGAGTTGGACTATAAAGAAAGCTGAGGGCTGAAGAATTGATGCTTTTGAACTGTGGCGTTGGAGAAGACTCTTGAGAATCCCTTGGATTGCAAGGAGATCCAACCAGTCCATCCGAAAGGAGATCAGTCCTGGGTGTTCATTGGAAGGACTGATGTTGAAGCTGAAACTCCAATACTTTGGCCACCAGATGCGAAGAGCTGACTCATTTGAAAAGACCCTGATGCTGGGAAAGATTGAGGACAGGAGGAGAAGGGGACGACAGAGGATGAGATGGTTGGATGGCATCACCGACTCAGTGGACATGGGTTTAGGTGGACTCTGAGAATTAGTGATGGACAAGGAGTCCTGGCGTGCTGGAGTTCATTGGGTCCCAAAGAGTCATACACAACTGTGCCACTGCACTGAACTGAACTGAACTGAAGATGAGGTATCTTGTTTTCCTTGTCAATATTGATTATGAAACTGTAATAATTTAGAACTGTTTTAAGTTGAAGCAGTAATAGATGAAGCTAAATACAAAGACAAAAAAACTTAACAATGAGCTTCATATTATAGAGGAGGCAGAAGACCATCATTTACTTCCTGAGGAATATATTGAAGTTATGAACAAAAATTAATCCCTTATCTCACACTATACATAGAACTAAATCACTTGGCATGTTTCTTTCACAAACAGTTCAGACTAAATTTAATATACCAGTACTTCAACAGAAAGGTTATCTTAGATAAAATATAAGTAAAAAGACTAGCTAAGAGGGAATAAATATATTTTTTTAAAAAGTAGAGTTCACTAACACATTACGGTGCAAACATTTTCTGAGAATGTATTTGCTATCTCTGGGTAGTTTCATATCTATACATAAATTTTATTTTATTTTATTTATAAAATAATATTTTTATTTATTTATTTTTACTTTACTATATTGTATTGGTTTTGCCATACATCAACATGAATCTGCCACGGGTGTACAAGTGTTCCTCATCCTGAACCCCCCTCCCACCTCCTTCCCCATACCATTCCTCTGGAACATCCCAGTGCAACAGCCCTGAGCATCCTGTATCATGCATCAAACCTGGACTGGTGATTCATTTTACATATGATAATATACATGTTTCAATGCCATTCTCAAAATCATTCCACCCTCACCCTCTCCCACAGAGTCCAAAAGACTGTTCTATACATCTGTGTTTCTTTTGCTATCTCGCATACAGGATTATCATTACCATCTTTCTAAATTCCATATATATGCTTTATTATACTGTATTAGTGTTTTTCTTTCTGGTTTACTCATTCTGTATAATAGGCTCCAGTTTCATCCACCTCATTAGAACTGATTCAAATGGATTCTTTTTAATGGCTGAGTAATACTCCATTGTGTATATGTACCACAGCTTTCTTATCCATTCATCTGCTGATGGACATCTAGGTGGCTTCCATGTCCTGGCTATTATTAATAGTGCTGCGATGAACATTGAGGTACACACGTCTCTTTCAATTCTGGTTTTCTCGGTGTATGTGCCCAGCAGTGGGATTGCTGTGTTGTTTGGCAGTTCTATTTCCAGTTTTTTAAGGAATCTCCACACTGTTCTCATAGTGGCTGTACTAGTTTGCATTCCCACCAACAGTGTAAGAGGGTTCCCTTTTCTCCACACCCTCTCCAGCATTTATTGCTTGTAGACTTTTGGATCGCAGCCATTCTGACTGGTGTGAAATGGTACCTCATTGTGGTTTTGATTTGCATTTCTCTGATAATGAGTGATGTTGAGCATCTCTTTATGTGTTTGTTAGCCATCTGTATGTCTTCTCTGGAGAAATGTCTATTTAGTTCTTTGGCCCATTTTTTGATTGGGTCATTTATTTTTCTGGAATTGAGCTGTAGGTGTTGCTTGTATATTTTTGAGATTAGTTGTTTGTCAGTTGCTTCATTTGCTATTATTTTCTCCCATTCCAAAGGCTATCTTTTCACCTTGCTTAGAGTTTCCTTCATTGTGCAGAAGCCTTTACTTTTAATTAGGTCCCATTTGTTTATTTTTGCTTTTATTTCCAGTATTCTGGGAGGTGTATCATAGAGGATCCTGCTGTGACTTATATCGGAGAATGTTTTGCCTATGTTCTCCTCTACGAGTTTTATTGTTTCTAGTCTTACATTTAGTCTTTAACCCATTTAGAGTTTATTTTTGTGTATGGTGTTAGAAAGTGTTCTAGTTTCATTCTTTTACAAGTGGTTGACCAATTTTCCCTGCACCACTTGTTAAACAGATTGTCTTTAATCCATTGTATATTCTTGCCTTTGTCAAAGATAAGGTGTCCATAGGTGCATGGATTTATCTCTGGGCTTTCTATTTTGTTCCATTGATCTATATTTCTGTCTTTGTGCCAGTACCATACTGTCTTGATGACTGTGGCTTTGTAGTAGAGTCTGAAGCCAGGCAGGTTGATTCCTCGAGTTCCATTCTTCTTTCTCAAGATTGCTTTGGCTATTTGAGGTTTTTTGTATTTCCATACAAATTGTGAAATTATTTGTTCTAGTTCTGTGAAAAATCCCATTGGTAGCTTGATAAAGATTGCATTGAATCTATAGATTGCTTTGTTTTTTTCACTATATTGATTCTTCTGATCCATGAACACGGTATATTTCTCCATCTATTAGTGTCCTCTTTCATTTCTTTCACCAGTGTCTTATATTTATCTATATGTAGGTCTTTAGTTTCTTTAGGTAAGGTAAGGTGAAGTCGCTCAGTCGTGTCCGACTCTTTGCGACCCCGTGGACTGTAACCTACTAGGCTTCTCCGTCCATGGGATTCTCCAGGCAAGAATACTAGAGTGGATTGCCATTTCCTTCTCCACATAAATTTTAAAATACATTTTTTATTCTAAAATTAGTAAGTGTAGCTAACGAAACCAAAAGTTCTTTCTGATTATAAAATTACTTTATTCCATGATCTTAAATTTTAATACAGGGCATTATTATTAATTTGAGGAGTTAGGATTTATTAAAAAAAAACAGGTGGAGAATTCATAGTTTTAATAGTCTATTTTTATGACAATTATAAACTGTTAAAGAATTTTCAGTAGTCTGCAAATATAGGAATTTAAACTCACCACTCAGGAGATTTCGAAAGGCTACAGGTATACACAATCCAGAACATATATGATGCTCACTTTTCCTTAGAACATGATCCTTTAATCCAAGAATCTGTTAAATTACTAATACAAAGTTGTTTATGATAAATGAGTCAATAAGGAAATACTAATAGGGGAAGATAATATTTGCTCCTTGTTTTCTACTTTGTCCTTTGTCATGCTGCTGGTCAGTCACTTCAGTCATTTTGACTCTGTGCCACCCCGTGGACTGTAGCCCACCAGGCTCCTCTGTCCATGGGATTCTCCAGGCAAGAATACTGGAGTGGGTTGCCATACTCTTCTCCAGGAGATCTTCCCAACACAGGGATCAGACCTATGTCCCTTATATCTCCTGCATTGGCAAGTGGGTTATACCTCCAAATAATTAAAAAACTAACTACATATAAATTCTTCTATTGGTCCTACCTTTTCAAATAACTGCTAGAGTAGTGCCCTGTTATCATCAGTATCATCGAGTCATGTTGGCCCATCATATAGACGTACCTTGTTTTATTGTGCTTTGCTTTATATCACTTTATAGGTACTGTTTTTTATAAATTGAAAGTTTGTGGCAACTCTACATCAAGCAAATCTATGGGTGCCATTTTCCTAATATTTGTTCACTTTGTGTCTCTGTGTCACAATTTGGAAATTCTCAAAATAATTCAAACCTTTTCACTATTATCATATTTGTTATAATGATCAGTGATCATTGATGTTACTATTATAATTCTTTTGGGATGTCACAAACTGCCCCCATATAAGATATTATAAGCAGACTTAGTAAGTGTGTGTCTGACTGCTCCACTGAACAGATGGTTCCTCATCTCTCCCCCTCTCCCAGGGTCTCCTTCTTTCCTGAGATACAACAGTATGGAATTTGGCCAGTTGATAACCTTACAGTGCCCTCTAAGTTTTCAAGTGAAAGGAAGTGTGTGTTTGTGTGTGTGTGTGTGTGACACACACACGTACACACTCAGTTGTGTCCAGCTCTTTGCAATCCCATGGACTGTAGCCCACCAGGCTCCTCTGTCCATGGAATTTTCCAGGCAAGAATATTGGAGTGGGTTGCCATTTCCTACTCCAGGGGATCTTCCTGGCCCAGGGATAGAAACTTCGTCTCTTGTGTCTCCTCTCTTTGGCAGATGGATTCTTTACCACTAGCATCATTTGGAAATGAAGAGTCTCTCACTTTAAATCAAAAGCTGGAGATGATTCATCTTAGTAAGGAATACAAGTTGAAAGCCTAGACAGGCCAAAAGGTAGGAATCTTGTATCAAATAGTTAGCCACGTTTTGAAATGCAAAGGAAAAGTTCTTGAATGAAATTAAACATGCTACTCCAGCACATACATGTATGGGAAGAAAACAAAATAGTTTTATTGCTGATATGGAGAAAGTTTTAGTGGTCTGGATACAAGATCAAACTAAACACAGTATTCCTTAAGGCAAAGCCTAATTCAGGGCAAGGCCCCAATTCTCTTCAGTTCCATGAAACATGGGAGAAGTGAGGAAGCTTCAGAGAAAGGTTTGAAACTAGTAGAAGTTGATTCTTTATGTTTAAGAAAAGAAATCATTTCTATAAAATGAGTTTCAAGTGAAGCAGAAAGTGCTAATGTAGAAGCTACAACAAAATTTCCAGAAGATCTAGCTAAGATAATTAATGAAGTTGGCTACACTAAACAACAGATTTTCAATGCAGTGAACAGCTTTCTGTTGGAAGAAGATGCCACCTAGAGTTTTCATACCTGAAGAGGAGACATCAATGCCTGGCTTCAAAGTTTCAAGGCTGATTCTCATTCATGAAAGTGAATGGTGACTAAGTTGAAGTCAATGCTTGTTTAATGTTCCAAAAATCTTAGGACCCTTAAAGATTATGCTAAATCTACTCTGCCTGTGCTCCATAAACAGAACAATAAAGCACATCTGTTTACAACACGATTTACTGAATATTTTAAGCCCTATTGAGACCAGCTGCTCAGAAAAGGACTCCTTTCAAAATAGCACTACTCTTTGACAGTGCATCTCGTAATCCAAGAACTCCGATGGAGGTGTAATATAATCAGATTCATGTTGTTTTAATGGCAACTAGCACAACATCCATTCTGCAGCCCAAGTATCATGGTGTCATTTTGACTTTTTTGTTGTTGTTGTTGGAAGAATATTGCTTTAAATAATGTGAATCAGCCATAAAATATATCCTGTCCTTGAGCCCTCCCGTTCCCCCATCCCACCTTTCTAGGTTATCACAGAGTGCCCAGCTGGGCTCCCTGTGTGATACAGAATCTTCCCACCAGCTATCCATTTTACACATGATAGTGTATATATGTTGATGCTACTTTCTCCATTCATCCCACTCTCTCCCTCCCCCACTGTGTTCACATGTCTGTTTACATCTGAGTCTCCATGCTTTCCTTGCATTGTATTGAAGTCATTTTGACCTTTAAGACTCATTATTAAAGAAATACATTTTTAAGACAGTATCTGATTTAGTGATTCCTCTGCTAGATCTGGCCAAAACAAGTTGAAATACTTCTGGAAAGGGTTCACCATTCTAGATCTCTTTAAGAACATGTGTGATTCAAGGGAAGAAGTCAAAATATCAAGATTAGCTGAAGTTTGATAGAAGTTGATTACAACTCTCATGGATGATTTTGAGGGGGTTAAGACTTCCTGGATGAAGTAACTGCAGCTGTAGTGGAAATAGTAAGAGAACTAGAGTTAGAATGAAATCTAAAAGTGAAAGTTGCTCAGCAGTGTCCAACTCTTAGTGACCACATGGATTATAGCCTACCAGTTCCTCAGTCCATGGAATTTCCCAGGCAAGAATACTAAAGTGGTGCCATTTCCTTCTCCAAGGGGATGTTCTATGCCCAGGAATCAAACTCAGGTCTCCTGCATTGTAGGCAAACTCTTTACTGTCTGAGCTACCCAGGGCTTTTAGATATCATGGATGAAATAACTACAGTTGTGGTGGAAGTAGTAAGAGAGCTAGAATTAGAAGTGAAGCCTAAAGATGTGACTGACTTGCTGCAATCTCAGGATAAAACTTTAATGGATGAGGAGTTGCTTCATTCATAAAATAAAATTGTTTCTTGAGATGAAAACTACTTATGATGAAGATGCTGTGAAGATTGCTGGAATTACAGCAAAGGATTTAGAACTAACTTTACTATATAAAGTTGGTTGATAAAACAGCGCCAGGCTTTGAGAGGACTGGCTCAAATTTTGAAAGAAGTTCTGCTGTGGATAAAATGCTATCAAACGACGTTGCATGCTTCTGAGAAATTGTTCATGAAATGAGTCAATTGGCATGGCAAATTTAATGTCTGATTTTTTTTTTTAAATTACCAAAGTAACCCCAAATTTCAGCAAGCTTTAGCAACCACCATCCTGATTATTTCAGGAGCCATCAACTTCAAGGCAAGAACCTCCACCAGCAAAGTCATTATGATTTGCTGAAGGTTCAGATAATAGTTAACATTTTTTAGTAATAAATTATTTTTAAATTCATACTTTACTTTCTTACACAAACTTAATAGGCTATAATATAGTATAAATATTACTTTCATGTGCACTTAGAAACCAAAATATTTTTGTGACTTGCTTCATTGCAAAGTTCACTTTATTGTAGTCATGTAGAACTGAACCCAAAATATCTCCAAAGTATGCGTATAATTATTTTTTTGTATTACACAAATCTTAGGACCTTAATTACAGTGTGAGGAATCTGATTTGGTTTAGGAAGAGAATTTTTAGGAAAGAATGTCTTTCAAGAATGGGAGAATAGATGTAACTAGAAAAGTATTTATGCTATATTTTTGTTTATTATGTGAAACCACATCAAAACCTAAATCAAAATAACGGAGGAAAATATAAATTGAACACAATTCTAATTGGATTCTGTGGCGAGATATACTGTATTGATGTCTATTATATATCTGACAGAAAATAGTCAAATAACAGTGCCAAACACAGTAAGTTCAGCAATCTGATGTTTTAGTAAAAGCAGAATAGAGTAGTTTGGACATATGTAGTAAGGACCCCAGAACTTTTAGGTTAGTTCTCATTATTTAGCTTACCTTAAAAGGAAAGAAAAGCCTTTAAGTATGTAAATCATACTATAATATTTTTATATGTTCCATAATTGTAATATTCAGCATAGAATTCCTTGCATTGTACTTTCTAAATTTAAAAAATATTTCTTTTATTTATGCTGTTATGGATTAAAAATATGTTCATTTATTTTGATAAAAACTTCAGCCTTTATCTGTTTAAGTATTATCTCTCTTCCATTCCCTATGTTGCCTCTTTCTTAATTTATCTTTCATATCACTAGCTAATCTGTAATGTTTCTCTCTCTGTCTCTCTGTGCTACATTTTCTATAATTTCTGGCCTTTATCTTCCAGTTTACTGATTTTTTCTCAACTATTTAATGTATTGAATCTCACTAATTATAATTTCAACAAGATTTTTTGTTATGTATACAATTTTCTGATATGTTCTGAAAGCATCGTGTTTTTGGCCATATTTTTGATTCACTTTTTTATCTTGCTTGCTGATCTAATAATGTCAATATCTGAAGTTCAAGGAATCTAATTTGGAGTGCTGGTTTATTTTCTCCTAATTCTTGGTCATGGCGGTATATTTCCTTGGATTCTGAGTTCATAGTCAGTTGGTTGTTACATTTAGGAATGAATATTGTGAATTTTTGGTTAAAGGCATTTTCCTCTAATAAGGATTTGTATTTATTTTTAATTTTTAGCTGTGTATTTCCCAGACCATCGATAAATCCTAAATGCTCAGAAGAATATGCCTGAGATCATAAATCCTAAGAAAAGACTTTTGTCCCTACCCAGAGACAAGATTGAAGCAGATAATGTGCACTGAAATTCCTGTTTTCCAGAGATGAATGTTTCCAAATTAAAATTTTAATGCAAATGTAAGCCTTAAAGGCTTCCCTTTTAAAGTTATTTCTCACCTTTTCTAGGCTAGTGTCCTATTCAGCTGTCTGTTTATAGGGAGATTCTAGATTACTTACTGGCCAATGCCTTCAGAAGAATTGTATCTTTAATGCTTCTTACCACTGTGGTTTCTTATTTTATCAGTTGTTTGGATTCCAATAATTAATTTTCTTTCTTATAAGTTAATCGTCCCCACCAAAACAGAGAAAGAGTAGTTTGTTATTTTTATTCAGTATTTCTAGATGTTTTGTCCTAGAAAAATTTCGATGACATTTAGACTGCCATATTTTGGAAGTGGAACTAGTTTATCTATTATATCACAACTTTAAGGTGATATTTTTCAGTGTCAAACTGTTGAAGTTACCTAAGTTAAATAGCATTTGTATGTTGTCTTTCTATGAAGCATAATGTCATTAGAGGTGACAGTGGAAATGAGCCTTGTCACCATAATGGGGTTACAAAGGACTTTACCAACTGATAGCTTCTCAGTGAAGCAAACAGAAACATACTTGGTTATTATTTTTGATGACCATATTATATTATCAGGATCAGTGTAGGCAAAAATCTCTTTTAATACCAGTTATCTCCATCAGTTAGATAATGAACACATTTCTCTGAGATATTTTTTATTATAGGTCACACTAGCAGACAGCATTAATGATTATTATTTGATGAAAATCTTCTCTCCTGGTAGCAGTACGCACAAATAACTTGAGTCATGAATGGTGTTCCAAACATCAGTCTAACTATTAAGAATTTATGCATGAGACATAAAAGGTAGACAACCAATCAAATTTAGCTCTTTTGGAAATATATGGATTCTTTGATAAAGACATAATATAATTAAATAATTAGAAAATTATGAAAAAATAGGAGCAATATAGCATTGTGAAAGAAAAAATATATTAAAAATTACCAAAATATTTTTCCAACAGACATTTTGCATATCTATTTTTTGGATCACAGAATTAATATATGTTTTTTGTTGAAATCTCAAGCAATGCAGATTTTATAAAGTACCAAAGTATTCTTTATTTTTCCCTTTTAAATGACCATAGTTATTAGTATAATGTACTTTTTTGAATTATTGTTAGCATGCAGTAACATAAAGGTACATACATTCTGAAATTTATCCCTTCAAAATATATTCTTCATATGTATGCATATTGCCTTATTACTTGTTTTCAATGAAAAATATATAGTGAAATAATATTCTACTTCACTTCTAATTTAGTGATATACTGTTCCTTTTTATAACTTTATAGACTCTTATTGCATGAATATATCATAATTTATTTAACCACTTTCCTATTAATGGCTGTTAGGTTAACTTTAATTTTTTCACTATTTCAACAATTTTCCAGTGAATTTTCTTGTATATATGCTTTTGCATTCTTATGCATGACTTTTGTAGCATATATTTTTAGAAAGATTAGTAAAAAACTGTACATTTTATATAATAATAATGTAAATACAATACATTAAGTACACTCTTATTATGATGTCATAAAATACTATGATTATATAATAAAAAATTTTTTCAGTCCCTCAGTCATGTCCAACTCTTTAAGACCCCATGGACTGCAGCATGCCAGGCTTCCCTGCTCTTCACCACCTTCTGGAGCTTACTCAAACTCATGTCCACTGAGTCAGTGATGCAATACAACCATCTAGTCCTCTGTCATCCCCTTCTCCTCCTGCCTTCAGTCTTTCCCAGCATCAGGGTCTTTTCAAATGAGTCAGTTCTTGATATCAGGTGGGCAAAGTATTGGAGCTTCAGCTTTAGCATCAGTTCTTCCAATGAATATTCAGGATTGACTTCCTTTAGGACTGACTGGTAGGAACTCCTTGCAGTCCACGGGACTGTCAAGAGACTTCTTCAACACCATAGTTTGAAAGCATCAATTCTTCAGCACGTAGCCTTCTTTATGGTCCAACTGTCGCATCCATACATGACTACTGGAAAAACCATAGCTTTGACTAGACAGACCTTTGTTGGAAAAATGATGTCTCTGCTTTTTAATATGCTGTTTCAGTTCGTCATAGCTTTTCTTCCAAGGAGCAAGCGTCTTTTAATTTCATGGCTCCAGTCACCATCTGCACTGATTTTGGAGCCCCCCAAAATAAAGTCTGTCACTGTTTCCATTGTTTCCCCATCTATTTGCCATGATGTGATAGGACCAGATGCCATGATCTTAGTGTTTTGAATGTTGAGTATTAAGCCATTTTTTTTCACTCTCCTTTGGTATTACCTTCATCAAGAGGCTGTTTTGTTTTTCCTCACCTTCTGCCATAAAGGCGGTGTCATCTGCATATCTGAGGTTCTTGATGTTTCTCCCCCCAGTCTTGATTCCAGCTTGCGCTTCATCCAGCCTGGCATTTCACATGATGTACCCTGCATATAAGTTAAAGAAGCAGGATGACAATATACAGCCTTGACGTACTCCTTTCCCAATGTGATACCAGTCTTTGTCCCATGTCCGGGTAACTATTGATTCTTTACCTGCATACAGGTTTCTCAGGAGGTGTAATGTGGTCTGGTATTCCCATCTCTTTAAGAATTTCCCACAATTTGTTGTCATCCACAGAGTCAAAGGCTTTAGTATGGTCAATGAAACAGAAATAGATGTTTTTTTTTCTGGAAATCTCTTGCTTTTTATATGATCCAACAGATACTGGCAATTTGATCTCTGGTTCCTCTGATTTTTCTAATACCAGTTGAACATCTATAATAACAATTATAGCATTATTAAAAACTATACCTATACAAAATTTAATTGATGGTACCAAAATCTCTCCCAAACTATTAAACTAATTTGTGTTGTCATCAACTGTTTATTGAAATTTTTGTTTTTCATACTACTATTGACCTTGGTTAACAATCATCTTTTAAACCTTCCCAATCTAACAGACCAGAACATTTCATGTTTTAATTTGCAATGGGGTCACAAAGGGCTGAACACAACTTAGTAACTAAACAACAATGAAAACAGCAAGATGATTATTGAATTGAAAGTAAGTGTTATGTCTTTTTATTGAAGTTTGAAATGGAGAGGGTTTATCTTATTACTTACAAAATGGAAAAGATGGTCTCGTCTTATCTTACTTTTTATCTGTGACAAGACAGTAACCAGAAATGAAGCAACAATATAGAAATCAAAATCTTCCCTATAGTTTTTAGTCAAGCTTTATGAGAGTTTAGCAGTAAACATTGCTGTTTAGCAGCTAAGTCATTTCTGACTCTTTGGAGACCCTGTGGACTGTAGCTGCCAGATCCTCTGTCCATGGGTTCTCCATGCAAGAATATTGGAGAGGGTTGTGATTTCCTTCTCTAGTGGATCTCCCTGAACAGGGATTGAAGCCCCATGTCTCCTCCACTGGCAGGCAGATTCTTTACCACTGAGCCACCAAGGAAGCCCAAGAGTAACAATTGCATATCCTTAAAATCCCAACCCCCTGCTCCTTCTCATTTCTTTAACGAGATAAAGGTCACAGACACAAACATCTCTGATATCCTCTTGGATTTAATCCACATCAATAAGCTAACTTATAGTCAACTGATTTAAAGAAATCTTTGAGTGTGAGGACAGAAATTTTACATCACATGGATATAGCCAAAGGGTTTTTAATAACCTTATTCTTCTAACCAGACACTAACAGTCCACACTGTGTAATCATCAGCCTCACTAACACATGCTTAGTTTCATTGCTTGAAAATGACATAAACAAGTATCTTTGAGCTTGGGTTACTTAGTGTATTTATTCCTGTGTAAGAGAATAAGATTAAACATAGTCCACTCAGTCATTTTATTTTAAGGTTGATATTTGATTTCAAATAAAAATGAATAATATTTATTTACAGTGGCTTCTCTATGTACCACAAACCATATTAAAATAATATGTAAGAATCTAGGAGTGTTGAGAATGAATAGACAATATGAAAATCATTATGATTCAAATTATTTACAGTATAAAACAGTGAAGGCGCTTTTTACTTTCATCATATGAATAGATACTGGATTAGAATGCAAACATTATCTTCTAAATCTGACAAGATATTTTATAATGTTAAATGTGTATCTTAAAAAAATGAGAAGATTTTACCATTGCTATCCAGTCTTTATGTATTGTATATTTCTAAAACATGTCAAGATATATTCCTGTTTCTCTAAAGTATGCACTTGGTTAATTGACGAATTCCTTGCTTATGCTAACATTAAATTTAAAGAGATTATTTTACTTCTCTGGAAATAAATCAAAATTTTCTATAGGTAGCAGAGTTATTATATAAAAATTGAATTTAAAATTGAACTGTCTTCTTACATTACCCACAATGTGTTTAAATATCTTTATGACTGCAATATACACCAAAATGATTTAATCAATGATTAAATGATTAATGACTTCACTTTTATTTATACTTTACCACTGTTTTATCCATCCCCATTAACATGCCTGATTTTTGAAAATTATATGCCTTTAGCTGACTTCCCTAAAAATTATGACAAAACTTAAGACTTTTTGTTCTGTTTTCAAACTCTACTTATGCTGAATATATTCTTAATTGTATAAAATGATGTTTAACATATTTAATGAATAGCTACAATGTGCAAAGCACTTCCACTGAAAAGAAGAATATAAAATTATACTGGCTAACTTGCAGTGACTGATAGGGACAGCTAAGTCTCTTACAGAATAGAAAGAAGATCAAAAACTCCATTCACTTGATGAGGTTTATTCAACAATTTATAGAGTTGAAACTAATGTCTGTAACTTTGCCCCACTATGATACTTAGAATTTCTCTGCATCTAGAAAGTAGACTCCTTTTTAATCTTTTTCTTCCAAGAAGGAGTCCAATATTTCAAGCCCTGAAATGTTATTTCTGTTGTACCATTTTCATACAACTGTTCTCTGATGTCCTGCCTCCAAGTTCCCATGAGCTTCCATAGGGAAGATGAAATAGACCAAGTCTCCATCCTATAGGAGCTTCAAGCCAAGTAAGCTCACATACATGTTGTTTTAAAAACTAACAAAATGAGCTACTGGATTCTCTCCTTCCAATAATATAAAACTCAACTATACAAAATATTTCAGAAGTGTTGGAGATAAGGGAACATAGTTTTCACTGATTCCCTTTCCCAGATGTTCTATTCTATGCATAAACCAAATAACATATAGTAGAGCATTTATCTAATGCAAAGAACTATTGGTGATGTAGAGAAGTCAAATGCAATCTCTTGAAGTAAGTTCAATCCAACAAGGAGGCTAAAAAATAAAACTTTAACACTGTTTTATAGGATGTGATATTTCATAGTAGCTATATGTGTTTATTATTTTATCTTATTTTCTGAAGAATGGAAATGGCATGGGTATGAATGCTTAGGTTAGAAGCTGATATTGGATACATTATTCTGCAAAATAAAGTGGACAGTGGTAATGTTAACAGCTGACATGAACAAGAAATCAAAGAGGAAAGTGGAGGCTATGAACATTCATGCTATTTGGTGCATAATTATTAAAGATATCCCAGGGAAAGAGATAGTTTGAGGAAGAAAAAGCCATGGTGAGATTATAGGAGTCAAATGCCAAAATGTGATTTAGCCCCATGACTCCATCAAATATGTACTGAAGGGACTAAACTGAGGAAATTCTGATTGTGTTTAGATTTCTTATAGTAAGCAAGACAGGAACAATGACCACAAACTAACTTCTGGAAGAAAGACAAAATCACCCCATGAGGATGCTCAGCTTACATGTAGGGTTTACATATATAAATATATATATATATACACACATAAATGAAGTAATAATTTATGGTATAACATGACCAATTTAGAATAAATACATCAATAAGAAGTATTTAATGAGCTCAAAAGAGGATTAGTGAAGAAATGTTTTATAAAGTTGTTGTTTAGTACTGTCCGACTCCTTGAGACCCCTTGGATAGCAGCATGCCAGGCTTCCCTGCTTATAAAGTGATCTTGCCAATAAATGTAGGAAAAACACCCACTGTCAAATGGTAACCCAGGCAGAAGTTTTCTATATACCTTACAAAGTTCCAAAGGAGAGCATGCATGCATGCAGCTGAGGAGGATACTACTGCCACACTTGGATATTACAAGGACATTTAAAGTCCTAAAAGATTATGGAAACATTAACATATGATGAGTCCTGAAGAACCTGGAGTTCTCCCTGCCATACAGAACATTAATGGTCCCAAATAAATCTGGAAAACTGCATATACACACAGGATAAATCAGATAGTCGAACCATGTCTTAAAAAAAAAAGTCAATTTCACCAACTCTTACTTTGGCTAATGTGAAGGTGAAGCCAAATCTGGGGCTATTTGTTTACGATAAAAGACACCGATAAAGATCAGCTCAATAACTTGGTTTTATTCAGATTTTATGGGAAAAATTTTCTTGAGCTAATATTATAAGCTACAAAATGATGAATACAATGTAATCCCATAATATAATAGATAGGAAAAGCCATGGAATAAAGGAAAAAAAATGATAAGGACCATTAAGGAATACCATTAAAATGCACTGTAAGTGCCCAGGTAGGGAAATATTTACTTATTGCTAATTGTAATTCAGAAAATTAGAGATAACAAGGGATATTTCATGCAAAGATGAGCACAATAAGGACAAAAATGGTATGGACCTAACAGAAGAAGATATTAAGAAGAGGTGGCAAGAATGCACAAAAGAACTATACAAAAATAGATCTTCATGACCCAAATATTCACAATGGTGTGATCACACACCTAGAGGCAGACATCCTGGAATGTGAAGCCAAGTGGGCCTTAGGGAGCATCACTACGAACAAAGCCAGTGAAAGTGATGGAATTTGAGTTGAACTATTTCAAATCCTGAAAGGTGATGCTGTGAAAGTGCTGCATTCAATATGCCAGCAAATTTGGAAAACTCAGCAGTGGCCACAGGACTGGAGAAGGTCAGCTTTCATTTCAATCCCAAAGAAAGGCAATGTCAAAGAATGCTCAAACTACCACACAATTGCACTCATCTCACATGATGGCAAAGTAATGCTCAAAATTCTCTAAGCCAGGCTTCAACAGTATGTGAACTGTGAACTTCTAGATGTTCAAGCTGGAAGAACCAGATATCATATTGCCAACATCCATTGGATCATTGAAAAAGTGAGAGAGTTCCAGAAAAACATTTACTTCTGCTTTACTGACTATGCCAAAGCCTTTGATTGTGTGGATCACAATAAACTGTGGAAAATTCTGAAAGACATGGGAATACCAGACTACCTGACCTGCCTCCTGAGAAATCCGTATACAGGTCAAGAAGCAACAGTTAGAACTGGACATGGAACATCAGACTGTTTCCAAATTGGGAAAGGAGTACATCAAGACTGTATATTGTCACCCTGCTTCTTTAACTTATATGAACAGTGCATCATGAGAAATGTTGGACTGGATGAAGCCCAAGCTGGAATCAAGATTGCTGGGAGAAATATAAGTAACCTCAGATATGTAGATGACACCACCCTTTAGGCAGAAAGAGAAAAGGTAATAAAGAACCTCTTGGTGAAAGTGAAAGAGGAGAGTGAAAAAGTTGGCTTAAAACTCAACATTCATAAAACTAAGATCATGGCATTCGGTCCCATCACTTCATGGGAAAGAGACGGGGAAACAGTGGAAACAGTGGCTGACTTTATTTTCAGTTCAGTTCAGTCACTCAGTCGTGTCCGACTCTTTGCGACCCCATGAATCACAGCACTCCAGGCCTCCCTGTCCATCACCATCTCCCGGAGTTCACTCAGACTCACGTCCATCGAGTCCGTGTTGCCATCCAGCCATCTCATCCTCGGTTGTCCCCTTCTCCTCCTGCCCCCAATCCCTCCCACATCAGAGTCTTTTCCAATGAGTCAACTCTTCTCAAGAGGTGGCCAAAGTACTGGAGCTTCAGCTTTAGCATCATTCCTTCCAAAGAAATCCCAGGGCTGATCTCCTTCAGAATGGACTAGTTGGATCTCCTTGCAGTCCAAGGGACTCTCAGGAGTCTTCTCCAACACCATAGTTCAAAAGCATCAATTCTTCGGCACTCAGCCTTCTTCACAGTCCAACTCTCACATCCATACATGACCACAGGAAAAACCATAGCCTTGACTAGACGGACCTTAGTTGGCAAAGTAATGTCTCTGCTTTTGAATATGCTATCTAGGTTGCTCATAACTTTTCTTCCAAGGAGTAAGCATCTTTTAATTTAATGGCTGCAGTCACCATCTGCAGTGATTTTGGAGCCCAAAAAATAAAGTCTGACACTGTTTCCCCATCTATTTCCCATGAAGTGATGGGACCAGATGCCATGATCTTCGTTTTCTGAATGTTGAGCTTTAAGCCAACTTTTTCGCTCTCCTCTTTCACTTTCATCAAGAGGCTTTTTAGTTCCTCTTCACTTTCTGCCATAAGGGTGGTGTCATCTGCATATCTCAGGTTATTGATATTTTTCCCTGCAATCTTGATTCCAGCTTGTGTTTCTTCCAGTCCAGCGTTTCTCATGATGTACTTTGCATATAGGTTAAATAAGCTGGTTGACAATATACAGCCTTGACGTACTCCTTTTCCTATTTGGAACCAGTCTGTTGTTCCATGTCCAGTTCTAACTGTTGCTTCCTGACCTGCATACATATTTCTCAAGAGGCAGGTCAGGTGGCCTGGTATTCCCATCTCTTTCAGAATTTTCCACAATTTATTGTGATCCACACAGTCAAAGGCTTTATTTTGGGGGGCTCCAAAATCACTGCAGATGATGACTGCAGCCATTAAATTAAAAGATGCTTACTCCGTGGAAGGAAAGTTATGACCAACCTAGACAGCATATTAAAAAGCAGAGACATTACTTTGCCAAAAAAGGTCCGTCAAGTCAAAGCTATGATTTTTCTAGTAGTCATGTATGGATGTGAGAGTTGAACTATAAAGAATGTTGAGCACCAAAAAATTGATGCTTTTGAACTGTGGTGTTGGAGAAGACTCTTGAGAGTCCCTTGGACTGCAAGGAGATCCAACCAGTCCATCCTAAAGGCAATCAATCCTGAATATTCATTGGAAGCACTGATGCTGAAGTGAAACTCCAGTACCTTGGCCACCTGATGCAAAGAACTGACTCATTGGAAAAGACCCTGATGCTGGGAAAGATTGAAGGCTGGAAGAGAAGGGGATGACAGAGGATGAGATGGTTGGATGGCATCAGTGACTCAATGGACATGAGTTTGAGTAAGCTCCAGGATCTGGTGATGGAGGCCTTGTGTGCTGCAGTCCATGGGGTTGCAAAGAGTCCAACATGACTGAGTGATTGAACTGTAATAATTATAAAAACTGAATTACTAATAACTGATTGGTATATTTGATAATGAAATCCTTATGTAATCTCCCATCATCTTTTAACTTCATTCTCTACTTTCTACTCCCACCTTCTCTAGTCAAATGGGCCCCCTCACTGTTCCTCCAGCCTTCTAAACACAGTTCCTTTTCAGAAAATTTTGTATTCTCTCTTCTCTCTGCCTAGATTGCCTCTTCACCAGATTTTCCTACAGTTCAACTTCTTACTTACAGATTATTAATCAAAACTTCTTTCACGATGAGACTCCCCACAGTCACCCTCTGTAAATTTTAGCCACATACACAAATGTCATATTATTCTTTTCTGTTTAATTTTTCTTCTTGAGCACTTAACTGTAAGTATGATATATCTTACTTTTCGTGTTCATTGTTGGTTTTATCTCATTATAAAATAAACTCCAAGAGAGATTTCTGTCTCTTTCTTAACTTGTCCCTGTCAAGTCCCTGAAAAAATGCTGGTACATGACAGATGATTAATAAAGTTTTATTGGATTAAAGAATGAATAAATTAATAGTTATTTAAGTCTTTATACTTCAGAAGGGGCACTCACAAATATTTTTTGTTTTCCTCTTCCTAAGGATTCTATGAAATGGTATTACTTTTAGCAGAGGAACCACTTGAAGACATCTTAGAAGATATGGCACTTGAATAAGATCTTAAAGCTTGAGGAGGAGATTTGGAGAATAATAAAGAAAATACTACCTTTTCAAAAAATACTACCTTTTCAAATTTAAACATATATATATATATATATAAGAATTTTTATTAGCCCTACTATTTGATTAAAAAGAAATAGTATTTTTGTGAAATATTTTGTGAAATAATATCTATATTCACTGTTCAGATGTGCTTTTCATGCATGTGTGCTTGCAATTCTCTAAGTTTCTCCAAGAGCAGCTGACATCACAAGTGGCCCTGATCACCCTTTCCATGACTTTCTTCTTCCAAACATTCCCCTCCAGATTGTTTATTCTCTGCCTGATTTTTAACAGGAAAGTATTATAGAGCCTTGATTTAAAAAGAAAGTAATTTCATTATGTTCAAATTGTGTTTTAAATACTCAAAAATATTGTCCAGAGAATATTATGAGTAAGTGATCTGTCACATTAGGCATGTGTCACCTGTCAAAAAATCAGAATCGAGTTTCAAATGTGATAAAACAGTTTTATTGTACTGTGAGCTCCTTGAGATCGCAAACTTTATCTCTCCATTTCCAGGCATGTAGCATGTGCTCTCTCAATTTTGTTTAATGGATATTTTCTGCATTAATATAAATCATTCACTGATTAGTTGAGAATATAGAAATTAAAGTTGAGTAGGGTTATGAATTCATTCACTTATCTCTTCAACAAAAACTAATTAAGTTCTAATGATATGTAAGGAACTATTCTTGGTACTGGAGATGCCATGAACTAGCGGATTTGGACTGCGGCTTCCCTGGTGGCTCAGAGGTTAAAGCATCTGCCTGCAGTGAGGGAGACCGAGGTTCGATCCCTGGGTTGGAAAGATCCCCTGGCGAAGGAGATGGCAACCCACTCCAGTATTCTTGCTGGAGAATGCCATGGAGAGAGGAGCCTAGCAGGCTACAGTCCACGGGGTCGCGCGAAGAGTCGGACATGACTGAGCTTTTACTTTCACTTTCAAGGAGATTCCATGATAGTAGGAAAGACAGACATCAGCCGTAACTGAATTCTTCTTGCGCTGTTTTGAAGGAGAAAGCACTCTGAGAGCAAATAACAAGACAGGATGTTCCTGATTGTAACATTACCACTATAACTTTAAAAATTTTAAGTTTTTCTCCTAAATATGGTAAAGAAGATGTTCACTGTAGAACAGTGACCAGATGTGTGGACTAAATAACACAGAGAACTTCAACAGGAAAATTAATATGAAAAGGTTCTTCTTTTTTCTGATAAGTTTTAAACAAGCTGTTTTAATACTCTGGAAACATGAACAAACAGAATCTGGGAATGGGGCAAGTAATTGATAGAATGCATCCGGTTCTATACATCACCATATTCTTAAATTACTACCCTTCACATGTACTATGAGCTCAATAAGTGTTAATTGACTAAATCAATTAATTTATAAAACGAACAGATAATGGGCTAAAAGGTACTTAGAATTAAGAGGCTATAAAAGTTGAATCACTTTGGGGACTGGAAGTGAAATTTGGAAAGAAACAATATGGACTTGTACAAAGGAATATGTATTTTTAAAAATCTTCTTCAGTGTCCTCATTTGTTTAAACTTTGCTTCTAAAGTGTTCTTAGCTCACTTACATGGTTGTCCTAAGAATCAGTGCTGGTCCAGAGGAGTATTTTTAAAAATTTAAAAACCTATCTCTCCACCTGATGTTGCTGGTCTTTCATCCCTAAGTCATGTCCAACTCTTTGCGAGTCCATGACTGTAACCTGCCAGTCTCCTCTGTCTATGGGATTTCCTGGGTAAGAATACTGGAGTGGGCTGCTATTTTCTACTCCAGGGGATCTTCCCAACTAAGGGGTCAAACCCAAGTCTCCTGCCTACCAGGTGGATTCTTTACCACTGAGGTACCTGGAAAGCCCATTCTCTCCACCTGCTCTCTATGTATCAATCTATCTATTTATCTATCTATCATCAATTCATTATCAATGTAGGTTACGGCTGTACCACTTTTTATTAAAACTCTCATTTTGATATTATGTCATTTCTAATTTTCAAAGGTAAAATATCACTCTTTTAAGAATATACATTGTTTGTTAAATTGCAAAGTGTTAGGTGGCATCACCTACTTGATGGACATGAATTTGAGCAGGCTCCGGGAGTTGGTGATGGGCCTGGCATGCTGCACTCCATGGGGTCGCAAAGAGTCAGACACAACTGAGTGACTGAACTCAAAGTGTTGGGTGAACCAAATTAGGTCATCTTTCCTATCATGAGTGACTGGTTTGTAGACACTAATGTTCATACCACTTCTTCCCCTCTCATCTTGATTTGTACCGACAGTCTGCTTGTCTTCTGAGGTAGGTGAAAACAACTCTGATTATCCAAAGTGGTAAGTGGTAGATTTTGGTGAGAGTTGAGTTGTTTAGAAGAAACAGGGTTAAACTACATCTCATATAGAAGATGGTAAGGGACATGCCATTACTGCATGGCAAATAGAAGGGGAAAAGGTGGAAGCAGTGACTTCTTTTTAGGCTCCAACATCACTGCAGATGGTGACTACAGCCATAAAATCATAAAACAATCACTTCTTGGCAGGAAAGGGATGACAAATCTAGACAGTGTGTTGAAAAGCAGAGACAAAGTCTGACAAAGTCCATATAGTCAAGGCAATGGTCTTGACATTGTATTTTCATCACAAGTGAAGATTATATACAAAATATTCATAGTATACATTTTTAATAAAACAGTAACATTCTTGGATATTCATCAACATAATTCTTGGTTTGGTATAATATTACTCTCAAAGTTCTCAAAAGTACTAAAAAGATAAGAAAGCATTGGTTAAGCACTAGCAATTATATTCAAACAACATATCTGTTAGTATAGCATCAAAAATTTTTATTGCTATGAAAAATATAAAGTCAAAGTGTTAAAAGACCTTACCTGAGGCCTGAATCAATCAGCCAAATGGTGGGAGAGTGTTCTAGACAAATGGAAGATTGGGAACACCTGTTGCCCAGGAAATTACTCCCTATTGCAAGAAAGCCACAGATGAGGGTCAAAAACCTATGAAATCGTACTAAATGAGAAGCTTTAATAATAAAAAGTAGCTTTCTTATTGCACTTAGGATGTTTTTGGCTACAGAGATCAGAAAATATGACTCAAATTAATTTAACCATAGAGGAAAGCCATTGATTTAAATAATTATATGAACTCCAGACAGAGAGAAGTCCATCAATTCCAGACAAAGAGGAATGGGATCCTTAAAACAATCAGAACTATTCCAGATCCTAGAGATGAGACAGCTCTCCTGAGTCATGTGAGCTGCATGGGAAGGGAAATTATACCTGATTTAAAGTGAAGCTCTGATAAGAAGACAGAAAAAATAGATGGGTGAGAATGAACAATAGAAGAAGCCAATTGCTTCTTATTCACTAAGAGCCTACTCAGACTTGGTAGTAATAACACATGTAATACATTATTATTATATTATCTACACAAGATCATGAACCTCATGGTAGACACTATTAATGACCTAGTATATACATCAGATTTGCTAAATTATGCTGAGGTAACAGATTTCAGTATCTTGCAAAATCAATGCTGTATTTCTTGCTCATGTTACATGATCCAAGCAGCTTTATCCCATGTTTTCCTCTTTCTAGGATGTGGGCTGAAGGCATATCCCTGTACATGACCTGTGACTTTGCAGGAAAGAGACAAGGGTAATATCAGAACCTCATAGTGTCAAAAAAGAACTTCTTATAAGAAGTGGCTTATGTCACTATTACTCAGACTTAATCAAGCAAAATAAATTTTGCTGATGCCTTTGAGTCAAGGAAGTCAAATCCTCTCACAGGCAACTGATAACTGGGAACAATAATACAGTGTGCCATCTCTATCTGAAATCCATTTCCTCCTCCTTCCTCACTCTTAACGTGCCCAACTGGTGGGGCCAGGATTTGAACAGCGGTCTGTTTACCTCCTTTCACCTCTAACCAGTGCTCTAAGGGACTATACAAGAATACAGAATAAGTTACTTTTAGATGTACTTTAAAATAAATATTTAAATTATTTTATCAATTTAGAGAATAGGCAGTATTAAAAATAATTCCATGGCAGTATTTGCAGCTTAAGATACATGTTACTACAGCTGTAGCCCATGAATATTTTGGTCTTGGGGCCTCTTGACACTCTTAGACATTGTTAAGGACCATAAAGAGTCCTTATAATGTGGGTTATTTCTATCTATATTCACCAAAGTAGAAATTAAAACTAAAAATTTGTAAAATTTATTCATTAATTCCCTTAAAATGAGCAATAATAAGAAATGACAACCCACTCCAGTATTCTTGCCTGGAGAATTACATGGATAGAGGAGCCTGGCAGACTATAGTCCATGGGGTTGCAAAGAGTTGGACATGACTGAGCAACTATCACTCACTCACTCAAGCTCATTACCTAGGGCTTGCCTGGTGGCTCAGGCAAAGAATCTGTCAGTGCAGGAGATGTGGGTTCAATCCCTGGATTGGGAAAATCTCTTGGAGAGAGAAGTGGCAACCCGCTCCAGTATTCTTGCTTGGGAAATCCCATGGACAGAGGAGCCTGGCGGGCTATCGTCCATAGAGTCACAAAAGAACCTGATATATTTTAGCAACTAAACAACAACAGACTCATTGCATATTAACATAAGTAAAATATCTTGTTAAAATAATTATATACTTCAAATTTTAAAATTTAGTGAGAAGAGAGGCATTGTTAATTTTTGTAATGTCTGATTTAATAGAAGACAGCTTTTTTATATGCTACATCTTTCATATATATATATATTTTGGTTGAATATATGAAGGAAGTTCTTAAATAAATAGGGAGAAAAAGGAGGAGAGCTTTTAGATGATTTTGGGTATTCTTTGAAACTGCACCAAAACTTAACAAGTGATTGCTTCATTAAAATTAGTTTCAAACAGAATCTGAAACTGTATTGGTAAACTTTCTGTATTCTGTTACAACAAAATCCTTTGGCTTCTTCTGCATTTTGAATGGATCTTTTATCCATGTATGATTTTGTGCCATCAGCCACTTTCATTTAAAAGTATTGGTTCACCCTTGTCCTGTATTTTCCAAGTCTCCTGTAAATTTGTTATCGTACTTTCATAATTTAAAAAGTAAAAATTAAAATGTAAAACATAAAAGTAATAATATGACAAAAATATTGGTTCACTAATTTATACAGATCTTTCTGCATATTTATGTTGCAAAATATATTGATATATTTCATTGCACAATGAAAATCATGTTTATAAATATTGACACCGACCTCATCAGAAAAGTTTTTTAAGTATTGGGAAGATGTCAAGCTTATGGTTTAAGACATAAGTTTTCCAAAATTCTAATTCTTTGGTCTAAAGCTCAAACTTTACCACTGGCAACAATAATATCAGTTGTTGTCTTTGAGATGGCAGGCTCACTAGTTGATTTTTGAAAATAATGTTTGCAAAATAGTCAGGTAGCTTATCGATCATTCTTTCAAACAAAAATGGTGTTTTGTGTGGGGGGAAAAGTGATTATTTTAGCTTTCACCTTAAACAATTACACAAGTGCTTTTCTGGATACAAATACATTTTTTGTATTATTCGGAAATGCTGTGGCCTTATTCCCATTTTTGTCACAAGGAATATACTTAAAAGAAGTATATTCAAAGGTACAGCTTTAATAGAATCAATCATTTTTATTTTTTAATCAAGAACATTAAGTGAAACTGCCACTTTTATTAGTTATTATTTTGTTGTTATTTTTCACTAGAGTGTGTGATAAAATACAGTTGGTGCCACCGCCTTGATTTTTGTTAAAAAGCCAGCAATCCAACCCATCATTTCTTTTGCACCATCAGTGTAAATTTCAACATAGAGAATAAAGCAAATAATGTCCTGGTATTATTATGAATATAGTTTTGGCTTTGTGGATTTCTTCGTAGTGCTTTGAGTTTATTCAGGCATCCACAGACCAGCCTGAGAACTACTGCTCTATAAAAATCTTGTGAAGTTCAGCCAATTTAACTTCACTTCAGTGATGTCCAACTCTTTGTGACCCTATGGACTGTAGCCTGTCAGACTCCTCTCTCCATGGGATTCTCCAGGCAAGAATACCGCAGTGGGTTACCATGCACTCCTCCAGGGGATCTTCCCGACCCAGGGATGGAACCTGCGACTCCTGCATCAGCAGGTGGGTTCCTTACCATTAGTGCCAACTGGGAAGCCCATATTCAGCTTAGTTTAACAAAAAAAAATTGCAAGCTTGTTCTCTTCTTAGCACTCTGATAGGTGCTAGAGTTAAAAGGATGTAATGTTCATACTTTCAAAAAGCGGTAACATTCAAGAAACATTACTCAGCCATAAAAAAGAATGAGATAACATCATTTGCAGCAACATGGATGGACCTAGAGATTATCATACTATGTCGGGTAAGTCAGACAGAGAAAGAAAAATATATGATATCACTTTTATGTAGAATCTAAAAAATTATACAAATGAACTTATTTACAAAATGGAAACAGACTCAGAGACTTAAAAAACAAACTTGTGATTACCAAAGGGGAAAAGTTGGGGAATAAATTAGGAGGTTGGCATTAACATATGCACACGCTACTATATATAAAAGAGATAAACAACAAGGACCTACGGTATAGCACTGGGAACTCAATGCTCTGTAATAACATATATGGGAAACAGATCTGAAAAAGAATAGATACATGTATATTATAACAAAATCACCCTGCTGTACACTTGAAATTAACACAAAATTGTAAATCAATTATGCTCCAATATAAAATCTTAAAAAACATTCAATTGGAAAAAAATAGATAGCCAACAGAACCTGTATTACAGGAAACCATACTCAACAATATCTTGTAATAACCTATAATGGGAAAGAATCTAAAAAGAAAATGAACATGGACATATATAACTGAATCAGTTTGCTGTAACTAACACAATATTGTAAATCAACTTTACTTCAATAACATTTTTTAAAAAAGAATCATTCTAGGCCCCGGAATGGAATTGTGAGCAGATTAACTGCCTCTCAGTGTCAGAAGTGTTCTAATAGAGAAGCAGAAGGAATGATTGGAACAGGGAATGCCCCTAGTTAAGTCTGCTGACTTAGGTAACAAAATTCAGAGCTAAAAGTTTGGCCAGGTGAATAAATGAGTGAGAGGATAGTGTTCCAGCCAAAAAGGAACTCTGAAAAAAAGTGTAAAAGACTTATATGTGGTTCAATATCTCAAACATGAAGTTAGGAGCAAGAATATTTGAGTAAGTTTTAGATGGCTTACATCTTTGTATGTTTAGCTAAGTAGTTAAGCCTTTAAAATGCTGGGATTAAAATAGACGAGAGGATGGCTTGGGCACAAGTAATGTTAAAATAAGATTTGGGGGAAGTGGTGGTGTGGAAAGGAGGTAGTTGTAAGAGTTTAAATTGGAAGTTCTCAGGTTTGTGTTTATGAACACAAAATGAATTGATGCTGCTAGATTATGAATACAAGTACCTGAGGCTTAAATAAGATATCGTTAAGTAGGGGTATAGATGCGCTTCATTAGTGTATGGAAGGCACTAAAAATTGTTATTGGATGAGATTGCTAAAAAAATATAAAAATAAAGTAATGAATCAAAAATCAAGTCCTTGGAAATGGATTTTAAAAAGAACCTATGAAGAGCATTACAAACAAAAACATAAAGACAAAGGTAGGAAACTGTTTTGGAATGAGATCAGCACTTAAATCAATGAACTACATGTAAGCTGATTGTTCTCCATAATGTGAATGGTCTCATCCAATCAACTGAATATCTACACAGAATAAAAAGTCAGATTCCTCTAGCAAGAGTGTTTCTCTAACAGACAGCTTTTGAATTTCATTTGCACTCTCAGCCCCCTGAGGTCTCTGCCCACCAGTCACACAGCAGATTTGGACTTGGCAGCCTTAATAATTGCATGAGAGAAATTTTTATAATAAATGATATACATATATGATTATATATGATATTTATACTTATAAATATATGTATATTTGCATATCTTTATCTATCTATAGATATATTATTTTATCTCTGTATATACCCTATTGGTTCTGTTTCTCTGGAGAATCTTAAATATAGAAACACTAAAAATGTATGCTCATGAAAAAAATTTATAATGCAAACAGTAACCAAATATGTTCTTTAGAATATATTTTCCGTGCATGATAATAGGCACAAAAAAAGTTTTGTTGTAATATATCTGAGACTCCCTTTATACTTTTTAAAATGCACTCACAATATGACCCACAGAAGTATAAAATGTGTAACATTTAAATACATAAAATCTAAAGAAGAATCAAAGAGCCACTTGATGAAAGTGAAAGAGGAGACAGAAAAACCTAGCTTAAAGCTCAACATTAAGAAAACGAAGACCATGGCATCTGGTTCCATCACTTCATAGCAAATAGATGGGGAAAAAAAGAAAACAGTGAGAGACTTTATTTTGGGGGGCTCCAAAATCACTGCAGATTGTGACTGCAGCTGTGAAATTAAAAGACGCTTGCCACTTGGAAGAAAAGCTATGACCAACTTAGCATATTAAAAAGCAGAGACATTATTTTACCAACAAAGGTCTGTCAAGTCAAAGCTATTGTTTTTCTAGTAGTCATGTAAGGATGTGAGAGTTGGATTATTAAAAAAAGGTGACTGCTGAAGAATTGATGCTTTTGAACTGTGGTGTTGGACAAGACTCTTAAGATTCCCTTGGACTGCAAGGAGATCCAACCAGTCCATCCTAAAGGAAATCAATCCTGAATATTCATTGGAAGGACTGTTGCTGAAGCTGAAACTCCAATACTTTGGCCACCTGATGTGAAGAACTGACCCACTGGAAAACACCATGATGCTGGGAAAGATTGAAGGTGGGAGGAGAAGGGGACGACAGAGGATGAGATGGCTGGATGGCATCACCGACTCAATGGACATGAGTTTGAGCAAGCTCTGGGAGTTGCTGGTGGCCAGGGAAGCTTGACCTGCTGCAGTCTATAGGGTCGCAAAGAGTTGGACACAACTGCATGACTGAACTGAACTGAATCTTTCTCACTCATCCTCACTCTTCTGGGTAGTCAGGAGGCTGTTTTTTTTGTTGTTTAAATCAATACAACAACTTTAGAAAGATTACATGTTTATAATATTTTTGAGCTTAAGTTAGTCCTTTATTGGTAAAGGCCCAGTTTCTCATAGTTTTACAACCTTCCTCTGTTCTTCCTTCAAACGTCATTTACACTTCTAGGGGAAATTACTGTGCCCTTGTGGGGTTACCAGTGATAGCAAATTCAGTTCAGTTCAGTTGCTCAGTCATGGCCGACTCTTTGCAACGCCATGAATCACAGCACACCAGGGCTCCCTGTGCAAAAGCAACCCCTGGAGTTTATTCAAACTCATGTCCATAGAGTCGGTGATGCCATCCAGCCATCTCATCCTCTGTCCTCCCCTTCTCCTCCTGCCCCCAATCCTTCCCAGCATCAGAGTCTTTTCCAATGAGTCAACTCTTTGCATGAGGTGGCCAAAGTATTGGAGTCTCAGCTTTAGCATCAGGCCTTCCAATGAACACCCAGATCTGATCTCCTTTAGGATGGACTGGGTGGACCTCCTTGCAGTCCAAGGTGCCGGAGTCCAGCCCCAGTGCATCCAGGGACAGCGTCGGTGAGGAAAAGACTTGTTTATTTATTTAATTAGAAATATAGGATTAGATTAGGAAGAAATAGTGTAGTAGGAAAATTAAGTGGAGAAAGAAAGCTGAATAACTTGGCTTACGGGGAAGGCCAATAAAGTTCCAGACAAGGAGCTTGCACCATCTACGCTGGGCCACCAGCGCCCACTTGAATATCGAAGGGTGCCCCGCCTTAGGCTCCCTTTCGCATGGGTCTTAAAAGCCAGGGCAAGTAAGTAGACATGGTGAGCTGCCCCGCTCCAGATGGGAATTCAGCCTGAAATTAGAGTAAAGAGGAGACACGGGGGAAACCAGTCCAGTGACTGGCTCTGGCCTCTATTGTTCAGAAGGTCTTTTATACTTTTGATAAAACATGGAGATCAATGGGTAACACAAAGTTATGCAGGGTTAGCAGCCAGACTCTTATCAAAACCAGGCTTTTCTCTGCATACCTAATTGTATACACAAGTCTCAGGTGATTTACATCATCTTCCGGCCAAAAGGGCCAATTAACATTTTACAGCCTTTTTTCTGATAAGAGTTTGTCAACCAGAAGACTTATTTGTGTTGATCTTCCCAAAGTCTGGTGCCACTCTCAGAAAGCACTAAATAAAGTTACATTCTTACATAGCAAGGACACAAGAGGAGTGCAGTGATATATAACAAAGAAAACTAATTAACTCAAAAGTCTAGTGTTGCTAACATCAAAACTACTATATATCTTTTTCCATATCCTGTTTACATTGATGAACATCCTCCCAGGTGCCTAAAAGATAAAGAATATGGAGGCCTGGCAGCAGTCATTGAGTCAATAGTGAAAACCCATCACCAATATGATTTTTAACTCTTTAGAAAAGGCTCTATATCTTTAAGATGCTTTTAAGCTTTGTGCCTCTCGCGGTTGGGGGGCTGTAAGCAATTCACAAGCTATAAGAGGTCCGGGAACCTGTTAGGCAAGCTAGAGAGCTATCAGAGGGGTTTTAACTGAAACATCCCTTTCAAATGCAGAAGACTAAAGCTCTGATTTGACTTTTTCCAGAGAATATCAGAAGAGTGGAAAAGCAGGCAGATTCTTATTTTTTAGGGAGTGGATGCTCAGGAAATTCCAGGGGGAAAACCTGAGGTCTGATTAGCCTTGCCATCAGAGCTGTGCCGCATGACCTTGTAACGGGTGGAATTCCTCACGCTGACTCCCGGCACCCAGGGACTCTCAAGAGTCTTCTCCAACACCGCAGTTCAAAAACATCAATTCGGGGCTCAGCTTTCTTCACAGTCCAACTCTCACATCCATACATGACTACTAGAAAAACCATAGCCTTGACTAGATGGACCTTTGTTGGCAAAGTAATGTCTCTGCTTTTCAATATGCTATCTAGGTTGGCCATAACTTTCCTTCCAAAGAGAAAGCTTCTTTTAATTTCATGGCTGCAATCACTATCTGCAGTGATTTTGGAGCCCCCCAAAATAAAGTCTGATACTGTTTCCAGTTGTTCCAAATCTATTTGCCATGAAGTGATGGGTCCAGATGCCATGATCTTAGTTCTCTGAATGTTGAGCTTTCAGCCAACTTTTTCACTTTTCTCATTCACTTTAATAAAGAAGCTATTTAGTTCCTCTTCACTTTCAGCCATAAGGGTGGTGTCATCCTCATATCTGAGGTTATTGATATTTCTCCTGGCAATCTTGATTCTAGCTTGTGCTTCTTCCAGCTCAGTGTTTCTCATGATGTACACTGAATATAGGTTAAATAAGTAGGGAGACAATATACAGCCTTGACGTACTCCTATTCCTATTTGGAACCAGTCTGTTGCTCAAGGTCGAGTTCTACCTGTTGCTTCCTGACCTGCATACAGGTTTCTCAAGAGGTAGGTCAGGTGGTCTGCTATTCCTATCTCTTTCAGAATTTTCCACAGTATTGTGATCCACACAATCAAAGGCTTTGGCATAGTCAATAAAGCAGAAATAGATGTTTCTCTGGAACTCTCTTGCTTTTTCCATGATCCAGCAGATGTTGGCAATTTTACCCCTGGTTATTCTGCCTTTTCTAAAACCAGCTTGAACATCTGGAATTTCACGGTTCATGTATTGCTTAAGCCTGGCTTGGAGAATTTGAGCATTACTTTACTAGTGTGTGAGATGAGTGCAATTGTGCAGTAGTTTGAGCATTCTTTGGCATTGCTTTTCTTTGGGATTGGAATGAAAACTGACCTTTCCCAGTCCTGTGGCCACTGCTGAGTTTTCCAAATTTGCTGGCATATTGAGTGCAGCACTTTCACAGCATCATCTTTCAGGATTTCAAATAGCTCAACTGGAATTCCATTACCTCCACTAGCTTTGTTTGTAGTAATGCTTTCTTAGGTCCACTTGACTTCACATTTCAGGATTTCTGGCTCTAGGTGAATGATAATACCGTCATGATTATCTGGGTTGTGAAGCTCTTTTTTGTACAGTTCTTCTGTGTATTCTTGCCATCTGTTCTTAATATCTTCTACTTCTATTAGGCCCATACAATTTCTTTCCTTTATCAAGCCCATCTTTGCATGAAATGTTCCCTTGGTATCTAATTTTCTTGAAGAGATCTCTAGTCTTTCCCATTCTATTGTTTCCCTCTATTTCTTTTCACTGATCACTGAGGAAGGCTTTATTATCTCTCCTTGCAATTCTTTGGAACTCTGTATTCAAATGGGAATGTCTTTCCTTTCCTCCTTTTCTTTCTGCTTCTCTTCTTTTCAAAGCTATTTGTAAGGCCTCCTCAGACAGCCATTTTGCTTCTTTGCATTTCTTTTCCATGGGGATGGTCTTGATACCTGCCTCCTATACAATGTCACAAACCTCATTCCATAGTTCATCAGGCACTTTATATATCAGATCTATTCCCTTAAATATATTTCTCACCTCCACTGTATAATCATAAGGGATTTGATTTAGGTCATACTTGAATGGTCTACTGGTTTTCCCTACTTTCTTCAATTTAAGTCTGAATTTGGCAATAAGGAGTTCATGATCTGAGGCACAGTCAGCTCCCCGTCTTGTTTTAGCTGACTGTATAGAGCTTCTCCATCTTTGGCTGAAAAGAATATAATCCCTCTGATTTTGGTGTTGACCATCTGGTGAAGTCCATGTGTACAGTCTTTTCTTGTGTTGTTGGAAGAGGGTGTTTGCTATGACCAGTGCGTTCTCTTGGCAATACTCTATCATCCTTTTCCCAGCTTCATTCCGTACTCCAAGAGCAAATTTGCCTGTTACTCCAGATGTTTCTTGACTACCTACTTTTGCATTCCAGTCCCCTATAATGAAAAGGACATCTTTTTTGGGTGTTAGTTCTAAAAGGTCTTGTAGGTCTTCATGGAACCGTTCAACTTCAGCTTTTTCAGCATTAAAGGACAGAAATGGTAGGGATCTAACAGAAGCAGAGATATTAAGAAGAGGTGGCAAGAATACACAGAAAACTGTACAAAAATAATCACAATGCTGTGATCACTCACCTAGAGCCAAACATCCTGGAATAAGAAGTCAAGTGGACCTTAGGAAGCATCACTATTAACAAAGCTAGTGCAGGTGATGGAATTCCAGTTGAACTATTTCAAATCCTGAAAGATGATGCTGTGAAAGTGTTGCACTCAATATGCCAGCAAATTTGGAAAACTCAGCAGTGGCCACAGGACTGGGAAAGGTCAGTTTTCATTCCAATCCCAAAGAAAAGCAATGCCAAAGAATGATCAAACTACCATACAATTGCACTCATCTCACACATTAGTAACGTAATGCTTAAAATTCTCCAAGCCAGCCTTCAGCATTACATGAACCGTGAAATTCCAGATGTTTAAGCTGGCTTTACAAAAGGCAGAGGAACAAGAGATCAAGTTGCCAACATCCACTGGCTCATCGAAAAAGCAAGAGAGTTCCAGAGAAACATCTATTTCTGCTTTATTGACTATGTCAAAGCCTTTGATTGTGTGGATCACAATACTGTAGAAAATTCTGAAAGAGATGGGAATAGCAGACCACCTGACCTGCCTCTTCAGAAACCTGTATGCAGGTCAGGATGCAACAGTTAGAACTGGACATGGAACAGCAGACTGGTTCCAAATTGGGAAAGGGGTACATCAAGACTGTCTATTGTCATCCTGCTTATTCAACTTATATGCAGAATACATCATGAGAAATGCTGGGCTGGAGGAAGCACAAGCTGAAATTAAGATTGTCAGGAGAAATATCAATAACCTCACATATGCAGGTGACACCACCTTTATGGCAGAAAGTGAAGAAGCACTAAAGAGCCTCTTGATGAAAGTGAAAGAAGAGGGTAAAAAGTTGGCTTAAAGCTCATCATTCAGGCACCTAAGATCATGGCACCCGATCCCATCATTTCATGGCAAATAGGTGGGGAAACAGTGGAAACAGTGGCTGTCGTTATTTTTCTGACTCATTGGAAAACTCAATGGACATGAGTTTGGGTGGACTCTGGGAGTTGGTGATGGACAGGGCATGCTATGGTTCATGGGATCGCAAAGAGTCACACACGACTGAGCCTCTGAACTGAATTGAACTGAAGTCACTATCATCATAATTGTTTTATACAATTGGTACCTATTTAGGTTGCCAATATCTGTTCAGTTCAGTTCAGTCACTCAGACGTGTCCGACTCTTTGCGACTCCATGAATTGCAGCACGCCAGGCCTCCCAGTCCATCACCATCTCCCGGGGTTCACTCAGACTCACGTCCATCGAGTCCGTGATGCCATCCAGCCATCTAATCCTCTGTTGCCCCCTTCTTCTCCTGCCCCCAATTCCTCCCAGTATCAGAGTCTTTTCCAATGAGTCAACTCTTTGCATGAGGTGGCCAAAGTACTGGAGCTTCAGCTTTACCATCATTCCTTCCAAAGAAATCCCAGGGTTGATCTCCTTCAGAATGGACTGGTTGGATCTCCTTGCAGTCCAAGGGACTCTCAAGAGTCTTCTCCAACATCACAGTTCAAAGCATCAATTCTTTGGTGCTCAGCCTTCTTCACAGTCCAACTCTGACATCCATACATGACCACAGGAAAAACCATAGCCTTGACTAGACGGACCTTAGTAGGCAAAGTAATGTCTCTGTTTTTGAATATACTCTCTAGGTTGGTCATCACTTTTCTTCCAAGGAGTAAGCGTCTTTTAATTTCATGGCTGCAGTCACCATCTGCAGTGATTTTGGAGCCCCCCAAAATAAAGTCTGACTCTGTTTCCACTGTTTCTCCATCTATTTCCCATGAAGTGATGGGACAGATGCCATGATCTTAGTTTTCTAAATGTTGAGTTTTAAGCCAACATTTTCGCTCTCCTCTTTCACTTTCATCAAGAAGCTTTTTAGCTCCTCTTCACTTTCTGCCACAAGGGTGGTGTCATCTGCATATCTGAGGTTATTGATATTTCTCCCGGCCATTTTGATTCCAGCTTGTGTTTCTTCCAGTCCAGCGTTTCTCATGATGTACTCTGCATAGAAGTTAAATAAGCAGGGTGACAATATACAGCCTTGACGGACTCCTTTTCCTATTTGGAACCAGTCTGTTGTTCCATGTCCAGTTCTAAGTGTTGCTTCCTAACCTGCATGTAGATTTCTCCAGAGGCAGGTTAGGTGGTCTGGTATTCCCATCTCTTTCAGATTTTCCACATTTTATTGCGATCCACATAGTCAAAGGCTTTGGAATAGTCAATAATGTAGAAATAGATGTTTTTCTGGAACTCTCTTGGTTTTTCCATGATCCAGCGGATGTTGGCAATTTGATCTCTGGTTCCTCTGCCTTTTCTAAAACCAGCTTGAATGTCAGGGAGTTTACGGTTCACATATTGCTGAAGCCTGGCTTGGAGAATTTTGAGCATTACTTTACTAGCGTGTGAGATGAGTACAATTGTGCAATAGTTTGAGCATTCTTTGGCATATCCTTTCTTTGAGATTGGAATGAAAACTGACCTTTTCCAGTCCTGTGGCCACTGCTGAGTTCTCCAAATTTGCTGGCATATTGAGTGCGGCACTCTCACAGCATCATCTTTCAGGATTTGAAACAGCTCAACTGGAATTCCATCACCTCCACTAGCTTTGTTCGTAGTGATGCTTTCTAAGGCCCACTTGACTTCACATTCCAAGATGTCTGGCTTGAGATTAGTGATCACATCATCATGATTATCTGGGTCGTGAAGATCTTTTTTGTACAGTTCTTGTGTGTATTCTTGCAACCTCTTCTTAATATCTTCTGCTTCTGTTAGGTCCATACCATTTCTGTCCTTCATCGAGCCCATCTTTGCATGAAATGTTCTCTTGGTTTCTCTAATTTTCTTAAAGAGATCTCTAGTCTTTCCCATTCTGTTCTTTTCCTCTATTTCTTTGCATTGATCACTGAAGAAGGCTTTCTTATCTCTTCTTGGTATTCTTTGGAACTCTGCATTCAGATGCTTATGTCTTTCCTTTTCTCCTTTGCTTTTGCCTCTCTTCTTTTCACAGCTATTTGTAAGGCTTCCCCAGACAGCCATTTTGCTTTTTTGCAGTTCTTTTCCTTGGGGATGGTCTTGATCCCTGTCTCCTATACAATGTGACGAACATCATTCCATAGTTCATCAGGCACTCCATCTATCAGATCTAGGCCCTTAAATCTATTTCTCACTTTCACTGTATAATCTTAAGGGATTTGATTTAGGTCATACTTGAATGGTCTACTGGTTTTCCCTATTTTCTTCAATTTGAGTCTGAATTTGGTAATAAGGAGTTCATGATCTGAGCCACAGTCAGCTCCTGGTCTTGTTTTTGTTGACTGTATAGAGCTTCTCCATCTTTGGCTGCAAAGAATATAATCAATCTGATTTCTGTGTTGAACATCTGGTGATGTCCATGTGTAGAGTCTTCTCTTGTGTTGTTGGAAGAGGGTGTTTGCTATGACCAGTGCATTTTCTTGGCAAACTTTGTCCTGCTTCATTCCGCATTCCAAGGCCAAATTTGCCTGTTACTCCAGGTGTTTCTTGACTTCCTACTTTTGCATTCCGGTCCCCTATAATGAAAAGGACATCTTTTTTGGGTGTTAGTTCTAAAAGGTCTTGTAGGTCTTCATAAAACCATTCAACTTTAGTTTCTTCAGTGTTACTGGTTGGGGCATAGACTTGGATAACTGTGATATTGAATGGTTTGCCTTGGAGACGAACAGAGATCATTCTGTCGTTTTTGAGATTGCATCCAAGTACTGCATTGGACTCTTTTGTTGACCATGATGGCTATTCCATTTCTTCTGAGGGATTCCTGGCTGCAGTAGTAGGTATAATGGTCATCTGAGTTAAATTCACCCATTCCAGTCCATTTTAGTATAATATGGTCCACTGGAGAAGGGAATGGCAAGCCACTTCAGTATTCTTGCCTTGAGAACCCCATGAACAGTATGAAAAAGCAAAATGCCAATATCAATTACTATGCTAATCATATTTCTTATAATCTTGCTTTCTTTATTGAAAAATCTCCACAGCAATATGTTGGCCTTAGTGGTTATTTCAAACAGTCTGAATTTTCCAGGCGGCACTAGTTGTAAAAAATCTGCCTGCCAATGTAGGAGACACTGGAGATTCAGGCTCAATCCCTGGGTTGGAAAGATCCCCTGGAGAATGGAATGGCAACCCAATCAAGTATTTTTGCCTGGAAATTCCATGGGCAGAGAAGCCTGGCTGTCTATAGTGCATGGGGTGGTAAAGAGTTGAACATGACTGAGTACAGCACATACCTTCATGCCTAAACAGACTATGAATTACAAACTTTCTTAGGCATTGTGTAAAATATGTTTGATTTCACTCCTGTTCAGTTCAGTTCAGTCACTCAGTCATGTCTGACTCTTTGTGACCCCATGAACCGCAGCATGCCAGGCCTTCCCGTCCATCACCAGCTCCAAGAGTCCACCCAAACCCATGTCCATCGAGTTGGTGATGCCATCCAAACATCTCATCCTCTGCTGTCCTCTTCTCTTCCTGCCCTCAATCTTTCCCAGCATCAGGGTCTTCTCAAATGAGTCAACTCTTCGCATGAGGTGTCCAAAGTATTGGAGTTTCAGCTTTGGCATCAGTCCTTCCAATGAACACCCAGGACTGATCTCCTTTAGGATGGACTGGTTGGATTTCCTTGCAGTCCAAGGGCTCTCAAGAGTCTTTTCCAACACTAGGTTCAAAAGTATCATTTCTTCGGTGCTCAGCTTTCTTTATCGTCCAACTCTTATATCCATGCATGACCACTGGAAAATCCATAGCCTTTACTTGATGAACCTTTGTTGACAAAGTAATGTCTCTGCTTTTGAATATACTGTCTAGTTTGGTCATAACTTTCCTTCCAAAGATAAGTGTCTTTACATTTCATGGCTGCAATCACCATCTGCAGTGATTTTGGAGCCCAGAAAAATAAATTCAGCCACTGTTTCCACTGTTTCCCCATCTATTTGCCATGAAGTGATGGGACCGGATGTCATCATCCTAGTTTTCTGAATGTTTTGCTTTAAGCCAACTTTTTCACTCACCTCTTTCCCTTTCATCAAGAAGCTCTTTAGTTCTTCTTCACTTTCTGCCATAAGGGTGGTTTCATCTGCATATCTGAAGTTATTGATATTTCTTCCAGGAATCTTGATTTCAGCTTGTTCTTCCTCCAGCCCAGAGTTCCTCATGATGTACTCTGCATAGAAGTTAAATAAGCAGGGTGACAATATATATAATCTGGACATGCTCCTTTTCCTATTTGGAACCAGTGTGTTGTTCCATGCCCAGTTCTAACTGTTGCTTCTTGATCTGCATACAGGTTTCTCAAGAGGCAGGTCAGATGGTCTGGTATTCCCATGTCTTTCAGAGTTTCCCACATTTTATTGCATCACAATTTATTGAGGTTAGAAGTTTAGATTGAGATTATTTTTCTATAGCATTTTGAAGAACATATTCCAATATTTTTCTATCTCCATGACTGTTCTATTATTGCTATCTGCTTAAATATCATTCTTTCTAGACAAACTGTCTTTTATTTTAAGCTTTTTGATGTTATATGTGGAATTAAAAAAATTAAATAACAATGTATGTAAAGCAAGAAGAACAGGGCACATAGTAAATACAAAGTAAATCTTAATCACTGTTGTTACTTTTAAACACACACATTTTCTTTTGCAAGTTTCTTTATTTCAAGTTCTTAAGTTGTTTTTTTTTGTTTGTTTGTTTGTTTATATTTTCTACTAACTCTATCTCATCATGAATTAATTCCTTACACGGTAGTGGTTTTCCAGGTTTTATTCATGTGTTTGTTCTGTTTGTACTTTTGTTTTGAGTAAGGAGAGTATGACTTTAACCATTTCCCTGAGGGAGCTCCCAAAAGTGGTTGATTTTTTGTTTTATTTAATTTTACTTTTTACTGAATTATGTTTGACATAACCACATTCTGTTAAGTTTAAGATATACAACATATTGATTTTATACATTTATTTTACAGTAGGACTGCCATAATAGCCTTAGCTATCATCTCAGACAGTTTTCATTTCTTCTAGAGTTGGGAACAATAAAATTTAGTCTTTTAGCAATCAATGTTTATAATAAAGTATTATTGTCTATAATCACTGTACTGTGTATTAGATGTCCAGGATTTATTTATCTACTAATCACAAATATATATCTAAAACAACATCTCTCATATGCCCCCATCATCATCTCCTGGTAGCCATCATTTCACTCTCTGTTTTTATAATTTCAGTGTTTTGTTTTTTTTTTTAGATTCCATGTACAAGAGCTATCATACAGAATTTATCTTTCTCTGTCTGACTTATCTCACTTTGCTTAATGTCCTCAAAGGTTTTCGATGTTGTGGCAAATGCAGAATTCTCTTCTTTCTTGTGGCTGAATAATATTATGTTGTGTACATACATGGCTTCTTTATCCATTCATGTGTGTGTGTGTGTGTATGTGTGTGTGTGTGTGTGTGTGTGTGTGTGTGTGATGTGCTCAGTCATGTTCAATTCTTTGTGTCCCTATGTACTATAGCCTGCCAGGCTCTTCTGTCCACGGAATTTTGCAGGCAAGAATACTGGAGTGGGTTGCCATTTCCTACCCCAGGGGATTTTCTTGACCCAGGGATTGTACCCGTGTCTTTCGTGTCTCCTGCATTGGCAGGTGTGTTCTTTACCCCTAGTGCCACCACGAAGCCCTCATCCATTCTTCTATCAGTGGATATTTAGGGTGCTTCTGTGCCTTGGCTATTGTGAATAATGCTGCAGTGAACATGGGTCTTCATATGTCTCTTTAGTAACCCGTTTTCATTGTCTTTGCATATAAGTGAGAAGTAGAATTGACAGATTCTACAATAGTTCCATTTTTAAGTTTTCAAGGAACTTCCATAATGTTCTCCATCATGAGTGACTGGAGCAGTTGATACAGGATATGTGTGCTCACTACCACCAGTTTTTGGTTTCATTATTGTGCATCTGGGTGAGATACAGATCCAGAGCTTAGGAAAGAGATCTGTAATCATTTACTGAATTTATTTACTAAGAAGATCATACAAATTTAGCTTATTAGAGACTTTGTAACAACATCATCCTTATAATTTTGTAAGCAGTATCCTCATTCTCTTTTTACAAAAAAGAAAACAAAAGATGAGGTTAAACAAATTACCCACAGGCAACAGATACAATCAGGATGCTTATCTAAGACATTAACTCTAAATACAGAGTTCTTTCCTTAGTAAGGTTGCTTATACATGTATGTGAAACTGTCCAGACCATGTGAGTGCCATTCTGTGTAAAGAAAGCTTAAATCCTTACCCTCAATGAGTATTATAAAATATCAAAGGTCATACAGATATGTCAGAATTCCTGTCAGTATTTTGTGTGCTGTGTCTGTTTTGCCTTTCCTGAAATCTAAAATGTGACTAAAACCCTTGGGTCAAGGTGAATATATGACAAACAACTATTTCCACAAGAATTATGCAGGTGAAAATGGAAAATTAATATGTGATAATTTTATGTTCTATGTCAAAAAGTTAAAGTTACTTTTTCTTTCAAATTGACTTGACTCAAAGAAGGGCAAAATAATTGGGATTTAAAACAATATTGCTATCATATTTCTTTTTAGAACATTAGTAAAACTATGTTTTTAAAAGATTTACTCCAAACTTGCCTATGGAAATTTAGCCTGTAGTTATTTGTCTCAGATAGGAAAGCTTATTCATTTAATTAAAACATTATCTAAAATAGTGTGCATGTTTGTGGACATATGCATACATACATATATATTACAATTATAAATGTTTTAGTGTAAAAATTCAGGTGCCTTGGACTATATAATATAAACATTTTAACTTCATATAGTAAGAAATTGCAGGAAATAAATTTTAAAGATATTCTGTCACTTTTCTATCTATGAATGTAAGAGCTTGAAGCAAAGTTACAGATAATCTAATTCTCCCTTTTTGTTTCAAGGACAAAATAATGTCAAAACATAGAGTCAAGATTAAAACCCTAGTTTTAGCATCAATCAAATGTAATGATTCTTCTCAATATACTGAAATTTAGAGGGTAAAGTAATGGAATTTAGCAAAATAAATTTCTTACTTTACTTATTTTAAATTGAGGTGAATAAAATTTCCATTACTGCTGACATTCATTTATTCTGTCTTTTACCAGATCAAGTTAGATCTATTTCAACAACAGAATTGATTTGTTTGAAAATTAATAGTTTTAATGTGGCTGCTTTACATGGTGAAGTCAATTGAGTCAATGATACAAAGCTTACAATGAAATATTTAAAAAATGTTAGATCTAACACTTTTGCTTTAATGTTTTTCACTAGATTTGAAATCAGAGACACCACCAATATTATCTTCTTCCAGTAATAACTTGAAATAAAAATAGCAATACAATAGTTAACAGCTTTCTACTGGTACAGTGGTTTTTCAGTTTATGAACTGTGTGGATTCAATACCAGGCAAGTTATTTAACCTTTTTGCACCACTGTTCCATCTGAAGAATGGGGATCATGATACCATTGTGAGAATGAAATGTGCTGAATATATAAAGCACTTAGAAGAATGGTTTTTGCATAGTTAATAACGAATGAGTCAGCCATTGTTTTTGTAGGTGGTGGTATTATTTTTAACTCATTTATTTTATTTTGTTATGAGCACTTAACATGACATCTACCCTCTTAACAAATTTCTAAATGTACTGTGCATTATTGTTGACTATACGTACAATGTTGTACAGCAGCTCTGTAGAGCTTAATCATTTTGTTTAACTGAAACTTCAAGCCCATTGATAAGTAACTCTTCATTTCTCTTCCCTCCAGCTCCCAGCAACTACCATTCCACTCTTGGAAACTATTCTTTTGACTATTAGTTTTTATTAGCACTATAATAACTCTGATAGTTGAGAGTCCTCAAAACAGCTTCAGTCAGTTCAGTTCAGCCACTCAGTCTTGTCTGACTCTTTGTGATCCCATGGATTGTAGAATGGCAGGCTTTCCTGTCCATCAACAACTCCTGGAGCTTGCTTAAACTCATGTCAGTTGAGTCTGTGATGCCATCTAACCGTCTCATCCAGAATAGCTTAGACTACTTGATGAACTGGAGTAGAAAGATGTATATTGAATTGGTTAGGTGAATAAGATTTATAGGGCAATTATAGAATTTAATTACTCTAACAAAATGTGCTGCTCACAGATGGATATTTAGTTCCTGGTCAAGAACAGGAGTTTGATTCCAGATGACCCGAAGATTTTTTCACTCTGGATTTGTGTTTGGCATGGTTCTCAACATCTAAAAGAGGACTTACTAAATATATAATTAAAGATAATATTATTATTTCAGACTACTCTTAAACTTGAATGTTTAGTAAGAGCAAAGGTGAACAGTATAATCAAAGATTATTAGTTTAAAGACAGTATAACTAAGATAAACTGAGATTTACTAAAGCAGCCTTCTCTGTTCATGCATGTACTTCAGTCATGTCTGACTCTTTGAGACCCATGGACTGTAGTCCACCAGGCTCTTCTGTCCATGGGATTCCCCAGGCAAGAAAACTGGAATGGGTTACCATTTCCTTCTCAGGGGATCTTCCCAAACCAGGAATTGAATCCTCATCTCTTATGCCTCTTGCATTGGCAAGTGGGTTCTTTACCACTAGTGCCACCTGGGAAAACTTCTCTGAGGTATTGCCTAATTCATCTGTTAAGTATGAATGATAACTCTTTATAAGATCAGATTAAACTCTTAACTTATTTTCTCATTTTTTTGGATATGTTCCTGCCTGCCCAGCAAAAGAGAAAGACATTCATAATTGGCAACTGAAAGACTAGCAATTCTCATGATGCTTATCCACTTTTTCTTCTTTCAAAACAGTGTAATGGACTATACTGTGATGCTTTACTTATATTTAATATGAAGTCATAGGTTTAGGTTTGAAAACAACTTTTAGACCATAGAGTTGTATTTGTAATAAATATTGTGCTTGCTTTGCCAGGATCTATTTAACTTCTTTCCCATTTTGTAGCCATCATGTGGAATTTTGACTACCCGATGAGCAACAGTTGAGTTGAAGCAATCAGGAAAATTCCTTGCTTCTTGTCTCAGTTAATGCTTTAGGGATGAGCACATAACCCAGGTTTAAGTCATAGGGTACAAGGTATTCTTTTTATCACTGTGAATGTAACCAAAGTTACTTCATTCAAACGGGATCTTAGGACTTTATTGGCAATGATTAGAGAAAGCGAAGGTCCTTTTCTCCTGGATGTTATCAAAGAAGCATTAAGCATTTGTTTCTCTGTCATGAGATAAATAAGTTGAAGATGCAGCTAGTCCATGATGATGACAGAATTGAGTGAATTTAAAAAAAATGTAGCTGCAAAGAAATGTAAATGAATTTTTGAGGACATTTCTCTTTAAAGAAAAAATTTCCCAGCAAATCCTTTGACTCTATATGTAAAACAGTTTCAGGATCTGACCAGCTTGCACATTTATTACCATGCCCTAGTCCAAGACACCTCAACTCCAGCTTGTCTTATTTTAATAGCTTTTGAACTGGCTTCCTTGCTTTTATGCTTGCCTAGTCTCAGAACAGCAGCCAAGTATGATCTTGCCCCTTCTCTTCTCAGTATCCCCTGATAGTTCCCCATCTCATTCAGAGTCAAATCTAAGTTTCTTATAATAGCCTAAAGTATTCTGTGAGCTATGAACAGTCTTTGTTTCTTGACCCATCTTTCTCCACCTTCACTCCTCTTCATTCTGCTCAGACCTAAGCAACTTCCTTTCTGCTTCTCAGCATTCCAGGCAAACTCCCACTTGAGGTTCTTTCACTATTAATTTTCTTTTTTCTGAAAGGCTTTACCCTTGATTTTCTCATGGACCCCTCCCTCCTCGTTAAGGTCTTTATTCAAATGTTACTTTTTCAGTGAGACATTTCCAGACCAAACTACACATACAAACACCACCCTTTTACACACACACACACACACACACACACACACGCCCCAACTCTACTTGATTTCTTTTTAGCTTTATTTTTTCACTATAGTCCTATCATCACCTAATATTCTACTTCTTAATTTTACTCATTTTTGTCTTCTCATAATTAAATATAAGTTCTAAGAATTTTTCTGTTTGCTTTGCTGTTACATCTCCAAAACATTTCCTGGCATAGAGTTGGCACTTAAGAAACTTGTTGAATGACTCATGAATTACTGAATGAAATTTTTCCTAAAGTCAGTCTCTCTTTAAATTTTTAATTTACATAAAAAATACACTCCTCTCATTATTTTAATCAATCTAATTTGAACTATCTTTTCCTTGTTGCTAAAAGCATTGTAACTGAAACAGTAATTAGATATTTGATGAACAGGATGAGTTGCCAGAAAGTAAACCTTGAGATGAGAATTCATGTGAAAGTAATTTATTAGAAAAAATTTTCTTATGGGTTGAATTGTGTCCTGCCAAAAGATGGTTTCATTGCTAAGTTTTGTATGACTCTGTGATCCCATGGACTGTAGCTTGCCAGGCTCCTCTGTCCATGGGATTTCCCAGGCAAGAATACTTAAGTGGGCTGCCATTTCCTTCTACCTGCCAAAAGATGCTGAAGTCCTAACCTAACTCCCAATACCTGAGAATGTGACCTTATTTGGAAATAAGGTCTTTGTGTATATAATTGCATATGTAATTAGTTAAGATGAGGTCATACTGGAGTAGGGTGGGCTCTTAATCCAATATGACTGGTTTCTTTATAAAAGGGGAAACTTAGACATAGCCATGAATGCAAGGAGAAGGCCATGAGAACATGAAGGCAAAGATTAGGTTAGTCAAACAAATACAAAGATTATCAACATATCACTAGAAGCTAAGTCAGAAGATGAAACAGATTCGATCTCACAGCTTTCAAATGGAAATAATCCTGCCGACACATTAAGCTCAAGTTTCTAACCTCCAGATCTGGGGGACAAGTTCCGCCTGGCTGTGGTATTTTTTTTAAACTAATATAAATTTATTTATTTTACTTGGAGGTTAATTACTTTGCAATATTGTATTGGTTTTGCCATACATCAACATGAATCCACCATAGGTATACACGTGTTCACCATCCTGAAACCCCCTCCCTCCTCCCTCCCCATACCATCCCTCTGGGTTGTCCCAGTGTACCAGCCCCAAGCATCCAGTATCATGCATCAAACTTGGACTGGTGATTCTTTTCATATATGATATTATACATGTTTCAATGCCAGTCTCCCAAATCATCCCACCCTCTCCCTCTCCCACGGAGTCCAAAAGACTGTTTTATACATCTGTGTCTCTTTTGCTGTCTCACATACAGGGTTATCGTTACCATCTTTCTAAATTCCATATATATACGTTAGTATACTGTATTGGTGTTTTTCTTTCTGGCTTACTTCACTCTGTATAATAGGCTCCAGTTTCATCCACCTCATTAGAACTGATTCAAATGTATTCTTTTTAATGGCTGAGTAATACTCCATTGTGTATATGTACCACAGCTTTCTTATCCATTCATCTGCTGGTGGACATCTAGGTTGTTTCCATGTCCTGGCTATTATAAACAGTGATGCAATGAACATTGGGGTACACGTGTCTCTTTCAATTCTGGTTTCTTCGGTGTGTATGCCCAGCAGTGGGATTGCTGGCTCATAAGGCAGTTCTATTTCCAGGTTTTTAAAGGAATCTCCACACTGTTCTCCATAGTGGCTGTACTAGTTTGCATTCCCACCAACAGTGTAAGAGGGTTCCCTTTTCTCCACACCCTCTCCAGCATTTATTGCCTGCAGACTTTTGGATCACAGCCTTTCTGACATGAAATGGTACCTCGTTGTGGTTTTGATTTGCATTTCTCTGATAATGAGTGATGTTGAGCATCTTTTCATGTGTTTGTTAGCCATCTGTATGTCTTCTCTGGAGAAATGTCTATTTAGTTCTTTGGCCCATTTTTTGATTGGGTCGTTTATTTTTCTGTAATTCAGCTGCAGCAGTTGCTTGTATATTTATGAGATTAGTTGTTTGTCAGTTGCTTCATTTGCTGTTATTTTCTCGCATTCTGAAGGCTGTCTTTTCACCTTGCTTATAGTTACCTTTGTTGTGCAGAAGCTTTTAAGTTTAATTAGGTCTCGTTTGTTTATTTTTGCTTTTATTTCCAGTATTCTGGGAGGTGGGCCATAGAGGATCCTGCTGTGATGTATGTCAGAGAGTGTTTTGCCTATGTTCTCCTCTAGGAGTTTCATAGTTTCTGGTCTTATGTTTAGATCTTTAATCCATTTTGAGTTTATTTTTGTGTATGGTGTTAGAAAGTGATCTAGTTTCATTCTTTTACAAGTGGTTGACCATTTCCCCCAGCACCATTTGTTAAAGAGATTGTCTTTAATCCATTGTATATTCTTGCCTCCTTTGTCAAAGATAAGGTGTCCATAGGTGCATGGATTTATCTCTGGGTTTTCTATTTTCTTCCATTGATCTATATTTCTGTCTTTGTGCCAGTACCATACTGTCTTGATGACTATGGCTTTGTAGTAGAGCCTGAAGACAGGCAGGTTGATTCCTCCAGTTCCATCCTACTTTCTCAAGATTGGCTATTCGAGGTTTTTTGTATTTCTATACAAATTGTAAAATTATTTGTTCTAGCTCTGTGAAAAATACCGTTGGTAGCTTGATAGGGATTGCATTGAATCTATAGATGCTTTGGGTAGTATACTCATTTTCACTATATTGATTTTTCCGATCCATGAACATGGTATATTTCTCCATCTATTAGTGTCCTCTTTATTTCTTTCACCAGTGTTTTATAGTTTTCTATATATAGGTCTTTAGTTTCTTTAGGTAGCTATATTTCTAAGTACTTTATTCTTTTCTTTACAATGGTGAATGGAATTGTTTCCTTAATTTCTCTTTCTATTTTCTCATTATTAGTGTATAGGAATGTAAGGGATTTCTGTGTGTTGATTTTATATCCTACTACTTTACAATATTCATTGATTAGCTCTAGTAATTTTCTGGTGGAGTCTTTAGGGTTTTCTATGTAGAGGATCATGTCATCTGCAAACAGTGAGAGTTTTATTTTTTCTTTTCCAATTTGGATTCTTTTTATTTCTTTTTCTGCTCTGATTGCTGTGGCCAAAACTTCCAGAACTGTGTTGAATAGTAGTGGTGAAAGTGGGCACCCTGTCTTGTTCCTGACTTTAGGGGAAATGTTTTCAATTTTTCACCATTGAGGATAATGTTTGCTGTGGGTTTGTCATATATAGCTTTAAGAACTGTACAGAAAAGAGCTTCATGAACCAGATAATCATGATGATGTGATCACTCATCTAGAGCCAGACATCCTGGAATGTGAAGTCAAGTGGGCCTTAGAAAGCATCACTACGAACAAAGCTAGTGGAGGTGATGGAATTCCAGTTGAGCTGTTTCAAATCCTGAAAGATGATGCTGTGAGAGTGCTGCACTCAATATGCCAGCAAATTTGGAGAACTCAGCAGTGGCCACAGGACTGGAAAAGGTCAGTTTTCATTCCAATCCCAAAGAAAGGCAATGCAAAAGAATGCTCAAACTACCACACAATTGCACTCATCTCACATGCTAGTAAAGTAATGCTGAAAATTCTCCAAGCCAGGCTTCAGCAATACATGAACTGTGTAATTCCAGATGTTCAAGCTGGTTTTAGAAAAGGCACCAGAGGAATCAGAGATCAAATTGCCAACATCTGCTGGATCATGGAAAAAGCAAGAGAGTTCCAGAAAAGCATCTAATTCTGCTTTTTGACTATGCCAAAGCCTTTGACTGTGTGCATCACAATAAACTGTGGAAAAATCTGAGAGAGATGGGAATACCAGACCACCTGACCTGCCTCTTGAGAAATCTGTATGCAGGTCAGGAAGCAACAGTTAGAACTCGACCTGGAACAACAGATTGGTTCCAAATAGGAAAAAGAGTATGTCAAGGCTGTATATTGTCTCCCTCTTATTTAACATATGCAGAGTACATCATGAGAAGATGGAATGGGAGAAACACAAGCTGGAATCAAGATTGTTGGGAGAAATATCAATAACCTCAAATATGCAGATAACACCATCCTTATGGCAGAAAGTGAAGAGGAACTAAAAAGTCTCTTGATGAAAGTGAAAGTGGAGAGCAAAAAAATTGGCTTAAAACTCAACATTCAGAAAACGAAGATCATGGCATCTGGTCCCATCACTTCATGGGAAATAGATGGGGAAACAGTGGAAACAGTGTCAGACTTTATTTTTTGGGGCTCCAAAATCACTGCAGATGGTGACTGTAGCCATGAAATTAAAAGATGGTTACTCCTTTGAAGAAAAGTTATGACCAACCTAGATAGAATATTCAAAAGCAGAGACATTACTTTGCTGACTAAGGTCCGTCTAGTCAAGGCAATGGTTTTTCCAGTGGTCATGTATGGATGTGAGAATTGTACTGTGAAGAAGGCTGAGTGCTGAAGAATTGATGCTTTTGAACTGTGGTGTTGAAGAAGAATCTTGAGAGTCCCTTAGACTGCAAGGAGATCCAACCAGTCCATTCTGAAGGAGATCAACACTGGGATTTCTTTGGAAAGACTGATGCTAAAGCTGAAACTCCAGTACTTTGGCCACCTCATGCGGAGAGTTGACTCATTGGAAAAGATTCTGATGCTGGGAGGGATTGGGGCAGGAGAAGGGGATGACAGAGGATGAGATGGCTGGATGGCATCACTGACTCGATGCACGTGAGTCTGAATGAACTCCATGAGTTGATGATGGACAGGGAGGACTGGTGTGCTGCAATTCATGGGGTTGCAAAGAGTCTGACATGACTGAATGGCTGAACTGAACTGATGTTGAGGTATGTTCCTTCTATTCCTGCTTACTGGAGAGTTTTTATTATAAATGGATGTTGAATTTTGTCAAAGGCTTTCTCTGCATCTATTGAGATAATCATATGGCTTTCATTTTTTAATTTGTTAATGTGTTGTATTACATTGATTGATTTGTGGATATTGAAGAATTCCTTGCTTCCCTCGGTCATGGTGTATGATCTTTTTAATGTGTTGTTGGATTCTGATTGCTAGAATTTTGTTAAGGATTTTTGCATCTATATTCATCAGTGATATTGGCCTGTAGTTTTCTTTTTTTGTGGCATCTTTGTCAGGTTTTGGTATTAGGGTGATGGTGGCCTCATAGAATGTGTTTGGAAGTTTACCTTCCTCTGTAATTTTCTGGAAGAGTTTGAGTAGGATAGGTGTTAGCTCTTCTCTCAATTTTTGGTAGAATTCAGCTGTGAAGCTGTCTGGACCTGGGCTTTTGTTTGCTGGAAGATTTCTGATTACAGTTTCAATTTCCGTGCTTGTGATGGGTCTGTTAAGATTTTCTATTTCTTCCTGATACAATTTTGGAAAGTTGTACTTTTCTAAGAATTTGTCCATTTCTTCCACGTTGTCCATTTTATTGGCATATAGTTGCTGATAATAGTCTCTTTTGATCCTTTGTATTTTTGTGTTGTCTCTTGTGATCTCTCCATTTACATTATTAATTTTCTTGATTTGATTTTTCTCTTTGTTTCTTGATGAGTCTGGCTAATGGTTTGTCAATTTTATTTATCCTTTCAAAGAACCAGCGTTTGGCTTTGTTGATTTTTGCTATGGTCTCTTTTGTTTCTTTTGCATTTTTTTCTGCCCTAATTTTTAAGATTTCTTTCCTTCTATTAACCCTAGGGTTCTTCATTTCTTTCTTTTCTAGTTGCTTTAGGTGTCAGTTCAGTTCAGTTCAGTTGCTCAGTCGTGTCCAACTCTTTGCGACCCCATGAATCGCAGCAAGCCAGGCCTCCCTGTCCATCACCATCTCCCGGAGTTCACTCAGACTCACATCCATCGAGTCAATGATGCCATCCAGCCATCTCATCCTTGGTCGTCCCCTTATCCTCCTGCCCCCAATCCCTTCCAGCATCAGAGTCTTTTCCAATGAGTCAATTCTTTGCATGAGGTGGCCAAAGTACTGGAGCTTCAGCTTTAGCATCATTCCATGTTCCCTTGGTATCTCTAATTTTCTTGAAGAGATCTCTAGTCTTTCCCATTCTGTTGTTTTCCTCTATTTCTTTGCATTGATCACTGAAGAAGGCTTTCTTATCTCTTCTTGCTATTAGTTGGAACTCTGCATTCAGCTGTGTATATCTTTCCTTTTCTCCTTTGCTTTTTACCTCTCTTCTTTTCACACCTATTTGTAGAGTTAGGTTATTTATTTGACTTTTTTCTTATTTATTGAGGTATGCATATATTGTTTTGAACTTTCCCCTTAGCACTGGTTTTATAGTGTCCCACAGGTTTTGGGTTGTTGTGTTTTCATTTTCATTCGTTTCTATGCATATTTTGATTTCTGTTTTGATTTCTTCTGTGATTTATTGGTTATTCAGCAGGGTGTTGTTCAGCCTCCATATGTTGGAATTTTAAATAGTTTTTCTCCTGTAATTGGGATCTAATCTTAATGCATTATGGTCAGAAAAGATGCTTGGAATGATTTCAATTTTTGAATTTACCAGGGCTAGATTTATGGCCCAAGATATGATCTACCCTGGAGAAGTTTCCGTGTGCGCTTGAGAAAAAGGTGAAATTTATTGTTTTGGGTTTAAATGTCCTATAGATATCAATTAAGTCTAACTAGTCTATTGTATCATTTAAAGTTTGTGTTTCCTTGTTAATTTTCTATTTAGTTGATCTATCCATAGGTGTGAGTGGAGTATTAAAGTCTCCCACTATTATTGTGTTATTGTTAATTTCCCCTTTCATACTTGTTAGCATTTGTCTTACATACTGCGGTGCTCCTCTGTTGGGTGCAAATATATTTATACTTGTTATATCTTCTTCTTGGATTGATCCTTTGATTATTATGCAGTGTCCTTCTTTGTCTCTTTCACAGCCTTTGTTTTAAAGTCTATTTTATCTGATATGAGTATTGCTACTCCTGCTTTCTTTTGGTCTCTATTTGCATAGAATATCTTTTTCCAACCCTTCACTTTCAGTCTGTATGTGTCCCCTGTTTTGAGGTGGGTCTCTTGTAGACAACATATATAGGGGTCTTGTTTTTGTATCCATTCAGCCACTGTTTGTCTTTTGGTTGGGGCATTCAACCCATTTATGTTTAAGGGAATTATTAATAAGTATGATCCCATTGCCATTTACTTTATTGTTTTAGGTTCGAGTTTATACACCCTTCTTGTGTTTCCTGTCTAGAGAATATCCTTTAGTGTTTGTTGGAGAGCTGGTTTGGGGGTGCTAAATTCTCTCAGCTTTCGATTGTCTGTAAAACTTTTGATTTCTCCTTCATATTTGAATGAGATCCTTGCTGGGTACAGTAATCTGGGCTGTAGGTTATTTTCTTTCATCACTTTAAGTATGTCTTGCCATTCCCTCCTGGCCTGAAGGGTTTCTATTGAAAGATCAGCTGTTATCCTATTGGGAATCCCCTTGTGTGTTAGTTGTTTTTCCCTTGCTGCTTTTAATATTTGTTCTTTGTGTTTGATCTTTGTTAATTTGATTAATATGTGTCTTGAGGTGTTTCGCCTTGGATTTATCCTGTCTGGGACTCTCTTGCTTTCTTGGAATTGGGTGATTATTTCCTTCCCCATTTTAGGGAAGTTTTCAACTGTTATCTCCTCAAGTATTTTCTCACGGTCTTTCTTTTTGTGTTCTTCTTCTGGGACTCCTATGATTCGAATGTTGGGGCATTTAGCACTGTCCTGGAGGTCTCTCAGATTGTCCTCATTTCTTTTAATTCGGTTTTCTTTTTACTCTCTGATTCATTTATTTCTACCACTATATCTTCTACTTCACTAATCCTATCTTCTGCCTCTGTTATTCTTCTATTTGTTGCCTCCAGAGGGTTTTTTATTTCATTTATTGCATTATTCATTATATATAGACTCTTTTTTATTTCTTCTAGGTCCTTGTTAAACCTTTCTTGCATCTTCTCAATCCTGGTCTCCAGGCTATTTATCTGTGATTTCATTTTGATTTCAAGATTTTGGATCATTTTCACTATCATTATTTGGAATTTTTTATCAGGTAGATACCCTATCTCTTATTTTTTATAGCAACCCCAAGAAACAAATACAGACTGCTAGAGGATTTAGGAAATGGGACCAGAAGAATTAAGTTCAGTTTAGTTCAGCCGCTCGGTCGTGTCCGACTCTGTGACCCCATGAATCGCAGTACGCCAGGCCTCCCTGTCCATCACCAACTCCCGGAAATCACTCAGACTCACGTCCATCGAGTCCATGATGCCATCCAGCCATCTCATCCTCGGTCGTCCCCTTCTCTTCCTGCCCCCAATCCCGCCCAGCATTAGAGTCTTTTCCAATGAGTCAACTCTTCGCATGAGGTGGCCAAAGTACTGGAGCTTCAGCTTTAGCATCATTCCTTCTAAAGAAATCCCAGGGTTGATCTCCTTCAGAATGGACTGGTTGGATCTCCTTGAAGTCCAAGGGACTCTCAAGAGTCTTCCCCAACACCACAGTTCAAAAGCATCAATTCTTCGGCGCTCAGCCTTCTTTACAGTCCAACTCTCACATCCATACATGACCACTGGAAAAACCATAGCCTTGACTAGATGGACCTTAGTCAGAAAAGTAATGTCTCTGTTTTTGGATATGCTGTCTAGGTTGGTCATAACTTTTCTTCCAAGAAATAAGCATCTTTTAATTTCATGGCTGCAGTCACCGTCTGCAGTGATTTTGGAGCCCCCGCAAAAAAAGTCTGTCATTTTTTCCACTGTTTCCCCATCTATTTCCCATGAAGTGATGGGACCGGATGCCATGATCTTTGTTTTCTGAATGTTGAGCTTTAAGCCAACCTTTTCACTCTCCTCTTTCACTTTCATAAAGAGGCTTTTTAGTTCCTCTTCACTTTCTGCCATAAGGGTGGTATCATCTGCATATCTGAGGTTATTGATATTTCTCCCAGCAATCTTGATTCCACCTTGGGCTTCTTCCAGCCCAGGGTTTCTCATGATGTACTCTGTATAGAAGTTAAATAAGCAGGGTGACAAGATACAGCATTGACGTACTCCTTTTCCTCTTTGGAACCAATCTGTTGTTCCAGGTCGAGTTCTAACTGTTGCTTCCTGACCTGCATAGAGATTTCTCAAGAGGCAGGTCAGGTGGTCTGGTATTCCCCTCTCTCAGAATTTTCCACAATTTATTGTGATACACACAGTCAAAGGCTTTGGCATAGTCAATAAAGCAGAAATAGATGTTTTTCTGGAACTCTCTTGATTTTTCCATGATCCAGCGGATACTGGCAATTTGATCTCTGATTTCTCTGCCTTTTCTAAAACCAGCTTGAATGTCAGGGAGTTCATGGTTCACGTATTGCTGAAGCCTGGCTTGGAGAATTTTGAGCATTACTTTACTAGCATGTGAGATGAGTGCAATTGTGCGGCAGTTTGAGCATTCTTTGGCATTGCCTTTCTTTGGAATTGGAATGAAAATTGACCTTTTCCAGTCCTATGGCCACTGCTGAGTTTTCCAAATTTGCTGGCATATTGAGTGCAGCACTCTCACAGCATCATCTTTCAGGATTTGAAATAGCTCAACTGGAATTCCATCACCTCCACTAGCTTTGTTCGTAGTGATGCTTTCTAAGGCCCACTTGTCTTCTTATTCCAGAATGTCTGGCTCTAGGTGAGTGATCACACCATCGTGATTATTTTGGTCATGAAGATCTTTTTTGTACATTTCTTTTGTGTATTTTTGCCACCTCGTCTTAATATCTTCTGCTTCTGTTAGTTCCATACCATTTCTATCATTTAAAGGCAAGCAAAAGGGCAAAGTTTCATAAAAGGAAACTTTGGTTCAATCTCACAGAACTCTGTGAACAGTACAAGTATCGCTTCTGTGTTATTTTGTCATAGCCAGGAGAACAGGAATTTAGAACTTCAGTACAGAGCAGCCATTGGTTAGAAGGGTCCACTGGGTCTAGATGGATAGAGGAATTCTTCTGCATTTCCTTGTGCTTGTTCCAGTAAAGAGAGATCAACCTGTGAAACGCCCTCATCCAAGGGTGTTAACTGTCAGCTCTTGGGAGGAAAAGAACAACAGTGGGCTCTGGGGAAAATTAGCAAAGGGTTGGGGACTATGGCAAAGCCCTGACAGCACCTGCCAGAATGGGTTGGGAAGCAATTAAAGAACATCAAATATCTGCAGAAAAGGGGTAAGTAAATCAGACACACAATCCATTGCTTTCCTGTCTAGTGAGGTTCTGTGGTTATATTTATTTACCTTTATTTCCTGTTTTCTTTGAGTTAGTAAACTTGGAAAAGTCTCCTATTGTAAATATGTGTGCTGAGTATCTGTAAATAATCTCCCAATGTTTAAAATCATATTTGATTTGAGAAAAGCAAAAATGGAAACAAATGAGAAAGTAAAATATTAAGATATAGAAATAAAAAGGGGCACAGTTGTCTTTTAAAAAATATGTGTGTGAAGAGAGAATTGGTGGAATTCATATTTAATTCGTCTGCAGAGGTGTAGAAACACAGGAAAAGAAGAAAGGACCTAATAATCAGCACTCTTTTAATCAAGTATACATGTTTTCTGTTTCCAGGTACAGAGGCAGTTTCATTTTGAGATATTTTCCTGCCTGCCTGCAACTGAAAGATGGAGGGATTGGTTTCTAGAAGTCAGACAAGCATATCTTGGTTCCACTGCGTATTAAAAAAGAATGTGTCTGTATGTATACCTAGCTCCAGTAAGGTTAAAGAATTGTAGGAATAAAATATATTGTCACCAACTATATGGTTGATCTTTTCTGTGCAGAAATCCACTGTTTTTCCTATTATATGAGGTCAAGATTGCATTTTAGTTTTCATCTGTGACTTTTCTTTTGAAGGCTTTTCATTTCTTGCAGGTCATTACTTTTGATACATCTGATTGAATCCATGAACTATCTGTGCTGTGCTTAGTTGCTCAGTTATTTGTGACTCTTTGAGACCCCATGGGACTGTGTCTATGGGGATTCTCCAGGCAAGAATACTGGAGTGGGTTGCCATGCCCTCCTCCAGGGAATCTTCCCAACTCAGGGACTGAACCTAGGCCTCCTGAATTGCAGGCAGATTCTTTACCCTCTGAACCTCTAGGGAAGCCCATGAGTACTGGAGTGGGTAGCCTAACCGTTCTTGAGGAGATCTTCCCAACCCAGGAATAGAACCAGGATCTCCTGCACTGTAGGTGGGTTCTTTACCACCTGGGCTACCAGGGAAACCCCATGAGCTATCTGACTCAGGATTATTTACAAAAAGTAAGGTTTTGTAGTCATAGATCATTGCATTGTACTTTTTTTTTTTTTTTTTACTGTTAGGTATCATGTATATAATAGGCACAGTAAGTCTTTTATTTTGGAAGATTTTATTAGTGACTTACCCAACCGCTGTTTATTTCTTCCTGTTTCTAATAAAACCAAAATTTCATTCAAGAAACAATGTATCCGGCCACATAGAAGAATCAATATTTCTTTCTAGTAAAGACACACAAAACGGAGATAGAGAAAATCCACCCCTCTTCCTCATTTAGACACTTGTGACCTTGAGATAACAAGCCAGAGAAGAGAAGCCAGAAAGATGCATTTGCCTGAGAGGAGGCATTAAAAAACACCTGGGATTGTAACAAAGTTGAACTTCAAAAAAACAAACTTGGAAACATTGACTTGTAGTTTTGTTAATAAACACAAAGTATCTGTATAGTATAAGCTACTATTATTCATGTCTCCTTTTATTTGGTATCTAATGCAACTTCATGGCAAATAGATGAGGAAACAGTGGAAACAGTGGCTAACTTTATTTTTCTGGGCTCCAAAATCACTGCAGATGGTGATTGCAGCCATGAAATTAAACCACGCTTACTCCTTGGAAGGAAAGTTATGACCGACCTGCTGCTGCTGCTAAGTCACTTCAGTTGTGTCCAACTCTGTGCGACCCCATAGACAGCAGCCCACCAGGCTCCCCCGTCCCTGGGATTCTCCAGGCAAGAACACTGGAGTGGGTTGCCATTTCTTTCTCCAACCTACACAGCATATTAAAAAGCAGAGACATTACTTTGCCAAGAAAGGTCCATCTAGTCAAGGCTATGGTTTTTCCAGTAGTCATGTATGGATATGAGAGTTGGACTATAAAGAAAGCTGAGCACCGAAGAATTGATGCTTTTGAACTGTGGTGTTGGAGAAGACTCTTGAGAGTCTCTGGGACTGCAAGGAGATCCAACAAGTCCATCCTAAAGGAGATCAGTCCTGGGTGTTCATTGGAAGGACTGATGTTGAAGCTGAAACTCCAATACTTTGGCCACCAGATGTGAAGAGATGACTCATTTGAAAAGACCCTGATGCTGGGAAAGATTGAGGGCAGGAGGAGAAGGGGACGACAGAGGATGAGATGTTTGGATGGCATCACCAACTCAATGGACATGGGTATGGGTGGACTCTGGGAGTTGGTGATGGACAGGGAGGCCTGGTGTGCTGTGGTTCATGGGGTTGCAAAGAGTTGGACACGACTGAGTGACTGAGCGACTGAACTGAACTGAACTGAACTGAATGCAACCTAGCTGAGTCGTTCACCTCTTGCATACTTGTCGTGTGTTTGTCTAAAGAATTTCTTTATTTCTGATATCTGAACATGATGATTGTGTATCTGTATTTGCTATTTCCTAATATCCTGATTGTGATTCCTGATGTCACGCTTTTCTGATGCTTGTGTGATCATCATATCAATTTTTTTTTCATGTGTAGTCTTTCTATATTAGTTCAAGTTCCAACCATGTCATTTTATTGATCTTCATTCAGCATAAATGTAGAGTCCTTAAGTTAGGCAAAGTTAAGTTCAAGCCCCTGTTGTGCCATTTAATATTGGTGTTAAGTTAATCAAGGTCCTTAATGTCTTTGAGACTTCTATTTTCTCATCTGTAAAATTAGGAGACCAATGTAACTTCATTATTTTTTTATTATAAGGATTAAATAAACACTTAGTAAAAACCAACAATGATGCTTATAAAGACAGTGTTTCTTCCCTAATGCTAATTTGCCAACAGACTCAGTTCCATGAAAACAGGGCTTTTTTTCCCCTAGTGCCTTAAATAGTGCCTTGTACAATTATAGGTATTTGATAAATATTTGTTGAGTGGATTAAATCACCTTGACTGGTGGTCTTGAAATCTAGGGCTTATAATCTTAGAGAAAATTGCAAAGTATTATGGGAAATAATTCATCTATTTAATAGCACTGATATACGATATTGTGCAAAGAAATCTGAAGATTTGACTACATGCTGGATCTGGCTGAGAGACAAGTTCTTTTTAATGTTTATTTTTCTTTAGAAATTGGTTCATGTTATTTTCAATTAGTTGTCAAACAAATTTTTAAAAAAGAAAGTCTACATAAAATCAGTTTCTTTTTGTAAGCTGAGGATTTTAAATCACTGCATAACAATCAGCTGCAACTGAGTAGTAGCTATCTGCTTTACCTTGTGCAGGCTCTCAGAATCCCTGCACTCTCTCCTATTTCCTGACACGATTATCACCGCTCAGTACACTTGCACTGTTTTTTTTGTTTTGCTTTTTAATTTTCAACTTTATTGAGGTAAAATTGATTTAAAAATTGTAAGATATTTCAAGTGCACATTGTAGTATATTGGTGATTTGATATATTAATACATAAACATTGTGAAAGGATTTCTCCATCAGTTAATTAGCATATCCTTGCCTCACATATTTTTTTATGTTATTTCTTTATTTTGGGGGGATATGAGAATTGCACCATAGTTTTTGTCAGGGTAACCTACTTTATGTGTTACTCTACTTCATAGCTGTCAGGTTCTTGTGGGCATTTGAGTTTGACTTTTGCAGATCTGACCCTGAATCTTACCTGAAATTTGCTGCCTATATCATTTCCAAGTCTTCCTTTATCAAGAAATTTGACAAAAAGACTCAGGATTATAATCTATTATTTGACTTATATGGTGGGTCTCATTTCTTTTGCTCTTCTTTAGAAAAAATAACCTTCATTTTTAGTCCAAATTAAAAATGCACATAGTTCAAAAAATAGTACCAAAGAGCTAATGCAGCAGAATAATATAAGGAAACAGCTTTTATAGTTTTATCTGATGCTCAAAGGCCAAGAACAAAACAATTGCAACCAGATACCCCTTTATTCTGAAGCTGAGTGCTTACAGATCTGTGTTGTACAAACTAGCCAGTAGTGGAACTGATTCTCCCAGCTTTGACGACCTTCCACAGCCTGCAATGGGGCTTTCCAGTTGGCTCAGCTGTAAAAAATCTGCCTGCCAATGCAGGAGACCTGAGTTTGATCCCTGTGTTGGGAAGATCCCCTAGAGAAGGAAATGGCAACCCACTCCAATATTCTTGCCTGGAAAATTCCATGGACAGAGGAGCCTAGCAGGCTACAGTCCACAGGGTCACAAAAGTAGATCACAACTTAGCAACTAGACCACCACCAACCACATCCTGCAATAAAAAGGGAGCCTGAGGAACTGGAAAAGAGGATTCTTGGAGAGTACTGCCGTGTGCTGTGTGATTTTTACCTCTATAAGGTGGAGGGGATGGGATGCTTTCCACTCAAGATGCATGAGTGGGTCCTTGAAAGGATCATTCTGATAATTTGTTTATCTCTTAGATTTTAAAGGGACATAAGCTCTGGTAACTGACCATATTTGGGAAGGCTAAAGCTGAAATTTAGTAGGTGGAGTTGCTCTGCCACCAGGGCAAACAGAGGAAGCTTTTCTGATATTTTCATTCCTTATAAGAGAGCTACATTTCCATTTTGTCTGGTAGGAATGTGAGACTTTCCCATGAGCTCTGTGGACCCAGAAGGTGTACATGGTCTAAAGCCAAGTTAAAATAGTACATTTTAAAGGCTGAAATTGTTATTTGGTACAGAAACTCAATGTATCATCCTAAGAGAACAACTAATACTAGAGAGCCATTACTGTTCACAGCAAAAAACGTTTAGGGGAGCCCCAGAAAAAAATACCCCTGGGAAACTCACAAAAATATTACTACCCACAAAACAAAAAATCAGAGAGTGAGGGAAAAGGAAAAACATTAAACAGAGAAGCCTTCCATTCTCTCCCATCACCACTCCCAACCTTCACTGCAGGCTCCCATCCTAAAACAATCCTGAGGATTGAGAACAGGTTTAAAATGGGAAAAACTGTGGAGCTCTGTAAATATGACCTGAGTCTGGACTAGGTAGTTATTATGCTTAGATCTAAAAATGACCAGAGGACATTTTACTGGCTGAGAATAACCTAAAATACTAATTGGAACTGTTAGAAATTTTACCCAAGGGATAGAGGAAAAAAGATACTGCAGATTGCATTTGAAAGAGCAGTGGAGGCATCATTTTCTACTTGCACCTTATTGACTCCTGCTCACATAACAAAATGCCTGTTTGCTCAGTTGCTTAGTCATGTCTGACTCTTTGAGACCCCATGGACTGTAGCCCACCGGGTTCCTCTGTCCATAGAATTTCCTAGGCAAGAATATTGGAGTGGGTTGCTATTTCCTCCTCCAGAGGGTCTTCCCAACCCAGGGATGAAACCCAAGTCTCCAGTATCTACTGCATTGGCAAATGGATTTTTACCACTGAGGCACCTGGAAAGCCCCCACATAATAAAATTGTAGGCATTATATTAAAAAATATCTTTATCCAGCACCTCTTCTCCATTGTCATGCTTTCCAGAGGTGGCTGTTTTTGAAGATTTTAGCTCCTTTCCTGGTATTTACATCCATATTTCTAAAATCTGTGCATATTCAGATTTCTCTTGATTGGTTAATTTTGACAGAATCTATTAAACTTTTCAGGGGCTTCCCTGATGGCTCAGCGATAAAGAATCCACTTGCACAGCAGGAGACATAGAAACATGGGTTCACCCTAAGTTGGGAAATCTCCTGGAGGAGAAAATGGCAACCCACTCCAGTAAAGTTGCCTGGCAAATCCCATGGACAGGAGCCTGGTGGACTACAGTCGATGGGGTTGAAAAAGAGTGGACATGACTGAGTGACTAAACAGCAACAGCAATTAAGCTTTTAATTATAGCAGGTAAGATTTTGGATAAGCTAACAATCCTTCCTCTTATCTTCCCAGTATAATTATATCATAAATCTTGGTAAAAGCATTAGTACATACATTACTGCTGCTGCTACTGCTAAGTTGCGTCATTCGTGTCCGACTCTATGCGACCCCATAGACAGCAGCCCACCAGGCTCCCCGGTCCCTGGGATTCTCCGGCAAGAACACTGGAGTGGGTTGCCGTTTCCTTCTCCAACTAGGATTATGCAAATTACTGAGCCCTGTAGTAGACTATGAAACTACTTCTTTTAAAAAAACATGCATTTAATTTTACCTACAGCTGATTGTTGTCTCATTTTTATTCTTTTCTTAGTGTACCAATTGCTATATTTTTCCCCTAAATACTCTAACAGGCCAGCCAAATTTACAGTAATGTTAACAAATACTGCCAAAGACCAGATGATTTATCATTTCTCTGCTTTTATTTTCATCTCCTTTCTCTTTCTTTCCCTGTCTACTAGCTTTTCTTCATACATTTTTTTCCCCCTGCTCCAATAGAAAAGATTTCTTTCTCACTCTGATGAATAAACTGTCACTCAGGGAACTTCCTGGAGAAGGAAATGGCAACCCACTCCAGTGTTCTTGCCTGGAGAATCCCAGGGACGGGGGAGTCTGGTGGGCTGCCGTCTATGGGGTCGCACAGAGTCGGACACGACTGAAGCGACTCAGCAGCAGCAGCAGGGAACTTCCTTCACTTTTACTTTAGAAATTCCCCTTGCTTGTCTTCTATGCTACTCAGATTTTTATTTTTTTGTTTATCTCCTTGTTTTACTGAGACACATTATTCCTTGTTCTCCTCAAAAGGCGTATGAAGTGTAATTTCTTTTTTACTCTTATAAGAAAAATTTGCCCTCACAAATGATTGAGAATTTCATTAAATATAATATTTTAATTTGGAACTTGGGACTTCCCTGACAGTCTGTTGTTTAAGACTCTGCTGTTAAAATGCAAGGGAGTGGGGTTCAGTCACTGATTGGGGAACTAACATCTGACAGGCTGTGTGATGCAGCCAAAAAAAATTTTTTTTTTAATTTGGAATTCATTTCCTCTAAATGTATTGAAGAATTTGCTGATTGTTTCCTAGTAGCTGAAGTTGCTGTTGAGAAGCCCAAAGCTGTGTTTTCTTTTTTTTCCTTCATATCTGATTTGTTTTTCCTATTGGAAGGTTTTTAGAATATTCTTGGTATCCACATTGTTCTGATATTTTGTAATGCTGCATTGGTATGGATAATTTTTATTCAATATGGAGAATACTTTGTGGCTCTTATCAATATGGAATTAAGTTCTTTGTAGCGGGAAATCTTTTTAAAGGAATTCTTTGGAAATACTCCTCTTTATTTTTTCAAGAATTCCTGTTATTCAAATTGACTTTAATTTTCCCTGCATTAAGTTTAATTTTGTCTTTCCTCCCTATTTTTGATATATTTGTCTTTCCATTTTCCTCCTAGATGATGCATTTCTAACAATTTGAATTTTTCTTGAATATGTTAGCTATCCTATTTCTTATTTTCAAGAATTCATTCATCTGTTTCATTTTTATAGCATTCTTTTTTATCAATGCAATGTTTTATATTTCTGATAATATCAATTATAGTTTTTCACGACTTTTTTCAAAACAAACTGATCAAGAGATGTAAATTAGAAGTGATTTTTCATTGTGATTATTTCTTGACTACTATACTTTGGGGCTTCCCTTGTGGTTCAGATAGTAAAGAATCTGCCTGCAATGCAGGAGACCTGTGTTAGATCCCTGGGTTGGGGAGATCCCTGGAGTAGGGAATGGCAACCCACTCCAGTGTTCTTGCCTGGAGAATCCCAGGGACGGGGGAGCCTGGTGGGCTGCAGTCTAGGGTCGCACAGAGTCGGACACGACTGAAACGACTTAGCAGCAGCAGGAGCATTGAAATTAATGCCCCATTAATTTAAAATGTCACCACAGTTGTAATAAATAGTACTGGGTTTTTGTGTTTTTATTGCAGTACATTACATACTAATAGGAGGACCATACTTTCATGAAAAAATATGTAATAGTTCCCTCTTGGATTGAGGAGCAGCATATATTTACAGTTTGCTGCAGTCTGCTGAAAGCCTGCAGCAGTTTGTGCCAAATGCATTGCAGATGCTGCAGCAGCAATAATGTATTCATGACGTGTACAACTACCTTTTGACAGGAGCAATTTCTAGATGTGTTTAGTCAGCTTCTGGCCTTTGCAAGGAACATAAATATAGATTGCTTCATATTCTATGCATATCCATCAAATCTGAAACAGCATAGACCCTTATAAATAGGACTATAAAAATCCATGAAGGTGATGGAGACTAAAGTAATAAAAATTTTATTTAATATAATTTGGAATCTGACAGGTAGCCTATAAAGTATTTGTGTTTGGATGTAGAGTGTCTACTTAATTTAGGCTACAATCTATTATTCAAGTAACTGAACAAGTCAAAGAGTGTTCCACATAATACCTAAATTAAATATAATGAAAGGTGGAATTAGCACCACTCAACAATGAATGTGTTTGTTTAGACGGTTAGTAGAATTGAAATTTATATATCAGTAGAGCTTTAACTGTGCTATAGTTGACAGATTTTTGTTATTAAAATTATGAATATTTTCTTTTTAGAAAGCATGGTATACATTTCTCATTTTCCCTAACAGTGAATTTTCCCTGCTCCAGAGAAATACATTTTAGCTAGGTAGAATGCAACTCACAATAAAGATTACACTTCCAAACTTTGATTTGCAGCTAAGTAGCCCACATGATGACTTCCCTTTCACTTTTCACTGTCATGCATTGGAGAAGGAAATGGCAACCCACTCCAGTGTTTTTGCCTGGAGAATCCCAGGGACAGAGGAGCCTGGTAGGCTGCCGTCTATGGGGTCACACAGAGTTGGACACGACTGAAGCGACTTAGCAGCAGCAGCAGCCCATGTGACTAAAATGGAATGAAGTGTAAGAGATGCGTGTGATTTTCAAGTCTCATCCTTATTAAGAAGAGATAATGCCCTTTACCTTCCTTTTCCTCTGCTAGCTGCAATATCAACATAGTGGTGAGACATCTTATACCACTCAGACAAGAGCAGAGCTTCACCAGTATTGGCTCCTTCGTTGAAGTCACATAGAAGGGTGAACAAACAAGCTCAGACTGCTTCATAAACAAGAAATAAGCCCCTTCCTGTAAAGTCTTTCACTGAATCTTGCCTGATTCACCAGGTGAGGTTTAATCTCTCCCATTCCGATAGGACCCTTCTTGTGTGTTCATCTTATTCTATTTTGGATTGCTTTTTAATGTGTGTTTATTATTCTTACCATGGCACAGTGATGATTTTTCTTCTCTCAGTTCCACCAGCATGCTACTCTCCAGTACTACTGAATTCCTTGAACAGGGTAAAAGTAATTTTCTCTCAGGGTCTTCAAACTTGCTATTCCCACTGCCTGCGATACTAGTCTCACAGATTTATTATGTTACATAATATATAAAATAATATGACTCATTTTGCTCAGCTCTCTATAGAAATGCTACCTCTCCCAGAACCACTTAAACCCTTATCCTTTTTCTCTTTAATCCTTTACTCTGCTGATAAGCAATCAGCAGGGATACTACAGCAGAAATCTTGATGAACTGCTGAAATAGAAATTAGGGAATATCAGGGAAAGGATCCTCAGGTGAGGGGGGTGATTTTGGGAAGTTGAGCTTGGAGAAGGTAGAAGTGGAGGGAAGGAGAATGTTAGGGTCATTTCCTGGTGAGCGGCATTTGGAGCAGCTGAGGGATTGTCCCTTGTGTTTCTTACGGTTGACTGAAGAGTGAGTAGTTGGAGTACTTGCCCACAGTTCTAAAGAAGTGGTGGCTCGGATGGTAAAGAATCTGCCTGCAGTGCAGGAGACCTGGGTTCTGATCACTAGGTTGGAAAGATCCCCTGGAGAAGGCATGGCTACTCACTCCAGTATTCTTGCCTGAAGAATTCCATGGACAGAGGAGACTGGCAGATTACAGTTCATGGGGTCACCAAGAGTCAGACATAACTGGGTGACTAGCACTTTCATTTCACTTTTAAAGGAGTAAAAGTGTACATTGAAATCTGGTAAACAGTGTACCTACATTAGCAAATAACTCAAACTGGAGTTTGACATCCAACTGGTTTGTCAAACCCAACTGATTTGGCACCTAAACTCCAAAGATAAGGCCACCCCTGCCAGTGTTCCATAACAAGCACCACAGGCAAAGAGAGGATCTCAAGACAAATATGAGAAGATAAACAAGAATTGTTGACTGTTCAAGAAAACTGGCACCATGAAAGAGACACCAAACTCAACAAAAATATTAATAAACAAAAGAAGTAATATTTATGAGTATTTCCAAGGTGTAGTTGGAAAAGGAGAAATACTGGAAATTAGAGTAAAGGCAGGTACTGACTAGAACAAAAAAATTCATTGCTCAGTTTTGAGTTTCAAAAGAAAGATTTAAGTTCCAAGATTGGGACAGTGGTTTGAAAGCCAAACAAATTTGACTTTATTTAAAAGAAAAGGTTGTCCTTGTTTTCATAAACTGATTTATTACAAAAGAGAAAAGCATGGAGACCTAAACCATGATTGTGTGCATGTAGTCCTGTCTGACTCTTTGTGGCCCCATGGACTGTAGCTTGCCAGGCCGCTCTGTCCATGGGATTTTCTAGGCAAGAATACTGGAGTGTGTTGCCATTTCCTATTCCACAGAATCTTCCTGATCCAGGGATTGAACTGCATTTCTGTGTCTCCTGTAATAGCAGTTGGATTCTTTACCACTAACACAGAGCCATAGAAAGAGGAAGCTCAGAGGTGAGGAGCCTGGTGCTCTTTAGCTGGCAGTTCTAAGAAGTTGCTATTTCTACATTACCTTCTGCAGATCAAAAACTCTGATGTGTATGTATATATGTATATGGGCATGTGTGTATTTAAGAAAGATAACTTTCTCTCAGAGACCTCCCAAAATGTACTTATACAGTATAGCAGAGATTTGGCTTCATGCTTCCAAATCCAGAGAGCCTCCAACTTCTTATAGATACCCACTAATGGGGAGAAATGTGTCTAGACCAATAATCTGAAGACAATGGCTAATAGGTGAAGGCAAATATCTAAAAATTTAGAACTCCCACCCTTACCCCCTTTACCATCAGCAATACTGGAAATGCAAAAATATTGAGAGGGCAAAGGCAGAGGGACATGAAGAGCTCAAGTGACACCAGACAATAGCAGCTGATGCTAGTGCAGAGTGAGATCCAAAACTAGGTGTAACCATATACATAGTGATCAGTGGAGATCAGTAAGTAAGATCGCTAGTCCCTGACATCAGGATTATACATGCCTACAGAAAAATTTTCACTTCTATAACCGAAACTCCTCTAGCTGGTTTAAGAAGAAGGGTAAATTACATTTACATTCTATTTTACAGCCACAGCTGTGACAGATACTCATATTTAGGGCTTTCCATGTGGTGCAGTGGTGAAGCATTCCCTTGCCAATGCAGAAGACACAAGAGACGCGGGTTAAATCCCTGGCTAGGGAAGATGCCCTAGAGTAAGAAATGGCAATCCACTTTAGTATTCTTGTCCGGAAAATTTCATGGACAGAGGGGCCTGGTGTACTACAGTCCATTCGGTCACAACAAATTGGACATGACTGAGCGACTGAGCACAGACACACACACACATTTGTATTTACCTCTGAATTGAAATGTAATTATGTATAAGTAAACAATTTATGGTTAAAATATATGTAACATTTCTTAAATTAATATTTTATCAGTCACTTATTTTCATAATTTTGCTATGAAAATCCTTTGATTAATCTTTCATTTGACTTGATCACTTCAAACAAAAAATTTAAAATGATACATGGGTGATGTACTTGAAAATGTCTTTTTATTGTTAACACATATGAATGATAATCTGCAATTTTGATCGGTAATCATCCCTCAGCTTTGGACACTGCCCCACTGTCAACAGCTTAGTTGCCAAAGAGAATTGGGTGGTAAACATATCTGTTTTCCTTTATAGGAGTAATTCTTTAGCTGAAAACTTAAGTAAGCTAAGTATAAAATTTGTGACAAATAGAATTTATGATTGTCAATCCTTGCTTTTTTTTGCTTGCTTGTTTGTATTTTTCTAACAAGCAGACCTCAGTGAATACTTTGGAGATGCAGATTTATTTCATTTCAAGATAATTTTCTTTTAATTATATTTGCATTTTTTTCTTATTTACTAGTTCAGCCTTCCTTGCTAGGCATAACAATAATTCTTATATTGGATAATTTTTTTCTCCCTTTTATTACCTTTTTGAATAGTCATTGGAAGGACTAGTGCTGAAGCTGAGGCTCCAATACTCTGGCAACCTGATTTGAAGAGCCAGCTCATTGGAAAAGACCCTGATGCTGGGAAAGATTGAAGGCAAAAAGAAAAGAGGGCAGCAGAGGATGAGATAGTTATATAGCATCACCAACTCAATGAACATTAATCTGAGCAAACTCCAAGAGACAATGGAAGACAGAGAAGCCTGGTGTGCTACAGTCCATGGGGTTGCAAAGAATTGAACACAACTACACAACTGAACAACAATTACATTTTTTACAACTGCTTTTCTGTGTATTATGTGTAATTTTCTGAAATCTCTGCCCCATGCCATTGATCTGATCTTTTGAAAAGTAGACTGAATTCTTTCTTTTCTGGGCTTATTTGTAAGTTTTACTCCATTTTTAATTTATTTCCCTATTCTGTTATTATCTCTTTCATTTAATTTATTGTCATAATTTCTATTTCATAAGAGTTCTGTTTCCCTCCATGTGTTTAATTGTATACAAGTTTCCCTGTTTTATCTTTTGTCAAATTTTGCTGCAGTCCTATTTCCTCTGTTTACTTATGTTTTAAGTAGGGTAAGTTCTATTTAAGTCTATAAGTCACAGAGTGCTATAAGTAGAATGTCCTCCTCGACTTTCTTTATGTTCATCTGTGCAGTCAATGCATATATATTTATGGAGTCTATGCTCTGTGTCAAGCACTATTTTTGGCCCTGGACATGTAAAGGTTAATAAGACAACCAGCCAGCTCTCTAGGAGAGCTACAAAGACATACATAGGATACTGTTAAACATTTCCTCGTTTCTATGGAGAAAATGACATGTGGGAATGTAAGCGTGACTTTAGGGCTGATGTATATTTAACAAGCATTAGGTAAGGTTTTCCTGATGAGGCTAGAAACTAATGTTACAAATTCAGCGTTTAGGACCATGGATGCTGAATGGGGCCCAAAGAGCTGAGACTCTGAGCAATGCAGTCCAAGTTATCTTTTTTTTTCCCCATCAGATATTTTTCATTAGACTAAGAATATGTTTTGACCCAGGCTTCCCTGGTGGCTCAGTGGTAAAGAATCCACGTGCCAATGCAGCAGATGCAGATTCAATCTCTGGGTGGGGAAGATCCCCTGGAGAAGGGAATGGAAACCCATTCCAGTTTTCTTTCCTGGGAAATCACATGATGGTCTATGGTCCATGGGGTCGAAAAAGGGTTGGACATTACTTAGCAACTAAACAACATTTTGTTCCATTGATGGTAAGTTCTCTTAGAATTCAGCTTCTTCTTTCTATTTTGAGTAGATCATTTATCTTGCTGAAAATTTATCTTAGATGCCACATAATTGCTAAAGCAGTTTATAGAGTAGCCCAAATGTTATTTATCTCTGTATAGTTTTTTTTCTAGCTCTTCTTTTTTCTTATGGAAAGGCCAGGTTAGATGATGACTGTTCTAGCCCTGCCTATACTGATGACTTGAGAAAGTATGTATTTTTCATTTTACCACCAAGCCACCTCCTTTTATTTTTAGCTTTTATCTATCAGAACCTAGACATCCCAGTAGTAGTTTCTCAATTACACCTCATACAACTGTAATATACATGAGTTACCCAGCATCCTTTCTTACGTTGGCCCAGAACTGTTTTGCATCAGATAAGTTTTCACCAGATCCTTTGGCAGGAGGTTGACCTCTCTGGTTTTGGAGTAAATAGTATTTTTTAATCTTTATTTGGACCTTTTTGTTGCTGTTAAATTATTTTTAAAGGGGGTTATTTGTGAACATGTACTTGTTCTAAAAATTTCACCATGTTTGTTGGAAGTCCTCCTTCACAGTGTTCTTCATTATGCATTTAGAATATTTGTTATTGACTGTTGTGTCCTATGTACAAAACATTATTTCTAATATTTACTTACTAAAATATATCTGTTTGTCCCATAAGAAGAAATATAATGTAGCACTGAGCTGTCTTAATGAACCCTCATGTATTTATTTATTCTGAACTGTTTCATAAGCCATAGAAAAAATAAACAGAAGACATAAATATTTTATGATAAACATATTTAGTTCAGTGGGTCCTCATCTTTCAGTAGTACTGAATATTTAAATATACATGTATGTATTCCATAAACAACTTACAGTTCTCAATCACTAAATATTTTGCAGAGAGATATAATGATGATAGTGTAAGGGGAGATTGGTTAAGAGAATTAAAAAACTACATTTTAGTTTTCTGCATTCAGTCCTACTGTAATCACACACATTTTAAAAATAATGAACACACCCAAGATTCTTCACATTTCTCTTGTCTCTAGAAACTGGTGAAGTTTCCACTATTAATAATACAGAAACAATTCCCTAGAGAATCATGATATGTTCTGACTAACACTGTGAGACTATCACCTATGTTGTTTAGTCCTTTGTAATATTTCAGGTCAGTGATTTAAGAGCCAAAAAAAGTGAACCCCAAAGTGTTACTAAGGCAAAAGGAATAAATCCCTTAAATAACTTTCTCTTCATTTACAAAGGTTATCATCAAATTGTAAATGTTTGCATCCTAAGTGTGTATACAAGATGATCCATTGTGGTGTGGAAATAATTTTTTAAATCCCTCATTACATCTTTATTTTATACTTTAAAATTCTATGTGACTTGTATACGTTTTTCATAATAAGTATATGAGAACACATCTAATGTATGAACAATGAAATGAGCACACGAATCTCAGAGGTGCATGGTCAGACATTTAAAATTAATTTTTACTGGATAGTTGGTTTACAAGGTTGTGTTAGTTTCTCCTACATAGCAAAGTTAATCAACCATACATATGACCAAACTAGAGAGCATATTGAAAAGCAGAGACATTACTTTGCCAGCAAAGGTCCGTCTAGTCAAGGCTATGGTTTTTCCTGTGGTCACGTATGGATGTGAGAGTTGGACTGTGAAGAAAGCTGAGCGCTGAAGAATTGATGCTTTTGAAGTGTGGTGTTGGAGAAGACTCTTGAGAGTCCCTTGGACTGCAAGGAGATCCAATCAGTCCATTCTGAAGGAGATCAACCCTGGGATTTCTTTGGAAGGAATGATGCTAAAGCTGAAACTCCCGTACTTTGGCCACCTCATGCGAAGAGTTGACTCATTGGAAAAGACTTTTTGTTGCTGGGAGGGATTGGAGGCAGGAGGAGAAGGGGACAACAGAGGATGAAATGGCTGGATGGCATCACCGACTTGATGGACATGAGTTTAAGTGAACTCTGGGTGTTGGTGATGGACAGGGAGGCCTGGTGTGCTGCAATTCGAGGGGTCGCAGAGAGTCGGACACGACTGAGCAACTTCACTTCCCTTTGAAAACTACCACTATGCTCTCTGCCTCTATGAGTCTATTTCTGATCCTTATATTAGTGGTATCATGTAATATCTGGCTTTTTGTTTTGGGCTTATATCACATAGCATAATGTCCTATGGATTTATCCATGTTTTCATAAATGATAGGATTTCCTTCTTTTTAAAGGCTGAATAAAATAAAACTGTATGCATATATCACCTTTTCTTTATTTATTCATCCAACCATGAATATTTAAGTTTCTTCCACATCTTGGAAATAATAACAATGCCAAGAATAATGCTGAATGAGAATAATGCTGCAATGAACTTGGGAATATAGATATCTCTTTGAAATCTTTATATCAGTTCCATTGGGTATTTAATACTCAGAAGTGGGATTGCTCAACCACAGGTTAGTTCTATTTGTAATTTTTGAGAAATCTCCATACTGTTTTTGTAGTAACTGCTCCAGATTACATTCTCACTAACAGTGTCCAAGGGTTCTCTTTTCTATGTATCTCTCAACACTTAACTTTTTTTCTTTTTCTTAAATAATAGCCATTGCAACAGGTGAAGGGTGATATCTTATTTTGGTTTTGGCTTTCATTCAGCTGATGGAAAGTGATGTTGAGCACTTTTTCAAGTACTTTTTGGCCATTTGTATGCTTTCTTTAGAGAAATGCCTATTTAGTTCTTTTGTACATTTAAAAATTAGGATTATTTGTTTCTTGCTATTGAGTTGTAGAAGGTCCTTACGCTTTTTGAACACTAATCCTCTATAAAATGTATGGTTTGCAAATACCTTGTTCCATACTGTATGTTGCCTTTCATTTTCTTGATTGTTTCCCTCACTGAGGTGAAGATTTTCAGTTTCATGTAATCCCACTAGTCTATTTTTGCTTTTGCTATCTGTGATGTTGGTGTTCTTTCCAAGAAATCATTGCCATAGCCAATGTCAAAAAGATTTTTCCTTGCATTTTCTTAAAGGAATTTCACGGTCTTAGGTCCTAATTTAAGATTTTAATCCATTTTGAGTTGATTTTTGTGTATGGTATAAAGTAAATATCCACTTGTATTCTTTTGCATGTAGATACCGTTTTCCTAACATCATTTATTGAAGAGAGTATGCTTTCCCCAGTGTGTATTCTTTGCAATCATTAGGGTCTTTTCCAATGAGTCAACTGTTCATATCAGATGACCAAAGTATTAGAGTTTCAGCATCAGTCCTTCCAATGAATATACAGGACTAATTTCCTTTAGGATGGACTTGTTGGATCTCCTTGCAGTCCAAGGGACTCTCAAGAGTCTTCTCCAACACCACAGTTCAAAAGCACCAATTCTTTGATGCTTAGCTTTCTTTATGGTCCAACTCACATCTGTACATGACTAATGGAAAAACCATAGCTTTGACTAGATGGACCTTTGTTGGCAAAGTAATGTTTCTGCTTTTTAATATGCTGTCTAGGTTGATCATAGCTTTTCTTCCAGGGAGCAAGCATCTTTTAATTTCATGGCTGCAGTCACCATCTGCAGTGATTTTGGAGGCCAAGAAAATGAGGTCTGAGTAATATTGGCCTGTAGTTTTCTTTGTTGACTCTCTTTTTCTGGTTTTAATATCAGGATGATGCCAAGTTCATAATACGAATTGGAATTTTTCCCTCCTAATCAATTTTCTGCAAGAAATGGAATAAATTTCATGTTAGACTCATCTTTACAAGTTTGTAGAATTCTCCAGTAAAACCATCTTGACTTCAAGATATCTCTTTTGGAAACTTTAAAATTACATTTAAATTTCTTTAGTTTCTTAAATTTCAATTTCTTTAATGGTTATAGGACTATTCAGATTGTATCTTTCACCTAGGTTGAGTTTTAGTGGTTTGTGATATTGGTCCGTTTCTTTCATGTCAGATTTACAAGGATGTAGTTGTTCATAGTATTCTCTAGTACACGTAGTGAGCAGTGATATTCCTAGTTTCATTTCTAAAGCTTGTGTTTTGTGTATCCTATATATTTTTTACCAGCCTGCCTATTAGTGATCAATTTACTTGATTTTTAAAAAATAATCAGAATTGGATCTTTGTTTTATTGATTTTCTCTATTTTTTTCATGTTCTAATTTCACTGATATTTTTTCTGTTATCTTCATTGTTTCTTTTCTTCTGCTTGCTTTGGGCTTAGTTTGCTCTCCTATTTCTAATTATTTGACAGAAAGAAAAAAAAAGTGAGGGGTTGATCAATGTTGCACTGCCTTGTCTAAGGCTGTGTCAATAGAATTATACCAAATAAAAGTAAAACACATATTTTATATATATTCAAAGTTGAAATCTCTTATTTAAATTTTGGTAAATAGCTGAATGGTCTAGAGGAACTGTACAGTTAATGTCTTGAGATATGACAAGTCCTGGGAAAATTTACTTTCTCTGATAAAAAAATATGCTAAAGTTGAATTGTTCACTTTGGCTGTTAATGCGATGTCTCTTGCTCATCCAAATAGACTAAATGTTTAACCTTAATCTGGATGCATTAAACAGCCAAAGTGGAGTGAATGCTACTTGATTATGATAAAATTGAAGCAATGAGCAAGGTTTTTAAATATCCTTTTATTAGACAACATTTTAAGTAAAACAAATATAAGCATTATAAAATATGTGAAAATTTTGGTCTGCAGGTATTTCAGCATTAACCAAACATCTTTATATTGGATCAGAGACCCTTACATATTGGGTCAGAGAAATTTACATTAAAACAAATCTTGAATAAAGATAAAAATTTTCGACAGATACAAGATACTATAAGTAATATTTTCTATTAATTTATTTGAAGATACTACAGTTTTAGTTAAATCTTAAAATAATAATAAAGTTTTAAATGATTCTTGAGAAGTGCAACCATGTAGCACAGAGTATTGAGTAGGTGTTCGATGTAAGATTTTTCAAGATTGAATAATTATTTTCATAAAAATGCTAAAAACTTTTGGTAAGTGTGTAAACTTGACTTTCATCTGAATGACCTTTATGATTTTATAACCCTTAAAACTCATTTGCCCCTGATTAAAGGCAATGGCAACCCACTCCAGTACTCTTGCCTGGAAAAACCCTTGGACGGAGGAGCCTGGTGGGCTGCAGTCCATGGAGCTGCAAAGAATTGGACACGACTGAACAACTTCACTTTCACTTTTCACTTTTATGCATTGGAGAAGGAAATGGCAACCCACCCCAGTGATCTTCCCTGAAGAATCCCAGGGAAGGCAGAGCCTGGTGGGTTGTTGTCTATGGGGTCGCACAGAGTTGGACACAACTGAAGTGACTTAGCAGCAGCAGCAGCAGCAAAGATATTTGTTTACTGTATATTCTGTGTTAGGATAATAGTGGTTTGCACACATTACTTCATCCAGCTACACTCATCAGTAGCTTTTGTAATTATCAAAATGAGGAAATTTAGTTACACTTTGCCTATGTTGACTTACACAAAAATTACTAAACAAGCAATTCAAATCTAGGACTGCCTGATTTTGGAACATTATTTTCACTCTCATACAATACTGCATTGGATTAAATGAAAATATATATGGAAATGAAACTGATACGTAACTTGTGGTAACTAAATACATGTAAGTTTCTTTCTCTATATATATTTAGAATATTAACATCTAAAGAATGAAATAATATTGGTTTTGCTTTACAGAGTCATATATCAACATGTCTTAAAGTTTTAAAATAATTTAAAAATATTTAAAATAAAGTAGAAAGATACAGAGAATAAACAAAGAAAACCTCGTGGAGAAGGTCCAATATAAAATGACTTTAAAATAGATGATGGTACATATTGATCAAAAGGAGGGAAATATGAAGGTACTTTGCCTTATCTACATATGTTTTTGTTGTTGTTATTTAGTTGCTCAATTGGGTTGACTCTTTGCGACCCAGTAGTGTAGCCCACCAGGCTCCTCTGTCCACGGGATTTCCTACGCAGGAATACTGGAGTGGACTGCCATTTCCTTCTCCAGGGGATCTTCCTGACCCCAGGATGGAACCTGTATATATATATATACATACACACACACACACACACACACACACTCACACACATACATATATATGTACACACACACATATACATAAACTATTATTTTAAATGGTCTTAGTTGTATTTTTAAATTGATTTTACAAAATCCCTATTACAAATTTTTTCATTTGGCAATAGAAATTTAGTGCCTATTTCCCAATAAAATTGACTTTGAGTTGTAATGACCTATTTTATCTCTATAAGCCATAATCCTAGGAACTCTGTAGATATGAGTGTATTCAGTTCTTCATTAACATCTTGATTTACATGTCCCTAGTGCTGCTACAGCTGCTTTATTCAGCACAAGATCATTATTGGAAATGCTTTGATGGAATCAGAGGCAAATGTTCTCTTGCTTTGCTGGATATATGCTGAACAACCAGACATTTTCATAAGCCAGAAAAAAAATGCTTAATAAGTAAAGCAAAGGTAATGAAACTAGACAGTCACAGATTTCTTTTTGGCAGAGATAATACATGCCTTTGAGGCTATTTACCAAATTAAGTGAATAGAATTTGAGTTATGGTCATTTTCATTAACTTGCTACTTATGAGTAGTTTTACTTGGTCTGGACCCACATACATAAATTTGTTGCACTTGGTAAAATAACAGATTACTCTCCATCCATATATAGACATAAGTGTTTGTGTGTAGACTCCAAATTAAAGTTCTTCACACACTTATAGCGTGTGGTATGTCATCATCTTACCGCAGGAATAGCTTAGTAAAACACCAGGTTAAACACTTGTACTTGCAGAGTGTTCCTGGAATGTTGGTGGAGATATGTTAATAATCATCAAGGAATCCAATTTTACTCTATGTTTATAAATAAAAATCCAAGGTGCTTCTATTTAAAAGTTAATACACTCTAAGGGATGAAAGAAGTTATTCCTGAAAAGGGTAATTAATGGAAATAATGATTAGAAATAATACTAATATTGTGGTAGGTGTTGTGATGGAGACTGCAGTTCTCTTCTAGGATCCATTTTCCTCTTATTTCTTTTGGTGTTAGTCACTCAGTCATGTCCGACTCTGTGACCCCGTGGCCTGTAGCTCACCAGGATACAGTGAGTTCTCTTGGCAAGAATACTGGAGTGGGTAGTCATTCTCTTCTCCAGGGCATCTTCTTGACCCAGGGATGGAACCCAGGTCTCCTGCATTGCAGGCAGATTCTTTACCATCTGAGCCACCAGTAAAGCCAATTTCTTTTGGTGCTAGGCCCCAAAACTCGAAAGTTAAGGCTGAGAAATAGGCTGGTCTGCCAGAGACTACCTTGTCTGTGTGCAAGTTGAAATAACTTGTACAATATGTTTCAAATCTTAAAGACAAGCTATCTGTCCTAGATTGCCTCTCTTTTTTGAACCAAACAGGAATGCAGGCATGGAGGTCAGCCAGCTTCAAGCTTTGAGAAAACACTAAGATGGAAACAAAATAAGTTCCTGAATGGCTTTGCAAAGCAAGGATTGCTCACCCACCTTGACTGTTAAGTGGCAGAGAAATAAACTTCTTTTTGAAGTAATTATAATTTTAAGTCATTTTGTTATAGTATTAGCCTATACCCAGTATAATAATGAATAATAATAAATGGGCTTTACATAGCTCTCCTCATTTAATCTTTAAAACAACTGGATGGCTGGGTATTATTGCATACTTGCTCAGTCATGGAGCCATGTCCAACTGTTTGTGATTCTTTGGGCTGTAGCCCACCAGGCACCTCTGTCCATGGGATTTCTAAGGCAAGAATTCTAGAGTGGGTTGCCATTTCCTCTTCCAAGAGATCTTCCTGACCCAGTGCTCAAACCTGCATGTCTTGCTTCTCTTGCATTATTATCTCTGTGTTAATGTCTGAGAAAGTGGGCTATTTAACAATCAGGTCTTCAGTTCATAATAGAGGAGAAAGGATCATTTTAAACAATCATATAATTCACATATATTTGCTGGTGAATGTCTTACTTTCCTCTGGAGACACCTAGAAAGGTGTCTAGCTCCTCTGTGATTTCCCTGGTGTTGTCTTGCTACATCAGCAGCTCTTCTAAATCGTTTTTGGATTTAGCATTTCCCAGAACTGCAGTGATAAGGTGTTTTGGTTTGTAATGCAGACATTTTCAGGATATATAACTGAAAAACTACATTGAAAAATTCCATTTTTCACAAGATCATGTAAACCAAAGAGAAATAAATCTGATTGCATTAAAAAGAACAGTTCAATGAAATAAATATACTGTATTCCTTGTAGGTGTAGTCACTGAAATCTGTTTTACTACACACATTGAAAACTGTTCCTGGCTGACATTCTTCTTCTCCTTCACACATCGTTAGTGACTTGCATATCAATGATCTCTACGGAAACTAGAATCTCGGTTCTCTTCTTTTCCACCTCCTATGACTATTTCTTCCACTTCATCTCAGCCATCTGCTCTTCTGGATACACATTGAATGTCATCATCATCAGAAACTCAGACTTCTTTTAGATCAGGATTTCCAACATTCCAATAACTAAACTTCACTTTCTATACTTCTTAGACATTTACTCTAGAACCACAACTTCTTTAATTCTTCAGCTTCCTTGAGACATGACTCCACCTTCTCTCACTGTCTCTTTGCCTAGTCCTTCTCATCTTTCCTGAAATCCTTGTTGAAGTTTAGTTTCCTAGTCTGTAATTATAATCACACCTTGGCAAACCTCCATCACTCACTTATTCCTCTCTCCCTCTGATATCATCTGATATTCTTTCTTCAACCCTAGAGAAACCAAATTCTTTTCTCTCCTCTGCCTAAAACTGAGGAAATGAAGATTACCAGAAAAAAATCACATAGCACTTTTTTCACTTAAAATTCATAATTACAAACTTCAAACAAGTCCCTGATCCTGCACATCAGTTCTGCTGTGTTTTCCCATAAAATTAATGTCTCACTCTCTGAAATAATTATTTCACACCTTGTTCCAGCTGCTCCTGTTTCATTCTGTTTTAGTAAATAAATTCTCCTTTTATCTCTGTTTTCTATATTCCCTCCTTGTCATCTCAAGGAATTGGTTATTTCTTTTATCACCCCAACTTTCCATCACTCACTTTCCTGTTTTATCTCTACCTCAGACAGAGTGATATTCTGATGATAACCTCCTTTTCTGTATCATCATTTTCTACTTTTCTATCGTGTATCAATCCATTAAGTATATAACTTGCCAGAGCATTTCCCATCTTACCAAAAAATCTGCCCTTGATCCTGTACATGCTCATTATTTTCTCTATATTTCTTTGTTCCCCTTTATGGTAAAATATTTTGAGACAATCTCCTAATGTCTTCATTTTTTCAAGTATTTTTTATTCTGTTAACCTTTCTAATTGGTCTTTTGTCCCTGTAAGGTCACTGAAATTGCAATTTTCTATGCCTCTCTTATTGGACATTGAAGCATCTTTCAGCACAGTTAACCACTGTCTTTTTGAAGAAATCCTTTTAATTTTTATAACACTATGCTCTACTGGTTTTCTTCCAAAGGTTTTAGCAATTATTTTTATTATGCACCTATTAAAATTATTTGCAGAGCTTAGTTCTTGGTCCTCATCTTTATATTTTCTTGCTAGATGAGTTCATCCATTCCTATGACTTTAAAATCATTTTTATGTTGTTAACTCCCATACTTACATCCACCAGCACGGTGATCAAACCAGTCAATCCTAAAGGAAATTGATGCTGAATGTTCACTGGAAGAACTGATGTTGAAGCTGAAACTCCAATACTTCATCTACCTGATGCAAAGAGCTGACTCACTGGAAAAGACTCTGAGGCTGGGAAAGGTTGAGGACAAAGGAGAAGGGGGCAACAGAGGATGAGATGGTTGAATGGCACCACTGGCTCAATGGACATGAGTTTGAGCAAATTCTGGAAGATAGTGAAACACAGAGAAGACTGGCATGCTGCAGTTCATGAGGTCGCAAATAGCTGGACACGACTTATGACTGAACAGTTGATATATTTTTACTTCTACAACTGAAGGAATATTTGACTTTCTCATTTACATATTTCATAAGCATTGCAAAGTTCACATATCCCCAAATAGAACTAATGTGTTTTCCCCAAATCTTTTATGCCTCTAAGCTTCTCCTGTTCACTAAATGCCACTAAAACATAATCAGCTGCTCAATTTAGAAATTTGATAATTTCTCCTGATATCTCCATCTCTTTTAGGTTGCATAGCTTATCCACCTCCAGTTCCATTGGTTCTGCTTTTTAAATAATTTTCTATGTATTTCAAACACATCTGGTCCATTCCACCATCATTGCTTCTACCTTAATGGAAGCAACCATAATTTCCAATTTGAATTATCTTCTAACTTGACCCAGTGGTTTGACTAAGCACACTAACAATCTATATTCACTAACTTTGTGTAAGATCAAAATATTTTCTAATGTAAAAGTCTTCTATACCTTCCCATTGTCCTTGGAAAGAAGTCTTCTTTTTTCACTTCTTCTTTTTTAATCACAGCATACACTCCCTGCCTATAGGGATGCACTGTTGCTTGTCTACCCTTTAAACTCACACTGTATCCCTCTTCCTCTTGTTTCACTTTTGCACTTCAACCACGTTCATCTTCTGAAAGTGCTTTGTATATGCTAAACTCTTCTCTGTCTCAGGTCTGCACTTCTCTTTTCCTCCACTTCATGTACTCCTGCACTTCATCTTCCTGGAGCTTCTTGAAATCTTGCTTCTTCTTATATTTTAGGTTCAAGTTTAAATATCTTTAGAAGTAATTTTTTTCTATTTGTTGAAGTCCAGTGAAACATTTAGCAAGAGGTTTTGTTGTTGTTGCTAATGCACATTAGCCTGTCCAAGTTACCTTCAAGGGACATAGCATTTAATATAAGAAGTATTATAGAATTTGCTCTGTTTTCAAAATAATTTACTAGGAGAAGTGCTAATGAAGGAAAGACTTTATGGATGGACAATTTCTCTGATAGTAAAACTTCATCTGAAAATTAATGCAAAGGTTTTTTTCTTCTGATTATTCAGGTCACAGTCAAGTTGCTGCAGTTTTTGCTTAACTGTGAAATAGCAACAAAATCCAACCTGTCTCTGGTTTGCATAGTACTTTTAGATACTGTACTGAGCTGTTTATCTATTAATTACAATTTCTCACTTCAGATTTAATCCTGCAAAGAACCCTAGGGAACAGGATTAAAGCCAGTATGGATTAAGGTCTTTAGAAAACTATTCATGACACAGAGTATATAGTCAAGTGTGTATCCTACACAAAACAGTCTTAAAATTTCAATGTAATTGATTATATGTGTTACTGAATGTTATATTGGGATGATGTTGCTCTTGTGATAGTAATTAAATTTCTGCCTTTCCTTTATAAAAAGTTTATAATTTGATTAAAAAGAAGATGAAACTATACTCAGCAGTGTTATAATTTTATTTCACTACCTTTCAAAAATAGAGTCAGTTTTTGTTAGAAAGTGTAAAAAATATAGATTTTAATGTCTCAAGTGTTATCTTTAACTAGAAAAGTCTTGCTTAAATTTGGGTGTATCTTTGTATAGTGATACTTACCATCAAATGTTTCAGTTCAGTTCAGCTCAGTTCAGTCGCTCAGTCGTGTCTGACTCTTTGTGACCCAGTGAATTACAGCACGCCAGGCCTCCCTGTCCATCATCAGCTCCTGGAGTTTACCCAAACTCGTGTCCATTGAGTCAGTGATGCCATCCAGCCATCTCATCCTCTGTCGTCCCCTTCTCCTCCTGCCCCCAATCCCTCCCAGCATTAGGGTCTTTTCCAATGAGTCAACTCTTCACATGAGGTGGCCAAAGTATTGGAGTTTCAGCTTCAGCATCAGTCCTTCCAATGAACACCCAGGACTGATCTCCTTTAGAATGGACTGGTTGGATCTCCTTGCAGTCCAAGGGACTCCTTAGAATTACACATTCTTGCTGAAGCTGGTTATGAGTAAGCTGTACATTATAAGTTACCTAGAAACTTCTTGCTCCTTCCCTCTTAACTTTCTTCTGACTTCTACCTTTTAAGACTCTCATGTCTTAGAAAGAAATTCTATGAATTCCATTCCTTAAGGGCTGTAATATATACTATCGACTAATTCAACATTAAGGACTTCCCAGATGGTGCTAGTGGTAAAGAATCTGCCTGTCAATGCAGGAGACATTAACACGCAGTTTCCATCCCTGGGTTGGGTTGGGAAGATCCCCTAGAGGAGGGCATGGCAACCCACTCCAGTACTCATGCCTGGAGAATGTCATGGACTGAGGAGCATGGCAGGCTACAGTCCATGGAGTGTTAACTACTCACTCATGTCTGATTCTTTGCGATCCCATGGACTGTAGCCTGCTAGACTCCTCTTTCTGTGGAATTCTCCAGGCAAGAATACTGGAGTGGGTTGCCATTCCCTTCTTCAGGGGATCTTCCTGATCCAGAAATTGAACCCAAGTCTCCTGTACTGTAGGCAGATTCATTACCATCTGAGCCACTAAGGTCACTTCAAGACTGAAGCAACTTAATGTGCATGGAATTCAACATTAAATAATAAAAATATCATTGTCATATTTAATTGCCTTTAATCACCTCAGCTTCTACTCAAGGCTCATTTTGACAAAGTAGTTTTCAAAAAGCAGCTTCCATAATTTGATTTTCTCTTTTTGAAAGAACAATGCTAAATGACGAAGCTTAAATAAAATAACATAAATTTTAACTGAAACATAAAGCAGTTTTTATTCCTTTTATATGTGAACGTACTAATAAATGTAAAAATCTAAATGTTAAAATGATTATGGTATATACTATACTAATAACAGTGAATGCCTACTGAATTCTAAACATTATGCCATGTTCAGAAGCCACATACATGACTATAAGGATAATCATATCAATAATTACAGATCACCACAAAATTTTTTTATTTTTCCTATTGGGTATTCTGTGTGAGATAAATAACTGCTTTTACTAGTAGAATAAACTAGAAATGCTATTGTACCAATTTCTGAATACATAACCCCAAACTGACCCAACCATTGTGCTATCTGCCATTTGGTGCACTTTGGTTGCCCTGCATCTTCTTTCTCTTGAGACTTTGTCACCATGCTGTGAGGAAGTCCAAATGGTCTCATGGGGAAGTCCAAGTAATAGCCAGTAAAAACCTGTCAGCTGTGGGAGTCACCTCTAAAGTGGCTCACAAGGATCCCTAACTATTGGAATTCATGACCTGTGTAATCCACTCCCACACTAAATAAAGCTAAATAAGTGACCAATAGGATATTACAGAAACAGCAATACTTGACTTATTAGACTAAATATAAAAAGCCATTGAAACTTCTGTTTTCTCTTCCTTGGATTACTCAAAGGAAAGCCATCTGCCATTTCATAATGTCACTGAAGCAGTTCTATGGCGATGCCCACAGATGAGGAACTGGTCTTCTGCCAATCAGTTCAGTTCAGTTCAGTTCAGTTGCTCAGTCGTGTCTGACTCTTTGTGACCCCATGAATCACAGCACGCCTGGCCTCCCTGTCCATCACCAACTCCCAGAGTTCACTCAAACTCATGTCCATTGATTCAGTGATGCCATCCAGCCATCTCATCCTCTGTCGTCCCCTTCTCTTCCTGCCCCTAGTCTCTCTCAGCATCAGGGTCTTTTCCAATGAGTCAACTCTTCGCATGAGGTGGCCTAAGTACTGGAGTTTCAGCTTTAGCATCAGGCCTTCCAATGAACACCCAGGGCTGATCTTTAGAATGGACTGGTTGGATCTCCTTGCAGTCCAAGGGACTCTCAAGAGTCTTATCCAGCATCACAGTTCAAAAGCATCAATTCTTCGGTGCTCATCTTTCTTCACAATCCAACTGTCACATCCATACATGATCACTGGAAAAACCATAGCCTTGACTAGATGGACTTTTTTTTGGCAAAGTAATGTCTCTGCTTTTGAATATGCTATTTAGGTTGGTCATAACTTTCTTTGCAAAGAGAAAGCTTCTTTTAATTTCATAGCTGCAGTCACCATCTGCAGTGATTTTGGAGGCCCCCAAAATAAAGTCTGACACTGTTTCCACTGCTTCCCCACCTATTTGCCATGAAGTGATGGGACCAGATGCCATGATCTTCTTTTTCTTAATGTTGAGCTTTAAGCCAACTTTTTCACTCTCCTCTTTCACTTTCATCAAGAGGCTTTTTAGTTCCTCTACATTTTCTGCCATAAGGATAGTGTCATCTGCATATATGAGGTTATTGATATTTCTCCCAGCAATCTTGATTCCAGCTTGGGCTTCTTCCAGCCCAGGGTTTCTCATGATGTACTCTACATAGAAGTTAAATAAGTAGGGTGACAAGATATAGCCTTGACGTACTCCTTTTCCTATTTGGAATCAGTCTATTGTTCCATGTCCAGTTCTAACTGTTGCTTCCTGACCTGCATACAGATTTCTCAAGAGGCAGGTCAGGTGGTTTGGTATGCCCATCTCTTTCAGAATTTTCCACAGTTTCTTGTGATCCACACAGTCAAAGACTTTGGCATAGTCAATAAAGCAGAAATAGATGTTTTTCTGGAACTCTCTTGCTTTTTCCATGATCCAGCGGATGTTGGCAATTTGATCTCTGGTTCCTCTGCTTTTTCTAAAACCAGCTTGAACATCAAGAAGTTCACAGTTCACGTATTGCTGAAGCCTGACTTGGAGAATTTTGAGCATTACTTTACTAGTATGTGAGATGAATGCAATTGTGCAGTAGTTTGATCATTCTTTGGCATTGCCTTTCTTTGGATTGGAATGAAAACTGACCTTTTCCAGTCTTGTGGGCACTGCTGAGTTTTCCAAATTTGCTGACATATTGAGTACAGCACTTTCACAGCATCATCTTTCAGGATTTGAAATAGCTCAACTGGAATTCAATCACCTCTACTAGCTTTGTTCATAGTGATGCTCCCTAAGGCCCACTTGACTTCACATTCCAGGTTGTCTGGCTCTAGGTGAGTGACCACATCATCATGATTATTTTGGTCATGAAGATCTTTTTTGTACAGTTCTTCTGTGTATTCTTGCCACCTCTTCTTAATATCTTCTGTTTCTGTTAGGTCCATACCATTTCTGTCCTTTATCGAGCTCATCTTTGCATGAAATGTTCCCTTGGTATCTCTAATTTTCTTGAAGAGATCTTTAGTCTTTCCCATGCTGTTGTTTTCCTCTATTTCTTTGCAATCATCACTGAGGAAGGCTTTCTCTTCTCTCCTTGCTATTCTTTAGAACTCTGCCAATAGCCAGTACTAAATTATCTACTTGGGTGAACCATCTTGGAAGCAGCCTCAGTCAAGCCTTCATAAGACTTCAGGCCTAGTCAGTGTTTTGATAGCAGTGCCATGAACCTGTGGTTCTACAGTGAGCAGAACCATTCAGTTAAATCTCAAACTCCTGATCCACAGAAATTATGTGAGAAAAAAAAAAAAAAAAAAAAAAAAAAAAACCCCACAATTGCTTGTTGCCTTTCTAAGCTGATAAACTCGAGTTAAATTGTTACACAATACTAGATAACTAACATACCAGCCACTCAGTGAAGCTATCTTGAAACAGATTTTTTAGTCCTAGTTCAGCTACCTCATTGCTACTGTGGGAACAAAGACAAACCATCCATGCTACATCCTGTCTGAATGGCAGGTTTGTGAACAAAATAAATGACTGTTGCTTCAAGCCACACATTCTTGGAGTCATTTGTTGTGCAGCAATCAATAACTGGAACATATCATGATCAAATAATATATGTTTCTACTACCAGAGAGTTTACCATACAGAGGCAGATAAATAAATTCACAAAAGTATTATAATGGAGTGATAAATCAGGCCATCAGTATACAGAGGAAGAATGTCTAACCTAGACATAAGGCTAGGAATTCTGAGAAGGCTTTCTAGACTAAATAATATCTGAGTCTTGCAAGATAAGATTTTGGTATGATACTTAGGACAGTGGTGTGCCCATATGAATATTAATTACTTTATTCTTCACTGCCCTTGGAAATACAAATTTTTAGTCTTCTATAAATATTGATAATAATGATAACTATCTCAACTTCAGTACATTTCTAAAATTAGTCATTATTATTGTTATACAAAAATTAAAGCCAATGTTTGATAGGAACAAGCGCATTTAATATTTCTGATTAAATTAAGATTTGTATTCTGGCTCTAATTAACCATCATCATTTCTGTAGAAAGAACAGTCAGTCCCACCACCATCAAAACAAAGACATTTTATGTTGATTACAGATCTGGTTTCAGAATGTTTGGTTTTGCAATATTTATTAAACCATTAAGGTTTCCTTATTAAACTGTTAAGATTTTTGTCTCTCCATCTTACTCCCTTTGCTTCCTCTGGGCCATTCCAATAATCCTGGTTGCTAGTGATAAGTGTGTGGGAACAAACTAAATATCAAATTTCTATAATCATTCTGCAGCTTACACTGATCATCAAGAAAAGGAACTTATACCATTTTCAGATGAAGAGTTCTTCAAGATGGTGATATCAATAGTTGAATTGGTGGTATGTGAGTATGCAACTACATACACATTATGCACATTATTTCTTAGAAAACTCATAGGGAAAAACAGGTGTGCCATTCACAAAAGATTTTTTCAAGCACAGGTTCAAGTTAAGCCCTGGTGATACAGTTAAAAATCTTTCATTCAGGACCTTAGTTTTTATTGATGGTACAAATACCTGGACCTACTTATTCTAACATGGTGCTACTTAGGCAATGTGTGACTTGTTCTATTCCTAATTTACTTCATTTGCATGCAAAGTTATTCATCATAATGGCATGACTGTAGAGAAAAAGTCCTTCTTATGGGAAAATCAGGAGGAGGAACTATTCACATGGCCTTAACCACTGTCTTAACTGTACTTGGAGAAACCTCCACTTTGTTGTTTATTTGCTTAATGTTTGTGATTTGAGAACACATAAACTTTGTGCAGTTTTCCCTTTCTTTTTTGTCCATTTCTTACAACAGTTTGGAGAAGTATGCCTTTGCTAAAAAATTCTCAAAATTAAACCATTTCATTTCATCTGATTGCCTGTGATGAGTTCCTTCCACCTATTAGCACAATCTCCTCCTCATTAATGCTATTTATGTTTGTTGAAATATCTTTTTGGCTGTCCTAATGAAGACAAACTAACACTAGTTTAAATAGCATAGAAATTTCATGAAAGAAGACGACCATAAACAGTTTAGATCTTAAATGGAGGGTCCATAATATCAGAGACCACTGTAATCATAGTGCGACTACTATGTCATAATCTAAGATGATTGTTAATATCATGGCTACACTCCAGACAATGGGAGAGACATAAAGGGAGTAGAGAGCATGCCTTTTTACTTCAAACCCCCAAACTTGAAGTTGCACACGTCAGTGTCATTCAAAACTAGAACCAGTCATATATCCCCCCTTGGCTACAAGGGATATGGAGAGATACAGAAATTTATTGGACACATGATATACTAAAACTTAGGGGTTCTATTACAAAATAGAAAGAAAGATATAGCAATGGATGGTATCTAATTCTATGAAGAAGAATTACAGAAATATTGTATACTCTTTTTAACTGTAAATAGATCCTTCTTCTCTATTCTCCTCTTGAAAATGGCAAACATAGCATTGCAATTAAATTTATGGGAGCTTTTTCTCATAGCAGTTTAATTTCAAAGTCTGTAGCCTTCAGATAGGCTTTCCAGGTGGTACAGTGGTAAAGAATCCACCTGTGAATGCAGGAGACACAATAGATGTGGGTTCAGTCCCTGGGTGGAGAAGACCCCCTGGAGAAGGAATGGAAACTCACTCCAGTATTCTTACCTGGGAAATCTCATGGACAGAGGAGCCTGGTGAGCTATAGCCCATGGGGTCTCAAAAAGAGTCAGCCAAGACTTAGCAACTAAAGAGCATCTCAAAGTAAAAGTCGTTCATTGGTGTCTGAGTTTTTGTAACCTCATAGACTACACAGTCCATGAAATTCTCCAGGCCAGAATACCGGAATGGGTAGCCTTTCCCTTCTCCAGGTGATCTTCCCAATCTGGGGATAGAACCCAGGTCTCCCACATTGCAGGTGGATTCTTTACCAGCTGAACCACCAGAGAAGCCCAAGAATACTGGAGTGGGTAGTCTATCCCTTCTCCAGTGGATCTTCCCAACCCAGGAATCGACCGGAGTCTCTTGCACCGCAGGCAGATTCTTTACTAACTGCACTATCAGGGAAGCCCAAACAGCACCTAGGACAAGTTCCAATCAAGCTAAACAAAGTACATTTGAGTGACATCACTCAACATCCTGTTAATAAATGTCCTTTGCATGTGCATGCACTCAGTCATGTCTGACTCTTTGGGACCATATGGACTGTAGCCACCAGACTTCTCTCTTAGTGGAATTTTCTGGGCAAGAATACTGAAGTGGGTTGTCATTTCCTTCTCCAAGAGATATTCCTTGCCACCAAGAAAAATGAACTCTTAAAATGTGTTAGGTGTGCTTCAACTCTGAGCTTTAGTTAAGTGGCTGTTTATCCACACTGGGAATAGCCCTGTACTTTCCACCTTTCTTTCTTTTTCTTTTTCTTTTTCTTTTTTTTTTAGTTTTTATCCTGGTGTCCTAGAACTCAACATCTTTAGTTCTAGAGTCTTTTTTTCAAGCAGTAATGCTCCTATGGGCTGCTGGATTCCTGTAGAGATGGAAAATTTGTTTCAAGAGGCTTTTATTCTCCGCTGCCCTAGCCAAGCTACTGGTGTTGGTTGCATAGGTTAACTTCAAAGCATCAAAGTCTCACAGGCCTTGCAAACTCCCCAAATGCACCTACAATTATGTGAAGATTAAACATTACCAGTTTTATCAGTTCTCAATCCCATTGCTTCCTATCTCTCCACATTAACATTATGGTTCTACTGTATAGCACATGGAACTCTGCTCAATGTTATGTGGCAGCCTGGATGGAAGAGAGTTTTGGGGAGAATGAATACATACATACATACATACATATATATATATATATGACTAAGTCACTTTGCTGTTCACTTGAAACTATTGCTACATTGCTAATCAGCTATATCCCTGAACAAAATAAAAGTTTTTAAAAATATTATGGTTCAGTAAGACTTTGGTAACCGCTCATGTTAGTCCATACTTTCTTCTCTTTTGATATAGTTGATTTTTACAAGAGATGTCAAACAAAGTGTAAACTGAGGCATGAAGAGGCTAAGTAACTAGCGTAGGCAATAGGTTAAGTATTGGAATTCAGAGATAGTGTTCCCCATCTCCTCATGTTGGCTCTATGCATGGTCCCAGAATAGTTCTTAGATATATGTGGGGAAGATAAGTAAGAACTGAAGGTACAAAGGTACAAAGCATAGTGAATTCATGTATATGAATGACACAACTCAACATCTCATTAATAAACATCCTTTGTCACCAAGCAAACATACATGCACACACAACCAACAACAAAATGCTCCTTCACTTTGATGGATAATGTTAAGTCATTTTAAGACTTACTAACAGATTGTTTCTAGTTAGACAGACGGTAATGCACTGAATGGTCTATAACCAAAGGAAAAAAAAACAAAATGTAGAGACTAATATTCTCTCTTGTCATTTCTCAAGAAAATGGTGGATCATTTACTAAAAGAGTAGTTTGTCAACTTAATGAGAAAAATATAGATAACTGATTCATGGTTGATAATAGAATATTCCAATTGCTTACCATTTTTGGAAGTAAAATTATAATTGTATCTTGGTAAACATTTAACATCAAGTGAAATGAACAAACAATGCAATAATGCTTGATTTAAATGAAATAATGTTGATTTAAAATCCATTATTTAATGATATCCTCCTTTCTGGTAAGACACAGATCTAAACAAATTAATTATCACTAGGTCAATGTGCTCCAAATTTTAAAAAATCATTAGTATTACTATTGATAACTTTTACACTTATAATTTTGATACTTTGAGATAATATTGCATACTTTGTGCTACTTTTAAGTAATTAAATTTGTGTTTTAAAGTAGTTTTAAGTTCATAAGAAAATTGAGTGTTTCCATATAATCATCCCCATGTATGCACAATTTACCACACTATTGACATCCTCATCACCGCGGTATATTCATTTCAATTGATAAAGCTACATGGACATACCACTATCAGCTAAATTCTATGGTTTATGTTAGAGTTTTACCACTGTGTTATATTTTTGATAGGTTTGCTGCTTCTGCTTAGTTGCTCAGTCATGTCTGACTCTTTGTGACCCCATGGACTGTAGCCCACCAGGCACCTCTGTCCATGGGGATTCTCCAGGCAAGAATACTGGAATGGGTTGCCATGCCCTCCTCCAAGGGATCTTCCCAACCCAGGGATTGAACCCAGGTCTCTTGCATTGCAGGCAGATTCTTTACCATCTGAGCCACCAAGGAAACCCAAGAATACTGGAGTGGGTAGCCTATCTCCTCTCCAGGGGATCTTCCCTACTCAGGAATTGAACCAGGGTCCCCAAAATGCAGGTACCACCTGAGTTAGGTTTAGGCAAATGTAAAATGACATGTATTCATTGTATACAGAATAGTTTCACTACCCTAAGATAGTCAAAGTATATGGACATGAAGTTGTGCATCTTGCTCTCCAGTAGAAAAAAACAGAGATCAATCACAGATCGCTTTCTATGAGCTCAAAAAAAGTCACTAAGCTAGTTTTATCTATGTTTTATAGGTGTAAAAACAGGCTGATGAGTTCTTTTGTGTTTAAATACCTTGAAGACAATATCTGATCAATGAGGATCACTTTCCATGCTCTGGGAAAATATCAGGAAATCATAAGATGAATTTCCTGAGACTTATCAAGTCTTGTAGCAAAATTAGCCTTAGGCAGAGAACCTTATATGTTTTCAATAAATAATTATGAATTTGATTTAAGTGGATAGAAAAATCTAGAAATATTTTTTAGTCCACATTAGAATCATTTCTAAAAAAAAAAAAAGAATCATTTCTAAGTTTTAAAACTATAGGTACCCAGGCTCTGCCTCATTAAAATTTCTGATTATGTAGATCTGTAGTAGAACTTAGATATATATGGACTTCAGGAAATCTGAGCCTATATTATGGAAGCAGATAAACTAGGCCAACTTGACCAGATAGAATGCAGGTGCTATTTATTGGGGCAGCTTCCTGTCCTGCTCAAGGACTACCTCCTGTCTTGCTCAGTAAAAACATGGACTATGTAAAGACAGAAACACAATTGATATATCTCTGATTATGTGACACTACAGAATTCATAAGGGCTTTGAAGTCAATTTTACCTGGATTTTAATCGTAGCTAGGCTATTTACTTAATTTCCTTCTTTATAAAAAGCAAATGTAAATACATATAGGTCTTTATAATGATTAATAGTCATGCAATAATACTGACCCAATACTTGACAAGGACTTCCCTCATAGTTCAGTCAGTAAAGAATCTGCCTGAAATGCAAGAGACTCAGGTTTGATTCCTAGGTGGGGAATATCCTTTGGAGAAGAAAATAGAAACCCATTTCAGTATTCTTGACTGAAGAATCCCATAGACAAAGGAGCCTGTCAGGCTACAGTCCATGGGGTCGCAAGAGTGAGACATGACTGAGTGACTTTTACTCACTAACACCCAACAAAGAGTTAGTGTTGAATAAATATTTCTCTCATGCATTACCTGATCTCTGTACTTTCACAATAGGACACATGTAACTGACCACAACTAAGAACGGTGGCACCTGTCTAACACAAAAACATACAAATTCAATTGGTTATATCTAGAGCAATAGACTTGCCCAGACTTATAAAGAGAAATTGGTTGTATTATTTTAGTAAAATGGGTGATCATTCAATTTCTATGAATAGAATATCCCTAAACAAAAGAGCAGGCTTTCATTTTAAAATACTCTATTGTCAATATCTGCTACTTTACTGAGTGAAAAAGAAAAAAAATCATGTGTTTGTGAATATAAAGGTGGATGATCTTACACAGAGAAATACCTTTACATTTTTCTCCTTAATCTAGATAAAACATGCTCTGATGCAGACATCATTTTCCTTTACCTATGTTCTTTTATTTTCTGAACTTCATTCTTTCCAGGATCAGGTTGTGAAGTTTTACTAAATTTACCCTCTAAGAAAATGATTTTAAACTTGTCAATCCATCAGGCATGATGATTGGGAAACCTTTGAAAGAAGATACCAAATGTACTTACCACTAACCTGAAACTATAAAGCAGTGTTTTCTACTTGTCAGTGTAAAAGAGCATGACAAATTCATTGTTGTCTGACTTCACAGCTGTCAGCTATTCTACATACAGTGGTCACATAAGCACTACGGTTGTCACAAGCAGTAGAATTGGAAGTATCTTTACAAAAATACCAAACATCACTGCACTACCAGGGAAAGGGAAATTTCCATTATTCCTCGTAAAACAAGGGATATCAAAAGGTCTTTGATTTGTTCTTCATGTGGTTGGACAACTTTGGCAGTGAGCCTAGTTGTGTTGTTTTAATAGGTATTCGAGGCAGGTAAGTTTGTTTCTTTTTCTTTTCATCCTACTTTCTAGCTAGTTTTTCTGTAAATGCATGCAGTTACTCATTTAAAAAGATCATATTGAAGAGCATTGATCAATTATCAAAGTAGAGGACAAAAAAAAAATACAATTTTCAGAGAAACTACCACATGCTATGGGCATCCCTTGTGGCTCAGTGGTAAAGAATCTACCTGCCAATACAGATGTGGTTTGATCCCTGGGTCAGGAAGATCCCTGGGTGAGGAAGATCCCCTGGGAAAGGAAATGGCAACCCACTCCAGTATTCTTGCCTGGGAAATCCCATGGACAGAGGAGCCTGGTGGCCTATAGCCCATGAAGTCACAAAAGTGTCATGCCCAACATAGCAATAAACACCAACAACCACATGCTATGCATTGTGTAAAATGGTGGGGATATGTGTGAAGGTCACTCAGTCGTGTCTGACTCTTTGTGACTCAATGGATTATACAGTTCATGAAATTCTCCAGGCCAGACTACTGGAATGGGTAGCCTTTCCCTTCTCCAGGGGATCTTCCCAACCCAGGGATTGAACTCAGGTCTCCTGCATTGCAGGCAGATTCTTTACCAGCTGAGCCACAAGGGAAGCCTGGGGATACATGGGTGACTACATAAAATCCTCATTTTTAATATATATTTGCCCCTTCAACAACATAGATTTGAATAACACAGATTCACTGTATGTTGCTTTTTTTTTCAATACATAGCTTGGAAATTTTCTTTGAGATTTGCAAAAATTTGAAAAACACTTGTAGATAAACTATATAGTGCAGAAATGTTGAAAAATATAATAAAAAGTTAAGTATGTTATTAATGCATAAAATATATATAGATACTAGTCTAGTTTATTGTTTGCTACCATAAAGTATTTACAAATCTATTGTAAAAAGTCTAAATTTATCAACACTCACCCACACAAACACAGACACTCATAGATCATATGCAGGCCAGAGAAATGGTAACAAATGTAAAGATGCAGTATTAAATCTTAATTGCATAAAGTTTCCTGCAGTGTGTACTTTACCGTGGTAATAATCTCATTGCCACTTCCTGCTGCTATTTTGAGCTCAAGAGTTTTAAGTATCTGCTTAAAATGTCCTGGAACACTATCCATCTCTGAGTGAGCAGTTCCTCTCCCATAAATTGCATAGTGAAGAAAGAGAGATCTCTTATGGTTCTCCCCTGATTTGCATGGTACTTAGCCCAATACCATAAACCTTGAGTAACACCAAGGACCCATATGAAGTCCCACTAATGATGATGGATGTGCCCCAAAGAAAAGAAAAGAAAAGAAATGACACTACAAGAAAAAGTTGAATTGCTTGATGTATACACTCATTTTAGGCAAAAGGAATTGTTGGCACAAAGTCACAGAGGTAAGAATGAATGTGGCGTTTGGGGGAGCTGGTGGTTCAGTGTGGCTGGAATTTTGAATGGGGGCAGTAATGACAACAGATGATACAGGTAAGTCAGAAAGGAACCAGATCAGGAACAATTTAAATACCACAAAGAAGACTATTTTACCCTCTGATTTACAAGATATCCGTATAAAGGCAATGAACATATTTGCAGAGAAGTTTTGTAGCTGCATGGAAAATAGAGTGGGAATATTAAATTAAATCCGTTTGGTTAAGTGCTGTAATACTGTTACTCAGCTTTTACTCCCCCGGAGTGATTCCTACAAGTGTTGCAGGAAGAGGATGTTAAATTACACAGAACAGATCATCACTATTTCTATAACCAAGGACAAAAAAATACAACTCTCAAAAGAAAGCAAGATTCATGTCTGTCTCCAGGGACACTTCTCAGTAGATAAGGACAGCACGGTTACAGCACTCATAGGACAGAAAACCAGGCTGCATGGGAGGACTTGTGGTGGAAAGGCATTTCAGCAGATAGAGAACAGTCCCGTGTGCTGCCAAGAAAAGCCTTCTGGCAGTCTATGGGTAAGGCCTTGATTACTGCCTCTTACTTCAAAGATGTCCACCATTATCTGCAGCTCACATATCTGCTCCAATTCAGACAAAATCAAGAAGTAAACTAGTCCACTAAATTACAGAAAATTGCTCTTAATATGTTCAAGGCTTTGGGTTTTAGAGGTCCTTGAAAATGATAAAATGTGGCTTGAAGACACTTAGAAACTACCAGTATGATTCTTACATTTTAAATAAATTATTAAGTTTTAATGTCAATAATTATCTTAATACTTAGAGATTTGTGTTTTAGAAAAGGAAATGGACTTATTCCATAGGGTTTTAAAAGACAGACCTAGAATTTGTGGGGAGAAATGATAGGGAAACAGATTTTATTTCAAAATAATAAAAACATTAAAAAAATTTCAGAGCTTCTTCATTTTAAAAAGCACTAAGTTTTCTGTGGCTGGAGGTGTTTAGGTGTTCTGTCAGCCTAAGAACTGGCTTTAGTCTGCAAAGTTTTTTTTTTTTTTTAACTTTGAATAATTTTTGTTTTATTGAGGCAAAGTGAACATATCCATGTAACTAATACTCAGTCGGGAATAAAATATTGTGCAATAAAGATAAAAATGAAAAAAAATTGTAATGATTTTCCTACACAATTAAATGTATCCAGTGAAAAGTGTGTCTTATCCTGAGGTTATTTCTTTTCTTTCTTTCTTTTTTTTTTTTTTTATGTTTCTACTGGGGAATGATACTTGTAGATCTTAGACTTTCTTAGTTGATGTTTTATTGTCTTTAACTAGACAAGATAAAGTTATTAAGGCAACATTGTCTTCCCTGGATACCTCTTGAAATACATGTCTTTCATCAGCTATTAAACCTACAGTATAGCTAATTTCCTATAAGAGATGATGGAAAGGATATTCATTCATTGGATAGATGAATAATAGAACATCTTAAAAAGTATGCCTTGTTTTTCAACCTGGAAATCAAACCAATTAAATAAAATTTTATTTCAGGAGCTAAAGGATACTTTCTTTTTCTGTACTTCTTTGGCTCATTTGAAAAAAAATTTTTTTTTTCTATCTGTTTGTTTCTCTGAAAGTGAGTAATTCTAAAGTATACATTTGTTTTTTATTTTAATTTTTATTTAACTAATGTGTTTGCTTATCTTCACAAATTTTAGCATACTTCACAGTAGCTCAAGGGATGCTAGAATCTTTAATGGTAAGTAACTTATGATTTCACATTTTTAAAAAAGCAACAATCATTTTTGTCTTGAATAAACAATGCTTCTAAATTTAATTAAGCAAGCATAGTGATTTTTATGATCAAAATATCTATTTTATGCTTTTAAATTACTTTAAAGTTGGAAAATATTTTAAATAGTATTATATATTGTAATGGAAAATTTTTTCCTGAAAATATTATTAATAACATTAAATTGATTTTCCATGATTCCATCTTGTCCAGAAATTTTACAATACAAGAAAGGATCATTGCAAATTGATTGCTACTCCCAGAAAAACAACTCAAAATCACATTACTGATGACATGTTGGCTACATTATCTTTGCTTTCAGAAAGATAGGAGTTAAGAGAATGATGGTTGAGCAGAACTGTTTTTCCAATCAAGACTCAGGATGACATGCTTTATCTAGAAGCCTTGAGTAATGTCCTCATTTTTTAAAACTCTGTTATTATGTGTCTGCTAACGTCCAGGAATACAGTTATGTCCCCTTTGCCAGTTTGCTACAGATAAAAAGAAAAATTTACCAATATAAGTCTAGATAACAGATTTATAACTTATGAATCTATTATTTCACATGATGGCAAAATAGATCAGAATGAGACATCCAGGAAAGGAGGATATTGGACATATGGTAAGTGGTTTAAACAGATAAGCCACAATTTTGTACCACGTGCAACTACAGCCTTTGCAGTGTTATTTGAAGAGTGACTACAATACCTGAAAAAACAAAAGAAATAGTGACATTTAACTTACTAAATTATGGTTTCAGTGTGTTTGCCCTCTGATGCCCTCTTGCAACACCTACCGTCTTGGGTTTCTCTTATCTTGGACATGGGGTATCTCTTCATGGCTGCTCCAGCAAAGTTCAGCCGCTGCCCCTTACTTTGGACTAGGGTTAGTTCCTCTCGGCCACCTCCCCATGACCAACATCTGGTGGATCATGGAAAAAGCAAGCGAGTTCCAGAAAAACATCTATTTCTGCTTTATTGACTATGCCAAAGCCTTTGACTCTGTGGATTACATTAAACTGTGGAAAATTCTGAAAGAGATGGGGATACCAGACCACCTGACCTGCCTCTTGAGAAACCTATATGCAGGTCAGGAAGCAACAGTTAAAACTGAACATGGAACAACAGACTAATTCCAAATAGGAAAAGGAGTACGTCAAGGCTGTATATTGTCACTCTGCTTATTTAACTTATATGCAGAGGACATCATGAGAAACATTGGGCTGGAAGAAGCCCAAGGTGGAATCAAGATTGCTGGGAGAAACATCAATAACCTCAGATATGCAGATGACACGACTCTTATGGCAGAAAGTGAAGAGGAACTCTTGATGAAAGTGAAAGAAGAGAGTGAAAAAGTTGGCTTAAAGCTCAACATTCAGAAAAAGAAGATTATGGCATCTGGTCCCATCACTTCATGGCAAATAGGTGGGGAAGCAGTGGAAATAGTGTCAAATTTTATTTTTATTGGCTCCAAAATCACTGCAGATGGTGATTGCAGCCATGAAATCAAAAGATGCTTACTCCTTGGAAGGAATGGTATGACCAACCTAGATAGCATATTGAAAAGCAGAGACACTTCTTTACCAACAAAGGTCCATCTAGTCAAGGCTATGGTTTTTCCAGTGGTCATGTATGGATGTAAGAGTTGGACGGTGAAGAAAGCTGAGTGCCAAAGAATTGATGCTTTTGAACTGTGGTGTTGGAGAAGACTCTTGAGAGTCCCTTGGACTGCAAGGAGATCCAACCAGTCCATCCTAAAAGAGATCAGTCCTGGGTGTTCATTGGAAGGACTGATGCTGAAGCTGAAACTCCAATACTTTGGCCACCTCATGGGAAAAGTTGACTCATTGGGTAAGACTCTGATGCTGGGAGGGATTGTGGGCAGGAGGAGAAGGGGACGACAGAGAATGAGATGGCTGGATGGCGTCACTGATGCAATGGACATGAGTCTGAGTGAACTCTGGGAATTGGTGATGGACAGGGAGGCCTGGCGTGCTGTGATTCATGGGGTCGCAAAGAGTCGGACACCACTGAGTAACTGAACTGAACTTACTAAATTCTTAGTGAACACAGCTTATGTCTAGGATATTATGTAAAATTCTAAAACGAATACAAGAAAACGTTGCCACAAAAACTGGAGAAATGGACTAATTTACTGTTATAAATTATGAGCACTTGTGCTTGCCTTGTGGCTCAGCTGGTAAAGAATCCGCCTGCAATGCAGGAGACCTGGGTTCAATCCCTGGGTTGGGAAGATCCCCTGAAGAAGGGAAAGGCTACCCACTCCAGTAGTCTGGCCTGGAGAATTCCATGGACTACAGTCCATAGGGTCACAAAGAGTCGGACATGACTGAGTGACTTTCACTCATATGAGCACTTACCTAGTAACTCAACTGACAGGTAGTCTTTGAAATTGCTGCTTTCCAAATATAAGACAATTTTAATTTTTCAAGTGATCAAATAGAATACAAATTGAAATAAGATGTATCATTTAAAATTATTTAATCATCCAAAATTAAATATTTTAAAATTCTTCAATTTGGAAAGCTTGTGATAAAACTACAGCAAGTATACATTATAAGTGGTGTTGTAAATTGGCACAAATATGTTTTAAAAATTATCAAGAAATGTCTTTAATGAGAGGTACATTGCAAACATCATTTGAAACATTAATGGACTATTTGTTCCTGAGAATTCATTTTGAAAATATAACTTATTGGGAAAAAGAACTATACTGAAATTAGATGCCCACTACAGGACAGTTTTAAATGAGCTCATTGCTAATGTTGTGAAATGAAGTTACAGAGCACTAGTTCAGTGAAATATAATGTGATCATAAACATTTGTTGTACAAATAACTTAGGAAAGTTATAGAGTAATTTTTATAAGTCAGGGGGAAAAAACCCCTCCATAACAGTCATGATGAAGATATTAGGGTTTCTAAGGTAGTCAGAACTTGAGAGACTACATGAAAGGGACAGAGGAAATTCATTATAGTCGGCCCAAATTTTCTGCATGCTCTTTTTTCCTCTAAAGGCATTTGCCCATTTTCAGTAAAACACAGGAGGCTTAAAGGCCTAGAAGCATGCCAGAGTAGATGCTGCCAAAGAACTGGTGAGTTTCAAGGCAATCTCTTTAGACTTGGAAGATGAAATTTGAGTTTGAGACTGCCAAAGCACCTAGATGTGAAAGTTCAAGACCTCAGTGAGTGAAAAAGTGCAAATAAGTCACCCTGATGCATGTGTAACCCTCAAACATTTTCTATTTCATTTGCATATGACAAAAACTTAGAAATAAAGCAGAAAGTTACTGTGAAGGTGAGTAGAACTTTTGGCAGTTTTCTGATGCTGATAAAAATGGAGTTTAGAAGTTAACAAGAATAACAGCTTTAAAATATAATGCATGCTGTCAACAGGGACTCCAGGATCATGGGCAAAAAAGAGAAAGTTAGAGCCTAATACAAACTGAAAACCAGCCTGAAGTCTGTTCTGTCCATAAATAGATGGAGATGCCTTTTGCTGCCTATCAGAGTATAGTGAATATTGGCTATCTCTAAAGGGAGGTAACATTATGTCAGCCCACAAACTCTCAGATATAACACCTGGCATTAAACAATGTATTTTTGACATACCAAGAAACAAGATCCAAAGAAAGAATAAGCAATCCAAGCAAGTGCAAATTTTTCAAGGGACTATAAGAAAATCCAGAGTTGTAAACATAATGTTCACAGTGTCCACAATGTTTTCAAAATAAAAAAGCCCAAGAAACATGATCTATTCTCCAGAGAGAAGACAAAATGAAAGCTATCCCGAAGAAGATCTATATTTGAAATTCACTCTCTAACGAGTTCATACTAAATGTAGAACTGTGCTTAATGATGAAAAAGAAAATCACCGACTTCTCATTAAAAACAATGGAGTCAAGAAGACAAGTAAATAATTTTAAAGTGTTAAAAAATTTCAACTCAGAATTCTACAAACAATGAAAGTATTCTGTGATATAGGAGGCAAAATGAAGATAATTTTGAAATAATGATAGCTAAGAAAATTTATTGCTGGCAGACTTGCGCTTCAAAGATTGTTTAAAAAAAAAGTCCTTCAGATTGAAGAGAAATGATATCAGGTAGGAATTTACCTCATTAGAAGAAAATAAGTACCATCAAAATTTGTTAAATATCTGGATGATTGTAAATATCTTCTTCTAATTACTTTAAAAATACATGTACTATTTAAAGCAAAATTATTTTTTCTTATGAAGTTTTTATGTTTGTTAGGTATGTTACATAACTATAACTTAAATGAATGGTGATAAATGGACCATCTTGGTGGTAGGGTTTCTAATTTTATTTTTCTCAAAAAGTGCAATATTAACTCTAGCTATACCATTAAACATTATGATGTATATTGAAATATCTTGAGCAGCAACCAAAAAAAAAAAAAAAGACCAGAAAAATATAACTAAAATACCAATGGAGTAATTAAAATGCAATCCTAAAATTTCACATAATTAAAAAGAATCAAGAAAGAAGTAGTGGATACCAAATACACAGACTGAGGAGCAGGGTCAGAAAGCAGATGAACAAAAGCCCTGGGCTAACTCAGCTGAAAATCATCCACCATGTTAGTGACTGAACTGAAGTTTCACGCAGCAAGACTCCAGTTAAAGGTCAGGAATTGTCAGACTTTAAAAAGAAAAACCAGAATGCTTGTTGTCACAGGGACATACTTTAAATAAACAGACAGGAGGTGAGTCACAGAGGATCCTGCTGTGATGTGTGTCGGAGAGTGTTTTGCCCATGTTCTCCTCTAGGAGTTTTATAGTTCTGGTCTGACATTTAGATTTTTAATCCATTTTGAGTTTATTTTTGCGTATGGTGTTAGAAAGTGTTCTAGTTTCATTTTTTTACAAGCGGTTGACCATTTCCCCCAGCATCACTTGTTAAAGAGATTGTCTTTAATCCATTGTATAGTCTTGCCTCCATTGTCAAAGATAAGGTGTCCATACGTGCATGGATTTATCTCTGGGCTTCCTATTTTCTTCCATTGATCTATATTTCTGTCTTTGTGCCAGTACCATACTGTCTTGATGACTATGGCTTTGTAGTAGAGCCTAAAGTCAGGCAGGTTGATTCCTCCAGTTCCATTCTTCTTTCTCAAGATTGCTTTGGCTATTTGAGATTTTTTGTATTTCCATACAAATTATGAAATTATTTGTTCTAGCTCTGTGAAAAATACCGTTGGTAGCTTGATAGGGAGTGCATTAAATCTATAGATTGCTTTGGGTAGTATACTCATTTTCACTATATTGATTCTTCTGATCCATGAACATGGTACATTTCTCCATCTATTAGTGTCCTCTTTGATTTCTTTCACCAATGTTTTATAGTTTTCTATATATAGGTCTTTAGTTTCTTTAGGTAAATATATTCCTAAGTATTTTATTCTTTTCATTGCAATGGTGAATGGAATTGTTTCCTTAATTTCATTTTCTACTTTCTCATTATTAGTGTATAGGAATGCAAGGGATTTCTGTGTGTTGATTTTATATCCTGCCACTTTACTATATTCATTCATTAGCTCTAGTAATTTTCTGGTGGAGTCTTTAGGGTTTTCTATGTAGAGGATCATGTCATCTGCAAACACTGAGAGTTTTACTTCTTCTTTTTCAATTTGGATTCTTTTTATTTCTTTTTCTGCTCTGATTGCTGTGGCCAAAACTTCCAGAACTATCTTAAATAGTAGTGGTGAAAGTGGGCACCCTTGTCTTGTTCCTGACTTTAGGGGAAATGCTTTCAATTTTTCACCATTAAGGATAATGTTTGCTGTGAGTTTGTCATATATAGCTTTTATTATGTTGAGGTATGTTCCTTCTATTCATGCTTTAAATAAAAGCAAAAATAAACAAATGGGACCTAATTAAAATTAAAAGCTTCTGCACAACAAAGGAAACTATAAGCAAGGTGAAAAGACAGCCTTCAGAATGCGAGAAAATAATAGCAAATGAAGCAACTGACAAACAACTAATATCAAAAATATACAAGTAACTCCTGCAGCTCAGTTCCAGAAAAATAAATGACTCAATCAAAAAATGGGCCAAAGAACTAAATAGACATTTTTCCAAAGAAGACATACAGATGGCTAACAAACACATGAAAAGATGCTCAATATCACTCATTATCAGAGAAATGCAAATCAAAACCACCATGAGGTACCATTTCACACCAGTTAGAATGGCTGTGATCCAAAAGTCTACAAGCAATAAATGTTGGAGAGGGTGTAGAGAAATGGGAACCCTCTTACCCTGTTGGTGGGAATCCAAACTAGTACAGCCACTATGGAGAACAGGATGGAGAGTCCTTAAAAAACTGGAAATAGAACTGCCTTATGAGCCAGCAATCCCACTGCTGGGCATACACACTGAGGAAACCAGAATTGAAAGAGACAAGTGTACCCCAATGTTCATTGCAGTACTGTTTATAATAGCCAGGACATGGAAGCAACCTAGATGTCCATCAGCAGATGAATGGATAAGAAAGCTGTGGTACATCTACACAATGGAGTATTGCTCAGCCATTAAAAAGAATACATTTGAATCAGTTCTAATGAGGTGGATGAAACTGGAGCCTATTATACAGAGTGAAGTAAGCCAGAAAGAAAAACACCAATACAGTACACTAACACATATATATGGAATCTAGAAAGATGGTAACGATAACCCTGTATGCGAGACAGCAAAAGAGACTCAGATGTATAGAACAGTCTTTTGGACTCTGAGGGAGAGGAAGAGGGTGGGATGATTTGAGAGAATGGCATTCAAATATGTACGGTATCATATATGAAATGAATCACCAGTCCAGGTTCGATGCATGATACTGAATGCCTGGGACTGGTGCACTGTGACGACCCAGAGGGATGGTAAGGGGAGGGAGGACAGAGGAGGGTTCAGGATGGGAAACACATGTATACCTGTGGCGGATTCATATTGATGTATGGCAAAACCAATACAATATTGTAAAGTATTTTTTTTTAGAAGTGTTGTATATATTTATTACAGAAATAAGAAAAAAAGGACAAAGTGAGGAAGCAAACAAGTAAAGACAAAGATCAATTTACATTTGGACAATTTATAAACTCAATTCAGTTAGAATTTAAAATGGCTTTTGAAGTGTAACCATTTACCTCCTTTCATTTGCAATAATAAATATAAACATATATGTGTGGTGTAAGAAATAAACTTTTGATTTATAGCTTAAATCCATTTTCTTTTCTTTTTTTTAATTAATTAATTAATTTATTTATTTTAATTTTTACTTTACAATTCTGTATTGGTTTTGGCATAGATTGACATGAATCCACCACAGGTGTACATGCGTTCCCAAACATGAACCCCCCTCCCACCCCCCTCCCCACAACATCTCTCTGGGTCATCCCCGCGTATCAGCCCCAAGCGTAATTAGCTTCCAATTAAAATAAATAAATTTAAAAAAAAATAAAATAAATAAATTTATATTAAAATAAATAGACAGAAGTTAAATGTGAATATAAAAAAAATACACGATGCAAACAACAAGCATGAGAAATTGAGTATCATTTTATTAATATCAGATGAAATGGACTTCAGAATAAAGAAAAAAGGATACCAGAGTCATGGAAGAATACTTTACAATGATAAAAGAGTCAAACATAAGAAAGAACTAAAAGTCAGATATGTGTATGTACCTAATGTCAGAGTCTCAAAATACTCAATACAGAGTTGATAAACTTAGAGAGGAAGATAATTCCACATAGCCAAAGACTTTTTCTTTTCTCTTTTGGCAATTAATAAAACTAGAGACAAAACTCAGTAAAGGCATAGGTGATCTGAATGGCTCTATCAGCCTATTTGACCTAGTTAATATTTACACAATCCTATATACAGCAATCTTAGAATACACAGTTTTTCAAGTACACATTGTATGTCCATCAATACAGACTATATGTTAAACTGTAAAGCAAATCTAAATACATTTTTCAATATTCAAATAATACAGAGTAAATTATCTGACCACAATGGAAACTAGGAGCTATAACATAACATTATGATATCAAGGAAAACAAAACATTTGGGAATTAAATTAAAAACTACTAAATAATTCATAGGTCAGAAAAGAAACTACAAGTGAAATTATTAAATATTTCCAACTAAATGATAAGGAAAATTGAGCTCACTAAAATGTATGTGATGAAAATAAACTAGTGCTTAGACAGAAATATGTAGCTTTAAATAGATACATTTGGAAAGAAAGAGATTTAAAATTAATGCTTAGGTTTCCATCTCAAGAAGTTAGAAAAATAGAACACCTTAAAGCCAGATAAGTAACAAGAATGAAATGAGGATAATAATGGAAATCAATGAAGGAAAAACAAACAATACAGAAAATTAAAAACAAACTAGGCTTAGTAATATTGATGAAATATAAAACAGAGAAAATGGACTCCCAATATCAAGAATCAAAAGGATTGTCATTTTGAATTCCACAGATATTAAAAGGACAATAAGTAATTTGATGACCAATTTTATGCAAGAAATTTGTCCTTAAATAAAAAAATGAATATTTAAAAATATATATAATCCAAATTGATCAAGACGAAACAGAAAAATATGTTTAGCCCTACACATTTTAAAGATGATGAACTTGTTTTCCAAAATCTGTAGGCACTCCAGACTCAAATGATCTCTTTCAAAAAGTTCTCTCAAATATTTAAAGAAAACATATCACCAGTCTTAAGTTAGACAGAAAAAAACAGAAGGGAAGATTAACTAAGTTATTGTTACAAAGCCTGATATTACAATGTTATAATTCTAATTTTAAAATCTTACAAGTAGAGAACAAAAAAATTGCATCCCCCCAAATCCTTTAAAATATTGGAAAAGATAATAACAAATCAAACACAGCATATCAGGAGAATATTACATCAAAATTAAGTAATGTTAATATGGAAAAAGTAATTTTATTTTTATATGCCAGTAGCAAAACATTAGAAAATGAAATTCACTTCATCATAGCAACAAAAGCTTCTAACTAGTAAATTAAACAAAAGATAAGTAAGACTTCTATCCTGAAAACTGAAAAACCAAGAAAATTTTAAGAAGTTCTAAATAGACAATTCATGTATTCCACTGATTAGTAAAATTTTAATTATATGGAGAAAAGCAAAAAATTGACTCTAAAGCTATATTGAAAAAAATACAAAATTTAAGTAGAAGACTTACAGTATCTGACTTCAAGATTTACTGCCAATCAAAACAGTGTGGTACTGTATAAGTGTTGATAGAATAAGGAGCTCCCCAATAAATCCTCATTTTCGACAAAGATGCCACATCCAATGGAGAAAGGAAAACTTTTCAACTAAAGATTAGTTGTATTCAGTTCAGTTCAGTTCAGTCACTCAGTCGTGTCCAACTCTTTGCGACCCCATGAATCACAGGCCTCCCTGTCCATCACCAACTCCCAGAGTTCACTCAGACTCACGTCCATCGAGTCGGTTATGCCATCCAGCCATCTCCTCCTCTGTTGTCCTCTTCTCCTCCTGCCCCAAATCCCTCCCAGCATCAGAATCTTTTCCAATGAGTCAACTCTTCACATGAGGTGGCCAAAGTACTGGAGTTTCAGCTGTAGCATCATTCCTTCCAAAGAAATCCCAGGGCTGATCTCCTTCAGAATGGACTGGTTGGATCTCCTTGCAGGCCAAGGGACTCTCAAGAGTCTTCTCCAACACCACAGTTCAAAAGCATCAATTCTTCAGTGCTCAGCCTTCTTCAGAGTCCAACTCTCACATCCATACGTGACCACTGGGAAAACCATAGCTTTGACTAGACGGACCTTAGTCGGCAAAGTAATGTCTTTGCTTTTGAATATACTATCTAGGTTGGTCATAAATTTTCTTCCAAGGACTGTCTTTTAATTTCATGGCTGTAGTCACCATCTGCAGTGATTTTGTTTCTGTGTGATAGGTTATTACAAGATATTGATATAGTTCCTTCTTGTTGTTTAGTCATTAAGTCATGTCCAAATCTCTTGCAATGATGTTACCAGGCTCCTCTGTCCATGAGATTTTCAAGGCAAAAATGCTGACATGGATTGCCATTTCCTTCTTCAGGGAATCTTCCTAACCAGCGATCAAACCCACATCTTCTACATTGGCAGGAAGATTCTTTACCATTGAGCCATCAAAGAAATCCATAGGTCCCTGTGCTATACAAGAAACTGTCATCTATTTTCTTATATATTCTATGTATGCATAATATGCTGTGCTTAGTGGCTCAGTCATGTCCGACTCTGCGTAGTTTATATAAATTAATCCTCTACTCCTGATTTATCTTCCCCTTACTCTTTGGTAACCATGTTTGTTTTCTATGTCTGTGACTCTGGCCCTGTTTTTTTTAATATAGATTCATTTGTACTATTTTTAGATTACACAAATAAGTGATAGCTTGTCATATTTGTCTTTCTCTGTCTTACCTCACTTAGTATGTTATTCTCCGGGTCCTCCCATGTTGCTGCAAATGGCAATATCTCATTTATTTTTAGGGCTGAATAATATCTCATCATGTGAGGGATAATATAGATATATCCCACATCTTATATATAGCCATGTGTATATAAACATATATATATGCCACATCTTATATATCAATTATCCATTGATGGGCACTTGGGTTGTTTTCATGTCTTGGATATTCTAAATAGGGCTGTTATGAACTTTGCAGTGCATGTATCTTTTCAAATTAGAGTTTTCATCTTTTCTGGATATACGCCCAGGAATGGGATTGCTAGAGTTTATGGTAGCTCTATCTACAGTTTTTAAGGAACCTCCAGAATGTTTTCCACAGTGGCTATAGTAATTTACATTCTCACCAACAGTGTAAGAAAATGTATAACTTTACTTTTCTTAATCTCAATTTCTTCTTCTGAAAAATGATATTTATAAGGATTAATTCATTATAAAATATAAATAATAATTTATATATAAATATTAATTAATTACCAATATAAAGGAATTTTATGAAGCTTACGTTAGATAATGAATACCATCACATACTGTATTGTTTATGGTAGAGTCTATCATTGCTTTGATTATATTAAAAATCAGATTTAAATTGGAAGGGTTAGAGCCACAGCTCAAAAAATCTATTGTGCCACAAAAGGACTTTAGATTTCATACATAGTAGACAATGGAAAGTTGTTGAAAATTTTATCCAGAAGAATACCATGCTATACTTTGCATTTTTCAACAGTTGATTCTGCTTGCAATATAGAGGCAAATTGGAGGGTACAGTAAGGAAAACTGTTATAAAAATATTTCAGTGGTCCATGAGACAAATAATAAAGGTTTGAACCAAGTCAATGACAGAAACAGAAAAAGATAAGTATGAGCTGGAAATAATAGAGCATGGTTACTAATATAATGTTGCAAAATGGAAGAGAAAGAATCAAGAATGACACCCAGCCTTCAGAAGGGTGATGCTTTCATCAAGATAGCAAAGTCCAGGTAAGAAGTTAAGTGGTAGGTCAGTCAGTCAGTCCAGAGCTCAGTCATGTCCAACTCTTTGCGACCCCATGAATCACAGCACACCAGGCCTCCCTGTCCATCACCAACTCGCGGGGTTCACTCAAACTCATGTCCATCGAGTGGGTGATGCCATCCAGCCATCCCATCCTCTGTCATCCCCTTCTCCTCCTGCCCCCAATCTCTCTCAGCACCAGAGTCTCTTCCAACGAGTCAACTCTTCGCATGAGGTGGCCAAAGTATTGGAGTTTCAGCTTTAGCATCAGGCCTTCCAATGAACACCCAGGACTGATCTCCTTTAGCATGGACTGGTTGGATCTCCTTGCAGTCCAAAGGACTCTCAAGAGTCTTCTCCAACACCACAGCTCAAAAGCATCAATTCTTCGGTGCTCAGCTTTCTTCACAGTCCAACTCTCACATCCATACATGACCACTGGAAAAACCATAGCCTTGACTAGATGGACCTTTGTTGGCAAAGTAATGTCTCTACTTTTCAATATGCTATCTAGGATGGTCATAACTTTCCTTCTAAGGAGTAAGCATCTTTTAATTTCATGGGTGCAGTCACCATCTGCAGTGATTTTGGAGCCCAAAAATTTAAAGTCTGACATGTTTCCACTTTTTCCCCCATCTATTTGCCATGAAATGATGGGACCAGATGCCATGATCTTAGTTTTCTGAATGTTGAGTTTTAAGCCAATTTTTTCACTCTTGTCTTTCACTTTCATCAAAAGGCTTTTTAGTTCCTCTTCACTCTCTGCCATAAGGGTGGTGTCATCCTCATATGTGAGGTTATTGATATTTCTCCTGGCAATCTTGATTCCAGCTTGTGCTTCCTTCAGCCCAGCGTTTCTCATGATGTACTCTACATATAAGTTAAATAAGCAGGGTGACAATATACAGCCTTGACATACTCCTTTTTCTATTTGGAACCAGTCTGTTGTTCCATGTCCAGTTCTAACTGTTGCTTCCTGACCTGCATACAGGTTTCTCAAGAGGCAGGTCAGGTGGTCTGGTAGTCCCATCTCTTTCAGAATTTTCCACAGTTGAGGGTAGGACTAGATTAATAAGATTAGTTTTGAAGAAGCAGAGTTTGAATTGACTATAGGACATAAATGCTTAGAGGTCTATCACACAGTTGGTTATATTGGCTTCAACTTGGAGTTTAAGACACTTGTGGGTTTCCTACATATAATAATTAGTTGAAGTTATGAGATGATATGTGACTGCTAATAGATATTAGAGTGATGAAGTAAGAGCTCATCATGGATTAAACTTTGGGAAATATAAAAATATAAAACATACATATAGAGACCAAAAAAAAACACATCCATACAGTACAAGGGAAATCAGGAGATACTCATGCTAAGAAGTCAAGATGGAAATGTATCGAGAAAAAGGAACTGGTCAATCTGACCAAATGTTGCACAAAGTAAACCAAGATTAGGAAAGAAGAAATACTACATATAACCATAATTGATTCATTTGTGATATTTACAGAGGAGTTTAATTGCAATGGTGAAGACTGTAATCATTCTGTAAAAGGTTGAAGTATGAATGAAACTTCTATTAGATTGTTTTTTCCAAAAGTGAGCACAACAATATTTCTGATATCAAGTTTTCTTCCAGAATTTTGCTATACCCTAACAAGGGTGGAGTCAATTTCTTATTTCTTTGAACTGAGATAGGACTTTAAGACTGTCTCAATGAGCAGAAATAGCAATATGACTTCCAAGCTTAGATCATAAAAGAAATAAAGGTTATGTGTCTCTTTTTCTTGCCTCTTTGTCTTTCTCTCTACCTTTCTCATTGCTAGTTCTTGAAACTCAACAACTATGTTGTGAGGAAGCCTAGGAGAGACTACATATAGGTATTCTGGTCAAATAACCCAGTTAACTCCTCAGTGCTAACATGAGCACTAACTTCTAGAGGGAACAAACTTTGAATGATTTTTGTCCCCAGCTTTTGAGCTTCCCCAGCTGAGACATTTGAATCAGAGAGTGAGATATATTCATTAAGACATTCTTCAAATGGTGGATTGAATATGCTAGATGTTTTAGGTGAATAAGTTTTGGAAAACATTTTACACAGCCACAATAAATAGTAGAGATACAAAGGAAAAGAAATAATAAATTTAAATTATTCTCTGGGAGTCTTTTTAGATGGAGAGGTGAAATGAATATCCAGACAAAGATAGAAGGTCAAGAATGTTTGGAAATTTTTAAGTTTGTCATTAATTAGGGTCATCTAAAGAGGAATCAAGATAGTGGAATAGGAGGACATGGAACTCACCTCCCACCCATAAATGCATCAAAAACAGAACTGCATGTGGAACAATTCTCACTGGAAATTAAATGGAGACAATCAGAATGACTCCTATACAGCCAACGCTAAAGGAAAAGGAAGAGAAGAAATCATATTGGGACCCTGTGGGAGGGGACTCAGAAGAAAAGGGAAATTACATAGACAGAAATCCTACAATGGGGAGTGAGCAGTCCCAGCCACATATTGGGCACTCCATTCCTAGGGTTCAATGAATGGAATACAAACCCCCTTCTCCGGTTAGAGGGCTGGTGGACCAACAAGAGGGCCGTGGGAAGCCCAGACTGCACTTGTGAGGAGCATGTGAATGCTTACTTGCTCCCAAAGTAGTATGAAAAGAGTGGATTGAAGGTGAAAATGCACAGGTGGCTGACATTTCCCACAGTCACTCTTTTCAGCATGCGCCCTAACCTGAGCTGATAGAAATCTCCAGCACCACTTGTCTCATGTCACAGCTTCACAAAGGAGCAACAGAGAGCTGCCACGACGAGGGGAAAAAACCCAAAATGTCATGAGATGGTGAGACAGCTCAAGCCCTAAGTGCCATCTGAATAGAGAGGGGATAGCCATTATTGGTGATTGCATAGGCGGTGCATCAGAGGCAGCCCAGACCCGTGACAGTGAGCAGACCACCACAGCCTGCACCCCAGTCCTCTTTGAATACTTATACTTATCCCTCTTGCTCTGCACTGTTCCTCTCGAGGCAAGGTTTGCTGGTGCTAGGGAGTGGAAGAGCACACACTTACAGAGAAGTGAGCCAGCTCAGAACCAAGCCTCAGGGCTTCTCCAGTGCCTTGGGACCCAACACTGCCCTCCACAGGGCAGTGACAGCCACTGAGCAGAAGGTGAGAGAGTCATTTCCTAGGCAGGTTAATAAGAAGTCTAGGGGTTCCCAAGGAGAGAGGGGTCTGAAATTCTCAAGGAGGAAGAAAGGACAAACTTTATTTTTCCTTCTTTACATTCCTTAGGATTGTATAACAATAATGTATCCTGCATGAGCGATTGAACTGAACTGAACTGACCTGATTCTGCCTGAGGACAGTCTCTGGATTAAACCTTCTGACTAATTCTGTTATCTTAAAATGTTAATTATGGGAGTCAGTTCAGTTCAGTCGCTCAGTCGTGTCCCACTCTTTGCGACCTCATGAATCACAGCACACCAGGCCTCCCTGTCCATCACCAACTCCTGGAGTTCACTCAGATTTACGTCCATCGAGTCCGTGATGCCATCCAGCCATCTCATCCTCTGTCGTCCCCTTCTCTTCCTGCCCCCAATCCCTCCCAGCATCAAAGTCTTTTCCAATTAGTCAACTCTTCTCATGAGGTGGCCAAACTATTGGAGTTTCAGCTTTAGCATCATTCCTTCCAAAGAAATCCCAGGGCTGATCTCCTTCAGAATGGACTGGTTGGGTCTCCTTGCAGGCCAAGGGACTCTCAAGAGTCTTCTCCAACACCACAGTTCAAAAGCATCAGTTCTTCAGCACTCAGCCTTCTTCACAGTCCAACTCTCACATCCATACATGACCACTGGAAAAACCATAGCCTTGACTAGGCGGACCTTAGTCGGCAGAGTAACGTCTCTGCTTTTGAATATACTATCTAGGTTGCTCATAACTTTTCTTCCAAGGAGTAAGCGTCTTTTAATTTCATGGCTGCAATCACCAGCTGCAGTGATTTTGGAGCCCCCCAAAATAAAGTCTGACACTGTTTCCACTGTTTCCCCATCTATTTCCCATGAAGTAATGGGACCGGATGCCATGATCTTCGTTTTCTGAATGTTGAGCTTTAAGCTAACTTTTTCACTCTCCTCTTTCACTTTCATCTAGAGGCTTTTTAGTTCCTCTTCACTTTCTGCCATAAGGGTGGTGTCATCTGCATGTCTGGGGTTATTGATATTTCTCCCGGCAATCTTGATTCCAGCTTGTGTTTCTTCCAGTCCAGCATTTCTCATGATGTACTCTGCTCAGAAGTTAAATAACCAGGGTGACAATCTAAAGCCCTGAGGTACTCCTTTTCCGGTCTTTATAAGGATTATATAACAATAATGTATCCTGCCTGAGGAAAGTCTCTGGATTCAACCTTCTGGCTAATTCTATTATCTTAAAATGTAAATTATGGGAGTAGGTCTGGTGAGGTCTTTACAACCTCCAGATATTCTTTGGATTCATTGGAGAGTATATAACTTCATTGCTAACACTAGCAAGGGGGTACTCTTTCTGCCCCCTTCTGATGCCTATATCAGACGCTTTCTCTATCTCCTTTATACTTTAATAAAACTTTATTACACAAAAGCTCTGAGTGATCAAGCCTCATTTCTGGTCCCAGATTGAATTCTTCTCCTCCAGGGGCCAAGAATCCTGGTGTCTTGACATGATTCAACAACAACCTTTCAAAGGGAAGCCCTGCCTCACACCTGACCCAGCCCTTCCTTCCTCAACCTCACCTCCACCAGAACATCCTGAAGTAAGACATGGCTTCTGATCATCTCTAATCCAGTTTTCCCATCAAAGCCAATCAGATAACAAATAGGAAAAAAAAGAAAACAGTTGAAGAGATCTTTGGGATGATATCAAGCATATCAACATTCACATTATGGGGATCCCTAGAAGGATAAGAGAGAAAGCAGGGAGCTGAAAATGTATTTAATGAAATCGTGGCTAATAATTTCCCAAGCTTTAAAAAAAGAAAGATATTCAGGTACAGGGAGAACAAGGATCCCAAACAAGATGAACCCAAACAGACCTACACCAAGACATATTGTAATGAAAGTAACAAGAATTAATCATTAAGAGAACTCTAATGGCACACAAAAACAAAACAAAATAAGAATCATACATAAAGGTACCCGCACAAGACCATCAGATGATATGTTTGCAGAAACTTCACAGATTAGAAGGGATGTTACATTTAAAGTACTGAATGGGAAAACCTGTAACCTATTTACATGGCAACCCACTCAAATATTCTTGCCTGGAGAATCCCATGGACAGAGGATCCTGGTGGGTTACAGTCCATAGGGTCACAAAGAGTCAGACAAGACTGAATGAAGTGACTTAGCTTGTGGGCAGGATACTCTACCCAAGATTGTCATTTGGAATTTCAGAAGAGATAGGGAACTTTCAGATAAGCAAAAACTAAAAGTCCATCAATACTAAACCAACCCTAAAAGACATATTAAAATGTTTTCTCTAAATGGAAAGGTCTATGAAAAGAAGTAAGTAACTATAGGAAAGGAAAATTCTACTGTAGAAGACATATATATACAAAAGAGTGAGGATTAACCATTCAAATAAGCCATTACAAAGATTAAAAGATAAAAACTTAAAAATCAGTTTTAATTGCAACAATCCATGAACAGAAAAGCATGAAGATGTAAAGTGTGATATAAAAAATGTATAGTGTGGGAGAGGAGAGTAAAAATGAAGATCTTTCAGAATGTGTTTGAACTTAAAGGATTCCCTGTTTACAACAAATAAATACAGTTATAGGTCAATATATATGAACACCACAAATTTAAAACCTACCACAGATACATAAAAGCAAGAAAGAAAGGAACACAAGCACGCCACTAAAGAAAATCATGAAACCACGACAGAAGAAACTAAAATATTCAAAAAGAACAGGGAGAATCACAATAACTACAGGATGTTCTCTAAATGAGCTTTTATTTTTAATCCAGATATTATTTGTATTTTGTTTACTTTTCCCTTGGATTTATATAAAGACAAGAGAGAGTTGAATTCCACTTCTTTTTAGTTCCATAACTTCTATTCAAAGGAAACTTAATTGTTATTCAGTATTTTATCATATTTTAGGCAGTAGATCTAAATCCTAGAAAAAGTGAGAAGTGAAAGAGAGGGTCTTTGCATTTTCATGATAGTTAATGCTGGAAATCTTGAATATAAACTTGGATTTTTCTTGACAGTGTTTTGATGTTTTTCTACCCTTTTTAATGAAGTAATGAGTAGCTGATGCATTGTAAGGATAGCTTTCTTAAGTAGCTAAACTAAGGCGTGAAAGTTTTCAAGATAACAGTTACAGGGTCATGAAATTTAATTATTTTGCTCCTGCAGAAGACAGACTCACAGCAAGCTTCTTGCACAGAGGCAGAAAAACATTTCATTTTCTCTTCAAAATGAAGGTGTTGGAATGATTTCAAAATATACACGTGGCTAGGGAAAACATATTTATGCTGTCTGTAGGATGTTCCATTTCATTTTGACAGCAAAACCAGATGCAAGCATATACAATAAGAAATCACTGTAAATTTTCTTCTGACCATTCCTATAACTGTAAAAGTGGTTCAAAGGCCAAGGTTCAATTTGGAGATGTGCATGTACCTGCATGGGAAGTACTAAATTATATAAATGATTATTTTCTGTTTGTCCTATTTAATACATATATAAAGAAACTTCTCCATGCTTTGTTCTTGATTAGGTAAATGAGTCCATAATCAGTCTTTTTACAATTAAAGTGAGCAGGAGGAAAAAAATTCCATTAAAATTTGTCCTGCATTATGTTCTGTTTTTCTAGTTAAGCACTGGAGATTTTCCTGTTTGATAATCTCTTATGTAGTTTTCATTATTGCTAACACTTTTTGTTTCTCTAGCCTCAGTGATAAAAGCATACATACTTCATAAAGTTTAGCCCATTTTAAAAGAAATAAGTAGATTATTTTCATTATGAACATAGATGAATGAGTTAATCTCACTGAACTTCAGTTTGTTTCTTTGTAACATGAAACGACAATGGATTTTGGTTAAGTTTCAAAGATACCCTGGTGACTGAGATGACAAAGAATCTGCCTGCAATGCAGAAGACTAGCAGTCTCTCCCTGGGTTGGGAAGATCCTCTGGAGAAGGGAATAGCTACCCACTCCAGTATTCTTGCCTGGAGAACTCCTGGCAGGCTACAGCCCATGAGGTTGCAAAGAGTCATACACGACTGAGGAACGAACACACACAGGCCAAAAATACACAATTATTGATGTATAAATCTGTAAGCTATGAATTAATCTCTCCGACAGTCTCTTCTTAGGAAGACCCTTGTTTAAAGGCTATTTCTATGCTGAAAGAACTGAAAATATTTACAATATTTAAAAATATTTTGAAACTTTAAATTTTTTAGTAGTAAGAAGACATATTCCATTAGGTTCTCATCTTCATCTATAAAAATGAGGATAGTAATATCCAATTTATAGGACTGTTGCAGGAGTTGGGGGGGGGGGGGAATGCATGCTAATCCCTAAGAAGAGCACAGGGCATATGGCAAGCACATAGTAAATACTTTGTTATTATCAATATTGCATAACCAAGTCCACAAGCAAACATTTGGAGGCAACAGGGACCAATATGGAAAATAATCTGTTGTTCTCATTACATGAGTTTAGTTGATTTTCTCCAGTGAATATGTCCCAAGATACTGGATATGAACAGAGGCTGAATATTTTTGCCAGCATATATAAGGAAATATTCCTCTTCTTTTGCTTTCTATATACTCCATAAACACATTTTGTGAATTTCCCAAACATGTTATTTGTTAAGTGTCAGCCCAGTCAGCTTGAATTTGTAAGAAAAAATGTATTTTTTGATTGGAAGAAGACAATTCCTCAAGTAGGAGACCCAAGAAAGATAAGAACCGTGAGGATAATTTATTTATACAGTGAGATGCTGTTTCCTATGTGCTATACATTGTTCTAAGTACTTTAACAATAATAACTAATTTAGAAATCATTATATATGATTGTGTTAGCCTCTATTACTATTTCTATATTTCTTGTAGGAAAATTGAAACAAAAAGCATTAAGCAATATTTTCAAGATTTTACTGCAAATAGTTGGAGTTGATTTGAACACATGTAAGGGCTTCCTTGGAGAGGAACTAAAAGGCCTCTTGAAGAGAGTGAAAGAGGAGAGTGAAAAAGCTGGCTTAAAGCTCAACATTCAGAAAACGAAGATCATGGCATCTGGTTCCATCACTTCATGGGAAAAAGATTGGGAAACAGTGGAAACAGTGTCAGACTTTATTTTGGGGGGCTCCAAAATCACTGCAGCTGGTGATTGCAGCCATGAAATTAAAAGACGCTTACTCCTTGGAAGGAAAGTTATGACCAACCTAGATAGCATATTCAAAAGCAGAGACATTACTTTGCCAACAAAGGTCGGTCTAGTCAAGACTATGATTTTTCCAGTGGTCATGTATGGATGTGAGAGTTGGACTGTGAAGAAAGCTGAGCGCTGAAGAATTGATGCTTTTGAACTGTAGTGTTGCAGAAGACTCTTGAGAGTCCCTTGGATTGCAAGGAGATCCAACCAGTCCATTCTGAAGGAGTGTTCTTTGGAAGGAATGATGCTAAAGCTGAAACTCCAATACTTAGGCCACCTCATGCAAAGAGTTGACTCATTGGAAAAGACTCTGATGCTGGGAGGGATTGGGGGCAGGAGGAGAAGGGGACGACAGAGGATGAGATGTCTGGATGGCATCACCGACTCGATGGATGTGAGTTTGGGTAAACTCCAGGAGATGGTGATGGACAGGGAGGCCTGGTGTGCTGATTCATGGGGTCGCGCTTCCACCATCTTCTATAATACGTTACTATTTGTCTGAACTTCATAATGGAGGAACAAAGGCTAAAAGAAACTTAAATAGGAATCTTAATTCACAGATTCCCAGAAAATTGATATTCTGGAATTCTTCATAGAGGGATATAAGAAAAATTATTTTACAAACAAATTTTTATTGAAAGTTTTTTTGTACAGATGATCTCATAATCTCATACCACTAACACTTTGAAGAAAACATTTGGGAAATGCTTTGTTACTTACTTTAATTCTGAAACAAATTTTCTTATTTTTATGAAGAAGAGGTTATTTTTTATTATTTCAATGAGACAAAAATCCTATAATTATTAAAAATAAAAAAGAAAATCAATTGTGTTTATATCCTCTCTGATTCATTACTATGTTCTCATGCAAAATCTGATCAAATATCTGGAAAATTTCTTCCTTGGGAAGGTAACATAAAAGTTAAAACCAGGATGAAATTCATACTCAAGCAAATAGTAAAGCAGTGCATCTTTTATGCAGATTTGTGTCTCAGTTCTTAATGGCAGGAAATCTGTATATTAATCATTTATGTATCCCCTTTGCCTAGCAGAGTTCTTTGCACAGAATAGCTCTGAATAGTATGAAACTAGTAAGTATAACAAGTTTTTCCAGAAAATTCCAAGTAGTAACATCCATTGAGTGCCATTAAGACTTGTTTTCAGTAACTTTACAATGTTTTTGTAATGCAAAAAATGTACTCAATTCCAAGGAAAACCTTTTTGTTAACCAATTATAGAAAAATACAAATATTCTCACTGATAAGTAGAAAACAACTTCAGAAGATCTGAATAGAAGTATTTAAATTGTGTTTTTAGTTTGTCATATCCTATGTTTTCCTAAAGTTACAAATACTTTCTATTCAAAAATGATTTTTAAAATAGGTCAATTCTCACTGTAGTGTGATAATCTTTACACTTGAAAAATGTCTTTTGATATCCAAGAACTTCTTCAGTCCATGATGCTCAGTTCTTTATATTGAATTTCTTTAAGCAACATCAAAGATTTATTTAATAAGACATTACATGTCTACTGTGTATGCATTCATTTTCACTCACCAAAGTTTAATATTTTATAGTTCCTAGAGTTAGCATCAAAATCCTGATGCCCAATCATGTTAATTTAGACCCTTACAGACAAAATTTCAGGTTTTGTAAAAAATCTGCTTTCCTTTTTTTTTGGGGGGGGATGCATAGAAAGAGACATAACATTAATTTTATTGATACTATCCAACCAGTCCATTCTGAAGGAGATGAGCCCTGGGATTTCTTTGGAAGGAATGATGATAAAGCTGAAACTCCAGTACTTTGGCCACCTCATGCGAAGAGTTGACTCATTGGAAAAGACTTTGATACTGGGAGGGATTGGGGGCAGGAGAAGAAGGGGACGACCCAGGATGAGATGGCTGGATGGCATCACTGAGTCGATGGACGTGAATCTGAGTGAACTCCGGGAGTTGGTGATGGACAGGGAGGCCTGGCGTGCTGCGATTCGTGGGGTCACAGAGAGTCAGACATGACTGAGTGACTGAACTGAACTGAACTGATACCATTGTATACTTAACACTATTGCTACTAAAAGTATGGAGAGCCCTGGATATCTTAAAGCCACATGAGTTCATGTCTACTGTCTAAGAAATGAGACATTTGGGGCAGTGGCAAGGGAGACAGTAGGTGTCAGAAGCACATAAGTGGTCCCAAAGTGAATCAACCTAAGCTGACAGTGCTGCTTATGAAAAGTGCTGCTCATCTATATTCACAGGAGGTGAAGATAAAGAACCAGAACATAGGAAGAAAATACCTTCTTCTGACTCAGATTTGAAGTCTACCTCTGTTGCCTGCTAACAATAGAAGGCCCAAGCACTTCTATTTTAATACCTTGTGTTCAGCATGCTGAATTGTTCTGTTAAATTTAGATATGACTGATAAAAATATAACTCTTCCACAATGATGGAATATTAAATTTATTGAAAATATTGTATCTTGTTATATATTCTTTTCTTCTTTCTCTCTCCTCATAGTCATAGTCATGTACTTACATAGCAGTTTAAGAAATTTTTATCTGCAAATATTTTTCAGTATATAATTTTCTGACTTAAAAAAATAAGTGATGATGCTATACACTCAGACTTTAAATATCTAGCTGTGACCTATGTGTTACCATTTTAACAAAGTCTGTAAAAATTTCAAATGCATGGCAGGTATTTCTTTATTTCAATATCAATTGTTAGATTCAAAAAAATAATTATTGGTTCTATATTTATATCATGAATGCCTCAGGGAAAATGCAAATCTCTTCCAAATGCAACCTAATTCCTTAATAATGATATTTATTTGAGAGTTATTCCTTAGAGCCTTTGATTCTTGTAGAGCCTTTTAAAAAATACATGTCATGAACTTTTACATAGAAACTTAGAAAATGTCAAAACAATAAATCCAATAATGAATATATGGTGATTTAAACAGTGACTTTAATTGTAAACTTTAATTCTAGAATTATAATCTGTAATGAGATACACATATGAAAATATCCCTACATATCAGATAAATCTTTATTCTTCTTAGATATGGAATTTAGATTTTATTTTGAAAGTAATTAAAAAATAAAAATAAAAAAATAAAAAAATCAAGTAATTAATCTGTACAGATTCTGATATTAAATCAAGAATTGACAGACATTTAATGAAGAAGCACCAAATGGCAAAGAAAGTCTGCAACAGAAATGGACTTACCTATAATCCAGATATTGTGGTAACAGGACATGGACATAAAATAATCATTATGAATATATTCATAGAAATGGAAATGTCGAGAGAGAGGAACTGGTCTGTGTAAAAAAAGACAAAAGGATCTTATGTATGTACTAATGGAAGTAAATAACTGGGTAGATTTGATATAGCAACAAATTAGACTTTCAAAGAGAAGAATAGTAAATTAGAGGACAGAGTGATAAAAGTTTTCCAAATCAATACACAGAAAAAAAAATGTTGAAAATACCAAAAGGAATGAAAGGGGCATAGTGATAAGATTTAATACAAAGTATAATTGGAAAAAAAAAAGTATAATTGGAATTACGGAGGAGGAGGGAAAAGGAGTGGAATAAAAATATCTGAAAAGATAGTTGAGAATTTTCTAAAACTGAAAGTATCAGTCAATGTGATTCAGTGATTTCTATGAACCTAAGAGGAAATAGGATATCACTCCTAGGCACATAACAATAAAATCTACTTCAAAAAAGAAAAGAACATTGAAAACCATAAAAGTAACTAGAGAAAAAGCACATTGTTTTCCAGGGAACATCAATAAAACTGACAGCTGACTCATGAACAGAAATGATAAAACCAAAGACAATAAATTGCATTGTTAAAGTGCTGAGAAGTAGCTGCCAACCTCAGATTCTACACAAAGTAAAGGTATTCACTAGTAAGTAATGCAAAATAAATCATTTTTAGATAAAGGTTGAGATAATTTATTGTCAACAGTCATGCACTTCAAAAAATACTAAAGGGTGCTCTTCAGATAGAAGGAAAACAATCTCAGATAGAATCACAGAAATGAAGAAAGAAATAAAGAGCACCAGACAGGGTAACTAATCAAAAACACTACTATTAATAGAAATCTGAGTATAATGGTTAGCATCTCAGTTTGTAAAGAATCCACCTGCAATGCAGGAGACCCCAGTTTGATTCCTGGGTTGGAAAGATTCCCTGAAGAGGGGAAAGTCTACCCACTTCAGTATTCTGGCCTAGAGAATTCCATGGACTATGTAGTCCACAGGATCACAAAGGACAGGACTGAGCAACTTCCACTTTCTAACCAGGAGACAGAACCAAGTCAGTTGTTAGAATAGAGAAAATTTAATGTTATGATTTGTTCATTAGTCAAAGAAATCTAACTATTATTAATAAAAAGGAGTAAAAGAAGACTCTAAGCAGATTATTTAATTTCTGTGCAGAGTACATCATGAGAAAAACTGTATTAGATAAAACTCAAGCTGGACTCAAAATTGCTGGGAGAAATAGTAACACTTTCAGATATGCAGATGACACCACTCTAATAGCAGAAAGCAAAGAGGAGCTAAAGGGCCTCTTGATAACAGTGAAAGAGGACAGTAAAAAACCTGGCTTAAAACAATATTCAGAAAATGAAGATCTTGGAATCTGGTCCCATTACTTCATGGCAAGTAGATGGGAGGAAGTGGAAACAGTGATAGATTCTATTTTCTTGGGCTCCAAAATCACTGCAGATGGCAACTGCAGCCATGGAATTAAGACACTTTTTCCTTGAAAGAAAAACTATGACAAATCTAGACAGCATATTAGAAAGCAGAGACCACTTTACTGACAAAGGTCTGTAGAGTCAAAGCTATATTTCAGTAGTCATGTAAGGATGTGAGAGTTGGACCATAAAGAAGGCTGAGCACAAAAGAATTGATGCTTTCAAATTGTGGTGTTGGAAAAGACTCTAGAAAGTCCCCTGAAAAGCAAGGAGATCAAACTAGTCAATCTGGAATTAAGTCAACCATGAATATTCACTGAAAGGACTGATGCTACAGTTGAACTTCTAACATTTTGACCACCTGATGTAAATTGCTGGCTCATTGGAAAAGACCCTGATGCTGGGAAAGATTGAGGACAAGGGGAGAAGGGTTCAATAGAGGATGAGATGGTTGGATGGCATCACTGACTCAATGGCCATGAGTATGAGCAAACTCTGGGAGATACTGAAGGACAGGGAAGCCTGGCATGCTGCAGTCCATGAGGCTGTAAAGTGTCAGACACGACTTAGTGACTAAACAACAACAACAACAACAACAACAAGCAGCCCATAGGCAGCATGTGCAAACAAAACAAACAAATGACAATGGAAAATACTCAGCTATTATTTATAGGCAGAGAGAAAATTAAAACTGAAAACTCAAGATAATCCTTCCCAACTCTCCCCCTGCCTCATCTCAAAGGTGAGACTCAGACTTCTTTAAAGAAGGCATGACTTCCATAGGAGCACACTACCTCAGATGGAGAAGACTCTTGAGAGTCCCTTGGACTGCAAGGAGATCCAACCAGTTCTTCCTAAAGGAAATCAGTCCTGAATATTCACTGGAAGGACTGATGCTGAAGCTGAAACTCCAGTTTTGGCCACCTGATGTGAAGAGCTGACTCATTTGAAAAAACCCTGATGCTGGGAAAGATTTAGGGCAGGAGGAGAAGGGGACGACAGAGGATTAGATGGTTGGATAGCATCACTGACTCAATGGACATGAGTTCGAGTAAGCTCTAGAAGTTGGTGATGGACAGGAAGGCCTGGTGTGCTGTGGACCATGGGGTCACAAAGAGTCAGACACAACTGAGTGACTGAACTGAACTGAACCTCATAGGGTAAAGAAAAATTCCAGAGGGCACAGGCCAGGACTGGTCTTTAGAAATGACTGGCTCTGGCTAGAAACTGTGGGCAGACTGGAGCTGATTTAAGGAAATAGCTCTCAATTTGGGAAACAGTTCCCTGAGGATGTGACCAAACCTGCTGTGCAAACAGCCCACTGGAGCTTTGTAGAAGCAGCCTTTGGGGGACTTCACTGGTGGTCCAGTGGTTAAGACTTTGCCCTTTCTTTTCAGTTCAGGGGAGGTAGGTTTGATTCCTGGTCCAAGATCTAAGATTCCACATGATGCAAGATATGTCAAAAAAAAAAAAAAAAAGCAGCCATTGGGTAGGTAGAAATAAAGCCCTGGGTTCAGCCAGGTTTACCATAAAAACACAACAAGAGCTTGTGGGGATGGCCACTGGGATTGGAGAGGATGGTCTGAGGGTGCAGAGAAAAGCAATCTGTGAAGTCTGTAGGGCACCCATGCTATATCAAAAGGAGGCCCTTCACATGGAAGAAAAGTGTGTTCTGGCTCCTTTGCCTTCTTTTGTCACTACAGCACTCCAGTATTCTTGCTTGGGAAATCCCCTGGACAGAGGAACTTGGCGGGCTACAGTCCATGGGGTCACAAACAAGTTGGATGCTATTGAGCACTCACGCATAAACCTTGCTTTAGACAGCAGAAGAAATTTTCAGAGGGTTTGGCCTGAGTACCACAAAGCAGGCAATGAAGGATGGATTTGTAGGTGAGAACAATGACTTGATCCTGGTTCACTGATGATGTGTCTCGTGTGGTTTAATATGTGTAATTGCAATGCATGTTAGTATTAGCATAAAACTGAGAATTAGGTGATAGCTATTTTTCTAGGGTCTTATGCATATCTAGCACAAGCTGAAATTAAGATTGCTGGGAGAAATATCAATAACCTCATATATGCAGATGACACCACTCTTATGGCAGAAAGCAAAGAACTAAAGAATCTCTGAATGAAAGTAAATGAGTAGAATGAAAAAGTTGGCTTAAATCTCAACATTCAGAAAACTAAGATCATGGCATCTGGTCCTGTCACTTCATGGCAAAGAGATGGGGAAACAATGAAAAGAGAGAAAGACTATTTTTGGGGGCTCCAAAATCACTGCAGATGGTGACTGCAGCCATGAAATTAAAAGATGCTTGCTCTTTGGAAGAAAAGCTGTGACCAACCTAGACAGCATATTAAAAAGCAAAGACATTACTTTGCTGACAAAGATCCATCTAGTCAAAGCTATGGTTTTCCAAGTAGTCCTGTGAGAGTTGGACTATAAAGAAAGCTGAGTGCTGAAGAACTGATGCTTTCAAACTGTGGTGTTGGAGAAGACTCTTAAGAGTCCTTTGGACTGCAAGGAGATCCAACCACTCCATCCTAAAGGAAATCAGTCCTGAATATTCATTGGAAGGACTGATGTTGAAGCTGAAGCTCCCTTACTTTGGCCATCTGATGTGAAGAACTGACTCATTGGAAAAGACTCTGATGCTGGGAAAGATTGAAGGCAGGAGGAGAAGGAGACAACAGATGATGAGATGGTTGGATGACATCACTGACTCAATGGACATGAGTTAGAGCAAGCTCCAGGAGTTGGTGATGGACAGGGAAGACTTGCGTGCTGCAGTCCATGGGGTCACAAAGAGTCAGACAGAACTGAATGACTGAACTGAACTGAAACATATGTACAAATGGAAAATATATCAATTTAAAGTAGACTATATCAAGTTAAAGATATTTGATCTCTCTAAGGAATCTATTAAAAGAATAGTGAAAGATAATATGACTAATAATCTCAATAGGGAAACAAATAGAATCATGAAACATGCTTGATTCAACAAATAGAATATGAAAAAGGGAATAGAAAAAATGATGATACAAAGAGCAAAGAATAATAAGGTTGATAAAACTCAAATCAGTATGGATATAAGCTAAATTCATAGAGTTAAAAAAAAAAGAGTTTAAAACTGGAATAAAAAATACAAAGACAGATTAAGACTAAAAGTAAAATAGTAAAATAAGAAAACTGTAAGTAGAAAAAGGCCAGAAAAACTACATAACAGACAGCTCAGACTTGGGGGCATGAAATGGTTATCAGGAAAAAAAGTTACTTTGACAGAAACATAATAGTACTCCATTGTTGAGGTCCTTTAATGGACTGGAACCTGGTGGTCTGGAGTTGACGATAAGAAAGTAGAAAGAGGCTGATATTCCTTGGTTTACGCAGAAAACCAATAAAGTCCCTGACATGGTGCTAGCTCTGTTCACGAAGGCCTCAGGTGCCCTCTCAATGGGGTGAAGGTGCAGAGTGCTTTCTCAAGAGGATCTTAGAAGCCCGGTCAAGAAAGTGAACCCAAAGGGCCTCTGCGCTCCAGAAAACTAGCCTGAAAAAGACAGAGAGAGGAAGAGAGAGGGAGAGAGAGAGAGGGAGAGGGAGAGAGAGAGGGAGAGAGAGAGAGAACACACGGGAACCAAAGCTCTGATGGAGCTAAGTTGTTTTATTCAACATAGTGTGGGTATTTATGCTGTCTTACAAGGCAGCTATTTTCAGCAGAGATAAAATCAAAACTAACAAGTTATCAAGGAAACATGAGGTCATCCATATGAAAGAGAGAGGGTTGTAAATAATCACTTTTACCATAGGTTCATAAAAAGGAAGAGGGTCGTAAATAGTTACTTATCACTGTATGGAAAAACTAACGCAGGAAATGCATGCATTCCTAAGCCCCCAGGGGGTAGCTTGCTGCTCCACTTAATTCCTAAATATTCAGGAATTAATAAGGGACAGAGGTTCATGACAGATCCAAAGCAGCACACAGGAAGCCTCCTGTTAAATGCTTCCTGACACTCCATAATATATGAAATTGTATAATGTAATTCACTATATATATATATATAAAATATCCGCAGAATACTCTGGCAGGATTACAAGAGAAATAATTATAGCTAGAGAATTTATTATACCTTTGTCACTGAGAAAAAAACACAGACTAAAATTTAGTAAAGAATAGAAGATTTAGACATCATGATCAACAAAATGTCCTAATTTACATGTTTAAGCACGGCATCAACAAATTTGGAAAACATTTTGTATTCAAGTACACATGGAACATTTACCAAAATTGACCAGTTATTATGCCATAAAGCAAGCCTTATCATGATTCAGAGGATTTGATGACCATAGAGAGCTTAAGCTAGTATTCAGTAATTAAAAAAAAAAAAAAAAAACTAGAAAATTCACAAATGTTTGAAATTATGTCACACCTAATAACCCATAGGTTATTTCAAAATGAATATTAGAATATATTTTGAATAACTTACATTAAAATACTACATATAAAAATGTGGGGAGCAGATAAAGTGAAATGTTTAGATATAAATTCATAAATTAAAATAAAGAAATGCTGAAAATTAACAATTATAATCACCTATTTTAAAAACCTATAAGAAAGAACAGCAAATTATTCCCAAAATACAGAAATAGGGAAATAATGATAGTATAAGCAGAATAAAGGCAGACTATAAAATAAAGGCAGACATGCAATTGAGAAGGGCAGAAAATAAAAAAGATGATTGTTGAAGAAAATTAAATTGTTTGTTCCTCATCAAGACTGACCAAAAAAGAAAAAAAGAGAGAATAAACAAAAAACCAATTTCAGGAATAAAATGAAGGGCATAATCACATATCCTGTAGATATTACACAAATTATAAGAGAATATTATGAAAACTAAGCTGACAAAATTAAAATATAAATAAAATGGAAATATATAAAAAATATTTAACAAAAGTAAAAATCTTAATGATCTTATGTTCATTAAAGACATGTAATACATATCTAAAACTTTCGTAATCCATATCTAAAACTTTCCCACAAAGAAAACTCCATATCCAGATTGCCTTAACAGTAAATGAAATCAATTTTTTCATTTGTAATGTAGCACACTTATACAACTCTTTCAGAGGACAGCAAAGTGGTCACATTTCCCAAAATGTTTTATATCAGTATTATGTTGAGAACAAGAGTTGAAAATTGCATTACTAAGAAAAATCAATTTTAAAACAATTGCAAAATGCTAACCATAATATCAGTAAATGTAATTTAACAATATATAAAAAGGACTCTTCATCATGACTAAGTGGAATTACCCCCAAGGATGCATGTGTGATTTTGCATTAGAAAATCAATCCAAGTAATTCACCATATTAGTAAAATTAAGGAGAAAAATCATATGATCATATTAATAAATGTAGCAAAATCACTTGATAACATACAAAACTCATGATAAAAACCACTGGCAACCTAAGAATAGGTTGGCATGTTCTTAATAATTGATTAAAAAAATCTTTGGCAAAAAATGATATTTAATGATGATTTATCAAGTTTCTTGTATATAGAAACAAAATATGATGACACAGTACTACCACAAATTTTATTTAATGTTGACCTGGAAAACAGGCTATTCCAATAAGGTAAGAAACATATAAAAACTATAAAGCTTAAAAAGAAAGTAGTAATTTTTCATAATTCATAAAAGATTTGATTATGGATATAGAAAATCCAAAATGAACTGCAAACAAACTATTAGAATTACTGAATGAACTTAGCAAGTTCACCAGATACAAAGTCAAAATAAATAATTTGCATTCTAATCGCTACCGATGAATTAGAAAATCGAACAGAAAAAAAAAATTTTGAAAATAGATATTAAAATTTCATTTAACTGAGAATAGACCTAAAGCAGGTGCTTTCCAGGTAGCTCAGTGGTAAAGAATCCACCTGCCAATGTGGAAGCCGTAGGAGATACAAGTTTGATCACTGGGTCAGGGATCTTCTGAAGGAGGAAACGGCAACCCACTCCAGGATTCTTGCCTGGGAAATTCCATGGACAGAGGAGCCTGATGGGTGACAGTGCATGGGGTCACAAAGAGTCAGACAGAACATGCATTGGTACACTCAGTGTGATAAAGATGTTATTTCTTACCAATGAATCTATCAATTCAGTACAATCTCAATTAAAATTCCAAGAGATTTTTTTGGTTTGTTTGGTTGGCTGTTTGGTTTGGGGAGAGGGCAAGGAAGAGGAGTAGAAAGTGACAAGCCAATTTTAAAAGGTTTATGGAAATCTAAAAGGGCAAGAATAGTGAAAACAAGAAATTAGAATAAACAAAATGCTGCTTTAGGCAGAAACAGGAAGAAATCTCAGATATAATATAAAAAAGAGGAAGACAAACACAGAAGGGTACATATATGTTTTTCTAGTCATATGCAATACAGAAAACATAGACAAAATTAAAAACGAATTGATGTTGATAGAAGTAAAAATATCTTTTTCTTAAAGATAGTTAATATTTGGATGGAGGCTTTAGTAAGAAAAAAAGAAAAGAACAAAGTTGACTGAAGACTTGTGCAAGAAAAACAAGTAGATGATGACAGATAATCAGATAGTCCAAAAACAAACCCATGTCTAGAGGTCATTTAACAACAAAGGTAACAGAGCAATGCGCTGAGTAAAGGTGGTGTTTTAAATAATTGATGTTGTGTTGATATGTGTAATTACCAGAAAAACATGCACTTTCACCTCTAATTCTCACATATAAATATAATTTTTACCTACTTTGTAGATATAAATGTGAAACTTATAACTATCAACCTTCTAGAAGATAACATAAGAGAATATTATTGGGGCTTTGAGATGCAAAGTTTTTTAAAAAATTAGGAAACATAGAACATCTATTATAAAGGAAAAGATGGAAGTTAAACTTTCTCAAAATAAAAAAAATCTGTTCATCAAAAATGTCTTTAATAGAGTGAAAACCCCAACCACACAGTAGATAACAATATTTAAAATACAGATATTTTTACAAAGGACTCACATCCAGAGGATACACAAAATTTATATTAAATCATAAAAAAGGGACAGGTGGCACAACAGAAATATTAGCAAAAGTTTTGAACAAAAAGAATATATCAAATTGACTATAAGTATATTAAAAGATGGGTTTCCCAGGTGACTCAGTGGTAAAGAATCCATCTGCCAATGCTGGAGACTTGGATTCAATCTCTGGCTCAGGAAGATCCCCTGGAGGAGGAAATGGCAACCCACTCCAGTATTCTTGCCTGGGAGATCCCATGGACAAAGGAGCCTTGTGGGCTACCATCCATGGGGTTGCAGAAGAGTTGGACGTGACTTAGCGACTAAACAATAACAACAATATTAAAAGGTGTTGAATGTCATTTAGTTCATTAAATTTAGTCCCTCAGTCATGTCCATCTCTTTGCAGCCCCATGGATGGTAGCCTGCCAGCTCCTCTCTCTATGGGATTCTCCAGGCAAGAATACTGTAGTGGGTTGTCATTTCTTTCTCCAGGGAATCTTCCCAACCCAGAAACAGAACCCCGGTCTCCCACATTGTAGGCAAATTCTTTACCAACTGAGCTTCATGGGAAGCCCAAGGATATTTATTAATTATGCTAGTAAGGATTTGATTCTAGAAAGATTCAACAACTTCCTTGTCAGTGGCAGAGTTGAGATCAAAACAGGTCTGCTGACTTCAGAAGACGTGCTCTAAATCACTCTATGGTACCTTCCCAAATACATTAAATTATAATGCATACATTGAAGGAAACAGCTACAGGCTGAAGTTCTGTCTTAGTAGAAAAGATACAAATGAAAAGTGTGATAAAACATTTAGACTAGAATGATCAAATACTACTTGGGACATAATTGCTGCAATCAAGTTATGAAAGAAACCCTGCAACATTGGCAAAATTACCCTTTGACTCTGTAGAACTCTGGTCTGAAAGAGTGTGCCAATGGTTGTCTAAAATATCAGCTGGTCACAAGCACCAACCCAAAGAGTTCAGAATGATGACAAGCAAGTTAATTAGAGGATTAGTGAATCATTTTGAAAAGAAAGATTCAGTGACTGTTAACGAAACATTCTCAGATACACAGGGACAGAGTAAGATAGATTGCTTTCATCTTCTTAGAGCACCTATTCATTTTCCACATGGTCAAGAGAGTACCCAGTGTTTTGATGGAAAGTCAGGAAATAAAGAATGTGGCTTGAAAATCTTAAAGTCTTAAAATCTTAAAAAAAAAAAAAACACACACACAAAAAACACCCTACAACCATAAAAATCACCCTGATCCATTTAATAAAATGAATAAAATGAATAAAACTTTTTATCTGATTCTTGGACTTCGAATGAAATGCAATATATCTGCATCTTGAACTTTCTCTAATACTTTCAGTGGCCAAATATAGTGAAGTCAAAACCCCCAGGGTTTTTGGCAAACAGCACAAATTTGCTAAAGCAAGCATAATATTTCCTTGAAACTTGCTGCTTTATCTTAAAATTTCATTCTTATTTTGCAGTCTACTTTACTATATACCTATATTTGACTTGAATTGAAATCATGTTTCACATTATTTAGAATAAAATTGGCCTTCTAGGAAGCTTTGTCAAACACTTGCATACTTACATACCTTCATGGTATGAAAAAAAATTAGTTAAAGTGTTCATCTCTCAATTGTGTCTGACTTTTTGCTACCCCATGGATTTAAGTCCTCTGTCCATTGATTTCTCTAGGCAAGAATACTAAAGCAGGTAGCCATTCCCTTCTCCAGGGGATCTTTCCAACTTAGGGACTGAACCTTGGTCTCTTGTATTACAGGTGGATTCTTTACCATCTGACCCACCATCTGAAGACATTTCCATGGTATATGCCCGTGCAAATCTGAGAAAAAGACTTTAAAATAAGTAAAAGCATGAAAGTAAGAGACAGACTTTAAAGCTATTAACTGGAAAAGACTGTGAACCTATTATTTGCCATCTTTGTCATTATTTTTTATCAGATGACCACTACTTTGGTAAGAAAATGAGCTAGGAAGCAAATATGTAGTTATCTTTTCCAAGGGAGATCTGCTTTAGTAGGTATATGCAGTTTGATGAGGGCTGACTGCATGCTTCAGGGTTAGGCTATCCTGGGGTTTCTGTCCTGCTTCCTTTCCCAGGGATTAGCACCAATCCAACCCTAACAGCTGGGTCCCTGATAATATGGGTTTCTGCCCATTAAGAACTGTTTCAACAAATCACTGAACACAGAGTTTCTATGAAAACCCAGAAAGCCAGACACTACTTGACAATTTAATTGTGTGCATACCTGCCATGAATTATTTACCTACCTATTAATCAATAGGTCCTGAATATTCATTGGAAGGACTGATGCTGAAGCTGAAACTCTAATACTTTAGCCACTTGATGTGAAGAACTGACTCATTTTAAAAGACCCTGATGCTGGAAAAGATTGAAGGCAGGAGGAGAAGGGGATGACAGAGGATTAGATGGTTGGATGGCATCACGGACTCTATGGACATGAGTTGACTAAGCTCCAGGAATTGGTGAAGGTCATGGGGTTGCAGAGTTGGACACAACTGAGCGACTGAACTGAACTGAGAAAATTGAACTTTTTCTTATTATAAGAAAAAGAGAAACTAATTAAAAATCTACTTACATGTGAATCAATAATCCTTCCAATACATGATTTGTGAAAAGAGAACTAGATGATTAGTAAATCAATTGCATGTAGATTTAGAGTCTCTTTTCTAGCCTGGAGCTCAGTAAAAACAAGAGATTGTTTTGCAATATGAAATGGGTAGTGCCTTGTGACTTATGGGCATTTCAAGTCTTTAACTGGCTGGAAGAAAGCATTTTAAATATTTAGTGACTCTGTTACTGCTTCCACTGAAAATTTAAAATAGTCCACTGGACAAAAGGAAAAAAAGTGCTAGATCAGAAAGAGTCCTATGCACAACAGTTCATAATTTAAGATCACACTGTCATCAGATGGTCCTGGTACAACTTTCAACCTCATCACTTACTGGCGTGTGAATTAGGGGAAATAACTTCTGAGAGTCTTGGTTTCCTCATTTGTAAAATGGAGATCATATATACCTCACATGGTTTTTCTAAAGATCAAATATGATAATGTTTGTAAAATGCTTGGGGCCCATGTGTTTATATATGATAAGCAGGGAATGCAATCTATTTTTATAAACATAGGTACAGGAGACATATAGACTAGGACTTAAGTCTGGGCTCTTCTATTTCCTAGATGTGTCATCTTAGGCACATTTCTTCAACTTTCTGAGTCTCAGTTTCCTTATTTCTAAAACAGGAATAATAAAACTTGCATCCTGAATCAATAGATAGTATAGTGCCTGACATGCAAGCATTTCATAAAAGAAGCTGACATGATACACATGCAGGCTCAGTCATGTCCAACTGCAGCCCACCAGGCTACTCTGTCCATGGAATTTTCCAGGCAAGAATACTGTAGTGGGTTGACATTTCCTACTCCAGGGAGTCTTCTCCATCCAGGGATTGAATCTGCATGTCGTGCCTCTCCTGCATTGACAGGTAGAATCTTTACCAATGGGCCACCTAGGAAGCCCTAAATGAAGCTACTTGTATTATATTCTGATTTTTTCCCCAAATTTTCTGAATCTGCACACATTTTAATAGAATGTGACTAGCAAATACATTCATTCTGCTATTGATTATGCCTAATTATTATTGAATTTTAACATATACCTATTATAATAACTTAGCATTGAAAAGACTGTGGACAAGAATGTCATCCTACTGTCAAAGCAGTAGCTAATCATGAGTAATTGTTTTGGGCAAGGTTCCAGGCAAAGTGTTCTAGGGAGCTGATATAGAACAGGTAGAGGTAACATAGGTGCCTGCCTCCATGGAGCTAATGATGCATTGTATGAAATAAGCCATGGCTGTAGATAAATAAGAAGAGAGAAAGTTTATTATAGTGAATAATCTCATAGAAAATAAAAAAAAATTGATCTGACTTAGAGAATAAGGGATAGCTTAATGGGACAGTAACATTTAAGTGAGGCATTGAAAGTTAGCAGAATTTCAGAAAACAGTGAAAGTTGGTTCAGTGGATCCTAGGTGGAAGAGACAATGAGAGCAAGAAGCAAATAAAAGAAAATACACACACACACACACACACACACACACACACATACACATAAGCTCTTCAAACTTCACAAATATGCAATTGGTGGTTCTCACATGTCAACCATTGATCGTTATTTGTGCTTGAATAATGGTAATTTATCTTTTGGCCCAAAGATTAATTGTGTTCTGGAATCTTTAGGTGGTCCCAGTTTAGTCTTGTTTGGAGCCCAGTGTGATGTGTTTTTGTGTGTGAGAACTGGAGCTGAAAAAGGGAGTAAATATTATGGGGGGCTTACTGCAGACTAAGGGATTTTAGCCTTTAAAAATAGGTAGCATGGAGTTTTTGAGGTATTTTTTGCCAAAAGTATGGAAAAAGTGGATTTTTATTCAACATAAAAAATACTACTCTACATTTAAGCATCTGGTATTGTAGTAGATGGTAGGGATACAAAGCAAACTAAGACCTAAACCTTATATTCATTGTGCTTACAATGTAATAATGGAAACAGATGCAGTAACAACAACAATAATAGAAATATGTACAAGTGTCAGAGACTTCGTTGATCAAGAGAAGCCATTAATTATACTGGGAATATGTGTGTGTATGTGTATGGTGGGAGTTTAGAAGACAACAGTGCTCACTAGGCTTATCAGGTGATGAGGTAAAATAGGACATACTAGGTAGTGGGGAAGTTAATGCAAGAGAATTTAAGTGATGATCAATGGGTTGCATTATAAGAACCACTAGGGCCATATTTCTAAAGTTTGAAGAGCTTGTGTGTGTGTGTGTGTGTGTGTGTGTGTGTGTGTACATGTGTGTGTGGTGTGCACACATGTGAATATCCATCTGCATGTGGGGACATATGAATATTCACATATATTGGGGAAGTTCAGCAAATGTGTGAGAGAGGAGACTGGGGAGTGTTTCAGAATCCATACTGTGCACTGACTTATATAAACTGAATTCAAGAATTATAATATTTTAACTTCATAGGTAGCACAACATCTTTTAAAAGACCCTGATGCTGGGTTAAGAGTGTGTCTTCTGGAGTCAGATTGCTTAATTCAGTAAATCCAGTTCTAGCACTTATTACCTCTGTGATTTTAAGTTACTTAACCTTTATTTACTCCAGTTCTCATCTATAACATGCATGTAATAACAGTACCAGTTTCATAAAGTACATATGTAGATTAATGGTTTAATATTTTTATTTGTTAGACGAAAAAAATTTAGATAATTTGTATTTGAACATAGAAAATCTACCATCCCCTGGAGAAGTGAATGGCTACCCACTCCAGTCTTCTTGTTTGGAGACTTCTATGGACAGAAGGGCCTGGTGGGCTACAGTCCACAGGGTCGAAAAGAGTCGGACATGACTTGGCAACTAACACACACACACACATCAGGTTGGTAGAATAAGTAATTTGACTTAATCATTGATATTGACCTGCCTACCCAAAACAGTTATGAACAGCAGAGAGATGGTCAGCAAAGACAGAGTCCAGAGAAGCAGTGAGGATTGACCTTTATTGCTTGTTGAAGTTGGCAGAATCCCAGTAAGAGGAGGATCCATGTAACCAACTCTGAAATAAATGCCTGTGCTTGGGTGTATTGAAGGTCTCTAGACTTCTATTTTCTAAACATATCTTTGAATTAGAAGAAACTTGTTGGGAAAACAAATCAACAAAAATAAATGCTGTGGAAGACACATTCTACAGACTGTGGGAGGCACTCAGCGGAGATGATGGGAGAATGTAGAAGCTATTTTTATGGCAATGGCAGCAGCAGTAGTTCCAGCAAGGCCCATTTCAAGTAGTGCCTCTAGAAACGGCAGGGGTAAGTGAGAGCCACTGCACTCCTGCTAAATAACAGAGATGGCAGTTTGAGGAATATTAACTACGTGCGAACTCTTAGATTCCTGAAGAGTGATGATGACTTCCTACAGTTCTTAATCTGAGTGTAATAACACAAACCATTTTGTTCCTTCAGACGTTTCAACATTTTTATACCTAATAGCCTGAATTAAATTTTTTGATACTTCAAAAACCTTGAGCTGTTTCTGTTTTTCTGATTTGATGCTTGACCTAGGACCAATGATTTTAGACTTTGGGTAGTCAGGTTTTCTGTGTTTTATCCCACTTTCTGAAGCAGTGTAGAGGCTGAATAGCCACTACACTGGGAATGTTAAAGAGCTTTATATAGATTATAGAGTTACAACATAATTTGAATTCAGCCTTGTCATGTCTATGATATTAATGCAATGACTGAAGAAGTGGAACCTTAACAATGAGGAAAAACAATTCAGGAAATCAGCCTTGAATATTCATTCGAAGGACTGAGATTGAGGCTGAAGCTCTAATACTTTGGCCACCTGATGTGAAGAGCCAACTCAGTGCAAAAGACCCTGATACTGGGAAAGATAGAAGGCAGGGGGAGAAGGGGATGACAGAATGAGGTGATTGGATGGCATTATCAACTCAACTGTCATGAGACTGAGCAAACTTTGGGAGATGGTGAAGGACAGGGAAGCCTGGCATGCTGCAGTCCACGGGGTCAGAAAGAGTCAGACATGACTTAGTGACTTGAAAACAACAACAATAGTTGCACTGTGGTGGATTTGGATGAATCTGAAAACCTTGAACTTTTATATTACCATGAGCTTCCCTTGAAGATAGGAGTATCCCTTTCATTCTATTTGAACAAAGTAGGCATCTCTTGCTTGAAGAACATCAATGATCTTTTCTAACAATGTCTATTTTTTTCAGTTTCCATCCCACTAACCTCCATTTCCATTTGACTAGAATTAAAAACCCCTGATATATGCCAGTGGAATGAGAGCAAAATCTTAGTATGGAGGAGATGCTCACCCCTTAATAAATACTGTGAGATTTTTATTTCTATCAGAGACTGGGAAATATGTTTGAGAATGTGTGTTGTGCTAGATACAGAAGGATGGCATCACATTACACTGGGGTGGTTTTACTGATGTGGCTGCATTTAACCAACTATTATGGACTGAACTTCCCTCTCCCCCAGTGTCTCAGAGTACAACTATATTTCGAGATAGACTCTTTAAAGATGTAAAGATATATGAGATCATTGGGTAGATTCTAGTCCATATAACCATAGTGAAAGATAGAAACTTCAAGGAAGTGACTGAGTTCAAATGAGGCCATTAGGGCCAGGGTCTAAGTCAGTATCACTGGTGTCTTTGTAAGAAAGAGAGACACAAGGGATGAACATGAAAAGGACATATGAGAGATGCCTTGAGAAGGCCATCTGCAAGCCAAGGAGAGAATTCTCAGAAGAAACCAAATCTGTCAACAGCTTGTTCTTAAGACTTCTGGTCTCCAAAACTATAAGGAATTCCGGTTGCTTAAACCACCTTCAGTTCAGTTCAGTTCAGTTGCTTAGTTGTGTCTAACACTTTGTGCAGTATGCTGACCTTCCTTGTCCATCACCAACTATTGGAGCTTGCTCTAACTCATGTCTTTTGAGTTGGTGTTTTCATCCAACTATCTCATCCTCTGTCGTCCCTTTCTCCTCCTGCCTTCAATCTTTCCCAGCATCAAGGTCTTTTCCAATCATTCAGTTCTTCGCATCAAGTAGGCAAAATATTGGAGCTTCAGCTTCAGCATCAGTCCTTTCAGTGAATATTCAGGACTGATTTCCTTTAAGATGGACTGGTTGGATCTCCTTGCAGTCCAAGGGACTCTCAAGAGTCTTCTCCAAGACCACAGTTCAAAAGCATCAATTCTTCGGCACTTAGCTTTCTTTATAGTCCAACTCTCACATTCATACATGACTACTGGAAAAACCATAGCTTTGACTAGACAGACCTTTGTTGTAAAGTAATGTCTCTGCTTTTTAATATGCTGTCTAGGTTGGTCATAGCTTTTCTTCCAAAGAGCAAGCATCTTTTAATTTCATGGCTACAGTCACCATCTGCAGTGATTTTGGAGCCAAAGAAAATAAAGTCTGTCACTGTTTCCATTGTTTCACCATCTATTTGACATGAAGTGATGGGATAAGCCACCGTATCTGTGGTCTTTTTGTCATGGCAGCCCTAGCCAACAATGATATTCACCAGAAACCAGAGGTGGATCAGGCAGTTCATTTGATTGATTCAAACCTTTGAACTCATTTGATACCTCAACTCAGTGAAGACTAACATTCAATATTAGAATTTTCCTGGACTAATGGAAAATGGTGGTGCTCAAGGCGTACAGACGAGAATCACCTGGAAGCCTTATTAAAACAGATTACTGGACCCCACTCCCCAAATTTCTGATTTAGTAAGTCTGGGTTGAGGGAAGAACATTTGCAATTTTAGCACTTTCCCAAGAGGTCCAGAGATTACAATTTGAGAATCACAAAGGCAAGAACACAGGTCCTCTTTGCACCAAGAAATTTCTCAATACCTTGGTAAAGGGAGCACCATCATCCATTAAAATCTTCCAAGTGGTTCCTTGAAAATCAGGAATAAATGATTGTAAAACAGGGGCGCTAATAAGATGCTGGAGTGGTGAAGTCCTGGTGACAATACTTAAAACACCAGATACAAGATAGAATAGAGTTAACTGATGGCAAAGCCAGAGGACAAATGAAATATTTGACCCACAGAATTTCAGTGGTGGCTAAGTTTTCACTTGTACCTTGGAATGGAAGAGATGGGTAGCCTAGTAAAATATTACTTGATCTAAATAACATAAAAAAAAATTCTAGGTCTGGCAGCTAGAACTATAACTTGAATTGTCACAAAAGTTTTTTTTCTAATGCATAGATCAAGAGTCACTTTATTCAAGGTGGGGTGGGGGTCAAGTTCTCTTGCATTGTCACAAGTAGTACTGTAAATCTTCAAAATTTTACTAAAGGAAATGGAGGGAAATAGACTTGGGGAAGATTTTTAAACAATGGCTCAGATTTGACACTAATCCTCAGAGATAACCCTGTGCTCCAATGATCCAACTAGAGGCTTGTACAGGTCAGATAGTAAATTAAATTTTGGTTTTAGACTTTCTCAAAATGAGCACCAGTGACTAGGCAGACATAATCAGTTACTGAAAGTACAGTTGAAATGACATTTTATGGCAACTAGTAAAATCCAACATTGACTTCCTGACCCATACAGTAAGGTCTGTTATTAGGAATGGCCAAGTAGAAGCCACTGAAATGTCAATAACAACCAAAATAGAAAATCAAATGTAATACTGCATTTGGGGACATTTCAGAAAATATTTTAGAAAACAATTTTACTATCAAAGATTTGAAAGATACAAGGTAGTGATTCTTAGAGTATTTTCACTTAATTTGCTTTTTGATTTTGAATGAGACCAGTGGATCCTAGAGAAAGACTGTGCATTATCATAAACCTAACCACGTGATTACACCAAAAATTGCAGCTTCTGTTACAGATTGATCTCTTACTTGAAATAAATAAGCATAGTCTCTGGCATTTGGTATAGTTATCAAGCTGAAAAAATGCTTTTTTTGTACTGTTTACTAAGAGCCATGATAAATATTTTGATTTCATTTGACAATGACAACTGTATACCTTTACTGTGTTAACCCAGGGCTATGTCAGCTCTAGGTTCTCTTGACATGACCTACATTATAGGAATGTTGATCATTCTACCTTTACACAAATATTGCACTAGTTCTCTGGGTTGATGACATTATGCTATTTGGACACTATAGCAAGAAGTGTTCTGACTTTGTAAAACTCAAAAATCCCAGTGCAAGAGATATATGCATGAAAACTAAGGGGCAGCTAATAAAGATTCTTTGAATATAGGTGATCTGGGACATGAAAACATGGAAATTTCTGAATTGAAAAAAATTGAAATTGAGTCTATATACAACCTACTACTAAGGAAGAGGCACAAAGCTTGTTGGGCTTATTTGGATTTTAGAAACAATACATAACCACACTTATGGATGGTTCTCTGATTCATTTACTAAATAAACCATAAACATTGGTGTTTGGAGAGGTACCTAGAGTAAGAGGAAAATTTACAGCAAACCCAGTATGTAATTAAGCTTTCCTCCTCTTGGTCCATATGACCCAATATATTAGATGATGCTGAAAGTATGTAGGATTGATAGATGTTTAGAAGGGGTGAATCACAATGTTTAGGGAATAAAGTCACAAGGCCTCCTTAGAAAATAACTATGTGTTTTTGGAAGAACAGCACCTTTTCCTTACTATTGGCAGCAAGTAATATCTGAATCCCAGACTATGAGACAGAAAGTGACAAATGAACTTGGGTGAACTCGGAGATGACGAAGAACAGAGGAGACTGGTGTGCCACAGTTCATGGGTTCACAAAGAGTTGGACATGACTTAGCAACTGAACAACAACAACGTCTGAGTTCTAGACTATAAGACAGAAAGTGACAAAATTGGGCTCATCTGATCCATCGAGCCAGCGAATATGTACATCAAATAGAAGTGAAAAATAAAAGGTTGGACTTGATCAGGTATTGAGGGCTGAAGAAAATTGCATGGTCTTGGATCATTAGAGTAACTATATTGTTACTCTCCTTCAACTCATTTTTGTGACCACATAGAGCAGAGGTTGACAAGGTTTCATTTTGTAAAGGGCTAGATAGTAAATATTTTAGGCTTTGTAGGCCTTATGATTGTGATCAAACCTACTCAGCTCTGCCATTATAGAGTATAAGTAAAGGAATGAGACTATGTTCACATAAAACTTTATAAAAGCATGAGTTATAGTTTGATTTGACCCATGAGTCACAGTTTGCAACCCCTGTTATACAGAGTTCCTTAAAGTTAGTTTATTGAAGGAGGGAAATATGCCTGTACCTAGTAACCACTTGGTATGATATGCTGGGACCAGTCACAAGAGAACTATTGCATTACAAGGTGTACCCAAGGAAAGTCCTGCATGATAGAAGAGTAAGGAATTCTCTCAAACAGCAGAAATTCAAACCATGTATCTAGCTGCCACTTTATTAGAGAGATGATGGGACTACAATGTATGTATCTACACTGATTTATGGAACATAGCTAACAGTTTGGCCAGGTAGTTATGACTTGGAGAGAAAGAAGTTTAGCAAAGTGTTAAGAAAATGATATATAGATGAGGTATGGGAATAGATAGCTTACCATAGGCACAGATATATGCAATGATATTTGTTTTCCAAGTGAATAACCAAGAGAGGACATTCAGAGCAGAAAAAATATCTCAATCATCAAAGGACATAAGATAGATTCTTGCTGTGGTCAAGTTCAGTCAACCTCTCTTTTCAGCCTACTGTGTGTAGTGGGCTAAATTGTGTCCTGCAAAAAGATATGTCCAAATCTAAGTCCCTGATACTAAATATGACCTTATTTGGAAGTCTTTATAAATACAATTAAGAATCTTGAGATAATGTCAGCCTGAATTTAGAGTGTTCTCTAAATCCAATGACCAGTATCCTTATAAGACAAAGAAGAAGAAGATCTGAGACACAGAGATACATAGGGAAGAATACCAGGTAAATAGAGAGGTAGAGATTAGAGTTTTTAGTAAATGTTGCTGGCAGCCATCAGAAGTAGGAGAAAGGCATGAAATAGATTTTTCCTTAAGGCTTCCAGCAGGAATCAACCCTGCTAAGCTTGATTTCAGACTTCTGGCCTCCAGCACTATGAGAAGATACATGTCTATTGTGTTGTGTTATGCCATCCAGTTTGTGATGTTTCAGCAATGCTAGGAAACTTATATATGATTTTTGCTTAATGAAAAAGTGGACTTGGCATCAAGGGTCAAAGGCTACACTCATACTCAATCACCAAGACTGATATGACTGTTTCCCACGCAGTGTTCCCAGCCTGTCAACAATGAGATCAGTGTTGAGTATACAGAACACAGTACCATTTTGGGATGAGAGCAAGTGACCCAGCAGCAGATTCATTATATTAAACCCTTTTCCTCACAGACTGGGCAGTGATTTATCTACATTTCTTGATATGAATAATGCCTTTCATACTTGCAATGCTTTCACACGTGAACTCATAGAATGCCTAGTTTAGGGTCACAATATTCCACAAAATAGTACTCCTGACCAAATAATGAATTGTGCATCTAAATAAATATAGTAATTGGGCTTCCCTTGTGGCTCAGCTGGTAAAGAATCCACCTGCAGTGCAGGAGACCTGGGTTCAATCCCTGGGTTGGGAAGATACCCTGGAGAAGGGAACAGCTACCCTCTCCAGTATTCTGGCCTAGAGAATTCCATGGACTGTATTGGACTGACACAACTGAGTGACTTCCACTTTCAAATACAGTAATAGCTTAAAACTATAGAATTTATTGCTTTTTCATTATCTTGTTGCAGATGGCCTTATAAGATGTAAGGATAGCCTTTAACTAATCAGTTACAATGTCCCATGGGAGGCAAAACTTTGTGAGGTTAAGATGCTGTTCTATAAGATTGGGAGTATGTCTGAGACATGCTGCTTCTTCTTCCATGGCCATAACTGGACTTCAAAAGAAGAGCTGACAAAGGAGGTAGAAGAATTAAAGTTGGCCAAAATTCTGTGAGGTGGGATAGCACATATTAAGAAGGGTAAAATTTGATTTTAGCACATTTGTTCACAGGAAATTTCACAGGAATGCTTGTCTTGGAGATTCCTTAAAAAATTGCAAATAGAGCTGCCTTATGACCCAGCAATCCCACTGCTGGGCATACACAGCAAGGAAACCAGAATTGAAAGAGACACATGTACCTCAATGTTCATCGCAGCACTGTTTATAATAGCCAGGACATGGAAACAACCTAGATGTCCATCAGCAGATGAATGGATAAGAAAGCTGTGGTACATATACACAATGGTGTATTACTCAGCCATTAAAAAGAATACATTTGAATCAGTTCTAATGAGATGGATGAAACTGGAGCCAATTATACAGAGTGAAGTAAGCCAGAAAGAAAAACACCAATACAGTATACTGACACATATATACGGAATTTAGAAAGATGGTAATGATGACCCTTTATGCAAGACAGCAAAAGAGACACAAATGTATAGAACAGACTTTTGGACTCTGAGGGAGAGGGAGAGGGTGGGATGATTTGGGAGAATGGCTTTGAAACATGTATACTATCATGTAAGAAACAAAGTGCCAGTCTATGTTCAATACAGGATACAGGATGCTTGGGGCTGGTGCATGGGGATGATCCAGAGACATGATAGGTGGGAGGGGGATTCAGGATTGGGAGGTTGTATACACCCGTGGTGGATTCATGTCAATGTATGGCCAAACCAATACAGTATTGTAAAGTAAAATAAAGTAAAAATAAAATTTTAAAAAAAATAATAAAAAAATAAAAATAGTAATCTTGTTTTTCCATAGGTGGATAGCTAAAGTAATCAAACACTTTCAAAAAATTAGCATAATGGGGCAGAACAAGAGTACTATTCTTACCAGCAGATATAAATCCCCTTTAATGTAAATTTATAAGTATTCCAATATTAATAGCTATGTGAAAGTAACAGGCTGTTCTATTTTAGTTAAACAATGAGTGATTGGAAAATATTGCATTAGAAACCCTCTGTTCCAATGATAGATTTTTGGTGTTTCTACTCCAACCCCTGGTACCACTATTCTTTTCACAGTTAAATTTTAATTGTTGATGGTTTTCTATTTCCTTCCCTTGATACTATTATTTTTTTATGTTAGCCTACTGTCATAAAATTGGAGTTGGCATGTTTTATTTTCTGGTTTTATGTTTAATTTTTGTTGTGCACTCTATCCTCATTATTACAAATGTAGCTTATCTCTGTTCTTTAGACAATGATAGCTCAGATAGAGAATGATGAAGCACACACATTACCCACTGTAAATATCACTTTCAAAAAGTCATTGTGTTACATTGAACATCAAAGTGCTTCTAATCACAACTATAAATCTTAAGAATATGATTAGAATATACAAGCCAGAAATAATGAGTTCCATAATATGCTTAGAATTGGAACATAATGAAACTTTCAATTTGTAAACTTATAAAACCTAAACATTCTGGTTTCATATAGTAGAATTTCAGGCCAATGAACAATGCCATGTTTAAGTGATGCTTTTAAAATAAATATATTGCATACTACCCTGCATAGGCATACCTCAGATACATTACAGTTGCTACGCCAGACCACCGTAATAAAGCAGCTGTTGCAGTAAAGGTAGTCACATAAGTATTTTGGTTTTATAGTGCATTTAAAAGTTTTGTTTATACTATTCTGTGGTCTATTAAGTGTGCAATAGCATATGTCTACAAAAAGTGTACATAGCTCAATTAAAGACACTTTATTGCTAAAAAAAAAAAGTTAACCATCATCTGAATCTTCACCTAGTCTAATCCTTTTGTCAGGAGTGTCTTGCCTCAATGTTAATTGCTGTTGACCAATTAGGGTTTTGGCTGCTGAAGGTTGGGGTGGTTGTGACAGTTTCTTAAAATAAGGCAATGAAGTTTACCATATCGATTGACTTTTCCTTTCATGAACAATTTCTCTGAAGCATGTAATGTTTGACAGTATCTTATGCACAGAACATCTTTCAAAATTGAAGTTAGTCCTCCCAACTCTTCCACTGCTTTATCGACTAAGTTCACATACTATTCTAAATCCCTTTGTGTCATTTCAACAATCTTCATCGCGTCTTCATCAAGAGTAGTTTCCATCTCTTTGTCCGCGACTAAAGTAACTTATGCAGAAACCACTTTCTTTGTCCATCCTTAAGAGGCAACTCCTCATCTATTCAAGTTTTATTGCAGCAATTCAGTTACATCTTCAGGCTCCATTTTAATTTCTAATTCTCTTGCAATTAATATTTCTACTACATTTGAGTTCCTTCCTCCACTGGAGTCTTCAACCCCTCAAAGTCATCCATGAGGGTTGGAATCTTCTTCCAAATTCCTTTTAATGTTTATATTTTGATCTCTTCCCATGAATTACAAGTGTTCTTAACTACAGTCCACAGGGTCCTGAAGAGTCAGACACGACTGAGTGACTAACACTTTAATGCATATAGAATAATGAATCCTTTTCAAAAGTGTTTAGTTTACTTTCCTCAGATTCATCAGAGGAACCACTATGGCAGTTGTAGACTTTAAAAAATGTATTTTGTAAAATAATAAGGCTTGAAATTGCTTCTTGATACATGAGTTATAGAATATATGTGTTAGCAGACATAAAAGCAACATAAATCTCATTGTATGTCTCCATCAGAGCTCATGGGTGACCAGGTGCACTGTCAATAAGCAGTAATATTTTGAAAAGAATCTCTTTCTGAGCAGTGGGCTCAAAAGTTTCAGCAAACCAAGTTATAAATAGATGTCTTGTCATTCAGATTTTGTTGATCTGTTTATGGTACATAGTCAGAGTAAATTTAGCATAATTCTTAAGGGCCCAAGGATTTTCAGAATGGTAAATTAACATTTTCTTCATTTTAAAGTTACCAGCTGCCTAACCCCTAACAAGACAAGGACAAGTCAGTTTGTCCTTTGATCTCTGAAGCCAAGCTTTAGCTACTTCTCTCTAACTACAAAATTTCTAAATGACATGTGTGCATGCTAAGTCATTTTAGTCATATCTGACTCTTTGAGACCCTATGGACTGTAGCCTGTCAGATATCCTTGTCGTGGGATTCTCCAGGCAATAATACCGGAGTGGGATGCCATCTCCTCCTCCAAAGGATCTTCCAGACTGGGGATGGAACTCATGTCTCCTGCATTGGCAGGTGGATTCTTTACCACTGAGCAACCAGGGAAGCCCTGTAAGGCTTTTTAATCTACATTTTTAAAAAAGTATTATTTTGAGGTTCCTCATTAATTATGTTACTTTCTGCATCACTTGCTGTAGCTTCTACATCATCACCTGCTTCTTTACCTTGAACTTTTATGTTATACAGATAGTTGCTTTCCTTAAACCTCATGAACCAACCTCTGATAGCTTCAAACTATAGAGTTTTCTCACCTATCTCAGCCTTCAGAGAATTGAAGACAGTTAGGGGTTTGCTTTAACTGAGGCTTTGGCTCAAAGAAATATTGTGACTGGTTTATTCTACTATCCAGGGCCCCAAAACTTTCTCCTTATCAGCAGTAAAGCTGTTTCATTTTCTTATCATTTGTCTGTTCCCTGGAGAAGCAATTTTAATTTTCTTCAAGAAAGTTGCATTCACAACCTGGTTAACTGTCTAGCATAAGAGATAAAGGTTTTGGCCTATCTCAACTTCCACTTGACTTCCTCACCAAACATAGTTATTTCTAGCTTTTGATTTAAAGTGAGAGACATGTCATTCTTCCTTTCACTTGAACACTTAGAGACCATCCTATGGTTCAACTGGCCTAATTGCAATATTACTGTGTCTCAGGGTTTAAGGAGGCCTGAAAAAAGGGAGAGAGAGAGGGGGCAATGGCTGGTGGGTAGAGCAGTCAAAACACACACAAAATTTATTGATTAAGATTGTAGCTCCTCAAAACAATTCCAACAGTAACATCGGAGGTCACTGATCACAGATATCATGACAACTTTAGAAATATTGGGAGAATTACCAAAATGAGACACAGAGACAAGAAGTGAGCAAATGCTATTATAAAAATGGTGCTGATAGATCTGCTTCAGGCAGGGTTGCCACAAACTGTCAATTTGTGAAAAACACAGTATTTGTGAAGTGCAATAAAGTGAAGCACAATAAAATGAAGTACGCTTATATAGTGATGCTTCAACTGGATAGAAAAATCCTTTAATGAGAATCAGGCATGTGAAAGAAAAATACATCATTCATGTAAATAGAGCTGCCTAAGATTCTACCATCCACTCAAAATCTCTCAGTGCCCACATATAGATGTTCAGCCCCCAGCTGAACATAAATAAAGTCATTTTTTGAAAGCCAAGATAACATTCATATTAAAAATCTCCTTTATTTATTTTGCATTTTGCTCTCTGAAAATCCTGGAGGACAATCCCCAGCAACTGAAGCGCTTAATACCAGGTAATGCAGTGATGAAGAATCTGCCTGCCAATGCAGGAGATACAGGTTCGATCCCTGGTTCAGGAAGATCACTTGGAGGAGGAAACAGCAACCTACTCCAGTACTCTTGCCTGGAAAAATCCATGGACAGAGGAATCTGGTGAGTTCATGGGGTCACAAAGAGTTGGACACAACTGAGAACACACACACATATACAAACACACACGACACTTATTATAATTAAGACAGTTCTTATAGTTGGTGATCCAAGCTTATACACTGACTGGTTCCTACAACTAAACTTCAATCATGATGCATTACCTTATTTAAGTAATCACCTTTTAACTCTAGTTTCCTCCAAATTTGCTAATATAAAAAGGTTAGCATATTCTTTGGAACACAGTAGAAACCTTACTCAGTGAATGACAGGTGCTTTGTCCATTACTCCTCATCTCTCTCTGCAGTTAATAAATTATCCTGAAGAATAGCTCTCTGACGGTTCTAAGAAATAATGTTAATGAGCAGTGCAGTTGGAGAAGAAAGCCATGATTTACCCATCTCTTGATCTACCATTATGTTTGGTGTGTGGGATAAAAGTGAGATGAGTATGTGGCCATGACTGTACATTAGGTAGGGAATGTCTTTCCTGAACCCCGCTGAATCTTGAGAGGAACTGCTAAGTCGAGGTTGTCCCATGTTCCAATGCCTGCTTAAGCTTTTAAGGCTTGTTTAAGCTCAGTGGCCTAGGGAAAAGAGAGAAGCTTGGTTACAAATCAGTCAAGTCACATTAGTGAGCATTTTGCTCAGATTGGTCAGTGGGAGCAAAGAGTGTTGCTAATCACTATGAGAAAATAATGGAGATTTGGAGAGTCTGTGTCTGGCCTTTTGAAAAAAAACAAAAAAAAAACAAAGCAGTCTTCTGGGAGCCTTAGCTAAGTCATACAGGGAAGAATGGTTCTTTGCAGTAAACCATTTCCTAGAATACAAAACTGTAACGGAATTTCTTAACCTTTGTTGTTTTCCAGGAGCACAGGCCTCAAGTAAAGTTCAGCCCTCTCAGTCCTTTAACTCAGCTGTATCTCCTCTAAGTGAAACAGTAAAATGTTGGCAATAATACTAGTCCCTTTTTGCATGTCACTCTATTTTGCAAAACTATGGATTATCTGTTCCCATGGCCAAGTAAATTGTACCAGTTCCAGCAACCAGGAAATGTTTGTGGTCCTTAGAGAATTCCACCCTTAGGCAAAGTTACTAACAGTTCAAATAATAGATACTTGGTTTATTCCAGCATTGTATTTAATAGGGAATAAAGGGAAAGTGAAACCTCTTTTTACCTTCTATCTCTTGAGTGTGTCATAATTTCTGTTTCAGTGAAATTAAATAAATAAATGGAATAAAGTTTTTACTTTTGTCAGGCATTTCTAACATAAGTTTAATAATGTTTTATTTCTAAGTCTTGTTGAAGATTTACAGTTAATATTTACTGAGGTCAGGTAAGAGTAGAAACCTCATGGAGGAAATACTTTTTCATATTGAAGTGACCTAAACTTTAAATAATCCCAAATAATTGATTTTCTAACACTTATTAGTTTCTTCTTTCAACCAATGAACTTTATTGAGCACCTATATGTGCCAGGCCTTGGATAATGGTAACACGAGAATGAAGAGGATGCTTTCCTGTTGGCATGTCTTTATAGTCTAGTAGAGATGTCTAAAATTTGCTTAAAATCCAATGCCATGAGTACAAGCAGAGGTTCATACAGGATCTTACTAAAAAGCAGGAAAAGATGTAACTAAAGTCCCCCTGAGAGAACTCAGGTATCTCCTCACACAGAAGTGACATCTGAATGAAATGATGAAAGATGAATGAAAATTAGCCGGACATAAAGTGAGGAATTTTCGGGAAATAGAAATAGCAGCTGTAGAGGCAAAAAGGCATATAAGCCATATAATGTTTGAAGACCACTGGTTATGTAAGGAGGACAGAGGTAGGGGTAGTGGAGAAATGGTTGTTTATGGGCCTATAGAGCAGAGTATTTCTCAAAAGATGATCTCAAGAACCCTGCATTTGAATGCCCTGGCCCAACTGTGCAAAAATAAGACTTATGGTCTTTAATTGATGCATCATTTGAGACTTGTCCATGAAGTAAGAACCTAAAACCTGCATTTTCAACAAACATCCCAGAAGACTCTGATCCACTCTGAAGTTTGATCTTCACTGCTATAGAGAATGAAAATTTGGATGATAAGCTTAATATCTACTAAGTAATAGAGATTAACCTTTATAGGTATTTGCATAAAAATGAGAGTTTTAAAATTGAAGTTAGACTGTTCACATTTTCCATACAGCAAGATCACTGACTGCAGTGTAGGTGACACATAGGGAAGTGGGGAGGAGGATGACACACAGTAGTAATAAAATATGAGTTAACACCTAGTTGCTGAAAAGTACCAGCAGGAGATATTATTGTTAAGGGTTTAAACTAAGGTGGAAAAATATTTGAAAGATATTTGAAAGGTATAATTGGGTAAATTTCATGAGCTTCCCTGGTAGTTCAGTCAGTAAAGACTCTGCCTACAATGCTGGAGATCTGTGTTCAATCCTTGGGTCGGGAAGATCCCCTTGAGAAAGAAATCGCTACCCACTCCAGTATTCTTTCCTGGAGAATCCCCTGGACAGAGAAGCCTGGTGGGCATTAGTCCATGGGGTTGCAAAGAGTCAGATGAGACTGAGCCTTCTTTTCTACTGTGAGCAATTAGATATGGAAGATAAAGTGGAAGAAGCAGCTTGGAATGACTGTGAGATTTCTTGCTTTGGTGACAAGTATTGCATAAAAGTGTATGTGTTATTTGCAGACAAAACAACTGATGAGGGAATAGGCTCTTAAATTTACAGATAGCTCATGCGGCTCAATATTAAAAAAAAAAAAAACCCAATCAAAAAGTGGGTGGAAGATCTAAATAGACATTTCTCCAAAGAAGATATGCAAATGGCTAAAAACTCATGAAAAGATAATCAACATCACTAGTTAGTAGAAAAATACAAATCAGAACTACAGGGAGGTATCCCCTCACACTAGTCAGAATGGCCATTATCAAAAAATCTACAAAAAATAAATTCTGGAGAGGGTTTGGAGAAACGAGAACCTTCCTACACAGTTGGTAAGAATGTAAACTAGTATAGCCTCTATAGAAAACAATATAGAGATTCCTTAAAAAACCTAAAAACAGATCTACTATATGACACATCAATTCCACTCCTGGGCATATATCTGGAGAAAACCATAATTCCAAAAAATATATGTACTCCAATATTCCTTGCAGCGTATTTAAAATAGCCAGGATATGGATTCATGTCAATCTATGCCAAAACCAATACAGAATTGTAAAGTAAAAATTAAAAATAAATAAATAAATTAAAAAAAAAAATGAAAGCAACCTAAATCCCCATCAACAGAGGAATGGATAAAGAAGATGTGGTACACGTATACAATAGAATATTAACTACAAAAAAGAATGAAATTAGGCCATTTGCAGTAACATGGATGGGCCTAGAGATTATCATACTGAATGAAGTAAGTCAGACAGAGAAAGACAAATACCACAGGATTTCACTTACGTGTGAAATCTAAAAGAAAAGAAAAGGTACAAATGAACTATCTACAAAGCACAAATAAAGTTACAGAGATAGAAAACAAATATCTGTATGATTAATAGGGTTATGGTTACTAGAGAGTAATGTGGGGGAGGGATAAATTGGAAGATCAAGATTGATATATACATACTACTTTACATAAAATAGATAGTAATAAGGACCTACTGTATAGCACAGGGAACTCTACTCAATACTCTGTAATGGCCTATATCAGGGTCTCCAGCCTCTGGGATCTAATGCTTAATGATCTGAAGTGAAGCTGATGCAATAATTACAGAAATGAAGTACACAATAAATGCAATGCACTCGAATCATCCCAAAACCATCACCCCAAATCCCACCCCTCATCTGCGGGAAAAAATGTCTTCTACAAAATCAGTCCCTGGAGTCAAAAAGATTGGGGACCACTGGCCTATATGGGAAAAGAATCTAAAAAAAGTGGATATATGTATATATGTATATATATATATATATATATATATATATATATAACTGATTCACCGCTGTATACCTGAAACTAACACAACATTGTAAATCAACTCTACTCCAATAATTTTTTTTAAAGTGTGTGTTAAATGCTTTACAACACTGCTGTATTCATACTTTCATCAACTCTTGAAGGAGCCAAGATATTTGTCTTTATTTTATTTCTCTGTTACAGTTGGTGAGACAGGGTTTTTGAAATGTGAGTCAAGTTGTCCTCTGTCCCAGAGTGCATGGCAATTAAATTACCAGTGACAAGATTCAAATGCAGGCAGGTTGGGTCACACTTTTACTCTCTTTATCTACTGCCTTTCTCCGTATTAACCTAAACATTGCTTTAGGAAGGGAGGGTTGCTATGGTTTCACTCTTGCACATTGCACTGAAGATCTAGTTTATGGTGTCCTGGGTAGATTATGAAACTAGTAGGAATGAGACTTTGTTTCTCTGTGTACTGTGGTCTTCACTCTGCTTCAGTATTAGTCACACAGTTCTCTTTTATGAGGGTAAGATCTGAGAATTAAAAAGTTGGTCTTCCTTTAAATAGCATGGTGCTCAGTCACTCAGTCATGTCTGACTCTTTGCCACCCCATGGACTCTAGAACACCAGGTTCCTCTGTCCCTGGAATTCCCCAGGCAAGAATACTGGAGTGGGTTGTCACTTCCTTCTCCATTTATTTATTTATTTTTAAAAATTATTTATTTATTTATTTATATTTTTAAACAGCATAGTATCAAACAAATTGCTGTATTTAGAATCATGATATTGGCCACTACTTCTGCCCCCATAGAAATGCACCATTTTTTCCTTAGTAGATGATCTTTCATTTAATAAAGTATTTTCATAAGCTTTTGAGGGTAGAGAGGATGAAATGTTTCTTATCTCCCTGTACTCACGGTAGGATAGAAGGAAATCATAAAATATGTTTTGCATAAAAAATTGAGGAGAGATGGGCAGCTGGAAAGAAAGAAGGAAGACAGGGAAAGAGGGGACATGAAGGGACAAGTGAGTCTATCAGGAAACCCTTTCTGGTAGTAAAGGTGGCCAAGGGAACAGAAGTGCTAAAGATTCAATTTTATCATTGCCGAATGATGCTATGATGTAATCCTTACTCTGTCAGACCAATGTTTCTTACCAGCGATGCTGTGAATAAAGAAAGAAAGAGGGGTCATGTCCCATGTATGAGTCAGTGTATATCAGAGAGTGTATTACTCTGTAAGAGTGATCACATTCTCATAAACCTGTACAATTTTTAAATAAAATATCACCAAGCAGGTCTTGGAAATTTATATGAAATTGCTGAGAAATATCAATCTCACATCCAGTAGGAAATCGACTGCCTACTTAATGACTTTATTTTTTAAACTGAATAACAAAAGAAAAAGATGAGGGGAAAGAGATAGAGAAGAGACAATAAAAGGGAGGGGAGTGAAGAATTTAGGGGCAGGGGTTTAGGACCTGAAAGGATAGGGGGAATGGCAGGTTATAGGAGAGGTTTGAGCAGGTGATACAGGGAGAAATGTTGCTGGTTTTCATGAATTAAACCTCTTCAAAGTTTTATTGAGAATAAAAAGTAGCATGCTGAGTTAATTTTGCAAGCAGCGCATCCTTCTAAGATTTCTTCTGTTTCACAGTGGCTGGATATTAGGAATCACAGCCTCCAGGTTCTCTTTACTCCAGGCTTGGAATACAATCGAGGTTCTACTGAAAGGGGCATTTGAGCAGGATTTGGAAGACGGAGGGAAGGCAGAGCCAAATTGTTGCTTTTTTTTTTTTTTTTTTACTTTGGCAGTGATAGGTAAATGCATGGGCTGATGTGAGATTTTCTAGAGGATTTGCTGCGATCATCAAGAACAGCGTCCTGCAGTTTTCTGTTCTGGCTGGAAGAACCTGGTTACCACCTGGTTCTCCACACTCCACCTGTAGTGGTGAACCTGAAAGCTAGAGGAAATTTCTCCTCATGTTTGCATCTTCAGCCCTTCCAGTGGTTTTGCAAGCAACTGATTCCTTGTATTAAGCCCCCTTTTGCTAAAACTTCTTAGAGTGATTTCTGTGTCCTGACAGAAACTTGGATTTGGAATTGATGTTGTTGAACTTTACCTGAGCCCCGCAAGCATAAAATGCTGATAATTCTGAAATAGCCCCTTCCTTTTGCTCTGAGTGTCTTGCCTGCGAATATTCCAAAACCTTGCTCCACCATTTCTCATAACTCCTGCACCACTGCAATGACTTCGTATGTACCAGGCCCCATCCTCCTGTTTGAGACATTATTCTTTAATTAATGTTCTCCCTATTAACAATAGCCTAAATGAAATCATATTGATTGTTGGTGATTTTGTCTTTCATGGCATCAAGCTTTGTTAATATGACTGCACGGAAACTACTAGTGTCGGGGTTTCATAAGTGCTATGTCAGCAATTTTTTCCAAGATCCATGGGTAGATAAAGCTTTTCATTGCTTTCTATTGTTCTCCTTAGGCATATTAGCTTAAAGAAATTTCCTAACACCCAGTTGTCATTGTGAATTCAAATGACATCTTGATTAAGAATTTATTGCAACTTACTCTAGTATAGGAGTCTTACTCAGATCTTTAATTTTTAAAAAGTACCCCTGTTTTAAAATTGCATTTTGGCTATGAGGAAGGAGATTGTTAAAACACAATCTTTTCCAGGATCAAGTGGGTATGTCACATTGCATTTATGTCTGAGAGTAGGTTGCTTATCTCTAAAGTCTAGATCCACTGTAAAAGAAAATAATTTATTGAAATTTTATGATAATATATGGCAAAGATAGCACTCTTCTTTAGAAAGGTGTAATAATACATTTGTGTATTAGTATAAATTTCTGCCATGAGCACACTTATCTAATAAAAATCCAGATTTTAAATAGAAAAGTTTACCTTTCTAATCATAGCCTAAAGCCCAAACTTTTTGTTTTAGTTGCATTCATCTTGTCTTTCTTTTATAAAGAATTGTCAAAATAAACAAAAAATAATAATCCATAGGAATTTGAGACTGTAGTATAACACTCATATGATTTTACACTTAAAATAAGGTTAAATACCTTCTTCTTTTCTCTAGAAGTTTATTCCGCCATGCCCCTATGTTTTCACTATAGAAGTCTTTCTCCGTGTCCAATTCATAATAGCTAATTTTCCCCATCAATGATTCCATCTTCCTTTCACATGTGCATAAATTATAGCTGATGTTCTAAGCAGTGGGTGACAAGAATTGTGATGCAAAGAAAAGTGAGAAATGAAAAACTGTAGAGATTTTGTATTATTAAACACATCCAGGCTTGCTGAGTGAAAAGAAAAGTACCATCAGCTAAAGTAGACTGTGCTAACAAATAACTCAAATTCTCTGTGGTTTGAATGCCATGATTTTCATTGTAGGTCAATAGGGAGTTTTCTTCATGTTAATGACCCAGGGACCCAGAAGATTGAGCAGCAGCATCTCAAATGCAATAAGTTACCATACCAGAGTGAAAGGGTGACTGAAAGTACCACAAAAGCCATTCAATGCTGAACTTGTAGATATCATTTTCACTCAAAACCATTGGTTAAGAATAATCACATGGCTCCACTCAGTCACAAATTGTGCCTAGAGAGGTGATGGAAGAAAGCCAGAAATATTTGGTACACAGCACCACTAAGGACTGCCACAGAAACTGAGGCAGATAATTAATTTTGTAAGATTTTCATGAATGATATTATTTGAGTTGCACTATCTGGGTCAAGGTTATATGGGATACTGAGTTATACCTACATGAAGCAATTTAGAGAACTTAGCATTTTTATGTGGGAGGTGGTCAGTGTCTACAGGTATAGCTATTGTATCCAATGTTCTTTACATTATAAGATCATTCAAATATTTATAGAATATCCAAAATATATAAGGCACTCAGAAAATATGAAGATGAATCATCATTCACTGTATACTCAGGGAACTTAAATTGTACAAAAGAGATAAAATATATGTATATTATAGAATTTATAAAATAATAAATATGAGAATTTGAATCAAGAAGAGATTACTTTTGGGTGGGCAGGGAAATAAGAATGAAAGAGATCATATTTTTGTTGGACCTTTTATTAGTTGAATACTTGTAGAGAAAAGTGATCATTGTAGAGAAAACAATGAATGAAGCAATGGTGGTAGAACATTATGGTCTGTGTGAGAAACAGAAAATATCAGCAAAAAAATATGAAGTGAAGAAGAGAGAATATTGCAAGTTTTGTAAAAAGCATGGCAATAAAGCATATACATTTAATTGAAAACATCAGCAAAGAATTTTATCTGATATCATATCAAATGTCATAAAATTTAGAAAATGATCTTGGGAATCTCAGGTAGGCCAAAAGATGAAATAATACCTCTATTTCATAACATGACATTGAGGAAATCAGAAAATTTTCCTGTGAATGAATTTTGAAACAGCATTCTCAGGGAAAAATTTCAACATGATTTAAAGTTAACTCTAGCACATTTAACTTGTGGAGCTGACACAGTTGATTACTAGGTAGGACCAAGACTATAGAGAAAGCAGTAATATAAATTCATTCATCCGTTCACACATTTATTATTTTAGCAAGCACTTAAGAAACTCTATTGACATCCCAGGCACTGATTTACAGGCTAATGATATCTGTGAACAAAGAAGACTTTGAGTCTAGTGGGGAAGACGTTACTTCACAAATGATGATAATAAAATGGGATACCTATTATGACCCACTATAGAAACATGTTGTTGGGTATTTAACCTAATCTAAGAGTCAGAGGAAGTCTTTCTAGAGAGAAATGAATATAAATATTTTACATCTACTCTGTCATTGTTTGCATCTAAGTTTAATGATTATCACCTTGTCTTTATCTTCAATGATGAGGGAAGGCAGGAAGGGTGTAGGTTAGCTAGAATACTAGAAAACTTTTTATTTTACGAAGTATATCAGTTAGGGTTCTGATTACACAAAATAGAAACAAAGTCGGATTCATTAAAACATAAAATGAATATTGGAAAGTGTTCCGATAAACTCACAAAATCACTAGGCATATATTAATAGACCAGAGAAATAAGTAGATAAAGTGAACAAAAGCTAGAGAGGTTTTGTAGTGAAAGCCACAGCCCAAATAACACTGTAGAGCATTTTGATAACAATACTGCTGGCCCTGCTGATAAGCACAAGTGTCAGTAATGATCCCAGGGCTTCCCCAGTGGCTCAGTGGTAAAGAATCCTCCTGCAATGCAGGAGACTTGGAAGAAACAGGTTCGATCCCTGGGTTGGAAAGATCCCCTGGAGAAGGAAATGGCAACCCACTCCAGTATTCTTGCCTGGAAAATTCCATGGACAGAGGAGCCTGGAGGGCTGAAGTTCATGGGGTGTCAAAGAATTGGACACAACTGAACTACTGAGCAGGCACGGTAATGAACCTACCAAAGCCACCTGTATTGGATCCTGCAGAACGTCTCTGACACAGCTACTACCACCACAACTTACTCCCAAACAAGGTCACCACAAACAAGGTCACTGCTCTTCCCAATTCTTCATGGCACCATTCCTCAGTTTAAAGAACAGACATATCTGACTGTGCAGACAGACTTGAATGTGGCTTCCACAATCCCCCATGGTATTCACACCTTTGTGTGATGCCCTTTTCTTCAGCATGAGTGGGATCTGAGAATTTATAATAAGCAATAGTGTAGACAAAAGGGACACAGTGTATGTGATTATGTTTCATAAAAGTGTAATACCCACTTTCCAAAAAGATGCCCTTCCTGGCTAACTTTGAGGAAACAGGCAGCCATGTTGGAAAGGGGCACATAGAATGGATGACCTCCAGATGACAGCCACTAAGAAACTAAAGCCCTTAGTCCAAGAAACCACAAGAAACTGAATGCTGCCAATATTCACATAAGCCTGGAAGTAGATCCACCTTCATCTGTGCTTCAGATAACAGTACACACTGGCTGACAACTTGAGGTATTGTGAGACCCAGAAACAGAGGACCGAGCTAAGCATTGCCCAGTCTACTGAACCATAGAAATCATGAAATCACACATTGCATTGTCTTAGGCCACTAATTGCTTGCAATTGTTAAACACAATAGATGAGAAATTCCGCAGCTGAACCTAGACATTAGGCCTGCATGCTATCTATAAGGGAAGTTGGAAAAATGAGCATTTGAAATTGTTAGTTTCTCAAACACAGGAGACAGTCTCAGAGGTTGGGAACATGTCTACATGTTTCCTAATATTGATGCAACGAATTACCAGAACCATGGATACGTAAAACAAAAGCAATTTATTCTCCAGTAGTTTTAGGGGTTCAGAAGTCCAAAATAAAGGGGTTTCCTGGACAAAACTTCCTCCAAATGGACAAATCTGCTCTGCTGTTTTTCAACTTCTGGTATCTTCTGGCATTCATTGGCTTGTGGCAGCACAACTTTAATCTCTGTCTCTGTTTCCAAATCACCTTCTTTTTTATGTCTCTACATGCCTTTTTCTATGTTTCATAAGCCCACTCTCATTAAATTTAAGGCCCACCCCAATTCACAAATGACATCATTTCAATCCTTACCTTAATTACTGTCACACTAGATTTCCACAAACATAAATGTGTTTCCTGAGCAGGAGGAAGTTCTCCAAAAGAATTGCTGCATGATTAATGTACTTATCTTGATTTATCTGGTAAATGTTGACCTAGCCAGGCCATTTTCTTCAGAATGGCTTGAACTACTTATTTATAATTCAATACTCAAAACACACCTTTTGGGAAGATTTCATTTTTGCAGGAGAAAATATCTTAGCATTTAGTACCAAACCAATGATTTCTCTATTTTAAGTTCCCGTCCTTACTCTGTCCTATGTTTATACATGAAGCAAGAGTTCACATACATGTCCACTGAAGTAAAGAGAGAACAGCTATGCATTTGTAGCATTGACATGAAGACTTAAAACAATGCTCTGAGTAGAAGGAAATAGAAGATTTTTCTTTGAATAGGAACTTGTTTGAGTTCTGAGGGTATTTGCACTTGTCCTTTATTCAACTTCAAAGGCAAAAAGTTTTGCCAGAGCATTTTGAAGTCATGATTATTTGCTTGTGAATTACAGCCAGTGAGGTCATGTTTATTGTTTTAAAGGTTCTGTATATATTCTGACAGTGAGGCCTTATAAAGAACCCTCCATAAATTTTCTTCTGAATTTCTACATGCTCAGCAGGATTGAGTTCTGGAGTCAGGATGAGAGTTTATAAATGAAAAACATTATTTTTGATATGATTTACTATAAGACACAATAGGCATTTTTGTGATTCAAAATAAAACCAGTTTCAGAAATTCTATGTAAAGTTTTATAAGGATTCATATATGAATCCAACCTGTAGTTTGATTTTACTACATGCTGAAGATTGATATAAGCAGTCCTCAAACTGCCAGCTATAAACTCTGCAGCATCTTTTTATCAATCATGTTTTCTACATCCCTTCATTATCTGAAATCAGGTATTATCTTTTGCTTATGTAACAAACTCTTAAAGTAATATTGATTTGAGGTTTTTAAATGTCAATCCTTCTACTTCATTTGTTGATTGATTCTCTACTTTTCAAGCATTAAATTAAGAAATATTTTATACTGTCAGTCAACATCATGCTATAGTATATGGTATTAAATAAAATCATGTATAGCATTAGCCTTAAAAAATGTAATTTTTACTTCCTCTACAATGTTGAAAGTTGTTAGTATGTTCTTCTATCTATTGAGTAAACTCTTAAGCAATGCACAAATAAAGAAAGAATGTAATCTTGAATCATAGAATCCAAAAGTTTTATTGGCAATCTTCTAAACAATCTTCTAATTGTTAAATTATATCAGCTTCAAATTTGAATATATTTGTCACCTACTAATCACCAAGGTTGATTTAGTATCAAATTCGAGTTCAAGGTAGAGAAACCAAATCCAAGATGCTATTTCCATCATTTGGTTTTGGTTTCTCTACCTTGAACTCAAATTTGATACTAAATCAACCTTGGTGATTTGTAGGTGGCAAATATATTCAAATTTGAAGCTGATATAATTTAACAATTAGAAGATTGTTTAGAAGATTGCCAATAAACTTTTGAATTCTATGATTCAAGACTACATTCCTTCTTTTGGTTCATGTACAGACATAATTATAACCTACAAATATATATTTGGATTGTTATCAAATGTTCTTTAATTGACAACTTTTTTTCTGATGGCAAGAAAAGATAACCAACAAGGTTCTTTCAAGATATATACTTAATCAGTCAACCCAACATAAACTTAACACCATTCAAAGGAGCTTCTTAGAAGTACAAATATCTTATTCATTCATTAATTTAAAAATGTTTATTAATCTGCCACTCTGGATTAGCCCTGTGATAGGTGCTTTTATCCTGCATCAGCTGTTTAGTTGGCCTTCATCCTCAAAATTCTCCAGAATAGCTGGTATTTTCTTTGTTTTGCAAATTAAAAAAAAGTGAGAGTCAGAAAGGTTATATGAATCTAGCAAATAAATTACTTGGCTTTAACCAAACATAGTTTATAAATTTATGTACAGTCAATATTTACATAAAGTAAATAAATATAATATGCTAATCAGGAACTTTTTTTTCTAACAGCAAATAAACTAAAAGTGTATTAAATAATTTGAGGTTACTTTTATCATATGTCAGATATCTGGAAATTTCTTCTGATATTGGTTCAATGGTTCAAATATGTAGAAACCAATATTTATGAAATATTCTTGAAATTTCTGAACTCCCCTACCCTACACTCCTGCCTCAGCTATAAGAATTATCATATCCACATTCCAGGAAGAAGAAAAGAGGAAGAAAGTGGTCTTTATGATACTGATTCAGTTCTTCTAACCTAGAAAACAAAAACTTTCCCAGGAGCCATTCTAGCAGATTTCCAACTATACACTAAGATCTGTATAGCATGACCACTCACTTCTTGTAGAAGAATATGAGAAAGTGAATATTTATTTTTCCAGCCTCTGTGATTGAAATAGCAAAGGGAAAGGGGTAGGAAATGAGTGTTAGATTTCCCATAAAATGCAACCATAAATCATTACAATACTTGTCTAAAAATACTGCCCATATATCCTGGTAGGAAAGAAAAAACCACAAGCAATAACAAAACAAACAGTAGGTCAATTGAGAAAAGAGATGTGCTAAAGTGTGTGTACACATGTTTATTTACCTGTGTATCTGTATATGTGTGGGAAGTGTGAGTGAAATATAAAAATCAACATCTAGAACCTACATAAGAGATATAGACATGAGAAACAGGACTAAGGAAGAACAGTAAGGGTTAGGTTTTTTTTTAAATTTATTTATTTTTTATCAGAGGATAATTGCTTTACAGAATTTTGCTGTTTTCTGTAAAACCTCAACTTAAATCAGGCATAGGTATACATATATCCCCTCCTTTTTAAACTCCCTCCCATCTCCCTCCCCATCCCACCCCTCTAGGTTGATACAGAGCCCCTGTTTGTGTTTCCTGAGCCATACAGTAAATTGACTATCTATTTTACATATGGTAATGTAAGTTTCCATGTTACTCTTTCTATACATCTCGCCCTCTCCTCCCCTCTCCTCATGTCCATAAGTCTATTCTCTACGTCTGTTTCTCCATTGTTGCCCTGTAAATAAATTCTTCAGTACCATTTTTCTAGATTCCATATATATATATTAGAATACTGTATTTATCTTTATCTTTCTGACTCACTTCACTCTGTATAATAGGTTCTAGGTTCATCCACCTCATTAGAACTGACTCAAATGTGTTCCTTTTTATGGCTGAGTAATATTCCATTGTATATATATACCACAGCTTCTTTTGTGTTAGTTTTAATATATAACTGCTGATCTGCAATCCAGGAAAATTTGCAGAAAACACACCCATAATATCATTTCCTCAATGGCTTCACTCAGTTTTGGTAGATCCTCCTAATTTGATCTTTAAGGTCCTTCAGTAAATGGCTTTTGACCCATTTTTACTTTACTTCTACTGTTAAAAATTCTGCATTGCAGCCACTCAGGTCAAACCTATTCCTTGAATATTCTCTATATTTTTTCAACTTACTCCTGATATCCTTCACAATAATGACTTTTAGCATTTATATTTCTTTGTTTTTAATCAGAATATCTGCTATTCATTTCTCACATATCCTTTCAGCATGTCTTAGGTGACAACATCTCCATGAAAACTTTTAATTTCTCCAGATGAATGTGAACATTCAGACAACTGAACCTTCATAACTCTTTAACACTTTTTCCTTATGATGCTTGATGCTTGCCATGCATTTGTTTTATTTAATTCTGTACTTGTTTTCCTTTCATGAGAATATATATATTTTAACCTTTTGCTACCTTTTGCAGTGAGTCCAGCACCTTAGGTTATGAGGATAAGATTTGGTGCAATGGGTCTATTAAAAATGTAAGTGCCCATTTATAAGCATCAATTTGTAGGAAAAGCATCTGTAGCATCCCACCCCCCTTCCTTTCCAAATACTCTGTGTTATATATAAATTTAAAATGCTTTAAAATCTGAATTCTATGGCATGAGACCAACTGTTAGATATAAAGGAAACAGGGATATGATTTCAATAATGTTTTTCTTATAAAACAAAGGATTTTTGTTAGGTTCTGGAAGGCATTTGTTTCAGAAGATAAAAATCTTTCAGCTTATTTAATCACTAAAGGTTAATTTTATGTAAGATTTATGTCTCATGAGCATGGAATCCATGGTTTCTGTGTTACTTGATGGTCTTATAGAAAATCCAGCTGCTATCTTTTAGGCCAAGATTGAGGCAGTGTCAATTACTTATTAAACATATTACTTTTGGAATATAGCATTGAAATCTGGAGTGTGCTCACTGGAAGAGTCAATTACTCTAATATTCTTGATATTGAACTATTACATGTGATCCTTCCTCAACAACAGCAGCTCAAATTGGATCTCATCTTAATTAAAGTAGCTCATTTTTTATCTGTACTGATTGCTTGGCATTAAGCGTATCAATTATACTTCAGAGTTTATTATATGTTTCTGAAGCTCATACAGTATTGAGTGTAATATGATTACATGATTACTCTGTGAGGCTACCAAAGACAATAAATAGGATGGAATTGTGGCAGAGTGGAGAATATTGATTGACATAGCTCACTGGGTATCATAGCATCCATATTTCTTCTTAATGTGGGGGGCATTAATGACATAAACAGAAAATTAAAAATCAGCTTTTTTGTAGGATAAGTAAAGTTGCCTCCTATTGTGACAGTTTGTGTAGAAGACAGAGGCAACTGGAAGACAAATACACATACACAAAAACAGTGCTAAAAGGCATAGCAGGGTATATGCAAAGCATTTTAAAGGAAAGCAAATATCAAGACTAGTATCTGAAATATTTACCAAGGAATTTTTCTCAGATCTTCATTTACCCCTTTGCACTTCCCCCTTTGGAGGGACAATGTAGCATAAAACCATTAAAAAAACAAACAAACTAACTAAATCACTTAGGATTACAAAAGTCTAGTCTTTAAAGAATTTAGATATAACATGCCATAAATGATAACTTTGAAAGAAAAGATGAAGAAATAGCCTACCCACCTCATCTCTCTCTCCAGAAGAGAAGTAAATGAGAGAAAGACCACAGAGAAAAACAAACAGCTTAACCTATGATGTTTACCCAAGAAGTGGATTTATGTCTTGCCCCTGCCCCACCACATGCAGAGCTCTTACGGAAGGATGGGGGAGAATATTCTGGATCTATTTGGAGATCTATGAGAGGGGAATTGTAACTTTGTCCCCAGAGTAGAGCCTAGTGTAACCACACAATAAGCATGTTGCTAGAGCAAAAGCCAAAGCAAGAAGTAAACCAATACCCTTCAAAAAGACAGTACAAAAAGTACTGATAGTCTGATGGGTTCAGAATTAGCAGAATGTATCTTGTGTACATAGAGAGCAGTGTGGCCATGCCAGAGGGATTAATGACCTTAATTTAGAGCAAAGAGGGTGAGCAACTCCCTGGGTGAATCTTTGATTATAAGTGAGAAGGGAACAAGCAATGACTGTTAGAGTGGATAAATGAAAATGGGGGATTTTACTGAGCTATTCCACTATTAACATGGCAAGACCAGAGTGCTACATAATCTTGCCTTCATTTAGAATTTGCATATAACCCCTCAGAAAAGCTAGTGAGACTCCAAGTTAACTGAACATAAATTGCCAATTTCTGGAGGAGTGTGAATTTTAAATAATGTCCATTAATAAAAAGCATAACACCCCACTTCTTAAACACTTCAATTTATGGCTTGACCAATATATATAACATATCACCGATAAAGACTTGATGCTCTACCTGAATTTACAAGAAAAATATGATTTTTATACATAACATTAGAATCAAACACAAGATATAAACATTAAATTCTAGTGGGTTTAAATAAGAGCACTCCATGACTCAGAATACAGATCACATAAGCAGAAGAAGAGTGGTGGGTAGAAGAGGATCAGAATAAAAATGTAGTCTTAAGGATATAGAATTTAATTTTTGCCATTCTCTTAATAGAGAGAAATTTCATTTTTTAAATTGTAACCCAACTTTATATTATTAAGCATAAATAGGGGCTTCCCTGGCAGCCCAGTGGTAAAGAATTAACCTGCCAATGCAGCAGACATGGGTTTGATTTCTGATACAGGAAGATCCCACATGCCACAAAGTGCTAAGCCCGTGTGCCACAACTACTGAGACTGTGCTCTAGAGCCCAGGAGCTGCAACTACTGAGCCTGAGCACCCTAGAGCCTGTGTTCCACAAAAAGAGAAGCCCCTGCAATGAGAAGCCCACACACCCCACTTAGAGAGTAGTTCCTGATCTCTGCAAGTAGAACAAAGCCTACACAGAAATGAAGACCCAGCAAAGTCAAATAAAAAAAATTTTTTTTTTCAAAAAAAGAGTAAATAGTATATAATTACATATAGTGAAATAAATTGACTTCTGTTTCTACATTATGGATTTAGTCGTTCTTAACAAATCCTTTTGTCTTCACATGTCCTGAGATTAAGAGTATTTTTCAGGCATTGTCACAGGTAGATATTTGACTGAAGTATCTCCCATCTGCCTTTTATAATTAGGAATGCCCTGGGTGAACAAAATGAGTTAATTATACACCTTACATAACATTCTTTATCAAGATTCCTTTCTTTCTAGAATTGCTGAATGCTAAACATCCAGTTTGGAGTCCTTGGATTGATTTGTTTGACCTAGATATTACAATAGCTTGGTGTTTTAATTATAATAGATGCAATTTTCCCTAAATATTTAATAAGTACATATTTTCAAATAAGCAGATTTTATAGGTCTTGCAAAATTGCATTAATGTGCCATCTCCCATCATCTTTACTAATATTTTGGGAAAAAAAAGTATTTTGATACATAACCTAGATTCTTCATGTGGAAGGTAATTAGAGTTAGAAGAAGTTATGAGGATGGTGCCCTCAAGATGGTATTAGTGACCTTATAAGAAGAACCATCAGAAAACTCACTCTGGTGAGCTTTCTTTCCTCGCACAAGGAAGAGGTCATGTGAGCACAGGATGAGATGGCCCTTGTCTGCAATCCAGGAAAAGAGCACTCACCACTCACCAAGCTGGCACCCTGAGGTCAGGCATCCAGCCTCCAGAACTATGAGAAAACACATTATGGTATTTTGTTATGGCAGCCCCCTATTATAGTATTTTAAGTCACAAGTAGGATCAGAGTCAGAGGAAGTCAAGAGAGGGAGGGGGAGCTTTCAGCAATGACTTCTTGTGTTGTCCATACCTACAAATCTTCCTGCTCCTGAGGCTCCTACACAATTACCTCTTATATTTCCTCCTAAAGGCTTTCTGCCCTTCTCTTTTATTTCATAACTTTTGGCTTCTGATCTCTTTTGACAACAGTAAGCAATAGGTTATTTTTTCCTTCTACTTTGAGTATTGCTACCTGTGTCCCTGAGACCTAAAGTCTACTCTACTGTAGATGACACAGGCATCTGCCACTGTTAGTTTAATGAAGAAGCAGATAGGGCTTTTGAGTGTTTAGGGTGAGGTTGGAAGTAAGATGAAGTGCTAGAGGAAAGAAGTAGAAATTGTCAGTTTACTGTGTGAGATGACAAAAGGAAATTGAAAAAGGGTATGCTACTCTTTTGGTGTTGTCGTTCAGTCGCTAAGTCACATCAACTCTTTGTGACCCTATGGACTGCAGCGTGTCAGGCTTCCCTGCCCTCCACTATCTCCCAGAGTTAGCTCACGTTCATGTCCATTGAGTTGGTGATGCTATCTAAGCATCTCATCCTTTGCTGCCCTCTTCTCCTTTTGCCTTCAGTCTTTCCCAGCATCAGGGTCTTTTCCAATGAGTTGGCTCTTCACACCAGAGGGATGATTTAATAGGAAATAAACAAAAAAACAGCTGCAACTGTTACACAGCCTAGAATACTGTTAAGAGCTAACTTGAGTACCAGGAATTTGATGGTTTGTCCCCTTTTCAGAGGTGTGAAGGTGGTAAAATCTTAGGTAGGTCACATCAACTCTCTGAGCCTCAGTTTCCTCACTGGTAAAATTAGAAGTTTGGATCAGATAAATTCTAGGCTTGCTTTCAGATCTTTTTGGACTAGGTTGCTTTTATTTTTGCTTTGAATTCTGTCAGACAGAATTCCTATTACAAAAATAATATAGGTCACCTTTATTCATTTTTTCTTTTGGTACCAGTTGATCTTTACATCAGAAACCCTGCAAGAGGGAATCTTAGACTCTAGGTTCAAAGGGAGTTTAGGTCATGTAGTCCATTTTACTCAATGCAGCCAACACAAACAATGCCATCTTGATGTTCAGTAGAGATTTGATAGGCTCCCAATTAGCTCTCCTAGAAAATGTTCATAAATAGTTTAGAAAAAAATAAATGGACTTTGTTGAACAAATCAAGATCTTAAATATGTCTTCTAAATAGTAATTTGTATTTGGTGTCTACCAATTGGTACCAGTTCATTAGTGAACACTAAACATGTTTGATTTCTACTTGGTTAAATATCCTTCAGTTCTTGAGTCATTCCTCATCCCATGGGTTCTAGATCCCTCAGACCTATGTCAAAATTGCTATACATATATTCTGTTCTTGAAAACTATTTTTAATTAATTGGATGGTTTATGGTTAGGTTAAGGCTTGTGCCAAAATTCATGACACCCTATAGCCAACAGAGAGCCTAGAAGATTCATTCACTTTGTAAATCTAAGATATTCCACCATTGGTTACTAAGCAGGAGACCATCGTCAGAAAGAAATCATGACAAGGTTTGGGAGACTGTAAAGCAAAATCTCTGGATTTTGTGAAATAAAGGGGAAAATGGCCTCATTATAGTTGAATATATGATACACTAAAACTCAGAGAAATGACATTCTTTGCAGTTAAAATGAGGGATAATTAGGGGGGAAAAGTTTTCTTAATTTGTATTTTTTTTAAAAACTGACACAGATGCAACACTGATGAGACACTTGCCTTAAATCTGCAAGGCATAAATAAATACAAACATGAGTCCATTTACACATTGTTCTTGACATAAAGGGGAGAGAGCTTGTAATTTCTAAAACATCAAACAGTTCCTAATGAATATTTCCAACCAAAGGCAAATTCCAAAATGATAGGATTTTCACATCTGTAGAACCATCACTGACAAGAAACTCAGTCTCTTTGCCCATCTTATAGTGATATTTTTTTCATTTTCTGAATAGTACCTCATTTCACACACAGATTTTTTAAAAGTTCTACATTACAGTGACAGAAGCTTTTCCTTTAGGCATTTCTTGAACTTTGCCATTTTTAAAACTATGTAAGTTTTTCTGTGATTTTTCATTGCCTATGGAATACCCCATTTCTTATCCTAAGTGTAAGGTGCTACAATTTCAGTACACTTTCTTCCTTCCCTCTTCCACCTCCCAAGGTGACTAGGGTCTCATTCCATTACAACATCAGTTCAAAGTCCAAAATTCCATCATCAAAGCTTCTAAATAAGGTTCCAAAGGGTAATCTTTTAGACAAAACTTTTGGACAAAATTCTTCTCCATCCCTGGATTTTTCAAACTAATGAAACAAGTTATCTGCCCCCAACCATCCCAACATATAACTACGGTGCAAGAGTAGGATATAAACATTACCTTACCAAAAAAAAGGTGGAAAACAGAAGGTAAAACAGAATCATGAGTCTAATGTAATTTTGAAATCCAGCTGGGTGTAATCCAACCAGAGTCATTTGATTAGGTTTCAGGGTCTGGGAACAGTTCTCTGTGGCTCTTAGTTCTGCCATCTGGGGACTTCCTTATACCCACTGGCCCTTGGTTCTGCCTTCTGAATCATCATTCCCTCTTCATGAAAAGTAGTAAGTGTTGGGGGCTGAGTATTTTTATCAGAATTTTAGGAGTTTACAACAAGGAGCTTGTTTTAATTTCACACTCTCTGTTTCTTGTAGTCCAAGCTGAAAGTGTTTCTGCTGACATCATTTCCTCAAGAATCTTGTGGGTCCATTGTGAATTTCACAGGGTCTCATTCCATCAGACAAAAACTACATGCATAGATTTTTTATTTTTTATTTATTTTATTTTTTTTTTTTTAGATTTTTTAAGATAATGCTTTTTCTAGCCCAACCTCCTGTTGAGGTGGCTTAGAGAAAATATTTTCAAGTTTCCTAGAGGCCTTCTGGTTCGACTGAGAGGATCTGTAAGCACACCCTTAAGCTCTCATGAATTAATCATCCGATTTTTCTTTTTTCTTTTTTTTAAATCTTTTTAAGGTTTCAGCAAAGGACAATAGAGCCATACCCTCAGCTTTTTCTCCAGCATATACTTTCCAGACAGTGAGTCTCTTGGTTAAATAGTTCTTTCCTCAATCTGTCTTTTTCCTATCCTATTTTACCATTAATATAAGCAACAAGAAGAGCTCAGGCTGAACTTTCAAATCTTTGCTTAGAAATCTCCTTTGCAATACAGCCAGATTCATCACGTACGACTTCTGCTTTCCACATAACTAGAGGACACAGTTTCTGCCATTATGTAATAAAGATCCATCCCTTTTGCTCTGATTTCCAAAAATGAAGTCCTCACTTTCTCCTGAGCCCCCCTCAACAGCATTTTTAACATCTATGTTTTTCTTACCATTCTACTTAAGGTCATTTATGACTTCTCTAACATGCTCCTCACTGTTCTCTTTAAATTTCTCCCTGCTTTTATTCACTGCTAAGTTCCAAAGCTATTCCATTTATAAATGTTTGTTACAGGAGCATCCCACTTTCAGGTCCAAAAATCTCTATTAGTTTTCTATTCTTATGTAATAGTAATAAATTATAATCTAGCAACTTAAAACAACACCTATTGTTAACTCATACAGTTATGTAGGTCAGCAATCTGGGTGTGGCATGGCTGGGTTCACTATTCAGACAGAACTCTACTGGAGCTGCAGTTCTCATCTGTGACTTGAGATCCTCCAAACTCACTGACTGTTAGAAGAATTCAGTGCCCAAGGATTGTAGGCCTGGGGTCCCCATTTCCTTGCTGGCTATCAGCAGGGCCACTGTCAACCCCCTGAGGTCACTCCTTTACATGGGCAGTTCAACAACATGGATGTCTGCTTTCCTCTGGCCAGAATGCATCTCTCTAACAACATGTTCTGTGACCAGCCAAAGAAAATTCTACTTCTAGAGGGCTAATGTGATTATGTCAGGCCCATTGGGACAATCTCCCTTTTCTAAAGTCAACTGGGCCATTGACATAAGCTAATCACAGGAATAAAATCTATTATCTTCACTGCAGCATGAGTGCTCAGTCACTCCAGTTATGTTTGACTCTTTGTGAACCCGTGGGTTGTAACCCATCGGGCTCCTCTGTCTATGGGATTTCCCTGGCAAGAATACTAGGGTGGGCTGCCACTTCCTACTCCAAGAATTCTTCCTACCATTATAATAATATGTTAAATAATTTTGAACAATGTTATCTAGCCCAAAGTCTGTCTCCAAAGGCCAACATAAATCACCTCATTATTTTTTCTTTTTCAGTTATAATATTAAAAAGACTAGTTCCCCAGATTACTATAAATTTTACTATTTTAAGTAGCACTTAAGGAATCCCAGTGAAATCTACCTGATTCTTTGCAATCCTTTGGGCAGTAGCCTGCCAGGCTCCTCTGTCCATGGGATTCTCCAGGCAGAACACCAGAGTAGGTTGCTATGCCCTCCTCCAAGGGATCTTTCTGACCCAGGAATTGAACCTGCATCTCCTGTGTCTCCTGCACTGCATGTGGATTCTTTACCTGCTGAGCCATCAGAGAAACCCCATATTAAGATTTCAAGACTCAGATTACTAGATAGATACAACAGAAACCTAAATTTTATACATAATCATATATCAAGAAAAGAAGTTTTTAAGGAAAATAGATGGAGAAACAGTGGAAACAGTGTCAGACTTTATTTTTGGGGGCTCCAAAATCACTGCAGATGGTAACTGCAGCCATGAAATTAAAAGACACTTACTCATTGGAAGAAAAGTTATGACCAACCTAGATAGCATATTCAAAAGCAGAGACATTACTTTGCCGACTAAGGTCCAGCTAGTCAAGGCTATGCTTTTTCCTGTGGTCATGTATGGATGTGAGAGTTGGACTATGAAGAAGGCTGAGCACTGAAGAATTGATGCTTTTGAACTGTGGTGTTGGAGAAGACTCTTGAGAGTCCCTTGGACTGCAAGGAGATCCAACCAGTCCATTCTGAAGGAGATCAGCCCTGGGATTTCTTTGGAAGGAATGATCCTAAAGCTGAAACTCCAGTACTTTGGCCACCTGATGAGACGAGTTGACCCATTGGAAAAGACTCTGATGCTGGGAGAGATCGGGGGCAGGAGGAGAAGGGGACGACAGAGGATGAGATGGCTGGATGGCATCACTGACTCAATTGATGTGAGTCTGAGTGAACTCCGGGAGTTGGTGATGGACAGGGAGACCTGGGGTGCTGCAATTCATGAGGTCGCAAAGAGTCGGACATGACTGAGTGAATGAACTGAACTGAACTGAACTGAATTCAATTTGTACTTAAAAATCAGTCATCTTATTTCCTTACAAAATTGAGCTTATAGAAATCTTTATGGAAAGAGTAAACAATTGTATATATTGATACATTATATTTATTTGTATATTAATAAATATAAATGTTGAGTATCAAATGGGAAAAATAGCTTTGCATGTATAAATGCAACTGAAAAAGACTTGGAGGACTTTGTGTGGTAGTTCTCAATCTTGGCTGCCAAAAAGAACCCAAGACGATTGGAAAAAACAAAATTCTAGGTCCCATCACTAAAGATTCTAATTCACTTGCAGGGTGTGGCCTATTGATTCTTGCAAATGGTCCTAACTGGGGTCCTCAGAGAGTTAACATTTTATAATGAGAAAAAAGACACTACAAATGTTAGCTGTTTTCACCAAGGATATACTTTTAAAAATTAAATTTTAATATAGAGAAAAATACAAGGTCACAATTCACAAGTGTATAGCTCAATAAATAATCACAAAGAAATGCACCTATGGAATGCCCACTGATGTCAAGAACAAAGAACCAGAAACCCCCTCATAACACTTCCAAAGTATTTAAAATCTCCTTACCAAGAATAACCAATTTCTTGAATTTTAACACCATATATTAATTTTGCCTATTTTGAATTTCATAAACAATAAAAATGCTTAAATATGAATTGTCTCACTCAATATTATGTGTGTGAGATTCACAAATGCTGCTATATGTAGCAAACATTTGTTTTCTTCCATGCTCTATACTTCCTGAACTGTATAAATATATTGCAATTGTTTATTTCTCAGCTGATGGACATTTGGGTTATTTCCCAGTTTTTGACAATTATAATGCTGTGATAAACATTCTTGACATATATATACATGTCTTTCAGGGCACATATATACACTCTTAGGACTGGGATTGCTGGGCCATAAAATCACTTTAATAGTTATTTCCATGTAATTTTCTTAGAGTAATTATACCAATTTATACTCCCACCACCATGTGTGATAGCTCTCATTGCTCCACATCTTTGCCAGCAGGACTATTGTCAATCTCAATTTTTAGCTGTTATACTACTGTGCAGTGATAGCTCATCACACTTTTATTTTTCATTTCTTTCTCTTTCTATGATGATAGCAATTTGGAAATTCTCTCATATGAAGTACCTCTTTAAGTCTTCTTGCCCATTTTTCTATGGCACTGTCTGATTTTTCCTACTGGTTTGTAGAAATTCATTTTATAATTTGGTCACAAGTCCCTATTTAAATATATTCTGCAAAAGTCAAAACTACATGAATTGGTTTTGCCCTCTTTTCAGGGTTTCTTTTGTTTAAAAGCAATTTTAATTTTAGTATTGTCAAAGATGTCCTCCTGGAAAGTTATTGCTTCTGCTTTATATTCTATAAGCCTGATTGTTTGCCTTTCACTTGAAGCTTTATGAGACAGTTTTATGTATAGATAATTAAGTAAAGATCTAGTCATTGTTTTTCTGTACAGATATCCAATTAACCCAGCACCATTGATTGAAAATATTAGACAAAATTTTCTAGAGACAAATTGAGGTTCTAAACAATGTCATCTTACAAGAGTGGGGTTGTAGACTTTCTTCTGTAACAGTCTAGGTTAAAGGCATTTAACGTTAATGAAAACAGGGATTTAGAAAATTTGAAGCCCTAGGAGGGCTGATATATTTGTTTCACCCTTATTTTGGGGATGTAAGTTTCCAATGTCCTGTTTTGGGACTCCTTCATTCTTGGTAGACTCCGATTTGTTTACCCATGTAGTGAGTCTGCCTAAAGTGCCATTCACTTTCCTATCTCTCAGCTGCTCCTGCTGCTGCTAAGTCGCATCAGTCATGTCCAACTCTGTGTGACCCCATAGACTGCAGCCCACCAGCTACTAACTACTACTTTCAAATCAGCAAATGCTTTGACAGCAAAGTTGTCCTAAGCATCAGGTTCACATTTCTATGTTTTATTCATCTTTGGGATCTTAGTCTGATGAACCTTACTTACTACTTTGGTAGCTTACAAACAAGGCTTATGCACAGATTTTGTTATTTTGTCTAAATATTTTTCTACATGATTTAAGTAGGAAAGCTGCTTCAAAATAAACCAGTCTACATTGTCTAAAACAAAACTTTCAAAAATGTAATTTAAGGTCCCTAATGTATGGATGTGAGAGTTGGACTGTGAAGAAGGCTGAGTGCCAAAGAATTGATGCTTTTGAACCGTGGTGTTGGAGAAGACTCTTGAGAGTCCCTTGGACTGCAAGGAGATCCAACCAGTCCATTCTGAAGGAGATAAACCCTGGGATTTCTTTGCAAGGAATGATGCTAAAGCTGAAACTCCAGTACTTTGGCCACCTCATGCAAAAAGTTGACTCATTGGAAAAGATTCTGATGCTGGGAGGGATTGGGGGCAGGAGGAGAAGGGGACGACCGAGGATGAGATGGCTGGATGGGATCATGGACTCGATGGACATAAGTCTGAGTGAACTCCGGGAGATGGTGATGGACAGGGAGGCCTGGCGGGCTGCGATTCATGGGGTCGCAAAGAGTCGGACATGACTGAGTGACTGAACTGAACTGAACTGAACTGAATGGCTATGAAGAAAGCTGAGTGCCAAAGAATTGATCCTTTGGAACTGTGGTGTTGGAGAAGACTCTTGAGAGTCCCTTGGACTTCAAGGAGATCCAACCAGTCCATTCTAAAAGAGATCAGTCCTGGGTGTTCTTTGGAAGGAATGAAGCTAAAGTTGAAACTCCAGTACTTTGGCAACCTCATCAGAAGAGTTGACTCATTGGAAAAGACTCTGACGCTTGGTGGGATTGGGGGCAGGAGGAGAAGGGGACAACAGAGGCTGAGATGGCTGGATGGCATCACCGACTTGATCGACATGAGTTTGGATGAACTCCGGGAGTTGGTGATGGACAGGGAAGCCTGGCATGCTGTAATTCATGGGATCACAAAGAGTAGGACACAACTGAGCGACTGAACTGAACCGAACTGAATGACTATTTAATTTCTTAAAAGAGACAAGAACTGTGAATTTCTGTTCTTCTGATGTCTCTTGATCTGGAATAACACATATGCTTAATTTATTGTAAGGGCTAGCTCTTTAAAAAGAGGTCAATGTGGAGTCAGCTGGTGACAAATTAGAGAAAGAAATACATGTTTGGCCTGAGAAGCAGTCTTTTAGGCACTTTTCCACAACAACTCAAAAGTGCATGTTAATCCCATCTCTGTAAAGGCTCTCCTGGTAATGGGGGTGGTAGATATTTTCTGTGTTTGCAATAGTGGAATCTGGAAAGTAATGGCAACACCTGTTTCTATTGTACAATGACCAATATGGCTCAGCAGCTAGTTTTGGGAGAGCAGAAATACTGTTATATTCTTTCACATTTTGATTTTCTTCCATTTATTGCTTTGTCCTAAATATTTGTATTGATTAAGAGAAACAGGTTATGTCTGAAACTATAGCTAAATGGTTAAGGAGATTCCAGCCAAAACAAAACTTAATTTGCTCCAGATCCCCCTCTGTTTTCTCTCTTGGTCTTTCTATTCACATTTAAGCCTTAATATATTTAAGTATATGATATTATGATGATTAAGTCATTGGACTCTGTCTTTATTTATTGGCATGTTAATGTTTCATCCCTTGATTTACTTTTGATAAACTTTTGCTAAAATAATGGGGAGGAAAAGGACACTCTGAATCCATATATTTCTCTCAGGTTTTCATATTTGATAATTTTCCAACATTAGAGAAAAACATATAGTACAGTTCCTTCTTTCCTGAGCATTAGTAATATACTAAATAACAGTATACAGTATAGAGAATGTAGAGGTTTCTGAAAATATGGGCCACTGAGAACTTGCACGGGTTCTGAGGGTCTGTTGTATGCATGTTCGAAATATATATTTGTAATTTCACCCCAGATCTAAGTCTGAATTTCTAGAAACAGGACCGGGAGCTAGAATATTAACAAGTTTTCTATGCAAATATGATTCTTACACACATTATTTAACATCAACAGTGGGAGATTTTGTCACATACATTACCTCACAGAGACTCCTAGATAGGGAGGATTATCTCCAATTTCCTAGTGAGGAAACTGAGACACAGAGAATTAAAGCACAGAGACAAACTCACATGCAAACTGAGCTGGCATGCCACCCAATTCTCCCGTCATCAAGTTCAGAGCTGTTTCACTACGTCAGCTTTATTCTCCACAAAGGATTAATATCTTAGAAAGTAGATTTTCTTTTGAACTTCCCTGGTGGTCCAGTGGCTAAGACTGTGCTCCCTATATAGGGGGTCCAGGTTTGATCCCTAGTTGGTGAACTAGATCTTGTATGCCATAGCTAAGAGTTCACATGCTGCAATGAAAGATCCCACATGTTGCAATGAAGATCCAGCACAGTCAAATAAATAACGTCTTTTGAAAAATGTTCTCTCTAAAAAAGAGAGAGACTTTTCCCCACATACAGCATTTTTTCAGCTGCATAAGTCCAAAACAGCCTCATTTTGCTCTTTGGTAGCAATTATTGTGATAGTGTATTATTAACAACTTTCAGTGCACACACTGGGGTTTTCAGTTGCAGAGTGCCCAATTTTGTCAAGGCATTTCAGTGCTTGCTTGAAGGTTCTGTATATAAAAGCCATGCCCTGGAGAGAGAGCTTTTAACACCCATGAGCAGCAGTGCAACGTGAGGTCACCAGGAGCAGGAAAGCTGCCACTGTTAGAGCAGATATAGATGACTTCTAACAGCCTTTGATGAATGACTCAGCCTCAGCTCCACAGAGGTGATGCTCATCAGATCCACTCGGAATTACCTTCTGAAACAAACAAGAAAAAGTGGCATTTCCTATATGAGAATAGGAAATTGGCCAGCAAAAAATTTACTGATAAAGACTACTAAAAAAATTACTGATAGAATGTTACTAATTTTACTGGCTGGATTGACTGGAATTGGGGGTATTTTTTTTTTTTTTTTTTTTTTAGCAAACACATGAAGAAAACAAGCATGGCCACTATTGACAGCTACCGATATTGAATACTCACCGTACGACACAAACTCAGCCTAGAGTTCTATAACAACTGCCTTCCCTTACTAATCACAACGAACTTAATGTTTGTTTTCATAAGAGAAAACTAAAAGCTAGAGAAGTCAAGTAATTGGCTGATGGCCACTTTGCCCAGTAAATCTATCTGGTTCTAAAGCCCATTAACTTAACCACTTCACTACACTTTCTTGATGTATCAAGGATCTATTTTCATAAGATATAGATGTGTCATAATTTAAAACAAGTAAAGAAAAAAGACTGTGGAAGCATCTTTTTTTGTTTCTCCCACTGAGAGAGTTTTTCCAGTAGTATACTGCCACGAGAATGTTCTTCTAACACACAAGGGTTAGGAGATGGGGGACCTAGTATTTAGTCTTGTTCCCATTTCTCATTCCTGAGCATTTTAACTTTTAAAGGAACTTCATATTGCATCCAAAGTGACTGGACCAATTTACATCCCCACCAACCGTATATCAGGGTGCACTTTTCACGGCATCCTCACAAAAACCTGTTGGTTTTTGTCTTCTTAATGAAAGCCATTCTAATGGTAGCATGACTTTTTAAGTATGAATTTGATTCATTGGTCATATAGGCTAGTGGTAAATGGTGGCCAGTAATTGGTTTGTATATCTATCAGGCCAGCTGGTCAGTGGGACAGCTAGAATTTAAGCATGGTTGAAAAGGCAAGGGGTTTTAAAGGTTAAGGGGACAAACAGAGACCTTTACATGCCCAAAGAGAAAGTATATTTTTGAGCATGTTTGTGCATGCTAAGTTACTTCAGTACTGTCTGACGCTTTGTGACGCTCTATACCATAGCCTGCCAGGTGCTTCTGTCCATGTGATTCTTGGGCAAGAATACTGGGAGTGGGTTGCATGCCCTCCTCCAGGGGATCTTCCTGACCCAGAGATCGAATCCATATCTCCTATGTTTCTTGTATTGGCAGGTGGGTTCTCTACCATTAGTGCCACCTGGGACGACCAATTGTTTAGAACATTTGCCACTAAATTTGGAGCTTCCCTAGTGGCACGATAGTGGTAAAGAACCTGTCTACCAAGGCAGGAGACATAACACATGGTTCTGATCCCTGGGTTGGGAAGGTTCCCCTGGAGGGGAGCATGGCAACCCGCGTCAGGCATTTTGCATGGAGAATCCCATGGACAGAGGAGCCTGGCAGGCTATGGTCCATAGGGTCACAAAGAGTTAGACACGACTAAAGTGACTTAGAAAACACACATGCCACTGAATTCAGGACCAAAGGGAACAGAAGACAGTTGGGTCCTGCATAACTGAATTTAACTCTCAGGTGGACAGAGTACAAAGGAATAGGAAATACCCAAGTGTAGTTCAGGAAATAAAAGCAATAGCAACAGAAGGATTCTCTTGAGAGTTTTCCAAATCTGTATTAGTAGGCAGAGCCATGTCCTTAGAGGAAATTAGTTATGATTTAGGAGCTACAATCCCTTGGATGGCTCTGATTCAAACAGGCAGAACAATTTTGCAGCCCTTCTGGGTAGAAGGAAGTTTTATTATTGCACAGCATGGTTCTCTAAAGTTATATACATTGTCTATTTAATAATGTTACTGGTATCCACACTTTCTTTTTCCTTAGTCCACAAGGACTGCTGTATCACTTATTCTCAGATAATGTATATAACTATGTTTTCTGTATTTCATATTCATGAATATTCAAGAATATTTATAGTTTTCCAGATAGGAAATTTAAATAGCTTAAATTCTAACCATTATAAATCCCACATGACTGAGGAAGCTGAAGGATAAAATTTCTTAAAAATAAATACAGCTAAAATATTTCGTGTTGGCACTCGACCATTACTACTGGGGATCATGTGGTCAGGCTTTACCAAAGAATATCAGTGTACCAGTTAGCCATTGGCAACCACCCCAGAATTTAGTAGATTAAAATATGACTTTTACTTCATGGTTTTGTGGATAGGCTAGGTAATTTTTCAGGGATAGGTTCACTCACACAACTACATTCAGCTGGTGGGATTGCAGGGGGACTGGGCATCCAGCAAGGAGGGCTGGAAAGCTGGACCTCTTTTTCCTTATAATGATTCATCTTCCAGGGAACTAGACTGGGTTTCTTTCCATGCAGTTCCAGGCATTAATACAAGATTGCAATTCTTATTGCCTTTCAAACTAGTACTGTGTTTAATTTGTCCATTGGACAAAGAAAAATGATGTGGCCAAGCCCTATGTCAAGGTCCAAAGGACCTACGTGAAGCTGTGAATACCACATGTAATTCACTGGAGGCCTTCAGCATAACAACCTATCACCATCTAGTTCCCCTTCTTGCTGATTGCACATGAAGGGTATTAACCAACCATTTCTAACTCGCATTCCCGAATAAGTGAGGTCAAAAGATAGGTAAGTAGAAAAGATAAATGTCCTGTGGCTGAAGCAAAAGCTTCCTCACTTATCGCGATTCCACCTGATTTTTTTGTCTCCACTCCATTCCTCTGTCTCCTTGCTTACTCTCCCTCCCAATGACTTGTCATTTGCCGGCCTACCTGACCTGTGTGCATATTCAGTTATATCTGACTCTGTGACCACATAGAATGTAGCCCATCAGTCTTCTTTGTTCATGGAATTTTCCAGGCAAAAATACTAATATGGGTTGCCATTTCCTATTCCAGGGGATCTTCCTGACCCAGGGATTGAACCCACGTCTCTCGTCCTGTATCTCCTACATTGGCAGGTGATTTTTTTTTTCTTTTTTACCACTGTGTCCCCTGGAAGCCCCTTATCATTTGCTGTGGACATCCTTCCCCCTGTTGTCTTCTTTAATAAGTGTATCAGTCAAGAATCAACCAGAGAAACAGGACCAAGAGGTGACAGATATTAAAAATGTATTGTCAGACTTATCTGATCATGAGAACTGGTTAGGAAAAGGACAAAATTCATAGCACTGGCTGGGAGGAAGGGCAAGCTGCTGTCTATGGATGGAATTTCTTCTTCAGGACAACTTATCTAGGATATTCTCCCTCCTTGATTAAGGACTTTAATCACATCTACAAAATACCTTCATAGCAATATGTAGATTGACATTTGATTGAATGACTGGGGACTGTAGTCCAGCCAAGCTGACACTTCCAAAGGCGAGCACAGCACTCTTCAATACTTGCCATACAGTATCAAATTTGAAGTCTCTTAGGCATTGTCAACTTGACTAGTCATCACTGCAATTTTTTTTTTTCCAGAATACTGAGTTCTTTTCTACAAATTTTAGTCTGACTGCCTAACTCTGACTCATAGTATCTATATAATCTTATATTCCTGTAATGTTTTATTCTCTCAGACTTTGGAGCAGACACTGGTCCTGGAAGCTTCTAATTTTCAGTCTACTTCACTGTTTTCTTTCTAACCAGTTTCCCAATAACTCAGTGATCACACCCGTGTAATTGATTCTCTGCATGAATACCTGACATGTTGCTGTTTTAATGACAAGACTCTGAGTGACACAGTATGTAAAGTATAATATAACACCTAGTTCATTATAGTAACTCAATACATATTGGTTATTTAATAAAATAAAAAATATATATATATGAGCAGCTGGATTTTGGTGCAACCTTAGTTATATGTGTATGTTTCCATTTTTCTTCCATCCATCACTATCTTTCTATCAATTTATCCTTTCATCTACCCATCATCTGATTATTCCTAAAGACCCTGCATCCTAAAGGAGATCAGTCCTGGGTGTTCATTGAAAGGAATGATGCTGAAGCTGAAACTCCAATACTTTGGCCATCTCATGTGAAGAGTTGACTCATTGGAAAAGACCCTGATGCTGGGAGAGATTGGGGGCAGGAGGGGAAAGGGATGACAGAGGATGAGATGGCTGGATGGCATCACCGACTCAATGGACGTGAGTTTGAGTGAACTCTCGGAATTGCTGATGGACAGGCAGGCCTTGCGTGCTGTGATTCATGGGGTCGCAATGAGTGGGACACTACTGAGCGGCTGAACTGAACTGAACTGAACTGAAAGACCCTGATCTACCATAGTCTACCATTTCTGTTCATAACTCATACACCTTCCCAGTAACTTAGGTCAAAACCTGGGGTGAATCTTGACTCTCATATTTCATATGCCATATGTCTGAATCCTGTCAGTCTCCTTTTAAAATATTTACACTTCTTAGTGTGTGTTCTGTCCCTACCTCCGCCTAAGCCTCTTTCATTTTAACTCTTGACTGGGCACTGATTGCTAACAGTGTCCATAATACTCTTCCAGAAATGATTAAAAGGTGTTATAAAAGTTATACTAAAATATGACTTTTCTTTTTTGCTACCTACTGGATTTGCTTTTCCTTCTCTTCAAAATGTTCTATCCTGAATCCTCCTGGTTTATTCATACAATTCCTGGAGGTTGTTACTCAAAACTCTACTTCTCATTTTAGCCTCTTTGGACCACCATATCCCACATCTTACCAATGCTCGTTTTCTGCTTTATTTTTCTCTTTAGCACTTTCTTCTTTATTATCTATATTCCCTTCATATAGCAAGCCAACTTCTTCAGGGGATTATTATTCTCTGTTTCATTCCCTGCTATATTCTCCAAGTCTAGAACAGTGCCTGGTATGGAGTAGATACATCATTTTTTTTTGTTGTTGTTGTTGAATAAATGAAAGAAAGAATGAATGAATATTATTTAATTGATTCAATTAGTCTGGGAAAATGACTACATAATTAAGAAAAACAGCAACAACATCAACCAGAAAACACCTGCCAATATATACCAAAGTGTATGAAAAATCATTAGGGTGTTTTTCAGCTTTCTGAAAATTAGAGAATGTTTTTCCTTAATTATAAATGGCCACTCTAAAATATTATAAAGCCTCAGAAGGAGAAAAATAAAGTAAAATGTAGAAACAGAAAAGTAAGGAATATATTTAATAGCAAAGACTAGGTTTTGCATATTAATGCATAAAATTGAATATAAACTTTTGTAGTTAATAGGAGGGATAATTTTCAGTATTGATGTAATACTTAAGATCTTCTCTCTTCACAGAGTTCAGAGAGGCTTGAAAGATCTAACGCTAAGAAGGAAATTAGGATGGCTTCCCATCCTAAATTGCACTAGGGGACATCTTGATTTTCCTGAAACAACTTCCATATTGACAAATGCCCAAGCAATCTTCTACCAATTGGAGATATCTCCAAACTTTCATATAAATGCTGATCTTAAAAACTTTCAGGGAGTATACCAGGAACTTGCAGCAACAATGATTCATAGCAATGCACTAAGAATCTTAGTGAGGGGCTAATATTTCAAAACTCTAAGTCCATATCTAAGATCTGGAAAGGAGTGGGATTTAATGAAGTTACTGTAATTTGGGTTAATGCCTTTTTCTAAGGGATATATCTGGGATGTAGTGTGGAGCTGTACATTCTCTAATTCTTCAAGATAAATGAGATTTAGGATATCAGTTGTGATGTCAAAGTCACAGTTAAGGAGAATCATCTAAGGCAGTATAATAGATACCAGAACCAGGACCCAGCTCCAGATTTCAAAACTGGAGGTCATTCATCAGCAAGTCAAGTGCTTTCCAATCAGCTTTGTGTTTCAGTTCAGTTCAGTGGCTCAGTCGTGTCTGACTCTTTGCGACCCCATGAATCGCAGCACGCCAGGCCTCCCTGTCCATCACCAACTCCCGGAGTTCACTCAGACTCACATCCATTGAGTCAGTGATGCCATCCAGCCATCTCATCCTCAGTCGTCCCCTTCTCCTCCTGCCCCCAATCCCTCCCACCATCAGAGTCTTTTCCAATGAGTCAACTCTTCGCATCAGGTGGCCAAAGTACTGGAGTTTCAGCTTTAGCATCATTCATTCCAAAGAAATCCTAGGGCTGATCTCCTTCAGAATGGATTGGTTGGATCTCCCTGCAGTCCAAGGGACTCTCAAGAGTCTTCTCCAACACCACAGTTCAAAAGCATCAATTCTTCAGTGCTCAGCCTTCTTCACAGGCCAACTCTCACATCCATACATGACCACAGGAAAAAGCATAGCCTTGACTAGATGGACCTTAGTCGGCAAAGTAATGTCTCTACTTTTGAATATGCTATCTAGGTTGCTCATAACTTTTCTTCCAAGGAGTAAGCATCTTTTAATTTCATGGCTGCAGTCACCATCTGCAGTGATTTTGGAGCCCCCAAATATAAAGTCTGACACTGTTTCCCCATCTATTTCCCATGAAGTAATGGAACCAGATGCCATGATCTTCGTTTCTGAATGTTGAGCTTTAAGCCAACTTTTTCACTCTCCTCTTTCACTTTCATCAAGAGGCTTTTTAGTTCCTCTTCACTCTCTGCCATAAGGGTGGTGTCATCTGCATATCTGAGGTTATTGATATTTCTCCCAGCAATCTTGATTCCAGCTTGTGTTTCTTCCAGTCCAGCATTTCTCATGATGTACTCTGCATAGAAGTTAAATAAGCAGGGTGACAATGTACAGCCTTGACGTACTCCTTTTCTTATTTAGAACCAGTTTGTTGTTCCATGTCCAGTTCTAACTGTTGCTTCCTGGCCTGCATACAGATTTCTCAAGAGGCAGGTCAGGTGGTCTGGTATTCCCATCTCTTTCAGAATTTTCCACAGTTTATTGCGATCCACACAAAGGCTTTGGCATAGTCAATAAAGCAGAAATAGATGTTTTTCTGGAACTTTCTTGCTTTTTCCATGATCCAGCAGATGTTGGCAATTTGATCTCTGGTTCCTCTGCCTTTTCTAAACCAGCCTGAACATCAGGTTTAGGTAGAAGTAATTCAGGAAAAAAAAAAAATGTATGTATGTATGAGAGAGTTATCAATAAATCAGGGAGATAAATTTGTAAGAACAGGGAAGTTCTTGCCTAGTCTTTTTCTTGGAGACTTAAAAATTACATTTCCACAGTCACTTAGCCAAATGGATGGAGGAAAAGCAGGTATAGAACTCCTGGGATCTCTTTCAGTCTCCCTAATAGTGAGACAGTGTCTGTGCATAGAGTGTCTGCCTCAGTGTCTAAGTGAAACAGAACCCAGGTCACCAGCTGTAGCTTTTGGGAAAGATCAGTAAAGAGGTATTGATGCTAATGTCAGATTCCTTTATAAGATATAAATTTTGGTTTTAGAGTGACAATAAAGTCAATGCTTCAGAAGACAAAAATTAAAAGAGCAATACAATAGTGTTCAAAAGGTAAAAATATTTTTGCAAGCCTTATATATAGAGGATGTGAGAGGGACTTGCAAAATATACTGTAAAACTTTAACAGGGTTACCTCTGAGTGAAGAAATTTTGTATGAATTTATATTTAATTTATCTATTCCTCCTTTGGACTTTGCTAGTATTTTATAGCTGTATATTACTTTCCTTTTTAAAAAATTTGAATCTGAACTTGGTCTAGTAGAGACCTAATGTCACACATTTGCTGTTAGTTTCATAAGTGTTAAGCAGAGATCTTGTTCTAAACCAAAAGGTAAATATAATCACCAATATTTATCTTGAATTTACTACTGACCCCCAACTCTGCCAAGTGCTTGAGTAGTGAGTCTTCACTGTTTTTAAAAAAATTAGATTTGAAAGTATCTTAAAATTGTGAACATTTTTCTCTTCAAAATTGCACATCTGAAAATTAATATAACATTTGCCATGAAATATGAGTGCTTTGAAATTCTCTAAAATTCAACCTAAGACAATTCTGTGCACCACCCATTAAAATCTGAGGGATGGAGAAAAATGTGAAACCCTATGCCTTTTCCTTAGTTTTTACTAATTATGGAAACCAGTCCTAAAGCCATGAAAATTTAAGCAGTAAGGGAGAAACAAATGAATGGATGGATGAATAAATGAATAAATTAGTAAGTGTATGTATGCATACAAGCATATGTACAAAATTTCTATAAGGGAGTACACAATTAATAGATAAGTGAAAAGGACATATGTTATATCAGCAAATTCAGTGAAAATGACACAGAATAGCAGGATTATCTGTAATGTAAATTGACCTATAAATACATTAATCCTGTGTATCAACTTCAAGCTTTAAATAGAAAATATACCCTGAATAGTACTTGAAGTCCATCCTAATTTCCTAGATATCATAATTCTACTCTGTTGATACTGTTGTTGTTTCTATATGTAGAATAAATAAGGAATGACATAAAATAAATGTTTTCTAGTCAATCCAGCATTTGAGTTTGAGATAGTATGGCATAGTGAAGAGAATTCAATCTAAAACAATCCACATTTTGAAACTTTTTTTAAAACCATTTTTAAAGTAGGCTTTTTAAGAAAAATCTTGAAGTTTCTGAGTCTTACTATCTTCATCTACAAAATAGGGATATTCTACCTAATCAGTGCTGAGTACAAATGCAAAGAGTTGGACAGGGCTGAGCAGCTTCACTTTCACTTTTCACAAATTACTCTATAGCTCAGTGGCTTTAAAGGATAATATTTCATTATATCTCATGCTATTGGGAATCACTAATTAGGACACGGCTCAGCTGGACAATTTCTCTGCTCCATGTTGACTGAGGTCACCCATATATTATTCATTTGGGAGACTGTCTGGCCTGGAGGGTCCTAAATGATTTCCCCCTCCTCCACCTGCCTTGTATGCACCTTGTGTGTGGGATGTTTAAACTCAGCTAGGGTTAGATGATTGGCCCACCTATGTGTGGGATTTCTAAAATGATACCATCAGGATAACTAGATTTCTTCACGTGGCTTAGGACTTCAGAAAGAGATTTTATTTATTTTTTATTTGACCCACCAGGTCTCAATTGAAGCATGCAGAATTCTAGTTCCTGGACCAGGGATCAAATCCAGGTTCCCTGCATTGGAAGTGCTGAGTTTTAACCACTAGACCACTATGGGAAACACTTGAGAGAGGTTTTAAGGGAAAGGAAATCAAAGCCTTTATCAGTCTCTTAAGGCCTGAGTCCTAGAAACTGATAGTGCATTACTTCTGCTGTGGTTTTTCCATCAGAGAAATAAGAGACAACCTACTATCAAGATGAGGACACACAGACTCCATCTCTTGATGAAAGGAATGTCAGAGAGTTTATGGCCATCTTTTGTCTGCTTCAAGGAATAATATTTCCTACCTCAATAGAATTATTATGAGAGTTAAATAAAGTTTAAACTATATGAATTAGGCTTATAGAAATACTTGAAAAAGTTAGACAGCAAGCCTGCTGCATGATTCTCTCCCAACAATTGCTCCAACAAAGTACTTTTTTTGCTAGGGTTTGTTTATCTCCAATCCTGCATAAAATCTCAGCAGATATAAAACAATGAGTCATCATTAGGTATTCAGAGGATATATTCTTTTCCTAGATTTTAATAATAGAACAGTCCATAAGCATTTGAATAATTGAATTCTGACTCAATTAAAACCTTTTCTTTCCCTTTCTCCTCTACTGGAGAGAGGCTGGGAATGCTTCCATTCTAATTTTCACATCACATCTTCCAATGCCAGTACTGTGAAACAGTAGAAGAAAGGCTTGGGGCGAAGGAGATCTTACTTTTACTTTTAATCGTTCAGTGACATCCAGAAGATGTGGTGAATATCCTAAGCCATTTACTTACTTCCTTTGTCACTTTTATGGATCTCTGACTTCAGCTCATTGGTGCATGTGACAATCTCCAGTTGACCACATCCACTCCCTTCTGGTTTTTGCCTCTAACACCTACAACTTCTTTATGTCAAGGTTGCCCTGGTCTTTGGAGGAAGGCAACTGACTTACAGTCATTTTCAAAACAATTCATGGCTATCCTCTTTATGACACATGGAAATTGCACAGAAGAACTCTGAAGTCTGGCTTGTTTACAGTAAAGACTTTTTTGTTCTGCTGTTGTAACAACTTCAGCTAGTCAAAGCTGCTGTCCTTTAGACCTCTTTGGCATGAATCAGATATTAGTAACTGCATCCTTCAAATTGCAGGAGATGTATATCAAATTCTCCAAATTCTTAAAGCATCTCTTCCTCTCAGGCAGAACTCTCCTCTTATCCCCTGTTTTTCACAGTGGTTAACATCAAGTAGTAGTATGTGTGACCTACTGACAATTTTTCAAAGCATTCCTAATGTTTGGTAATTCCTCACATATGTTATTTATCCCTGAAAAGGATGATCAGCTAAAATTTCAATACTATTTTTTACAATTTTAAGCATGCCATGCCTAGGCAATCTGATGCTTTGGGTTTTTTAAAACATGGCACCAAAATTTTTGATGGCCACTGAAACAGGATCTGTGTCTCCAATTATTGAATGCAGGGAGGCTTTGATCAATAAAATATGGTGATAGTGACACTGTGTGACTTTCAATACAGCATTATAAAAGATAATGTAGCTTTTGCCTTGCTACTTGAAACACCTGCATTGGAATACCTGAGCCTCCATATTAGTAGTGAAAATATCCCAAGGTAGCCATCCTGTGAGGAAATGAAGTCACCTAGAGAGGGCACGCTTAGCAATTTCAGTTTGCAATTCTAACATTTGAGTCTTCCCAGCCCAAGTGCCAGATATGTGTAAATGAGTCTTTAGAAGATTTTGACTCATAGTTTTTGTGTCACCCCCAGCCCCAGAGTCAGCTGAGTAACAATTTGTTGTATAGGGAAATTTCTGATCCATAGAATCTGTGAGCATGATAAGATGGTTGTTTTGTGCTTCTAACTTTTGGCTTAATTAGTCACCTTACTAGCTCAGTTGGTAAAGAATCCACCTGCAATGCAGGAGACCTTGGTTCAATTCCTGGGTCAGGAAGATCCCATGGAGAAGGGATAGGCTACCCACTCTAGTATTCTTGGGCTTCCCTGATGGCCCAAATGGTAAAGAATCAGCCTGCAATGCAGGAAACTTGGGTTCAGTCTCTGGGTTGGGAAGATCCTCTGGAGGAGGGCATGGCAACCCACTCCAGTATTCTTGCATGAGAATCCCCATGGACAGAAGAGCCTGGCTGGCTACAGTCCATGGGGTTGCAAAGAGTCAGACATAACTGAATGACTAAGCACAGGACATACAAAGCACAGCAGAGTCACCCAGAAGTAACTGGAACAAGTACTGAGTGTGTGTGTGTGTTGTGTGTGTATATGTGTGTGTGTGTGTGTGTGTGTGAAACCGTGAATCTCAACCAAATCTGAGTAAAAAAGAATCCCATATTAATTTACATGAAGCATTTGGAATACAACATGTACAAAATAAATAAAAGATAGTTGTCATTCTTCTTGACTAATACAAGAAACAAAATCTCTGCAGGACTGCTTTTCTCTCAATACAGCAAGATCCAAGAGTTTTTAAAAACATTTTTCTAAACATGCCAGTGGGAATAAGAAAGGGGTACCCAAACAATCTGTACCATTCCATGCTTTGTCAAAGCATTTATTTATTTGCCTGTCACCATGCTACACTGTTCATATGACATGTGATCTGTCATATGACAAAAATCACTACTTCTACTATACATAGCCTGTTAAATGTAGATGATGGGGTTTAGGAGAAAGCTACAGGGCTATATCCAAAGTAAATATAGGAAAATCTCATTTGATCAGAAAGCAAAATGCCAAAAGTGAACAAAATGCTTGAACATCTGCTTCCACTCACTACTTCTTCTATCTTACATTTAGTCTAAGAATAATGAAATCTTTGGGATCTCTGCAGAGATAAGTATGGCCCTTCATGAGAGTTGTTCAGGTTTTCAGACCTGGTGCATGAACTCACATGCATCAAAAAGACTCATCTGTATGAGAAATGCATCTTGCTTAAGTAGCTAATTTACTCCTGATATAATGATTTACTTATATTAAGCAAATGGGAATTTTATAAATGCTGAATATACTCAAAGAGCACACTAGTTCAAGAAACATTTGTGCTAAAATCAGCTGAAGAATTTCAGCACTTTGATGAGCCTATTTTTATATACTAAAGTCCAAATTTCTCAATACCCTATTATCTTGTAATGGATACCTACAGAAGTATTTGCTTAGACCTTTGCCTTATCCTGAAAGAGATCTTTCTACAGTCATCATAGTGATATGTTGGTCCCATATCAACCAAATCTGAGTAATCTGAATTTAAGAGACTAGCCAGGAAAATATTCTTATTGTCTTATCTTGTGCCAACTCTTCATTTCTTTATCAATCCATTAGGTACTAAGTGATGACTGGGGACTACCATGACAACTGTAGAAGGAATTATGTCAGCATAATACCAGGGACTAAGCAAAAACTTCAGGTATCCACTCTGAGAAGCAGAGAAAGACAAAAGTATAGCCTATAAATTAGAGACAGTGTTAGCAGTGAGCATGGATAATGAAGTCAACCCAGAGTGTAGAGAAAAGACAAATGATAAGAAGGGAATCCTAATACTATTTGAGTTCCAAATTCTCTTGTTTTTTGATACCAAAGAGTTTCTTGACATGTGGGTTCATGAGCTACACATTAGGCTTATAAATATAATCCTTCCTTTATTCGATCAAGTTAGAAACAGTGAGTCTCTGCATCTGGTTCCATAGAATCTTAATACACTTATATCCTCTAATTTTAACATTTTAACATCTATCTTCACACTCTGAACTTGAGCCACAAAAGTGTCTCTTAGATCTCTGAAAATTTTCTTTCCTCTTGCATAGTATTTACAGATATTGTTCTTTCTGACTTCTCCCTTCCTTTTCCTTCTCCTGGGCTTGCCTGGCTTATTCTTATCTTTGCTCTGTGGCTCAACTTAGAAATCACTGTTTTGGAAGCTCTTTTTAATGCCTCACATTAGACTTAAGTTATCCTTACTGCTCACACAGTTCAAAGTATACCTCCTATCATAGAAGATACTTTACTATATTTGCCTATGTCTTCCAGTAGACTATAGGATATTTAAGATACAAGGACCTGGGTCATTCTTACCATTGCCATATCTCCAGGTCCTGCAAAACTGTCTGGCATATGTAAGTATTCAATAGCCATGTCTCAAATACATGTATAGATTTACTTAAAACAAGCACTCTCTGGCTCTTTTTTGATCTTTCTCTCTCTTTTTTTTCTCTCTCTCTATATATGTGTGTGTGTATGAGATTAGAGATATATAAATCACATTGGTTATAAGTGTAATGCATACAAAAACTGTGAAGAAAACAGTTGTGAAGTAAAGTATTTGGCAAAAAAACTGAAGTCAACAGTATTCTAATATGAATAAAATGTGCTTCTCTGTTCTTATTAGCTTAATTTCCTTCTTTTCCAGCTGAAATGCTTTTGTTTTGCTTTTTACTGAATATTCACTTCTTGAATGGCTTCTCATATTCAGGGCCCTTTTATTTTCCTCTTTTCCAGCAAAATGCAATAATTTTTGTGACTTGTTTTTATATCCTTCTTGGGCCAGAACACTCCGTGACACATCAGCACGGTAACCATTGCTAGCTTGCCTTTCTGATCACTTCATGTGCATGGTGAGTGACTGTCTGAAGGAAATGCCTCAATCAAAAGATATAACTTGCCTCATAGAAATCCAAGTATAGGGTCTTTGTTATGTTGATTTTGAATACTCAGTACCTGGTACTCTTGCACTCAGTAAAGATTCATGGTGAAATAAAGAAAATTAATTCTACATATTATTATTCATATGGGTGCTTTAATAACATATAAAGTCTAGAATTAAAATGATCTTTATTACTTCTCTTAAATTATTTCCTTCTGAAGATGCCATAGCATGTTAGCTAGGATTCTATCAATTAATATTCAGAAAAGGGTGAGCATGCATACCTCCCCTGTTTATGTTAAGAAATAAAGGCCAGTGGTATGATTTTCCTACTTTCTTCCAACTGTGTAAAGCTTATTTTTATGATTTCTGCTTACACTCCTGGGGCATCCTGGAGACTGCTATCTGCAATTGTAGTATATTAGCATTGTTTAATTAAGGAAGATTTCTCTGCAAGATGAAAGAATTCTCTTATACAGTATGGCTGATAGGGTGGAGATCCAAAATTACTTAGGAGATGATTTTATTATTAACAACCCAGTTGAATGAAAAATTAAGACTATCTAAACCTGGGATGAAGAGAAAGAAGCATTATAAGACAGTCTGTTGGGAATAGTAATTACCTAGCATTCAAAGATCTCATTTCATAATGATACACACAACAACATCAATGAATCTCAAATAAAGGCTTTAGCAAAAGCAGCTAGACACAAAAATATACATATGGCATGATTTCATTTATATGAAATTTTAGAAAAAGCTGAAGCAATCTTTAGGGACTGAAACATATCAGGGATTGTCTAGGACCATATCTGATTGTGATGGGGAACTGATTGCAAAGAAGCACAAAGAACTTACTAAGTTGATGTCAATGTTGTGTATCTTGATTTTGATGGTATTTTCAGAGAGGGGTATAAATTTCTGAAAAAAATCACCATAAGGTATACGTCAAATGAGTGAATGTTATTGTTTAAAAACTCAGTTCAGTTCAGTCGCTGAGTCGTGTCCGACTCTTGTGACCCAATGGACTGCAGCACGCCAGGCCTCCCTGTCCATCGCCAACTCCCGCCCATTGAGTCAGTGATGCTATCCAACTATCTCATCCTCTGTCGTCCCTTCTCCTCCCATCTTCAATCCTTCTCAGCATCAGGGTCTTTTCAAATGAGTCAGTTCTTCACATCAGGTGGCCAAAGTATTGGAGTTTCAGCTTCAGCTTCAGTCCTTCTGATGAATATTCAGGACTGATTTCCTTTAGGATGGACTGGCTGGATCTCCTTGCAGTCCAAGGGACTCTCAAGAGTCTTCTCCAACACCACAGTTCAAAAACATCAATTCTTAGGTGCTCAGCTTTCTTTATAGTCCAACTCTCACATCTGTGCATGACTACTGGAAAAACCATAGCCTTGACTAGACAGACCTTTGTTGGCAAAGTAATGTCTCTGCTTTTTAATATGCTGTCTAGGTTCATTATAACGTTTCTTCCAAGAAGTAAGTGCCTTTTAATTTCATGGCTGCAGTCACCACCTGCAGTGATTTTGGAGCCCCCCCCCAAAATCTCCCACTGTTTCCACAGTTTCTCCATCTATTTGCCATGAATTGATGGGACCATATGCCATGATCTTTATTTCCTGAATGTTGAGCTATAAGCCAACTTTTCTCTCTCCTCTTTTACTTTCATCAAGAGGCTCTTTTGTTCTTCTTCACTTTCTGCCATTAGGGTGGTGTCATCTGTATATCTGAGGTCATTGGTACATCTCTCAGCAATTTTGATTCTAGCTTGTGCTTCGTTCAGCCCACCATTTCTCATGATGTACTCTGCATATAAGTTAAATAAGCAGGGTGACATTATACAGCCTTGACATATTTCTTTTTCTATTTGGAACCAGTCTGTTGTTCCATGTCCAGTTCTAACTGTTGCTTCCTGACCTGCATACAGATTTCTCAAGAAGCAGGTCAGGTGGTCTGGTATTCCCATCTCTTAAAGAATTTTCCACAGTTTATTGTGATCCACACAGTCAACGGCTTTGGCATAGTCAATAAAGCAGAAGTAGATGTTTTCCTGAACTCTTGCTTTTTTGATGATCCAGTGGATGCTGGCAATTTGATCTCTGGTTCCTCTGCCTTTTCTAAAACCAGCTTGAACATCTGGAAGTTCACAGTTCATGTATTGTTGAAGCCTGGCTTGGAGAATTTTGAGCATTACTTAACTAGTGTGTGAGATGAATGCAATTCTGTGGTAGTTTGAGCATTCTTTGGCATTGCCTTTCTTTGGGATTGGAATGAAAACTGACCTTCTCCAGTCCTATGGCCACTGCTGAGTTTTCCAAATTTGCTGGCATATTGAGTGCAGCACTTTCAGAGCATCATCTTTTAGGATTTGAAATAGCTCAACTGGAATTCCATCACCTCCACTAGCTTTGTTCATAGTGATGCTTCCTAAGGGCCACTTGACTTCACATTCCAGGATGTCTGGCTCTAGGTGAGTGATCACCTCATCATGATTATCTGGGTCATGAAGACTTTTTTGTACAGTTCTGTGTATTCTTGCCACCTCTTCTTAATATCTTCTGCTTCTGTTAGGTCCGTACCATTTCTGTCCTTTATCGAGCCCATCTTTGCATGAAATGTTCCCTTGGTATCTCGAATTTTCTTGAAGAGATCTCTAGTTTTTCCCATTCTGTTGTTTTCTTCTATTTCTTTGCATTGATCGCTGAGGAAGGCTTTCTTATCTCTTCTTGCTATTCTTTGGAACTCTACATTCAGATGCTTATATCTTTCCTTTTCTCCTTTGCTTTTTGCTTCTCTTCTTTTCACAGCCATTTTGCTTTTTTGCATTTCTTTTCCATGGGGATGTTCTTGATCCCTGTCTCCTGTACAATGTCATTAACCTCCATCCATAGTTCCTCAGGCACTCTATCAAATCTAATCCCTTGAATCTATTTCTCACTTCCATTGTATAATCCTTAGGGATTTGATTTAGGTCATACTTGAGTGGTCTAGTGGTTTTCCCTGAAGTGAAGTGAATTCAAGTGAAGTCACTCAGTTGTGTCTGACTCTTTGCAACCCCGTGGACTATAGAGTACCAAGCTCCTCTGTCCATGGGATTCTCCAGGCAAGAGTACTAGAGCGGGTTGCCATTTCCTTCTCCAGGGGATCTTCCTGACACAGGGATGAAACCTGAGTCTCCTGCATTGCAGGCAGATGCTTTACCCTCTGTGTCACTCTTCATTTCTCTACTTTATAAATTATACCACAATAAAGATAATTTAAGAGAGAAAAAGCTCTCAATTCATAATTGGGTCTAATATTAAACAACAGGGCTTCCCAAGTGGCACTAGTGGTAAAGAATCTACCTACCAATGTAGGAGACTTTTAAAAGCCATGGGTTTGATCCCTGTGTCAGGAAGATTCCCTAGAGGAGAAAATACCACTCTGGTATTCTTGCCTGAAGAATCCCATAGATAGAGTATCCTGGCAGGTTACAGTCCGTAGGATCACAAAGTCAGACAGGATGGAAGCAACTTAGCATGCACTAAGTAACAAGAGATTTTAATAAACCCAGTATATCCTTTGAGCCTCATTTTTAACAACAGCATGATAGAAATAATAAATAACATTACTCCAACCTACCTAACAAGCTTGTTTGCCAAGCTAAAACAAAATGGACACAAAAGCACTTTTTAACCACTATAGCATAAGCTTAGAGATGTTATTGTTGGGGGACATTTGAAGAACAGGATGCTATTTTGTTTTTATAAAGGGTCTGGGATTAGGTGTATTACACAGGGCTGGTGAAATGTTTATCTACAAACTTTAAGTCATAAACCACTGCTCTTGATTCAAAATTGAATCAAAATTAGCCTGGTCAATTTTTTAAAGAGATAAAATTATGCAGAATGTTATTAATTTTTCTCAAATTTGGTCACAGAAGAAAATAATGAAAAGATATATTTTATATATTAACATATTCTTGTTAAAATAACCTTGTTTCATCATTATCAAGGAGCATTTATAAGCCATTTACCATTCATGAAGCTGTGTGTGTTTAAAAAAGAAATATGACATGTTAAGTTTAAATTAAATTTCACTTTAAAATATTCATGATTTAATGTTAAAGATACCATAGAAAAGAATGAAGGAGACTAAATCTAGAATAATAAGTTCTATAGAATATATAATATAGCATGTATGTCCTACCTTAGGATAGGATGAATAATTTGGACTAGATTTCAGTATACTTGTATAAGAAAATAAAGGAGTTAGGACATAGCTTTAAAACTCCAGAAGTTCAGATGAAATGTGTAAATAAGTATAACAGGAACTTCAGGAGTCATTTTTTTAATGCTCCTGGAGCATATGTTACAGCAAAGTATATGTTGTTATAAGAAATAAAAACAGGACTTCCCTGGTGGCTCTGTGGATGAGAATCAGCTTTCCAAACAAGGGGACGTGGGTTCGATCCCTGATCTGGGAAGATTTCACTTGCAGCCAACAACTAAACCCCTATGCTACAAGTCCTGAGTTGGCATTCTAGAGCCAGGAAATTACTGAGCCCATGAGCCTGGAGCCTGTGCTCCACAACAAGAAAAGCCACTGCAATGAGAAACCCAAATACCACAACAAAGATACAGGGCAACCAAAAATAAAATAAATTTTAAAAAACTAGAAAAAGAAAAAAAAACACACAAACTATCACAAATTGCACATTATTAAATAAATCATTTTGTAAATGATTTACCTAAATGTAAAGTAAAATAAGTAAAACCTTTAACTGTACTTGTGGTCTTGTAATGTCTGGTTTATACCTATTTCCTGTGGAAAGGTGTATTCGTTATCTGGTTGCACAGGTTGGCAATGGTAAATTTTCCATAGTCTAGGCCATAACCCTCCGTGTTTACAGTCTCAAAATTTAGTTTTATAAACCTAACAAAAAGTGGTACATTTTGTAGCAACAGATTCTCATAAAGTGAGTTGAAGAGTGATGAATAGAGTGAGTATCCCAATAGCATAGTTTGTTATAACTACTGCAAGAAAACAGATGGAAGGTGAACATTACCTTTCCATTTCCTCTAAAACAGAGTCATAATATCACTTGTTGGGCCTGAAAACACAATAAGAAGAATTGTAAGAAGATGAGAATAATGTCATGTCCATGTGACAATGAGATAGAAACTAGAAGTAATATGAGGTCCTTTACAGAGGTTCCTCCAGGGTGGCCAGTGTCTTGGTAAAATGGACAATCTTGCCTTTGTGACTCTTCCTTTATTATTTGGCTGTGATAACCAATCCCTCATCACTTTCAATTGATGGACTCTTTCTTTATAATTATCAATATATTCAATTAGATAACTTTGAATATGAATATTCTGTATCATTATATATTGGACTTTACAGATACTTCTTGCCTTCTTGGAGGGCAGTCATGTTTGTGTCAGTTTCAATTCCTTTATTTTCTTAAAAATGACAAGAATAATAGGTTTTTTAGGGAATACATTTTGTCATTTTTGTATCTCTTATCTCTCAAACTCTAAAGCTCAAGTCACATTCATGAAACATAATTATTAGTTGACTTATCAGCATGGTCCAAAGTAAATTCATTCTTTATCAGTTCAAATATTATTCACATACTCAACATGGTGAAAGATTAAAAATAAATATATATGTAAATAAATGTTTCCTGGTGGTGGTGGTATTTTAGTTACTAAGTCGTGTCCAACTCTTGGGACCCCATAGACTGTAGCCAGCCAGCTCCTCTGTCCATAGGATTTCCCAGCAAGGAATACTGGAGTGGGTTGCCATTTCTTTCTCCAGGGGGGCCTTCCCAACCCAGGGATAGAACCCATGTCTCGGCATTGCAAGTCGTCTCCTGAATTGCAGGCTCTTTACTACTGAGCCACCAGGGAAACCCTAATGTTTCCTGAGTAAACATTCATTCATATTCAATCCTGTTCAGTTCAGTTCAGTTGCTCAGTCGTGTCCGACTCTTTGAGACACCATGAATCACAGCATGCCAGGCCTCCCTTCCTGGTGTTATACCAAAAAACTCATCAAGTCTTTTCCTCTAGCATGAAACATCTATTCTGTTTGTATCAGTCAAGGATCTGTTGCAAGTACCAGATAAGTAGAAAATACGTGGTGTACTAAGAACATTATTGGAAGTACTACAAGACCAGCTATAGGCTGAGCACTGATTACTTCGAAAACACGGTCATAGAATGATTATTTGAGGGGCATCTGCTTTCCAATCAGTAAGTCTGAAAGTCAGGGAACTGCTCCTATAACTCCTTGCTCCAGGATCAGTCCAACTCTGTTCAAGTCTGCAAGTCAAGATATTTTCACCAACCCTTAGCTCTAAGATGTGACCACATCAGATCTAGATATGGAATAAACAAGACAACACTCCACTACTAGCTTCAGGAGCTCATCATTCATGCTAGATTTCATGCCAGTAAAAATGGATCTTTTGGAAATTCCTTGCATTCTCCCCCTAAATGCCTACAAATGTGGGAGACAGTTACTGGAACTGCTGATAAAGCTAATAAGGAAAACCCATACTCCTTCTCTTCCTTGAAGGCCATTAGAAACAGAATTCCTAGGAGAAGGACTCTGCATCACTCGTTACTTCCAAATCTCATAAAGGTGTATGTGTGTGGGTTCACAGCAAATAGATGGGGAAACACTGGTAACAGTGGCTGAGTTTATATTTTTGGGCTCCAAAATCACTGCAGGTGGTGATTGCACCATAAAATTAAAAAATGCTTACTCCTTGGAGGGAAAGTTATGACAAAATTAGATAGCATATTAAAAAGCAGAGACATTACTTTGTCAACATAGGTCCATCTAGTCAAGGCTATGGTTTTTCCAGTGGTCAAGTATGGATGTGAGAGTTGGACTATAATGAAAGCTGAGTGCCAAAGAATTGATACTTTTTTTTTTCATGGAACTTTTTATTTTTTTGAGATATAATTGACATATAATATTGTATTAGTTTAAGGTGTACAACTTAATGATTCCATCTGCATATATTGCAAAATGATCACTGTGATAAGTCTAGTTAATATTCATCACCACATATAGTTAAAAATTTTATTTCTTCTGATGAGAACTTTTAATATCTTCTCTGTTAGCCATTTTTTTCTGAACTGTGGTGTTGGACAAGACTCTTGAGAGTCTCTTAGACTGCAAGGAGATCCAACCAGTCCATCCTAAAGGAGATCAGTCCTGGGTGTTCATTGGAAGGACTGATGTTGAAGTTGCAACTCCAATACTTTGGCCACCTGATGTGAAGAGCTGACTCATTTGAAAAGACCCTGATGCTAGGGAAGATTGAGGTCAGGTAGAGAAGGGGACAATAGAGGATGAGATGGTTGGATGTCATTACTGATTCAATGGACATGAGTTTGAATAAACTCTGGGAGTTGGTGATGGACAGGGAGGCCTGGCATGCTGCAGTTCATGGGGTCGCAAAGAGTCAGACAAGACTGAGCACCTGAACTACTGAACTGTGTGGGTTAGATTCCTGGGTTGGAAAGATCCTCTAGAGAAGGAAATGGCAACCCACTCTATAGTCTTGCTTGGAGAATCCCACGGACAGAGGAGCCTGGTGGGCTACAGTGCATGAGGTCACAAAAAGTTAGACATGACTGAAGTGATTTAGCATGCCTAGCACATATATTGACTCATCAAAAGCTAGATCACATGTGGAACTGAGCTGTCATCGATTTTAGAAAGCAGGATTGAGACTAGGGTGAAGCAAGAGAGACATCCAAGGCACAGAGTTCAAGCAAGGAGTTCATTCTTTTGTGCCAATCCTGTACCTGCTCAAGTCTTAGAGTGAAGGCATCCTTAAATGTCGGGGAATGGACACCTCACTTTTCTCATTTTAGTCTTGGCCAGGATAAGAAATTTTTAGCAAATAGAGTGAGTTAGGAGTGAGTTGGAAGTGAATTCACAAGCCAGTTTGCAGTACTGGCCAGAGTCTGCCACTTGTCTGCTTAAGATTCAGTCAGTCCTTTCTCCTATAGTAAAACTACCAACAACACAATAGTCACACAAAGCCAGCACGTGTGCTTTTGGCTGCTACAATTTCAAATGATTTGACCTCACAAATAAATGAAAATCCAGCACCCTTTCTTCATTTCAAATGAAAGACCACTGTTATCACCTGTAAAAAGAAAACCAAATGCATTGAGACCATAACATTCAGTAATCTTCTTGATTTATCACATTATCAAGAATCATAGTAGCCATAAAAATATGGTTCTGAACAATTGGGTTCATGGTAAAAAATGACTTTTTGTTATTCTATATATCATATCATTTTTATAAAGGAAATAAAATATTTCATAATTTAGAGTCACTATCCCCTAGATGAAATGTCAAAAAAAATTAAAACCATGATTCAGTCTTTGTGCTTAGTAAGAGCAAACATGATCAGAAGATATTGCTGCAAAGTTCCATAGTTAAGTAATCCCAGATATGCACATTTTACTGAAAGATTCTTGAAGTGCTTGTCCTTTTTAACAAAGAACACTCAGAGAATTTACCTAGGATGATAATAAACTCTTAACAGAGGAGACAGAATCAAGTCTATTTGCCTCTAAAGTAATTTCTCAGCTGATTTATTTCTGAAAGCAGAGATGCATACTCAAGAGGACAATTTTTCTTAATAAGACACTAACAAGACAAAAAAATGCATGTTATGACCGACCTAGATAGCATATTCAAAAACAGAGGCATTACTTTGCCAACAAAGGTCCGTCTAGTCAAGGCTATGGTTTATCCAGTAGTCATGTATGGATGTGAGAGTTGGACTGTGAAGAAAGCTGAGTGCCAAAGAATTGATGCTTTTGAACTGTGTTGGAGAAGACTCTTGAGAGTCCCTTGGCCTGCAAGGAGATCCAAATAGTCCATTCTAAAGGAGATCAGTCCTGAGTGTTCTTTGGAAGGAATGATGCTAAAGCTGAAATTTCAGTACTTTGGCTACCTCATGCGAAGAGTTGACTCATTGGAAAAGACTCTGATGGTGGGAGGGATGGAGGGCAGGAAGAAAAGGGGACGACAGAGGATGAGATGGCTGGATGGCATCACTGACTCGATGGACATGAGTCTGAGTGAACTCCAGGAGTTGGTGATGGACAGGGAGGCCTGGCATGCTGCGATTCATGGGGTTGTAAAGAGTCAGACACAACTGAGCGACTGAACTGAACTGAACACAGTACTGATACATTCTAATGGCAAAGGTAAAGTGAGGAAGGAAAACGGACCTGTCAGACAGGTGAGGGTGAGAATTGAAGTTTTCATGGGGTACCTGGGGAAAGCATTACTGAGAATGGGGTTTTCTAGTAATAATACAAAAATGAAGAAGAAAACTATAACTCATGTAGGTATTTTGGGAAAAGGGTAGAGGATTCAACAAGAAAAAGCACTGAAGTAGAAGCATTCTGGAGTGCTGTAGGAGGAAAAGGGGGTTCTGTGTGACTGGAGTTTTGGGTAGGAGCAAGGTAGGAAATGAGACAGAAGAGATAAGAGAGAGCTGGGTCATGTAAGGCTTTGGTTCTGCCCATTTGCAAAGACTCAGTTCAGTTCAGTCCAGCCACACAGTCGTGTCCAACTCTTTGCAACCCCATGGACTGCAGCACGCGAGGCTTCCCTGTCCATCACCAACTCCCAGAGCTTGCTCACACTCATGTCCATCGGTGATGCCTTCCAACCATCTCATCCTCTGTCATCCCCTTCTCTTCCTGCCTTCAATCTTGCAAGGACTAGTCATTTTAAAAAACATTCATTTGATCCCAAAATGAATAAATCAAAAAACATAAACAAAAAAAAATAAAACCAGAAACTTCTTTAAGGTGATATAGGAGACCTTCAAAAACATCTACAGCACATATTATATGTAACAATAAAGACTTGAAATCATTCTCCTTAACATCAGAACAAATCAAGATGCCCACTTTCACATCTCACTATTTTTCCTGAAAGCAGCACTGGAGGTCCAGTCAGAACAGTTAAAGGGAAAGAAAAAAGAAGAAGAAAGAGTATAATAATTAGAAGGAAAAAACAAAGGTCAATATTTCCAACACTGCAGATGATGATTGTTATTAAAAATAATTAATGAATCTACAGATAAAAATGTTAGAATTTTAATAATAGATAAAGGATAGTAGATATTACAATATGCAAAATAAGAGCAATGATTGATCAGAAAATGCAATTTTAAATAAACCATTTGCTACATATAGGAAGCAAAAATATTGTCTCTAGGAATAAAAAGATTGTTTCAAGACTTTTATAAACAAGATTATAACATGTATCTGAAGATGTTATAGAAAACCTAAATATAGAAAAGTATTCAAGTCTTTAGATTCACTATAATAAAAATGCCACTTATCCCTAGGCCAATTCTAATAAATATTCCCCCGGGATCCTTATGGAAGTTTATACACTTAGGTTTTTAAATTATTTGGAGGTATGCTGCTGCTGCTGCTGCTAAGTCGCTTCAGTCGTGTCTGACTCTGTGCGACCCCATAGACGGCAGCCCACCAGGCTCCCCTGTCCCCGAGATTCTCCAGGCAAGAACGCTGGAGTGGGTTGCCATTTCCTTCTCCAATGCATGAAAGTGAAAAGTGAAAGTGAAGTCGCACAGTCGTGTCGTCCAACTCTTAGTGACCCCCTGGACTGTAGCCCACCAGGCCCCTCGGTCCATGGGATTTTCCAGGCAAGAGTACTGGAGTGGGGTGCCATTGTCTTCTCCAATTTGGACATATAAAAGGTCAAAAATAGCCCTGAAGATTTTCTTTACTATGAAAAAAATTACTATGGAGCTAAAATTGTTTTAATAGTATTGCATTGGTTGAAGGGTAGAATTTTAGAAAAATGGAACAAAATAGAAAGACCACAAATGGTCATATCTGTATATAAAAATTTAATTTAATTTATTACATAGTCATCAGTGCAGGTCAATGGAAATAAATGGTTCTGAATCATTGTTTACCCATTTTGGAGAAAAATGTCAAATTAACACTCTACATCATTCAAGAATCAATTTCAAATAGAATTAAGATTTAAATGAGAATGGAAACTTCTATAATTATTATAGGACTTTTGTCCAACCTCAAGGCAAGGAAAAGTTTATTAAACAAAAAACAGAAAATGCAAATCATTACAAAAGATTGAGAAAATATGTTACTAAATTAAACAACTGATTATCACAAACACCATAAAGACTACAAAATACAAGCTAAGAACTGAGAAAATTCTCACAACATTTATGACTAATAAAGGACTATTATCCAACCAGTCAATCAACAAGAAAAAAAGAAACAACCAATTAAAAGTGAACAAAAAGCTCAAACAGACATTTCATAGAAGAGGTAAATGAATGACCTTTGAATACACAGAAAGATACTCAAGCTCATTAGCAACCCCAGAAGTACATGTTGATGTCTCAATAACACATCATCTTACAGGACTCTGTTAGCAGAAGTGTCGGGCAGTGAGAACATTCATCCGTTGCTTACGAGCTGGAAATTGTTGCAAACACTTTGGAAGACAGTTTGCCAGTGCCTAGTAAAGTTGGGAAAATCCTGCACAAGTACAGAAGGTAATTTACAAGTCAGTAATGTTTGTAATAGAAAATAAATTTTGACATTCTGAGTGCTGATCAGTTATAGAATAGACTAGCTGTGCTAATTCAGATAGTATAATAATATTAAGCAATGAAAATAAATTAACTACAGCCATGAATTGGGTCAATCTAATTCCCCAAAACATAATATTGAAAGGAATATATCACAGAACCACAAAGGGTATAAGTCCATCACTTAAAAATTGTTTTAAATAGGCAACACTACTTATATATTCCCTAGAGTTACCTATACACATAGCAAAAACTATAGAAGAATTCAAGGACCTGATTAGCACGGAAATAATGTTGGTAATTTCCTCTTGAAGTGTGATACTAGTGTGATTGAGGAGGTGCATACAGAGGACATAGATGAAGCTCCTGAAATACTAGACACATTACCTCTTAACTTGAGATTTGGGTCTCCAATTATTTCTTTAGTTTATAGTTTTTAAATTTGAAATGTATTTTAAAGTATTAAAATTAAGATATGTTTAACAGTAAAGTATTTTACACAAATAAATGTATCATTTTATTTGTCCTTGCAAAATAAAAACTTTGAGGATTTCAAATTATTTCAGCACACACCATTACATATATTTCGGCTCACACCTTTACTTTATGAGTATACTCACCCAGGTCTCCTGCTTTATTTGATCAATTCGCATGCCAAAATTTTTCAGATTTCCTCAAAATTCTACATCCCCTTACAGAGTTGTACTCTGATTGCCTAAGGAACTCAATATCTGGTAGAGGAAAAGTCAATTGAAAGAAATTTTATCAGCATATAATTGTCCTGTTTCACCATAGGGAGTTGAAGAACTGCTGGGGATAGGGAGTTGAAGCATAGGGAGTTGAAGAACTGCTAGATTCTAAATCAGATGATCTGCCAGGTATGTAAAAGTAGTTATTTCAATTATTTCTCATGAAGTCATAATACATCTGTTAAGATTCTATTTTATGACTAATAAACAGCTTCAGGAATGATTAAGTAATGAATGCCTGAGTACACAGATAACAAAGGAAAATGGGAGAATTAATTTCTGGTTTTCGGGTCCCAAAGTCATGTCTCTTCCTGCTGCATATGGTAATCCCATAAGAAGACTGGTATTATCAGGTGCCAGAGACATAAAACCCAGTGCTTCTGATGGAGTAAGAGCTTAATACATAGCTAATAAATAAAAGAATAAATAAATGAGTATCCTGAAAAATATGGTCCTTACCTGAACACTGGTTTTGGTTTCTTAGTCTGTGGATCTTTTTTCACCTTCAATTTGTTGCTGTTGTTGCTTAGTTGCTAAGTCGTGTCCAACTCTTTGTGACCCCATGGACTGTAGACTGCCAGGCTCCTCTGTGCATGAGATTTCCCAGGTAAGAATACTGGAGTGGGTTGCCATTGCCTTCTCAAGGGAATCTTCCAGACCCAGGGGTTGAAGCTGCGTCTCATGCATTGGCAGGCAGGTTCTTACCACTGAACCACCTGGGAAGTTTCACCTTTGATTATGTGTCTGTATAACACTGGGCCATAGAATTTCATTTCATTTCAGTTCAGTCGCTCAGTCATGTCCAACTCTTTGTAACCCCATGAATCGCAGCATGCCAGACCTCCCTGTTCATCACCAACACCCGGAGTTCACTCAGACTCATGTCCATCAAGTCAGTGATGCCATCCAGCCATCTCATCCTCGGTCATCCCCTTCTCCTCCTGCCCCCAATCCCTCCCAGCATCAGAGTCTTTTCCAATGAGTCAACTCTTCACATGAGGTGGCCAAAGTACTGGAGTTTCAGCTTTAGCATCATTCCTTCTAAAGAAATCCCAGGTCTGATCTCCTTCAGAATGGACTGATTGAATCTCCTTGCAGTCCAAGGGACTCTCAAGAGTCTTCTTCAACATCACAGTTCAAAAGCATCAATTCTTTGGCGCTCAGCTTTCTTCACAGTCCAACTCTCACATCCATACATGACTACTGGAAAAACCATAGCCTTGACTAGACAGACCTTAGTCGGCAAAGTAATGTCTCTGCTATTGAATATACTATCTAGGTTGGTCATAACTTTTCTTCCAAGGAGTAAGCATCTTTTAATTTCATGGCTGCAACAACCATCTGCAGTGATTTTGGAGCCCAAAAATTTAAAGTCTGACACTGTTTCCCCATCTATTTCTCATGAAGTGAGGGACTGGATGCCATGATCTTCCTTTTCTGAGTGTTGAGCTTTAAGCCGACTTTTTCAGTCTCCTCTTTCACTTTCATCAAGAGGCCTTTTAGCTTCTCTTCACTTTCTGCCATAAGGGTGGTGTCATCTGCATATCTGAGGTTATTGATATTTCTCCTGGCAATCTTGATTCCAGCTTGTGTTTCTTCCAGTCCAGCGTTTCTCATGATGTACTCTGCATAAAAATTAAATAAGCAGGGTGACAATATACAGCCTTGACGGACTCCTTTTCTGTTGTTCCATTCCAGTTCTAACTGTTGCTTCCTGACCTGCATACAGATTTCTCAAGAGGCAGGTTAGGTGGTCTGGTATTCCCATCTCTTTCAGAATTTTCCACAGTTTATTGTGGTCCACACAGTCAAAGGCTTTGGCATAGTCAATAAAGCAGAAATAGATGTTTTTCTGGAACTCTCTTACTTTTTCCATGATCCAGCAGATGTTGGCAATTTGATCTCTGGTTCCTCTGCCTTTTCTAAAACCAGCTTGAACATCAGGGAGTTCACGGTTCACGTATTGCTGAAGCCTGGCTTAGAGAATTTTGAGCATTATTTTACTAGCGTGTGAGATGAGTGCAATTGTGCGGTAGTTTGAGCATTCTTTGGCATTGCCTTTCTTTGGAATTGGAATGAAAACTGACCTTTTCCAGTCCTGTGGCCACTGCTGAGTTTTCCAAATTTGCTGGCATACTGAGTGCAGCACTCTCATAGCATCATCATTCAGGATTTGAAACAGCTCCACTGGAATTCCATCACCTCCACTAACTTTGTTCATAGTGATGCTTCCTAAGGCCCACTTGACTTTGCTTTCCAGGATGTCTGGCTCTAGATTAGTGATCACATGATCTTGGTTATCTGGGTCATGATTATCTTTTTTTGTACAGTTCTTCCGTGTATTCTTGCCACCTCTTCTTACTATCTTCTGTTTTTGTTAGGTCCATACCATTTCTGTCTTTTATCAAGCCCATCTTTGCATGAAATGTTCCTTTGGTATCTCGAATTTTCTTGAAGAGATCTCTAGTCTTTCCCATTCTGTTGTTTTCCTCTATTTCTTTGCATTGATCACTGAAGAAGGCTTTCTTCTCTCTTCTTGCTATTCTTTGGAACTCTGCATTCAGATGCTTATATCTTTCCTTTTCTCCTTTGCTTTTCACCTCTCTTCTTTTCACAGATATTTGTAAGGCCTCCCCAGACAGCCATTTTACTTTCTTGCATTTCTTTTCCATGAGGATGGTCTTGATCCCTGTCTCCTGTACAATGTCACGAACCTCATTCCATAGTTCATCAGGCACTCTATCTATCAGATCTAGGCCCTGAAATCTATTTCTCACTTCCACTGTATAATCATAAGGGATTTGATTAAGGTCATACCTGAATGGTCTAGTGGTTTTCCCTACTTTCTTCAATTTAAGTCTGAATTTGGTAATAAGGAGTTCATGATCTGAGCCACAGTCAGCTCTTGGTCTTCTTTTTGTTGACTGTATAGAGCTTCTCCATCTTTGGCTGCATAGAATATAATCAATCTGATTTCTGTGTTGAACATCTGGTGATGTCCATGTGTAGAGTCTTCTCTTGTATTATTGGAAGAGGGCTAATTGGAAATTATTATTTCCAGTAAGATTTCTCATACATAGAACATTTAAAAAAACACACTAAATAAACAGAATTACCATAATTCTACTCTTTTAACTATTTTCTCCCTTTGATGATACTATACTGTGCCTTAAAAAAGCTGTAGCAACACACTAACAGTAACTATGAATTATAAGCTCTGTTATGAAACTTTCATAGGATAAAAGTTTCAAGTTATAAAAAAATCAATTAGGTCTCTGTTACAAATTCTATAATTTCAAAATGCTGCATTGATTGTATCAAAGCCATATTGTGCTAGATGGAAGAAAGTTTTAGTTTTTAATATAAGGTTTCCTCTAACTCAGACTATATGTGATTGAAGAATCTAGAGACTATCTCTCCTTTGCCATTAAAGTAGGTATGCATGTTAAAAATCACTGTACTTCAACAGCTTCTTAACTTATAAGCTAGATCAATTTGATAAGCAAGCATCTATACTATTCCCCAAGACCTATCTCCTCCAGCTTGGGAATGTTTTGCTAATAGAATCACAAGGCTTTTAAGTAGAATTAGTGAACTGGAGAAAATCATTTATTTGCAAGTTATACACTTTTTAAACCTATACATAATGAAATAAAGATTTTGGATTTTTTCTGAAAATAATTTCTAGACACTTTGAAGGAATTTATGCTGAGAAAGAGCCTACTCAAAGATTTGCTGATTGTTTTCATGTTTCTTAGAAGAGTTACTGCCTAGATGTCTTCTCTCTTAAATAGTAAAGAATGACAGACTTTTTTATTTTGGGGGTAATCTGTATTTAATATTGATGAAAAGGACAACCTGACCAATTTCACAATTCCTTCCTCCCTTCCTCTCTCCCTTTTTATCTTTCTTCTTTCTTCCTTCCTTTCCTCTTTCATTACCTTCCTTCCTTCCATCCACCCTTCCTTCCTTTCTCCCTTCTTGCCATCCTTTATTCATTCTATTTTTCTCTTTCCTTCTATTCTTTTCTAACAGGCATAAGATGACAAAATCTAAAGTTTTAAATTCTATTATTGCAATAAGAAAAATAAACTCTCATTTTATGAATAATGAAACAACTTTAAGTCAAATTTAGCCCTGACTGTAAGTTATTGTATTAACTTGTCAAAAAATATTTATAATTTAGATGTCATACTCTGAAAATGTTACAGAAAAATCAATGTAGTTGAAGACCCCTAAACTAACAAGTAGAACAGACATTAAATGCAAGTCCTAGTCTCACCGGACCCTAGTTGCATCATTTTAGGCAGCTGAATCACACACTTTCCTCATCTCCAACATTGGCTGTTAAAGGAAATTTAAATGAGATTGTTCATGTCAAAACAAGCTTAAAATGGCAAAGCTTCATATAAAATGTAAGATATTATTATTTGAGAGAAGGATAATGTTTCTTTTCTACCCGTTAATGTTTGAAAATATAATGGCTGTAATATTTCCTAGTTTTACTGTAATTCTATTTGGAGAAGAGGAGTAATTTGAAAATGGAATTCTTCCAAACTGGTCTTTTGATAAAAAGTTGATTTATTTGATGTTGTGGGGACCCATATGAGAATATTATTTTACCTAAAGCAAACTAGCAGAAGTCCTTGCCTTACAGCAGTAATCCTATTCAGTATTCAATTTGTCAGCTGTGTTGCAATCTGGAATATTTAAAAGTGATTTTATGTTAAATTCAAATGCAGAATGTAGATTACATAAATATTTATCCAAGCTATCAAATAAACCAAATTCTTAGAGTAACAGTAAAGATATATATTTTACAAGATTAAACCTCTTATGGTTTCATTTTTACAGTGTTTCCATAATTATTGTTGTTGTTTAATTGCTAAGTCATGCCCAACTCTTTTGCGAACACATGGATTCTAGCACGCCCGGCTCCTCTGTCCATGGGATTTTCCAGGCAAGAATTCTGGAGTTGGTTACCATTTCCTTGTTCAGGGGATCTTCTCAACCCAAGGATCAAACCTGTGTCTCCTGCATAGCAGGCAGATTCTTTACCACTGAGCCACCAAGGAATAATACCCTCTCTTGGTTGGCTGGACTGCCCTTACAGGTGAATATGAGCATTTAGTCCTTGGCCCACCTGCTCTAGCCTCATGTGATCTAGATCCTCTCTCCTCCCCAAAATGCTTTGATTTTGTTTGTTTTCACTCAGCAGAAAGCAAGAGAAGATTCTGGGCCAAGAGTGGATTGGATCAAAAACACCAGCATCTTTACTTTGCAAAAATTACTTGCTAATTGAAACAGATTGGAAGGAAAAAAAGGTCAGAGAGGATGTCCTAAAAGGATTATGGGCATAATGAAGACTATATTGAGTATGTCAAAATTCATTAATACTTTGAAAAATATTACCCAGGAAGTCTTCCATGATTGTGTTTGTATTGATTAGCATGTTGAAATCTCATTTTCCCTTTAGTGACCTATGAACCCTTGGGGAAACTCTTGTTTTGAAGTTTAGTTTTGTTACTTATTCCGAGAACATTTAGTGAACACCACTCACTCTCTGAATTCGAACTTCATCTGTAGCTCAGATGGTAAAGCTTCTGCCTACAATGCAGGAGACCCAGGTTCTATCCCTGGGTAGGGAAGATCCCCTGGAGAAGGAAATGGTAACCCACTCCAGTACTCTTGCCTGGAAAATCCCATGGATGGAGGAGTCCGGTAGGCTACAGTCGACGGGGTCCAAAAGAGTTGGACACAACTGAGCAACTTCACTTTGTACAATTATAGGGGTCTCCCAGATGGCTCAACTGTAAAGTATCTGCTTGCCAATGTAGGAGATTCAGGAGACGTGGGTCCGATCCCTGGGTTAAGAAGATCCCATGGAGGAGGTTCAGCAATATGTGAACCGTGAACTCCCTGATGTTCAAGCTGGTTTTAGAAAAGGCAGAGGAACCAGAGATCAAATTGCCAACATCTGCTGGATCATGGAAAAAGCAAGAGGGTTCCAGAAAAACATCTATTTCTGCTTTATTGACTATGCCAAAGCCTTTGACTGTGTGGATCACAAGAAACTGTGGAAAATTCTGAAAGAGATGGGAATACCAGACCACCTAACCTGCCTCTTGAGAAATCTGTATGCAGGTCAGGAAGCAACAGTTAGAACTGGACATGGAACAACAGACTGGTTCCAAATAGGAAAAGGAGTCCGTCAAGGCTGTATATTGTCACCCTGCTTATTTAATTTCTATGCAGAGTACATCATGAGAAACGCTGGACTGGAAGAAACACAGTCCAGGAGAAATATCAATAACCTCAGATATTCAGATGACACCACCCTTATGGCAGAAAGTGAAGAGGATCTAAAAAGCCTCTTGATGAAAGTGAAAGAGGAGAGTGAAAAAGTTGGCTTAAAGCTCAACATTCAGAAAATGAAGATCATGGCATCTGGTCCCATCACTTCATGAGAAATAGATGGGGAAACCGTAGAAACAGTGTGAGATTTTATTTTTTGGGCTCCAAAATCACTGCAGATGGTGATTGCAGCCATGAAATTAAAAGACGCTTACTCCTTGGAAGAAAAGTTATGACCAACTTAGATAGTATATTCAAAAGCAGCGACATTACTTTGCCGACTAAGGTCTGCCTAGTCAAAGCTATGGTTTTTCCTGTGATCATGTATGGATGTGAGAATTGGACTGTGAAGAAGGCTGAGTGCCAAAGAATTGATGCTTTTGAACTGTGGTGTTGGAGAAGACTCTTGAGGGTCCCTTGGACTGCAAGGAGATCCAACCAGTCCATTCTGAAGGAGATTAACCCTGGGATTTCTTTGGAAGGAATGATGCTAAAGCTGAAACTCCAGTACTTTGGCCACCTGATGCGAAGAGTTGACTCATTGGAAAAGACTCTGATGCTGGGAGAGATTGAGGTCAGAAGGAGAAGGGAACGACCCAGGATGAGATGGCTGGATGGCATCACGGACTCAATGGACGTGAGTCTGAGTGAACTCTGGGAGATGGTGATGGACAGGGAGGCCTGGCGTGCTGTGATTCATGGGGTCGCAAAGAGTCGGACATGACTGAGTGACTGAACTGAACTGAACTGATGGAGGAGGAAATGGCACCCACAGTATTTTTGGCTGAGAAATCCAAATCCCATGGACAGAAGAGCCTTGCAGGCCACAGTCGATGGGGCTGCAAAGCATGTGCATGCATGCTAAGTCTCTTAAGTCATATCTCACTCTTTATGACTCTATGGACTGTAGCCCACCAGGCTCCTCTGTCTGTGGGATTCTCCAGACAAAAATACTGGAATGGGTTGCCATGCCCTCCTCCAGGGCATCTTCCCCATCCAGGAATGGAACCCAGGTCTCTTGGCAGGTGGGTTCTTTACCTCTAGTGCCACCTGGGAAGCCCACATGCAAATACACACACAAAATTATAATAACATTAAGTACAGGAATCTTGAGATTTCTGTTATTATCTGTAAACATATACTTTGAGGAAGTTTAAATGGATGGGTAATTTGTACCCTACAGTTATTTGCTTTATTCATATTAACAAGCTTTTTCCCTGGGAATGGTTAGACATAGCATGCTTCATGTGCATGAACAGCCATGCAACTTTTTAAATTCTTTATAACTCTAACAGGCTAGGTGATTACTATTTTATTTATCCATGAAACTGTTTTATTTATCCATTTATCCATGAAAAAGAGTAGCAAAGCAAAGATGTTGCCAGCACCCAGAAAAGACATAAATCAAGATTTACTCCATTTCTGTATCTTTTTAAAGAAAACATCTATTGTTATGTATGCCTGCCCTTTCAGCCTTTTTGTGATAAAACTCACTTTGTCTCCATTCCTTCCCCAGAAGAGTTTTCAGTCATGGTATGAACTGTGCATCCTTCCTGGATTGGTCAATCAAAAATACTCCATTTGCTTTTGTCAAATCAATAAGTTGAGGGCAATGAGTGGGATCAAAGCTGGATAAAACAGACTTTCTTAAGACAATTAATATATGACTAATCAGAATATATTCTTATACACTATATTTATTTTCCAGAAATTGTTGACTATCATATCCTAGAGAAAATAGGAAAAGACTGAGAGATATCTGATAACACTGGCATCAAAAATGAAAAATTGTGGTTATAGCAAAATTCTTGGTAATGTTTAAAATGTTAAAGAAAGTTACCTAATGTGAAATGTTTTATTATAATACTTACTAATGTTATGTTAAAACAGTAAAAACACATTTCATTTGTATCACTATGAAGCTTTATTTCCATATTAGGTATAGTTTCTTACATTAATATCTCTGTATCATGGATTGCCTGGAGGTCCAGTGCTTAAGACTCTGCGTCCCACGCACGGGGTGAGGGTTTGTCAATCCTTGTCTAAGAACTATGATCCCACATGCCTCAGACATGCCAAAAAACCCCTCTGATTCAGCAAAATTAAATTCATTAAACAGAAAATGTCTAAACTGCTTGCCTCAGGTTTCCCAGGTTAAGGAAGAAGTCCTTGGCCTCACATAGGAAGAAGAGAGAGACCCGTCTAAAAGGAGAGAGACAGGTCTCAATCTTGAAAAGATTAGATCCTTCATTTACTACTCAAGATGCCAGAGTGGGAGAGGAAGAGGAACAATAGTCCACACACATCAGTTAGCTAGTACTTTATTTGCTTCACTGTCTCCAACCCAGAAAATCGTGTCCCAAAATTTAAGAGAAGCTTTCATTCTTGCAAACAAGGATTTTGCAAGACTTTGAATAAGACATCATTTTGTTCTAGCTCCAGATTCATTTTTGGATTACAATAAATCAGAGAAAGTAAGCAAAGATGTTGATTCATCTGTAACAATAATTATTCTCCCCCAACAACCATTTATTTCTCTCACATATATATTTGCAGGTAAACTATAAGAAGGTATTTTTATTTACATTTTCCTGTAGGTGATTTATCTAGTCACTGGTTTTAATTCTTACCTGTATGCTGATAAAATCGAATTGATATGTTCCTTAAATTCAGATTGTGTATCCACTTTCCATACTTTCACTTGGATGTTTAATATCATGTCTCAAAGAGACCTTTTGTTCTCCCAAATTTTCCTTTTCAAAGTAACTACCTTTTTGTTCATGTTCATAATTTGGGAAAATCCTTTATTTTTTTTAATCCATTCAAGTCAACATTCTTTACACAATCCCTGAAGAGATTTCTGATAAAATAGAAATTTCTTTTGATATGCAGTGTCCTTTATGATTTGCTTTATCTTTAACACAGTTTATTTTCCCACATGACCATAGAAAGAATATTCATTTCCCATAAAGCAATATGCTCTTTCCATATGCTAAAATTTATGGCTGGAATTATTTCCCCACCCAGTTCCTGATGACTTCCTAGCCATTCTTTACAATTTAACTCATGCCTCACTTCCTCTCTGAATTTACCCTGATACTCAGGAGCTGCCTTATTTGTTGCCATAGCATCTTCTGCCTACATAGAGTTATTTTCACTTGGAATCTAACAATATGAAATAATATGGAACTTTGTCTCTTTTCTATTCCTCTTTTTCAGACTATGAAAACTTCAAGGCTAATTATTTTTTTCTCTTTTTCTTCTTTTTGCCTTGTTTATCTTTAAATCAATAAGAATGTAGCACAGATTCTTGCAAAAGATGGTACTCTACTAATATTTTGTTATATAATAAATGTTACCAAATAAAAAGCATGATTTTGTTCACTTAAGATAAATTATTTAAGAATTATTTCCATTTTTGTATTAATTCGTATATTAGGCATTCAGTAGTTATATTCTTCTATCAACACTATATTCATCCTTAAGTACCTGACAAACAAATCTGAAACCTAAAATACTTTCTTTACTCTGCTGTGAAATACTTTCTTTACTATCCTGTGAAGGGATAAAAATAATTTGTATGGAAACTGCATTTAGAGTGAATTATTAAGTCTCTAGTATAGTTTCAAAGTATAATAAATACCTTTATCTGTGAGATGAGGTTTGAAGCATATTCATAAGAGGAGATTCGAAGTTTGCATTTACAGTGGTTTTACAAGGACCATCTCTACAAGCAGAGATGTTTTAATCATCTATAGTTAAAGAAGACAGCCTCAGGGCTGAAAGGAAATAAGAAGCTCTGGCTCTAGTTATATAGAGATCATGATCCCTGAGCAAAATTAAAGGTGAGAAACCTAAATCTGGAAGAAAAATATTTTAAAATTTTATTAAGAGAAAGGAAAAAAGCAATCTTGAAAAAGGAACATAAGGCTGGAAGTCAGCAGACCTTGACCCTAAACTTTGCTTATTGGGGGACCTTATGTAAATTCTCCATTTGTTCTAATAGTGTAGATAAAACCAGATATATTTGCCTTCACTTTTTGCATCATAATAAGCAAAGGATAAGATGGGAAAATAAATGAGGAAACAATTTTGAGAAAGGAAAACTCTCTTCTAACTTAAGCAATAATTAATATTATTTATAATGGGGTGGTCCTAAGATGTCAGAGGAATAGGACAGGGAGACCACTTTCTCTCCCACAAATTCATCAAAAGAACATTTCAACGCTGAGTAAATTCTACAAAACAACTTCTGAATGCTGGCAGAGGACATCAGGCACCCAGAAAAGCAGATCATTGTATTTAAAAACAGTGAACCTCCCTGAGTGTCCCTCAATGTGGAGAAACTTTTCATCTTCAACCTAGATGTTTTATCACCGGTGCTGTATATAGATGGAGAAGTCTTGAGGCTACTGTAAAAATTAAACTGAAAACCAGAAGCAGGAGGCTTAAGTCCAAATCCTGAGAACATCAGAGAACTCCTGAATCCAGAGAACATTATTGATAGGAGATCATCAAATGCCTCCATACCTACACTGAAACCAAACACTACCCAAGGGCAAACAAGTTCCAGAGCAAGACATACCATGCAAATTCTCCAGGAACACAGGAACACACCCCTGAGCTTCAATATACAGGCAGTTCCAGTTACTCCAAAACCATAGACGTCTCATAACTCATTACTGGACACTTTATTGCACTCCAGAGAAAAGCAATCCAACTCTACCCACCAGAACTCCAACACAAGCTTCCCTAACCAAGAAACCTTGACAAGCCACTGATACAACACCACCCACAGCGAGGAAACTCCATAATAAAGAGAACTCCACAAATTCCCAGATTACAGAAAGGCCACCCCAAACTCAGCAATATAAACAAGATGAAGAGACAGAGGAATACCCAGCAGGTAAAGAAACAGGAGAAATGCCCACCAAACCAAACAAAAGAGGAAGAGAGAGGGAATCTACCTGAGAAAGAATTCCGAATAATGATAGTGAAAATGATCCAAAATCTTGAAATAAAAATGGAATCACAGATAAATAGCCTGGAGACAAGGATTGAGAAGATGCAAGAAAGGTTTAACAAGGACCTAGAAGAAATAAAAAAGAGTCAATATATAATGAATAATGCAATAAATGAGATCAGAAACACTCTGGAGGCAAAAAATAGTAGAATATCAGAGGCAGAAGATAGGATAAGTGAAATAGAAGAAAGAAATAAATGATACAGAGAGGAAAAATGAAAAACGAATTAAAAGAAATGAGGACAATCTCAGAGACCTCCAAGACAATATGAAAAACTCCAACATTCGAATTATAGGAGTTCCAGAAGAAGAAGACAAAAAGAAAGACCATGAGAAAATACTTGAGGAGATAATAGTTGAAAACTTCCCTAAAATGGGGAAGGAAATAATCACCCAAGTCCAAGAAACCCAGAGAGTTCCAAACAGGATAAAACCAAGGCAAAACACCCCAAGACACATATTAATCAAATTAACAAAGATCAAACACAAAGAACAAATATTAAAAGCAGCAAGGGAAAAACAATAAATAACACACAAGGGGATTCCCATTAGGATAACAGCTGATCTTTCAATAGAAACGCTTCAGGCCAGGAGGGAATGGCAAGACATACTTAAAGTGATGGAAGAAAATAAACTACAACCCAGATTACTGTACCCAGCAAGGATCTCATTCAAATATGAAGGAGAAATCAAAAGCTTTACAGACAAGCAAAAAGATGAGAGAATTCAGCACCACCAAACCAGCTCTCCAACAAATGCTAAAGGATATTCTCTAGACAGGAAACACAAAAACGGCATATAAACCCGAACCCAAAACAATAAAGTAAATGACAACAGGATCATACTTATCAATAATTACCTTAAATGTAAATGGGTTGAATGCCCCAACCAAAAGGCAAAGACTGGCTAAATGGATACAAAAACAAGACCCCTATATATGCTGCCTACAAGAGACCCACCTCAAAACAAAGGACACACACAGACTGAAAGTGAAGGGCTGGAAAAAAGATATTCCACGCAAATAGAGACCAAAAGAAAGCAGGAGTAGCAATACTCATATCTGATAAAATAGACTTTAAAACAAAGGCTGTGAAAAGAGACAAAGAAGGCCACTACATAATGATTAAAGGATCAATCCAAGAAGAAGATATAACAATTATAAATATATATGCACCCAACTTAGGAGCACTGCAATATGTAAGACAAATGCTAACAAGTATGAAAGGGGAAATTAACAATAACACAATAATAGTGGGAGACTTTAATACTCCACTCACTCCTATGGACAGATCAACTAAACAGAAAATTAACAAAGAAGCGCAAACTTTAAATGATACAATAGACCAGTTAGACCTAATTGATATCTATAGGACATTTCACCCCAAAACAATGAATTTCACCTTTTTCTCAAGTGCTCACGGAACCTTCTCCAGGATAGATCACATCCTGGGCCATAAATCTAGCCTAGATAAATTCAAAAAAATTGAAATCATTCCAAGCATCTTTTCTGACCATAATGCATTAAGATTAGATCTCAATTACAGGAGAAAAACTATTAAAAATTCCAACATATGGAGGCTGAACAACACGCTGCTGAATAACCAACAAATCACAGAAGAAATCAAAAAAGAAATCAAAATATGCATAGAAACGAATGAAAATGAAAACACAACAACCCAAAACCTGTGGGACATTATAAAAGCAGTGCTAAGGGGAAAGTTCATAGCAATACAGGCATACCTCAAGAAACAAGAAAAAAGTCAAATAAATAACCTAACTCTACACCTAAAGCAACTAGAAAAGGAAGAAATGGAGAAAATCAGAGTTAGTAGAAGGAAAGAAATCTTAAAAATTAGGGCAGACATAAATGCAAAAGAAACAAAAGAGACCATAGCAAAAATCAACAAAACAAAAAGCTGGTTCTTTGAAAGGATAAATAAAATTGATAAACCATTAGCCAGACTCATCAAGAAACAGGGGGAGAAAAATCAAATCAATAAAATTAGAAATGAAAATGGAGAGATCACAACAGACAACACAGAAATACAAAGGATCATAAGAGACTACTATCAGCAATTATATGCCAATAAAATGGACAACGTGGAAGAAATGGACAAATTCTTAGAAAAATACAACTTTACGAAACTGAACCAGGAAGAAATAGAACATCTTAACAGACCCATCACAAGCATGGAAATTGAAACTGTAATCAGAAATCTTCCAGCAAACAAAAGCCCAGGTCCAGGTGGCTTCAGAGCAGAATTCTACCAAAAATTGAGAGAAGAGCTAACACCTATCCTACTCAAACTTTTCCAGAAATTTGCAGAGGAAGGTAAACTTTCAAACTCATTCTATGAGGCCTCCATCACCCTAATATCAAAACCTGACAAAGTTGCCACAAAAAAAGAAAACTACAGGCCAATATCACTGATAAACATAGATGCAAAAATCCTTAACAAAATTCTAGCAATCAGAATCCAACAACACATTGAAAAGATCATACACCATGACCAAATGGGCTTTATCCCAGGGATGCAAGGATTCTTCAATATCCGCAAATCAATCAATGTAATTCACCACATTAACAAATTGAAAAATAAAAGCCATATGATTATCTCAATAGATGCAGAAAAGGCCTTTGACAAAAGTCAGCATCCATTTATGATAAAAACTCTCCAGAAAGCAAGAATAGAAGGAACATACCTCAACATAATAAAAGCTATATATGACAAACCCACAGCAAACATTATCCTCAATGGTGAAAAATTGAATGCATTTCCCCTAAAGTCAGGAACAAGACAAGGGTGCCCACTTTCACTGCTACTATTCAACATAGTTCTGGAAGTTTTAGCCATAGCACTCAGAGCAGAAAAAGAAATAAAAGGAATCCAAATTGGAAAAGAAGAAGTAATTCTCACTGTTTGCAGATGACATGATCCTCTACATAGAAAACCCTAAAGACTCCACCAGAAAATCACTAGAGCTAATCAATGAATATAGTAAGGTTGCAGGATATAAAATCAACACGCAGAAATCCCTTGCAGTCCTATACACTAATAATGAGAAAGTAGAAAAAGAAATTAAGGAAACAATTCCATTCACCATTGCAAAGAAAAGAATAAAGTACTTAGGAATATAGCTACCTAAAGAAACTAAAGACCTATATATAGAAAACTATAATACACTGATGAAAGAAATTAAAGAGGACACTAAAAGATGGAGAAATATACCATGTTCATGGATTGGAAGAATCAATATAGTGAAAATGAGTATACCACCCAGAGCAATTTACAAATTCAATGCAATCCCTATCAAGCTTCCAGCGGTATTTTTCACAGAGCTAGAACAAATAATTTCACAATTTGTATGGAAATACAAAAAACCTTGAATAGCTAAAGCAATCTTGAGAAAGAAGAATGGAACTGGAGGAATCAACTTGCCTGACTTCAGGCTCTACTACAAAGCCACAGTCATCAAGACAGTATGGTACTGGCACAAAGACAGAAATATAGATTAATGGAACAAAATAGAAATTCCAGAGATAAATCCACACACCTATGGACACCTTATCTTTGACAAAGGAGGCAAGAATATACAATGGAGTAAAGACAATCTCTTTAACAAGTGGTGCTGGGAAAAGTGGTCAACCACTTGTAAAAGAATGAAACTAGATCACTTTCTAACACCATACAGAAAAATAAACTCAAAATAGATTAAAGATCTAAATGTAAGACCAGAAACTATAAAACTCCTAGAGGAGAACATAGGCAAAACACTCCCCGACATAAATCACAGCAGGATCCTCTATGATCCACCTCCCAGAATACTGGAAATAAAAGCAAAAATAAACAAATGGGATCTAATTAAAATTAAAAGCTTCTGCACAACAAAGGAAACTGTAAGCAAGGTGAAAAGATAGCCTTCTGAATGGGAGAAAATAATAGCAAATGAAGCAACTGACAAACAACTAATCTCAAAAATATACAAGCAACTCCTGCAGCTCAATTCCAGAAAAATAAACGACCCAATCAAAAAATGGGCAAAAGAACTAAATAGACATTTCTCCAAAGAAGACATACGGATGACTAACAAACACATGAAAAGATGCTTAACATCACTCATTATCAGAGAAATGCAAATCAAAACTACAATGAGGTACCACTTCACACCAGTCAGAATGGCAGAGATCCAAAAGTCTTCAAGCAATAAATGCTGGAGAGGGTGTGGAGAAAAGGGAACCCTCTTACACTGTTGGTGGGAATGCAAACTAGTACAGCCACTATGGAGAACAGTGTGGAGATTCTTTAAAAAATTGCAGATAGAACTGCCTTATGACCCAGCAATCCCACTGCTGGGCATACACACCGAGGAAACCAGAATTGAAAGAGACACATGTACCCCAATGTTCATCACAGCACTGTTTATAATAGCCAGGACATGGAAACAACATAGATGTCCATCAGCAGATGAATGGATAAGAAAGCTGTGGTACATATACACAATGGAGTATTACTCAGCCATTAAAAAGAATACATTTGAATCAGTTCTAATGAGGTGGATGAAACTAGAGCTGATTATACAGAGTGAAGTAAGCCAGAAAGAAAAACACCAATACTAACACATATATATGGAATTTAGAAAGATGGTAATGATAACCCTGTATGCGAGACAGCAAAAGAGACACAGATGTATAGAATGGATTTTTGAACTCTGTGGGAGAGGAAGAGGGTGGGATGATGGGAGAATGGCATTGAAACATGTATACTATCATGTAAGAAACAAATTGCCAGGATACAGGGTGCTTGGGGCTGGTGCATGGGGATGATCCAGAGAGATGATATGGGGTGGTAGGTGGGAGGGGGGTTCAGGATTGGGAACTCATGTACACCCGTGGCTGATTCATGTCAATGTATGGCAAAACCAATGCAGAATTGTAAAGCAAAATAAAGTAAAAATTAAAATAAAAAAATTAATAATTAATATTACTTAGAATTAATAAACAGATTTTTCTAAAAAGCAATATTAATAAAACAAGAGGGACTCCTCTGGCAGTCCAGTGGTTGAGACTCTGAACTTGGGGTCACAGGTTCAATCCTTGATTCGGGGACTAAGGTCTGGCTTGCAGAGTAATGTGGTCAAATAAATTAATAAAACAAAGTAACTGGTGTTGGTGCTCAGTTTTAGGGAGAGTTTGCCAATGGATACTAACTTTGAAGTGTCAAGCTGTTCCCCAGATACCTGAAACTATCTTGTTCACATTCTTCACCCATTTATATTTTGTCACTCCTTCACACTCAGATCAAGTTAGAGGATTTTAGAATTATTGGGTGTTCAAAAATCATTAATCTAACTGCTCCTCTATTTCATGGCAAAGGAAGTATGTAAAACCCAGAAAGACTGACTGAATGAATGAAAAATGTGCCCAGTCTTGTCTGACTCGTTGTGACCCCGTGGACTATAGCCCTCCAGGCACCGCTGTCCGTGGGATTTCCTAGGCAAGAAAACAGGAGCAGTTTGCCATTTCCTTTCTCCAGGTGCAATGGAACCCATGTCTCTTGCGTCTCCTGCATTGGCAGGTGGATTCTTTACCACTGCACCACCTCAGAAGCCCTGAAAGATTACATAGCTTGCTCTAAATCCCTCTGCCAGGGAGTAGTAATACGACAAGGTCATATTTTTGACACCCACCAATTTGATGCCATTTTTGCCCCCATGAATCCCTCTGTCTGCCTCCAGCATAGAATCTAACTGGTTGAGTTTACACAGCAGAAGACTGCAAGTGAGCATTAAAGTCTATCTCTGCCACCGACTGTTTGATTTAGGCAAATCACTTATCTTCTCTGAGCATCTATTTTTCATTTCTAAAGCAAGAATATAATAAATGGAAAAGCTAATTAGAGAAACATTCATAGAATGCCAGATTTTGCACTTGGTCCTGAAAATAAAGATTTAACTGAAATGGACCATACTCCTAAAGATGTCACAAATTTTCAGTGCAACAGTTTATAAACTATACTCCTTGACACTCAGATCCTTTAGGATGTAAATACTGTTTGGAAGGAAAGATATGGGAAGTGAGTAATTATATGTCTGCTTTTGCAGATTTGTAATGCACGTTAGCATACTGAAGGCTTTCAAAACTCCTACTTTAAGTCAGCTTAGTATTAACAAACAAAGATCTGAGATAATATATCTGAAAGTGCCTTGTTAAGTATAAAATAAAAGACAGATACAACATTCATCCTGCTCTTTTGCAAATTCTTATTAATTAGAGTTTTTCCTACTTGTCTATTTTTTTTTTTATAACTTCACTAATCTTTCTTTCTTTAGTTTTATCTCCTAACTAGTTAGTCATTAATGGACTCTAGAGGTAAATTGAGATTCAGCTAACACTATTTGCCAGGCTCTGAGCTAAGCATATTCCTTTGCTGTCTGGCCCAGCACATAATAATCAGTGTAAAAATATTGGCTTCTACTGTGAGGATGAAGTTGAACTACAGATGCCTCTCTTAATCCATGAGCTGGAAGCCAGTACCCATGAATAAGGGAATTTATCTTCAACATCTCTCAGAATTAAATTGCCACTCACTCTTCTCATTAACGTGTTTGAAAGTTGGTCCTTGAATAAATATATGAGATTTTGTTCTGAAAGTCACATTAAAACAATAAGAAACTGCTTCAACATATTTAATATTGATAACAACAACTACTGACATTAACAAAGCACTTCCAGATGACAGGCTCTGTGTTACACGAGAGATTATGAATTGAGGTGGCCAAAAAAGTTCATTCCAGTTTCTCCGTAAGCTGATACAAACTTTTGGGCCAAACCAATACATAGGCATTTATCTCTTAAATTGTATCAAATGTCTTTTTATCGTTGATGGTTTCACTCTGCTTTTTTCAGGGAACTATTGAGATAATCCTGTTTGGGGGAATTTATCCTGTTAATGGGGTGAATTCAATTTGTTGATATTTAAATGTTAAACCAAAATTGTATGACTGTAATAAAGCCAGATTTTTCTTGGTATATTTTTGGAGCAGAATAGCTAGTATATATATATAAAAAGTTCATGGCAATGTTTATTAAGGTTATAATTGTATGCTGTTTAGGTTAGTCATAGCTTTTCTTCCAAGGAGCAAGTGTCTTTTAATTTCATGGCTGCAATCACCATCTGCAGTGATTTTGGAGCCCAAGAAAATAAAATTTGTCACTATTTCCATTTTTTCCCCTTCTATTTGCCATGAAGTGATGGGATTGGATGCCACGGTCTTAGATTTTTGAATGTTGAGTTTTTTGAATGTTAAGCCAGCTTTTTCACTTTCCTCTTTCACCCTCATCAAGAGGCTCTTTGCTTTCTGCCATTATAATAGTATCATCTGCATACCTGAGGTTGTTGATATTTCTCCAGGAAATCTTGATTCCAACTTGTGATTCACCCAGTAATATTGTATGAAGTGAAGTCGTGAAGTGAAGTTGCTCAGTCGTGTCTGACTCTTTGCAACCCCATGGATTGTAGCCCACCAAGCTCCTCATTCCATGGGGTTTTCCAGGCGTGAATACTGGAGTGGGTTGCTGTTTCCTTCCCCAGGGGATCATCCTGACCCAGGGATTGAACCGGGTCTCCTGCATTGTAGGCAGACGTTTTACCATCTGAGCTACCAGGGAAGCCCACAGTAATATTGTATACTTCACACTAAATATATTTCAGATAATGCTCCTTGCAACACTAAAACTCCATCTTCGTTCTCATTGAATGTTCTATTATTGTCATTTATTTCATGTGTATAAATATTATAAGCCTCATAAGGAAATGCTTTTTTCACTTAAGCAATCAATTAACTCTAGGAAATGAAAAAGAAAAAAAAATATGCTAGTCTATTTTGTTTACCTAGAAATTTGCATTCGTCTGCCTCGTGTATTCCCTTCTTTCAAGAATCTGGTTCTACACTGCTTATTTTTCACTGCCTTTCAAATGTATCACATATTTAGCCATGTGATATTTGTTTACAGCAGGATGGCAATTTCAGTCTGCTTAGTCTATAGCTTCTTGTCATGACTGGATGCAGAAGTTCTGTGATCATTCACTTTACTAAAGCATGATATTTTAAATTGATTCTCAGAGAATCAAGGGTAATAATACACCTGAAGTCTATTGCCTTAGCTTCTGAAATAGTGGCTAATTAGAAAATCCAAGTGATTTCAAATTTGGTTATTTTCTGCTGTTAACACTAGAAGAAAATTGTTGGTTTAACTGATGGACATATGACAATGAAGTTATATTTCATAAAGTAGATGCCTCAATAATAAAGTTGCTTATAAAGCTACAAGTTCTATTTGATAATTATAGCTGTTTTTTTTTTTAATTTGGCATATTTATACTGGATTTTTGATTATGTCTTATCTCATAGTTTTTATATCAAAATATCTATAATTTGATACATGAATTTCTCATTAAACCCAAATTCCTTCCTTGTTTTATCTTTAGTTTTCAAAATCTCTCTCTTTCAATCTGTTTTATCCTCTTTTATACCTACATCCCATACTGTCTGGCTTTCAAATCCATCTAATATTTTTCTTTATATGTTTGAGAATTGCATGTTGAGTCTCTTTCTTTGGAAAGATTTTTCTCTCTCTGCCTACAAACTCCAGATTTACCTTGCTAGCTCAAAACTGTCTGGACTTGCTATGTATATTTTCTGTTGGTATATCCACTTTCTAAAAATTAGCTAAAGACAAGTTTTTCCCACTGTCTTTAATGCTCCAAACTTGACTCATTCCTTTTTTCTATAGTTATTTCTGCTTTCCTTTTGGGACTATTCCTGAATAAATGAGCTTATCTATTAACATTTAAGAAAGTCATCTCAGAAACCCAGCCAGAGCTGCAGTTTTAAATCAACCTTCTGACAACTTATTTTACAGATGAATATTTAAAATAAGGAAGTCCAAACTGGAGGAAATAAGCAATCTTCTGAAATGGGCTTTACAAATAATGATAATAATAAAAACAACTTATGTACCCTATTTCTTTATGTAGCAACCATGCTGACTTTCAAATGACTGCTGTTAACTTAGGGTACAACATTAATTTTCAGAAATCTTTCATTTATAAAAGAGGCAAGAAAAGTCCTGCTTCCTGATAAGTGCCTCATATTTCCATTTCAGGTGAACAGAAATTGAATGGAAATACAGTTCACAAAAAAATGTAAGCTGAAAATAAGTAAGTTCTTGACATTCAGTAGAAATGGCAGCTTAGATGGGAAAGAAAATTTTGTTCATATCCAGCATCAAATGTATCTGCAATATTATTAAAGAAGTAATGAGAATTTATCTCCTGAGGTCATTTGATACCCATTACTAAGGAAGTTCTCAATTGCTTGTTCTGTAGGTACATATACACCTGTGCCTTTAGTGCACATACCAAAAGATATATTGCAATTATGTTGACTGTATTTTCTAGGCCTAATATCATGTCACATGGTTTGACAATGATATTTATTATTGCACTCAAGATAATATATAATATAGAATGTTATGAACATCATAATATATTAACATAACTTGAGAGAGAAAACTATATTAAATATTTATTATTACACATTAGAAATATTGTATATTGCTCTATTGACTTGTAACAACATCATTATTTCTAGGCAGGGATTACTTTAATACAAAAATTAATATATAGCTAATAAGTGAAAAGATAAACTGTGAATTAAGTTAGTCTGACTTGTGTGTGTGTGTGTGTGTCCCCTGTGCCACCTGGGAAGTCTGACTTATACAACATGTTAAAACATTTTATACATCTCTCAAGAAAAAAAGATTAATTACAAAGCCACTGAGCACTGAGACTGACTGTGTAAATCGAGATATGTGCTTAGTGGCTTCAGTCATGTCTGACTCTTTGTGACCCTATGGACTGTAGCTCACCAGGCTCCTCTGTCCAAGGGAGTCTCTAGGCAAGATTGCTAGAGTGGGCTGCCATTTCCTGCTCCAGGGGATCTTCCTGACCCAGAGATTGAACCCATGTCTTCTGCGTTTGCTGCATTGCAGGTGGATTCTTTACTGCTGAGCCACCAGGGAAGCCCAAATTGAGATACAGCCAGTGGTAATATAAAACAAATATTTATGAAGTAAAATTTATAGAAGTTTGCAAACACTTTTATGTTAGTAGTTGAGGGAAAGGAAAAATTTAGAGATTCTAAGTTAGTAGTTCTCAATTCCACTTATATAAAAATATTTCTAGTAATTCCCCTTTGTTTATCCTGAAATGAAATTTACAGATGCCTAAAAATTATCTGCATCAATTTGTTAAACAAAATCAGTATAATATTTTAAATGTGACATATAAAAAAGAGAAATTAAAGGAAAGGAGTTTTAGCAAAATGTATTTCCTTATGCAAACTATAGCACAATAACCATGGAAAGGCAGAAGGAAGGCATGGAATGGATGAATGGATGAATGAATGAAAAAAGTGATTCTGTAGATTTTTGCATGAATATGAATAATAACTGAATACAACACCTACAAATGCAGACTATGGTGACTTAAACACCATGAGTTGTGTTGCCAACAGTTATATAATTTTCTGTAATGATGAAAATCTCTGGGCAATATTTAAGGAAAAAGGACAATTTACATGGTGTATACATTTCTAAAAATTCATTATGTATTGAAACTGCCAAAAACTCTAATGTTAATGTTAAATGGAGTTAGACTCAAGGCTGAAGGAATTTCAAAAAAATAAAATGTTTTTTACCTTTCTGAATGTCTGAGAAATGAACATACCTATGAAACAAAAACAGACTTGCAAATGTAGAGAAAAGATTTGTAGTTGCCTGAGGACGGAGGATGGGGGAGGAAAGGACTGGGAGTTTGGAATTAGCAGATGCAATATAGAATGACTAAACAACAAGGTCTAACTGTATAGCGCAGGGAACTATATTCAACATTCTGAGATAAACCATCATGTAAATGAATATGAAAAAAATATATATGTATAACTAAGTAACTTTGCTGTAGAGCAGAAATTAAGCAGAACATTGTAAACCAACTGTACTTCAATAAAATTAAAATAAAATGAAATTCATGCAACGCATGAAACAATTTTAGGGGGATGCGGGCAGCCTGATATGTAGCATCTTTAGCCCCTTTACAAGAAGTACTACTGGTAATTCTCAATTCTCATGACAATCACAACCTGAAGGACACACAAAAGTCCAAAATGCTACCTTAGGAGAGTATCTTTTCCTCTGAGAACTGCTGTGCCAAGAACTTGAGCCTTGGTGTTAGGGATGATGTAGATGTCATTCATAAAGACTGGTAACATGTAAGAAAGAGCAAGTTTTGAGATCAGTTTTAGCTGTATTGAGATGAAATTAATGCAATATATTCATGGAGAGTTATGTATGACAAGTTAGAAATAAATAACAATAATTAAAAGAGAGACTATTCAGTAGCTTAGAACCATCAGAATGAGTAAATAGTCAAAGAAGAAAATATAGAAATTAGAAGGAAAGAAACATAAAGACAGATCCATACATTTAGGGGACTTCCCTTGTGGTACAGTGGATGAGAATGAGCCTGCCAATGTAGGGGACACAGGTTTGATCCCTGGTCTGGGAAGATTCCACATGCCATGGAGCAACTAAGCCTGTGCACCACAACTACTGAGCCTGGGCTATAGACCCCACAAGCTGCAACGACTGAAGCCTGCACACCTCGAACCTGCTCTCTGCAACAAGAGAAGCCACAGAAATGAGCAGCCTGAGCACCATAACCAAGTGTAGCTCCCGCTTGATACAACTAGAGAAAGCCTGCACCAAAAAAAATGAAGACCCAGAGCATCCAAAGCTAAACAAATTTTTTAAAGAAATTTAGGGAAAAGAAAGTGAAATGGCAACCAGAAAATTACACCAAAAAATAAGATGCAGTGTGATAATAGAAGTAGGGCATATATATTTCAATGAAGAAAAGGGAAAGAGAAATTTAGAAAGAAAGAGTGGTTAGCACTCTCAAATATTTGAAAGCAATGAAGGAGAAAAAGCAGAAGAGCCAAGATATTTCGGCAGAATTTGGTAGCATGACAGAGTTAAATGCCATGTGTGGGAGGGACTGAGAGGAGTAGAAGCTGAAGATACGGGAACAGGGCATAAGCATTGCTTCCTCTACCAGCTCTACTTGGCACCAGTCTCTGGAAACATTCAAGCTTTGAACTTAGTGCAATGGCACCCCACTCCAGTACTCTTGCCTGGAAAATCCCATGGATGGAGGAGCCTGGTGGGCTGCAATCCATGGGCTCGCTAACAGTCGGACACGACTGAGCTACTTCACTTTCACTTTTCACTTTCATGCACTGGAGAAGGAAATGGCAACTCACTCCAGTGTTCTTGCCTGGAGAATCCCAGGGACTGGGGATGCACAGAGTCGAATATGACTGAAGCAACTTAGCAGCAGCAACAGCAGAGCAAACAATTACTGAGAACATCTATATAATCTAGAAAAATACAGCAATCCTGTAGTATTACAGGGGCCACATTTTCATGGGTATGTGGATCTGGAATGAATCCTATTACCTTCACAGTATTCAGTGGATCTTAGATGAGGTATGGGCATAAAGCTAGACATTCATAGATCTTTACATCCTGTAGAGGAAAAACTCTGCTGTGATAGGGCCTGTCTGATGCAGTCTGCACACTCAGCCACACTCATGTTGCACTCTGTTTCTGAAACCAGACCAGTTTCAAAATCTCAGTGTGTGACTAGAACCCTGGTCTCACTGAATAGATCTTCTGATCTGTGGTCCTCTATGGCTGGGTACAAATATCCCTACTATAAAGTCATGCTTAAAACTTTAACAAGCCATACCAGGTGATACCAGGATCACTTTAGCTCCAGTTCTTCATGCCCTCATAGACACCATATTTAAAGTGTTGAAATACAGTCAGGAGTCTGGCTTCCTGCTTTTCCCCATTAGCTTTCATATTCCTGTATCTGTAAGAGCCAAACCTAGATGAATAAACTCAGCTGAGGAAAGGTGTGCAGAATACCCATTCAAGAAATTTAGAGGTAAAAATGGAACGATGGACTTTCATCAAACAGTACTGATGAGATAATTGAATAGTCATCCTTGGACAAAAACTCAGATAGTGAATAAATGACAATATACTTTTAAGCTGGGGTGAGAGAGAATGTTTTTGTTGTTTAGTCGCTAAGTCATGTCTGACTCTTTGCAACTCATGGACTATAGCCCGCCAGGCTCCTCTGTCTATGGGATTTCCCAGGCAAAAATATTGCAGTGGGTTGTCATTTCCTTCTCCAGGGGATCTTCCTGATCCAGGGATAGAACCCAAGTCTCCTGGATTGGCAGGCAGATTCTTACTGCTGTGCCACAAGGGAAACCTTGAGGGAGAGAATAATAAGACAAAAATTCAGAGTAAGATAAATCTACTGGGGTATTAGGGAGAGGGGACATGATTGTATGGTGTCTTCAAAGGCAGTGGTCACACATATTTTATCTCTAAAAATGGGTAGAAGTATGTATTTTCTTTATTACTTATAATGCATATATCAGTATTATTGGGGCATATGTAATATTTCACATGAGTAAAATTTAAATTTTTTTAGGAGTGGTAGCAACCAGAGCATGGTCAACAACAATGCAATCATGTTACTTGTATGTCATGTTTCAGATACTATGATAGTTTCTATGAATCTTCACAGAAATTTTGTAAGGTAGTGATTATTACTTTTATTACCTGCATGGTGTAAAGCTGGGGTCCCCAAGCGGAAGTACTGGTCCATGACCTGTTAAGAACCAGGCTGTATAGCAGGAGGTGAGCAGTTGTCTTCCATACAACTGATCCCTAGTACCCAAAAGTGTGGGGGCCACTGCTATAGAGGATCAGATAATAATGATCATGAACAAAAGCCCTGGGTTATAAGGGCTTGGGTTCAAGTCTATGAACGGCCACCTAGCTGTATGTCCTGAAGTAGTTCAAAACACTGTCTTTATGCCTATACATCCTCATCTGTAAAATGGGGATAACAGAGCTACCTACTTTCCAAGATTGATCACTTTAAAATAAATGTACAACTGTGTTATTATTATCATTCCTTTAAGTATTCCTAACTGAAGGTGTCATCCTCATAGTTCCAAAGTCCATGGCGTTTCATTGTTTGACTTAAGAGCAAGACTGGCAGACTATTTAAGAGAGTGAGGAAAATTAATGTCAAGGTCTTGTGTAGTAGGAGAGTATGGAACAATCTATTTCCTTTATGGTTTAGCCTAATAGGCATAAGTGGATAGAGCAGCTAGTTTCTTCTTCAGAAGTAACTTTTAAGATGTCCCTGCCCTTTTTAAAGCCAGAGATTTCATAAGAGCTAGATCTCAAGTGCTCTGTTCAGTATCAAGAATAAGTACATTTGATCAGGTTTAGTAGGAAAAATAACACACCTTTGCTGAGGTAAAAGTCAGACCATATTTTTCTTTTTTTTCAAATATCATACTTGATACCTCACTCCACCAGGCAAAAGACATGCAATTTTCCATATTTTAAATGCAGTATACACAAAAGCAATCTATGTATCAAGCAGGAGCCATAGATGATTATTACTTCTACCTGAAAATATTTAATCTAAGAAAAGTCAGGAAGCACTTTGTAAAATTGGACAGAGTTTCATGGATTCATTTGAATGTTTGTTGTGCTGTGCTTAGTTGCTTGGTCATATCTGACTCTGCGACCCCATGGACTGTAGCCCTCCAGGCTCCTCTGTCTATGGGGATTCTCCAGGTAAGAATACTAGAGTGAGTTGCCATGGCCTCCTACAGGTTGGTTGATCTTCCCAACCCAAGGATTGAACTCAGGTCTCTTGAACTGCAGGCAGATTCTTTACAGCCTGAGCCCCCAGGGAAACCCCAAAATACTGGAATGGATGGACTATCCCTTCTCCAGGGGAACTTCCCGACCCAGGAATCAAGCCAGGGTCTCCTACATTGCGGGCTGATTCTTTATCAGCTGAGCTACCAGGGAATAATTGCTATGGAATGCCAAGTGTCCATCAACAACAAACAAAATGAAGAGGTTATTCACATCAGGATGGGTTTTTCAGAGGTAGTGTAATGTGGAGGTTAACACTGTGGTCTCAGGAGCCAGAGTGCTTAGCTTCATGTCCAGCCCTGTCATTCACTAGCTGTGGGACCATGGGCATATTACTCAGCCTCTTTATGCCTCAGTTTTCTTAGTTTTGAAATGAACTCATTAAGAGTACTGATCTCATCAGAGTTTCAAGGTTTAGGTGAGTTAGTACTTACTATACAGCAAGTTGATCTTCCCAGGCGGCTCTAGGAATAAAGAACCTGCTTGCCAATTCAGGAGCTATAAGAGATACAGGTTTGTTTCCTGAGTCAGGAAGATGCCCTGGAGGAGGGCATGGCAACACACTCAAGTATTCTTACCTGGAGAATCCCATGGACAGACAAGCTGGCAGACTATGGACCAAAGTGTCACAAAGACTTGGACATGCTAAAGTGACTTAGCACACACACATACAGCAAGCTGTTCTAAGAAAAATTCTAGGCACTTAAAGCCTTTAATGAATTCTAAATGTTATGGATGACAATTATAATTCTTTCTTTATACCATTGACATTGTTTTATATCAGAAGTTTATTATAGCTCGTAAGAGACTGTAAAACTTCTTGAGCTAAGAAAATTTGCTTTTCAACTTACAATGATTTTTTTCAAAAATCAGTCTAAAACATGCTTTTATCATCAGGTTGGGAGAAGACAATAGAAGCTAAATATAATATTTTAGCTTGAGTATAATCAAAATATCTAAACACCCTTTGAAACAATAGTTCACATAAGGTTATTCCTAGCAGAAAGAACATTTCCAGATATTTGTGAAAAAATAGATATAAGGATGTTCAGGAGAGTATATTTAATAATGCTGAAAACTTGACAGCAACTTGAATGTCCAACAATATAAAATTAATTTACTAAATTATGGTATAATAATGTATGCATTAAAATATGTTATTAAAGAATATTGCTGTATAAAATGGTAAGTAGAATATTAAATGGCTACAAAACAGCAATTACATTATTCATGGGGTCACAAAGAGTAGGACACGACTGAGCGACTGAACTGAACTGAATGTATAAAGGCAAACATAATGTATTAAGATTTACATACAAATTGTATATGCAAAAAAGACATAATGGGACATTTAATTAATGGAATTATTGATTTTTTTCCTTTTGTACTTTTCTATATTTTCCAAGTTTTGGGAATTGAACATATGTTAATTTTATATTTACAAAAGGTTATTGAAATAAATGATGACTAAAAATATTGAATATGTGAGTTATAAATTTACAAATATGCAAAATTCAAGTTATAAAAATAGTTAGAATATTCATTTCAAGAAAATAACATCTAAAATTTTTAAGGTAAATATAAAAACATTTTCCCTCTAACAGATTCAACAAACACAAGCCAGATGCTCTTAACAGCTCCAAAAAAGGACAGAAGTTCTTAAATAAACCGTTAGAAAATTATCACAGGCCGGAACTTTAGGTGGCTCATTATTAGTAGACCTTAGGCACTCTATAAATCTGTGACTTGATTATTTATAATGAAGGATAACAAAGCTATAAACAAAACATTATGTGGATTATTAATGTGCTGAAAACACTGATGTTTATTTCATTGCCAGAAATTGCACCTATTAACAATGTGAGTATTATAGAATTCCTTTACATCTATTAACTGATTTTTTTTTCAAAATCATTTACCAAATTCTTTCTAAATTATTAGAGCCTCAGATGTGTCAGCTTAGATAGAGAAATGAATTGTACGGTCTCGTCTGTAAACAGTTTATGCACGTTATGATGCAGCGTTGTGCAGTACACAGTACTGTCGTGTGTTATGAATAACGTGTTGTATATAGTTGTGTCAGACACTTTCTAGATTCATGGACAGCCAAGACCATAGAAATGAACATTGTTTCCTCAAGACTCTTTGGCAAGCAAAGCCTTTTATAAAAATAAGTAGCTTCTGCACAAGGAAAAATGCAGGAAAAATGTGCCAGCTCCCTGAGTAGAAAAGGGCTTTTGTAACAAAGGGAGGGTTTATCTCATGATCACTATAATTTTCAGAAACAGTCAAACTTCTCTGATCAGCAGCAGGTGACTCCATGGTGGCTATCAGAAATGGAAATACATGAGAGTTTGCTACATGAAGGCAGAAGAACAGATAATGTTAAAATTTACAATTTTAACTTGTGACGACTAAGTACACTCTTTCCTGTAACAGAGAGAGTAAATCTTTTACTCCAGTGAACCTGGTTTTTGTCTCTTGGACTCATGCCTGCAAGGCCTTTGTTCTTTAATTTGCAAGGCCTGTTTTACCCAAAGCCATTCCCTAGTCTTTTTCCAAAATGGCTGTAGTCTTGTCTCTGTGTATCAGTTGTGTATAGTTTACAACACAATATGTTTTGATTAGCATTTAACATAAAATGAATTTTGTTTCATTGTATTAACTCTTTCTAGAGCTTTGATCATTTTGCATTGAGAGATTTGAGTAATCAATTCACTTAATATCCCCTATCCAAATAGACACTGTATTCCAAACTGTGTGATACAGTAATTTTAAAAAAACTTACAGTCAAATACTCTCTCCTTTATCAATCCAACTTCACCAAAATCAGCTTTAAACTACTTTTGTAGTTATTAGCCACTTATGGATATGGAAAAGTACCTCTAGATTGATTAAGATAGCGACATCTGAAATTCATGAATTGCAGTGAAGGACTAATACTTGTCCAATCTGCTGGGTTTAAATTTCTTCCAGCTCTTCACTTGGCAAGCAGTTGTCTAAGAGCTTGATATAATCAGGATTAAATGTTGTTAGGTACAAAAGAATGAGAGTATATTTGGATTTTCATGTCATTGACATTCCAAGGATAAGAGCGCACAATCAGTCACTCATCATTTTGAGTTGCAAAGAGATTTTGTGATTCAAATCAGATTTTTTTTTCACTGAATCATCACAGTTGTAGAAGTGGTTTTGACTTTGATGACACTTAAAATTAGTGAGGAAAATAACACCTCAAAATGCTGCAGTAATATCAATATATTAACATTGCATCAGCTGGCATAGCAGTCTACCTATTCCAGGACTGTTTTAGCTTTGTATTTCAGGAGGATTAGTATACCCTTATCTTCTCAGAACACTATATACATTTCTCTGGATCTCTGCCAGTCTTTTGGATAGATCTGAGCTTATTAGTGTCTCTAAAAGTTGTAGCCAGAACAACTCAGAAGCAGTTCTTCTACCTCAGATATAGCTTTGACAAACTCAAAGTGCTGCGGAAGAAAAAAGAATGGAATCAAGAACTATTGGTCATTAATGGACAGAAATACTTTCTGTGAAAAATAACACATGGTTATCATAACAGCCAAATCTGTTTCACCATGTCCTGCTTTTCACATCATGATCAAGTTCCCATGGCTCCTATCTAAATGGACTATGGCCAGGGCTAATTGGCAGGTGTACCAGGGCACCCAGAGTTGGTGCTCTGGGATATCTAGAGGGACAGAGTGGGTAGAGAGGTCGGAAGGGGGTTCAGGACAGGGGGACACATGTATACCTGTAGACGATTCATGTTGATGTATGGTAAAAACCATCACAATATTGTAAAGTAATTACTTTTCTTTTAAAATAAATAATAATAAAAAAATTCCAGCACACAATCTCCTTGGACAGGAATATATGACTGCACAAAATAAAGTGGTTAGCCTCAAATAACAAAAGTCTGTCTTCCTAGTATCAAAGAAGGCCCTAGATTAGAGAAAAAGAATATGATGAGATAATGTTGAAGATGAAGAGAAGCATTTTTATAATTCTTATTAGTTGATAAGAACTATTATTTGTATACTTTAATTCATTTATTCCTCAAAGAAACTCCTATCATGTTAGTATTATTTTTATCCCCACTTTAAAGATATAAAAACTGAAACTCAGACAGGCAAATTAACCTGCTTAAATTCACGCAGCTAACACATAATACAGCAGGATTCCACTGGGGCAGTCTGTTCCATGTCTGTGTTCTTAAGTCCTCTGTGTTGCCATCAGCAAATATTGAATGAGTGAATAAATGCATAGCAACAAAATATTTTCAAGAATCAAAACACACACACACACACATCATATATACTCTGAAAGTTCTTGGCCCTGTCTTTCAGAGACGTAAACAGTGATAAGCAACTTATGACTCACAGATCCCACAAAATCTAACTTCAAAAATGAGAGACAAACAAAGGTAAAGCCGATGTGATATGAAAAAGGCAGCATGATAGCAGTTGATATTTGGCACCTATAATTACTGATGACAATTTTAATATCCACCTCATATTTTTTCATTCTCCTGGAAACAAAACTCTCATCAATGTTTGTTCCCTCAGCATGTTAAATGGCTGAAATCTCTGCTTCATTTCTCATCTTCACTGTCCTGCTTTCTCTGCCTCTCAGCAGCTGTCTATGAATCTGCCAATGCCTGGCACAGAAAAGCACTATGGACTTTGGATCACCTCTCTGGATTTTCTTTTTCTCTGAAATCTTAGTCTCACAAGACTTGTGTCTTGGTAGCTCTCTGGTAACTGAAAATAGATTTGATTTTAAAATATTGTTTCCAGCTACTCCAACTCTTTTGAATGGGAGGCTTGGTTCAAAGCAAGGCAAATGAATTCATCATCATTAATTAAAGACTTATCCTCCTACCTAAACTGTAAAGGGAGATTTTTCTTTTTTCCACAGCAGAAAATAGAGATCTCTGATCATTTAACCATTAAGACAACTCTCAAATGCTCAGCAACTAGTCGTGTGCAGCTAAAGGCATGTATTCTTGCATACCAGTCTACATAATTTTCTTTTTTCTTTTTTTCAAATAGGCATTTTATGGCAGTTATCTCCTTGAGGTTTTATAGAATATGGGATTCCAGAACTCAAGTGCACATCATTCAGTGACCATAAATTGGGAATTAGATGCAATAACTCTCTGAATCTATGAATAAATTCAAATGGAGAGAGAAAGAGAGCATTTTTGTTATAAGAGGAATAGTTACAGTGTACTTACTATTGACAAAGATGTGGAAAATTTTATCTGAACCAAATTTGAGGATTATAACCCATTAAGAGGATCTCAGAAAGCTCTGAGAACTGCTCCTCCCTTTAGAAGTCAAGGTACAGTTACATAAGTTTTTTGAGACAGATGGCTGTACCTCAAATGACATATTGTTGATAGTTTACATAATCCAGATCAAAGTGCCACACAGCCCCTTATCAAGAAGGAATATCATCTTTAAAGAGCTGTCTTATTGATGCTAGAAGAATATTACTCTTTATGATTGAGTGACCTTTTCTTCCATTAGGGAAGGTTTGTTGCTTACGTTGTACACAGTGTACAATGGAGGTAGAGAGGAGGGCAAAGAGCAAAGATTTCTTTCTTTAAATTTTTCTTGTCTTGTCATAAAATTTCATTTCATTTCACACTACTTATAAGCATTGTTTAAATTGTGGTTTTGAGATGAGATTTGTGTGTGTGTGTACATGCGTATGCACATGTGCCATCCATGAGACTGATTATGTTGTATATTTGTATTTTTTTATAGCCAACCTTCTGCGCTTCCTTCTAACACACCTTTCTCCCCTTTGGACTGCAAGGAAATCAAACCAGTCCATCCTAAAGGAAATCAGTCCTCGAGGACTGATGCTGAAACTTCAAGACTTTGGCCACCTGAGGTGAAGAACTGACTCATTGGAAAAGACCCTGATGCTGGGAAAGATTGAAGGCAGGAAGAGAAGGGGATGACAAAGGATGAGATGGTTTGGATGGCATCACCGACTCAATGGACATGAGCCTGAGTAAACTCCGGGAGTTAGTGATGGACAGGGAGGCCTGGCATGCTGCAGTCCGTGGGGTCTCAAAGAGTCGGACACGACTGAGTGATTGAACTGAACTGACACCTTTTCTCTACTCCCTCAGTTCAAGATGGCTATTCTCTCGCTCTTAGTACATTCCCTGCCTAACCAGTGCCTGCATCACCTCGTCCCTACTCATAGGACTAACCTTCTTATATACATACTCCAGGCCCCAGCTAGTGATTGATCCAAAAAGCAGATTCAAACGTGTTAATCAGTGAAGTGGGGGAATTCAGAAACTGAGGAGGAGCAGTCAAGAAACTATAGTTCAGCTCAGGACAACACCCTGGCTCCTTCTGGAGGAATATACATAACAATGTATCTCTGAGCTCTTCTGTAGGAACTAAGGCTTCCACTGAGGCAGAAGAGTGTAACTACAGGCTCAGACCCCAGACTGCTTGAAAACCAGAAGGCTGATGAGTGAGAGTCCTGGAACACTGACTACCCTGTCACCTCACCGTTAACTAATCAGAAAAGTCACACACACTTTAGGCTTTACTCCAAATTTTGCCTGGAAAAACTTCTCCCCAAAAGCCATCAGGGAGTTTGGAGGGTTTGAGCATGAGCCAAAAGCCCATCTTCCTTGTGTGGCCCTACAATAAACTTTTCTCTGCTGCAAACTCTGATGTTTCAGCTTGTTTGGCCTCACTGCCCACAAACTCACATACCTGAACAAACCCACACTCTTCCTGTGATTGTCAGACCCGGGATTTTTGCAGGAATGATTGGGAACGAAGCATGCGATGTCTCTCTAATGGCTAAGCTGGGATGATGAAAGTTTGAAACCATCATGGGTCACCGCAAGAATGTGGGAGCCTACTTGTGGGAGAAGTAGAGCTGAGGAATGGAAAGAGATTCCTGATGATCTGAGTACTTCCTGATAACCACCTTAATGTGTGAAGGTGTTAGTCATTCAGTCATGTCTGACTCTTTGCTACCTCACGGACTGTAACTTGTCAGGCTCTTCTGTCCATGGAATTCTCCAGGTAAGACTACTGGGCTGCCCTGGTGGCTCAGAGGTTAAAGCTTCTGCTTGCAATGCGGGAGACCTGGGTTTGATCCCTGGGTCCGGAAGATCCCCTGGAGAAGGAAATGGCAACCCACTCCAGTATTCTTGCCTGGAGAATCCCATGGAAGGAGGAGCCTGGTGGGCTATAGTTCATGGGGTCACAAAGAGTTGGACACGGCTGAGCGACTTCACTTTCACTTTCAAGAATACTGGAGTGGGTTGCTATTCCCTTCTCCAGGGAATCTTCCTAACCCAGGGATTGAGCTTGCGTTTCCTGCATTACAGGCAGATTCTTTACCATCTGACTCATCAGGAAGGCCCAACCTAAAGGAAAGGGGAACTACTATAGAAGGATCCCAGAGGTCAAAAAAAGGAGACAGTATACTATCAGAATTTATACATGTTCTTTATGTTTTTCTTTTTTCTCAAGCTAGTTTGGGCTTTTCAATTCAAATTTGAAAAAATTCTAATTCAGTTGATATATATTCTGTGATTGCTTGATGGAGAAGTATTTTCTAAGCAAAAAAGAAGTGGGAATAATTTTAAAGGAAGAGATATGAAAATTTCACTAATGTCAGTAGATGAAAGACAATGTGATGCTTCCCATAAGACCCTTGAAATTAGGAAAATAAGATTGCTCTGTGTGAATTAAAGCAAGAAATCAATGCTTAATGAAAAGAAATTAAGATATGCAAAGTCACACTAAAGCTAGAATGTGGATTTTGTTCCGATTATATAGTCTTTGGAATTAAAAAGAGGGTCTATGGCTTCCTCTTTGTCATTCTTAAGGGTTGGTTGGAAAGTCTTACCAAATACCTTCATGGACATTTTCTTTTATCTTTATTATTTTTTTGATCCAAAAATCAGACCCAGGCCATTTTGTAACAAAGCAAGACCCTTCTCTGAACAGACCTCCCTCTCCATGTTCTACACCAGCCTTTTGTCTGTAGAAAAACTGTCACCTCCTAGGCCTTCCCTAGGTTCTAAAGAGTAAATTTAATCAGAGAAGTGAAAAAATGCATAAAGAATCCACAGTAAAGCAAGACAGAATAATATTTTAGCCACTAAAGAAAGTCAAGGACTTTTAGTTTCTCTTCAAAAGCTATAGCTAATTCTCTGAGTCAAGTCTTTCAAGTTGTTTTGAAGACACTGAAACCCCTGTAAAGTGGGAGAAGTTAACTGTATGTCAGCTACAAGCACATATGTAGACACCCAATCAATTGGAACCAGAAGGTTGATGATGCTGATTCCTGATTAACCTCCATCAGACAATCAGAAGAATGGCCAAGAGCTGATCACACACCCTATAACCCTTTTCCCTCACCTTATCTTTAAAAACTTTTCCCTGCAAGCCTTTGGGGAGTTCAGGTCTTTTAAGCACTGGTTGCCCTGGACTCCTCACTTGGCACCAGCAGTAAATTCTGCATTTTCCTTCCCCACAGTCCGGTGTCACTGGATTGGCTTTACTACACATGGGCAAGTAGACCCAAGTTTGCTTCAGTAACAACGTGACCCAAGTGTCATTCCAGTAGTCACATCTCTTCCCTTTTGTACTGTAAGATGAGACATTTAATTTATAAAACTCTGTGTAAAATGTAGAAACTCAGAAAGAGAGGAAGAGAGAGAGAGAGTTTCCTATAACTTGTTGCAAGTCCACCAGGGCTCCAAGACTCACGTGAGAAGAGAGGTTGAATAAGGTTATTTTCAGTGAGCTGAAAACATTGTACTTTAATTATAAATTTGCAGGTTAAATAAGCTAACAAAAAGGAGGACAGGAAATTAAGACAGAGGCAGTTTGGGAACCAAGGGATTTCTCCAGTTGCTATAGCAGATGCTGGATTTCCTGCTGAGTTTCCTCAGAGATGTCTGCATTCTGGAAAGTCAGTTTTCTTGAATAAGCTCAGGAATTCTATCCTATGGATTTTTATACTATATGCCAACACATAAAATTGTTTAATTACATTTGGGGAAAACAAAGCTCTTGGCCAATCAAATCTGTGGTCTACAAAACATTGGTTTGATTGATTAAAAATAAAATATACCTATTTTGGACTTCCCTGCTGGTACACAGGATAAGAATTCTCCTGCCAAAGCATGGGTGATGAGTTCAGTCCCTGATCCAGGAAGATTCCACATGCAAAGGAGCAACTAAGCCTATGGGCCACAACTGCTGAGCCTGCATGCTGCGACTGCTCAAGCCCATGTGCCTAGAGCCTGTGCTGTGCAACAAGAGAAGCCACCACAATGAGAAGCTCACAAACCACAGTGAAGAGTAGCCCCTATCACTGCAACTAGAGAAGGCCCAGGCCAAGCAGCAGAGACCCAGCACAGCCAAAAGTAAATAAGTATGTTTTTTTTAAATCAATAAAAGATATAACTATTTCAATCCATTATTTTGGTGTCACATACAGTTCATATCTTTGGTTCCTGAACCACGGTAATTCAATAAATTTTGTAAACAAACAAGAAAATAAAATTGCCTCAATGTTTCTACTAAACCTCAGTGAATTTGCTTCATCAAATTGGCAGCTGGTTTTATAGATTTAAATACTCTAGTAAATCAAAATGCTTTATTCAATTATTTTGTGTTATGCTAGCTAACTATTAAGATAAGTAACTGTAGCACAGCATTGAAATGAAAATGAGAGCAATAGGAATTTTTTCCTGGAAAAGAAATACGCCAAGGAACGTCTACTATTAGCTGCTTTTAGTTTGTGATGCAAACACAAAAGCACACAAGTAACATACCAGAAAAGGATGCATTTCTATCTCATATAAATTATTACACTGGATTTTGCAAAGTATATCACAGCTTTAATAATGTTGGTTGAGGAACAATTTTTAGAACTTGCAAATAGAGCAGGTTTACCATCCTTCAGACTCTCTTTACTCTTTGAAGTCTGCACAGTGGCCATATCAAGTGCCCACAGCACCGAGCTAGCAGTGTGTTTTCTCTGACCCCTGGGGACTTTTGCAATAATGATGTTAGCCCTTCAATGTCTACATGCAAATTTTTTTATCTTGAAAGTAGAAAATAAATATATCTGCTTATTTCTAAAACCATTTTCACACAAGAAATCTGTGTTCACTTCCTGTTTATTTCCTTGAATGGTGTTGTTTTCCATTGTTTTTTCCTATTTACAAAATATAATAGAATAGAACTGCTTTAGGATCTTTGAGTTTCCTTAAGCACCCCAGTTAAATGACCAGCAGCAATAGTAAGGTGTTTATGCAGTGACACCAAAGGGTCCAGACAGTAAAATCAAAGGATCTGCTTAGGCAAGAAATGTTAGCAAAACAATATTTTAAACAGCAAGTAGGTGGAAGCCCAGCAAGTGGCTGGCTGGTGCTAGAGGCAACCTGGAAACTATAAACTGAATATCCACTTTGAGCCTTAGAGGACAGTGTCAGCTACTTAGCTCCGTCCTGCTCTGAGAAGACTGTTCCTATACAGGGAAATCCAAGAAATCAGAGCAGACTAGTGCCTAATTAAATAAAAACAAAGTACACCCTCAGAAGGAGTATTCTTCTATCACTTTAGAGAATCCTATTTCATCAACTGCACACAATTAATGAGTTAAGTTTGCAAAAGCACTTGCCATAAATGCTTAAGGTTAACTGCAAAATATATCTAGGATTCAAACAGAATTGTTATGTACTAACAAAAATTTAATTCCAAATGGTACAAAGCACAAATTTCATGTAAATGTAGGATTAGCATGTGTACAAAATTTATTTGATTTATTAATTAATGAAAAATAAGTATGACAATCAATGTGCTTCAAAGGGCATTTTAAAAACTGGGTATTTTAGGACATTTGATAAAGAATTTTAAAAAGGATTATCAGTTTAGATTTAAAAAAACTGGTAAATGTTATATAATACACTGTGAAAGCTAACTTTCATACAAATTATTAGCATTTCTACCACATGAAATCTCCAAGTTCACATGTAACTTCACAGTCTTAACTTCAGTCAGTTCAGTTCACTAGCTCAGTCGTGTCTGACTCTGCAGCTCCATGGACCGTAGCATGCCAGGCTTCCCTGTCCAACACCAATTCCCAGTGCTTACTCAAACTCATACCCATTGAGTCGGTGATGCCATCCAGCCATCTCATCCTCTGTTGTCCTATTTTCCTCTCACCTTCAATCTTTCCCAGTATCAGGGTCTTTTCCAAGGAGTCAGTTATTCGCATCAGGTCACCAAAGTATTGGAGTTTCAACTTGAACATCAGTCCTTCCAATGAATATTCAGGACTAATTTCCTTTAGGTTGAACTAATTGGATCTTCCAGTCCAAGGGACTCTCAAGAGTCTTCTCCAACACCACAGTTCAAAAGCATCAATTCTTTGGTGCTCAGCTTTCTTTGTAATCCAACTCTCACATCCATACACAACTACTGGAAAAACCACAGCTTTGACTAGATGGACCTTTGTTGGCAAAATAATGTCTCTGCCTTTTAATATGCCATCTAGGTTGGTCAGAGCTTTTCTTCCAAGGAGCAAGGGTGTCTTTTAATTTCATGGCTGCAGTCACCATCTGCAGTGATTTTGGAGACCAAAGAAGTAAAGTCTGTCACTGTTTCCACTGTTTCCCCATCTATTTGCCATGCAGTGATGGGACCAGATGCCATGATCTTTGTTATTTGAATGTTGAGTTTTAAGCCAACTTTTTCACTCTCCTCTTTCACTTTCATCAAGAGGCTCCTTATTTATTATCTTAATGAATAGCCATGAGAAACAACCATACATTCTCTTAAAGAATTAACTGTTAGATGATTCTGTCAAATGATACTTAAGTTTGACATTAAAAAAATAACAAGCATTCTTTTGCCTTATTTATGCATCTTTAGATATTTTTTCCTAACAATACTAAGCAGATAGGCAGAAAATAATTCTTTGTATTTATAAACAAGATGTGCCATTATCTCCTCAATGTGTAATAGCCCTAAATTTTCCTGTTATGCCAACCAATTATTTTATGACTGATCCTATTTGGAGTTATTTCTTGCCTAAAATGCTTTATAGTTATTTGAGGGAACTTGGCTTTCTCAATATAATCTTCAAGGGCACATAGCTGAACATGGTGTCAGAATATCAAAAACAGACCATGTGATTTCAAATAAAAGGTAAGGACTAGAGAGATGTTAGAATCTTCTCTTATGGTGTGGTGGATGTAATAGGAAGAATAAGGACTGGAGAAAAACGGTGATTCTGAAACTCAAAGAAGTTGGTAAAATCTCTCTGATTTCAATTTGGATTGGATATTATAACTTCTAATAGTTAATAAAATTGTCCAAGTTTCTGTGAGCTAGATAGCCTCTGATTTCTCTAATTTTACTTTATGTCTTGTGAGGCCATGGCTAGTATAGAGAGAAATCCCGATACTGATTGACAATGGTGTCTTGTGTAGTTGATTAAAGATTTTCTTAAGAAAATATCAGTCTCACCTTTGAATTTCACTGGAATTAAACATGATAATAGGCCTGGCAATTCAATCTTTATTATTTAAAAAAAACAATAATAAGCCTTGTTATCATGTTATTAAAAACAATATAAAGAAACATGATTTTTGTCTTTATAAAGCTCACCTCTGGTAGCTATGTATGGTACAGGCAGAATATTTCAGGACATGCATTTAAGAAAACTATAAGTCAATATAACACTTGGTTGTATCTATACAGGTAATTAATGAATTAGAATTTTATATTTTGTTATGTGAAAATGACTTTTCAATTTTTTAAAAAATATATTCATTCATATGAGGCAATACTTTATATCTTAGAAGTAGTTTATCAATCCTTGGTCTCTTCTAACAATTAGTTCGTGGATGCAGTTGTGAATTTAGGCATATATGTGAGAAAGAATTTTTTTTTCTTTTGGAAAATAAAATTTCTGGGTGAGGCCAGACTGGATATACAGTCAGGCAAGTCAATGTGACTTGAAAGAATATCCAAACACCAGGGTCCCTGAACTGTGACCTATGATCTATAGGACAGTCCCTCAAAGGATTGTATGACCAAAATTCCACAGTGGGAATATGAACTCTTGAGAAGCAGATGAAAAGAACATGAAGAAGGAAGCAAGGGTTAATGCAGCTACATTGATATTATGCAGTTACACAGGGTAAGTGGGATACCAAAAATGGAAGAAAGACTTTAAAAATTAGCCTCACAGAATACCTTTGGTGAAACTACTATTTTTGTACATTGAACAACAGTTTTAAAAATGCTGAGAGAATAGAGAATCATTCTAGACTCTATTCAGTTCAGTTGCTCAGTCGTGTCCGACTCTTTGCGACCTCATGAATCGCAGCACTCCAGGCCTCCCTGTTCATCACCAACTCCCAGAGTTCACTCAGATTCATGTACATCGAGTCAGTGATGCCATCCAGCCATCTCATCCTCTGTTGTCCCCTTCTCCTCCTGCCCCCAATCCCTCCAAGCATCAGAGTCTTTTCCAGTGAGTCAACTCTTTGCATGAGGTGGCCAAAGTACTGGAGCTTCAGCTTTAGCATCATTCCTTCCAAAGAAATCCCAGGGCTGATCTCCTTCAGAATGGACTTGTTGAATCTCCTTGCAGTCCAAGGGACTCTCAAGAGTCTTCTCCAACACCACAGTTCAAAAGCATCAATTCTTTGGCACTCAGCCTTCTTCACAGTCCAACTCTCATATCCATACATGACTACTGGAAAAACCATAGCCTTGACTAGACGGACCTTAGTCGGCTAAATAATGTCTCTGCTTTTGAATATGCTATCTTCAGCTCAGTTCAGTTCAGTCGCTCAGTCGTGTCTGACTCTTTGCAACCCCATGAATTGCAGCACGCCAGGCCTCCCTGTCCAGCACCATCTCCCGGAGTTCACTCAGACTCACGTCCATCGAGTCCGTGATGCCATCCAGCCATCTCATCCTCTGTCGTCCCCTTCTCCTCCTGCCTCCAATCCCTCCCAGCATCAGAGTCTTTTCCAATGAGTCAACTCTTTGCATGAGGTGGCCAAAGTACTGGAGCTTCAGCTTTAGCATCATTCCTTCCAAAGAAATCCCAGGGTTGATCTCCTTCAGAATGGACTGGTTGGATCTCCTTGCAGTCCAAGGGACTCTCAAGAGTCTTCTCCAACACCACAGTTCAAAAGCATCAATTCTTTGGAACTCAGCCTTCTTCACAGTCCAACTCTCACATCCATACATGACCACAGGAAAAACAATAGCCTTGACTAGACGGACCTTAGTCGGCAAAGTAATGTCTCTGCTTTTGAATATACTATCTAGGTTGGTCATAACTTTTCTTCCAAGGAGTTAGCATCTTTTAATTTCATGGCTGCAGTCACCATCTGCAGTGATTTTGGAGCCTCCTAAAATAAAGTCTGACACTGTTTCCACTGTTTCCCCATCTATTTCCCATGAACTGATGGTACCAGATGCCATGATCTTCGTTTTCTGAATGTTGAACTTTAAGCCAACTTTTTCACTCTCCTCTTTCACTTTCATCAAGAGGCTTTTTAGTTCCTCTTTGCTTTCTGCCATAAGGGTGGTATCATCTGCATATCTGAGGTTATTGATATTTCTCCCAGCAATCCTGATTCCAGCTTGTGCTTCTTCCAGCCCAGCGTTTCTCATGATGTACTCTACATAGTCAACCCTTATTCTGTCAAATGATACTTCAGTGTAACATTAAAAAGGTATGTAAGCATTCTTTTGCTTTATTTATACATCTTTAGATACTTTTTCCTAACAATACTAAGCAGATAAGCAGAAAATAATTATTTGTATTTATAACAAAGATGTGCCATTATCTCCACAATGTGTAATAGCCATAAATTTAATGTCTATAAGGATAATGATAATTGGAATTTAAGGAGAAAAAATAACCTAAATACTTGCTCATAGAGGCTGGCACAGACTTAAAAGGAGAGTGAACTAAGCAGGCACAGGGATGGTTCACTTATAGACAGAGACCAGTGGTGACATGGTGTTGAAAGAGGAAGAGAAGGACTGAAACAAGAGTTGAAACCAACAGGTGAGATCTAATTAGACTTACAAGTGAGCAACACTGAAGTCAGACCAAATGACCATGGAAAGGGAAGTTGCTCAGTCATGTTCAATTCTTTGCGACCCTTTGCCTACCAGGCTCCTCGGTCCCTGGAATTTTCCAGGCAAGAGTACTGGAGTGGGTTGCCATTTCCTTCTCCAGGGGATCTTCCTGACCCAGGGATAGAAACTGGGTCTCCTGCATTGCAGGCAGACGCTTTACTATCTGAGCTACCAGGGAAGCTGACCTTAAATCCAGATACAAAAGGCATTCTAAAAGAAGAGAGATGAATCCCCCTAACATATTTGGGAAATGGTTCACCGGGATGGGGTTTTGCAAATTATTAGGTCTTTACTAGATTGAATAGGGAAACTACTACAAAATAACTAATACTGAAAGCTTGCTAAAAATAACTACTCGCTATGAAATGCAACAAATTTGCCAAATTACAAATAAAACACATATGAGAAAATAAAAAAGTGTAAAATAAGAATTTTTCTCAGTTCTGCTGCATATTTCTTTGCTTCTATTTAGTAAGTCTGTCATACTCACCGTGGGGTGTCCCCCAGAGACAACAACATTTTCCAAATGCCAAAACAATCTTCTAATCTGATTGCTAAGCATGCCGTGATTAATGGACAGAAAGGTCAAATGCAATAAAACACATAAAATAGAAGATTCTGAGATTTGACCTAAATGATGGCTATAAGTCAAACAAGCCCAATTGTAACTACTAGTTTATACTGGAATACTTGCCCTTCTGGGTATTTTCACTTTGCAGCGGTTATTTCAGGCCTTTAAGAACTATTAAGAATATTGATGGTGAATGGTGTTATTTTTTAAATTCCTAAGGAGATTGAGGAATATAGTCAGAAAAGCTATGAAAAGTCTATTATTTGGATCTTAAGTGTGGTGGGAAACAACATATTTTTGTTGCAATAAAAACCCTGTTAAAATGCTTGACTCAGTTAAGTAAATGAAAGGAGAAGTTTCTAATGAAGTTTTATCGAGAGCTTTAAAAGAATTAAATATTTAGAATTAAAGTACAATTATGCAATTCTAATTCCTAAAATTTTCCCCATATAAATGACAAAAATATGTAAAGAAATGCAAACAGCTTATGAACTCTGCATAATATGAACATATTCCTAACTAAGAGCTTCAGATTAAAGAGACTTGCTAGGAAAGATCAGGGAAAAAGCCCACTCTTGGTGGTGAGGGGTTCTTTAAATAAATTTTAATTATTTCCCCAGACTTTATTTTTATCTGTTAATATACTTTACGAATGATGAAACCTATGGTTTATTTTCTTATTAGCTTCATTATTGTCCCTGGGAGACATTGATTCTCTCTTTCCCTTGGCCTTCACTGCAGAAATATGTAGAAGCACAATGAATGTAATTGTCTTATTTCAGTAGAGGGGATGTCTTTTTGTTTATTAACCATGTTTTAAATTTCATGATTTTCAATCAAAACAATTGTCCTTTAAAACTTTAAATAATTAGATTGAGACAAAATTAAATTCAAGGCAAATTGAATGATATAGAAAGTACCACTTTATAACTGTAATGTGCAAATCTGCAATGTAAACATATTATAGTTTGTCATGAATATTTAAATACTATAGCATCAAAATGTGTGTGTGCTAAGTTGCTTCAGCCTTGTCCAACTCTTTGTGACCCTATGGATGGTAGCCAGCCAGGCTCCTTGTCCGTGGAATTCTCTAGGCAAGAATACTGGAATGAGTTGCCATGCTATCCTCCAGGGGATCTTCCTGACCCAGGGAGTGAACCTGTGTTTCTTAGGCTCCTGCACTGGCAGGTACGTTCTTTACTATTAGTGCCACCTGGGAATCCTGATAGCATCAAAACACCGAATAGATAATAAATACAGAAATATATCTCTTTTACTTCCTGTTAGATTGCATAGAAAATACTGTAAGTAAGAACAGAACAGTTTATAACAAAGGAATTAATAAAGTTGGATGAATACTGATCTATAGATATATTTAGTTAAAAAAAGGAACTCATCCATGTAAGAGTTATAAAAACGGACTACATATTAAACTTAAAGAAAAAGTCATTTAATTTCAAATTTGAAATAGTACAGACTGCATTATCAGATGATATTACAATTCAACTGAAAATCAGGAGCAAAAATAGAAACCAAAGAAAATTTCCAGCTATCTTAGGTAAGCTCTGAAGGGGCTGCCTTTCTGGGAATCACAGATCATTCACACCTTGTCCTATTGGTAAGTTTCAGGAGCCTAAGGATTTCTTTAGGTGGAACAGTCACAAGCTGCTACTAGAGAGATTTCTTTTGGCAACACAATTTCCCTAAAATCCTAGTATGCATCAGGATTATTTGATTGTGGTCAGTTTCGTAAGAGAGTAAACTAAACCCAAAGACAAAGATCTTATGTTGGTCACTGGTCCTTTTCTCAATTTGGAAAATAGCCACAATTTGAAAACAAAAAACATCGCATTTAATCTAGCCCTTGCCTGATTGTGCACTCCTTTTTTTTGGCAGAGAAAGCTTACCAAAATATTTTGGACGAAATCTCTGGAACTTCAGTGTTGTCAATCTCATGCTTGCTAATTTAAAGTGCTTCAATATTGTATAGGATAGATTAGAGCTCACATTACAGAAATCATTCCAGCTAAGCAAAGTAGAAAAGGATTTAACCAAGGAAATTTGGTGCTTACAAAATAATCAGAGAGCTGGGATTGGGTCTGGCAGGCTCTAGGCCTAACTTCTAGGAAAGACTCACAGAACAGCAGTGCATAACTGGCCCATAAAGAGCTGCTACCTTTACTACTGTCAGGAAACTGGGCCATTGGAAATCACATAGGATCCTACTGTTTTGCCTCAAATTGAGCCAGCCATAGGAAGTCACTTGCTTCTGAACACTTACATGCTAAGTCGCTTCCATCATGGGTCACTTTAATGATGTCAAGTTTTAATTTCCTCATCTGTAAATAGGCATGGTAATAATCTGACTACTGATAGAGTCATTATGCAACTTAATAGTGTTCTGAAGTGCTTAAAACATCACCTGGCACATAGTAAGCCCTCTGATGGTGAGCCTTGTTTCTTTTTTTCCCACCACCTTACTACTTTTTGTTCCCTTGATTTTCAAGTACACCATCTCTTTAAGTCAAAATCTTACACCTGCCACTATTGTTCTAGGGGCAATTAACTTCCAACATCACAAAATCCACTGATCTTTATTCAGTCCGCATTCAGTTTGGTTACTCTGTTTGATTTGACATCGTTCATTATTCTCATCCATTCTCACACCATTGACACTGATGGCACATACCAGCTTTCATGCTCTCCCTGCCCACTTCCATCCCTCATGCTCAATCTGTCACAGTAACTACAGCAATATTTGTAATCATCCTTTTCTTTTTCATCTGTCCTCCTAGAGCTAGCTCTCATTATCTTATGCCTGTGCAGATTTTTTATTCACATACTGCTGGCTGACATTTTTTCATTATCTTGGCTTCAATTCATTTTGTGTACCAACCAACAAAAGAATATCTTAAAAAAACTGATTATGTCATTCTCGTGCCCAAAAATTTTCAGTGACTTTCAACTGTCTATCAAATTAAGTTCGAACACATTGGTCTGGTTATCAAAACACTTCTCATTCATCTCCTACCGTGCCTTTTAGCTTCCCATCCAATAATTTCTGAAGCGTGGTGCTCATCATGTACTATAGTTCTATTGAGGCCTTTCTTCTTACAGAAATTTTCCTGAAATGCCCTCTCCCCAGCCATTTCCATCTCTTGAATTTTTATTTATCTCTCTAACTCTAGTTAAAATACTTTTGCCCCTTGAATAACCCCAATTAGGAGCAATCAGTCTCTCCCTTTTCACAGCATTAAAGATTGATATTCATCACTGGATGCACCACATACATGTTAGGGCCTTTTTTTTTTGGTAAATATCGCCTAACTGGTATATTATACCAGGGTCAAAAATCTTCCTTAAAGGCCAGATAGTAAATGTGTAAGTAAATATGGCTTAAGGACCATATGGTCTTTGTCATAATTACTCAACTCTTTAGTGAGAAAGCAGCTGTAGACTGCTTATGTAAATAAATAGGCATGGCCATTTTCCAAAAACACATTATTTACAAAACAAAAACAGTTGGCCAGCCCAAGGGTTGTAGTTTGTTGATCACTGCATTAGACCATCAACTTGTGAAATGCTGAAACCATGCTATATTTATTTGAACACAGTTAATGCTACCACTAAGGAGTCATTCACTATTCCAATATAGTCTATTTCAGGAACTATGGCAAAAGCTTTTATACATGTTGTTTATAATCACTGCACTGACTTTAAAAAGTAAGTATTGCTATATTCCTTTTGCAGGTGAGGGAACTGAGGTGCTTACCACAAATCAAAATTCTTATTTTTAAGTATTTGTTTATGGAGTTTTAGGTGACTCCCTCTAGAGGGAAACTATAAAAACAAACAACGAGCCTGTCTCCTTTGCTATTGTTTCTGGCACAGAATAGATATTCAACAAGTGTTTATTTAATCAATTAATGAAGGAATTAAGCACAGAGCAGCTAACTCTTCTCCAGGGTCACACAGTAAACAATATGGCAAGAATTCAAATTCACATTTTCCTTTTCTCAACATTTCTTCATTTTTTTTCCAAGCAAAGATTTCTTGAAAACTCACCATATGCCATGGGCTATGAAGAGACTTAGGTTCAATTCCTGGGTCGGGAAGATCCCCTGGAGAGGGAAATGGCAACCCACTCCAGTATTGTTGCCTGGAGAATTCCGTGGACAGAGGAGTCTGGCAGGCTACAGTCCATAGGGTCGCAAGAGTCGGACAGGATGACTGAACTACCACATGAGTTTTCAACCACACAGAACCGCCTATCATATTGCATATAACAATAGCCAACACTTATAGAGAACTTACTATGTACTAGGCTCTGTTCATATCAACTTATTAACAATCTTCTAAGGTAGGTATTATTATTATCACCTCCACAGATCAAATTTAGGCTCAGAAAGTTTAAACAACTCACAATATCTAGTAAGTGATATAATCCAGTGCTTTTAAAAAAGTATACTTTATTGCCTTTAGATAAGTAGTTTCTAAACACTGATAAACATTGACTTTTCTCCTTACCTCTTCTTTTGTAGTAGCCAGTTGATTATGTTTTATAGTAAGCTGCTTTACATAACACTGGGACCAACTGCCACCTAAAACTAAATTTTAATTCTGGTGACTGAAATCATCTCATTTTCACCTTTTCATTTGCTCTTACTACTTCCCTAATCTGGAATACCTTTCATTTTCTGTTTTTCTAAACACTCTCAAAGTAGGGAGCTATCTAAGTTTAATAACACCGTCTCCTAGAAAATAGAAAATGTTCATTTAACCTTTAAACCATTCTTGAATTCATTCAGTTATTAGTATTCTCAGAATGAATTAGCCTGTATTGTTGCTGTTCAGTTGCTCAGTTATGTCCAACTCTTTGCAATCCCTTGGACAGCAGCATGTCAGGCTTCCCTGTTCTTCACTATCTCCCTGAATTTACTCAAACTCATGTCTATTGAATCGGTGATGCTATCCAACCATCTCATCTTCTGTTGTTCCTGTCCCTTCTCCTTCTGCCTTTGATCTTCCCCAGCATCAAGGTCTTTTCCAATGAGTCAGCTCTTTGCATCAGATGGCCTAAGTATTGGAGCTTCAGCTTCAGCATTAATCTTTCCAGTGAAATTCAGGGTTGATTTCCTTTAGGATTGACTGGTTTGAGCTCCTTGTTGTCTAAGGGACTCAAATTAGCCTGTAGGTCATACCTAATGTTTGACATCTTACAATAGCACTCCATTTCACATAATAATATGAAAAAATTCTGTATTCAATTTTTGTCTTTTTGCACATTATATATAAAATGTATCATTATAGATCAAGTGAGACATTAGCTATCTTTTAACTCTTCTTTCAAGTATTTAAATATGTCATTCTTCCACTTCTGGATTGCGATTTGGCTAGAAGCAGGTACTATGACTGATCTATCACAGTATTTTGTATAGGGTGCTCTTAGTCACATATCAAATGAACTAGATGGCTAGGTATACGTATGCATATGCAACATCTACTTTATTTTCTTTTAATTAGAACTTAAATTAACCTCCTAAATACTTCTCAGACCACTGTTCTTGTTCTTATTTTGCCACAATTCAGGCCCCCGGAGCCTTTTACCAGCATTCTTAGAACAGCTATTAGCCAAGCCTCCTTACGCATCACTTCGCCCAACTTCTCAGTTCATCTTGTTCTTTGCATCCAAACTTGGAAGGTTTCATTATGGATTATATAGTTGGCTGTCCATGTCCACAGGTTTCATGATTCAACATTAAAACTTCAAAAAAAGGTTTTCCAGGAAGTTCCAAAAGGTAAAACTTGACTTTGTCACATTCTGGCAACTATGTATATAATATTTACATTTTTTACAACTATTTACATAGCATTTACATTGTATTAGGCATTATAACTAACATAGAGCTGATTTGAATTATATAGGAAGATATGCATATGTTGTAAGTAAATACTGTGCAATTTTATGTAAGGGACACGAGCATCTGTGGATTTGGGTATCTGAAGGAGGTAGGCAGGTGTGGTCTGGGAAACAGTTCCCTGTGGCTACTGAGGGAAGATTGTATACTCTTCAATGTCCTTCCTCCCATACTGTAGGTGCGGGTCAAAGCTCCTTACAACTGCGTGTAAGGCCTTCCCCCAGCCCATTCCCCGCCCAGCTATCCTGGTTCATTGCTCCTGCTCAGTGCATTCTGTATCCAGTTACACTGAGTATAGTACTTCAAACTTTTGGAACACAACAAGCTCTTCTCTTCAACCTTGACATGTGAATATGTGTTTCCTTCTGAATGGAATATCCTTTTTCCCTATTTATGGGAAATGCACTTTTCTCCCAGTTTAAGACTTAAATATCATTTATCCCACAAAGCCTTTTGCCAAGCCAAAAACTAAAACTTGTTCTCTCTTCTCTGCTCCGGCAGCCATCTTTCTTTCTGAATATAATATGTTTATATAGCTATTTTTCCCATTGAACTGGAAAATCTTTGAGAGTAGCAACCTTCAAACAGTTGTAGCCTTGTCACAATGCTGCCATATTGTTAAGCCAAAATAAGAACTTTTCAATGAGTGATTTGAGTAATCAATCAATAAATCTATGCTGACATTAAAGAGGTTAAATACATGCTATAGAGGTAAGAGTCATTCAAAACAAAATTTTGGAACTATAATGTGAACAAAAAGATTTTGAGTACAGTATTCTTTAAAATCATGATATGTGGTTATATATGATATCCCCATAACTTTATTTGAAAAGAAAATGTCACCTGTAATTGATTAAATAGCTTAATCAAATAATATATGGCATTTGAAAATAGATTAAATTGTAAGAAGTTTCTATTTAAAAATGGACATATAAAGGAAACCACATTGGTTTTGATGGCAACACTATAAAAATTAATTATAGATATATTAAATGTACCATGGATGTACTAACTTTCCTAGTTCAGTTCAGTTCAGTTGCTCAGTTGTGTCCGACTCTTTGTGACCCCACGAATCACAGCAGGCCAGGCCTCCCTGTCTACCACCAACTCCCGGAGTTCACTCAGACTCACATCCATCGAGGCCGTGATGCCATCCAGCCATCTCATCCTCTGTCGTCCCCTTCTCCTCCTGCCCCCAATCCCTCCCATCATCAGAGTCTTTTCCAATGAGTCAACTCTTCACATGAGGTGGCCAAAGTACTGGAGTTTCAGCTTTAGCATCATTCCTTCCAAAGAACACCCAGGACTGATCTTTAGAATGGACTGGTTGGATCTCCTTGCAGTCCAAGGGACTCTCAAGAGTCTTCTGCAACACCACAGTTCAAAAGCATCAATTCTTCGGTGCTCAGCTTTCTTCACAGTCCAACTCTCACATCCATACATGACTACTGGAAAAACCATAGCCTAAGTGATATTTAATTGTTGGTCTCCAATTTTCCTATTTAATTACTGCTAGTTGCAAATTTAATGAGCATTTACTTTGTTGAGAACAATACCAAAAAACCTTATTTCAAAAGAAAAATCTACTGAAAATTGGAAGAATTGTTACGTTACTGAAGGGGCAAGTAGCAAAACATTCTAGTACCCTACCCTAACTTTCCCATCCCACTTACATAGTTTATGATGTTTGTGTGAGAGAAAGTGCAAGCGATAAAGTGTCTGCTTTTACCAGCCAAATCAAAGGAATTGTCTGGTTCATTTTATCATCAATATCGCAGGAATTTGAGGCATCTTTAAGTTACTTAGTGGGACATTTGATCAGAAACAATCTTAGGTGACTGTCATAATATCGATCTTTTCAGAAAGAGAACTTTGACACAGAGTGTGAATAAATGGTATCAAGACGCCAGTCTTGGCAAGAACACTTTTCCTCAAGTGGCTCCAGGGTCTGCTAGGAATCCAAAATGCCTCTGCCTTAGATAGTGGAGTGGAGTTTCATATTGATTCATAACCAGAGTTTTCCATGGAAAATTATAATGCTTGAGCAAAATAAATTAAATTGTTGTTGTTCAATCACTAAGTCATGTCTGACTCTTTGTGATCCTATGGACTGCATCACACCAGGGTCCTCCACTGTCTCCCAGAGTTTGCTCAAATTCATGTCCTTTGCGTCAGTGATGCTATCTAACCATCTCATCCTCTGCTACTCCCTTCTCCTTTTGCCTTCAATCTTTCCCAGCATCAGGGTCTTTTCCAATGAACCAGCTCTTTGCATCAGGTGGCCAAATTATTGGAGCATCAGCTTCAGCATCAATCAGTCATACTAATAAAGTAGAAAGGAATATTCAAGTGAGGTACATTTTTTTAACAACTAGTAAGTGTTGTCTGACAAAATATAGTATTTAGAGCTTAAGACTAGGTTTCATCCAGTAGGTTTTCAATAGATACTGGTTGAATAAATGAAAGCTGTAATTCAAGTTGTAAATATCCCTTGAAATAGCACACTCACTTTTCTTAAAAAAAGAAGAGAAGGCTCCTAGTTGGAGAATATCCAATTTTAGGATGTCGGAGTTACATCCAGTGAATACAAATTAGCCTTCCCAGTAGTTGCCTGTGAAACCTCTCACAAATTTTAACTTAAATGCTCATAAAGAACAGAGACAAAAAAGTTTGAGTTTCATATCTATTGTCAGAACCTGACAAGTATTATAAAAGATCATAATGATCTGGTTTCAGCAAATAATTGATGGTCACAGAAAGACTCAATGGACATAACTTTGAGCAAACTCTAGGAGATAGTGAAGAACATAGGAGACTGTTAGGCTACAGTCCTTGGGATTGCAGAGTCAAACACAACTGAGCACCTGAACCAACAACAGACACTTTATCTCGTGAAGAAATCCCCTCTCTCTGCTTAAAATAAATTTGGAAGACAATATATCCCTATCCTCAGTCTACATCTTTGCTAAGAGAACCAAGACATATACAAACTATAAAAGTTTATAGCTGCCTCTCCACCTTGGAAAGGTCACTAGCTTCATGAGGACAAAGTGTGTTTATTTTCGACCACCACTGAATTGACAGGGTCTGATACCTAGTTCTGTGCTTAGTAATTATATTTCAAAACAATATGTTGTCATAAAGCATTTTTTTAGTACAAAGAAGTTCTGAAAAAACTTATTAGTGTAAATTAGATAATGTAGCTTTTTTTATATATCACCAATTAACCAAGCAAAATGACTGGGAGACTATCCAATTTTAGGATGGCAGAATTATGCCCAATGAATGCCAAGTAGACTACAAATTTTAACTAAGGAAATGGATATTCACCAGTCCCCTAGGCAATGGGGTGCTATATTAAAATATGTTTACTGTGCTGTATACCAAATGATTCTGAAGGTAGGTTGTAAGTTCTCATTTGTGGTCTTTGTTGATTTCTATGGTGTGTTTTAAGACCACATGACTTAAAGCAGTAATGGAACTGGGTCCAAGATACTACTACCTCCAGGTACTTATACCTCAGTAACAAACTCATACAACAAACAAACAAAATATATAAATTATATCAGTTCACTCTCTCAGTTGTGTCTGACTCTTTGCAACCCCATGGACTGCAGCACGCTAGGCTTCCCTGTCCATCACCAACTCCTGGAACTTACACAAACTCATGTCCATTGAGTCAGTGACTCCATCCAACCATCTCATCCTCTGTCATCCCCTTCTCCTCCCACCTTCAGTCTTTCCCAGCATCAGGGTCTTTTCCAGTGAGTCAATTCTTCCCATCAGGTGGCTAAAATACTGGAGTTTCAGCTTCAGCATCAGTCCTTCCAATGAATATTCAGGACTGATTTCCTTCAGGATGGACTGGTTAGATCTCCTTGCAGTTCAAGGGACACCCAAGAGTCTTCTCCAACACCACAGTTCAAAAGCATCAATTCTTTGGTGCTCAGCTTTCTTTATAGTCCACCTCTCATATCCATACATGACTACTGGAAAAACCACAGCCTTGAATAGATGGACCTTTGTTGGCAAAGAAATGTCTCTGCTTTTTAATATGATGTCCAGTCTTGTCATAACTTTTCTTCCAAGGAGCAAGCATCTTTTAATTTCATGGCTGTAGTCACCATTTGCAGTGATTTTGAAGCCCCCCAAAATAAAGTCTCTCACTGTTTCCACTGTTTCCCCATCTATTTCCCATGAAGTGATGGGACCAGATGCGATGATCTTAGTTTTCTTAATGTTGAGTTTTAAGCCAACTTTTTCACTCTCCTCTTTCACTTTCATCAAGAGGCTCTTTAGTTCTTCACTTTCTGCTGTAAGGGTGGTATTATCTACATATCTGAGGTTATTGATATTTCTCCTAGCAATCTTGATTCCAGCTTCTGCTTCATCCAGCCCAGCATTTCTCATGATGTACTCTACATATAAGTTTAAAAAGCAGGGTGACAATATATAGCCTTGACGTACTCCTTTTCCTATTTGGAACCAGCTTGTTGTTCCATGTCCAGTTCTAATTGTTGCTTCCTGACCTGCATACAGATTTCTCAAGAGGCAGGTCAAGTGGTCTTGTATCTCCATCTCTTTCAGAATTTTCCATGGTTTGTGGTGATCCTGACCATCAAAGTCTTTGGCATAGTCAATAAAGCAGAAATAGATGTTTTTCTGGAACTCTCTTGCTTTCTCAGTGATCCAGTGGATGTTGGCAATTTGATCTCTGGTTCCTTTGCCTTTTCTAGATCCAGCTTGAACATCTGGAAGTTTATGGTTCATGTACTGCTGAAGCCTGGCTTGGAGAATTTTGAACATTACTTGACTAGCATGTGAGATGAGTGCAATTGTGCAGTAATTTGAGCATTCTTTGGCATTGCCTTTCTTTGGAATTGGAATGAAAACTGACCTTTTCCAGTCCTGTGGCCACTGCTGAGTTTTCTAAATTTGCTGGCATATTGAGTGTAGCACTTTCACAGCATTATCTTTTAGGATTTGAAATAGCTCAACTGGAATTCCATTACTTCCACTAGCTTTGTTCATAGTGACGCTTCCTAAGGCCCATTTGACTTTACATTCCAGGATGTCTGGCTCTATAAAAGATGTCCTTTTCATTATAGGGGACTGGAAGGCAAAAGTAGGAAGTCAAGAGATACCTGGAATAACAGACAAATTTGGACTTGGATTACAAAATGGAGCAGGGCAAAGACTATCAGAGTTTTTCCAAGAGAAAGCATTCATCATAGCAAGCACCATCTTCCAACAACACAAGAGAAGACTCTACTAATGAACATCACCAATGGTCAATGCTGAAATCAGATTGATTATATTCTTTGCAGCCAAAGATGGAGAAGCTCTATACAATCAGCAAGAACAAGACTGGGAGCTGACTGTGTGTCAGACCATGAGCTCCTTATTACCAAATTTAGACTTAAATTAAACAAAGTAGGGAAAACTCCTAGACCATTCAGGTATGACTTAAATCAAATCCCTTATGATTAGACAGTGGCCATGACAAACAGATTCAAGGGATTGGATCTGATAGACAGAATGACTGAAGAACCTCTTGGACAGAGATTCATGATATTGTACAGGAGGCAGTGATCAAGACCATCCCCAAGAAAAAGAAATGCAAAAGGGCAAAATGGTTGTCTTAGGAGAACTTACAAACAAGTAAATTATATAATAAAATAAAATAATAAAAAAGTGTTCATCACTATTTGCTAAGTACTATAAAATTCCTTTATTTGCTGTCTATTATTATAGTATAGTATTTATTATTTTTATTATGAAAATGCTGTGTCCATAGCAGATTGTAATTTACTTATAAACAAAATGTTAATCCAGTTATTGATTAAAAAAACATTTATTTTTTATCAACTGTATGAATTCTCTGTATTATAAAACATAGTATACTTACTACAGAGTGGGTTTGAAAACAGGTTTTTTAATAAGCTAAATTCTTTACAGATTCTCTGTAGTCCTGTCAGTTGCCCAATTTCCTCTCTGACTGATAGGCTCTTGGATATCATACATTTTCAGGTAATATTTGCTGTCTCACAATGCACAAGAAATTTGATTTTTATATATCTTTACATATATTTACAGATAAAGAACTCATATCCAAAACACAATATGTTTCTTCTAGGTAGAGATTGGATTTTACTGTTCTGTGTCTTTAGAACCCAGTCAAAAGATTTTTATGACTCAAGAGTTCTTTTATAGCGCTTTGGTTTCTAGCAAATTAGGTTCTCAATAAATATTGGTTGCATTTAACAGAATGATTTTCTCAAGCTCTTAAATAATTCTTCAGTTTCTTGATGTAGCTACAAAATTTATATGAAAACTAAACATGTCACTTATAAAATATTGGTTTAAAGGCTATATTTACTCCTCCATTTTAAAAACTATATTTCCAAAGTATATTAATGTTTGGGATACAATGATAAAATGAAATTTTTCTAACTGTCTAACCATTGGATATAAACCATACCATATTGCTAAATATGAGAGAAATATATACACATATATATATTACAATAATAAATTATTGAAATAAAATTGTTAGCCTTTCTGTTAAACATTTTTCCATATTAACAGAGTGAATTCCTTGAATATCTCCAAGTGTTCTTTAAATTAGGAAAAAAAAAAACATTCTAATAAAATCTTTAAGGTTACAACCATACTAACTCTGTCTGTATTTTGCTGAAATAACAAAAGGTTGTTAACCTAAAAATATAAAGAGTTAGAACTAAAGCATTTTTTACTTTCCATCCAGATATGAGATACCTTGCAAACACAGCTACTCATAAAGAGTGTGCCTCTGCAGTATTTCTTTTAAATTATGAAAAAACTGAAAAACAGAAAGACAAGTGTAAACTGACTCTATGTTAGGTAATCTATTTTCTTTTCAAAGTAATGAATAAAGACGTATACATGACCTAAATTGACAATGCCATACTCCAATAAATATACTCACAAGGGTATCCTGCTGCTGCTGCTAAGTCACTTCAGTCGTGTCTGACTCTGTGCGACCACAGAGACGGCAGCCCACCAGACTTCCCCTCCCTGGGATTCTCCAGGCAAGAACACTGGAGTGGGTTGCCCTTTCCTTCTCCAATGCATGAAAGTAAAATTGAAAGTGAAGTCCCTCAGTCGTGTCTGACTCTTAGCGACCCCATGGACTGCAGCCTACCAGGCTCCTCCATCCATGGATTTTCCAGGCAAGAGTACTGGAGTGGGGTGCCATTGCCTTCTCCGATAAGGGTATCCTATATCCTATCAAATAGGAACTATAATACTGCTTTCTCTGAATGTTTTAAATGATTTATTAAATCTCACATTTACTAATATAAGGTGTGGCTTTAGAATTGACATTGGTACAGTATCCAGTGAGAAAATTCACTTCACCTTTTTCACAATTATTCTGTTGTAGAATATGTATATTTTCCTCCCTACTCAATTGATGTTTCATTTTAATGTAAGTCCTATTTGATTTTTGAAGAAGTGATACATTTACCTATTCAAAAAAAGTACAAAGTGTACTGTAGAAATTCTTCCTACTACCATCATCAGTTTTTCATTACCAATTCTCTTGTCTATTGTTGTTCAGTCACTAAAGTCTTGTCCAACTTGAGATGTCATGGACTGTATGTAGCATACCAGGCTTCCCTGTCCTCCACTGTCTCCTGGAGACTGCTCAAATTCATGTCCATTGAGTTGGTGATGCTATCAGCTGTCTTCTGCTGCCCTCTTCACCTTTTGCTTTCAATCTTTCCCAGCATCAAAGTCTTTTCCAATGAGTCAGCTCTTATTATCAGGTGGCCAAAGTATTGGAGCTTCAGCATCAGTCCTTCCAATGAATATTTAGTGTTGATTTCCTTTAGGATTGTCTGGTTTGATCTCCCTTCAGTGCAAGAGTCTTCTCCAGCACCTCAGTTCGAAAGCATCTATTCTTGGGTGCTTGGCTTTCTTAATGATTCAACTCTTACATCTGTATATGACTACTGAAAAAAACCATAGCTTTTACTATATGAACTTTTGTCACCAAAGAAATGTCTCTGCTTTTTAAAATGCTGGCTAGGTTTGTCATAGCTTTCCCTCCAATGAGCAAATGTCTTTTAATTTCATGTCTGCAGTCACCATCCACAATGATTTTGTAATGTCAGAAAATAAAATCTGTCACTTCTCCCACTTTTTCTCCTTCTATTTGCCATGAAGTGAGGAGCCAGATTGCCATGATCTTAGTTTTCTGAATGTTGATTTTTAAACCAACTTTTCACTCTCCTCTTTCACTTTCATCAAGAGGCTCTTTAGTTTCTCATCACTTTCTGCCATTAGAATGGTATCATCTGAGTATCTGAGGTTGCTGATATTTCGCCTGGCAAGCTTGATTTCAGCATGTGACTCATCCAGCCCAGCATTTCACACGTGTACTCTGCATAGAAGTTAAATAGACAACGTGACTGAGTGCAGCACTGTAGCTCTCCTTTCCCAATTCTGAACCAGTCCATTGTTTCATGTAAGGTTCTAACTGTTGCTTCTTTACCTGCATACAGGTTTCTCAGGAGACAGGTAAGGGGGTCTAGTATTCTCATCTCTTTAAAAATTTTCAACAGTTTGTTGCTATTCACACAGTCAAATCTTTAGTGTAGTCAATGAAACAGAAGAAGATGTTTTTCTAGAATTCCCTTGCTTTCTCTATGATCCAGTGAATGTTGACAAATTAGGTGCCTGGTTCCTCTGCCTTTTCTAAATCCAGCTTGTACAAGTGGAAGTTCTTGGTTCATGTACTGCTAAAGCCTAGTTTGAAGGATTTTGAGCATAATATTATTAGCATACAACATAACACAATTGTATGGTAGTGAACATTCTTTGGTATTGCTCTTCTTTGGGAATGTAATGAAAGCTGACCTTTTCCAGACCGGTGGTCACTGCTGAGTTTTCCAAATTTGCTGACATATTGAATGTAGCGCTTTAACACCATCATCTCTCAGGATTTTAAATAGCTCAACTGGAATTCCATTACCTCCACTAGCTTTGTTCGTAGTAATGCTTCCTAAGGCCCACTTGACTTCAAACTGCAGGACATCTGACTCTAGGTGAGTGACCACACCATCACAGTTATCTGGGTCATTAAGAATTTTTTTGTATAGGTCTCCTGTGTATTCTTGCCACTTCTCCTTTATCTCTTCTGCTTCTGTCTGGTCCTTGTCCTTTATTTCCCTTATTGTGCCCAACATTGCATGAAATGTTCCCTCAATATCGCCAGTTTTCTTGAAGAGATTCCCTTGCCTAGAAGCATTAAATATTTCATATTTTTTATTCTACCCTTCCCTACGTATAATATACACCAACATTTTTTTAATAAAAGAAAAGATACCATGCAGGCCTCCTACATCTTACTATTTTTTTCAATTTAGCAATACATATTTTAGGAATCACTTAACTGTGCATTAAGTTCTTCCTCGTGTTTTTTTTTAATAGTTTCATAAATTTATATTGAATAGCTGTTGCCATAATGTATTTAAATAGATGTTTATTGATGACCTTTGAGGTTGTCTCAGTTTCTTGCTAATACAGATCTTCTTTGATTTAGGATAAGATTACATCTTGACAAATTCATCATAAGTTGAAAATATTATGTCAAAAATTCATTTAATGTACACTTAAACTACTTAATACTGTGGTTTGGCCTGTCTGCCTTTAATAGTGTTCAAAAACTTATATTAGCCTACATTTGGCCAAAATCATCTAACACAAACTTGCTGCTGCTACTGCTGCTAAGTCGCTTCAGTCGTGTCCGACTCTGTGTGAGCCCATAGACGGCAGCCCACCAGGCTCCCCCGTCGCTGGGATTCTCCAGGCAAGAACACTGGAGTGGGTTGCCATTTCCTTCTCCAATGCATGAAAGTGGAAAGTGAAAGTGAAGTCACTCAGTCATCCAACTCTGAGCGACCCCATGGACTGCAGCCTACCAGGCTCCTCCATCCATGGGATTTTCCAGGCAAGAGAACACAAAGCTTATTTTATAATAAAGTATTGCATATCTCATGTACTTATTGAATAATGTATTGAAAATGAAAAACAGTAGTTATATGGGTACAGAATGATTGTAACTGCATTGGTTGTTTACCCTTGTGATCATGTGTCTGTGTGACTGGGAGCTTTGTCACACTGCAACTGTTCAAAATCATGAGACGTCTAGCCTGGCAAAAGATCAAAATTTAAAGTACTGTTTCCACTGAAAAAGTATAATTTTCCACTGTTGTAAAGTCAAAAAATTATGAATCAAACCATTATAAGTTAGACACATTTGGTATAAACAATGCTGATAGAATATCATTGAACATACATCATTTTGTTCATGTGTGAGAGTATCTGAAGAATGTATCCTTTGCAGTAGTTTTGTGGGGAAGAGGAATATGTACATTTGTAGTTTTGATTTTTGACGCAATAAAAATTGACTTCCATAGAGGTTGCATTAATTTATATATGTACTATCACTGCAATAGAACAGTTTCTTCTTATTCCCAGTTAAAATACTTTTTATATTTCTGCCATTTTCATAGCTGAAAAACATAACTTCATTTTTTAAAATGAAAAATAATACATGTTCAGAAAAATAATACATGTTCAGAAAAATGTACAAAATCTTAACTGGATTAATTAATTCTTAACAGGTGAACAAGCCATGTAAGAGAAAGGAACTAATGATTAAAAAATAAAAAGATGAAACATAATTGGACTTAACAGAGTAGAAATATGTGTTCATTCCACCCTTAGTTTCTCTTTTTGAAAAATATAGTTTCTGTATTATCTCATTTTAAACTACTCACATTCCCCTTTATAAGCATACTACTTAATTTCTTTAATAATAGATCCACTGTCAAATATTTAATGCTCACTAATGGTTCTTCTCTATAATGTCCCTGTCAGGACAGGACCAACTGAAAATAAGAAAATTTCTACAAGCGAGAAAATTCAGTGTCTGTGTACCAAAATAGCATAAAGAAATCAATAGCTTTTCTATATACAGAAAAAAAGAAGCTTTTTAAAGATATAGTGAGGAAATATGTCTATTCATAAAACCAATACAATTTAAAAAATAAATATAGGAACGTATATAAAATCTCTATTAAAAAGTAAATGTTACTGAGGGAGGCCAAAAAATTTGGAAAAGCAGACAAGCATATAATTTTGAATAAGAAAATTTAAAAATGAGTATTTTTAATCAAAAGGTAGCACAAAAACAATAATAATACTTTTAGCATTTTATTTTTTAATCATTATTTCTCTTAAGTGACTATATATAGTAAATACAATGTAATTTGCTATTAATAGATACATTGTTTAAGTATTTTACAGCATAGTTTACTTGATTAGTCCCAGAATGAGAAAGATTAGAACTACTGGATTTTGGTTTTATTTCTTCATGTGACTTTCACAATTAATTGTTTTATTAATAAGATATTTTATCATTTAGCACTTAGATATTAATACTCATACGTTACATGTGAATTGAGGTCTTATCATTACAAAGTGATTCTTTTCTCATTTAACATTTATTTTCTTCTGAATTCAACCTTTTCTAAAACTATGATAGTGATCCTTGCTTCTTTTTGTCTGCATTTACCCCATATAACTTTCTCTCCTTCCCTCCCGCCATTCCCCCATGTCTATATGCGTTTTTATGTGTTTGTATGTATGTTTATAATTTTACATTGTTTTTTGAATATAACAGATCTAGATTTTGTGTTAGGATCAAGTCATCATAACCTGTTTGTTTTGTTTGGGGTACCTGTATCTTCTGTTATTTTTCAGTGTTTCTTTTACTTCTAATGGTTAACTAATGTATATTTCTATATAATAGCTTGATTCTCTAATTCTTTAGATAATATCTATTGATTTCTCACCTTCACAAATGATATCATTATTTTACCTTCCTCTCCTATCCACTCTCTTCTTTTTCCTTTCTCCCCTTTTCTCTTCGCAGATTATCTTATTTTTCTGTGTTTTTCTTTGTTTTATTAAGTATGTTTGTACTGGATTTTATCCACTTGTTTCTCAAGAACTATGCACTATCTGTAATTCTCCATTCTATTCAGTGACCTGAGATGTTGACACATATAACATGGGCTGTATCAAGAGTTTCTGTTACCTCTGGCTTCCATGTGGATCAGTCAATGGAAACCCCCATTGAGTGACCTTATACCATATAATGGGCTTCCTGGGTGGCACAGTGGATCCATCTGCTAACGCAGGAGACGCAAGAGACACAGGTTTGATCCCTGGGTTGGGAAGATCACCTGGAGCAGGAAATGGCTACCCACTCCATTATTCTTGCCTGAAGAATTCCATGGACAGAGAAGCCTGGCGGGTTACAGTCCATGGGGTAGCAGAGTCAGACACGACTGAAGACACACGCACATACGATGTAATAGAAACTCCCTTGCCTTCATGTTTCGAGTAGTGAGAGCTCCTCACTGTTGCCAGCTCCTGGGGAATTTACCATTTCTAGCTAGTTTCTTTAACTTTCAGTTCAGTTTAGTCGCTCAGTCATGTCCGACTCTTTGCGACCCCATGAATCGCAGCACGCCAGGCCTCCCTGTCCATCACCAACTCCTGGAGTTCACTCAGACTCACGTCCATCAAGTCAGTGATGCCATCCAGCCATCTCATCCTCTTTAACTTTGCCACCATTAAAAAAAAAAAAAATCCACTTGTTAAATCTCAGTTATCTCATTCAAGCATGTCATCTGCCTCCTGCTGAAACCCTGACCAATACATTATTTTTAAGCCTGCTCACTGATTTCTGATTTATCAACTTCACATAGTATCTCTTGAAATTTTGTTAATAAATAATGAGAAATTAAGCAATTTATGTTCCCTCTCATCATCTCTCCTCCTCCCACTCTTGCTTTTTCTTTTTGAAAAATATAATTTCTGTTTGGTCTCAGTTTAAAATACTCATATTCATTTTATAAGTGTATTACTTATTTTATATTAGACCCACTGTCAAATATTTAGTGTTCACTACCAGTTCTTCTGCTATAACATCCCTGCCATCCTTGGTTATGGAAATTTGTTCTATTGTGTTTTTATCTTTAAGAAAGAGTCAGGAGATTCTAACATCTCTCATTTCTTACTTCTTACATGTTGAAAATATTGGTGCTTCACATTTGAATTATATTTGGCTGAGTAAAAAAATTTTAGGTCACAATTTTATTCCTTGAAACTTTGTGGGATCCACATTGCACACTCTTCTTCTTCATGTCCGCAACACTCATATTTATGAATAATTTCCTGGTGGTTCAGAGAGTAAGCTGTAAAGCGTTTGCCTACAATGCGGGAGACCGGGGTTCAGTCCCCAGGTCGGGAAGATCTCCTGGAGAAGGCAATGGCAACCCACTCCAGTATTCTTGCCTGGAAAACCCCATGGAGGGAGAAGCCTGGTCAGCTACAGGGGGATCGCGAAGAGTCAGACAGGACTGAGTGATTTCACTTTCACTTTCAAGAAAGCTGTGGTACATATACACAATGGAGTATTACTCAGCCATTAAAAAGAATACATTTGAATCAGTTCTGATGAGATGGATGAAACTGGAGCCAATTATACAGAGTGAGGTAAGCCAGAAAGAAAAACACCAATACAGTATACTAACACATATATATGGAATTTAGAAAGATGGCAATGATGACCCTGTATGCAGGACAGCAAAAAAGACACAGATGTGTATAGCGGACTTTTGGACTCAGAGGGAGAGGGAGAGGGTGAGATGATTTGGGAGAATGGCATTGAAACATGTATAATATCATGTAAGAATCGAATTGCCAGTCTGTGTCCGATGCAGGATACAGCACGCTTGGGGCTGGTACACGGGGATGACCCAGAGAGATGTTGTGGGGAGTGGGGTGGGAGGAGGGTTCATGTTTGGGAACGCATGTACACCCATGGTGGATCCATGTCAATGTATGGCAAAACCAATACAGAATTGTAAAGTAAAATAAAAAATTTTTTAAAAAAAAGCGGAAAGAAAAAAAAATAAATAAACAAAGAAAAAAAAAGAAAAAAGAAGACTAAGATCTTCCTCTTTTAAAAATCTTGAAGTTTTTAATACAGTTGCTATCTTTTCTAACATTTGATTTTTAAAAGGATTAAGAGGTTTGACTCTGGCTTGATTCACACAAATTTTGTGAGGCAGGTGATTTCTTAAGTTTATTTTTAATTGGGAGAAAGTTCGGCACTTTCAAATCTTCTTATAATTTTGAAAGTTTTCTCTGTTCCTTTATTATTTCTTCTTTGTGTAATCCTATAATATATACTTCAAATCTCTTTTTTAAAAAATTTGTCCATATTTATCATTCTCTCTTGGCAACTCACTCCAGTATTCTTGTCTGGAGAATCCCACAGAGATTGTAGAATGTAGCCTGGCAAGCTACATTCCATGGGGTCGCAAAGAGTTGGAAATGACTGAAGCAACAACACAGCACATCATTCTCTCTATAATCTTTGTCAAATATCTATTACCTCCATTTATTTTGTTCATTTTTATTATTCTCACCTTCTGTGCCCCTTACCGTATTTTCAGCTGTCTACTTATTCTTTATTTGCTTTCAGTTTTATCTTTATTTCTTCTATTGTTCTCATCATCTCTTCCCTGAACGCTTGTATTTCTGCCTTGTACTCTTTTTCTTTCACAAAAATTATTTTATTACTAATTCTGAAAATAGCCATATTTGAGCACAGTTTTCTCTTCCATAATAACATCTTTAAATTAGGTGATTTTCATTTGGAATGCATATTTCCTGTTTGTTATTTTTGCATTTTCTTATAACATTGATATTGTGTTTATTCCTTATAGATTTTTCATATTGGAAAAAGGTAGGAAGTTTTATTTTTTTCTTAATTAATTATTTGCAGAAATTTTCTGTTGGCAGATGCCATGGCAATATTTTGAGCCAGCAGAAATTTTTCTTGGTATTTAGTAAATTCTTTTAGCCTTAACCTCTTTCATACTAGTAGATCTAAGTATCTGTAAGATTGCTGTTTACAATGAAGACTCTCTTTCCTACTCTGGTACTTAAAACCAAACAAGATAAAGAGAAAAGACCATTGCTAATATTGTGTATTTTATGTCTTTCCTTGTAGATATGAGATTTTGGATTTATTCTTAACAGTTTCCTTTACCTTTGAAGGGTGTACTCTGAAGTTCTTCTGAGATCTGAAGCCTCTGGCATTCTCTCTTTTTCCCTTGCTTTTATTGTGGCAAAATATACATAACATAATATTTATCATTTTAATCATTTTAAGTATACAATTCAGTGGTATTAAGTATATTCACAATGTTGTATACCATCACTGCAATTTGTTTGCAAAGCTCTTCACTATTCCGAAAATAAATTCTATACTAATTAAATAGTAACTCACCAACCCTTACCCCAGCTGCTGGCAACATCAATTCTCTTTTTTATCTTTATAAATTTGCCTTTCTAGGTACCTCATATGAGCGGAATCATACATTTTTTTTCCTTTGTTTGGTTTACTTCACTTAGCACAATGTTTTCAAGGTTTATCCATATCTGCAGCATGTATCAGAATTTCATTCCTTCTTATGGCTGAATAATATTATATTGCATATATATAACACATTTTCTTTATTTATTCAAGTACTGTTGGAAACTTGGGTTATTTCCACCTTTTAAAAGTTATGAATAATGCTGCTATGAACATCAGTGCATAAGTATCTGTTTGAGTCCCTGCTTTGGATTCTTTGGAATATATACCTAGGAGTGGAATTGCTTGATTGACTTTTTTTACTTTTGTTGATGTTCATAGTTTATGGTAATGCTTCCACATATATTATTGATTATATCCATAAGACAGCTTATGGATTTGTTACAGAATGTGTTTATATTTCTGGGTTTTATTTTTCTTGCTGATTTTGGGTGTCACCTACTCTACTACTTTGAGCCACTGCATTTAACCAATTCTTACTGTCAACTGATTTGTCCAGAAATACTTACAATATCAATGCTAAATTGAAGTTTATTTCTATTTTTTATGTATACAAAAGCTATACAGTATACAGTTTGGTACCTAAAGGAAAAAAATGAGTAACAATTCAGCACCTACTATACTCTGGGTTGAATGCTTGGGGATTTAAAATGATATATTATTATTTAATTTATTTAATTTAATCATTTAAGTAGCCTTAATATTTATTACTCCTATTTGTTAGATAGGTTAAAATCTGTAACATAGAACTTGAGTAATTTTTCAAAGCTACATGTCTAGCAAGCCTTCTGAGAGTATAACCAGTTCTTCCTAACTATATAACTCATATTATTTTCTCTGTACCAAACTCCTACCCACTATAACAGGTAGTTTAGTTTTCATTAAAATCAAATACCTCAGCTTAGATCACAAAAAATTAGAAAAGATAGGCATTAACCAATTGACGGGTTTTAAATATAAGTGTATATTCTATTTGGTCCAATTCGTTATATATATATACACTTACACATATATAACAAAACAAAAAAGTGCAGAAAATATTGTTTAAGAAGATGTAAGCGTTTTGACTTGATTTACTCTCAAGAGACCAATGTCACACTTAAGAAAAACATAACATCAGCAATTACTTGGTAGTTATGAATTAAAAGATTGACTCAATCATTCATATTTCCATTTTTCTTACATACATCACAGATAAACACTGAATACTGACATATCTATAATAAGGACTAGCAATGAACACATATGTGAATACTTTAACTTTGCTATGAAGATTATGCTCATATGGGCTTAAATAAATATTCTTTCTCTTGATGAAGGTCATTAATTAATACGCCTCAGTGAAAGTATGCTTTCAATTTGAAAGTACGTTTGCATGCTGTATATCTTGCAAGCCACAATAGGTACACTTAACTTAGTGAAACTTGAGTGACTTTTACAATAAAATTCCATTTATAAGCCACTAAAGTAATATTTGTATAGAACTATAAAGAGGATTGTAATTGTAAATATTCTCATTTGTCTTTTTATTATAAATTAATTAATTTTCAGATTTCAGTGTTCTTATAGATCTTAAGAAATATAGTCATATTTCTCATTGGAAAAGACCCTGATGCTGGGAAAGATTGAAAGCAGAAGGAGAAGGGGATGACAGCGGATGAGATGGTTGGATGGCATCACTGACTTGATGCTCATGACTTTGAGCAAGCTCTGGGAGTGAAGAACAGGGAAGCCTGGAGTGCTGCAGTCCATGGGGTCACAAAGAGTCCAACACGACTGAGTGACTGAACTGAAGAAATATAGTATGTATCTATGTACTGTGTTGTTTCAGAAATAATTTAAAGCAATGTATAAGTGGATATGTAAAATAAAAAGAGTAGGGAGAATCAAAGAAAAAATAACTGACATATACATGTATATAAATTATAGATCTTGATATGTTGAAGTACTTTCCCAAAAATATAACCAAAGATATGAACACAAAGGAAAATTTTTGTGTTTAAATATATTATAGAAACAGTTGTGACACCTTGAAATTCTATATATGAAATAAAATTTAAATAAAATAGGTTTAATATATATGTATATTGCAGACAAAGTTGTCAAACATCTATAAGGAAAGACTAAATAAATAAGGCAGTTTCAGAAATTCCTAGGTGCCTGATCCAATTGCCATATCTTAGTAGTATAATATCTCAATTTACAGTAATGCCATGTTTCATATTGCAGATTGACAAAGACTGATACTTTTGAAAAAATAAATCATGTGAAGGGTTGAAAACAAAAACTAAAGAAAATAAAACAAAAGTGGAGGTATGTATTGATAAGATATTCCTCAAGTAAAGTTGAATTATATATGAGGGTAAAATTTGAAAGAAACATAGATGTTGGAAAAAAAAAATACTGTCAGATGGATAAATTATACATCCAGAGGATACTTTGTATACTTGTTACAGTGCATGCTCAGTCGTCTCTGTTTCTGTGTCACCCCATGGACTGTGTTCTCCAGGCTCCTCTGTTCATGGAATTCTCAAGGCAAGAATAATGGAGTGAGTTGCCATTTCCTTCTCCAGGCAATCTTCTCTATTCAGTGATGGAACCCATGTTTCCGGCATCTCCTACATTTGCAAGAGGATTCTTTACCATTGAGTCATCAGAGAAGCCCCTTGTCCAGAGGATAAACTAATACATAATCATTAAAATGTTGTTGCCAATAAAATATTAAGATACAGGAAGATATTTATTATATATTGATAAGTAGATGTCTGGTTAAAATGTAGTGTAGTTTAATTTACAAATGTATACTGTTGCCTTTTTCCTATCTAAACATTTAGATATGGATTCTTATTTGGAGACTGTCTTGGGGTTGTGTGTGTGCTATGTTGCTTTAGTCTGACTCTTTGCGATCCTTTGGACTGTACCCTGCCAGGCTACACTGTCCATGTGATTGTCTAGACAAGAATACTAGACTGGGTTGCCGTTTCCTCCTGCAGGAAATCTTCCCAACCCAGGCATCAACCCGCACATTTTATATCTCCTGTCTTGGCAGGCAGGTTCTATACCGCTAGGGCCACCTGGGTAACTCCTCTTGAGATTATTTATGGATTTATTTTCACTTCCAATTCTTTATTGATATTACCCTCTCCAAATTTTCTACAGTGATCATGCACTGCATTAATAACCAGAAAAATTATTTCTAAAAAGAAAATAATCCAAATGAATCTACAGAACAAGTCAAAACATAAGAATAATAAATGTTTTTCTTGAGTCAAAAAAAGAAAAAATAAATAAATAAACCAGTTGAAAAATGAAAGAAAAACAAAAGTAGGGACATATGTAGGTACTGAGCATTTGGCAACACATGCAACCTCAAATGACCTAACCATTTTATCTGAACTCTGAGAAGCCAATAAGGAGTTTAACTTCATTCATAAGAGGAAAAAGGAATTCAAAAGGAAAAAATTCCTTTGGTTCAAAGGAAACCAAACAGTCATGGTATTAAGGTCAGACATGAATTATTCTAAGGTTACTTTTTAAAAACAGCATTCTGAGGTAAAAAGCAATATCTTCGGTAATATCCTTAAGACAAAAGATTTAATAATAGTGTACCAAATGGTCCTTTTCCTTGACCAATTTTTGCTCATCCTTCAGATCTTTAATTGGGATACTGCTTTCTCTAGCAAGGCTTTCTGAAGCCTCCAGATTAAGTCCAAACTTTTCTTGGCTCCTAGGGCACCTTGCATTGCTCCCACAACAGTACTTTCCTTTCTAAGTTGTATGTATCAGTATATACCTGCATACATCACCAGGCTCCATAGAAGCTAAAACATCTCTGTTTGGTTTGCTGTCGTATCCCTGGTCCTTAGCCCAATAGTTAGCACATAGTAGATGCTCAATAATTGTTGAACTAGACTGAATTTCATATGACTACCTGTTATTATAAATTTCAGTGTAAGCTGTTGGCATCATCAAATCAGAAGACAATTTACAATAAGTAATTTGGGATACGTAGCCTTTGTAGTATACTTTGTATGTTTACCTCTTGCCTGGTCTGGCTTGGTATTTTAGAATATCTGAGAAGGTGAATGAACTGTTTGTTCTGCATAAAATTGTTCATGTACATTGTATCTCTCAAATAAATATTGTAAACTGTTTGGTTTTAGTGAGTTTAAATTTGTTCAGTAACTGGCAAGATTCTGATACACAAATATTTTTTTCTTTTTTGGTATCAGTTATATAAAGACTCATAAGCCTTAACAGATCATGGAAGATAATGATAAACATCCACCTTGAAAGTTGTCTGGAAACTCATCAGTAGGATCAACTCTTTTCTTTGAAATATTTTGATTTCATTTTTGTACATAAGCAAATTTAGATCTGAATTATGTACCTTATTTCACTGATGCAATGGCTACATGCTTCAAATAAAAGTTAAGCAATGCAAACTCAGTTGTCTTTGCAATCATTAGAAACATGATAGGTCAAAAAATACCCAATCATTTGATTTATGGCATTATGCTTTTTTATAAAGCAGTCAAAATTTTGAAATCATCTAGTAAAATACTGTTGTGGTTTAGTCGCTAAGTCATGCCCAACTCTTGCTATTCCATGGACAATTATAGGCCTCCAGGATCCCCTGTCTATAGGATTTCCCAGGCAAGAATACTTGAGTGGATTGCCATTTCCTTCCCCAGAGGATCTTCTCAATCCAGGGATCAAACCTGGGTCTCCTGCATAGATGGCAGATTCCTTACTGACTGAACTACCAGCAAAGCCCCTAACTTTACTCATAAAATTACTAATTTTAACTCTGTTTTTGAGCCACAATTATGCACCAGAATGAGTTTCCCTGGTAGCTCAGACGGTAAAGCATCTGCCTACAATGCGGGAGACCTGGGTTCCATCCCTGGTTCGGGAAGATCCCCTGGAGAAGGAAATGGCAACCCACTCCAGTATTCATGCCTGGAAAATCCCACGGACCAAAGAACCTGGTGGGCTACAGTCCATGGGGTCACAAAGAGTCGGACACGACTGAGCGACTTCACTTCACTTCATGCCCCAGAACCAATCACATGCTGTGGCTTGAACTTCATCATGTGAACTACAGTTGATGAACCTAAATAAAGATCAATATTATTCTTCTAATTTTAATATTAACCAGGTGACAAATGCCCCCAAATATAAGAATCTCTTGCTAACTAGCTATACAAAAATGTTAATACACATTTGAACTGCTAATAAGATTGACACTATTAACTCAAGTGACAAACATAAATATTTCAGACTTCTATCAAAGAAGCTAGATAGTAAGGAGATTAATTAGAAATAGAATTAAAACCTATCATCAGTGCTTATTCAAATGTGTTTGATAGTTTATCAATTTCCATGAGCTTAATCTTTGTATAAACCTACAATGTATCTTTCACAAAACTGAAGTAGAACCATTGTTGCTCACATGTTAACTGTAGTGTAAGAATGATCTCTATAACCCACTGGGTATATTTAATTACTTTGCAAAGGATTATTGGTTTTAGACATCAGCACTCAATCCATAATGATTGATGATATTATTCTTCACTTTATCAATTCAATTTATAACGTTGTTTTCAGTAGTTAATGTTATCATAGAATTTCATTTATTTAATAAGCTTGAAGAATATTTACTACTTTTTCCTTATTTTCTGTACTAAGACACAAACGGCTAAATGACTCTCAAAATCCAGAGGTAGTTAGTGATAAAACTGGGAAAACTTCTTCATTCTCTTAACTCTCAATTTAGCACATTTATTTCCCACAAAAGAAATTTTAAAATTTAGATGCAAATTATTTACTTATGTATAAATGTATGTTTATAGAGACTTTTGACATATGTATTGAATCCTTGGGATACAATATTCCATAGACTTATTTTTGAATCATTAAATTCAGTTTTTAATTGTAGACAGATAAACGAGAGATATATCTCTGCATTACTCAGGACAAATTTTAATAATATCGTTTCAAGAGGAAATGACTTGAGAGATAGCAGTCCTAAGAAACATCAGTATAAGTTGGTCTCTTCTCCAAAAACCATTGCCTTTATATGTATTAGATTCTTAAAATGAATTTATTTTCCATATTGAACAAATCAGTATTTACATTTGTATTATGTACCCTAAAATATAATGCTAAAATAAAATCATATTTATTTTTCCATTTTGTACTTCTGGATTGCTCTGATATTTAACTTTTCAAAGTATCCAGTTAGATATAAAGTATTTAAACAACTGTCATCTCATGACCACCATTCATGATACTTCTGCTCTCTGTCAGATGATACAAAGTATATACAATACCTTAACAGATTCTTTTTAAAATTCAGGATGAATGAAAATTTAAGTCAAGGAATCAATCATTGTGGGGAGCACAATATACTGTTCAACTATTTTTTTACCTTTAAAATTCTCATTTTCATAAACTGTAGGAGGCATATTTTGGAAACAGATAAACTATCAAAATCCATCTTTATATGAAAGAATGAGATATACAAGGGAACGTGCTTGTAAAAATCAACTGCTTCCTGATGTTTCCCTCAGAATTTCAAGTTGTTCAATACAATTTATGGAAAATATGATGGCAAATTTTATGTAATCTCTCTGGAAAAGCATTGGTTAATTCACTTTTGACTAAAGGCCAAATATAATTTGTTAGTTTCTAAGAAATAAACACTATTCCTTGCACAGCAGCTGTTGGATTATAGCCAACAATCTGAATTTACTTATTTAGTTTGAAAAATACAGGCCCCTATATTTCTAACCACAGCTTTCACAATCAAAACTGCCATATTCTTCACATAATTACATCTAAACACATCACTAGCCTCTAATAATTGTCTCCATCTTTTTAATTCTTACAATTGAAATCCATAACTTAGCTCTAAAATTTTCTTTGTGTTCTAACATTTTAAAAGCAACATGCTGTATTTACCATTCTCTGTTAACTCTTTTGACTCCGTGAAGTTCCTCCTCTACTTTTTGCTCTTTACTTGTTCCAGAGTTACCTTTGGTCTTCTGTGCCAATTAGTCTATGTCCAGAATATCCCATTAATTTTCTTGTCTTTCTTGTAACTTTTCTATCCAGAATAGTTTCTGCCTTCTTTCATTGATAGGTTCCTCTCACAGGTTTAATCCTGGAAGACAACTGTTTCCGTTATAGATCTTGTATATTCTTACATGTGCTTAAGACCCAGAGTGAAAAAACAATATCCAGCAGCAACTTCTTATATTTATAGCATCATTCTTATGTCTACTTATTCACTGAATAGACACCTTTCTAGATAGGGGATGAAAAGGATCAATACAATATTATCCTGTCCCACATGGAGAACTAGTTTAGTAAGGAAAACAGTTGTAAATAAATAAGTGCAACAATACAGGTTTCAGTCAAGAAACTAATGAATCAAACATTTTACATGCACTGATTGAGGGCCTGCGTAAGGCAGGCAACGTACCAAGTCCTGAGAGATGATAAGAAATAAATAAATAAATAAGCATGGTTTATTTCCCCTTGTGGAATTTATATCTCAATGAGGAGATAGAAATTGAATGTAGTCATTTAAATAGCACTTTGGAGACTGCTAATTTATCACCTCTATTTCTTTAATGCTGGAACTACATTCTCATGCTTCATATTCTGAAGATAAATATGGCATTAAACAAAATGCTTTGACCTACATTTTATGTATATCAGGGTTCCTGTAATAATGGACTGAAATCACAATGATCATTACTCCCTGGCTATTATTTGCTGCAGCTGCATCTCTGAGCTGAGAGGCTTCCAACCATAAGGCCATGTGGAACTGTTATTTATCTTCATTCTGCAGGGTAATATTTTATCTCACCAATATCCCCACATTGACAAAGTTTACAGGGACCATTTTTTTTCTTATAAATCTCTGGGCATTGGACATATTGAAACAAATTTTTCTAATCTATAGATATCATTATTTGCCACAGAGAATCAAGGATAATGACAAAGTTTTCTTTACTAGAGGAAAGAAATCTCAGTGGATTAAAGCAATGATGCTTCATAAAAATGTTGTGGAATTCTGAAGGAAAATCAGCTAATTAATCAAAAACACAACAATTTTATATGCATTACCTGCTTTGATTTTTACAACTTTTTGAGAAAGTTAGGACAGGTGTTACAATCTTCATGTTAATAGGGAGAAATTTGAATGATTCAAGATCATTGTCCACAGGGTCCTTTGGATTCCAAAGTGAGGGCTCTTCTACTACAAATGGAGAGAGGGATAGGAATGCATCTGGATAAGGGAGAATGTCTACTTTGTGTCAGGAACTCTACTGGTGAATTAGCATATTATTTCACTTAATTGAACAAAAGATATGAGTGATTCAAGGATGGCTGACAAGCTGATGCTTTTGAACTGTGGTGTTGGAGAAGACTCTTGAGAGTCCCTTGGACTGCAAGGAGATCCAACCAGTCCATCCTAAAGGAGATCAGTCCTGGGTGTTCATTGGAAGGACTGATGTTGAAGCTGAAACTCCAATACTTTGGCCACCTGATGCAAAGAGCTGACTCATTGGAAAAGACCATGATGCTGGGAAAGATTGAAGGCAGGAGGAGAAGGGGATGACAGAGGATGAGCTTCTTGGATGGCATCACCGACTAAATGGACATGGGTTTGGGTGGACTCTGGGAGTTGGTGATGGACAGGGAGGCCTGACGTGCTGCAGTTCTTGGGGTCGCAAAGAGTCGGACACAACTGAGCGACTGAACTGATATTGATACTGACAAGCTGATATCTAAAGAAGCCTTTCAGAATAAGAATATAAGAATGTGCAAGTAGGCCTAAGGTAGGCTCATCTGATTCTGTGTTCATATCTGTTTGTGCCGTCTGTGACTGGACCTCAAAATTTTGGTGTATCACTTACTATAGTGATGACAATGAACAAGAGATATAAGTAGATTAGCCTGGCAAGATGACCTAGGTTCTAGTTTCAAATCCCCAGCACATTCATACACACACACACACACACACACACTTCCTACTAGCTTTATAACTTTGAAACACTCAAACTTCTCTGAACTTCAGTTCTCATGATTTTCTATTCTCATTAATATAGTCATTTGTACCAGTAATATTATATTTATTACTTATTTATTAAAAAATTTTTGATGCACTGAGTCTTCATTGCTGTGTGTGGGCTTTCTCTAGTTGCAGTGAGTGGGGGCTACACATCATTGCTGTGCACAGTCTTCTTGTCGCACGGGCCCTAGGTGCATGGGCTTCAGTAATTGGGGCATGTAGGCTCAGTAGTTGTGGTGCATGGGCTTAGTTGCCCAGTGGCATGTGGGATTTTCCTGGACCAGGGATCAAACCCATGTCCCCTGCATTGGCAGGTGGATTCTTAACCACGGGGGCACCAAGGAAGTCTTTTACCAGTGATAGTGTATTGGCATTATAGTTACCATAAGAAGCCTAAAGTCACTGACTCATTGGGTTCACTGACTTCTGAACATAGTTTGACTGACAGGGGTTAGAGAGAAGTTTGCTTAGGGGCAAAATACCATCTGCTACAAAAAGAAAACACATCTATTTTGTTCCCAACCTCATGTTCCTTTGAAGGCATATAGGCAACTTCTGATCCTGATGAAGAAATGGTGGCAAGGAGATAATTCCCTGGTGCCAACTCTCATTGCTGGCTCTGCAATCCGTATAATTATACACACGATTTTCTTCTTTGTTAGCAATAAAACTAATAACTAGCCTGGCTTATCCAGGGTATTTCAGCGGCATTCTAGGATTGCTATTCTACTTTACTTCTGCAGAATTCTGCTAAACCTCAGACTGGCTATATTACCAAGATGCACCAATCAAATGCTTGGTAGAACTGATGAAAAGTTTTCCAAATAAATACCATAGCAAAATAATTCTACTAATTTGGCATAAAACTGTAAGATGTTTTGACTTTATGATAGTTGCTAGTCAGAAGCTCACTATTTTTTTCCATGCAGAATTTCAAAATTGACATTGATCTTGTCAGTGACATCCTACAATTTATTTTTCTTCCTTTAACATGAAAAGAGTACTTTGAGTGGGGAGCACACACAACTGTGGGACATTTATGTGGCAGAGTCCTATTGATATTTGAGCCTCAGCATATATACAACACCCTTCGTTACTCTTTATCTTTGTACTTTTTCTCCTTTTCTTTCCCTATGTGTTGATTTCATGGGTATCCTTGATGGGAGAACAAGAGGATGTTTTTCAAAAGATGAAGTATACTGGAGTCTTAACATCCTTTACACAGCAGGGAAACCAAATAAATACAAGTTATCTTTTTCAATGTTGTGCCTAACTGTGCTCTCAAGAATGTTAATTAATTGTAAAAAACTACCAGAAATAGAGGTATAAGCATTAGATTTTGAAAATGAACCTGGAGTCACATATGTATTTGTTAATGGATAAAAGAAAAAAATGCTTTCAGGAGGGATTGCTGAGTCTTTATAAGGTGTTTTTAAGACAGATTGAATGTAAAAGGTTCATATCTACTGGGTACATTTTTCTCAGTTCTTGTTCAAAAACAGCAGTTTTTGAAATGAATGACACCAGCCTAAGATATTATATAATGTGATATCCTAAAAATAAAATATCTGAACATCAAATTTCCTCAGTGTCCTGAGGTTCCCAAGATGAGTAGAAAAAAGGCTCTAAAATAGGGCATAGGACAGTGAGCTGTGAAAAGAAAGTAAAAACATACAAAACAAGGGCAAAGAAGCTTAGAAAGCACTTTTATCTACTCATTTCATCTACATTTCTGCTGGAAGTAGTGTTTCAATTAACTAATCAATCTACTTTCTCTTTGATCTCATTATGCACTTGTCTTTTATTATTTTATTTAAAATATTAGTTTTCTTACATTTGTATTTCATCTCAGGATAATGTTTGCAAATTCACAAGGGGTTTGAGGTTTCATATCCTATTATGCAAAGATTTTAAAGCTATACATTTATATCAGCCAGTTTCTGATTTATCCCATGAACTGAAGTTATACGGACTTAAGCAAGAATGTGCACACATCCTGACTCATATTATTTAACTCTTCTCATGCCATCTCCAGCCTATTGTCACCCATAACCCTGCCTTGATTACTTTCCACATTTATATTCTTGAACTATATTAGACTGAGATTCTGTGATGTTGCATATTATATATCTTGTCTTTAATAAGTATAACTGGGTTTAATAAATATGAACTAGAGGAAGGAAAGGGATATAATCTCTCAAATTATACCTCTCAGGTAGCAAAGCGATTTGTGACCTTTTACTTTTCTTTTGCAGAAGTTAGCTATTTCTTCAAGAATTCATTCAAGATGCTCTGTGTATCAATAGTAACCATCATTACAGTACAAGAATTCTGTTCATGTCCCAGATTCCCAGATAGAGTTTTGCAGGTTTTTTTACTTTGCCTTTTCTTTTTTTGATGCTGTTTCTGAGCACCACCAGTCCTGAGTATCTATAAGTAATTCCTGCTATGAGTGGTAGGAGAGGAAAGGAAGAATAATTGTATATTTTTCCCTTGTAATTTTCACTTTGCTTGTTCCATGCCTTAAGGGGCATCAGTCTAGGAGACCTGAAGGTTGATATCTTGCTTAAAGAGCTTTCAAAATTAATCTCTTCTATTATCTCTCTCACAACACTGCATTATTTTCCTATACGACACTTACCATAATTTGTAAAACTGTGTATTGGGAATGGCATGAAGAGAGAAAACTTGTTTGAAGGAGAATTCCAAATAATAAACGTGGACATTCTCCCCTCCAGGAGGTGAAGCTTAATCTCCTCTGAGTATAGGTTGGACTCAGTGACTCCTTGCTGCTGAAGAGTAAAGGAAGGTTATACAGAGTGAAGTAAGCCAGAAAGAAAAACACCAATACAGTATACTAACACATATATATGGAATTTAGAAAGATGGTAATGATAACCCTGTATGCAAGACAGCAAAAGAGACATAGATGTATAGAACGGACTTTTGGACTCTGTGGGAGAAGGAGAGGGTGGGATGATTTGGGAGAATGGCATTGAAACATGTATACTATCATGTAAGAAACGAATTGCCAGTCTATGTTCGATACAGGATACAGGATGCTTGGGGCTGGTACACGGAGATGATCCAGAGAGATGATATGGGGTGGGAAGGGGAGGGGGGGTTCAGGATTGGGAACTCATGTACACCCGTGGCAGATTCATGTCGATGTATGGCAGAACCAATACAGTATTATAAAGCAAAATAAAGGAAAAATCAAAATTTTTTAAAAAATAGTAACCTTCCAGTAGAGAAAACGGGCTCTACTTCTTGGACGAGGTTAACATTACCAAAGATGTCCTGCTGAGAATGTGTATTCCCTGGTACAATATGATGAAAGTGTACTTTACCCCTGTTGCATTCCAGTCCCCTATAATAAAAAGGACATCTTTTGTGGGTGTTAGTTCTAGAAGGGCTTATAGGTCTTCATAGAACTGTTCAACTTCAGCTTCTTCAGCGTTACTGGTCGGGGCATAGGCTTGGATTACTGTGATATTGAATGATTTGCCTGGGAAACGAAGAGATCATTCTGTCATTTTCGAGACTGCATCCAACTACTGCATTTCAGACTCTTTTGTTGACTATGATAGCTATTCCATTTCTTCGAAGGAATTCTTGCCCACAGTAGTAGATATAATGATCATCTGAGTTAAATTCACCCATTACAGTCCATTTTACTTTGCTGATTCCTAGAATGTCGATGTTCACTCTTGCTGTCTCCTGTTTGACCACTTCCAATTTGCCTTGATTCATGGGCCTAATATTCCAGATTCCTATGCAATATTGCTCTTTACAGCATCAGACTTTACTTCCATCACCAGTCACATCCATAACTGGGTGTTGGTTTTGCTTTGGCTCCATCTCTTCTGTCTTTCTGGGGTTATTTATCCACTGATCTCCAGTAGCATACTGGGCAAATACTGACCTGGGGAGTTCATCTTTCAGTGTCTTATCTTTTTGCCTGTTCATACTGTTCATGGGGTTCTCAAGGCAAGAATACTGAAATGGTTTGTCATTCCCTTATCCAGTGGACCATATTTTGTCAGAAAAAGAAAGAGAATTCCAAAAAAAAAAACCACATCTACTTCTGCTTTACTGACTATGCCAAAGCCTTTGACTGTGTGGATCACAACAAACTGTGGAAAATTCTTAAAGAGATGGGAATACCAGACCACCTGACCTGCCTCTTGAGAAATCTGTATGCAGGTAAGGAAGCAATAGTTAGAACTGGACATGGAACAACAGACTGGTTCCAAATCGGGAAAGGAGTACGTCAAGGCTCTGTATTGTCACCCTGCTTATTTAACTTATATGCAGAGTACATCACGAGAAATGCCGGGCTGGATGAAGCACAAACTGGAATCAAGATTGCCAAGAGAAATATCAATAACCTCAGATATGCAGATGATACCACCCTTATGGCAGAAAGCAAAGAAGAACTAAATAGCCTCTTTATGAAAGCAAAAGTTGGCTTAAAGCTCAACATTCAGAAAACTAAGATCATGGCATCTGGTTCCATCACGTCATGGCAAATAGATGGGGAAACAGTGTCAGACTTTATTTTTTGGGGCTCCCAAATCACTGCAGATGGTGACTGCAGCCATGAAATTAAAAGACACTTGCTTCTTGAAAGAAAAGTTATGACCAACCTAGACAGCATATTAGAAAGCAGAGATATTACTTTGCCAACAAAGGTCCGTCTAGTCAAGGCTATGGTTTTTCCAGTGGTTGTGTATGGATGTGAGAGTTGGATTTTGAAGAAAGCTGAGTGCCGAAGAATCGATGCTTTTGAACTGTGTTGTTGGAGAAGACTCTCGAGAGTCCCTTGGACTGCAAGGAGATCCAACCAGTCCATCCTAAAGGAAATCAGTCCTGAATATTCATTGGAAGGACTGATGCTGAAGTTGAAACTCCCAATACTTTGGCCACCTCATGCGAAGAACTGACTCCTTGGAAAAGACTCTGATGCTGGGAAAAATTGAAGGCAGGAGAAGAAGGGGACAACAGAGAATGAGATGGTTGGATGGCATCACTAACTCAACGGACATGAGTTTGAGTAAACTCTGGGAGTTGGTGATGGACAGTGAGGTCTGGAGTGCTGCAGTCCGTGGGGTCACAGATAGTCAGACAAGACTGAACGACTAAACTGAACTGAACTATACTTTATTCCTGTAATATTCTTCCCTGTAACCCACAACCTCAGTCTAGTCATGAGAAAAACATCATACAAACTCAAATTGAGGGACTATCTACAAAATTTCTTACCAGTATTCTCCAAAAGTATCAAAATCATGAAAAGTAAGGTAAAACTGTCACAGATGGAAGATGATAAGACATCATTCAATGCAATGTAGTATCCTAGATTGGGCACGAGAATAGAGAAAGGACACTAGTGGAAAAACTGGAAAAAAAATTAATAAAATCTCTGGTTAATAGTATTTGCCTATGCTAATTTCTCACTTTTAACAAACATGCCATAGTTATGGACAATGTTAATAGTAGGATATTAGAATATCCTATTAAATGTACTATTAAATAGAATTACTATTTAATGCACTATTAAATTGGAATGTACTATTGAAATGAGCAGGACCCTGTGAGGCTCCTGTGTTCCCCATTTTTATCTGTAGGGAATAGACACACAGCTTCTATTACCTTCCCTGTGTTGCAAAAGGCAGATTCAAACAGTTGCTAATCAGGGAAAGGAAGGAATGCAGAGACAAAGGAGAAGCAGTTAAGAAACAATAGTGCAGCCTTGGGGCACAGTCCTGGTTTTCCTCAAAGGATTCATGTAACAATGTCTTTAAGCTCTTCTGAGTGCTTCACAGGTGGTGTTCCCAGTGGTGAAGAACCCTCTTGCCAATGCAGGAAACACAGAGACTCAGCTTGGATCCCCGGGTCAAGAATATCCCCTGAAGGAAGACATTGCAACTCACTCCAGTATTCTTGCCTAGAGAATCCCAGGGACAGAGGAGTCTGGCGGGTTACAGTCCGTAGGGTCACAGTCGGATACAACTGAAGCGCCTTAACATAGCACGCTGCAGAACTAAAACCCGCCATCAGATGAAAGATCTTTCAGAGAGAAGGTCACAGTTTGATAACCTAGAGAAGTTGGGATCACCTGGGGCCAGATTAAAGGAACTACAGAAACTCATGAGAATACCATCTGAGGCCAGATTAAAGGAAGGCAAGCCCTTCACATACGCTGATCCTTATCAGCACTCAAGCCTTTAACTGTTGCTATAAAAGTCCTCACCAAACTCTCCTGGGTTGGGACACACAATTTTGAGGCGTGAGCCTGCTGCGACCCCTTTGCCTGGCAAAATAATAAAGCTGTTCTTTTTATTTCACCCAAAACTGTCTCCAAGATTTGATTCAGCACAGGTGCACAGAGGACAAGTTTTTGGCATCAAATTCTCTCCTTCTTTTGTGTAAATCTGAAATTATTTTACAATAAGATTTTTAAAGAAGAGTGAAAATATTTATTCGGTACAGATTTGTTTAGTGTCTACATTGCTCATGATACTATAAGCTTTAAGAAGCCAAAGAACATGACTACTATATAATTTTTTGTTGTTGTTGTTTTTTCCCCTAGGGCCTGGAATTGTACAGTTTTCTGGTAAGACCTCAGGAAATTGTGGTGTTAGTCACTCAGTCATGTCTGACTCTTCACTATCCCATAGCCCATCAGGCTCCTCTGTCCTTGGAATTCTTCAGGCAAGAACACTAGAGTGGGTAGCCATTTCCTTCTTCAGGGGACCTTCCTGACCCATGGATCAAATCTGGGTCTCCCGCATTGCAGGCAGATTCTTTATCATCTGAGCCACCAGGGAAGCCTGCTTGTTGTCTAAATAAGTGTGTAACTGATTCAATGGACATGAATTTGAGCCAACTCCAGGAGATGGTGAAGGATAGTGAAGCCAGTGTGCTGCAGTCCATGGGGTTGCAAAGAGTAGGACATGACTTAGTGACTGAACAACAACAACAAAATAAGGATAAGTGTGTGCCAGGATTTCTCCAATATCTGCCGTTTGCTGACTTTACCAGGATTTATACCCACACTGGGGCAAATTCAAGACAACATAAGCATTATATGAGACCAAATACATTCTCTCATTGGAAAAAATGTGTATTGGGTCCTATAGTTTCTGTCACAGAACTAGGTTCATATGCCTGACATATAGCAAGCCAAACACTAAAGGATTATAGCAGAGAAATGGTTAAAACACAAGGCTTCCAAGCAAGGGGGTAGGGAAGTAAATTTCAGATCTGCTTCTCCAGAAGAGAAGGGTTAGGGCTATTTTGATGGCTCAGATGATAAAGAATCCACCTGCAAAGCAGGAGACCTGGATTTGATCCCTTGGTTGGGAAGATCTCCTGGAGGAGGGCATGGCAATCCACTAGTGTTCTTGCTTAGAGAGTTCCCACAAACAGAGGAGCCTGGCAGGCTGAAGTCCATGGGGTTGCAAAGAGTTAGACATGACTGAGCAACTAAGCACACACACAGCATGGGATAAGAGGCAGAGTGGTCTAAGGTGTGGGCAAAGTTGATTGCAGGCAAGAAAAGTGAGGTAATCAGTGGTTTGTGCAAGCATGGTCTAGCTTCATGGCTCTGAAGGACACAAGTTCAGATCATTTTCTGAGGGTGGAGTATTGGGTCCTCTGAGGTCAAGAGGTCCCCATGGGACACTCACATAGGCCCATTTGAATGGTTGGTGATCTCAACAGGTCTGAACTGGGCAAGAACTAGCTAAATGTTCCTTAAAATCAACTTAAACATTATTATGAGGAGGTGGGAGTTTAGTTCAAAATCAATTGAAAGCCAGTGACTAAAAGTAAATTAGGGCATTTCCCTGGTGGTTCAGTGGCTAAAACTCTGCTCCCAATGCAGGTGGCCTGGGTTCAATCCCTGTTCAGAGAACTAGATCCCTGACCTCGACTAAGATCTGGTGCAGACAAATAAGTAAAAGCAAGTGAGGTGGATTATACTTGGTGGTATTAAGCGGGGTCACCTCTGCTTTCATTTTCATTGATCACACTGTAAAATTCCTATTTCTGATGCAAATTTCTTTGGAATGTTGATGGAGTTCAGGATAAGCTATTCTAAAATATGACAACTTGGGATTGAACCCAGGAATCAAACATGACAACTTGGTTGATTGGTCTAATTGCTAAGTCGTGTCTGACTCTTGTGACCTTGCACTGTAGCCAGCCAGGCTCCTCTGTCCATGGGACTTTCCAGGCAAGAATACTGGAGTGATTTGCCATTTCCTTCTTCAGGGTATCTTCCTAACCCAGGATTGAACTCAAGTCTCCTACACTGCAGGCAACTATTTACCATGCTACGACAACTTAGCATGATAAATATTTGAAGCTGAAGGAATCTGAGAAATGGCATATACAGGGAGTGAAGTAGGCCTTAAAATTCTCTTGTGAGAAGTGATCTCCCAATACTTAGCAGAAAGGAACATTCTTATCTTTGAAGATGAAGGGAAAAAGAGAGAACTCGGAACAAAAAAAGCCTTGCTAAGCTTCCCTCAGTTTACTATATTTAGCTCACCTTTATCCTTTTACATCTTTCTAGGACTTTCCATTATTCATCAAACTTAGCACGAAAACACTCACGTTTAACTATTTTTCTGGTGCTTTATTTTCTTCTGAAGCCTCCTTCCTCATAATACTCCTTATGAAGTATTATGTCACAAAATATTTATGTTAAATCTGTATGCTTGTCTCTTGTTAGTCTGTCTTCTGTTAGGAGGAATCAAACTAAGAACTTAAACAGGTAGGGGAAAATAATTTTTTTTTTCCCACTATATTGGTTTGATCCAATTACTAAAAGCCAGATCTGACAATTAAGTCTGCCATTTGGAATCTCAGCATTTTAGAGCTAGAAATGCATTCAAATAATAAGAACTTACTTTATCTTTAAACAAAACAGTTAGTGAAATTCATCAGAGGCACAAGAGCTCAGCTGCTCTATTTTACTTTATTCTACTCGTCTGACTTCCTCCTTATACCTGCAGAACTTCAGGAGACCTGGGGCTCTGTGGAACCCAGTTTGAAAATCAGGGCCATAATTTTACTGATAGGAAACACTAAAGCCCTAAGAAGCAAAATGATTTGGCCAAATATCACTTATAGAAATTTTGATAAGATCAGGAGAAAACCAAAACTTTCTTGAGAATCATTCCTAATGAATTCAGTTAAGTTGCTTAGATACAAATTATGTATTTTCTCTATCATATTGAAAGTCAAACTTATTTTCCCTAAAAAAAAAAAAGAGACATTTTTGACCAAATAAAGAAAGAAAAATAGTATTCTCTATCTGTCCATCTTCCTCACAATTTTCTTGTTTGTTTTATGAGAATTTTTTTTTCTTCTTTTCAGAACCCACCAATATATATCTATGGGAAGAGAGAAATTGAGGTCTTTCATGTAAACTTTGTAAATTATGTTTCTCAAATCTTAGTTTCTATGATGACAGTCACACTCATATGAAGACTTACAAATTTCTCTAAAAGTTGATCTACTTTGCATACAATGATGTTAATTAAATGTTGAGAATGACATTTATTTGAAGATGTGTGAATCTTCCTGAAAATAGACCCTTCCTAGTATATAATTAAATACAAGCTTAAGGGAAGGAAGAAAAAAAATAGAGTGTGTACTCATCCTTACCAGGTAACTCAGAAAGAAATGAACGGCTTCAGGGCATGAACTATGTTAACTGAAAGTAACAGTATCATATAGTAGAAAACTTACTTCAGCAGAGCATCAGGGAAATCTGGACTCTACCTCTGATCATTTCATACACTCTACATATTCATTTTTAAATTTCTGAGGTTTGAAGGGGGCGAACAGGAAAAGATGAGGTCCTTTTCAAATGTATGGTTAAATCTGAATTTACAATAACATTTTGCAGGAAGTGAAATGAGAGCTGCTTTTATAGAGGCATTTCCTCTACTTTTCCAGACCACCTGGAATACTTCATACATGTCTAAAGAATTCTGATACCTGATTTTTACCTTCATGCATTTCTCATGCCATTGCACCTTTCCTATACTAATGAGGCTTTTCTGTTAAGTCTTTTCCTGCTAATGATGTCTAAAAACCAAAGGCCAAGTAATGAGCAGATCAATAGCTTCCATTAAAGTCTCTGTAGAAACTCTTCTAATTTTATCTCCTATGGTGTGACCTCCAATTTGCATAAGAGAGATACTACTTAAACTTACAGGCAGGATTGATTGACTGAACCTTACAAAGGTGGGAGAGCAAATGCCTAATTTAAATCACATCCAAAAGATGAGGAAATGATTAAGATCTGTGCTATAATTACTCTCATAATTCTTATTTCTGCTGGTTTTTTTTTTTTAAATAAATTTTACATACTCATGTATTTATTTGGCAGTGCTGGGTCTTTTTTGCTGCGTAGGCCTTTCTCTAGTTTCAGTGAGTAGGGGCCACTCTCTAGTTGTGGTACAGGGGCTTGTCATTTCAGTGGCTTTTCCTGTTGGACAGCATAGGCTCAAGGGAACTCAAGCTTCAGTAGTTGTGGTTCCTGGACCTTTAGAGCAGAGGCTCAAAAGTTGGGGCACACAGGCTTAGCTGGTTAGCAGCATGTGAAATTTTCCCAGACCAGAGATTGAATCCGTGTCTCCTGCATTCACAGGTAGATTCTTTACCACTGGGCCACCAGGAAGCCTTCTCCTAGTTTTTAAACTTAATTCTCTCATATAATTTTCAAATTAATACCCCCTAAATTTTTGTTTCCTTAGGTCAAGAAATAAATATCACTAAAATAATTCTAAATCAAAGGGCAGTGAACAAAGCAGCAGGCATTTCAGGTACTAGAAGCAGAATAAGAAATGCTTTATTGCAATATATTTTGTTGCCTAGAGTCCAAAATTTTACATTCTTGTTTGTAACATCCTCCTAGGGCATTCTTCCTATATTTCAACAGTCAATTATTTTAATGTGTTTGAATTGGCCTCAGAAATCCCTCTACCTCATTCACTTTTAGCTGCCCCCTTATTCTTATATCATACTTCCAATGTTTTCTTTGCTGACCAAGGACACATCTCTTCTTTCTTGGTGCCTCTCTTTCCAGCTAATTCTCTCACCCATATCTTTTTTTGTGGAAAATGTCTATTTTACAGTCTAGTTTTTAATACAATAAGATCCTAGAAATGTTTTCTTGTATTTCAAGTGTTCCTATTCAATTTATCTTTCTCTATTGTTCCTGTTACCATCACTGAATGAAAGTCCAAGGTTTAGAGAAAGTACCTCATTGGGCACAGTAGTATTAAATTGATATTTAAAATAATAGCATCTAATATACACCAGGTGCTTACTATGTGTCTTTTCTTGGGGTAAATACTTACTTAAATCATCTGACTATTTTCATACCATCTTTATTAAGTAAACACCCAATCTGTCCCCATTTATGATGAGGAAGCTAAGCCTTATTTAAAAAACAAAAACAACAACCACAACAAAAAAAAACAACAGCAGAGTAAATTTGAAGATCTAATTGGTTTTATTTAATGACTCATAAACTGGGCAGCATCCCATCTAGACAATGCAGGAGTTGGACATTACTGAGCAACTAACACATACACACACACAAGGCGTTGCTCCAGGGCTGGAGCAAGAAGTTATGACCACAGGAAAAGAAAGAATCGTTTCTGACCAGGCCATCTTCTTTTGGGGAAATGGAAAGGCAGGGTCTTTACCATGCAGATTATTTCCTGTTAACCAGGAAATTTTAGATTGAATCTTTTCAAGGTCACATTTCTGGGATGGGTGGAAACTGCAATTAAGCATTGTTTTGCTGTCATACGGGGCAAATGACTCCATTTTGGCCTTGTTATTTCTTTCTAACAATTCTTACCTTTGATCAAACTTTCTGCCTGAGAAATGTGATCAAAATTGACAGCATTAAAGCCACTCTCAGCTACTGCTCTATAGTTCTTACAGGTTTTTCTGATCCTTTGTGTAGTATCATTAGGCCATGATGCTTTTGCTTAATCCCTGTGATATTCTCAGGTCAGGGCTTCAGGTTTGCAATCTTTAAGTTAGTTATTGTCTTGGCTTTTTCTTGACATTCCAGTATTATGGAGATCATGTCTAGTGGTCAGCAGCTACAAAAATGCATTTAAAGCTTTTGATAAAACACGTTTTGATAAAATGTGCCAGGAAGAAAATACACAGGATAATTCCAAAAGTTTGGAGTGGGCTCCAGAGCTATGATCTCCAAGAAGTGAAGTGAAAGTTGCTCAGTCATGTCTGATTCTTTGCAACCCTATGGATTATACAGTCCATGGAATTCTCCAGGCCAGAATACTGGAGTGGGTAGCCTTTTCCTTCTCTAGGGGATCTTCCCTACACAGGGATCAAACCAGGGTCTCCTGCATTACTGCTGCTGCTAAATTGCTTCTGTTATGTCCGACTCTGTGCGACCCCATAGATGGCAGCACACCAGGCTCCCCAAGTCCTTGGAATTCTCCAAGCAAGAACACTGGAGTGGGTTGCCATTTCCTTCTCCAGTGCATGAAAGTGAAAAGTGAAAGTGAAGATGCTCAGTCGTGTCTGACTCTTAGTGACCCCATGGATCGCAGCCTACCAGGCTCCTCTGTCCATGGGATTTTCCAGGCAAGAGTACTGGTGTGGGTTGCCATTGCATTGCAGGCAGATTCTTTACTAACTGAACTATCAGGGACTCCCTGAGCTCCAAGACCTTAACCAATTAAAGAAGACCCTATTGAAGTTTCCCTAGTGGCCTCCTTAGTGGCTCAGATGGTAAAGCGTCTGCCCACAATGCGGGAGACCTGGGTTCGATCCCTGGATCGGGAAGATCACCTGGAGAAAGAAATGGCAACCCACTCCAGTACTCTTGCCTAGAAAATTCCACAGATGGAGGAGCCTGGTAAACTACAGTTCATGGGGTCACAAAGAGTCAGACATGACTGAGCAACTTCACTTATTGAAGGTCATCCTTTTAAGCCAATGGCTTGCTCGATGATCTTATGTAATTTAGTTTCAACTTCCCCAGAATTTTCAATCTGGGTCCAATACAAGATGTTGGCCACAGCACAGACATCTCCTTGCTTTGCTAAAAGATAACCAAGGACTATCCTGTTGTTGGGATTTCCCAGGTGGCTCAGTGGTAAAGAATCCACCTGCTAATGTTTGATCCCTGGTAGGGGGAGATCCCCTGGAGAAGGAAATAGCAACCCACTCCACTATTTTTTCCTGGGAAATCCCATGGATAGAGCTGCATGGCAGGCTTATAGTCTACGGGATCACAAAGTGTTGGACATGAACAGCAACAACAGAAAATCCTATCATGAGGAACAACTCATGAGAGTCTTTCACAAGAGAGTCTATGGATGCTTTGGGGGCAACAATTTTCTTAGCAATGGAATGTGCAATGTCTATAATAGTCAATGAGTGATTTCTGATCATATTTTCATTTGTATTTACTCCTAATCAGGGACTAGATTTACTGTTGGGAATTTCTGCATTTACCCATTTAATCCAGGGATTAGTCAGGTTTTTAGTGTATGTGGGAGAAGAATTTCCTACAGCTTCCCAGGTGGCACTAGTGGAAAAAAATCCACCTGCCAGTGCAGGAGAGATAAGAGACATGGGTTCAATCCCTGGGTCTGGAGAATCCCCTGGAATTGCCTGGAAATGGCAACTCACTCCAGTATTCTTCCCTGGAGAATATTATGGAAAGAGGAATTTCCTAGCTAGCTTGAGATAAATTCATTCTATGATTTGGAAAGAAAGTTTCTTCTGGTGAAATCTCTTAGTGAGTAGGGGCAAATCTGACCTAGATTAGCATGGGAATGTGGGGCTGAAGAAAGGGTCTTGTCTTTCTAGGACAATGTGAGAATAAATGAAAAAAAAAAAAGAAAAGCGTTCATGTTCAATAGAAGTATGAAGTCTTGATCTGTCATCTGGGACAAAAGGCGTCTACCTCAATGTCTATTTCTCCTCTCATCAATTTGATTCAGAGGTCTCCAGAATTCCTACAGGTGTTACGTGAAACCTTTAGCTGTGAGATGTGAACCCAAGGCTCACAGCCTTCTAGTTTTGTAGTAGTGGGATCAGTGGGGCACTTGCAAGGTCCTTTCCAATGGAGTTACATGAGTGTCTTAGTTCTGAGTGAGTGGGTGAAAATTGTTAACATTGCTTTGGTGAATTGTAACCAGATACTTGATGAAACTAGAATTCAAACTTCAGTCCAATTTAAGGTATACAACAAGACCTCAAAGACAAATAAGACTAGAATCTAATATCTAAAAAGTTTCAAACATAATTTTTCTCTGTACAATTATCTTTTATTTTAACCATAGATAATCACAGTAAAATGAATTTGTTTGACAAGGAATATGAAAATAAGAATACTGACTGAGAGTTTCTGAATTCTGAGGAACAAGGTAGGAGAAAATGTAGATGTTTTACTTCTTTATGTAAAGCTATATCTTACCAAAGTGTTGATAGTTGTAAAGATTCCTTTAAATCTGGAAAAAAGTTAAGAACCTGTAATATTTTAAACACAAAGTCATAAAAACTATAATCTTCCTCATCAGTTCATTTAATTCCATGTATTAATTCTTATTGTGCTTTATCCAGTTTTTTAATTCTTTTGACCTTGACTAATGATTGAGGGTGAGAGGGACAGTAATAATTCATGGATATTTGCAAACTTTTCATTAAGACTCGTGTAAGTTCCCAGTAAAGTGGGTGCTTTGATCACTGGAAATTTACCACGAACAAGAAAAAAAAACACTTTCTAACTTTCTTTGCCACTGTGATGGCATTAACTTTGTAACAGGGAAAGACTTTAACTCATCTGGAAGCTATATGTACAATAACAACAATATATTGATGTAGTTATCAACCTATACTAAGTGGGAGTTTAATGAAGTCCAGTTGCAGGTGTTCAAAGGATCTATAGAGAAGAGGTCTGAGGACTCTATATAAATGCACTACGGTGGGTGAAGGAATACAAAACCCAGAAAATGGGCTTTCTAATGCATCAGAAAAAAACCAAACAGCTCTCTTGTTCCCATGGCCAAGCCCTAAATGTTCATTAATTTACAGTTATGTTTACTTATCCTAATTTCTCTAATTTAGGAGCAGACTATTGCCATGTTACTAGGATATCAGGTTGGCTAAAGTCTGACAATTGAGTGAGCGGTCATTTTTGCAAATGCAGAACAAATTTTACCTACTTTGTCCATAATCTTAATAGATTCTCTTGTTGCTGCCTTTGCATGAAAGTCAGCTAGGATATTTTCCTGATATTCAGATTCAGTCCATTTAGTGTGAACCTCAATTTTGTCATCAAATTACTTTCAGAAAGAGAAGAGCACTGAGAAGATCACCTATTTGTGGTCCATTTCACCATGGTCCCAGAGAACATCATACATTGTAAGACAATGGCTAGATTTACAAATGATAACATTATACCAGGGCATATCACCTTTCTAGGAATTTCACACAATTTCTAAACACTTCCATACCTATGGCAATACAAAATAAAGAAGACCTACCATTTACTTTAAAATTATATTAAATATTTACTAAACACATAATGTACCAATAGCATATTATAGCAAACAAATATTTAGCATTAGAATATATTTAAGTATTATAGATCACAACTATCCTAGAACAATGTTTGATATATAACAACCATCCACTACATATTTGTTGAATGTATAGCTAAAAAACTTTAAATGAATGAATCAATTTGAATCAGTGAAAAAGTAAGCCTTTACTATCAAACAGTGATCTGAAGATATCTAGAAGATAAAACTAATACTGCTTGTGAGCCATTGTTAAACAGTATGGGAGGATGACCCATATGTTACAGCAAACATGGGAAATTCCTTTTAATTTTACTTATTTTATTTTTGAAATTTAAATCATTTTAATTGTCAAAAATATGCAAGGCTCTTTTACTTGAAATGTAAGGAAAGTAATATCAATTGTTGATCTTATTGTACTCATAAGAACAATAAGAACAATTATACATAAACTTTGAAATGTTTTGCCCACTCTCTACCATGTAATGTGCTAAGTCGCTTCAGTCGTGGCCAACTCTTTGTGACCCTACAGACTATAGCCCACCAGGATCCTCAGTCCATGGGATTCTCCAGGCAGAAATACTGGAGTGGGTTGCCCTGCCCTTCTCCAGGGGAACTTCCTGACTCAGGGATCAAACCACATCTCCTGCAGCTCCTGCATTCCAAATTGGTTCTTTACCACTGAGCCACAACCATACAATAATCCCATTTAATTAAATTTGTTGCCATATATTTTTAAATACTTTTTTTCTATTCTTTTTCAAATTCTTTTCACATTTAGATTTTTATAGAATACCGTACAGAGTTCTTGCTGCTATATAGTAGGTCCCTACCAGCTATATACTTTAAATATAGCTGTGTATACATATCAATTCCAAACTCCCAGTCTATCCCTCCCCCCAACTCTTGCCCAGTTGTAATCATAAATTCATTCTCTAAGTCTGCAAGTCTGTTTCTGTTTTATAGATAAGTTCATTTGCATCTCTCCTCTTTTTTTTTTTTTTTTTTTAAGATTCTGCATTTAAGTGATATCATACATTTGTTATTCTCTGTCTGACTTACTTCATTTAGTATGATTATCTCCAGGTCCATTCATGTTGCTACAAATGGCATTATTTCAATCTTTTTTTGGCTGATTTTACATTGTACATATGTACCACATCTTCTTTATCCATTCATCTGCCAATGGACATTTAGGTTGCTTCCATGTTTTGGCTATTGTAAACTATGCTGAAATGAACACTGAGGCAGATGCATACTTTCAAACCAAGTTTTTCTCCAGATATATGTCCAAGAGTGGGATTGCTGGATCATATGGTAACTTTTTTTTTTAGTTTTTTAACAAACCTTCATATTATTTTGCATAATATTTTATTTGGCAATGCTTTCTAGGTAATTTAACATATCAAATAAGCTTAGATATTTGAATAAATCATTTGGAATGTTCCAGAGACTCTCTGAAAAATTCCCAAGTTAGTTTGCAGTCATAAGACTTCATGTAAAATTTGATTTGGGGAAGTGTCAAAAATGTCAAACTGTTCTAAAACACTTGATGAAATAAGATCACAGATTATGATGACATAATACTTAATATCTACTAACAAAACTTAGCTTTTTAATATTAAGAAGTTAATATTAAGCTTTCTTAAGTAATCAAAGAGCTAATAAAAACAGGAAGCACAGATGTTTTTATCTTGTTGTGACACAAAAGCTTTGTTTCCTAGGCCAATCACTTAAAAGATAAGGAAAATCTTTGTTTACAATTTCTTATTAAGAGGTGATCAACAATCCAAGAAAAATTGTCCTTTCAGGAGATAAAATAAAACTAGAATTTAGTTTTATATAATACAAAAACCTATTTCCAAAAACCCTTTAATAGTAACACTTTTTTAAAGCCAACTTGACCATGTAAGGCAAGATTCTCTCTCTCTGAAACAACCAAAAGTTTTAGATTAGGTAAAACTACTCTAGTGACTCTTAACAAGAATGAATCTCCATAGTGTTGGTCACTCAGTAATGTCCAACTCTTTAGGACTCCATGGACAGTAGTCCAACAGGCCCCTCTATTCATGGAGTTCTGCTGGCAAGAATACTGGAGTGGGTTGCCATTCCTTTCTCCAAGGGATCTTCCTGACCCAGCCATTGAACCCATGTCTCCAGCATTGCAAGCAGATTCTTTACCATCTGAGCCACCATGGAAGCACATATTTTTTCTTAAACAAAAACATATCCTGCTTCTCTTGCAAGGAAACAACAGACTTATTTCCTTTATTATTTCTAGTAGTTTCAATTATATACATTAAATTTTTTAACCTTTAGAAACCTTTAATTTCTAGTGAAAACTAAGAAATAAGTAATTATAAACTGTGGATTGGCAGATTTATACTCCCTATAATTCCTGGAAAATGTGCTTTTTCATAGAAAATGTCCAATGTGACAATAACATATTTACAATAGATTCAACTTTATCTTTTGTTTCTCCACAATAGGAAGCCAAAAGTAGATAAACCTTGTAGGGTAAGGGAGTTAGAGAAGGCGAGGTTTGGAAAAAGCATGAGACCTGCTCTTTAAAGGAACAGATCACCTTTAATGGGGCAAGAAGAGGCAGCAGTCAGATTAGTGAGCTGCTGCACTAACCCAAGAGTGGAAATCTACTGTTCATCTCCAAGTTTGTTCAGAGTAGTTATCTCTTAACAGCTGGGGCAAGGAATTCTGGAGATCTGCCAGAGGTTGGCCTGGCTGGGAGCTGGGCGTAATCAACCTTAGTGTCCATTTTTTTCTTTAGGTGAGAGAGTTCTTTCTTTGCATAGAATGGTGGGGAGGACTTGGAGGGGAGTTTCAACTCCAGGCTATTTTGAGCCATGTAACTTTCCCTCAAAACTAGTTTAGTAATTAATGTTTCATTATTTTATCTTGCAATACCATTCAGAGGTAGAAAAACATCAGACATCTACAACACACACAGACAAACATACGTACACACACATATATATATAGACAATCATGAGCATATAGATAAACACAGAAGATCCATAGCTTCCATTCTAAAAATTTAATCTTAGGATGAATCAGTTCAGTTCAGTTCAGTTCAGTTGCTCAGTCATGTCGAACTCTTTGCGACTCCATGAATTGCAGCATGCCAGGCCTCCCTGTTCATCACCATCTCCCGGAGTTCACTCAGACTCACGTCCATCGAGTCAGTGATGCCATCCAGCCATCTCATCCTCAGTCGTCCCCTTCTCCTCCTGCCCCCAATCCCTCCCACCATCAGAGTCTTTTCCAATGAGTCAACTCTTCTCATGAGGTGGCCAAAGTACTGGAATTTCAGCTTTAGCATCATTCCTTCCAAAGAAACCTCAGGGCTGATCTCCTTCAGGAAGGACTGGTTGGATCTCCTTGCAGTCCAAGGGACTCTCAAGAGTCTTCTCCAACACCACAGTTCAAAAGCATCAATTCTCCGGCACTCAGCCTTCTTCACAGTCCAACTCTCACATCCATACATGACCACTGGAAAAACCATAGCCTTGACTAGATGGACCTTAGTTGGCAAAGTAATGTCCCTGCTTTTGAATATACTATCTAAGTTGGTCTTAACTTTTCTTCCAAGGAGTAAGTATCTTTTAATTTCATGGCTGCAATCACCATCTGCAGTGATTTTGGAGCCCCCCAAAATAAAGTCTGACACTGTTTCCACTGTTTCCCCAGCTATTTCCCATGAAGTGATGGGACCGGATGCCATGATCTTCGTTTTCTGAATGTTGAGCTTTAAGCCAACTTTTTCGCTCTCCTCTTTCACTTTCATCAAGAAGGGTGGTGTCATCTGCATATCTGAAGTTATTGATATTTCTCCCAGCAATCTTGATTCCAGCTTGTGTTTCTTCCAGTCCAGGGTTTCTCATGATGTACTCTGCATAGAAGTTAAATAAGCAGGGTGACAATATACAGCCTTGACGTACTCCTTTTCCTATTTGACCAGGTTCTTGTTCCATGTCCAGTTCTAACTGTTGCTTCCTGACCTGCATACAGATTTCTCAAGAGGCAGGTTAGGTGGTCTGGTATTCCCATCTCTTTCACAATTTTCCACAGTTTATTGTGATCCACACAGTCAAAGGCTTTGGCACAGTCAATAAAGCAGACATAGATGTTTTGCTGGAACTCTCTTGCTTTTTCCATGATCCAGCGGATGTTGGCAATTTGATCTCTGGTTCCTCTGCCTTTTCTAAAACCAGCTTGAACATCAGGGAGTTCATGGTTCATGTATTGCTGAAGCCTGGCTTGGAGAATTTTGAGCATTATTTTACTAGCATGTGAGATGAGTGCAATTGTGCGGTAGTTTGAGCATTCTTTGGCATTGCCTTTCTTTGGGATTGGAATGAAAACTGAACTTTTCCAGTCCTGTGGCCTGGAAACTGCTGAGTTTTCCAAATTTGCTGGCATATTGAGTGCAGCACTTTCACAGCATCATCTTTCAGGATTTGAAACAGCTCCACTGGAATTCCATCACCTCCACTAGCTGTGTTCATTGTGATGCTTTCTAAGGCCCACTTGACATCACTTTCCAAGATGTCTGGCTCTAGATTAGTGACCACATCATCATGGTTATCTGAGTCGTGAATATCTTTTTTGTACAGTTCTTCTGTGTATTCTTGCCACCTCTTCTTAATATCTTCTGCTTCTGTCAGGTCCATACCATTTCTGTCCTTTATCGAGCCCATCTTTGCATGAAATGTTCCCTTGGTATCTCTAATTTTCTTGAAGAGATCTCTAGTCTTTCCCATTCTGTTCTTTTCCTCTATTTCTTTGCATTGATTGCTGAAGAAGGCTTTCTTATCTCTTCTTGCTATTCTTTGGAACTTTGCATTCAGATGCTTATATCTTTCCTTTTCTCCTTTGCTTTTTGCCTCTCTTCTTTTCACAGCTATTTGTAAGGCCTCCCCAGATAGCCATTTTGCTTTTTTGCATTTCTTTTCCATGGGGATGGTCTTGATCCCTGTCTCCTCTACAATGTCACGAAGCTCATTCCATAGTTCATCAGGCACTCTATCTATCAGATCTAGTCCCTTAAATCTATTTCTCACTTCCACTGTATAATCATGAGGGATTTGATTGAGGTCATACCTGAATGGTCTAGTGGTTTTCCCTACTTTCTTCAATTTGAGTCTGAATTTGGTAATAAGGAGTTCATGATCTGAGCCACAGTCAGCTCCTGGTCTTGTTTTTGTTGACTGTATAGAGCTTCTCCATTTTTGGCTGCAAAGAATATAATCAATCTGATTTCAGTGTTGACCATCTGGTGATGTCCATGTGTAGATTCTTCTCTTGTGTTGTCGGAAGAGGGTGTTTGCTATGACCAGTGCATTTTCTTGGCAAAGCTCTATTAATCTTTGCCCTGCTTCATTCCACATTCCAAGGCCAAATTTGCCTGTTACTCCAGGTGTTTCTTGACTTCCTACTTTTGCATTCCAGTCCGCTATAATGAAAAGGACATCTTTTTGGGGTGTTAGTTCTAAAAGGTCTTGTAGGTCTTCATAAAATCGTTCAGCTTCAGCTTCTTCAGCATTACTGGTTGGGGCATAGACTTGGATAACTGTGATATTGAATGCCTTGGAGACGAACAGAGATCATTCTGTCATTTTTGAGATTGCATCCAAGTACTGCATTTAGGACTCTTTTGTTGACCATGATGGCTATTCCATTTCTTCTGAGGGATTCCTGCCCGCAGTAGTAGATGTAATGGTCGCCTGAGTTAAATTCACCCATTCCAGTCCATTTTAGTTCGCTGATTCCTAGAATGTCAATGTTCACCCTTGCCATCTCTTGTTTGACCACTTCCAGTTTGCCTTGATTCATGGAGCTAACATTCCAGGTTCCTATGCAATATTGCTCTTTATAGCATCAGATCTTGCTTCTATCACCAGTCACATCCACGACTGGGTATTGTTTTTGCTTTGGCTCCATCCCTTCATTCTTTCTGGAGTTATTTCTCCACTGATCTCCAGTAGCATATTGGGCACCTAAAGACCTGGGGAGTTCCTCTTTTGGTATCCTATCATTTTGCCTTTTCCTACTGTTCATGGGGTTCTCAAGGCAAGAATACTGAAGTGGCTTGCCATTCCCTTCTCCAGTGGACCATGCTCTGTCAGACCTCTCCACCATGACCCGCCTGTCTTGGGTTGCCCCGCGGGCATGGCTTGGTTTCATTGAGTTAGACAAGGCTGTGGTCTTAGTGTGATTAGATTGACTAGTTTTCTGTCAGTATGGTTTCAGTGTGTCTGCCCTCTGATGCCCTCTTGCAACACCTACCATCTTACTTGGGTTTCTCTTACCTTGGGCATGGGGTATCTCTTCACAGCTGCTCCAGCAAAGCACAGCAGCTGCTCCTGACCTTGGACGAGGGGTATCTCCTTACCATCGCCGTTCCTGACATGAATATGGTAATACAAAACTTGTAACAGGGAAGAACAAAGTCTGATTCCATGTTGGATCTATTTCTTTTTAACCTTTGCTTTCTGTTGTTTCCTTACTATAATTACTAAATAAAAAAATTTGTCTATAGCTATACCCATACATAATGGCCTGCCTAGGGGAACACTAGGCCTCTTTCTGAATGTTAAACTAAAGTTCCTTTGTTCAGCTCACAGGGAAACATCCTGATCCTGCCCACTCATGAATGGCTGCAGGAGTAAAAAGAAATTAGCACACACCCCACCCCCAGACTGGCCAAACTTGGAGATACTTTGAAAGACTTTTTACTTTATTTCTTTACTACCTCCTCCTCTCTGATCTATAAAAGACACTAGCATCCAGAACCCGATAAGATGGTACTGTAGGACTCTACTCTGCCATCTTCTTTGATCCTAGCTTTCCAAATGAAGTCACTTTCCTTGCCTCAACACTTGGTCTCCTGATTTATTGGCCTGTCCTATGGCAAGCAGACTGAGCTTGGACTCAGTCACAAACTCACTCATTTATAAAGGAACAGTTGGATCCAAACTATTTTTCTGACATGCAGAATAAGTTGTTCCCTGCTTCAATGACTAAAGTTGGTGTGTTCAGCTACTGCTACTGCTGCTAAGTCGCTTCAGTCGTGTCTGACTCTGTGCAACCTCACAGATGGCAGCCCACTAGGCTCCTCTGTCCCTGGGATTCTCCAGGCAAGAATACTGGAGTGGGTTGCCATTTCCTTCTCCAATGCATGAAAGTGAAAAGTGAAAGTGAAGTCGCTCAATTGTGCCCTACTCTTTGCGACCGCATGGACTGCAGCCTACCAGGCTCCTCTGTCCATGGGATTTTCCAGGCAAGAGTACTAGAGTGGGTTGCCATTGCCTTCTCTGAAAGTTGGTGTGTGTGTTAAATATTTTTGGAGAAGACACATAATGTTTTCTAAGTTTCAAATGACCTGTTTCTAATGACCTTTCCCCTTTCCCATAAGAATTGCTTTCCTAAAGTTTGCATTTCAATGAATGGCTCTTAGGTTATAGAGAAATGAGAGTAGAAAATCCGCATCATGAAGGTAAATATTAGGTGCACGGCAATTCTGTTTAAAATGCCCTGATCTCTTCAAGTGGTTTGAGATGAAAAGTTAAGGCACTGTGTATTGGCAAAGAAAAAAAAAGCAAGTGAGCTTTGGACCTACAGAGCCATATCTTTGGCCTGTAAATATTTGATTTGGGAAACAAAAACAGCTGTATTATTTTGAATGTTTTTCTTTCTGCTGGGCACATTTAAACTTATGGGGGAAGCTAAAAAAATCCTATCAGACTCTGAAATTTAGCTTCTAATTTGGTCAAATTTCTGACTATAAATTTATTAAATTAGTTCGAATATCTTTTCAGGTTTCAGCTGGAAAATCAGTAAATATTTCCAGCAGTACTGAACAACTCCATTAATTTTAATTTATAGTTTCCCCTTTACTGTTTAAGGTAATAAACTTAGCAGTTTAGTAGAAAATCCCTCAGAGTCCAGTCACCTTTGGGAGGAATCCTTGTGGGAGTATTTGAGTTGATTTTGATGAATTTTCATTGAACCTTTGAGGACAACCTCTTATCCAATCTCCCAATTGATTACAATTGACATATCAATTTCTGGGGCAGTGCTTTGATGATGAATCCCTAGAAGAGTGTAACAGAGGAGACCCAGGTGTTATTCTGGGTCTTTGGCCTTGGAGCTGTGGCAGCTGCAAAGCTATTAGCTTGGCAGATTTCTGTTTGAAATTTTGTTCCAGAGTCCTTTCAAAATGCTCAGCAATAGTCACTAGTTCAAGCAGGTTAATGGCCTCCTATCCCAGTTTCTGCTTTTTTAATCCACTAATTTCAGGAGATAATCCATTCACAAGTGGGCAGCTAGAACAGGTTGGGTGATCTCAGTATCTATATGGAACTCCAAATGCCTTAAAAAAAGAGCTTCCTGGTGGGCTTTAAAGTCTGCCACAGATTCATCTTTCTTTTGTTTACATGATTGAATAACAGACCAGTCTGGGTGGGCAGGGAAGATTTTAGGAATGGATCATGAGTACACAGGTGAAAAAGAAGAGGAGCCCTTGGGAGTCATATCAGTAGTCACATCCATCCTTTCACCTTTTCTCTTAGATACCCCTAATGTCTTTAATTTTTCATTAGCTTTTGGTAATGACTCTTTTAATGAAGCTATTTTTGGAATCTTAAAGCCTTTTATGAGCTTCTGCATACTAATTAAAGTAGGAATTCCATTCTATCTGTCCAATTTGGGATCTCTTTCTCTCAAGTGCATTTTCTTAAATGAGTGACAGGTCTAATGGAATGTTCCCCATAATGGCCATTATAATTATAGATTGTTTTTAGTAACATATGATCATCTTATTAAATATCTTAAACTTCCAAGACTATAGTTGTTAAACATAAAATGAGCAGGTGTGCTGAAGGTGGTACACTTAAGTTTTAGATATAAAGGATCTCATTTCTTTTAGCTAGACTTTTGGTTCTCTTAGAGCTAAATGAATACCTAGAATTCATTCCCATTTACCTGGGAATTATGGGGTGTTTTACAGTGTATCTTGTTGCGCCAAAATTTTCTTGAAGTTGGTGGGTGACTAGCATCAGTCTAATCTGTTCCATGATTAACTTATCTTATCACAGGAGTCTTCTTGAGATGACAAGGACTCCGCTGCTACTGCTACTGCTAAGTCACTTCAGTCATGTCCGACTCTGTGCGACCCCATAGATGGCAGCCCACCAGGCTCCCCCGTCCCTGGGATTCTCCAGGCAAGAACACTGGAGTGGGTTGCCATTTCCTTCTCCAATGCATGAAAGTGAAAAGTGAAAGTGAAGTTGCTCAGTCGTGTCCGACCCTCAGCGACCCCATGGACTGCAGCCTACCAGGCTCCTCCGCCCACGGGATTTTCCAGGCAAGAGTATTTGAGTGGGGTGCCATTGCCTTCTCTGGACAAGGACTCTAACAGCTTTTAAATGCCTACACTCATGCTCATCAATTTTTGTGACTTTTTGGCTTCAGGGATTTCCATAAGCAATGTCCTCTACCTCATGCACATATTAACAGAAATCAGCAGTTAACCAGAAAAACTAGTGGCTGGGAAAAGGATTGAACTAAAAGCTTTCTAAGAATGAGACCTATAGATTGACTTCTAACAAATGGAGAACTGAAGCTTCCATCAGAATTTCCCAGAGCGGGATCTGGGGAAGGATTCCAAATAAATGAGGAACTACAGCAGTTTCTAATGCAGTGCCTAGGAATAGAATTAAGGGCTGAGGTTTCTCATCCAAGGAATTTTGGTCTAAAAAGCCCAGGGATTTGGCTTCAGGTAGAACTGACTGTCAGATCTGTTGGGCTCCAAGCAGAATTGTTACTTTCCCTGTGGCTCAGCTGGTAAAGAAGTGGACGTCCCTTGTAGCTCAGCTGGTCAAGAATCTGCCTGCAATGTGGGAGACCTGGGTTTGATCCCCAGGTTGGGAAGATCCCCTGGAGAAGGAAAAGTCTCCCCACTCCAGTAGTCTGACCTGGAGAATTCCATGGACTGTATGGTCCATGGGGACACAAAGAGTCAGACACAACTGAGCAACTTTCACTAGCTGCTCTACCCTGCAAAAGAAAGCCAATCAGACTGGGAGCCTGAACACAAAGAGAGGGGAGCTCAAACCAACAGGAATGAGAAAGTCACCAGTGGCCCCTTGGAACTATAAGAAATGCAGGGAATTCAAAAGGATTTGTGGAGTGCCATCTCTGTGAATCTCATTTTCCCCAAATGCCACTAGAAGTTTGCCTCAGATCCCACTATAGCCACCAATTTGTTAAAAAATAAAGTTCAACAGAGTACATTTGAAGATCTAACTGGTTTTGCTCAATAATTCATGAATTAGGGAGCATCCCATCAGGTAAATAGAAGGGCAAACACATAGAGGGCTATTCAAATGAAAGGTTTTTATAGGCCGAAGGAAGGTGATGTAAGTAAGTATTAGCAGAAGAAAATAAAGTGTTGTTTCAGGCTAGACCATCTTCTTTGCAGGGAAGGAAATGGCAATGGTCTTTATCATGCAGATTACCACACTAGGGTTGATCAGAAAATTTTAGGTTGATTACTTTAAAGGTCACATTTCTGGGAGGGGTTGGAACTGCAACGAAGTCTTGGTTTTCTGTCATGAGGGGCAAATGACTCCATTTTGGGCTTGCTAACAGACTTAAGATAGTATAAACAGAAGTATATTTAACCCACAGATTTAGATGCTTATCGAAATCACTGAAAAGTGGGAGGAGAGGGCTGCACTTGGGGTCTCTGGGAACAATATCCACAAACAGCACAGGACAGGACTGATGCCTGGTGAAAGGTGGGGGATCAGGAGGTTCTTTGCTAAACTATTGAATCTAAGAACACATAGCTGGAAGTGCAGACCTTGGAACTAGAAGACAGGACCAGGAAGCCCTTGAAGCCATCCCCTCTTGATACTAGACACTAGTGCACTGCTGCAGAAAATGCTCATATTTCTATAATTTCAAGCCGTAGAGTAAACTAAGTGTAGTGTGGTCTACCTGGCCTACATGTTCTCTCCCCTACCTTTCAAAACTTTGGTGAATGCAATCAAAGAAGTGAACCTAATTTGTCACCAGATTCTGGCTGCAAGGGAACCTGAGAAATGAAGTTTTTAGCCTTTCAGCCTCTACTGTAAAGGGAGTCCTCCTAGCAGGAGTCAGAATAGACATGAAGTGCCAATCAAATAAGCTAAATCCAACAAAAAGAATAAGTGACTCTGACACAACACAGAGTGAGTAAACAGTGACGATCAGAGTACAACTCAGGCTGACTTCTTTGCAAAGTCTGACAATTAACCACTGTACTACACTGCCTCTACAGCAAGATGCTCTGAATTTCCAAATACATGTTTTGAGAAACATTAATTTTAACAGGAAAAAGCACCCTAAAAAGGAATTGAAAATAGAAAAACTATTACCTGTTATCTTTCCTTTATTCAAGGTTATTAGTCTTATTACAGTAATTAATATATACATTTTTGATGTAGTTAAAGACATGCTTACTTACTTCATGTAAATTATGCCAAACCAGACAATGTGACTCCTTTGAAATCTTATCATGCTGTGAACTGGAGGGAGACAGATTCTTTTGATATTATTATAATTTTATAGCCTTCACAATCTATAATTTAGAAGTCTAAATATTTATTTTCAGGAGATTTTATCAGATTCTCTTGGTATCTTCAAGGTTCTGGGATAAGCATCTATCATTGTCAAAATGTATCTGACTTTGGTACACATGGTGTCCAGAGATGAGCTGGGCTTACAGCATTCCTCCACCAAAGGAAGTGTAGGGAAAACAAAGACGATAACAGCAGAGGCTACCCTCCTTCTCCCTACCAATGGAAAGTGAAGTGACAGATACTGCTACTGCTATCCCACCTGCCTCATGTTCTTTAAGGTATTTATGTACCTTAGGTTTTTATATACATGTAAGATTCACTAAGCAATTTTCTGAAACTGATAACTTTTCCTTAGCCTTTAAAAAGATGTTGCTGTTACTGTTATTACCAACTTCAGTGACTTTTCTTTTACACTGGTAGGTCTGTGGAAAATTCAATAACTGTATTCAGTGTGTTCATGAGACCAGGGCATGTGGCTGATAGTCAGAATATCTGACTTCTCTACCCTTGACTTAATGTGTAAACTGGACTAAGTCACTCCACTTCTCTCAATCTCATTCATCCTCAAAAAATAGAAGACACATCACTGGATAATAGCTGAGTGAAATCAATATTAAAAAGAATCTCAAGACTCCAGTTTCACATATCTTCCTGGACTCCCTATTTTGTTAAAATAATAAAGAAGATGGAAAAGTCTTTTTACATAGCTTTCAATCACAGGGATAAGAATAGAAAGTTTAATGTAGCATTTGCCGTATTCATTAATTTTTTTCTTTCGGGGGTTTCTCCTTGCCAAAATGTTTTGTATTATGCTGCAAGAAAACTACTGTCTCCAGTAAGACAGGTAGCTTGATTTTCTGAAAAAAAGTGAAAGTGAAGTCATTCAGTCCTGTCCGACTCTTTGTGATCCCATGGACTATAGTCTAACAGGCTTCTCTGTCCATGGGATTTTCCAGGCAAGAATACTGGAGTGGGTTGCCATTTCCTTCTCCAAGTGGATTTTCCTAACCCAGGGATCGAACTCAGGTCTCCTGCATTGCAGGCAGACGCTTTACCCTCTGAGCCACCAGGGAAGCCCTTCTGAAAAAAGAAGGGCAATTATTTGAGAGGCAGAAGCTCGGAAATGTGCTTGAAGAAAATGTGATTTATGTGTATGTGTGGAAACTATTGTGTTAAAAGAAAAAAAAAAAGAAACAGAAAAATTCCCATTCCTAGTTGCTACTTTTTTTAAATTTTCACAATTGCATTGGCAAGATAATAAACAGGCTGCCAAAAAATGTGTAAACATACTCTTTTGTCTAGTCTCCTAAAACAGTCTCAATCAGTTCAGTTCAGTACAGTCGCTCAGTTGTGTCCGACTCTTTGCAATCCCATGAATCACAGCACGTCATAAATAGGGTCAATTATTTAATAATAATCTTTGCAGCCATGAAATTAAAAGATGTTTTCTCCTTGGAAAGGAAAGTATGTCAAACCTAGACAGTGTATTCCCCTGGAGAATGGAAGGGCAACCCATTTCAGTATTCTTGCCTGGAGAATCCCATGGACATAGGAGCCTGGTGGACTGCAGTCTATGGGGTCGCAAAGAGTCAGACATGACTGAGTGACTAGCACACTTTGATACTTTGACAGACAGTGTATTAAAAAGCAGAGATATCACTTTGCCAACACAAGTCCATGTAGTCAAAGTTATGATATTTCCAGTAATCATGTAAGATGTAAAAGTGGACCATAAAGAAAACTGAGTGCTGAAAAGCGGAAGGTGTTGAATTGTGGTGTTGGAGAGGACTCTTGAGAGTCCCTTAGATTGCAAGGAGATGATCAATCTAGTCAATCCTAAAGGAAACCAATCCTAAATACTCATTTGAAGGACTGATGCTGAAGCTGAAGCCTCAATAGTCTAGTCACCTGTTGTGAAGAGCCAACTCATTGGAAAAGACCTTGATGCTGGGAAAGACTGAAGGCAAAAGGAGAAGGGGGCCATAGAGAATGAGATGGTTAGATAGCATCATAGACTCAATTGACATGAATTTGAACAAAGTCTGGAACACAGTGGAGCCCAGAGAAGCCTGGTGCTCTGCAGTCCAGGGGTCATAAAGAGTCAGACACAGCTGAAGTGACTAAACACACATGCATTTGTTGAACAATGTAATCAAATCTTGCTTTCTTACTTTTGGCTTGATTGCCAAGAAACTTTATTCTTTAAGAAGGTGAATATCCAAGGGAAAAATAACAAAATGAGGTAATAGTAGGAAATTTCTCTCCTAAGATTTACATGGCAATTATGTAAGTTCATTCAGTTCTGTCTAAATTTGCCAATTGAACCAGAGTACTTTATAGATTACTTGCAATGGATATGAACTTCTGAAATTCAGACTCCCCAAATTCAGGGGGTCAGTACAAATCTCTTTTTTATCATGTTTTAGAGCAAAGCTAACTTTGGACTCTTTCAAATCAGTTGTAGCATTTTGCCTTCTTCCTGTGGCCCTGGGGTAGGATGTGGTTCTGACAAAATAGTAACCTCTTTGACAAACTGATCTTCTAGTAATGGAGGTTTTCTTTCTCTTGCTTGCATCCATTTTTTTGATTTTGTTTATTCTTCTAAACATTGTTTAAAAGATCTTTCCACAAGGAATACTTTTCTTTGGCCAAGGGTATTTCTCCCTTTTTTTTACCCACTGTATTTTAGAGTCACTGAAGCATAGAGTGGACGTTCTGTCTCAGTTATGTTTTTATTTTCCTATAGCTATATTTTCTTTGCCTACTTATAGTATAAAACAGCCATCAATCATCTTTATCAAATCCACTTTTTTGTGTCGGTCTCTCTACCAAGTAACTTAAGGAAGGGTGATTACTGGCCTCTTTGAATTTATTTCCAAAAGAGACACTGCTACAAAAATAGTTCTTGGCATTATTCATATTTTCATCACTGTCTCATCATTTTTTGTCACTTTCTTTTCCTTGGTATTTTGCTCAATCATGGCCGTATTTTTCTGTCTGTTTTTCCACTTGATTAATTCAATGAGAGACCATCTTTGTTCTATTTACCACTCTATCAGCCACCTTGTGCTAATTGATTTTGTATCCATTGTATCACTTAAACATCAAAAGCAGCCTGTGTTTAGGACTCACTATCTTCCTTTTACAAACAGGAAAACTAAGCCTCCAAAGTGTTAAGTATCATTTTTAAAAGTCACACAGCTGGTAAGTAGGGAGGAATGATTATTGCTAAGAGATCTATGGTTCTCAAACATACTTTCTACAACATCTCTACAATATCTCACTGCTGCTGGAGTTCTAAAAGTGGAGGAAAAATATGCTCAATATCCACAAGATTCTAGTTTATCTGTAATTCTGAATCTACCTTGTAGCATGAGAACTGACAAAACTTGTTTTGATAAAATAACAACAGAGATTAACAGTTTTCCACACCCCTAGATGTGGTCCTAGCATCCAGGGTGTTCAGTTAAAGGTGTTATATAAATAGGTAATCCCAGGTGGTGCAGTGGTAAAGAACCCATCCGCCAGTGCAGGACACACAAGAGATGTTGGTTTGATCCTTGGATTGGGTAGATCCCCTGGAGAAGGAAATGGCAACCCACTCCAGTATTCTTGCCTGCAGAATCTCATGGACAGAGGAGCCTGGCAAGCTACAGTCCATGGGGTCACAAAGAGTTGGATTATATAGGTGACAATGTAATTTTTAAATTTTAATAGTTTTTATCTTGGTTTTGTTTAATTCTTCTACCTAATTAGTTTCTTAAATATGCCACCTGACTTCATACTTTCCAGAGAACATTTGCTATTTATATTATTTAAATATATCCAAACTCGTCATCACTGTAATGCCTAACATAATGACATTAAAAGCTTTCATTCATGAAGTATTTAGTCTGTGCCATCATTCAGTTGCTAAGTATCTTCAAAAGTGAAAGTGAAAGTGAAGTCGCTCAGTCGTGTCCAACTCTTTGCCACCCTGTGGACTGTAGCCTACCAGGCTTCTCCGTCCATGGAATTGTCAGCAAGACATTAATACTTTAAATAACCTTATGGAACATTCTATACTATCATTATTCTCATTTTTCAGATAAGGACACTGAGGCTTATAGAATTTTCTTCATATTCAAGGCTCAACTCAGGTGTCATCTACTTAGAGAGTTTTCCTAATCACCCTGTATCAAGTTGTATTTGGGTTTTCCATGCCCCCACCGCCTCATATTATATACCTTTACAAACAAAAACAAACATGTAGAACAGAGTAGTGGAAAGCTGAGTGCTGAAGAATTGATGCTTTTGAATTGTAGTTTTGGAGAAGACTGTTGAGAGTCCCTTGGACTGCAAAGAGATCAAACCAGTCAATGCTAAATGAAATCAGTCCTGAATATTCATTGGAAGGACTGATGCTAAAGCTGAAACTCCAGTACTTTGGCCACCTGATGTGAAGAGCTGACTCACTGGAAAAGACCCTGATGCTGGGAAAGATGGAAGGCAGGAAGAGAAGGGGATGACAGAGGATGAGATGGCTGGATGGCATGACTGACTTGATGAACATAAGTTTGAGTAAGCTCCTGGAGTCAGACAGGGAAGCCTGGTGTGTTGCAGTCCATGGGGTTGCAAAGAGTTGGACATGACTGAGCAACTGAACTGAACAATACTATTTTTAAAATAAGTAACAAATACATGAAATTATACATATATGATTCTTTATATGTTTTATACATATATACATGTATATATGAGACAACTTTTTGTTGCTGTTCTGTTTTATCCAATTGCAACTAAAATCTATAATGCTGTGAGCTTATTTTGTTACCACTGTATCTCTAATATCTGAAACAGCCTACAGCACAGACTTAACATTAGATAAATACTTGTTAATGAATAAATAAATAAATGAGACAATTGATTTAGAAACAATATTTAGAGCTGAGAAGAAGACCAAGGTCTTTTTACTTCTAGTTCAATATTCTTTGAACTATTAATAAATTATACAAGGTTATACAAGAAAACTGAGTTTACAAAGTTTGGGAATAGAAATGCTTAACTTTGTTTTCATTTTATTTATAGCTATATAGTTTCCCTTGAATTGTACTAGGTTAGTGTGATTGAAAGCAGAAGTCTTTAACCTGCTTGAAGAGCAATCTCTTCAGAGAACTGTGTGTGGTTTGGTGCTTTTATGCATAATTCAATTACCTTTGTTTATGAGAGCAGGAATCCTCATTGAACAATAAGATATTAGCACAAAGTTTGAACTATTCAGAATATATTTATTTTAATTCCTTTTAAAATTGCCTAGACTTCACACTTTTACTCTCTTTGATTAGTTGGTAGCAGTAAAGCCTTACTCTGTCTACACAGACTTCTTTGATATGGTTTGCAGTCTTTGAGTCAGAAAATTGACTTTTTATGAAAATTCTTGGCCCATTTTGCTACAAATTAGAATAACTCAAGGAATGAGAGCTCAAGAACTGAATTTGTATTAAGATGACTTTTAAAAGTACAAGTCAATTATCAAAGAAGTTTGAAAAGGTGGAATCATTTCATTTGGGAATCTGCCAGGTGGGGTCCTAATAACTACATCTGATTAATTTGGCTACTTTACTTTTCCAGAAACCTTTATTCTAGATGGCTGAGTCTGCGGACCAAGTTGTAGCAAGGATTTGTGCAGCAATGCTGCATATATTTAAGATGAAATTTATTAGAAATTGATGCCAAATGTGGGTGATGGACCTTGTAAATTCCAGTTTGAAACTGGATTTGCAAAACATCTGCCGTATGCACTGTTTTTGCTTCAACTGGACTTCATTTTATTTTAAAATTCTTGTTGGGGGACTTGCCTGGTGGTCCAGTGGTTAAGAATCTGCCTGCCAATGCAGGGGACATGGGTCCAATCCCTAGTGCAGGAAGATTCCACATACCTCAGGGCAACTGAGCCTGTGAGCCACAATTACTGAGCCTAAGCATCCTAGAGTCCATGCTCCACAAGAGAAGCCACTGCAATGAGAAGCCCGAGCACTGCAATGAAAAGTAGCCCCTGCTTGCTGCAACTAGAGAAAACCCACTTGTAGCAACAAGACCCAGAATAGCCGTAAATAAACAAATAAAAATTTTAAAATAAGGTTCTTTTTGGGTGGATGCAAGAGTCATGGCAGGATTTCTCAGCAGGTGGATTTTATCACATGATCTTAAGGTTCTTATGTGGCTACATGACTTTTCCTAAATGAGAATACATACACAGAGAAACCACACATACTACCAAGTTTGGCATTTACTGTCTCACACCAGAAATGAAGAAGCACATGTATTCGGAATTAAAATTTTAGGAAGAGTGTAATGCATTGGTGCTCAATCTGGGAGTTGGCATATGCCTGTGTGATCTCAGAACTGAGTTGAACCTGGTGGGCAGCAGGTTGGGAAAAGGTATGTTCCAGTGATGGAATGTGGCAGCAAAAACATGACTGTGGACCATAGTTACTATTAAAAGAGCTGATTCAGGGACTCAAATTCAGAGTGTTAAATTAAAAATTATCCTGGCATTTGTTAAAGATGGTAAGGAGGCTTGTATTCAAGGGACTACTGCAATGGTGTTTTGCAGTAGAGCAGAGGAATTGGACTCAACTGTGAATAAAAGGAAAAATGGAAACGTATAGTGAAGGAGCATGTAGGGCATCTGTGGATGGAAAAATACTAAAGGGAAATATCAGAAGTTAAGGAGGGGGGATTCTGGGTATTTAAACTGACTGGACAGGATTCTTGCTGAAGGGGGGTCAGAGTGATTAGATATCACTGGGGGAATGACAGGAATGAGTAATTTGATCAAACATTAGGGATGATCATGTATACAGGGTGGAGGAGCCTCTCTAAACTGATTTAGCATTATTCTTGCTCTTGCAGACAAGGCCTAGGGATAGGGCCAAATCAAAAAATCGCAGAGGAACCTGCCTAAAGTTTGGTTAAGGAAACAGTCTTCATCAAGGATAAGGCTATACATATGCAAAGACTAGAAGAAAATGGTTTACACAGCCAAGGTCTCCATCCAGGGACATCAAAGAATCAGCAGTGAAGGGTGGCTCAGGACAAGACTCCATGCATGCAGAGTGGTCAATGGAGTTTCCCTTATATGCTGATGTCCAAGAACATGCGGATGGTAGTCAGGACAACTTGGAGGAGGAGGAGAGAACTGAGCATAGTGATCAGTTCTTTGTTCCCTAAAATGAGGGCTCCCTAAAGCTAGCATCATAATAAAAATGAAAGCAGTGAGTGAAAAAAAAAAAAAACTGTTCTTATTCTCAAATATGAAGCTTTTGGTATCCTATCAGCTATCATCAGCCATGTCTAGATTTTTCATCAGCTTTTCAAAGCTATTATAGATGTGTTTTGTGATAACACTCCCGTACAAAAAAGATCTTCACAACCCAGATAATCATGATGGTGTGATCACTCATCTAGAGCCAGACATCCTGGAATATGAAGTCAAGTGGGCCTTAGAAAGCATCACTACGAACAAACCTAGTGGAGGTGATGGAATTCCAGTTGAGCTATTTCAAATCCTGAAAGATGATGCTGTGAAAATGTTGCACTCAATATGCCAGCAAATTTGGAAAACTCAGCAGTGGCCACAGGACTGGAAAAGGTCAGTTTACATTCCAATCCCAAAGAAAGGCAATACCAAAGAATGATCAAACTACTGCACAATTGCACTCATCTCACACGCTAGTAAAGTAATGCTCAAAATTCTCCAAGCCAGGCTTCAGCAATACGTGAACCATGAACTCCCTGATGTTCAAGCTGGTTTTAGAAAAGGCAGAGGAACCAGAGATCAAATTGCCAACAGCCGCTGGATCATGGAAAAAGCAAGAGAGTTCCAGCAAAACATCTATTTCTGCTTTATTGACTATGCCAAAGCCTTTGACTGTGTGGATCACAAGAAACTGTGGAAAATTCTGAAAGAGATGGGAATACCAGACCACCTAACCTGCCTCTTGAGAAATCTGTATGCAGGTCAGGAAGCAACAGTTAGAACTGGACATGGAACAACAGACTGGTTCCAAATAGGAAAAGGAGTACGTCAAGGCTGTATATTGTCACCCTGCTTATTTAACTTCTATGCATAGTCCATCATGAGAAACACTGGACTGGAAGAAACACAAACTGGAATCAAGATTGCCAGGAGAAATATCAATCACCTCAGATATGCAGATGACACCACCCTTCTGGCAGAAAGTGAAGAGGAACTCAAAAGCCTCTTGATGAAAGTGAAAGAGGAGAGTGAAAAAGTTGGCTTCAAGCTCAACATTCAGAAAACGAAGATCATGGCATCTGGTCCCATCACTTCATGGGAAATAGCTGGGGAAACAGTGGAAACAGTGTCAGACTTTATTTTTTTGGGCTCCAAAATCACTGCAGATGGTGATTGCAGCCATGAAATTAAAAGACGCTTACTCCTTGGAAGAAAAGTTATGACCAACCTAGATAGCATATTCAAAAGCAGAGACATTACTTTGCCAACTAAGGTCCGTCTAGTCAAGGCTATGGTTTTTCCAGTAGTCATGTATGGATGTGAGAGTTGGACTGTGAAGAAGGCTGAGCACCGAAGAATTGATGCTTTTGAACTGTGGTGTTGGAGAAGACTCTTAAGAGTCCCTTGGGCTGCAAGGAGATCCAACCCGTCCATTCTGAAGGAGATCAGCCCTGGGTGTTCTTTGGAAGGACTGATGCTAAAGCTGAAACTCCAGTACTTTGGCCAGCTGATGCGAAGAGTTGACTCATTGGAAAAGACTCTGATGCTGGGAGGGATTGGGGGCTGGAGAAGAAGGGGACGACAGAGGATGAGATGGCTGGATGGCATCACGGCCTCGATGGATGTGAGTCTGAATGAACTCTGGAAGGTGGTGATGGACAGGGAGGCCTGGCGTGCTGCGATTCATGGGGTTGCAAAGAGTCAGACACAACTGAGCGACTGAACTGACTGAACTGATTCTTTTTCTAAGGGTTAAAAAGATGATCATTAATTTCCTAATATTAACTAAATTCAAGCAGTTTTTTAATGAAACTTTTCTAGGCACTTTTATATACTTTATCTTACATTATCTTGCAAAGGTCATAAATGGTATGTATGTGTGAGTGTTTATATGTGTGTCCATTAACATTCTTTCAGGTTGAGAAACAAAAGCAGAGAGGTAAATTGACTTGGTCAAGGGAAGTAGCAGCTTCGAAGTAGTAGACATGGGACTTAAACATGAGGTTTCCAAATCCAAATCCTGGACCTTAAAACAATATTTATATTGGAACATTAAACATATTAAAAACCATGTATGACTCTTTACAGCCCTAAGGACTATAGACCCCCTGACTCCTCTGTCCGTGGAATTCTCCAGGCAAGAATACTGGAATGGGTAGCCATTCCCTTCCCCAGGGGATCTTCCCAACCCAGGGATTGAACCTGGGTCTCCTGCATTGCAGCTGGATTTGGAAGATGTTATATATTTTTTTTCTTGTGTTAAAATTGTGTCATCAAAAAATAGAGAGGGCTTCCGTAATTTTCATACCTCCTTTCTCAAAAGATAATACACACAATTGCTTGTTTGATGCTTGCTAAGAACCAAAATACACTCCTGTTAGTGCTGGTCTAGTCATCAAATGATGGAAATATAAATGCATCCAATTTTGCAAAAGTGTTTTCATCAAGCCATATGGAGCCTCTGCGAGGCTCGGTACCCACAAATTCACTAAGGGTCAGTTTTTGTCAGTTTAAGTGGTCGGGCTAAAGAAGCCATGTTGAAAGGCAAAGCTCTTGGGAGGACCAGTGGACTTTCTTCTGCTCTAGAGTCAAGTGCATCTTCCTGACTGCTGTACTAGTGACTGAAAGGGAAACTACAGCAGAAAACTCTGGCTGATGGATTGATGGGCTGGATCATTTACTCATGTATAGTCTAGTTCACACTTCACAAACTCTTGGCAATGCTAAGAGGAGAGACAATGTGGTCCTCTTTTCAAACAATTTATTATTTCTTGTTCGATGATATGGAAATGCTTGCAATATCATGAACTAAACAGAAGCTGGAAGTGCCTGGTACACAGAGCAACAGAATGTGGGAGAGCAGCATGGACACCATAATTAGAGCACAGACACTAGGGTTAGACTGGCCAATGTCTGAATGCTACATGTATAGTTTACAAGCTGTGTGACATGAGCCAAGATGTTCCACCTCAGGATCTCAGCCTGGTGCTCTTTGATGAGCTAGAGGGTGGGATGCTGGTTAGATGGGAGGTTCAAGCAGGAGGGGATATATGTAAACTTGTGGTTGATTCATGTTTGTGTACAGCAAAAACCAACACAATGTTGTAAAGAAATTATCCTTCAATTAAAAATAAGTTTAAAAAAAGGTATTCAGTCTTCTTTTGACTCAGTTTCCTCATCTGGAAAATGAACATGAACTTACAGTGGTATGGTTAGTTTGAAGATTAAATAGGTTAATATTTTTAAACAGCTTGGCATTTAAGCACTGAAAAAGGTTTTGTTAAAGAAATAAAATTAGGTATCTTGAAAGGCAGGAAATAAAAATGGAAAAGCGATCCAAAGGAACATTGTGGAGTATTTGTGAATGCCAGGTACTCTATAACCTTTAACTTTTAATTGTCATAGTGACATGAGTCACTAGGTTTATGATCTCCATAATGCAGAGTTCTTCAACCTCAACACAATTGACATTTAAGAATGGATAATTCATTATAGTAGGGAGCTGTCCTGTGTATTGTATTATATTTAGTAGTATCCCTGGTTTCTGTTCACTTGATCCCAGTGGCACCCTTCTCCTCTTTGTAAAAATAAAACATGTCTGTACAATTGACAAATGTCCCCTGGGTTACAAAATCACCCTCAATTGAGAATCAATAACTGCTAAAAATCAGGAAAATGAGGCTGAGAGAGGTTAAGCATTTTTTCCAAGTTACACAGTGAATTACAGTAAAACAACCATGGGAAATTAGTCTGTATGACCCATGTAAAGACAGGATATAATGAATAATGTTCTGTAAAGATGAGGGAATGATGAATAAACTCTAAGGAAGCTTCCAGTATTGGGTTGTGAAATCCATTCTATAGTGACTCACCTGATTTTTTCTTTGGGCAATAGAATTAACTTGTTCAGGTATATGTCTTATGTATAACATGACACATAGATTGAGGGAATGAAGAACTAAAAAGTGAGAAGTTATGCAATTATCCAGATGTGGCATTCGAATTCAGGCTGTGTAGAACAAAAGAAACAACAAATAAAACCACTGCAGAGTACAATTTGTTGAAATTCTTCATCACTGTATTCAGGCTGTGTGAAGGACACCATATGTCCTTCTGATTTTACTTTTGGTACCCTTGCCACAAGATAAAGATGCATGCTTAGTCGCTCAGTCGAGTCTGATTCTTTGTGATCCTTTGGACTCTAGCCTGCCAGGCTCCTCTGTCCATGGGATTCTCCAGGCAAGAATCCTGGAGTGGGTTGCCATTTCTTTCTCCAGATGGAACAGAAACTGTTATTTAACTTCATACTTTAGAGATGTGGCTCAAGTCCTGACAGATTAATTACAAGCACACAGGGTCATAAAGATAGTCATTTGTTCTTAGTCTTTCATTTTAATCTCTGGAAAACCGTGTCTCCTTACACTTCCTTCTAATCTAAATGATCTCCTGTTACTGACTGCAAGAAAATGGATATTTACAAAGCTAATCAATACCAGTTTAATGTATCTGCTTCAATCCACTTTACTTAATAGCACGGCACAATCCTGAATAGCCTTTTCAAACAGGAGGCATGCAGATCCTCTCAACTGTAAGTCTGATATAAACCCCGTCTTCCTCTTTCCATTTATCTTCTTGCCTTCCCTCTCTCATCATTTCTTTTCCTCTCCCTCTTCTTTCAGTATGATACAAATTTTACAAAGTACATTGAAGTTAATAATCATTATACTAGGATCAACAGAACAACTAACATTTATTAATATTTTGCCATGTGCCTGGCACAATTTTAAGCTTCATGCATTTTTAGCTCATTTAATCTTCACCACAGTTTTATAAGGAGGATATAATTCTTATCCCCATTACACAGATGAAAAACCAGGCATACTTACTTCCCAGCATTGTCAGAGTCAGATGAGCTAGTAGATGCATTAGCAAATGGCAAGACATGACAGATTTGAGCTGTTGTTATTAATTCACTTTTCTGACTTCATTATCTAACAAAGTGAAATCTGACAACTCTACTTAACCTAGACCCTTAAAACCTACAAACAATAATTGGAATGGAGAGCAGATGCTTGCTATTTAACAAGGCTTATTCTAACAAACAACAAAAGCTCTATGGTTCCTATTTACTTAGTTGAAAATGAATTTTGGTTCACTTTAAATCAGATCAGGCATAATTAGGATTAAGGACTAACTGGACTTGAAAAATGACTGAACATAAGTGTCATCTATCTGGCCAATATACCTGTATTAAAAAAATTAACATGAATGACTGAAATGCACTGACCTTGTGCATTTGATTCTGTTCTCTATTCAAAATATTGAGGGATGGACTTAGTAAGAAATAGACTTTCCACTAGAAGCTAATTTTGTTTTACTACCAGACCTTATCACAGCTATTAAGACTAAGTACAGAAATCGAGCTAAGAGGAATATACTATGATGTTGTGGAAATCTGATTTTCTCTTAAAACTTTAATATATGTCACCAGCCCACACACACTGTTATGGTGTGACTTCTTTTCTGTTATGATCCCTTCTCAGTTTTCATGAAAGGGCTTCCCTGGTAGCTCAGCTGGTAAAGAATCTGCCAGCAATGCAGGAGACCTGGGCTTTTGATCCCTGGGTTGGGAAGATCCCCTGGGGGAGGGCATGGTAACTCACTCCAGTATTCTTACCTGGAGACTCCCCATGAACAGAGGAGCCTGGCGAGCCATAGTCCATGGGGTTGCAAAGAGTTGGACATGACTGAGCAACTAAGTATAGCACACCACAAGCTATGTTAAGTAATTCAAGATGGATTCACAGTGGCCAAGGTGATCCCCATGATAGTTGCTTTCATGGATGTGATATAGGACTGCAAGTGTCTCTGTGTGATAAATAAGACTTTACCAGAACAAAATGAGCAATTATGTGCTTCCCAGATGGCCCGGTGTTAAAGAATCTGCCTGCCAATGCAGGAGATGTAAGAGAAGCAGGTTTGATCCCTGGATCAGGAAATCCAGATCCGCTGGAGAAGGAAATGGCAACCCACTCCAGTCTCCTTGCCTGGAAAATTCCATGGGCAGAGGAGACTAGTGGGGCTACAGTCCATGGGGTTGTAAGAGTCGGGCACGACTGAGTGAGCACTCATACACACACAGAAGGAGCAAATGACAGAGATAAGACTTCCTAACCATTATGATAGAGATGATCTTTCTAACCAAGGGTGTAACCATTAGGGAATACTAGCAGATAGATTCCTTAAAATGTGACCACTGAGCCAAGCCACTTGAAGGCTCCTTGTGGGAGGCCCTGACTTCATGCTGCTGGGAGCTGCTCTAGTCGGCACTTTCAGAAGCCCTATTGGAGCAGAGGGTGACTTTCCACTCAGACTTGTTTCAAGATCTGCTGCCAGCTGGAATCACTGCTCATCCTGAGATACCCCTTGCCTGAACTTCTCCCTGGAGTGGTTTCTTACGTCCTTTTCTAATTTCCCCACTTGGATTAACCTGTGTTGTGTGCTAATCGTGTGCAACATACTGGGTGATTTGTGAATTGATTAGCTACTTTTCATGTATTTCCAATCTGTGATCTTTACCTGGGTTTACCTCTGAGCCCTGTGATGAAACACACAAGCTATATCTCATCTCTTTCACCACAATATCATAAGTATCTTCTCTAAATTGATTTCTTTTCCACTGCATCCAAGTTGAAATGTTCACATAAGTGGTTCCATCAACTACCACAAGAATGTCTGGTGGTCAGATACAGTGGCATCATGTCAGGCTTCATCCTTTCAACTATTCCTCACCACTTTTCCTTGAACTTGCTTCACTTTTCTCTTCGTCACTCCTGAATTTCTGCTTTCTCAGAATATTCAGTTTAGAGTGTTCATCTCAGCCTCTTCTCTTTTCTGTCTCCTCCTCTTCTCTTCTCTTCTCCCTACTTGCCTCTTCCTTTCCCTCTCTTCCTCTCCCCCGCCCTCACCGACACTCCTGTCTTTCTCTTTTATTCTTTCCTGTGGACTCAAATGATACATTTGTCTAGATGATGCTTGAACTCAAATGCTTTATGGCTTTGTAAATGTTCTCATAGTCCTCAAAATAGTGGCAGTCTCCCTCTCTGAGCTAAATTATACTTTGATGTCTCTGGTTGTGACTAAAAAGATATTTCAGGCCATCCATAGACCAAATCCAGTGATATGGTCTCACTTTCCTTTAATGTTCATGAAACAATGCCAAGAAATACTTATTCAGTTCTTTGTCCAAGGTGGGATTTACCAATATTCTGAGAAGTCCAGCCAGGGATAGCTGAGTGAAAAAAACTGCATGAAGAAGGATTCTTGCTGGTTGCCAAGCACCTATGAGCAACTCTTTCATCAAGAAGGAAGGATTTGTTCTGACTCCTTTCATTATCCTTCTTGTGAAGAAATTAGGCAACATCCAAGCATAATTTTGTTTGGCTTTATTCAATATTCAAAGGGACATATTTTCCTACAAGTTATTTATTTAGGCATAAATATAAAAAGATAAATACACATGATTTCTAAGTAAAATGACTTTTTAGTAGGGAATTTGCAGATGTTGTGTGATCTCTTAATGTGAGAAAATAGGCCTACCTCCTTGGAAAGGGCAATCACATTACTGACAATCTCTTACTTAAGAGCAACAGAAATAGTCACCATTGTTAGTTCAGTTTGCTTTCAAAGCAAAGGAAAAATTGCTGTTTGGTGGTATAATGGAGAAGATTCTCCCAGAATTGTCCTCTAACACTATGAGGTTTGAGCTCCACGTGTATTTCTACTCTTTTAGGAAACAACAAAGAGATGGCAGGCAGATTTTTTTAACCAAGTTACAGACAAAATTAAATTTACTAATTTATTTGCAAAATCTGCTCAATGACCATATTTCCAAGTTCAAATCATATAGTCAACATCAAGCTAACCCTTCAAACTACAAAACTCAGAGTTGATTTTTTTTTCTTCTCTTTCTTCTTTACCCTACATAAGCAATCAGTTCCAAAATCCTGCTGTCAGGTATTATTTATTGAACATTAAGTACATGAAAGTTACAAAGACCTCCATCCCTTTTTTCTATTATCTTTGCCACTGCCTTAGTTAGCTCTCTTGTGAACGTATTGCTGTAGTCACCTCACCTGCATTCTGGCATTCAGTTTCTCAGCTTCCAATTTTATCTTTCCTCTCTTTCTTCTTTCCTTTCTACATCTCTAGGCTTAGCTCCTCCTATTGCTTCCTTGAATATTTTACTGAACTTTGATATTTTCTAGCCCTTTAAACACTTTGTTCTTCCTTCTTCCCAACTCTTGCTTATATTTCATACTGTAATGTAGATGCTGTTTTATTTCTTACTAATTGTTCTTCACTAACCACTCTCCTGAAAAACAAAAAATAAAATAAATATGAAAATCCATAGCAGCTGAGTTAGGAAATTTCCCTAATGTGCTCAAAGGCCTTTCTCCTTTCCATAGTACTCATCTCATACAGCAATGTCATTGCTCAGTGACACATGTATCATTTCCTTTTTCTTCCATAAGCACCTGTCCATTCACCCTATGATGCCACTCACCGTAAATATGCATCAGTCTGCTCACTACCCAGATGTTCCATGGCTATTCATAACTCTGTGACTTTAATCTTTCTCCTGGTTCAATATTAAATATACACCAATAAGTTACTTTTATTCATTCACTTAATAAATATTTATGATGTATGTTAGCTATTGTGTTAATGCTGTGGGTTCACACATCATAGCGCACCTTCGTTTGGATCTTATTCTCATTATTTTGAACTTTTATCCCTGGACCGTGGTGCTCAGCTCACATCCATGAAGTCTTTCCTGGTAACACCATCACATGTAACGGTCCCTCTCCTCCCACACCTCCATAAGTTGCTTCTGACCCTGTGCGACCCTGTGTACTGGAGCCCGCCAGGCTCTTCTGTCCATGGGATTCTCCAGGCAAGGATACTGAAGCGTGTTGCCATACCCTCCTCCAGTGGAATCTTCCCAACTCAGGGATAGAATCCACGTCTTTTATGTTTCCTGCATTAGTAGGTGGGTTCTTTATCATTAGCACCACCTGGGAAACCTCCCGCTCCTCAACCTCTCCCATATTCATGATTCTACTTACTACTTATTTATTCTGCTTTCTATTTGTGGTCAGTTGCTTACATAAATCTGTCTCTGTTAGACCTCTCAGAAGACAGAATATGCTCTACTCACATGCTGATATCACAGTTTCAAGTTCATATAGACTTGAAATAAAGGCTTAATAAACATGGAAACCCCAATTACCCACAACAGCAATTGCTCATCAAAGAGAAATGTTGCCTGAGAGTTTCCTATAGAATGTAATAAAGGAAAAAGTTTATTATATCCTGGCTAGTCTGTCACAGCATAAATTCCATTTGTTTGGCTCACATTTGCATTCTCAGCACATGATGCAGTGCCTGAACATCCTAGGCACTCAATAAGTAGCTCCTCAGGGAATAAATAGATTACTTACTCTTCTGTTGACTAGCTATGTGCCTAAAACTTCAACTCTTTGAGCTTCAATTTCAGTTTATAAAATGTTATAACAAATTTTAACCCGCAAGCTTTTTGTGAGGCTTAAACAAGTTAGACCTCACTTGTGAATGATGAGCTATTATTATCATTATTTGCTAATTTAAAAATCATGTCTTGGGAGTCTTAATCACAATTAAGGTCAGCATGATTTGTGTGCTCACTAATGAAATAATTTAAATGAATACACTTAGTGGTCTTCTACAATTTTTCTTCATTTTCTCTGCTCAGAAAAGGATGTGTGCAGGCTCAGTAGCATCCAACTCTTTGCAACCCCATGGACTAGAAACTGCCAGACTCCTGTGTCCATGGGATTTTCCAGGCAAGAAGACTGGAGTAGGTTGCCATTTCCTCCTCCAGAGGATCTTCCCAACCCAGGGATCAAAGTCTCATCTCTGACATCTTCTGCATTATCAGGCAGATTCTTTATCACTGAGCCACCTGGAAAGTTCCCTAGAAAAAGTGTACAAGTAATCAAAAGTAGGCGATGAGTCACATTCCCTGCTTCACATCCTGGAATTCTAATATATGGCTCATTTTGACAAGGCAGTTTCAATGTATTTCATGGATACAAAATTTTAAGATTGGTTTGGGCCATTGTAGTCATCTTATTCTTTCTCTTGTATCTGTTTCCACACTATAATTATTATATTGAAACCTTGCACTATACTCATTTGGATAGTAAACCAAATGAGTATACCTCTGAAGTAGGAATCAAATCTATTTTGTCCATCCCTGTATTTACTAATCCTTCACAGTGCCTATAAAATAATTGATTATATAATAAACTAACTGATACTGATCACAATGAGAGAAATTGGGAAGAAAAGTTTTGCACATTAAAAACTAACACAAAATCTCAATTTTCTTTAACTTTTGTGTCATAATGTTCCATATCAATATGTATGCTGCCGTACTATGCTTAGTTACTCAGTCGTGTCTGACTCTGTGACCCCATGGATTGTAGACTGCCAGGCTCCTCTGTTCATGGTGATTCTCCAGCAAGAATACTGGAATGCGTTACCACGCCCTCCTCCAAGGGATCCTCCCAACCCAGGGATTGAGTCCAGGTCTCCCACAGTGCAGGCGGATTCTTTACCATCTGAGCCACCAACTCTGCATGGTGCTGCAGTGGTGAGCAGCTGCTGTGTGGTGCTGGAGTGACGAATTGCCGAGAGGAGACATCCAACGTCCAAGGTCAGTAACAGTGGCCTTGAGAAGATACCCAAAGTCCAATGTAAGGAGCAGCAGCTGGAGCAGCTGTGAATAAATACTCCACATCCAAGGTAAGAGAAACCCCAGTAAGATGATAGGCACTGAAAGAGGGCATCAGAGGGCAGAAAGACTGAAACCACAATAACAGAAAACTAACCAACCTAATCACATGGCCCACAGCCTTGTCTAACTCAGTGAAACTAAGCCATGCCATGTGGGGCCACCCAAGATGGACAAGTCATGGTGGAGAGTTCTGACAGAATGTGGTCCACTGGAGAAGGGAATGGCAAACCACTTCAGTGTTCTTGCCTTGAGAACCCCATGAACAGTATGAAAATGTAAAAATATAGAACACTGAAAGAGGAACTCCCCAGGTCAGTAGGTGCCCAATATGCTACTGGAGATCAGTGGAGAAATAACTCCAGAGAGAATGAAGGGATGGAGCCAAAACAAAAACAACACCCAATTGTGGATGTGACTGGTGATAGGAGCAAAGTCTGATGCTGTGAGCTATATTGCATAGGAACCTGGAATGTTAGGTCCATGAATCAAGGCAAATTGGAAGTGATCAAACAGGAGATGGCAAGAGTGAATGTCGACATTTTAGGAATCAGTGAATTAAAATGGACTGGAATGGGTGAATTTAACTCAGATGACCATTATATCTACTACTGTGGGCAAGAATCCCTTTGAAGAAAAGGAGTAGCCATCACAGTCAACAAAAGAGTCTGAAATGCAGTACTTGGATGCAATCTCAAAAATGATAGAATGATCTCTGTTCATTTCTAAGGCAAACCATTCAATATCATGGTAATCCAAGTCTATGCCCTGACTAGTAATGCTGAAGAAGCTGAAGTTGAATGGTTTCATGAAGACCTACAAGACCTTTTAGAACTAAGACCCAAAAAAGATGTCCTTTTCATTATAGGGGACAGGAATGCAAAAGTAGGAAATCAAGAAACACATGGCTGCTGCTGCTACTGCTGTTAAGTCACTTCAGTCGTGTCTGATTCTGTGCAACCCCATAGACAGCAGCCCACCAGGCGCCCCAGTCCCTGGGATTCTCTAGGCAAGAATACTGGAGTGGGTTGCCATTTCCTTCTCCAATGCAGAAACACCTGGAGTAACAGGTAAATTAGGCCTTGGAGTACAGAATGAAGCAGAGAAAAGGCTAATAGACTTTTGCCAAGAGAACGCACTGGTCATAGCAAACACCCTCTTCCAGAAACACAAGAGAAGACTCGACACATGAACATCACCAGATGGTCAACACCGAAATCAGATTGATTATATTCTTTGCAGCCAAAGATGGAGAAGCTCTATACAGTCAGCAAAAACAAGACCGGGAGCTGACTGTGGCTCAGATCATGAACTCCTTATAACCAAATTCAGACTTAAAATTAAAGAATGTAGGGAAAACCAGTAGACCATTCAAGTATGACCTAAATCAAATCCCTTACAATTATACAGTGGATGTGAGAAATAGATTTAAGGGACTAGATCTGATAGATAGAGTGCCTAATGAACTAAGGACAGAGGTTCGCGACATTGTACAGGAGAGAGGGATCATGACCATCCCCAAGAAAAAGAAATGCAAAATATCAAAATGGTTGTCTAAGGAGGCCTTACAAATAGCTGTGAAAAGAAGAGAAGTGAAAAGCAAAGGAGAAAAGGAAAGATATACCCATTTGAATGCAAAGTTCCAAAGAATACCAAGGAGAGATAAGAAAGCCTTCTTCAGTGATCAGTGCAAAGAAACAGAGGAAAACAATAGAATGGGAAAGACTAGAGATGTCTTCAAGAAAATTAGAGATACCAAGATATTTCATGCAAAGATGGGCTCAATAAAGGACAGAAATTGTATGGACCTAACAGAAGCAGATGATATTAAGAAGTGGCAAGAATACACAGAAGAACTGTACAAAAAAGATCTTCATGCCCCAGATAATCATGTTGGTATGATCACTCACCTAGAGACAGACATCCTGGAATGTGAAGTCAAGTGAGCCTTAGGAAGCATCACTATGAACAAAGCTAGTGGAGGTGATGGAATTCCAGTTGAGATATTTTAATTCTTAAGAGATGATATTCTGAAAGTGTTGCACTCAATATGCCAGCAAATTTGGAAAACTCAGCAGTGGCCACAGGACTGGAAAAGTTCAGTTTTCATTCCAATCTCAAAGAAAGGCAATGCTAAAGAATGCTCAAACTACCAATTGCACTCATCTCACACGCTAGTAAAGTAATGCTCAAAATTCTCCAAGCCAGGCTTCAACAATACATGAACCATCAACTTCCAGATGTTCAAGCCTGTTTTAGAAAAGGCAGAGGAACCAGAGATCAAATTGCCAACATCTGCTGGATCATTGAAAAAGCAAGAGAGTTCCAGAAAAACATCTATTTCTGCTTTATTGACTATGCCAAAGCCTTTGACTGTGTGGATCACAAGAAACTGTGGAAAATTCTGAAAGAGATGGGCATACCAGACCACCTGACCTGCCTCTTGAGAAATCTGTATGCAGGTCAGGAAGCAACAGTTAGAAATGGACATGGAACAACAGGCTGGTTCCAAATCGGGAAAGGAGTACGTCAAGGCTGTATATTGTCACCTTGCGTATTTAACTTGTATGCTGAGTACATCATGAGAAACGCTGGGCTGGATGAAGCACAAACTGGGGTCAAGATTGCTGGGAGAAATATCAGTAACCTCAAATATGGAGATGACCTCACCCTTATGGCAGAAAGTGAAGAGGAACTAAAAAGCCTCTTGATGAAAGTGAAAGAGGAGAGTGAAAAAGTTGGCTTAAAGCTCAACATTCAGAAAACAAAGGTCATGGCATCTGGTCCCATCACTTCATGGCAAATAGATGGGGAAAAGTGACAGGCTTTATTTTTTGGGGCTCCAAAATCACTGCAGATGGTGACTGCAGCCATAAAATTAAAAGATGCTTGCTCCTTTGAAGAAAAGTTATGATGAAGTTAGACAGCATATTAAAAAGCAGAGACATTACTTTGTCAACAAAAGTCCTTTTATTCAAGGCTGTAGTTTCTCCAACTCATATATGGATGTGAGAGTTGGACTATTAAGAAAGCTGGGTGCTGAAGAATTGATGTTTTTGTACTGTGGTGTTGAAGAAACTCTTTGAGAGTCCCTTGAACTACAAGGAGATCCAGCCAGTCCATCCTAAAGGAAATCAGTCCTGGATATTCATTGGAAGGACTGATATTGAAGCTGAAATTCCAATACTTTGGCCACCTGATGCAAAGAGCTGACTCATTTGAAAAGACGTTGATGCTGGGAAAGATAGAGGTGGGAGGAAAAGGGGATGACAGAGGATGAGATGGTTGGTTGGCATCACTGACTCAATGGACATAAATTTGAGTAAACTCTGGGAGTTGGTAATGGAAAGGGAGGCCTGGTGTGCTGCAGTCCATGGGGCTGCAAAGAATCAGACATGACTGAGTGACTGAACTGAACTGAAATCTAGTATGTGCTGAACACTGATTCCGTGGAGAGGGGACTACAATGGATGTAGAATAAACATAATTCTAGAAGTAGCTCTGCTATTGATTGGTGGTATTACCCTAGGCAACTCATTTAACTTTTCTTAGCCTGAGATTTCTTGTCTATAAAATTATATAACTAGATTTGAAAAAACAAACTATATTTTGCCCTCAAGGTTTAATATTCTCCAATTCTGTGGGTTAAGTGCTTCTGTTGTACTATAGAGTACAATGCTTGGTTGTTTAGTCACTAAGTCATCTGGCTCTTTTGTGACTCCAAGAAATATAGCCCATTAGGCTCTACTGTACATGGGATTTCCCAGGCAAGAATACTGGAGAGGGTTGCCACTTCCTTCTGCAGGGATCTTCCTGACCCTGGGAGCAAAACTGTATCCCCTGCATTGGCAGGCAGATTCTTTACCACTGAGACACCAGGAAAGCCCATAGTGTTCACATCTGTCTGAGGTCTATATTACTTGATCATATAGAGCTTTAAAAGAAAAAAAAAGAGTTAATTATATTACAGAAGGCAAAATAAATTCATGCAAATATGAGACTTTGTAAATGTCATAGGTAGTGTTAGAAATCAGTGAAAATTTGTGATATTAAATAAATTGTACTGGGACAATTGACTTATACACAGAAAAGAATAATATTGATATCCTATCCCACACTTTATATAGAAGTAATTTCATGTTGATTACAGATAAAAATGTGCTAAGCAATACTTTAAAGCTTTTAAAAGAGAATGCAGGAGACTATATTTAAGTCCTGTTTGCAAAGGCTTTATAAATAAACTAGGGGAAACAAGTAACAAACCGTAAATGGAAGTATCAGTAAGTCAACACTGTAAACAAAATTAAAAGAGAAACCGTACACTGGGAGAAGATATGTACAATGCATGTAAGAAAATAAAATTCACATTCAGTATATGTAAAGAAAATCTACAAATAAGTAAGTAAAAGGCAACTCATTAGTTAAATGGATAATGGATGTGAACAGAAGGCATAAGGATATACATAAATAAAGGACATTCAACCACACATTTTCACACCCATCAGATTTAAAAACTTAAAAATCTGCTAACATAAAATATGCAAGATTTAGAAAAGAGGAAATGTAAATTGAGAATGGTATGTACTCATTGGAGAAGGAAATGGCAACCCACTCCAATACTCTTGCCTGGAAAATCCCATGGATGGAGGAGCCTGGTAGACTATAGTCCATGGGGTTGCAAAGAGTAACTTCAATATTGTACTCAGAGGCGGAGCATTCAGGTGGCCTTCCCAGAGACTTTGGAGGAAGCAGTTTAGGAGATCTGTCATTAGACAAAGCTTGCTGAAATGTGACTAGGAATTTAACAGGCTTCTCAAGTGACGCTAGCAGTAAAGAACCTGCCTACCAGTGCAGGAGACTTAAGAGGTATATGTTCAATCCCTGGGTCAGGAAGATCCCCTGGGGGAGGGCACAGCAACCCACTCCAACATTGTTGCCTGGAGAAACGCTTGGACAGAGGAGCCTGGTGGGCTACAGTTCATAGGGTCACTAAGAGTTGGATGTGACTTAGCATACACACACTCACATTTTAACCCTAGAGCATCTAAGGCATCAAGTCATGGAGGTAGTAAGTGGTTCCTAAAGTTGATCACTTTAGGAAAAAAAAAAAAGTATAGTAGCAAAAGAGGTGGAATCCAAATGGTTAAAAAAAATTCAGATAACCTTATGCCTCTTTTGCCATTATCCAAACATCCAACTCTTTACTTCAGGCTTGTCCTGAATTTGCCTTCTAGGACCTTATGCCAGTAATCATTTTGTTTTATTCCCTTGGCATAATGTTTCCAGTAATAGCTCTTCCCCAGTGGCTCTGGTTTTATAACTTGGTTTTTCCTTGTCCTAGCTAACTGCTATAATTCATAGCATTATATATATTCATATTCAGAACATACATATATGTATCTCTGCTCAGCCATTCCACCTTTTTTCATCACCCATCTGAGGCCAGTTTTAGTCAATTTCTGATCTTTTCTACCACAGCTTCAGACCTGGGTTACCTGTTCTTCAGCCTAGGACCCGAAATACCCAGTGCATTTTGGGAAAACACAAGAATACCAGGCTGGTTGAAATAGATTAGATTAATAAAAGGACATCTTTAAAGGTGTGTTGGGGCTACATGATGAGTGACTTGATAGTAGACTAATGGTTTGGGCAAGCATTTGTTCCATCATATGAAATAACAACTTTGGTTGGATCATTTGTTTTTGTCAACCGATTGCTTCTTGTGTTTCAGATTCAGCAGTTATTTCTGGCTGATTTATTTTTTTTTCCATTTGTCCGCTTCACTAAGAAAATAATATTTCTTCCCCTTCTTCAGAATTTATCTTATTCTTTGTGACCTCTGTGCTTTCTCTAATAAATCAGATAGCTATATTACTTGCTGTTGTCTCTACCATGGAGACACTTTCTGTGTCACTGCTGACACCAAGATTTTTTTAGGCTGATGAGTTGTTGTGTGAAAATATTTTGCCTTCATGACATGAACACATACTCCTGGGTATGCAAATGGAATTAGGCTTGCTAGGCTGAATCAGTGCTGGTTCTGAAATAGGGGGAGAAATAACAATAATTTACATGAGGAAATAGAACTTTGGAGATTTAAAAACATAGATTTTCAATCGTCAGGTTAGTCATCTATGGGAAATTAGAAATGTTAATTAACCTTTCTGAATTTTAGTCTTATTATATGTAGTGAGTAAATTGCCACATTTTCTTAATTTTAAGACATCAAACATAAGGCATGTCAGCAATTTAATAACTGCATTTCACAAAAATTATAGTCTATATCAAATGCAATGTATGCATCCATATAAAATGTATATACAAGGTCTTGTAATAAAATAAAAAGTTTTCTTTATAGTAGACACATTTGTAGGTATGTATGGCACATAGTAGACATCTTATCCTTATTTAACTGAAATATCAAATTATATCTTGCTATTTAAAAAAAATACAAAATTGACCTGAACCTACAAAGTCTAGTTATGTCTAATGTCTTCCTAATATTTCTGCACATCCTCCCTGATAGCTCTTGCTCCTGGTGCTTGCTTCTCTGTGACTCATCTCATTTAATGTGTCTGTTTTCTTTTCTCATCTCTGATTTTCCTTTGATTTTTTTCTCTCACTTAGGCTTTTGTGTGTATGACAGGCTTTATGAAAGTTTAGAGTAACTGGATTTGATCACCATAAAATATTAAAGATGAATTATAAGCTAGTTATTTCTGTTCATAAAATCCCCTTGTCTGGTTGGTCAGAAATTTTTTCCTAGTTATGTTTTCCTCTGAGTCTGGAGTTCTGCCATGTTGCTTTCTTTCACCAGCACATTCTTCATTCCCTACTTTTTCTGCTACAAAAACTTGGTCATTTCTCATGCAGATGCTTTTTTTCCTCTATGTATATTTAATTATATCCTTTTAACCTATGTGCTTTGAGTTCTACGTCCTGCATCAACAAGACTAACCAATATACACTCTGACATATACAGAATTCTCTTCTTAATAAATCTGATGCTGGTTTTCAGTGTATTTTCCCAAACAGTTACAGTTCACGCAGGACATGTTCAATGTTGTCTAAAATGTTAAACCCAGCTTTCCATCTGTACTCTACGTACACCCACACAACTGAATATAGCCGGAGAGAAACAACAACTATGCTGACTGGTCTTACTTTAAATTTATGACCATGAACTTCAGATATGCTCTTAGTGCTGCCTAGAAATCATACTATGCTTCCTTACTCAATACATTGCCCCCATTCTCATAAATGGCCACTTCACAATGCCTCATTATTTAACACACATGCATGCGTGTACATACACATACCTCCCTTACCACACTTCCTCTCGAGCTTACTCCCTTGTATCCAATTGCTTACATCATATCTCTACGTGAAAGCCAGATAAGTATTTTAAGTTCATGTGTGGAACTGCTTCTTCCTCATCCCTCCTCCACAGTTCTTTCCTTTGATTACATTCCAAATCTTAATTGATGGTAACTCCATTCATTCATTCAGACCTAAAATCTTAAAATCACCCTTGATGCTTCTATCACATGCCACCGCAAAGAGCAAATTCTGTCCATTTTGTCTTCCATATATCACAGATTTAACCACTTCTTAGGACCTTCTTTTCTATCTCTCACCATCATTTCACTACTGAACTATTACAATATCCTCTTAATTGGTCTCTTTTCTGGCTTTCATGCTTTCCCATAGACTATTCTCAATAGAATATTCAGAGATATCCTGTTAAAATACAAATTTAATCCCATCATGATTCCACTAAAAATGCTCCCATGGCTCCTCAATTTCCCAAAGTAAGAGCTAGTCCTTTTAATGATCACAAGGCTCTGGTAATCTCTGTGCCCCACCACCTCTCTGTTCTCAACTCCTATGAGAGGCTCATCTCTCACTCTACTCCAGCCACATCAAGAGCCTACTGCCTCCTGAAACTCACTAAGCGCCCTCCACCCTGAGGATGCTTGCAGTGGCAGCTCCCGCCGACAGAATGCTGTCTCATCATTATCCACACAGCTCATACCCTTGACCCCTACAAGTCCTTCCTTTAATGTCACCTTCCACTAAATCTGGCCTCCAATATATCATTAAAATTAGAATTGCTTTCTGTACCCTGGCATTCCTGAAAACTTTTACTCATCCATTTTCCACATAAAATTTATTATTTTCCTGCTTAGCATTTAATTTACTTGCTTAATTTTTTGTTTAATATCTCATTTTCAATATCAGGGTATAAGCTTTGTGTCTTTTTTTATTATGGATATACAGTAGCTAGAATAGCAATCAGCAAAGCATAGACACTTAGTATTTATTAAATGAATAAATAAGTAAATTGAATTGAATTACCTATTTAATGAATAAATACATACAATAATTCACTAATTTATTCAATTATAACACAGAAAAATTTACTGAGGCTACAACATGAATAAATTGTAACAACTGAGGATTTTATTGGGAGAGTTAAGTATATAAATAAAGGTAGCATGAAACAATAAAATATATCATTACAGAGTTATGAAAAAGAACTCTGGGAGCATATAGAAGACTAACATGGAAAATATGGGCAACTTTAAACAATGTTTTGATGGTTCATAGGCTATAACTGGGAAATGAAGGAGATTATAATCTAAATAAAGAGGCTGACATGTGTAGTAATGGGCAATGAAAGTCTTTTTTGTTCCACTCTGTCTAATATTGCATGATTGACCAAGTCATTTCAAAAGAGGTGTGCTCCATAAGTAAGACATTTCTGTCTGCTGCATTCACTGCTATACCCATAGGACCTGGAACAATATCTGGCTATGGTGGATTCACAGTATTTCTCTGTAGAGTGAATGAATGGACTTCCTGTTATAAAAAGAGGGTTTTGTCAAATGAATTTAAAGTGTTTTTCAGTTACATTGTCCTAAGTTACAATGAGTATGCTTTGAATTGTCAAGAAGACCCTCAGTGATCAGACTAGCCTCAAATCAAAGTGGTTGTTAGAGAAACTGGTGATCTCCCCATTCAATAAGCCTTTGGCTGTTTAAAGATCACATGACCCCTTTCCAAGACATTGAACAAAATGTCTCTGAATTTGATCAAGAGTTTTGCTAATGCCTGTCTTGAGTCTGATGCTCTGAAGATGACTTTAAAAAAAGTCCATGTAGTCTTCTCAGAAGCCATATAGTGAATGAAAAAAAAAAAATTTAAGCTTTTACCAGCTCTGTGCTTCATTTGGATAGATCCCTGGCTAGCTCATAGTTTTAGGTGCTGTTGTTGATGAAAGTATTTATCTGAATGTGGGCTATCTTTTATAGCCACATAAGTAATTAAATTGCAACTCAGAAGAGAAACTCAGAGAAAGCATTTAAAAACTACAGGCATGGTTCTGTGTCCATCAAATATTCTTAAGACCTAAGGAACATCAAAAATGAAAAATAAATGTTATAAAGGAAGATAAGTTTTATTTTATGGAAATTATAATAGAAATGTTACTGTTAGGCAGTGTATATGTATTAATAACTTCATTAGTAGATAGTACTTATTATAGGACCTCAGAGATACTGTTTATATTCTTAACAACCTCTAAAAACCAGCTGAGTTTGCTCAAACACACCTCTGTTGGAGTGCCATTTAATCACTGAAGAGGACTCAGAGAGTCAGGTCATGACTCTGATGCAGGAGCCCCCTGTACTGACCATCTGATACAAAATGGACAGTTTTATTTGGACTAATTTAACTTAAAGCTTTTGGTTCTTATTGAAATGAGAACTTGTTTACGAGTCCCTTGAGTATCAGACTCTAATCCAAATATTTCTACAGTTTTCCATTGTCTCCATGTTTTTTCCTTGAGGGTCTTATGGCAGAGAAAATTTTAAAGTGCTGCAAACTCCATTTCTGCTGAAATTCACCCCTACCAGGTAAACTAAACAGGATGATGTATAAACTTTGGGGGAACTTTTCTTTTGGCTTTCCCCTTTAAACTCTATAAACTAGAGCCAATCCAATCATTCTATACTTTCTTTCCTCTTTGGAAAGGATGCATTATAGTTTATTGATGCTAAGCATGGACTCCAATAACAGACACACCTATGTTCCAATCCTGATGCGTAATACTGACTTTGTGATTTTGGGTGTATATTAGGTGACCTTTTTACACATCAGTTTTCTCATCTGTACAATGAGAAGAATAATACTTGCTTCATAGTTATGAAGAATAATTGAGATCATGTGTAGTAAGCATAAAGTACCATGTCTGACTTACATACTAAATATATTATAAGTGACAGTAATTTTTATGCAGGGCAGTCCATTCCTCACTTACCCTCAGTTATATCATACCAGCTACAGGATAGAATAGAGCAAATGGCTTTCATCCAACTTTATGTTTGATCTATTTAATTTTTCTATGAAAGATTTCACGTCCAGTCCTCTGAAAAGATATAGGGAGTTCCCATATAGAGCAGCCTCATTTATTCAATTTTTTTTCACGTATGTGTTTGATGCCAGCACATCCACATGACATTAGACCAAAAGGCAGGGGTGTGGGGGGCGGGCTCTGTGATCAACACCATTTCCCTTTAAAGTGTTCATGCTTCTTGAAAAACTTGTTTCTATACCATGTGGTCATCAAGGTGCAAACTTTTGGGTTACAACTTTTCATTAAAAACAGAACTTAGGAAAAATAAAATAAACACTGTATGCAATGTTCTATAATTGAAGATAGCCAGTTAATCTGTCATTCTATGAGGAGGTTACGTTTCTCAGAACTACTCAGTAGTCTCAGGGGACAGATATCTAGAATATTATCCTGCTGCCACTGCATAGGATGTGAAGAGGAGAATGACTGATGGATCCCTGGGGCTATTCAATGATATTGTGCATTGCCAGAAATAGGACACACAGGAGACAGTGACACAGTGAATATCTTTATATCAGAGACATGCTAGCTACTCTTGGGCTGTGGGAAGAGAGTAGAAGGAATCTGGATCTTCCATCTGGACATCCAGGTGACACTATGCCAGCTGCTGCAACCAGATTGGTTGCAGAATTCCAACCTGGTTGGAATGCAGGTTGGTTCCCAGAATTCCATACTAGTGAGCCCATGCAGTCATTTATTCATCCAGCAAATATTTACTGAGTGCCAGCACATTCCCAGATGCCAAGAACACATTGGCAATCAAGGCAAAAGGAACCCCTGCCTTCAAATATGTTCTACATCAGAAGACACATAAAATGAGAGTTGCTATAAAACTCATAGAAGTTGGAACCACAGATTCCCCACTCCTCTCATTTCCCTCTTTTCTTGTCCCTCTCACTCCTCACTAATGTATCCCCCAACAACAGAATGCCTACCTGAATGGTGAATTGCAGGGGAGAACTGAGCATGGTCAAACCCTCTGGTTTCTCTCTTTTGAATAAAAACCTCAAAGGATTGTGCATCTCTGGATCCTCACTTCTCCAAGAAGAGCTCAGCAGAGGGACTTTGGACCTGCACAGGGAAAGCTAGAAATGGTGAAGTGAAGTGAAGTGAAGTCACTCAGTCGTGTCCGACTCTTTGTGACCCCGTGGACTGTAGCCTAGCAAGCTCCTCTGTCCATGGGATTCTCCAGGCAAGAATACTGGAGTGGGTTGCCATTTCCTTCTCCAAGGGATCTTCCCGACCCAGGGATCGAACCCAGGTTTCAGATTGGTTTAATTCAGACTTCAGTATCAGAGCTAAACTACATTCTCCAATCAATTTCATATATCTAAAAATGAGCTGATATTTTGATAATCTCCTGAGCTTAATTTCTCAATAAATTCTAAACTTAGATGAGAAAATAAACATGTTATTTATTGATGTCCCTTATACACCATCATATCTGATAATTATATGCAAGAAACTGGCATTTAAGAAATAAATTAATCCATTGCAAATAGAGATTGAGGGTTTTGACTTAAACTGAGGAGATACTGAAATTGGCAGTGCTTTAGGAAGTGTATTTGTGTGGGGCTTTGACTTTTGTTGGTGACACTGGGGTTTCAGCAGGGACTGTAGCCTTTATAACTGACCTGGAGATGTGATCTAAGAAGACACATAGAGATCAGGTCATAAAGGAAAAAAGTCTATGTGTCCTACCTAAACCTCATCTTAACAAAGGCAGTACTTCAATACATTGGCTTTTTCAGGTCTTACTGGACAGAATATTTTTTCCTGCATTTACTGAATTTCTCAATGAAAACTACAGACTGAATCTTCAAATTCTAAAGACAGCTAATCTCAATGAGGGCTACCAAACACTGATACATGTTTTATGCCAGACATAGGGAAGAAGTACAAGCTTCAGTCAGGTCAGTTCAGTCCCTCAGTTGTGTCTGACTCTGTGACCCCATGAACCACAGCACACCAGGCCTCCCTGTCCATCACCAACTCCTGGAGACCACCCAACCCCATGTCCATTGAGTCGGTGATGCCATCCAACCATCTCATCCTCGGTCGTCCTCTTCCCCTCCTGCCCTCAATCTTTCCCAGCATCAAGGTCTTTTCAAATGAGTCAGCTCTTTGCATCAGGTGGCCAAAGTATTGGAGTTTCAGCTTCAACATCAGTCCTTCCAATGAATACCCAAGACTGATCTTTAGGATGTACTGGTTGGATCTCCTTGCAGTCCAAGGGACTCTCAAGAGTCTTCTCCAACACTACAGTTCAAAAACATCAATTCTTCAGTGCTCAGCTTTCTTTATAGTTCAACTCTCACATCCATAGATGACCACTGGAAAATATACCCCCAATTCTGCTTTTCTCTATGTAGACCATGGTTCAGGACTAATTGGGGGAACAAATCATGGCTGAATTCCAGGATTCATTTAGGTTATCTACAAGCTTCTGTCTTAGGTTAGTACTGATTTATTGGTTACCTAAACCTTGACTGGGCTTCCCTGGTGGCTCAGCTGGTAAAGAATCTGGCTGCAATGCAGGAGACCTGGGTTCAATCCCTGGGTTGGGAAGATCCCTTGGAGAAGGGAATGGCTACCCCTTCCAATATTCTTGCCTGGAGAATTCCATGGACAGAGGAGCCTGGCAGGCTACCATCTGTGGGGTTGCAAAGAGTCAGACACAACCAACCACAACACAGCAAGCCTTGACCATGGTTTTTAGATTACAGAGATTCACACCTTGGTATTGATCACAGAAGTATGTTAGTTTTTATTAACTAACAATTAAAATTTTGAAAGCAATTCAGAATTTGGCTTCTTTTTAAATTGACATAAACAACTCCATGAACTTTTTGCAAACTCATGAGTTAACTCATATATTACTCAGCCTTTAGAAGTCAAACTTGCTGAACAAATGAAAGAGGGAAAGAGAATTTAAAAATCTGTGTATTTCTTGTCATTGGAATAGTAAGAGTGGAAAAAATTAAATTCAAAAAATCAAAATGAATTAAAGAACATGAGAGTTGTATTATTTCTAGATCAATAATGATGATGAAGTACAATGAACAGAAAAAGAGAGTTGAGTTTTTAGAAGATCAGAGGTTACTATTCTAAAGGAGCCTGGAAAGGCAAGGTATTGAGGAGCAGATGGCAGGTGTTTCGGTTCTCACTAGGCCCATGTTGCTCAGGTTCAGAAGCATCAGTAGTATTTAAAATGCGGGAAACTGATAATTCTCTAGTATAAACCAATATGGAAAAGACTTACCAAGTGTCAAAGACTTTTCATCACAAGGAGCAGTGTCAACGACCACTACGGCAGAACACAAAGATTTCTCATAAGAAGACAGTGGAGCCTATGTCACTAGACAAAACACACAACACAGCCTTAATGCTAGGGAGTTAGAGGGGGAGCAAGAAGAAGAGATTTTGCATATGACAGACGGGGAAGAGGCAGTGTCTAATAAGATCTCATGATGGAAGTTGCTACTTGTGCTCAGTTCTATTGTCTTTGAAAGACAGCGTGGATGTCTCCAATGCTGTTCTCTGAGGCTTGAGATAATATATATAGGTAGATCCTTTGTCCCCATTCTCCCCTTGAAGATGGCAAGCATAGCATTACAACTGAACTTAAGGGAGCTTTCTCTAATAAGAGTTTAACTTCATAGGCGGAAGCCTTCAGGTAGGCTTCCCAGGCAGTGCAGTGATAAGGAATTTGCCTGCCAGTGCAGGAGATGCAGGAGAGGTGAGATCGATCCCTGGGTCAGGAAGATCCCCTGGAGAAGGCAATGGCAACCCACAGCAGTATTCTTGCCTGGGTAATCCCATGAACACAGGAGCCTGGCGGGCCACAGTCCATGGCATCACAAAGAGTGGGACACAATTGAGCAACTAAGCAACATCACAAAGAGTGGGACACAATTGAGCAACTAAGCAACAAAAGCCTTCAGATAACTGACACAAAGTAACAGGCATCCTGGTAAATCTCTAAAATGAAGATTTCCTGTATCACTCCTCTTTTCCTCAGCTACTAAGTTTCTGCTCTCATTTTTCTGGCAACAGCCACATGGGTCTGGAATGTACAGAGTTTTGGGTTCTGGGAACTATATCCCTGTAGAGGCTAGAGATTCAGTTTTTAAATTTTTAGGGTAGGGTTGATGTGATATTCTTTTACATCCAAATATTAGAAAAAAAATATGGCACATAAGAGATTTTAGGTTGGATTAATTCCTCAATGAACATGACTTAGAAACTATACATTTTAGTAGAAGCTGTCTACTCAGTCACAACTCTACCCAACCATAGCACTGGAGAGTTCTCTGAGTCAGAATGAACAGAATAAGAAACCAGGTGATTGTGATGAAAGAATCTTACATTCTATTTGGTCTTAACTTGTAAAGAAAAAAGAGTATAATCTTTAGATCTCCTTTTGTATCCATGTTTTTCATAACAGGAGATTTTTTTTTTTAAATTGAAATTTGGGACTACTTTAGGATTTCTTTTAGAGAACATGCCTAGCTGTAAATCGGGATGAAAAACTAAATAAGGAATTTTATCCAGGGTTCAGAAGTTGGTTCCATTCTGGCTCACTTCAGAGCCTTTTAGAGGCAAAAACTAAATTGCCCACCAGTTGCCTGGAAGGACTTTGAAGGATAAATGTCTGATATGATGAAGTGGCCTCAGAAAGGTGATAGCATTATCATCCTAATATCTTGCCACCAGTAAACCAGTGACATCAATAGTTGACCATTTACTTAATGAATAAACTTAGTGGGTTAAAGAAATAAAAAGCTGGGGACATTGGAGACAGATACTTATTCTATATTCTGATTTTTTCAAAGGGAAGGGGACTGGAGAGAGGAGAGAATTTCTACTCAGCTTCTGGAAAAAAACGTTTAGATAGAAGGTTCTCAGTTTCCCTCTAGTCCCCCAAGACAGGTAGAGTGACTTATCTGACACATCAGTTTGGGAGAAGAGATTCAGCTCAGTCATTCTGTATTTCCCTTCTTTGGGAGCAACACTCTGGCCTGCTCTTTACAACACCTGCAATTGGGAGATTAAGTCCAGTTCAGACAGAGTTGTAGAAGTCCATCTGGCTGCCAATTTATAATTATATTATTCAGTCAATTTTGCTTTCTCTATGTTTGTCTTTATCTTATTTCTCAGTTGGCCCTAATTAGAAATCAAGGCAGGGCTTTTATTTATTGCCTTTACTGAAACCATAACAATGGCAAGAGTATACAATATTGGCTTTCCTGGTGAACCTTTTAAATATTTAAACAAATATAAGTTGTTAGACTGGGCAAAAAAATTAGTAATGATTACTGGTAGTGGAGCAGAGAGCTTCCTAGACTAAAGGGAATAGCTACGCAAAGGCATGGTGCTGATAGAGCAAAACTCATTAATAAACTGAAATAAGTACAATAAGATCAGAGCAAAAAAAGTAGCAAGTAAGTGTATCTATACTAGAGAAACATTATGTAGAGCTTGGCTATGAAGTTGAGACTTTTGCCCTAAGGTGAGTTTGCCAGATTAAGTAAATAAAAATATAAGACTATTTAATTTGAATTTCAGATAAAAAATAATTTTTTGGTGCAAGTATGTCCCATGCAACACTTTCAATATGTGGAATACACTTACACTAAAAAAGTATTCCATGTTTATCTGAAATTCAAATTTAACTAAGAGTCCTTTATCTTCAACTCTATCCTTATGGAAATGGCAAACCACTGAAGTCTCGAAAACATTCAAGTGACATGATCAAAAATCAGAGAGAAAGACAAATAGTCACAGCAACAGGCCAACATCTCTTTCCAGATGTTCTGTTTTCTTTAGCGCTCCTTCCAATGGCCTCACCATAAAACCTATAACAATGAGAGCCTTTTATATCCCATGACTCATGATAATATTGTAAATACAGCTTGATTAAGATAAATTGCAGTTACAGTAATACGGCAAATGAGGTTGACTTAAAAAAAAAATGGACCTTGGATTCTATCTCTTAGCATTCATGATCTGTAGCAAAAAAGCAATATACACAAAAGTGCCTGATGAACATAGCAATTTCATTTGCCAAACTGGGCACATTCACTTTGCATCCATTGAAATCTAGATTCTTCACCTCCCTAATCTTCTACAAAGCCTATGTTTATCATGCCTGACTTTTTCAGAATGCAGTGACTTCTGCTGAGTTTGTGGCCACCTCAATCTTATTCACAGAAAAGTGTTTTAAATGGATGGACACTGCGATTACTCAAACACAAGCCATCAGAAAACAGAAACTGAGGCTACCTACAGGAGAAGTGGGCACAAAGTCAGTGAACAGAAACCGTTCTCCTGACTTACTATCCATTCTCTAAACACAAATCCTCATTTTCATTATGACTTAATGTGACCTTCTTTGTAACCTTTTCCCTAGGAGTTCTCTCATATGGCAGTTGTTAGGATTCTAATTGCAACTCTCTGGAACAGAGTAATGGTCTACTTGGAACAAGTTGTTATCACTGACCAATCAGTCAATTTGTGGGCTTGCAGCTGTGTGAGTACACGCATCACTAGGAAACCAGTCTCTTTATAGGAGGTCAATAACCATGAGCAGTAGGAACAGGGTTAAAATGGAAAAGAAAAGGCCAAGACAAAGTTTGAGTAAGCACTGACATCTTTTAAACAAGGCCAGGAACGTAGCTGCAATACGTGGTAGGTAGTTGGAAACACCTCCCTACTCCAAAAATGTAACACATCATTGCTGATGTTCAGTATGTCCATCCAGTCCTAGTATCAATATTATAAAAATGAAACTGATGTACAGGAAACCCAAGCCTCAGTATGGGGCCAGAATTTCTAGCTTTTCAGACAAGCCAAGATCATACTATGTGAAACAGAGTTCAGCAAAGTAATATCAGTTCTGGCTAACATTTGATGAATGTTGACCATGTGCAAAGAACTGTCATCAAAACTTTAATCATAACTATTTAGTAATAACTAGGGCTTCCCAGGTCAATAGTAAAGACTCTGCCTGTCAACACAGGAAATGTGAGTTTGATCCCTGGGTCTGGAAGATCCCTTGGAAAAGGAAATGGCAACCCACCCCAGTATTCATAGCAGAGCCTTGCAGGCTACAGTCCATGCGGGTCGCAAAAGAATCAGACACAACTTAGTAACTACACAACAACTATTTAATACTGACTACAGTTCTACAAGATAGGTCTTATTATTTTTTCTATTATACAAGTAAGAATTGAAACATATGAACACCAGTTATTAGCCAAGATTACACAGCTCAAGAATGATAGATCAAAAATATAATCCAGGAAATTTGACTCTTAAAGTTGTACTTCAAATCACTATACTACTCGTTTTCTGGGAAAACAGTGGAGAGCCCTTGCATGGTCTACAGAATATGAATGGAGACTAGCTTACATTGCTTTGCTTTGGTAAAAAGGTTCAGTTCAGTTCAGTTGCTCAGTCATGTCCGACTCTTTGCGACCCCATAAATTGCCGCACGTCAGGCCTCCCTGTCCATCATCAACTCCACGAGTTCACTCAGACTCATGTCCATCAAGTCGGTGATGCCATCCAACCATCTCGTCCTCTGTCGTCCCCTTCTCCTCCTGCCCCCAATCCCTCCCAGCATCAGAGTCTTTTCCAATGAGTCAACTCTTCGCATGAGGTGGCCAAAGTACTGGAGTTTCAGCTTTAGCATCAGTCCTTCCAAAGAACACCCAGGGCTGATCTCCTTCAGAATGGACTGGTTGGATCTCCTTGCAGTCCAAGGGACTCTCAAGAGTCTTCTCCAACACCACAGTTCAAAAGCATCAATTCTTTGGCACTCAGCTTTCTTCACAGTCCAACTCTCACATCGATACATGACCACAGGAAAAACCATAGCCTTGACTAGACGGACCTTTGTTGACAAAGTACTGTCTCTGCTTTTCAACATGCTATCTAGGTTGGTCATAACTTTCCTTCCAAGGACTGAGTGTCTTAATTTCATGGCTGCAATCACCATCTGCAGTGATTTTGGAGCCCCCCAAAATAAAGTCTGACATTGTTTCCACTGTTTCCCCATCTATTTCCCATGAAGTGATGGGACCAGATGCCATGATCTTCGTTTTCTGAATGTTGAGCTTGAAGCCAACTTTTTCACTCTCCTCTTTCACCTTCATCAAGAGCCTTTTTAGTTCCTCTTCACTTTCTGCCATAAGGGTGGTGTCATCTGCATATCTGAGGTTATTGATATTTCTCCTGGCAATCTTGATTCCAGCTTGTGCTTCTTCCAGCCCAGCGTTTCTCATGATGTACTCTGCATATAAGTTAAATAAACAAGGTGACAATATACAATCTTGAGGTACTCCTTTTCCTCTTTGGAACCAGTGTGTTGTTCCATGTCCAGTTCTAACAGTTGCTTCCTGACCTGCATATAGATTTATCAAGAAGCAGGTCAGATGGTCTGGTATTGCCATCTCTTTCAGAATTTTCCACAGTTTCTTGTGACCCACACAGTCAAAGGCTTTGGCATAGTCAATAAAGCAGAAATAGATGTTTTTCTGGAACTCTCTTGCTTTTTCCATGATCCAGCAGATGTTGGCAATTTGATCTCTGGTTCCTCTGCCTTTTCTAAAACCAGCTTGAACATCTGCAAGTTCACGGTTCATGTATTGCTGAAGCCTAGCTTGGAGAATTTTGAGCATTACTTTACTAGCGTGTGAGATGAGTGCAATTGTGTGGTAGTTTCAGCATTCTTCGGCATTGACTTTCTTTGGGATTGGAATGAAAACTGACCTTTTCCAGTCCTGTGGTCACTGCTGAGTTTTCCAAATTTGCTGGCGTATTGAGTGCAGAACTTTCACAGCATTCTCTTTCAGGATTTGAAATAGCTCAACTGGAATTCCATCACCTCCACTAGCTTTGTTCATAGTGATGTTTTCTAAAGTTTCCCTTTCCTGTTCCATGATTCTAAGCAACTTTGCAAGAATTTATCTTACATACAAAAAAGAAGGTATGGTTGTGAAAAATACCTGCTCAAAGCAACAATCAGTTCTGTGCTTTGATTGAATCTATATCCAATTCATTGAATCTATATCCAAATTTTGCTCTGTATTCAAAACTCACGCATGGAGTGCCTGCTGACTGAGGTGCACTAAATTTGGTTATCAAGACATTGTTCATGATCACAAGACTTGCACAGCCTATGGGAATATATAGGCATGTGAGGAGACAATTAGAATGGTAATTACATTGGCAGTTTAAGCTTTATAATTGTAGGCTATGCCTTTAATGCTCTGTTAAAGTGCAAGCGTTAATCGCTTAGTTGTGTCCAACTCTTTGCAAACGCATGGACTGTAGCCCACAAGGATCCTCTGTCCACGGGATTCTCCAGGCAAGAATACTGCAGTGGATAGCCAGACCCTTCTCCAGGGGATCTTCCCAACCCAGGGACCGCAGATTCTTTACCATCTGATGCTCTAGAAAATTGTAACTCAGTGCTTTAAAGATTCTCTTGCTCTTTTCCCTAACTACTCATTTGGGACCATCTCCCCTCTTGCAAATTATCCCCAGTGATTTCTAGAAATAACCATGGATGCTTCTTTTGGTAAAGGAACTGAGCCATTAGCCACAGGAACTTTATAGTAGACATACTGATTAGGAGAGCCACAGGAGGAGAGAAGGAAAACTGTCTTGTTTTCATTAAATTGCTAATGGGAACTTCACTAGGGTCACTACTGATGGTGGCACTCAGCCACACCTCTGCTTTGAACCACAGTGGTGTGCAAAAATTGCCCATGATCTGATTATGAATTGCTTAGTAGGGTTTGGTTAGTAGGGCATTCTTTAGTGTAGCCCAGTGGTACTCAAGGTCTCAGAGACTCTCAGAAAAGCAGTATCCCCACTTGTGAATCTTTTTTTTTTTAATTTTTATTTTTACTTTACAATACTGTATTGGTTTTGCCATAAAAAAAAAAAAAACCAATGTAGCCAGCCAAAGGATTAGGCAGGAACATATGTTTCATTGTTTTTCATTTTTGTTTCTCTCTTAAGAGCTTGAAACAAGCAGATAAAGCACAAACAAAACAAACCTTTCTCTTGTTTTTTAGCCAAAATACATAAAAAGTTTCAAGCAAAATATTCATGCAAATTGTGGCCATCAGCCTGCTAATAACGTGCACACCTTGATTTAGTTTGGATTCAAATAGGACACCCTGCTATACACAGGAGGTGGTAAGTGACACGAGGCATGCAGAGGACCACCACCATGTCTGGGAGTTCTGGAAATCTTTGTCAACCAGTGACTATTAGGCTTGATCATGAAAAGTGAGCAGTGGTTTATTTATTGTTTGATGAAGAGATGTGGCATTTGGGATAGGAAACTGTATAAAGGGTCTGGGTATATGGAAGAATCTGGAATTCTGGGATGAGTGGGTGGTGTAATGCTTGTGTTAGGCTGTCCCTGTGGGCTACAGTTTGGAGGAGTGAGACTAGGAAAAAAAAAGAAAAGGACGGGACCAAACTCAGAGAGGCCATTATTCTGGGATATTTTCAGTCAAAACTTTTCTAAGTGGACCTCAGTTTAGGAAAGGAAAAAACTATTTTTCCTTTCTATCTATCTGAGGTTCTTTGGCTGGGGTCCTATAAATCAGACTAATAAAAGACAGATGACAAAGAGGAAAACAATCAAGTGTATTATCATGCACAGCACGGACAGACACAGGGGGGTAGTTAGAGATGAGTAACTCACAGGGGTGGGTAGAACTTGAGTTCAGCATTCAACAGACAGGTAATACAATTGAAAGAAAGTTAACATCACATGTAAGGGCATGAGGCATTGGATCTTCAGGGAAGAATAAGTCCTCTGTGCTCATAGTGGAGTTCATCTATCCCGTCTTAACAAAATAGTAATAAATTTTAGAGAAGTGACGACAAAAGCAAAGGGCTTGTAGCTTCCAGGAGCAGCATATACAGAAAGGTAAGCATATGGAAAAACGAATGGTCGATAAGAACCAGTCTGAGCAAGGTTTATTAGGTAGGTTCCTTTAGTGTCTTCTCTGTGTTGATAAGGGTTTAGAATTGTCTCCAATAACTAACTTTTCTTTTTATTTTTTGCTGTGCTGGGTTCTTCGTTGTGGCACGGGCTCTGTGGTTGTGGCACACCAGCTTAGTTTCCTTGTGGCATGTTGGATCTATCTTAGTTCTCTGACCAGGGATATAACCCGGGTCCCCTGCACTGGACTACCAGAGAAGTCCCTCCAATGATTAACTTTTGTCCTTTCTTATGCAGAGGGCAGGGCGGGCTGGGGGGGGTGGATAACTTCGCAAATTTATGTCCTACTTTTAAGCAAATATTGGGAGGCAGAAAGCTTTTCTCATATCTTCATATTTTCAGTTGACTTACTATTAATCTCTACCACTCACATTGCTCTCATATAAATTTCCCCTTTGATCTTCATAATAAGTTCATGGAGTTGGAAATGCAATGGCATTATTCCTGTTTTATAGATGAGGAGACAGTACCCCCAAAAATGAAACGGCTTACTCAACCTGTTCCACTTTCTGGAATCCTGCATTTTGTCATTCAGAGAAATCCACCCATGTCCTGGATGCCCAATTCTACCTTTAAGTGTAACAGTAGGATTATAACTTTGGAGTGGTGAGGGCATTGTCATGAAAAAGGGAGGCTTCATATCTTTGCTCTGGTCCCTACTAGCTAAGCCTTTAAGTGAGTTGCTTACGCTCTTTGGAGAATGTCTCCTACTTTGTGACATTCAGATGGCAATCCCTGTCTCTCAGGGTCGTTGTATGCATTAACTGAGAAAATATATATATTAGTATAAACAGCACCATACCTGGTACTTAATAAGAGCTAAACATATCAGTGCTTAATGTCATTATCATCACATCATTATGATATAGCAGTAAATAATAGGAAATATAGTAAGCAAATGAAGGGACATGTAGATTCAGGTATTTTTTCTGATTCCCTGCCATGACTTTCAAATTCAGATTCCGTGAAAACCAATTTTTACTTCCATCCATATTTGCTTGCATTTGAAAAATTCACTTAGGTCTGACGGCTGCTATTAATGCCAGAATGCTGACTGAGCTTGGTTGCTTTACTGTCTCTCACAGCTTTGTAAAGTTAAAAAAAAAATCCCTGAATTATCGTGGGGGTCATATTTATATATTATTACTTGTGTTGCTGGACCACTGTGAGCACTCAAATTTATTTTTATGATCATGCGCACTTTTGTGTAACTTAAGATAGTTTATTTGGTCAACTAATGACTGCAGTATTAATAAAATTATGAGGAAATGATCTAACATCACTATTTCAACAAAATGACATTGATATGTAATGTAACATTAACATTTCCTTAGAAAATCTCTAATACATGTTTTGAACATGTATGTCCATGTTCTCCCCTGAGAGAAAATTTTATTATTATTTAATGAGTCAGTTAAGCTGAAACCAAAGACTATACTCTATTTTTCTCTGTATATAGAAATAGTAATGTAATTTGACCTTCTGTCATCAAAAGTAAATGTATGAAGAAAATCAATAGTAAACATTTTCCAGTGTAAGCTTCAGCTTATTCTCGTTTGCTTTCTGAAAGGGGCTGCTGCTGTAAGAGGTGCATGTCTTAAAGATTTCCCTATCCTTGACACCTGGGGTAACTTCAGTAGCAGGAGGTTTGAAAATCTAAATTACTCATCTCTGCTGTGTATTGCTGTCATTCAGTTGAATGAAATTAAACTTGCCACTTGTACCATCACACAGAAGAAAATTATAGAACAACTTTTTTGGAAAAATGTTATTTCATTTAATTAAGGAGTAAATAGAATTCTATTCTACTTCAATTGTTCGGTATAAAAAATACAACATTGAAAAAAGGGGGAAGTAGTAAGTTTCTATGAGAAGTTCAGCAAGTAGAATAAAACTCACAGCTGGGCAGTACTTTCATTCTTTGTACTTTATTTATCAGAAGGACTCACCAATAACTAAAATTTTAGCATTCTTGCTTCCTTGTTAAATTCTGTCCTTAGTATTTGGGGGTGGGAGTGGGGAAGAGGTTCCTCTTGAAATTACTTTCATTTTTAGAGGTGTTTGATTAATTTCTTTTTTTATATTTTTCACAATTGAAGGATAATTACAATGCTGTGTTAGTTTCTGCTGTACAACAATTGTAAATCAGCTACAAGTATATATATCTGGACCCTCCCTCCCCTTCCCCTATCCCACTCTTCTACCTCGAGGTCATCACAGAGCACGGAGCTGAGCTCCCTATGTTACACAGCAGTTTCCCAATAGCTATCTGTTTCATACATGGCAGTGAACATATTCAACAGGGAGAAAACAATAAAGAAGTCTGGGACAGATCTTTTTCTTGGTTCTCATACTTCTTTTTGTGTTCACATTTAAGAATGCATAGATTTCACATGAAAATTGGGATTGGTGGGTTGTTTTGAAAAGTCAGAAAATCTGGCCATGCTAAACCTATGTTTTGGCATGACAAACATCAGTGGGAGCTGAGCAGCTGCCTTCTTTGAATGGACACTTGAAATCCAACCAGCCGCAGACCTCACCAGTCTCTATTGTCTCTCTGCTCAACCAGACTGCTTCATGCAGTTGAATTGCTGGCATGAACCTGAAGATATTTGTATTTTTATATATATTGGCCTATCCATCTATATTTAGATTGATATATATAATTATTACTATTATTTCATCAGTATTACCATTTTTTAACAACAGAAGAATACCTACAGGGACAAAGTCTATCTCTGTATACTTTAAAATTTTTTCTAGATTATTGATGAGTTTAGGCATTTCACATAGATAATTTTTTCATTTGTAAAGCTGGAGATAGTTTTAATAATTTCTATCCTTTTCAGTTGTATGACAATTAATAATGTGATGTATATAAAGCAGATTGCAGAGTAGGTATGCAGTAAGTGTTAGCTACAGTGTTCTGTGATAGAACAAAACAAACGTGGCTTTAAAAATTGCTTCTGCATTCCTATCATTCCATGTCATATAAAAGATGCCATGGATCAAGATGTTTGATTTTCAGTTGCATTTTCCCCCTTGAGTGTTTGGGGATAATTGCCAATGGACATGGGGCTTCTGTCATTCTGGGTGAATCTTTTGGTCTTGAGCTTTGAGCAGGATAATGAATGAATTAGGAAAGCTGAAGCAAACATGTGGGTGGATATCCCTTGTCAGAGCTTTGATTTAGATTCCTTACAGAACAACAGAAATATTCATTATATTTTCATCCTTTTCAAAATGCAAAGAATAGCAGAGCTTCAAAAACAGGACAGTAAGGCACTATCCTAGAGGAAGTTGTTTTAGCCTATTTAAAAGCAGCCTCCAGGAATCAGGGCAGAGATGCTTTCCTCATTATTCCTCCTGCTCATTATTTGGCACCATTATCTGTTTTGATCCCTCTCTACAGATTTTCCAACGTTAACATGCTACAAACATGATTCTTGGATCCAATAGAGGGTCTGCACTTCATGCTAATGAACACAGTAGATCATTAAACAGATTTCTGATTTACTACCTTTAATTTCTTCTTCAGGAGCAACAACAGAAGCTAGTGGGTGGAGGTGGAGGATCTCTGATTACAATCATGGATAGAGAAATGGTTTCTTCTGACATTTTTCTTTCAGAGAGACTAAGCAAAATTGCAGTACAGTTTAACAGTACTCTTAACTCACTGCAGGTTGCCATGGAAACAGGAATCTGGCACCAACATGAAAGGCATTTAGGGAATCTGTTAGGTTTTAACATTAGCATGATCTAAGCATTCTTGCTCACCACTAACAACTCTAGCATCTCTTTTAGAATAACATTAATATTCATTAAATTTCTCTGCATGTGGTTTGGGGATCTTCATATCACATTTGAGGTCATTTTTTGTGAGTGATCAACTCGTCAGAGAACATGCATTTTGTGGAACTATACTTAGCTCATCTAGCATATGAAGCAAGATTCACTCTACTTACACTGTTATTTTCCCATGATCCAGATTTAGACTTTAATAGAGAAGAATATGATTGCAATGGCAATTAAAGAAATCTGCTAATATTTAGGAAGTTTATTTATAATAAAGAAGAACCAAATGGGATTTTTTGTTCTATAAAAAAAGTTTAATAGAAACAGGCCCTTTGATCACTTACTTGTGCTAGGTAACTTTTAGGTTAGCCCTCATGTGTAAGTTTAGTTTGGCTAAGTATGTGTGTGTGTATATATATATATATATATATATATACACATACATATACATATATATATATTAGTATTTGTTTTGAGGACAGTTTACTTTGGAATCTTATAACACTAAAAGCTTATGTTGCTGGCAAAATCAGTTGGACTTTTTGTTTTTCTCTCAAGGGCTATATGACTGTGACCAATTTGTTTAAAGAAATTATAGCAATGACTAAATTATAATTTTCTTTTATTTCAAAAAAGAAGAAAATTTTGGTGGACTTATTGGGAAAAAAATGAGAGACATTATTTTTAAATTATGTTTCAAACTCTTCCAATTATTTTCATGTGAATTAAGTCACTGGTTCATCAATTAGTCTCCTTCTCCAGTTGACCTCCCAAATTGGTTCTGTGTCTTTTCTGTTGAAAGGTTCTGAGTGGTATTTAATGCCTATTCCTAGGGCAAGCAGCAAGTTTTTTTGTGATGAATACATCAGATTTGTATTTGATGAGTACATCAGAAAGCCCAAGTTCAATTCTCAGCTCCACTGTTTTCCAACTGGATAACATTTGGGGCAAGGTATCTAAACACTGTACCTCTCTTTCATCATGTGGTTTTTTTAAAGATTGAGATAATGCATATGCAGTACTTAGCAGATTTCTGCTATAATATATACATACTAACATATAACACTCAGTGAATTTTAATTATGTCATTATTATATTAATTTTATAGTTTGAATAATCTGATGAGACTGCCAAGCCAATATTTCCTTTTTTATTATAACTAAACATCCTAGCAGAAATTAGGTCTCTTTCTTTTTCATGAGCTTGCTGTTCATTTTCATGAAAAGTGGATTACAATTAATAAAATCTCCAAAACTCAGAAAACAGGTAAGAAATGAAAATAATGAGACCATGTACAAACTGGAAATTTGATTGGTAGGTGGCAGGTTAAACAAAACCAATCAACTCTTCAGCTGTAGTTGAAAAGAGTCAAAATGTGTCTAGCAGCAGTCACATTGCTGGCTCATCTAGCTTTTAGACCAGAATCAATTTGTCTGTAATAAATTATTTATCATGAACAGATGCAGAATCTATGATTATTTTAACTTGTTATTTAATTTCTTGAATGTTGAGTTTTAAACATGTAAATTAATTATTTCCCTTTCCAAGCCGCCTGACATGGAAGCAAAGTGTAAAAACAAAATGGTATCAAATGGGGACAAAAGGTGAGCTTGATTAATGACATAAATAATTAGCTCTTGAGAATATGGCTTAAGTTTGGGGTAACAGTGGAATTTTTTAAGTTTCATCCCAGAATTAGACAAATATAAATACCTAGGCATTGGAAGCACTGGGAAAGAGTTTTAGGGGCCAAGATTACTACTATAAAACTTGTAGCATGAATGAGAATAGAATGATGGTCACAGTACGCAGAAAGCTTCCAAAGACAAAGGCCAAAACAGCTGAGATGCTGAGGTCCAGTAGATCCTCTGGCCAGTATCAGACTGGAGTACATGCTCTGTGGAGGCAGGCAGATCCAAAAAGAAAGAATTGGGGAGAGTAGAGTCAAGCCAAGCTTTCCCAGTTTCTTATTGCCCCAATCACCAATCAGTTGAGAGGAGTGACTGAAGTAGGAGTATTATTCTGATCCATGGTCCTCCACATTGGTAGAAAATAAATGCATTGGGTGTTGGTGCTGTAACAAAATATCACAGAGTGGGTGATTTAAGCAACAGAAATGTATTATCTCACAGTTCTGGAGTTAGAAGTCCAAGATCAAAATGTAGCTTTGGCTTTTTTCTAAGCACTCTTGTTCTTGTTCTTTTGGTCTTGCAGATGACCCCCTTCTCATTGGACTTTCCTTTGTGTACTTATAACATTGGTGTCTCTTTGTGTGTCCAAATTCCCTCTGCTTATAAGAATATCAGTCAGATTGGATTAGGACCCATTTAATGATCTCACTTTAATTAATCATCTCTTTAAAGGCCCTATCTCCAAACACAGTCATACACTGAGATACTGGAGGTCAGGACCTCAGCATAATTATTTAAAGGGAAGACAGATCAGTCCATAACAATCAAAGTGCCCCATAACAGCCTAGTAATAACTAGAGATTGCACATCATGATTAATACTTCTGTAACTAACTTTTTCCTTTTCTTCTTAGACTTTTTTTTTCAAGAGCTAAGCTGCCTTCACAATGAGGCATGATGAAGGACAAACCTGTAGCCAGTAACTTATAGTATTAATGATGTACAGAAACAAAATGAGGAATTGCTAAGTCTATCTTTAAAAGACCATTTACCACCTGGTTTCTTGATGAACATTTTAAATTCCAGCAAGTTCAAAATGTTCCAAGATGGCTAGTCATTTCAGAAGTGCCAATAAAAATGAAAGGATAGATACTTTCTTTTTTGAAAAATGAAGGATTATACTTTACCAGATATATTTTGTTATATTTCTGTGTGACACGGAGTTCTAAAATTGCATTAAAACAATTTCCTCCTGGAGAACAGTTTGTTTTAATAAAGCTAAACACAGAGAGTGAGAATAATGATAAAGCCTGTTAGCTTTGGAACAAATAACTATAAATGAAATGAAATTAAGTGAAACCATAAAGAAAAATCATTTGTTTTTTTCCACATCATCTTTCCACAGAGACATCAAGAGCTTTATAAATGCTCATTAGTTAGGTTATCTGGTGCACTGCACTGTGGAAATTGCCTTTGTAGTCAAATGTAAAATTTTCAGATATTGCAACCTGACCATGGAATCCAGAAAAAAATAGAAGTTTCTTAAAAAATTTCCATATTCATGCCTTGGTTCCTACGTTCTGCTCATTCTTTGTGTATGTCATGTAAATGGGAAAGACTTATGACCAGGCCTTACCCCAAATTTCTGGATTTCATTTTAATCCACAGGCAGATATTAGAAAAAGATGGAATCTGGAAAAAAAAAAAAAAAAACAACAACTCAGTCCCTATTTTTTCATTGTGTTTAAATTGCTAATTTTAATATCAAGAATTAAGACTAATTGAGTACTATACTAGACATAATTCAAGTTACTTTTGAACACATTGACCATGGTAATCTGCTAAGGGTTATGGAAATACCAACATATGGAATGAAACATAGTGTCTAGTCCCAGGGTGTTCACAGTCTAATTGGGAAATTAGACTTTAACAACTGTAGTATAATCATAGGTTATATACAGTTTTATATATAATAACTGTAGTACTTGCTCATGAAGTCTAGGTTATTTAATAGAAACATAGGAAGCAAATACTCACTTTGTTTAGATAATCAAGGAAAGGTTCTCAGAGGAGAAGACAATTAACCTGGGTCTTGAAGGATGTGAAGAATTTTGTAGGAAAGTGTTTCCCAAAGGTTAAGGCAGAACATAAGAGAACAGAGAAAAATTTGTATAAGACACAGTGATGGAACACTTGGTGTGAAAAATCAGATAATAGAGGATTTTGACTAAGACTTTGAGAAATGGGAGAAAATAAAATACTTGTTCTCCAGGAAGACAGTTCTAGGAGCATGTGAGGGTGGCAAGCACATAGGAGAGCAAACAGGGAGATGACTTTTCCTATGAGAGTTTACAAGCCAGGTTTTCAAGGGCAACATGAACATGATGTTCTTTCTTAGTTAACTTCTTGTTCCAAATATCCAAGGGCTTCGAAGATGTGGTCGCTTTAACACAATGTTCTCACATAGTCTCTCATAGTTTATCTCCTCCTTGAGGAGCAGAACATAATCATAAACAGATAAATTCTAATTCGTCTCATCAACACAGAATCTAAATTCTTTCCAGACCATTCCTTTAGTGAACACTTTACATGTTTTTACATTGTTTATGGTTCTCATTTTTCCCCAGACTCTAAACAAAATCCTATTCAAAAATCAGGTAGTCAGTGATAAGTATGGCTTGTGTCTCTACTTTACAAAATCTCTCTCTCTCACCTCTGCTACTATTGACATCTCTTACTTGATTGTGCCATTCATTACATCTTCAGCCCATATGCCATTAAAAGTGCAGTCAAAGTTGGCTGGAAGCCATTCTCAGATGTTTTAGAAAACTCAGCTTTTAGAGCTTTAAGGAATCAGATTGGTTAGCATCACAAAGTGTTTACCCCCACTTCTTGGCTGGTGAAACTGGGCAGAGATTGCAACTTCACCCTAAGGCTTTTATTCTTTTAAACCAATTCATGATGTCTGTTGATTAATGTGCATGAAACAAATTACAATGAAGTCTGGGAGTTTTACTTGCGTTGGCAAATTGTTCTTAGTTTTTTATTGGTCTTCACTCAAAAATAACTCTAAAATGTGTGAATCTCTTAGTGTATAGTCTCTAGAACAACCAAATGTCTGGTTGACACCTCCACTTGGATTTATCACTGACATCTGAAATCTAGCATGTCCAAACACAGGCTGCCTCCCATAGCTCTCTTCCCCATTTCATTACATGGAACCACTGTTCATCCAACTGACCAGGATTTATACTTCAGAGATGTCCTATGCTCCTTTCTTTTTCTCATCCTTTAAATACAATCTTCACCAAGTCCTAGTTGCAGTCTCAAAATATATCCCAGATATAAGTTCTTCCTACCAACTTCATCACTGTTTACCAAGTAAAATGGCCTGAGTTGCTGCTTAATCCTTTCAACTAATGTCCCTGCTTTTGTCCTTGGGATATACTTCCATTCTTACTGTACCAGCAAAGGAATCCATCTTCTAAACGTGTAAATCCTATCCTATAACTCCTTAGCACAAAATTCTCCAATACTTTCCTACTATGGTAAAAAAATATCCTTTTCACAACCCACAACTAAAGTCCATCACCCTTTACCCTCCATCTGGGCAAACTGATTAGAAGGCTTAGCTGCACCTTCCTTTGGTGCAGGTGGAAGATTCAAAACACACAATATCCTGACAACATGAGAACTATTGGCCCAAGTCTACAATAAACACAAAAAATATCACTCCCCTCTTTGTTTGGTGATCAGGGCTTTCCTATCAGTCATGGCACACTTACTGTCACATGCTTTCCCTTTCTCCATGGTAAATGTCTCTTATGCAGAATTCACTCACAACAGTTTGCCAGGTGGCCATTTCAATATATTTAAATGATCTCAAGAGATAACATCTATTTACCATTCAGTATCATTGTCAAGAACCCTTAACATCATCTCTTATCAAAACATTTCTCTTTTTTCTTCTATCTTTTGTAGTTAATGACTGAAATCTGAGACAGGTATGCTGGGCTACTCAGTCCTGGCTTTATGATAGAGCCTGGATCAGAATCCAGGAACCAGTCTTCTGCTTGGTTAGTTGAAGTACCGCTTTATTGATGCTCTCAGAACTGAGAAAGCTAAAAATTCCACTGACCAAACTCACAAGAAATTTAAACATAAAACAAAATGTTCCTCTATTAAGAAATAAAACATGATAAACTAACCAAAGACCAGAATATTTATACTGTTTGATTAGCACATTCTATTTCTAGAATGAAAACAGCTGTATGGGAAACTATAGTGTTTTCATGTGAACCTGATACGACAACAAAGCTATAATTAAGGCTGGTATAAGAGACCTACCATATTGTGATGAACCATCTCCATGCTCAGGAACAATTCTAACAAGCAGAGATTCAGACCTTCCCTTGAATGGTTTTCTTCTATCCTAGTCTCTAGGCAGACCACTTTCTCTCCATTCACATATTCCTTCATGGGACAATAGCTTCAAAATAATAACAATCTTATATGAAGTGCCTATAATGCTCCTAATGTTTTAAGAAAATAATAATAATGATAATAAACATATTAATTCCAAATTCCAGATGCTGTTCTAAACAACTTGTTTATCCTCATAGCAACCTTATGAAGCAGAGGCTTCTTACAATCTTTATTTTAAAAACTATATTGGGGAATACATGTTCTTTACAAAAAGTGTATAAAATGTAAATACTGGTAAAAATAAGGGCTTAAAGCTTAACATTCAGAAAACGAAGATCATGGCATCTGGTCCCATCACTTCATGGGAAATAGGGAAACAGTGTCAGACTTTATTTTGGGGGGCTCCAAAATCACTGCAGATGGTGACTGCGCAGCCATGAAATTAAAAGACGCTTACTCCTTGAAAGGAAAGTTATGACCAACCTAGATAGCATGTTGAAAAGCAGAGACAGTACTTTGCCAACAAAAGTCCGTCTAGTCAAGGCTATGGTTTTTCCAGTGGTCATAAATGGAAGTGAGAGTTGGACTGTGAAGAAAGCTGAGTGGCGAAGAATTGATGCTTTTGAACTGCGGTGTTGGAGAAGACTCTTGAGAGTCCCTTGGACTGCAAGGAGATCCAACCAATCCATTCTGAAGGAGATCAGCCCTAGGATTTCTTTGGAAGGACTGATGCTAAAGCTGAAACTCCAGTACTTTGGCCACCTCATGCGAAGAGTTGACTCATTGGAAAAGCCTCTGATGCTGGGAGGGATTGGGGGCAGGAGGAGAAGGGGATGACAGAGGATGAGATGGCTGGATGGCATCACTGACACGATGGATGTGAGTCTGAGTGAATTCGGGGAGTTGGTGATGGACAGGGAGGCCTGGCGTGCTGTGATTCATGGGGTCTCAAAGAGTCGGACACAACTGAGCGACTGAACTGAACTGAACAATTCATTACCCAACCTAAGAAACAGAGCGTGCATCTCCCTCCTTTCCTACATTATCTCAATGGACCAGTATCTTGATTGTGTTGTTAGTAACTCCCTTTCCTCTCTCTGGGCTTATTCGGTTGACGTTTTATCTTATTGATTTGGAAGGCTTTTTCCTCCACTGTATTCTGAATATCAGTATTTTATGTTTCCTATAAGATGCTAATATCTTCTCCCAGTTTTTGGTTTTTCTTTTCACCATCTTTACTATATATTTTGCGATTAATTTTAATTTAATCCAATTTATCACTGTTTATAATTTAAAATTATTTTCTTCTTGTTGAATAAAAACTCTTTTTAATCCTGAAGTTGTAATAATATTATTCAGTATTGCCTTCAAACAATTTGGTGGTTTGGTTTTCACCATTTAGAAATGATTTTTATGAATATTGTAGCAGGGAGGTAATTATTTACACATTCTAGATAAATAGAGGCAAGAACATTGTCTTACTCAAGATTTACAGATGTTAATTTGTAGAGCTAAGATTTAAACCCAAGCAGTCTGCTTTTGAAGTCCATACTTCTATATCTGCCTCTGAGGGTATTATTAGAGAAATTATATAGACATGGGAACTGAGGCCCAGCGAGGTTAGGTGACTTGCTCAAGGTCACAGAGTCAGTAAGGGCTACAGACAGTATGCAAACTTCAACACTCTTTAAACCAGAGTTTGTGTATTTCCCTTTATAAATCCTGTCTTCTAAGGACCACATGCTAGTCTGTGGATTCTATTCCCACAAATGAATGCTTTGCTCTCTGTTTTATTTTGGGAGTCATTTTCTTCTCTTCTGCAAAAAGCTGGCTTTACTTGTACTCTTTGCACTTTGCTTTTATGGGCCCCAGGACAAGGGTTAAGTTTATCTGCTTACCAGGACTCTCAGCTGGATGACTCAGTTACCAGATAAAATTTCTTATTAATGCAGAGAATTGCACATATGGTTGGTGTGGTGCTCCTTTGCAGGAGAACACTGACCTAATGTTAGAAGGACTATTTTATTAAGAGTTTCTGCATCATGGCAGAGAAGGCAATGGCACCCCACTCCAGTATTCTTGCCTGGAAAATCCCATGGACGGAGGAGCCTGGTGGGCTGCAGTCCATGGGGTCGCTAAGAGTCGGACACGACTGAGTGACTTCACTTCACTTTCACTTGTTTAACCCACAAATTAAAAAATTTATCTCCTGGTTTTGTATTAATCTTATCTCAGCTTTTTCTGATTCATCACATCACTTTATTTCTTAATCTGAATTGATATGTAATTTTCACCTCTTAGTGCCCCATCTGCTGACCTTCTAATATTCTGCATTCAGATTCTATTTATAGAGGATAATCTTACTTTGAGCTTCAGGTTACCACTTTTTCAGTGATTGCAATCAACACTTCACAAGGGTTTCTTTGATCTTGCTCCTTCCCTTATCCTTGGGCTCATCTTTTACTATTTCTTCTTCTTAATTTTGTTTCATCCTTTCCTTCATTCATTCAACCAGCACACACTCAATTCTACATTCCAAGTCTGAGGCACTGTTCTAGATGCTGAAAAAAATATGCTCTCACCCTCATAAAGCTTGCATTCTAGTGGAAAGGCAAATAATAAGCAAACAAGTAGATGCATAACATGTCAGATGATGTAAAGTGCTATGGGAAAGGAAAGGAAACAGGTCAGCTTGAGTTGTTTTTCTTAATTAATTGATTTATTAGATTGCTATGCAAAAGAACTAACAATTGACATATATCCTAAGTCCTAGATTTGGCTCACTGTTTTATTTAGAATTTTATTACTTTTCAATATTTTTATTCAATTTCACTTACACTCAGCTATTTCTCTAGAGTCAATGACAATAGCTGACTTTTCCTTGTCATGTCTTGCAGGGAAAGAGTTAAAGGTAAACTTTTTGGTAAAAGTCAATTACTGTTTCTGACTCTTGAAGATAATATAAATGCTCCCTTTTGTGGTTACTGGGAGTTCAAAGGATGCAAATTTGTCACTTCTGGGTTTTTAGGGGGTCCTTGCTTCAGCCTAAATTATCTCAAAGTACAGCCTTTATGCATACAAGTGACTCTTTCTGTTTTACTGGTACATATTCCTCTTCTCAAATGCTATTTGTTCTATTGTCACATATTGAAATTCTGCTCATCTTTCAAAATCCAAATCAAATATCATCACCCCATTTCTTGCAATGAATACCTCTCTAACTATCTGAAGCAGAATCCAAGTGCATATCCAAGCATGCTTCATCTCTGTTAGCTCTTTATACCTATTAGCTGACAGAGCTAGTACTTGCAGTATTTTAGTATCAAACTCATGGAGTCCCTTAGTATATGCAATTGCAATTTCCTTAGGGTATAAAAAGACTGACTTTAGGGAACCTTAGTTACAATAATATTTTTTATTTAAGACTGTAAGTTCTCCAACAACCACAATCTAATAGCCTTATTTTATAAACTTTTAGATGTATTTATTGGACCAAGTTGAATGGCATGATTAGTTGGATTGAATAGTCTTTCCTTCTTCATGAAATCATTTTGGATCTTCTCAATGCCTTGAACTGTGTCATGAAGTAATGATAACATGAATATAACAGAGATCCTGTCTCATAGACTGGTGAGGGAGACAGATGAGATGACAACATTCAGTGTAGTGGAAATGCAGAAGCAGAGAGCCAGCACGATTCCTTAGTTACCAGCTTTGACACTTGCTTTTTGTGCAGCTTTGGATATGTCTCTTAATCCATTGCTACCTAAAAATTTTCATTTACAAAATGAGAAGAGTAAATTCCCATCTTTCAAGGAGATTTTTAGGTGTAGAGATAAAGTCCAACATAATTATCAATAAATGGGAGTCATTATTATCACTGTAGTATGATCTTGCAAAAATGTGAAAGTGTTAGTTGCTCAGTCCAGTCCAACTCTTTGTGACTCCATGGACTGTAGCCCACCAGGCTCCTCTGGCCATGGAATTCTCCAGGCAAGAATACGGGAGCAGGTAGCCATTCCCTTCTCTTCCTGACCTAGGGATCAAACCTAGTCTCCTGCATTGCAGGTAGATTCTTTGCCATCTGAGCCACCAGGGCATATCAGCTAATTTGAAAGCAGACAAGACTGTTAAACCAGTTCAGGCTGGAGGATAAATCCAGGTGATAAAATCAATACCATGTTATGTCCACTCAAACCAGACTTATTCTTGGGGTCACAACACTGCTTGTAGAGATGACCACTGTCAAGATGACCTCAAAATTCATGTTTAAGAGAATGGGAAAGTAGGTAACAGTTATTGAAAAATCGTTGTTTGTTAGATTCTTATATTTCATGTACATTATTTCATTTGATCTTCACAATAGCCATTCAAGTAAGTGGGCATTGTTATTCCCTTAGTATAGGCATAGAAAGTGAGATTCAAAGAAGTTAAATGTTTGCATTTCTAACATTATAGTCTAAAAACAGCCAATTATACTTCAACAGATGTGTACATATGTGTATAATGTATAAAGAAACTATAGCCATTTTACTACAGAGCATGTTATCAAACAGTGATTTTTCAACATCTGCCCTCTAACTATAATTCAGGTGTGTTTATAGAATAATGCAATCCTTTTGCCAAGTCAAATGATGCATAATGTACTGTCTAACCTAACAACTAAAACCTAACATGTCCTTTGAAAATTTCCCATCTGACTTTTCACGATGTGGTAGACATAGGACTACTGTCCAATAGAGGAGATAGAAGAGTCATCTTTACCCTCTCATATAAGTAGACAGGCACTGTACCTCCGAGGTAGTAAAATAATAGAATATGATTTCTAGATGGAATCATCTATATGTTGAGATTATCACTGTTTTACATAGTCTATGTTAATACAAAAAGCATAATTAAACATTGTTATGAATTTTGTCTGTGCCTCCAGTGGCAAATCAGAGGCTGCTCTCTTTGCTTCTTTTTCTTTGAATTACTAGAACATTGTTCATTGTACCTTGTATTTCATATGTCCTGAGAGATAGTCAAGCCCTTGATATTGTAGTCCTTTAACTAAGAAAATATTTAAAACTGCTTTTATGAAAGAATATTGCTGTATATTCAAGACTGAACATTAGTGTTCTTCTGATCTGCCTCAATGATTTTTTTAAAAATGTAGATTCATATCTACGTATGATATATATATTTAATGTTGTTTATTGATGTTTTTGAACTTTGGTGCTGGAAAAGACTCTTGAGAGTCCCTTGGACAGCAAGGAGATCAAGCCAGTCAATCCTAAAGGAAATCAACCCTGGATATTCTTGGAAAGACTGATGATAAAGCTAAAGCTCCAATACCTTGGCCAGCTGACTCATTGGAAAATACCCTGATGCTGGGAAAGATTTAATGCAAAAGGAGAAGAGGGCAACAGAGGGTGAGATGGTTGGATGCCTTCCCGATTCAATAGACATGAGTTTGAGCAAACTCTGGGAGATAAGGACAGAGAAACCTGGCAGGCTGCAGTTCATGGAACTGTAGAGTCAGACATGACTTAGCAACTGAATAACAATGTTCTTTATGTTAATAAATAAGTGTGTATGTGTGAGTGTATCCATCAACGATATTCTTCCCAATAGAACAAACAAGATACTAAAAATGAGGATACTTTTTTAAAAAAATGAGCACAGTGATAAATGCTTCCTTGATGATTCAGTGGTAAAGAATCCACCTGCAATGCAGGAGACACAGGAGACATGGGTTCAATCCCTGGGTCAGGAAGATACTCTGGAGGAAGAAATGACATCCTACTCCAGGATGTTTGCCTGGAGGATCCTGTGGACAGAGGAGCCTGGTGGGCTACAGTCCATAGTTGTGAGGAGTTGGACATGATTGAGCGACTGAGCACACACAGGTGCGTGCACACACACACACACACACACACACAGTGACGAATGTGCCCAGGTCTTCAAATCTAAGGATCATTCAGCTAGCATTTTTAATATCAAAGATAAAAATGACAAGTAAAATAAATATCTTTTTCTACAATAAAAAGTAGATGACTCAAGTCGAGATCTGTCATAACTGAAGTGGCCTTGTGGTATTGCATCCTTATGCCTTGGCAACAAGGACGGTGAGAAGAATTTAAAAAGACCGTGCCAGGCTCTGGGAGACTGGCTCTCTCAGCATACAAGCCCTAGCATGGTTTGGGCAGACCTCACCAGGCTGTGCTCAGAGGAGGAGGAGGAAGAGGAATGTCCAACCTGGCCTGTGAGGCACAGCATGGCCTCTGAACAGTGTGGGTGGTGGGCACCTAATATCAATCCTGCTGTCAGGATGCTGCAGTGACTCTCACCATCGTGGACAGGAAATCAAGGGACCACTAAAGAAAGGAAAACAATCAGCTTGTAAGGGCTGGACAGTTTCAGAGCAGTTCAGGTTATTAAGCAAATGGAGAAGTCTAAGGAACCGACCTTGTCTTCTGGAGATAAAAGTATTAACACAGTATAGAGATTGTGGAGCAGAGAATACTGTGACTCAGAAACTTTTTGGACTCAACCAGGAGCTTTTCCATGCACACTGACACTGGGCCCACTGACTTCGTAATGCAGTTCAAAGCCCCTCACATGACAGCAAGAAAACTTCTTCTATAGCCTCTGACTTTGTCACTATTGACTCAGAGAGACAGAGAGGCAGGCAGAGAGCTTGAAAAGGTAAAGTTGAAATTAGATTGACCTGTAATTGTAGTCTTTTACTGACCTATCAGATAGGTCTGCCTTGAGAGGCAGAAGGAATAACTGCTATTCTGCATTAAGACTAAAGGTATGCCCTTGGCAACTAATATTTCAAAATTCTTCATTAGGGATTTCCCAGTTTGAAAAACAAAAATCTTCCTATCCATATGTCCAACTCAGCATTTTGGGGGACCATAGTTACCTGAAGAAAGAATAACAGACTGAATGTAAAAACATAATGCCCTAGATTAAAGGACAAAGGCAAAGACAACCTTCATTTCTGTGATGTTTTTCACATAACCGAATGTCCCCAAATACTTCACAAAGCATTTAATTACATGCTAGCAGCAGAGGAAATGCTGGCATTGCTGCGTGCCAGCTTCAGCCCACGTAAAGCAAGGAATGTCAAGTTAACTCACTAAGTGTAAGGAATTTGCAGAAAGCTCACTCCCGGCCTTTTCTCTTGAAAGCAAAGCACAGCTTCTTATTTCTTATCACTTACACATTTCATGCGGGATGAAGTAGCCTATATATACTGCTTCCTAGCAGGCAGTCAAGGGATTGTAGTCAAGACAAAGTGGTAAAAGTGGGTGCTATCTGCATCCTAAGATTCCACAGGAAAAGACCTGAACATCTAAGAGTATGTAAGAATGGCGGGGAGGAAAGCATTTGAGAACTTCAGCTGGAGAGAGACAGAGTTGGCAAGGCCAGGTATCTATATAAAATAGGCTGGAGACATTTTAGATTTTGCTTTAAAGGTTGGCCTACATTTCAACACACTCACTCTCTTTAGATCCATAGGTAACAAAGAGTTCCCACGAACTCTTTGCAGGAGCCCTTAGTGCAAGGATGGCATGATTGACCAGACCCTGAAATAGTTCATCTATGCACCTGAGTGACCCATGGCCTTGAAGCCTGAAACTCTAACACCCTTATATAGAAGAACTTCTTATATTTTAGTAGAATGCATGCTTAGTCACTCAGTCATGTCTGACTCTTTGCAACTCCACGGACTGTAGCGCACTAGGCTCCTCTGTTCATGGGATTCTCCAGGCAAGAATACCGGGGTGGGTTGCCATTCCCTTCTTCAGAGAATCTTCCCGATCCAGGGATCAAACCTGTTCCTCCTGTACTGTAGGTGAATTCTTTACTGTCTGAGCCACCAGGGAAGCCCTTAGTAGAATGTGATCATGAATAAATATATAGATAGCAAAGAGTCTAGACTAACCAAGAGTCTTATGAGGAAGAAACTGATATCCCACTGAAATGAGTTCAGGGTTTATTTTGTAGACAAAGGGCATCTATTAAAATATTTTAAGCAAATGACAAGATAATTATGTATTCAATTTCTTAGAAAATATGTACTAAATATCTGCTTGTGTGCCAGACACTGGGGATAAGTGAAAAAGCCTTCATGGTAGCAGGCTTCCCTGGTGGCTCAGACCTTAAAGAGTCTGCCTGCAGTGCGGGAGACTATGGTTCAATCCCTGGGTCAGTATGATTTAGTAGATAAAAATTTTTGTGTAAATAAATATGTATAGTTAGATATCAGTAGTGCTATAGTAGTATTATAATTTATGTTTATTTAAGGATGACAATAGTTAGAACTGGACATGGAACAACACACTGGTTCCAAATAGGAAAAGGAGTACGTCAAGGCTGTATATTGTCACCCTGCTTATTTAATTTATACGCAGAGTACATCATGAGAAACGCTGGGCTGGAAGAAGCACAAGCTGGAATCAAGATTGCCAGGAGAAATATAAAAAACCTCAGATATGCAGATGACACCACCCTTATGGCAGAAAGTGAAGAGGAGCTAAAAAGCCTCTTGATGAAAGTGAAAGAGGAGAGTTAAAAAGTTGGCTTAAAGCTCAACATTCAGAAAACGAAGATCATGGCATCTGGTCCCATCACTTCATGGGAAATAGATGGGGAAACAGTGGAAACATTGTCAGACTTTATTTTTTGGGGCTCCAAAATCACTGCAGATGGTGATTGCAGCCATGAAATTAAAAGATGCTTACTCCTTGGAAGAAAAGTTATGACCAACCTAGATAGCATACATGTATACACCCGTGGCAGATTCATGTTGATGTATGGCAAAACCAATACAATATTGTAAAGTAAAAAAAAAAAAAAAAAAAGAATGGAATGTCTTCAAATTTTAAAAAAAAGCAGAGACATTACTTTGTCAACAAAGGTCCGTCTAGTCAAGGCTATGGTTTTTCCAGTAGTCATGTATGGATATGAGAGTTGGACTGTGAAGAAGGCTGAGTGCTGAAGAATTGATGCTTTTGAACTGTGGTGTTGGAGAAGACTCTTGAGAGTCCCTTGGACTGCAAGGAGATCCAACCCGTCCATTCTAAAGGAGATCAGTCCTGGGTGTTCTTTGGAAGGAATGATACTAAAGCTGAAACTTCAGTACTTTGGCTACCTGATGCGAAGAGTTGAATTATTGGAAGAGACTCTGATGCTGGGAGGGATTGAGGGCAGGAAGAGAAGGGGACGACAGAGGATGAGATGGCTGGATGGCATCGCTGACTCGATGGACGTGAGTTTGAGTGAACTCCGGGTGTTGGTGATGGACAGGGAGGCCCGGCGTGCTGAAATTCATGGAGTCGCGAAGAGTCGAACATGACTGAGCTACTGAACTTAACTGAACTGAAGTGAAAAAAGTCAATCTGAAAAGACAGCATTGTGTTACCCAAATACATGACATTATTAGGAAAGGGAGACAAATGACAGAGGATTTTCAGGGCAATGAAACTACTCAGTACAATACTATAATGGTAGATGAATGTCATTTTGATGTTGGGTTCAGTTCAGTTCAGCACTCAGTCATGTTCGACTCTTTGCAACCCAATAACTGCAGCACGCCAAGCTTCCCTGTCCTTTATTATCTCATGGAGCTTGTTCAAACGCATGTCCATTGAGTCAGTGATGCCATCCAACCATCTCATCATCTATAATCCCCTTCACCTCCTGCCCTTAGTCTTTCCCAGCATCAAGGTCTTTTCTAATGAGTCAGTTCTTCACATCAGGTGGTCAAAGTATTGGAGATTCAGCTTTAGCATCAATCCTTCTAATGAATATTCAGGACTGATTTCCTTTAAGATGGACTGGTTGGATCTCTTGGCTGTACAAGGGACTCTCAAGAGGCTTCTCCAGCACCACAGTTCAAAAACATCAATTCTTTGGTGCTCAGCTTTCTTTGTGGTCAAACGGCTTCCCTTGTAGCTTAGTCTGTAAACAATCTGCCTGCAATGCAGAAGACCAGTGTTCGATCCCTGGGTCAGGAAGATTTCCTGGAGAAAGAAATGGCAACCCATGCCACTATTCTTGCCGGGAGAATCCCATGGACAGAGGAACCTGGCGGGTTACAGTCCATGGGGGTCACAAGAGTTGGACATGACTTAGCGACTAAAACCATCTCACCTCCATACATGACTACTGGAAAAACCATAGCTTTGACTCTATAGACCTTTGTCGGCAAAGTAATGCCTCTGCTTTTTAATGTGCTGTCTAGGTTTGTCATAGCTTTCCTTCCAAGGAGCAAGCGTCTTTTAATTTCATGGCTGCAGTCACCATCTGCAGTGATTTTGGGGCCCAGGAAAATAAAGTCTGTCACTGTTTCTATTGTTTCTCCATCTATTTGCCATGAAGTGATGGGACCGGATGTTGGGAAGGAATTGAATATTGTGTTTGTGATTTAAATCTTGAGTATTATGAATATTTTTGAATCCTGAGTAATATGTAATTTAAGTATTATGCCTATAATTTGTATTCGATTCTGATTCACAGTCTAGTGCTTACTGTACTGAACCAAAATTGCCACTTTTTAGACAGAAGGGAAAATAAAGATAACAAGCCATAGTCATGTACCTAGGATTGAATTCATCTAACCATGTGTATTTTGGATCTGTACTTACGAAATGGTAATATCTTTCTCATAAGACCATTTTATGCTTAAAATGAAATGAGATGATGAAATGTCCCAAAACACAGAAGACATTCAACATGTTAAAGGAATCTGCTTTGATCATATGTTGCCCTAACTTATCACAATTCTCCACATTTTTCATTCTTACCAGTTGCTACTACTAATGTAGTAGATGACTACTACAGAATCTAGTCATTGCAGTATTGCTAGATACGATGCAGAATGGCTCTTTAAAAACATCTTCTCTCTTGTACTCCTTAAGAAAATCTGAACATTTACAAGTTACATAAACATGCCTTAGACTAAATTTTGTAACAGATGGTCATCTACTAGCAGGCAGACATGCTGATGGCCACACACGTAATATATGTGAAAGGTAAAAGGAAGTCTCAGGTCTCTATCATTCTAACAGTACCTGAGTGAAAGATTAACTTCAGAGAGTTACAAAAGATCCAGTGGCAGGATTCTAACCTTATTGTTGTAGTCTTGTGGGAAAAAATTCATCAGAAAAAGTGGTCTAACAAAGAGCCAGTTATGAATTTTAACCCTTGGCTACTTTTCTGCCTGATATAACTATTGAGTTCAACAGGCATCATACATGTAATTAGGTTCAATATACTTAACATTTAAATTTAAGAAAATCACAGACTACAAAATAAAAGGGAATTTCCATGAAGCAGATGAAAAAAAGCTCTTTGGAATTAGAACATGTGGGTTTTGATCTCAGTCCTGCCAAAAAACAGGCAGAATAACTTTGGGTAAACCACATTGCTTCTCTGAGCTTCCATGAATTTTATAGCACATTGCAGTGAGTTATAGAATTTAATATAATATCCTGTGTAAGGGAGCTTTATAGTCTCTAAATTTCTAAGTAGTTAAAGATGCTGTCTTTGTTGTTGTAATAGTCAACATCATCATTATCACCTCAAACTGAAATTTAGTTTCAAGTTTAGATTATTAGTCAAAATTGGAATGTAACTCAACATCAGTAGGGATGGTCTTGAACAACACAGTCCACTAGAAATATTATGCAAGACACATATACAATTCTAATTTTTTTGGTGGCTGTAATTAGAAATGTAAAAAAATTACATTAAACCTTAAAATCTTGTATGTATTTTACACTTTATCCCATCTCAATTAAATACTAAATATTTCATCAAAAATACTTGATCTGTATTTAGACTTCCTAAAATGTAGAGAATAGGTAAAATCACATATCCAGTTGGCCCCAAACATAAAGTTTACTCGTAACTGAATTTAGTGTCAGTCTCGTAACTACTGAAAACTTATTTTTCAGGGTAGGAGGGAAATCTTAACCTATTTCAAAATGAGAAATTGATTTCAACACTCAGAATGTGCCTGGGCAGGGTCAAAGTCCTTATGGCTCTGACAGAGAATTCCCTTAGGAAGAGCCACATCCTATAAGAAGCTTCCCACGTAATGAGCTTTCTCAGTTCCATTGATCACTGCAGCTTATATTCTTCAAGAACTTGAAGCTATCTTGCTCCATGTTCCTGCTATCAAGCACATCTATTTGCTATCTCTGGGCGCATCTGCTCCACTGCTCCAGCTGTCTCAAGTGTCTGATCAAGAGGCAGGTGTGAGTATCAGGATTTTCTTTCTATGGCAGGGAAGGTTTATTCCTGTAGTGGCCATGTACCTCTCCATCTGACAGCCTGGCTTTGTTGGTTTTGATTCTGTGACCCTCCACATAAATCTAAATCATCATTTCCTTGTTCTTCTGAAATAGCAAAGAGCAAAAAAAAAAAAAAAAGTAGAACGTTTTTCTCATTTCTTCTCTATTTTATATTCATTGGGCTTATCCACATTGCTGTGCTGAAGGTTACACTTAAAATATCGTATAATACAAAGTTTCCTGCCTATTGAGAATGTGTCAAGAATGTTACTTAGGGAAAATAAATTTCTTCTGGGAAAAAATAGATATAGAACTTAAGAAATGAAGTTAAATTAAATGGGATGGTTTAATTTATATGAAAGTTCAGTTGTGTGATAAAAAATAAATATTTTGTTCTGAATTTCATCATTATGGTTTGTATCAATTTTTTCTTTGTGTTATATAAGAGGGAAAAAAAAGGACAGACCCAAAAAGGAAAAAAGGATAGGAAAAGAAGAAATAAAAGAACAAAAAACGTAGCACTTCAGGATCTTAATTACTTCCATCACGTTTTATTCTAGCACTGCATGTTACTTTTTACAATCAACCTGCCCCTGTTCTGTAAGCCTTCATACTATAAAATCAAACATCTAGTACCCCTCATAAGGACCTCATCCTAAGCCTCTTTTCCTGACTCAGGCTGTACCTCATACTGAACTTTCTCCAAATGATCATTTTTGGATGAGATGCTTTAGCAAAACATTTATAACTCATGGTTTATTCTCAAATTACGGATAATATAGTCTTCAGACTATAATGCCTCTGCTTCTCTTTATTTCCCCTTCCTTTTACAGCTCTGGACCTGCTCATCTGCAAGGACTGCTCAGTGTAATTATACCGAGAGACCATCCTCTGGGTCAGGAGATATTCCATTTGTGTGTCCTCAGATAGAGGGAGAGAACACTCTGTGGGAGGTCTTGGTATTGCCAGTGCTTGATAAATAAATGAAGGGTGAATGGATGGAAGGATAGACTGATGTTTGAGTGATAGGATAAGCAGAACAGATTGGAAGAATGAAGCAAAACACAAAGTGACTATACGTGCAAGAAGCTTTTTGTTACCCAGTATTCTATTGCTTGGCACTTCACCACTTCTGCAACACAGTGATAACTGAAACAGCCAAAAGTAGCCCTGAGGCTCTGAAAAAGCTAAAGTGCTTTCTGAATTCTCAAAAGAAAAGTGCATTCAAAATAATTCCATGCTCAGGATATTGGGTTCAACTCAAAACTGAACTGATAATCCAAGTAAATATGAGGTATATAACATAGATATGATTCTTAAAATCATAGAAATTAGAGATGAAAAGGTAATTTGAAAATTATTTAGCCCACCAGTCTTATTTAATGAATTTTCTATATTTCCTGTGTCTACTTGCTCTTTAATTATTCACAAGAAAGAAAGAGAAGTTGCTCAGTTGTGTCCAACTCTGTGACCCTATGGACTGTAGTCTACCAGGCTCCTTTGTCCATGGGATTTTCCAGGTAAGAGTACTGGAGTAGGTTGCCATTTCTATCAGCTTTGTCCCCATTACTTCCTCAAATCACATTTGTCATGGATATCAATACCCTGAACAGTACCCTGAACAGTACTTAATTCTAGGGCAAAGTCACAGTCCTCGTTGTATTCAACCTATTAACAGCTTTTGAAACAACTGATCACTCTTTCCTTGAAACTACTTCTTCACTTGGTTGTTATACCTATTCCATGGGTCCCTGCTTCTCAGTCTCCTCTGATGGTTTTTCTCTGGCTTGTAAACCTTGCTTAGGACCCTTATCTTCTCTGCCTTCATTTCACTCAACTTTAAACTCTATGGCTGTAAGTTTATCCATGTTTAGGTCATTTGCAGATTTTAATTTCAAACTTTGAGCTCCTCTACTTGTAGACTCAATTATCTTACTACTGACTTGAGATTTCCACTTGTATCTATCTATACCTGTATCCACATCTCTATCTATGCCATATATGTGTATCTATGTCTAAGTCTATTTACATCTAAGATGGATCTTTTGTTCTTATGCTTTTCTCAGTGTTTTTCACCTCAGTAAATGGCCAAAATTAAATCATCACAGATTATTCTATTATATATCTCACATCCAATTCATCAGCAAAAAAACTGTGCTATCAAATTTATCTTCAAAATGTATCTGAAATCTATCTGTGCTCTCTGCTTTATGGGCTCCCACCCTAGCCTGAGTCATCAGCAGTGTTTCCTACCTAATCTTGCCTCTAGACTTGTCCCCCTAACAACATTTACTCCATAGAAGAGTCAGAGTGCTTTAAAAGAGCAATCAGATTGTACCTCAAATCTGCTCAAAATCCTTCAATGGGTTTTTCTGTAACTCAGAATAAAAAGGAAACATCTCACCACTTGCTACTGAATGGCTCGGTCCTGCCAACTCTGACCTTGTCTCTTTTCACAAGCCCCTTCTTCACTCTGCTCTGACCACAATGGGAGTCTTACTGTTTCTGGAACACGATAAACATGATCTTGCCTCAGGCTCCTTGACCTTGCTGTTCCCTTTGCCTGGAATGCTCTTTCTCCAAAAATGCACAGGCTCACTGTTCTCTGCTCAACTATCACTTCATCTGAAATGCCGTCTCTGACCATCCTATTTCAAACTGTATCCTCTTGCTTCTTTAACCTCCTTATCCTATTTCACTTTTTATAACTCTTACAGCAACTTGACACATACTATATGCCTATCCATTTGTTTTTGTCGTCTCAAATACAACGTGAATTCCATGAGAAAGGGAGTCTGCCTATTTGGGCCAACAAGGGACTTCCTTGGTGACTCAGTGGTAAGGAATCCACCTGCCAATGCAGGAGACATGGGTTTGATCCCTAGGTTGGCAAGATCCCCTGGAGAAGGAAATGGCAACGCACTCCACTATTATTGCCTGTGAAATCCCATAGACAAAGGAGCCTGAAGGGTTATAGTCCATGGGGTTGCAAAACAGTCAGACATGATTTAATAACTAAGCAACAACAACATCCTCAAAACCTCGAACTTTGTTATCCCCTAATAGTGACTCAATAAATAAACATTTTAAGGTATGTGAATGAAATAGAGGCTCAGACACTAGCTTGGAAAGTCAATAATAGGAACCTGACTTTCTGACTCTTAGTTTGGTGGTATCCTGCCTGAACACTAATATACCAAAAACCCAATCTCTGACCTGGTGGGATTACAGAAAGGGTATTGTGCACACTCATATACTGAGTGTAGAATATCAACAATTCGTTCAGTAATCATTGTAGGAGATCAGTCCTGGGTGTTCATTGGAAGGACTGATGCTGAAGCTGAAACTCCAATACTTTGGCCACCTGATGCAAAGAGTTGACTCATTGGAAAAGACCCTGATGCTGGGAGAGATTGGGGGCAGGAGGAGAAGGGGGCGACAGAGGATGAGATGGCTGGATGGCATCACTGACTCGATGGACGTGAGTTTGAATGAACTCCGGGTGTTGGTGATGGACAGGGAGGCCTGGCAAGCCTCATGGGGTCGCAAAGAGTTGGACACGACTGAGCGACTGAACTGAACTGAATCATTGTTGTGTGCTCACTTTGTGTCAGGCACAGAACTGACATGAATAATACTGAGGCCCTCCCCTCCAACTACAGATTCTCAGCTACTTGTGGTGTAGTTGGAACGCAGGCAAAAAATTCTTCTAGACTCATAGGTGTTTGTATCATCAAAAATGATGTCTGGTAAGCTGTGCAGAATAAATAAATAGTGGCCCGGTAGCCAAGGAAAAAAGGTATCCCATTCAGAACGATGACACACATGAACCCCAGAGTCACGAGAGAGCCCAGCACAGTTAGGAAATTATAAGTATGGCTGAAAGGAAAGCTGCAAGGAGAGGAGTGAGACTGAAGAGATAAGTAGGGACCACAGGGTAGAATGCTTGAGGGGATAATTCTACAGCATGTGGACTCTAATGCTAAAGGCTGGTGGAAGACTCTGAAAGGTTTTAAGTAGAAAAACAGCATGCAAAGATTTGCATTTCAAAAAGAAAATTCTATTTGCCAATATTGAGGCAGGAAGGCCAGTTAGGAGACCACTGTCATAGTATTGGCACAAAGTAATGGGGATATAAAGCAATGACAGTGAAATTTATTCTATTATACAAATTCTATTGGGATTACAGAATTTCCAGTAAACATCAACACGATTCCTCTATGTTCCTGAAAGGAAGCAAGGATGGCAAATAAGGATCATGATAAAGCATTCTTTATGGCCAGTATCCAAACTTTCTCTCATTCAGAGAGCAGAGACTATATATATATATATATATAAGAAAAGATTAACATCTTGATGATCAACTCTGACAGCAGAGGTTGGTAGCAGTGACAAAAGTAGAAAAGATGAGGAGCTTGTAATGGTATATCTGAGACAAGCACCTAGGTTTTTTGAAAAGACAGAGACAAGCAGAGGCAATTCAGACACCAGCTTGTAAGATCAGGGTGGACTGAGGTGTGGTAAAAGAGGTGAGACCTCTCCAGGGAGGTTTGAAACAAGACACTGAAAATGATATACTTTTGGGGGCTGGAAGCATCCCAAGACCCAGTGAGAATGTAGTCACCATTTGTACCCCCTTGATTTATAAAAGCTTTATATCTTTCTTCTTCTTCTTCTTTTTTTTTTTGCTGTGCTACATGGCATGCAGAATTTTGACTGGGAGTGAATCCATACCCTCTGCAGTGGAAGCTCAGAGTCTTAACCATTGGACCACCAGGGAAGTCCTCACCTCTACCACTTTTAGCCTTGCATCTTTTTTTTAAAGAAAAATAATTGCAACTGTGAACAAAATCTTACAAGGGAGAAGCAGAAAGATTGACAAAATAATCTTCTGACTGAGAGAATGATTTTCCATGATGCAAGACTCATTGGCAAGTGGCTTGTTTCTTCCTAATAAAGACCAGATTTTTGAAGCTTGAGTTCTGATGTTTAATGATATATGGGTGAGCACAGGGAGAGAGATTTGAAGAATGTCAGAGAAATTAGAAGATGAAGTTTGAAAGGTTTGTCTTCTAAATCATAAACATCTTTGTTCCTTTTTCCTCTCACATCTAAAGTAAGGGTCATAGACTCTACCCTGTCTGCCACAGGGTGTGGGAGAATTAAAAGAAAGATGAAGCCACTTTGCAAAGTGTATATTATTAAATAACTCCTTTGGGAGATCTTTCTAAATGATAAATAAATCATGCTGTATGTTAAAAATTTAACGCTCACATTAAGTGATACTTTTTCATTTTGCTTTTGTTGCTCATTTTCCCTCATGAAATGCTAAAGTCATACTGAATTGTAAATGTTCAAACACACACACACATACAGTGAGGATCTGGCTTCCTGGATAAGGTGTTGCTCTATTTTCTCTTATTCTTTTCTTAGCTACTTTAAAACTATTTGTTCAAAGTGATCATCGGCCAGCAGGTGCATCTGAATAGGACTTTGTAGCTTCCAAGATGACAGGCACACAAGATGAACAATGAATAAGTGTAAAGCAAATGTGAATAAACCTCAAATGTTATCTTTTCTCACAGTCACTGGCTATAGGATTTTCAATATTGACTGGGACAGATGCACACCAGTGACTATACACCTAGGACTCAGATGCTTAGGAAAAAACAGACTGATGCTAAACCCTAGGATCCATGGAAGTATCCTGATTCAGTTTAAGGTTTTAAGTTCAAGAATTCTTAAAAGTTTGCAGGCACTAGTCCCTGCCTGTTCGTGCTTCCTTTACAAGGTGTTATTTCCAAAAGATATAAAATGTTGGGAAATGTAATTGAGAAGAAACAGGTCCCTAATGTCAGGGACAAATATCAAGACTTGGTTAGCAGAGAAAATCACTGATCCTATAGTCAAATCTCTGGCTGTATAGGTGCAAGGCACCAGGTAAGCTAGTTGGGACATCAGAGCACTGATGAGAAGAAAAGGGTGGGCAGCGTATCTTGGGCAGAGATACAACTGTGCCCTGACAGCACACCCGACAGCTGTGTAAGCAGGTTAACTTGCAGAAATTAAAGCAACTTAGTATGTGTTGAGCCAGGACTGAAAAATAAAGTGTAAGAAATAAAGATGGGACCAGACGTGCAAGGGAGGCAAGACAGATGGGCTTTCAATCAGTCTCAATGGTGGCTATGGGCATATGTCTGTGTATGTGTGTGCTCAGTCATATCAAACTCTTTGCAACCCCACGAACTGTAACCTGTAAGGCCACTCTGTCCATGGGATCCTCCAGGCAAAAATACTGGGGTGAATTGCCATTCTCCACAGGGGATCTTCCTGACCCAGGAATAGAACCCACATCTCCTGTATCTCTTACATTGCAAGCAGATTCTTTACCACTAAGCCCTAAAGATGGAGGATTGTCCTGACTATTTTGGGCTGGAGCAATGCCTCGACTGTGGTGTGCAGAGCAGCTCTGGCTTTCACTTTCAAACACACTGGATCAGGGCCTGAATGGCACCTGTTTTCAGGATTTGTTGGTGATTGTGCCCTGTCACTTAATGGTTAGGAAGCCTTGTGAAAAAGAGATATTTTAGCTTGAAGGTTAAAAATCTAGTTTCTGGAGTCAGATGGCCTGAATCAAAATTTCAGTGAGCTGTGCATCTTTGAGCAGTTAATTAGCTTCTTAAGTCTCAATTTCTCAAAATGATGGAAATAATATTTCATTCAGTAATTGGGGAGGTTACAAGAGTGTTTAGCCCAGTGATTGGAACACATAGGCAAAAAGCAAACATGTTTGCACATATTGTTACAGTTATTATTTTTGTGATGTCCATAGTTTCCCCATCATAGAACATACTTGTGTGTGTGTGGTTAGTTGCTCATCATGTCTGACTCTTTGCGACCCCATGGACTGTAGCAGGCCAGGCTCCTCTGTCCATGGGGATTCTCTAAGCAAGAATACTGGAGTTGGTTGCCATGCCCTCTTCCAGGGGATCTTCCCAACCCAGGGATCAAATCCAGGTGTCCCACTTTGAAGGAGGATTCTTTACCATCTGAGCCACCAGGGAAGCCCATAACATACTTATTGAATACCTAAAATGGGTAAGGCCTGCAAAACACTGAAAACTACCCACTCTAGCAGTGTAGAACAGCTATGCAATACAGTCTGCCCTCTGTATTTATGGATTCACACACAAGGAGTCAACGAAGTATGAATGAAATATGCATATAGCAAACCTGCAGATATGGAAAACTTACTATTCATGGTACTTTGTCATTTTATGTTAGGGACTTGAGCATCTGTGGATTTTGGTCTCAGAGGGGGCTCCCTGTACTTAGGAACAACTGTTCAGGCCTTTGGTTTGAATGGAGCTCAGTGTACCATTGACGCTGCTTTTTATCTACAGAGTCTCAGGAAGCTTCTAGGAGTCTTATTTCTGTTTCAGCCAGTCGACAGAAGCTGACTAAAAAGAGAAATCAGATTTTGTGCTCCCAGGAACATGGGAATCTAAGGGGAGGGGGACGTGTTTAAGCAGGATCAGGTGGTTTTCAGCTCTGTCTCCATTGGGATCTTAGACCTTATATTGTGTCTCTCCTGCAGAGTGATCTGAGATTAATTGCAAACTCTCTTCATTATGCCTGATGCAATTATAGGTTCACATTCAAACATTTTCCTGATGACCAAAATATTTAGAAATTTTTTGGAGACAAGTTTGTCTTTTGCAGTAATTGTGTGTGTGTGTGTATGTGTGTGTGTTTGTACACACAGATATATACACATCTGAGAGATTTTGTTTTTCTCTCTGTCGAGTGGATAAAATTAACATTTATTATGCGTCAGGTACTGTGAAAAGTACTTTCTATACACTACCTTATTTTACTCTCAGACTTTTCTGTTCTTCACATTGCTTTTATAAGTGAGATCTCATGGCTTTTAAAGGGTGAAGCCAGATTACAACCTAGACCTGTCTTATTCAAAGTTAAAGCTCATAACCATTATACTAGAATGCCTACTGTGCAATTTCCTGTTAGGATTATAATTCAGATCCTTATAAAGACTTCTATTTGCATTTCTCTCTTTGGGATTACCATCCCCATAAAATATAGGGTACTACATGTGCTCATATAAATCTAAATGCATTGTCTTTCAGGAAGAAAGACACCTTTACTGAAGACAATCACAACATACAGTTAAATATCAATGGTTGTCAATAAGCTGTGTACATGCAAACTATTAATAATTTATACTAATCATTAGTAGAGTCTTCTATCTACAATGAATTCACAGGGAAATTCCTTTCATATAGCCATGAGAGGACTTTTTCATTTTATGAGTCTCAATGATTTCTCATAATTTCACATCTTGTCTGTAGAATGATATTAATATCCTCAATAGCAATATCAATCAATAATATCAACAACTACAACAATAATAGTATAGATTACTTATTAACATCAATACTGTATGATTTATAAAGTAAGGTATGTAAGATTTATAAAGTAAGGTAGGCACTACCTGAGCATATTATATATGTCATTATATATGCATAAATATATATATGTATATATGTGAAAATTATCTCCATTTACCATATGAGGAAACTAAGATTCAAAGAGCAATGTGCATGGGGTGATACAGGCAGCAAATGGTGAAGTCAGATATCAAATATAAAGAGAAGTGAATCCAAAACTATATGTGTTCTTTCTACTTCCTAGATTCTACCAGAAAGATTTTATTTTTTTTTTCATTCAGCATCATTTGCTGTTACTAGTAATCACACCTATTTTACTCTTCAATGTTCTGGAAGTATTTAGAAACATTGTTTTCTTCAATCTCCTTCTTCTATTATAGGACTGAGGGAAGGCATAGCCCACAGGGTTTTATGAGGCTAGAGCTAGAGAAAACCTTGGGCAAGGGGAAGGGAGGGGTGTAGGGGTGCTGAAAATAAATTGTAAAATAGAATACCAAAAAATCAAAACAGTAAGTCTCAAAACTCTGTGAAGATTCGAAGAAATGGAGTCTTTCTTGCCATATCAATAAACAAGGCTGTCAGAGTCATCAGTGATTCTGGCCCCCAAATGTGAATTCCTGAGCCCTAAGGGCTCTCAGGAAGGAGAAGAACGCCAGTACGATCTGCTGGCCATCAGGCTGCAGTCACTCCTTATGGTGAGGACTGAGGACCTCGGGATATGAAAAGCAAAGGGCACTGGCACCTGATGGCTGAGATGCGTATGAAAGGAATGATTTCAATAAGCCCGGACTCGTACATCGTCCTGTACCTAGTGCAAGTGTGCATGCTAAATTGCTTTAGTCACGTTTGATTCTGTGTGACCCTGTGGACTGTAGCCTGCTAGGCTCCTCTGTCCATGAGATTCTCCAGGAAAGAATACTGGGGGGGGGGGGGGGCGGGGGGTTTGCCATGCTTCTTCCAGGGGATCTTCGGACTCGGGGATCTTCGGACTCAGGGATCTAACCTGCATCTCTTCTGTCTCCCGCATTGGAGGGTGAGTTCTTTGCTACTCGCACCACCTGGGAAGCCCTCCCATATGCATAAAAGCCCTGAAGTCCTTAACTTGGGATATCTGATTTTCCTTTAATTCACAATAATCTTTTGAAGTTCAGACTACCTGCCCTTTGTGCAAAACTTCTATGTAACCTGGTTCCTCTCTTTGACTTCTCTGAGAAATTCTCTAAGGGTTAGTTGAGATGCTGTCACCTGGGCTAAAACATTTCCGCTAAATAAAACATAACTCTCAACTTTTAGGTTGTGACTATTTTTTAAGTTGACAATTCAAAAAAGCTGAGAGAGCCAAAAGATTTTGACATCTGTTGTATGTATGCAATTTATAAATTTGAAGACAGTATGTGTGTATGTGCATGTGTGTGTGTGTGTGATGTATTTGAATTTGTAATCTAGAGGTAGTCATTTCAGGAATTCATAATTCACAGGAATTCAAGAGCAGGAAGGCCTTGCTCCAGAGGTGGTTGTTACATGAGTTAGCTATATTTTCTTTCTGATCAATACCAGAGGATTTGCTAATTAACTTAATAAATATTAAAGACTGGGTTTTTAATGGTGACAAATTAGTAGTATTCAAGATCTATGCTTTGTCTAAGAATTTGGAGACATTCCTCACCCTAGCATAAATAGAAAGTCCAATGAAACCTCCATTCTTCACTTTTCAGGATAGTGCTGGAGGCTAGATTCTGAAATTATAATGTCAGAAAAATCTGTTTACCTGATGGTAATTGTAAAACTGATTGAATCCTGCTTCTATATTTCACATCATCTCAGTGAACCCAGAGACAACATGTTATGCTCACAGAATCTAAAGAACAGGGAACTGGTACATCTTTGAATTTACAGAGGAGGGCTGTTGAGCTGTTGTATAGCTTTTTAAACAAGTAGCATTTCTAAAAAATGTCTCCAAGTGTGGCTGAATCTTCCTTGACACTTGCTTTTATAAGTGTCAGGTTTTGATGTCAGAGAGTAGCTAACACTCATCTCTAGCCATAACAGCTACCAAAATCTACCACAGATAATCTAATAAATGTACACGGACAACTGGCTTAGGCTAGTTCCCAACAATAACAAAATTCTAAACCATAGAAATGAGAGCAGGGATAGAGGCTTGAATATAAATAGAGAATGATCTCTGGCAATTTGTCAGAATAGGTATCAATGTCTTCTTTTTGCAATTTTGGCACCAGCTGCCCGTAAACACCTGAGCTATAAAAAGTGGGGTAAAGTTGATACCTTCTTATAGCCAAGATTTCCTTATTGATGATCTCAATTTGCTGAATAATTACAAGAAAAATGAATTATCAGCAGCTGTTATCTCTGTCATATGTCAAATGCCTGGTTATTTCCAAGAACCCAACGTTTTGTCTCCTTGCTGACCTAACAAGCAAGCTACTGATTCTTCACCTTAATATCTGCCTAGACCAGCTTCACTTCCTTTCATTAAACTTATCAAGTACTTAGTTATGCTGTATGTGTATCATTGATTTCCTTAGTGAAAAGCCTCAATAAACTTAGTGTGGTTTTACAGCTTGTTCAGATCAGATCAAATGATCATCTAAAACAGAATTTAGTTCACTGTAGAAGTTGATGCTTTGCTCAATCTTCATGCTGACTTTCCATTTCCCTAAATACAAGTCACATTTTAGATTCCCTTTTCAATGTCCTTTTCCATTAATGTCATCAAAGATTACAAACTTTCTAGAGAAAACCAAAGTCTATGTGAAGACTTTCTGTAACAAATGTTGGTGAAATGTGCTCTCAACTCTTAAGATTGCTATAAACACATCAACACCCAAAGGAACCATTTTTCTTTTCCATTTTTTTTCTTTCCCTCATAAAGCAAAAATAAAGCAAATGAACAAACAAACAACACACAGAAAATACACACAAACAAAAACAAAGAATCTTTTCTTAACGACTTTCTCTGGAATGCTAGAGATCTTTTGCTATAATATTGAGAGAGGGCTAGAAACTGATCAACTTCATGGCCCTTTATTGTACTGTTCAGCAGGTATAAGTCACACTGCATAAATCTGTTCCTCTTTCTTTAGTATCTCTAAAAAAGAAGCAGTAAAACTCATCAAAATGTGTTCTAAAGAGAGCCAACTTTCTGTTATGGTTCTACCTGTTTGTGCCTGTGCTTACCTTTGCATTCAGCACAGAAAGGTCAATATTTGGAAGAGAACAAGAAGGATATTTATGAAACTATAAGAACACACATTTCATTTGGAAGTGCTAGTTGTGCCTTCCATACTTTTCTGAGTCATCTCCATAGGAAGCCAGCATAAATGCTACCTATTATTTTTGGGAATTGAGCTCCTAATTTGCATCTGTTTTCTATTGGATCACTCCAGGAAATTGAGATCACAAAGTTTAAAAAGGAGAATACCTGTTTAATGTTCCATGGCAGTCAGATTTTGTGCTTGATGCTTGCTCACAGCAAAAGCCTTGCAGGCAAGAAGCAGAATGAGCAATTTAACCAATCATTGACTGCTCAGAGTCCATTATGTAAATGGAAAATAAGGCCATTGTATTAATGGGGAAAAATGGAAAAATAAAGTCCTATCTTAGCAGTTCATTGTTTAAAGAGGGACTTATTTTAATATCTGTCATATAAAATGGGTCTTTAAAAAGCTAGTATAAAAATGCAAAAAGGAAGTCTACTCTGGAATTATAAACATACATGAATCTAAAGTTAAGTTTCTAATACAGCATTTCTATTTTTCTTTGTTGTATCTAATAAATACTGTAGCAATCACAAATATTAAAAAATATTGCATTTTGAAAAATTTATAGACCTTAATTGAAAGTTGACTTCTTCAGTCTCAAAAACCAGCCCTTAGTAAGTGCTGCTATAATGCCAGGTGCTTTGTATGTTTGTTTTAATCCTTACAATAACCTTGTGAGGCAGTACTTTCTCTCTTTTCTGGTGAGGGCATGTTCTAACTATCTGATGATCTTTCAGTTACCTGTTGTTGAGTAACAAATAACCACAGCTCTCCATGATATACAACAGACAGTTGATAACATACACATCTGGAGCAGCTCTCCAGATCTTGGCTGGCTTTCCACACAGGTATAGAGGTTGCCTGGCTCTCAGCTAGGGTAACTGGAGCAATTTGGCTCTGCTCCACGTGTCTCTCAAACAGCCACAGGCTGCCCCAGACATGTCCTTCTCATGGCAATAGCAGAGATAAAAGAGGCCCAGACTAGTGGAAATGTGAAGTTCTTGTATAAGCTTCTGTTGGCTCATTCCTATTAACCTCTAATTGACCACAGTGATACAGAGAGAAAATCGATTCTGGCTCTCGATAAGAGGTGCTCCAAAGTCCCAGGGCAAGGGGTGAAAAATTGAGTCCATTAAGACAATCAATCTTAAGTAAAGCAATCAGTCTCAAACAGATGACAATGGCTTAGTATTTGTTTATTTAACCAAATTGCTGTTCTTGTTCTATTGACTTAACTCTTAAGATACCTGTAATACTTGCAACTTTTCTATACAAACTAAAAAACTAGAAACCAAACCAGACTCGAAACAGTTATTTCAAGGATCATTTCATTTTCCAAAGCTTTCCCAACCCACTTATTATTTTTCTTAGTAATCAAGATGATGGTAGTGGCCATCACCATTTATTGACATTTACTATATGCCAGACAGTAAGTAAACACTTATAAATCTTACAGTGCTCTTACTGAATGGTCACTATGATCCCAGTTTTATAGATGAGGAGGAAAATGAGCTGTAAAGAGATTGAGGAATTTGTAGAAGTTTGTCCTACTAGTAAGTACTGAAACTTAGATTGAAGTCCGGGTCTGTTGGATGTCAATACTCAGGCTTTCAACAGCCAGTCTACCACATTTTAATCTATCCAAATGCCAACAGTTAGAATTGTCTACATATTGTTATCTCCTGTCATCCCTCTGTTAGGAAGATTACAAATATTTCTGTTTGCTTCTGGACTATTGAAAAAAGGCTATGTTGTTCTAGTGACACACAAATTCAAACATATTCTGGGCATAATAGTATCAGAAATTTTTTCTCAACAGACAGCATTTGTTCTAATTATGCAAAGCACTCAACTGTGACCTGCAGAGGTTTCCTCCTTCCTTCTTTCCTGTCTTTGTTCAGATTGGCTTGGGCCCTTTCTAAGAGTATGGCCATTTAACCATCTGCCTTCAAGATGTCTCTCATTCAAGGAATCAAAATGTCTACTCCAGTTAAATGTCACTTTCAGTTTGTAAAGCCATTAAGGAGTTTACAGAAGGATTTTACATTTATGTATATATATATATTACTCACTTCACTTTTTTCACACATTTTTCAATTCTTAGAGCAAGTATAAGGGCAGATAAAAATAAAACAATAATAGGCTTAATTCTTTCTATTGAAAATAAGGGAGGATATCCTTCCCTTCTTTTATTCAGACTGTTTACTTTAGAAAACTTAAACTTATGAGTACTTTCTCTTCTTTTTGAAATGCATATAAATTCTTTGAAAAACTAGATAGGTCCTTTGTCAGCTTTATGACCAGGAATGTCTTTCTCAAATACCTGGGAACCATTTACTTAGAATGAAAACATCAAGGGAGATGGCACCACTACCTCTTGGTTTCAGTGGTAGGGTAGGAACCCAACTTCCTGGGTTGCTCCAAGTTGCATAACTGCTTCCTTTATTACAGATATGACACATTTGTTTTTCTTCTGCATAAAGTCAATTAACTAATACAGATGGTTACTCCAACTGTGAAGTGAAATTGGGATGAACTATGTGTGGCAAATTGTATTGTGAAGTCTTCTTACTTGAGGACTATTTATTCTTTATCTCAAACACGGGTATGTAAGATGAAAGGGTGAGATTTCTTTCTGTCTTTGCAGTCTCTTAGCATACTGTCTGTGATGTGCAAAACTCCATTTAATGTGTTTTTTTTTTTTTTAATTACAAAACTGTTTTCTTTCCTTACTAACTTTGTAGAGAGGATTTTTAAGTTGGGAGAAAATTTTGTCTTTAATTATATTTCTCCAGCACAATCTGCAAGCTAAGTATTACTACAGTCATTTTACAGGTTAGGAAACCAAGGTTTCAAGAGATGAAGTAACTTGACTGTACAGACAGTCCTACAACTTATTATATTGCAGAACTAATGGGTTTATAAATTCATGAAGATTGGAATCATGTCTATCTTGCTGATAATTTTATTCCCAGTGCTCCATGAAAATTTGGCAATATGAATGCACACTTAGTCTTTTTGGAAGAATAAATATCCCCAAATCCCAAGAGCTTTCCAGTATTATATTTGATGCTAATTTGTAGCAATTTAGAGTTACAGTGTGGTATCATCAACAGTTAGGAAATTAAAAAGAAAGATTATTATCTGACTGGGAACTAGTGAGAATGAAATATAATTGATCAAAGTAGAGATATTCAAAAGCTCTCAAAAAGAATACTTTAACACCTAGAACTAAACTATACCTTAAATATAAAAAAGATATAAAGAAATAATGCAATAACATTTGGGGATGGGGTGTGCTCAGCCATGGGATCACTGAAAGACAATAGATGCCAATTTTAATAGGACCCATCCTATTATTGGTCACATTGGTGAAAGCAACTTCAGCCAACAGTCCCACTGGCAAGTTCACCCCTAATGTGAAATGAGAGGATAAGATGATCTTGTCTTGATTCTGTTAAATTATGTTACTAATCCCTGTAGTGCCATTAAATGGATTAATTAATAAATTTCAAATTCTTTTAGTCTCTATTATTTTATTTTCTTATAGTAAGTCAGTTAGTAGTTTCCAGTTCATATCTGCTTTCTCATCAGGTGTGACTAGCATAAGATAATATTTGACATGTCATTTTTTTTAAATTTATTTTTTATTTTACTTTACAATTCTGTATTGGTTTTGCCATACATTGACATGAATCCACCACGGGTGTACATGCGTTCCCAAACATGAACCCCCCTCCCCACAACATCTCTCTGGGTCATCCCCGCGTACCAGCCCCAAGTGTGCCATATCCTGCATCGGACATAGACTGGCAATTCGATTCTTACATGATATTATACATGTTTCAATGCCATTCTCCCAAATCATCTCACCCTCTCCCTCTCCCTCTGAGTCCAAAAGTCCGTTATACACATCTGTGTCTTTTTTGCTGTCCTGCATACAGGGTCATCATTGCAATCTTTCTAAATTCCATATATATGTGTTAGTATACTGTATTGGTGTTTTTCTTTCTGGCTTACTTCACTCTGTATAATCGGCTCCAGTTTCATCCATCTTATCAGGACTGATTCAAATGTATTCTTTTTAATGGCTGAGTAATACTCCATTGTGTATATGTACCACTGCTTTCTTATCCATTCATCTGCTGATGGACATCTAAGTTGTTTCCATGTCCTGGCTATTATAAACAGTGCTGTGATGAACATTGGGGTACATGTGTCTCTTTCAATTCTGGTTTCCTCTGTGTGTATGCCCAGCAGTGGGATTGCTGGGTCATAAGGCAGTTCTATTTGCAATTTTTTAAGGAATCTCCACACTGTTCTCCATAGTGGCTGTACTAGTTTGCATTCCCACCAACAGTGTAGGAGGGTACCCTTCTCTCCACACCCTCTCCAGCATTTATTGCTTGCAGATTTTTGGATCGCAGACATTCTGACTGGTGTGAAGTGGTACCTCATTGTGGTTTTGATTTGCATTTCTCTGATAATGAGTGATGTTGAGCATCTTTTCATGTGTTTGTTAGCCATCCGTATGTCTTCTTTGGAGAAATGTCTATTTAGTTCTTTGGCCCATTTTTTGATTGGGTCATTTATTTTTCTGGAACTGAGCTGCAGGAGTTGCTTGTATATTTTTGAGATTAGTTGTTTGTCAGTTGCTTCATTTGCTATTATTTTCTCCCATTCAGAAGGCTGTCTTTTCACTTTGCTTATATTTTCCTTTGTTGTGCAGAAGCTTTTAATTTTAATTAGGTCCCATTTGTTTATTTTTGCTTTTATTTCCAGAATTCTGGGAGGTGGATCATAGAGGATCCTGCTGTGGTTTATGTCGGAGAGTGTTTTGCCTATGTTCTCCTCTAAGAGTTTTATAGTTTCTGGTCTTACATTTAGATCTTTAATCCATTTTGAGTTTATCTTTGTGTGCGGTGTTAGAAAGTGATCTAGCTTCATTCTTTTACAAGTGGTTGACCAGTTTTCCCAGCACCACTTGTTAAAGAGATTGTCTTTACTCCATTGTATATTCTTGCCTCCTTTGTCAAAGATAAGGTGTCCATATGTGTGTGGATGTATCTCTGGGCTTTCTATTTTGTTCCATTGATCTATATTTCTGTCTTTGGGCCAATACCATATTGTCTTGATGACTGTGGCTTTGTAGTAGAGCCTGAAGTCAGGCAAGTTGATTCCTCCAGTTCCATTCTTCTTTCTCAAGATTGCTTTGGCTATTCGTGGTTTTTTGTATTTCCATACAAATCTTGAAATTATTTGTTCTAGCTCTGTGAAAAATATCTCTGGAAGCTTGATAGGGATTGCATTGAATTTGTAAATTGCTTTGGGTAGTATACTCATTTTCACAATATTGATTCTTCCGATCCATGAGCATGGTATATTTCTCCATCTATTAGTGTCCTCTTTGATTTCTTTCATCAGTGTTTTATAGTTTTCTATATATAGGTCTTTAGTTTCTTCAGGTAGATATATTCCTAAGTATTTTATTCTTTTTGTTGCAATGGTGAATGGAATTGTTTCCTTAATTTCTTTTTCTACTTTCTCATTATTAGTGTATAGGAATGCAAGGGATTTCTGTGTGTTGATTTTATATCCTGCAACTTTACTATATTCATTAATTAGCTCTAGTAATTTTCTGGTAGAGTCTTTAGGGTTTTCTATGTAGAGGATCATGTCATCTGCAAACAGTGAGAGTTTTACTTCTTCTTTTCCAATTTGGATTCCTTTTATTTCTTTTTCTGCTCTGATTGCTGTGGCTAAAACTTCCAGAACTATGTTGAATAGTAGTGGTGAAAGTGGGCACCCTTGTCTTGTTCCTGACTTTAGGGGAAATGCTTTCAATTTTTCACCATTGAGGATAATGTTTGCTGTGGGTTTGTCATATATAGCTTTTATTATGTTGAGGTATGTTCCTTCTATTCCTGCTTTCTGGAGAGTTTTTATCATAAATGGATGTTGAATTTTGTCAAAGGCCTTCTCTGCATCTATTGAGATAATCATATGGCTTTTATTTTTTAGTTTGTTAATGTGGTGAATTACATTGATTGATTTGCAGATATTGAAGAATCCTTGCATCCCTGGGATAAAGCCCACTTGGTCATGGTGTATGATCTTTTTAATGTGTTGTTGGATTCTGATTGCTAGAATTTTGTTGAGGATTTTTGCATCTATGTTCATCAGTGACATTGGCCTGTAGTTTTCTTTTTTTGTAGTATCTTTGTCAGGTTTTGGTACTAGGGTGATGGTGGCCTCATAGAATGAGTTTGGAAGTTTCCCTTCCTCTGCAATTTTCTGGAAGAGTTTGAGTAGGATAGGTGTTAGCTCTTCTCTCAATTTTTGGTAGAATTCAGCTAGGAAGCTGTCTGGACCTGGGCTTTTGTTTGCTGGAAGATTTCTGATTACAGTTTTAATTTCCGTGCTTGTGATGGGTCTGTTAAGATTATCTATTTCTTCCTGGTTCTGTTTTGGAAAATTGTACTTTTCTAAGAATTTGTCCATTTCTTCCAGGTGGTCCATTTTATTGGCATATAATTGCTGATAGTAGTCTCTTATGATCCTTTGTATTTCTGTGTTGTCTGTTGTGATCTCTCCATTTTCATTTCTAATTTTATTGATTTGATTTTTCTCTCTTTGCTTCTTGATGAGTCTGGCTAATGGTCTGTCAATTTTATTTATCCTTTCAAAGAACCAGCTTTTGGCTTTGTTGATTTTTGCTATGGTCTCTTTTGTTTCTTTTGCATTTATTTCTGCCCTAATTTTTAAGATTTCTTTCCTTCTGCTAACTCTGGGGTTCTCCAATTCTTCCTTTTCTAGTTGCTTTAGGTGTAGAGTTAGGTTATTTATTTGACTTTTTTCTTGTTTCTTGAGGTATGCCTGTATTGCTATGAACTTTCCTCTTAGCACTGCTTTTATAGTGTCCCACAGGTTTTGGGTTGTTGTGTTTTCATTTTCATTAGTTTCTATGCATATTTTGATTTCTTTTTTGATTTCTTCTGTGATTTGTTGGTTATTCAGAAGCGTGTTGTTCAGTCTCCATATGTTGGAATTTTTAATAGTTTTCCTCCTGTAATTGAGGTCTAATCTTAGTGCATTATGGTCAGAAAAGATGCTTGGAATGATTTCGATTTTTTGAATTTATCAAGGTTATATTTATGGCCCAGGATGTGATCTATCCTGGAGAAGGTTCCATGAGCACTTGAGAAAAAGGTGAAATTCATTGTTTTGGGGTGAAATGTCCTATAAATATCAATTAGGTCTAACTGGTCTAATGTATCATTTAAAGTTTGCATTTCTTTGTTAATTTTCTGTTTAGTTGATCTGTCCATAGGTGTGAGTGGAGTATTAAAGTCTCCCACTATTATTGTGTTGTTGTTAATTTCCCCTTTCATACTTGTTAGCATTTGTCCTACATATTGTGGTGCTCCTATATTGGGTGCATATGTATTTATAATTGTTATATCTTCTTGGATTGATCCTTTGATCATTATGTAGTGGCCTTCTTTGTCTCTTTTCACAGCCTTTGTTTTAAAGTCTATTTTATCGGATATGAGTATTGCCACTCCTGCTTTCTTTTGGTCTCTATTTGCATGGAATATCTTTTTCCAACCCTTCACTTTCAGTCTGTATGTGTCCCTTGTTTTGAGGTGGGTCTCTTGTAAGCAGCATATAGAGGGTTCTTGTTTTTTTATCCAATCGGCCAGTCTTTGCCTTTTGGTTGGGGCATTCAATCCATTTACGTTTAAGGTAATTATTGATAAGTATGATCCCGTTGCCATTTACTTTATTATTTTGGGTTCGGTTTTATACTCCCTTTTTGTGTTTCCTGTCTAGAGAATATCCTTTAGAATTTGTTGGAGAGTTGGTTTGGTGGTGCTGAATTCTCTCAGCTTTTGTTTGTCTGTAAAGCTTTTGATTTCTCCTTTGTATTTGAATGACATCCTTGCTGGGTATAGTAATCTGGGCTGTAGGTTATTTTCTTTCATCACTTTAAGTATGTCTTGCCATTCCCTCCTGGCCTGAAGAGTTTCTATTGAGAGATCAGCTGTTATCCTTATGGGAATCCCCTTGTGTGTTATTTGTTGTTTTTCCCTTGCTGCTTTTAATAGTTGTTCTTTGTGTTTGATCTTTGTTAGTTTGATTAATATGTGTCTTAGGGTGTTTCTCCTTGGGTTTATCCTGTTTGGAACTCTCTGGGTTTCTTGGACTTGCGTGATTATTTCCTTCCCCATTTTTGGGAAGTCTCATAACCCATTACTGGTCACTCCACTGCATTCCAGAGAGAAGAAACCCAGCTCCACCCACCAGACCTCCAACACAAGCCTCCCTAACCAGGAAACCTAGACAAGCCACTGATACAACTCCACCCACAGTGAGGAAGCTCCACAATAAAGAGAACTCCACAGATTACCAAAATATAAAAAGGCCATCCCAAACGCAGCAATATAACCAAGATGAAGAGACAGAGGAATACTCAGCAGGTAAAGGAACAGGAGAAATGCCCACCAAACCAAACAAAAGAGGAAGAGATAGGGAATCTACCTGAGAAAGAATTCCAAATATTGATAGTGAAAATGATCCAAAATCTTGAAATCAAAATGGAATCACAGATAAATAGCCTAGAGACAAGGATTGAGAAGATGCAAGAAAGGTTTAACAAGGACCTAGAAGAAATAAAAAAGAGTCAATATACAATGAATAATGCAATAAATGAGATCAGAAACACTCTGGAGGCAACAAATAGTAGAATAACGGAGGCAGAAGATAGTATTAGTGAAATAGAAGATAGAATGGTAGAAATAAATGAATCAGAGAGGAAAAAAGAAAAACGAATTAAAAGAAATGAGGACAATCTCAGAGACCTCCAGGACAATATGAAACGCTCCAACATTTGAATTATAGGACTCCCAGAAGAAGAAGACAAAAGGAAAGACCACGAGAAAATCCTTGAGGAGATAATAGTTGACATGTCATTTTTATGTTGTCTCAGAACCATTCTAGTTTCACTAGCCCAGCTTAGCCAATCCCTCTGGACTTGACCCCTTCTGGGCACTGACATGAGTGAATTTCTGGGACTTCAAAGAGGAGAACCAGATTAGCCGGGCCCTCTCTTACACCACCAGGTCTCAGTCCATTTTATGAAAGACATACATGACAAGATGGGCCAGGTACCTGAAACACCATCTCCAGGAACCATTCCCTTACCTCTCCCTTTGTTGCCCACTGAGAAAGTGAATGGGAACATAAATAAGAGAACATTACAACTCAGAGCAGACTTTCACAAGGACATGCCCCATAAAAAATTTCCACACTTAACCGATAAGCATGCTATTAGACAAAAGATGGGGAAAGCTGAATAAGTTTAGAAAATTGTGGTATGACAAAGCAGTAGTTTGTCGGAGTTGGTTCATACTAACTCACAAGAGCTAAAACTCATTTGTCTGTTTCTGTCTCTGCAGTCAGTAATGTCACATGGATTCTTTGAAATAGGCCAAGGCATGAGGGTATTTGACATCATAAAAATCTACAGATACAACAAATTGGAGATTTTTTTCCAGAGAGCAGTTTATCAGCATACATTAGGATGATAAATTTTTATGCAATTCCTTGGATGAGGGATTTTTTAATCATAATACCCCTGATGTGTTTAAGATACTTGGCCATGAAATACTTTTGGCAGCAATGCTATGTTGAGACAAAATTAGACCCTTCATAAACTATAAGAAAAATGAATTAACTTAAAAATTATATTATCAAATATTTACTGGTTAATTTTATGTGACATACCACCCTTCTGATCATATCTTCACTTACTGATGTATTTATTCAATATTTATTCAAGAGCTTCTTAAGCAACAGATACCATAGCACCAAGATATAATAGCTGAATACTGTCCCCTGATGCCACTTCTAGCTGTTAGAGTATTCTGAGTTTTACTGTTTCACTGTTGAGATACTCATCCACATGTATCTGAAAGCACATCCCCTTTTAGGCCTGGGAAAACAGTGGGATACTCCATGCCCCCTGCCACAGGACTTAGTATCCTAAGCATCATGTTAAGTTCTTTATATGCATTATCATGTCCCTTCCTTGGGTTTCCCTGGTGGCTCAGATAGTAAAGAATCTGCCTGCCATGTGGAAGACTGGGGTTCAATCCCTAGATTGGGAAGATCTCCTGGAGAAAGGAATGGCTACCCACTCCAGTATTCTCGCCTACAGCATTTCATCCAATCCTTACCCTTTGATGGCTCTGTATTTTATTATCCCAACTATTACAGCTGAGGAAACTCAGTCACATAGAGATGGAATAATCTGTTTAAGGTCACATGACAACAAATGCTAAACGTCAAAATTCAAACCTAAAAAAAGAAAAATAGCTCATAGGTATACTTAACACTATGCTTTGTCACCTCCTGACAAGACATTTAAGTTTATATTTGAACACCTCCACACACTTAGAGGGGAGGAACAGGCTGAATATGTTCACTCATCCATTCATTAAGCATTTACCCAGTACTTACCTTGAGTTATGTTAATCGTGTTTTTCAAAATACATTGTATATACCAGGTGTGCTCAGAAGTGCTCCATGGGGGCTCCATGCAGAGTCTCAGAAGAAATATAGCTCATCTTCCCAGAATTCCAAATTTCTAAGGAATGGAGAATATATTCTCATGTTAAAACAGACAAAAGATGTATTGGGAAAAGAATGCAAAGTTTATATAAGTTTTAGGAACACTAGAAAATTCTGAGATTTTACATTTTGGAGTAGCAGCTACTTGGTCTGTGTCAGAATTTTTGTGGTCCACTACTGAACTGAGAACACTTTGTGACTGAAAATCTAACTGTTATGAATGTAACAAAAGAGAAACATAGATATAGAGAAGAAACTAGTGGTTACAAGTAGGGAGATGGAAGGGAGAGAGGCAAGATCAGGGTAAGGGATTACAAGACACAATCTATTATGTATAATATAAGATACAAGGACATATCGTAAGAACAGGGAAAGCAGTTACTATTTTTTGACTTTAATCATAGTATTATCTATACAAATATTGAATCGCTGCTGCTGCTTATGCTGTCGCTTCAGTCATGTCCGACTCTGTGTGACCCCAGAGACGGCAAGCCCACCAGGCTCCCCTATGGCTGGGATTCTCCAGGCAAGAACACTGGAGTGGGTTGCCATTTCCTTCTCCAATGCATGAAAGTGAAAAGTGAAAGTGAAGTCGCTCAGTCAGTCTGACTCTTAGCGACCCCATGGACTGCAGCCTTCCAGGATCCTCTGTCCATGGGATTTGCCAGGCAAGAGTATTGGAGTGCGGTGCCATTGCCTAAAACTAATACATGGGTCAGTGGTAAAGAATCTGCAGCCAATGTAGGAGTGATTTCAATCCCTGGGTAGAGAAGATCCCCTGGAAGAGGAAATGGCGAGTCACTCCAGTATTCTTGCCTGGGAAATCCTATATATAGAAGAGCCTGGCAGGCTACACTCCATGGGGTCGCAAAGAGTCAGACACAACTTAGTGACTAAACAACAAAATTAACTATACTTCAATAAAAAATAATTTAAAATAAAGTCATACTCTATTACCATATCTATGTATTTAGAGCTATATATATATATATATATATATAAAATATCATTCATTGTATAATTGTTTTTGTTTTTCCTCTCTATATCTTAAAGGAATTTAAGCATTCTAAGATTGAGAACTTGTCTATTTGTCCAGTTTTATTCCTAATCCCCAAAACAATGCCTAGTATAAAAAGGTATTTAATAATGCTTGTTAAATGAGTGGATAAATGATGTAGTGTATAAACATTTACTACTTAATTAACCCTTTTCCCTCAGTTTCTATATCTATTAAAAGAGGTAAAGTATGGCATTTTTCATAGCATCATCATGAAGATTTACAAAATATATAAAACACGCCTATAATCATGACCAGCATATAGCAAGCACTTAAAAAATTTAAGTTATTGTAACTGAAAGACACATAAGGATCAATGTGTACAACAAAGAAAATCACTTTTCTATAGTTTCTGTATTTCATTGGGACTGTATTGAAGAGACATTCTAAATAAAAATACGCAGATTCTTTAAACCCACTTCTTCAAAACACAACTAAGCATCAGGTAGATTTATGTGCGTCTTGTCACCATGGACATAAGCTGCATTATTGCCAAAGAGTAGTGCAAATCATAAGACTCTTTCCTCAAAAAAGGCTATAAAGTGTTAGCAATAACATAAAAGATGATGGCCATAGTGATTCATTGCAAGGGCATGGGCAGAAAGCTGTGTCATCTGGTTAGTATGTTTTAAATGTTTATGAGTTGTGGATGTATTTGTTTATGCTTTTATGTATTTGGTGCTGACCACTCACATAGAAAAAAATGACACTGATGCTTGCCCTTTTTAAAATTTGAAATCACAAAAATTTTCATTTTGGCTGCTTCACTGCTATAAAAACTAGCCTGTGTTTTCATTCTAAAAATCTTTCATTTTTAGATTATCTTCCATGTTAATAGAAACATTTTGGCATTTTACCCTAAAATCCTATTTTACAAAATCTATCCAAAAATTGGGGTTTATTTAACTGTTATAATTTAAGAATTACAGGTTAAGTTGGGATTCTTTTTCACAAGTTGATAAACAGTCATATCTAGTTCATTTTTGAGCATTAAAAAATGCTGTTGATTAACCTATATAGATAAGGGAGGGGGAAGCTGCTTATATGATAAACCAAGTCCTGTCAATGATGTTTACATTCTAGTGTTGGAGAGAGGGACAAAAGAAAGTAAGTGTCCAGAGCATTTTGAATTTCAACTCTGGGTCAAGTGGTCTGGTAGATCTGAGGGACATTTTTGAAGTTTTGGCATCTGAACTGATATGCAGCCAGAGTAATTGCCAGGTTATAAAGCACTGCTTTCTAAAGGTAAGTTAAAGAAGCTTCTTTCTTAACACAGTCCACCAGTTACTGAGTAGCTGGTTCTAACTAACTCTGTGTATTTGTCTTTCATTCAGTAGTAACAAGCGTCCTGACTGCCATTTTTCAACTATCTCCCTGGCTCTCGCACCTGCTATTCTTGTTGTCATATTATATCTTTTCTATGTATGTAGTTCTATCTTTTCCTACTTCACCATCTCTGTGCTCTGTATACACCTACTTTACTGTGAACAAATTGACTTTACTTTTTACAGTATTTTTTTCAGATCGTGAAAGAAATACATATTCAATATAAGACACTTATAAAATTATACATATATTAAAAGGAACATTAGCACTGACCCCAAAGCACAACCCACATGTAACATTTTTGGTATGCTGTGTCTGTCTACAATCTTTTCCCCCACATGTATATCATTACTAGGTAAATGATCTTTTTGAAATTGCTTATGTTTTCTAAATTGTTGAGGAAGCCAATTACTATATCACTCTGTTTCTTTATTTATCTATACACTGGTTCTCACTCTTCTTAAAGGAGGAAAAACCAGATCAGAGAGTTTAGAAGAGGAAACTGATACATGAGTTGTCCAGCCCCTTCCTCTTTTCCTCCTCTTGGGACCCAGTGCCCTAGAAAGGAGCACACCGCTTTATTCCTCCAAGCGGTAAGTCTTTGGGATTCCCTGGTGGCTCAGATGGTAAAGAATCTGCCTGCAATGCAGGAGACCTGGATTTGATCCCTGTGCTGGGAAGATTCCCTGGAGAAGGGAATCGCAACCCACTCACAGTACTCTTGCCTGGAGAAACCCAAGTCTTGGTGAGGTGGTTATCAGTGGGAGGCCTGTCCCAGCCCAACTCTGCTGAAAACTGAATGGGAGACTCTGTCTAATTCTAGAGTGTTACAAAGACTACATGCCATTTTCTTCAATAGCATTTTTTTTTTTTTGTAATAAAGATGTTATTTTAACCTTGATCATGGGGAGGCTTTAATCTTCCTTTTTTAGTTTGCTCAGTATCTGCACAGGAAAGAAGGATGTTGCTTTATTCTTCACACAGAGACCAAACACACGTGCTCTATGATGGATGCTGTGATGTGCCATCTAGATGTCTCTTTCATGAAGTCTTATTCTCTCAACTTTTGGAATTAGCACCAGCATAGGATAGAGAGCCCCTTCAGGGACCATCTCAGGTGCAAAGAGCATCCCATTCAAGGTTGTGAACTTGCTTTGGAAGCCTACATTCAATAACTGATTGATGTGTGCGTGTGTGTTAGTTTCTAAGTTGTGTACAACTCTTTGAGACCCTATGGACAATAGCCCACTAGGCTCCTCTGTCCATAGCAATCTCCAGGCAAGAATACTGGAATGAGTTGCCACTCTTTTCTCCAGGGGATGTTCCCAGCCCTGGGATCAAACAGGAGTATAAAGTCCTGGCCCATCCTTTGAGACATTCAATGGTCATTCTAGGTCCAGAGCTCCCTGAGCATCAAAAAGATTATCACAGGGCATAAGCCAGGGGTATTTGGCTTGGCTTTTCCTTTTCCTCACAACTGCTTCCTTTTTCTCTATTATGAAGGGCTCTCCATAAGAAATACACCAATTTTGTCTCTGAGACTATTGAGTCTGCTTACTGAGAAACTTAACCTCTCACATTTATATGTACAAATACACGCATATCATTCTATTAAAGGTATTTGTTGTAATAACCACATATTGTTAAAGAGACAGTCTAATAATAGAGGAATAATATTGTATTCAATAATGATTCCATAATTATTCTAATTCTCGTTCTTGGACATTCATTGTATTTCTATTCCTACTGTTTTAAACATCACATCACAAAAAAATTTTGTTTACAAATATTTTTGCACATATCTAATTAATTGTGAAGAATAAATACATTCAAGAAAGAGTGAAATTACTGGGTAAAATAAGATGCACATTAAAAAAAATTGACATTATTGTCAATTTAATCTGAAAATCTCACACCAATATACACTCTCACCATCAAGGAATGGGAAAATCTATTTCAAAGCATACTTACTAACACCGATGTTTTAAATTATATATTTTCTAGTTATTTAATTATGTTTTCTAGTTATTTAATTAGAAACATAATTAAATATAAATGAATTAGAAAATTCATTTATATATGTATTAGCCAATAACTATTATCTCTTTCTTTGTGGATTATGTGTCTACAAACTTGTTTATTCTTCTAGATTGTTTTTTTCCTTAAAAAAACTTTCTAAACCCTTTCAAAACTGAAGAGTATTGACATTTGTATTGTACTGAGCTTATCATGAAAGAAATTGACCGTGCTCTCCATTTAAGAGTGTTTGTTCATGATATAGTGTATAACAGTGATTCTCAACTCCTGCCAATTTTGCCTCCCAGGGTATCTGGCAATGTCTGGAGACAATTTTGATTGTCATCACTTTGGGGGGAGGGGAGGAAAAGAAGGTACTACTGAAATATAGTTAAAATCTAGTGAGTAAAGGCTAGGGATGCTGCTAAACATCTTACAAGAGGGAAGTCCACTAAAACAAATACATATCCAGCCCAAAATGTGAGTCATGCCAAGACTGAGAAACTCTGATCTGGTATATACAAAGAGTTCTGCAAACTTCCTGCATGAGTTTATTCACAGGTTTGTCTGTGTGTGTGTGTGTGTGTGTGTGTGCATGTGTGCATGTACAAGTACAGACATATACAGTTTTTTCAATTATATTTTCTGACTTGTTAATGTTGGTTGAAATAAATCACTTTTTCTGTGTACGTTTTGAAACTCTAAATATTTTTTTGGTATTTGCATACTTGTTTTTTTTTTTTTTTTTTTTTTTTTTTAGTCTGCTGGGTTTTCTATCTAATGATTTTGTTCTTGGTAGTAATATAGGTGTTGCAATTTTGAAATTATTTTGTCTATAATTTAGGTAAGAAATATAACTAAGTGTATTGACATTATTGGAAAACAGAGTTTTCAATTCCTCTAGGACCCTACATTCTATAAAGCACAATTGCTACTTTATGTATAGTATAGTGTTATTTATTTCTCATATAAAGGCTTTTTCTGGTGGCTCAGATGGTGAAGAATCTACCTGAAACGCAGGAGATCCTGGTTCGATCCCTGGGTAAGGAAGATCCCCTGGAGAAGGGAATGGCTACCCACTGCAGTATTCTTGCCTGGTGAATTCCATGGACAGAGGAGTCTGGTGGGCTACAGTCCATGGAGTCACAAACAGTTGGACACGACTGAGTGACTAACATTTTCGCTTTCTAATATAATAGTATTGCTAATAACAGCTGCTATTTATTGAGTCTCTCTGATGTCTGTCTGGTGGTGTCACTCTACTCACTGATACACATGCAATATTCAATTTGTTCCTCATAATAATTCTATGAAGTGGTTATTATTTCCCCTACTTTACCAAAGAAGTTCAGGGATTATAAAAACTGTATCAAATGCTTGTGCTCATCTCCTAGGCTATGATCTTTCTATTTAAATATCAAAAGTGAAGTTAAAATAGCTTAGTATTCAGATCCTTAGCCTATAGCTGATACTATTTGTTCTCGCACAGGAAATTTGAGGATCCTTTTGCCAGATAGTATATACTTCTGAGACTTTGATCAGAATTGGACAAAGTATATTTATTTTCAATTATCCATTGATCTAAACAATAATTGTTTCCTGTCAGGTCAGTAATAAGAGGCACTGATTCTTATCTTTCAACAGCTTCATGTTGAAAGGACAGCAACTGATATTGATCATCAGTGTGAACATTACTTCAAAGTCACAAATTTCTCAATAGTTTTTTGGGTTTTATTGGCATGGATTGTTTGTTTACATATATCATTCTTACACAAGATGTCAATTCCTAGCATATTTATTTTTCTCTTAATCTTCCTCAGCATACATAAAATGTCAGTCTGGAATAATTATAAGTAGAGCAAATTACAAGTCACTGTAAGTGACAGGCACCTAACGGCTTCTAGGACCTGGTCATGTCATAATCCTTCTCTGTTGATGTGCTTTTCAGCTTCCAGGGAAAGTTCTGTGAGGCTGAAGCCGTTCTCTCTTCCCAGTTTGACAGGCAGCAATGAGAAGGTTAACTACGACAATTATTTGCAAGTATAATTGTTCATAATTTGAATAAAGCAAATATCCTGCTTTCTGGATCTTATAGGAAAGAGAGGAAAGATTAACTAAGAGAGGTGAATGGGCTTCCCAGGTGGCACTAGTGGTAAAGAACCTGCTGCCAATGTAGGAGACATAAGAGACGTGAGTCAATCCCTGGGTTTGGAGGACACCCTAGAGGAGGAAATGGCAACCCAACTCCAGTATTCTTGCCTGGAGAATCCCATGGACAGAAGAGCCTGGTAGGCTACAGTCCATGGGATTGCAAAGAGTTGGACACAACTGAAGCAACTTTGCACAGCACACAGCACAAGAGACGACAGGAGAAGAGGATGAGATGATTACACAGCCTCACCAACTCAGTGGACATGAATTGGAGCAAATTTCAGGAGATGGTGAAGGACAGGGAAGCCTGGTGTGCTGCAGTCTATGGGGTCACAAAGAGTCGGATACACCTCAGAGAGTGAACAACAGCAGCAAAGAGAGGTGAGCTTCCTTTGTCATTTCTCTTTCAAGGAAGCTTCACACTTAGCACTGAGGGAAAACAGAGGTGTTAGACCATTAGAAAAATAATTGCAGAATTGAAGCTAAGGACTGTCGTGAATAGTGGCAAGTGGAGAGAACTGATAGAGGCTCAGGAAGTTCAGCAATGGAGTACTGTCTTGACCAGTTTATAATGAGCCATGTTAAACACTAAGCAACTCTGGAAGTCAACTGGACTGCATGGTCTCAGTTTCTGTGAACTACCCCTAGAATCTCATCATAAATTCTGTTTCACTTCAGCTAGTTCAAATGGGTTTATTTCATTGAAACCAATGAGCTTTAACTAATTAAAGACTACAGTAACCAACTCAGATACTGAATCCTCTGGGAAAAGGTAAATTCCCTTGTTTCAGCATTAAACCTTAGCCTCTGGGAGAGAGGCAAAACATACACGTTTCCTCAAATGAAAAACTCAGCTTCTCCAAGAAATCTGTCTAGTTAGCTGTAGAGTTCCTTTGCCAATCAGTATACTGAACAGCTAGAATCTATGAGCCTTTTTCATGGGGCAGGTTGCATTTCTCAATAGGTCAATTAGACAATGAAAAATCACTTCTCAAATCTAATTCAACACACCCCACTGCCCTGATGTTGGTTTCAGCAGAATGTCTAAGATATATATTTATATGCCTTGAACAAAAGGGTTCAGTAATTTGTCTTCAGCTGTTGGTCACTATTCATTCAGTTCAATTCATTTTAAGTGTGAATGTATACAGACTATTGTGTGATCTGATTAAGGAACTAAAAAAGACATGCAACTTCCCTTGGGAAATTTGCATTTTCGGGGTTTACATTTCTGCTCTGAACTAAATCAATAGGTACTTGGTTACTTCACACCTTTATTTTCATTGAATGAATCATATTTTGGAGTCACAGCCTTTAAATTCCAGGTGATACTGCCTATGTGAGTAAAAGCCATGTGGCTAGTTCAGTGATCCAGAGAAAATCAATTTACCTTCCAAACTGAGAGATCTCAAAAGAAAACAAAACAAAAAATGGATGACTATAAATGAATCAGACTCTTAAAGTTGTTTTCATCTCTAATAGCTATAACTCAATGACCTCAAAAGATAAATGTATGAAAACAAGAAAGAATGACTTCACCTGAATGAAAAAAAGTCATCCACTGAAGACGAATGATTCATGAAATATTTTCCCTATTTCTATCTTTAAATACTGGTCTTCAGTAAAAATCTTTCTGAATGAAAAACTACAGTTGGCAGATCTTCTTTATGGACTCTAATATCTTTTTTCCCCTCTTATTTTGGTTCTTTGCAAATGGGTCTAATCCAGGTAACTTCTCCAAAAGTAGCTTGAATAATATTAAAATGATGGGTGTATCAATAATGCAGCTAGTGGGTAGTCATTAAGAGTTGGATTTTGGAGTTGGTTTGGTTTGGTTTCATTTCAAAAAACTGTGTAATATTAGGCAAGTAACTGGAAAATTCAGATTTCCTATCTGTAGAATGGGAATGAAGTTAAGTGAAAGTCATTCAGTCGTGTCGACCCTTTGTGATCTGAAGGACTATATACTCCATGAATTCTCCAGGCCAGAATACTGGGGTGGGTAGCTATCGCCTTCTCCAGGGGATCTTCCCAACCCAGGGATTGAACCTAGGTCTGCAGCATTGCAGGCAGATTCTTTACTAACTGAGCCACTAGCGAAGCCCAGAATGGGAATAATAGTACTTATATCTTAGGGCTCATGTGAGAAGCAAAGGAAATAATTCATGTAAAAATGTTTGAAGTTATAACCATTTTTATTAATATATGTTCACTTATTCATTCAGCAAGTATCAATATTTTCTGAGACAGCCCTATGTGTCAGGCACTGTTCTGGTTTTCTAGGTTTGTCAGGCACTGTTCTAGGTTTTGGAGATGTAGCAGTGAGCAAGATAAGATCCATTACTTCAGAGATCTTACCTACTAGTGAGAGAGACAGATATTAAAAATAAATAAGTATATGTTATAATATTTAAAAATGATTTTTCCTATGAAAAAAAATCTTCATTTTAGTAGACCTCTTTAACCAAAAGCCTTGACATATCAATAGGATTTCATTAACAGGAAGGATTAACAGATATAGACAGCAGGGTAGAATGATCCTAATGGAATCATGATGTTATTCCACTAACCAACAAACTTGAAGTTGAAGAAGACAGTGGAAGTCAAACTACTAGGGGTTAACTATATTTTGAGTTCTGAAATGTTTATCAAAGTAAAAACTGAAAAACAGGTAAATTGTATCTATTGTTTTTTAAAGAAAGGTTGTGAATTCTTGATTTGGTAATCTTTTTGAAGTAGGTTAAGGAAAAGAAAATGTAATTGGCCAATATTTCTGAAACTAAATATTCTTTCTGTCTTTAAAGCACATATTAAAGTAGCAATGATACTAGTGATAATGGTTAATACTTATAAGAGAAATAACAATTGTTAACATTTATTGACTATGCCAAAGCCTTTGACTGTGTGGATCAAAATAAACTGTGGAAAATTCTGAAAGAGATGGGAATACCAGACCACCTGACCTGCCTTGAGAAATCTGTATGCAGGTCAGGAAGCAACAGTTAGAACTGGACATGGAACAACAGACTGGTTCCAAATAGGAAAAGGAGTACGTCAAGGCTGTATATTGTCACCCTGCTTATTTAACTTCTATGCAGAGTACATCATGAGAAACGCTGGACTGGAAGAAACACAAGCTGGAATCAAGATTGCTGGGAGAAATATCAATAACCTCAGATATGCATATGACACCACCCTTATGGCAGAAAGTGAAGAGGAGCTAAAAAGCCTCTTGATGAAAGTGAAAGAGGAGAGTGAAAAAGTTGGCTTAAAGCTCAACATTCAGAAAACGAAGATCATGGCATCTAGTCCCATCACTTCATGGGAAATAGATGGGGAAACAGTAGAAACAGTGTCAGACTTTATTTTTGGGGGCTCCAACATCACTGCAGATGGTGGCTGCAGCCATGAAATTAAAAGACGCTTACTCCTTGGAAGAAAAGTTATGACCAACCTAGATAGTATATTCAAAAGCAGAGACATTACTTTGCTGACTAAGGTCCATCTAGTCAAAGCTATGGTTTTTCCAGTAGTCATGTATGGATTTGAGAGTAGTACTGTGAAGAAGGCTGAGAGCCGAAGAATTGATGCTTTTGAACTGTGGTGTTGGAGGAGACTCTTGAGAGTCCCTTGGACTGCAAGGAGATCCAACCAGTCCATTCTGAAGGAAATCAACCCTGGGATTTCTTTGGAAGGAATGATGCTGAAGCTGAAACTCCAGTACTTTGGCCACCTCATGAGAAGAGTTGACTCATTGGAAAAGACTCTGATGCTGGGAGGGATTGAGGGAAGGAGGAGAAAGGGATGACTGAGGATGAGATAGCTGGATGGCATCACGGACTCGATGGACATGAGTCTGAGTGAACTCCGGGAGATGGTGATGGACAGGGAGGCCTGGCGTGCTGCACTTCATGGGGTCACAAAGAGTCGGACACGACTGAGTGACTGATCTGAACTGAACATTTATCAAAAGCTTACAATGTATCACATTTTTGCAAAGCCCTTCAAGAGCATAATCTCACTGACTCTTTAAAACACTATGAGAAAACAGAATCACAGATATAGAAAACAAAATTATGGTTACTACAGGAGAAAGGGGTAGGGAATAAATTAGGAGTTTGGGATTAGCAGATAAGACTACTATATATAAAATAAACAACAAGGTTCTAGTGTATAGTACAGGGAACTATATTCAGTATCTTATAATGAACTAAAATGTAAAAGAGTATATATATATATATATATACACACACACACATATATATGTATAACTAAATCACTTTACTGTACACTAGAAACTAACACATTGTAAGTTAACTACATTTCAATAAAAGAAAACACTATGCATTACCTCAATTTACAGGTAAAGAAACCAAGACTTATAGAAGTTAAGCCTTCTTAAGGACACAGTTGGTAGAGAAGCATGTCATAGGCTGCTCTGTTGATTTCAGAGCTCTAAAAGAACTTTGCCAATACCTTTTGTTCTTACTGGGTTATGAACTTTTCCTTCATTACCTATTCTGTATAATTCATTTGGCATCCTTCTGTATTGGGTACCTTATATGTCATGTATTTCTTAATTATCTAAAAAATATGATGAGGTATATTTTAGCCATTTGTATACAGCAAATCATCCCAAAAATGAGTGGTGAAAACAGTAAGCATTTTTTTTTTTCTCACTCATGGATTTTTGAGACAGACTAGGAGCCAGCTAATCTAGCTTGGGCTCAGCTAGAATTGGCTCCAAGTCATGGATCACCCAGATACGCTCTACATGCCTTTCATTTTCTTTGGAGCATTCAGCTAACATGAGTATACTTTTCACATAATTATGAGAGAAACATAAGAGAGAAAATCCCACCAACCTTGGCAAGCAAATGTCAAGCCTCTATTCTTATCACATCCAATAAAACTTCTTTGGTCAAAGTAAGTTACATGGGTAAGGCCTACATCAACAGAGTGGGAGAATACACTTGGACTTAGGGGAAGTAATTGCAAAGGCATATGAAAAAGACATGGATACAAAGATGATAAAGATTTGGTGACTTGGTGATAATGATGTAATCTGTCACAAGTATCTACAGTATTACCTACTACATATTAATATCTAAATAGAGTAATATTACATATAAATAACATTACAGTATAATATTTACAGATATTATTAGAGATGAAGGATTAGAGACTTAGGTTGCTTAACAAACGACTTTGGTTCACTAGCTCTTAACTGAAATAGTAAGCTTTTTATTCCCATTCTCAAAGAAAACCTGCTTTCCAGTAATGGGAGATGTTAAGAAAAAAGAAGAACTTAGGTGAATTTATGGCATATGCCTCTATTCATTGTCTGTCCCTTGCAATACCTAATCTTGTTCCTGACCCACAATGCATGGTCAATAAATGTGTGATAATCAAAAAGTAGCCATCAAAGACTTCAACTAAACCAGAGCCAAAAGCACAAAAGTGATAGTGTTGAGTGGGACATTTTTATATGTTCCTTTTCTATATTAATGGTGTTCATAAGAAGGAATTTTAAAGTAATGCAAAAGTAGAGTAGGGCTTTGAGCAAAGAAATAAATATATTTTGAGAAGACAGATAATTAAAATGAAACACTGGCATTACTTAAGTAACATTATTAAAACAAGCTAAGCAAAACTATTATCCTCCCCAGTTTTTACTAGGAAAAAAAAAAAAAAAGCAAAACAAAAACAGATAAAACATGATTACAGAACTTGTGCTTTCCAAATGGAGGTAAATTTGGCTCTTTGTTTCCTCATTTTTCTAGTGATGCAAATTTGGTTCTTTTAATAGATAGTATTAACTTGATATGCTTCCAACTCAGTAGTTTTAAGTTTAATTGATGTCAAGAAAACAAATGTTGCAGGGCAGGTACAATTCTTTTACAATTAAGAGATCACTTGGGTCCACTGCACTGCAAACACATTGAAATTAGTGATGATATATAAAGCATGTTAACTCTTCCAAAGTAAATGAGAAGCCAGAGATGCCCTATGAAGAATGTGCCAATGACTACAATAATAGGTAAAATTTATAAAATGCTTGCTATGAAGCAGAAAATAATGCACTATCATAATCTGTGTTATCATTTTCAGTCCTAATAAGAAGTCTTCCTTTTTTCAGGCATTCAATGAATACATGATGACCATCTATTATTTACTAGAACTTATGTTGGCTGGTGGCAATAGAGTGAGGGAAAAAAGTAATCATGGCTCTGTCCTTGTATGACTTATAGTGATTATAAATAATCACAAAAATAATTACAACACTGAAACTATGTCAAGTGCTATATAGATGAATTTAATCAGTAATTTAACCTGACTGAAGAGGTCAAAGAATGCTTCTCTGAGGAAATAATTTGAGTTGAGATCTGAAGGACAAGGAGGACTTAGTTAAGGGAAGAATAGCATTTGGTCAGAGGGAAAAACAAAGATGAGGCAGGGAGCAGAGATGAGCTGACCTCTAGAATGCAGAGTGAAGAAAAGCAGAGAAGGATGAGAAGAAAAGCAGATGAGGCTGGAGAAGAGATGTGGGCCTGACCATGCAAGATGTGGTTGACAGAGAAGCTTTGTCTATTCTAAATACAATGGGAAGCCATTGAAGGGAACCAGAGGAAGAAAACCTAGCACTAGTGACATTATTGGGCTTCCCGTTAATGTCTAACCTCTGGTGGCTCAGAGGTTAAAGCATCTGCCCGCGATGCGGGAGACCCGGGTTCAGTCTCTGGGTTGGGAAGATCCCCTGGAGAAGGAAATGGCAACCCACTCCAGCACTCTTGCCTGAAGAATCCCATGGACGGAGGAGCCTGGTAGGCTACAGTCCATGAGGTCGCAGAGTTGGACACGACTGAGCAACTTCACTTTCTTTCACTTTCAGTGACATTATCAGATTTTCAAACTGTCTGGCTACTAGGTGGAGATAGGATTGGATAGAAGAAGGCAGGCAGGATGAATACAGATAGACTGCTTCTATAACTATTGCAATTGTATAAGAAATGATGACAGTTAAGACTATTGTGATGGCAATGGAGATAATGAGAAATACTATCTTTTGAAATTCTAAGGCACACTTGAAAACACTTTAACATCTCTGAAATTAGGATGCCTCTTATAGTCTCTGTGCCATATTAATTATCCAATTTCCATTGCCTGTGTAAGTGCATGGAAATTTGCAAAATCAAAAAGATAATAGAGATATTCTCTTAGAAATGATATATAGTGAAATTTTGTGATGGCAATAATGTGTATAAAAACCTGGTGCTCCAGATCTAAGTCAAACAATGTGTCAATGCATTCACTGGCAGCACTTTTTCTTTGATATGTGTACTTAAAGTAATGGTGCATGTTACAATTGATGGGGTTTTACACTCACTGAAATATGACAAAAGGAATTAGGGGGTTAAACCAAAAAAGGCTAGTTATGGATTGACTATGGACACGACTCAAAATCACTGCAGATGGTGAATGCAGCCATGAAATTAAAAGACGCTTACTCCTTGGAAGAAAAGTTATGACCAACCCAGATAGCATATTCAAAAGCAGAGACATTACTTGCCGACTAAGTTCCGTCTAGTCAAGGCTATGGTTTTTTCTCTGGTCATGTATGGATGTGAGAGTTGGACTGTGAAGAAGGCTGAGTGCCAAAGAATTGATGCTTTCCAACTGTGTTGTTGGAGAAGACTCTTGAGAGTCCCTTGGACTACAAGGAGATCCAACCAGTCCATTCTGAAGGAGATCAGCCCTGGGTGTTCTTTGGAAGGACTGATGCTAAAGCTGAAACTCCAGTACTTTGGCCACCTCATGCGAAGAGTTGACTCATTGGAAAAGACTCTGATGCTGGGAGGGATTGGGGGCAGGAGCAGAAGGGGACGACAGAGGATGAGATGGCTGGATGGCATCACCGACTTGATGAACATGAGTCTGAGTGAACTCCGGGAGATGGTGATGGACAGGGAGGCCTGGCGTGCTGCAATTCATGGGGTGGCAAAGATTCGGACACGACTGAGTGACTGAACTAAACTGAACTGAGGTTTGAACAACAACAACGGAAAATAAAGGAGATAGAAGACTCAAGTTCCTGTTTGGTTAAAAATACATATAACATTATGAATAAAGAGGTGTGTGTGTGTGTGTGTTAGTTGCTCAGTTGTGTCCCACTCTGTGCGACCCCAAGGACTGTAGCCCACCAGGCTCCTTTGTCCATGGGATTCTCCAGGCAAGAGTACTGGAGTGGGTTGCCATTTCCTTCTTCAGTGAATAAAGAGGTACATAATACCATACCAATATTATTCCCATTTAACTGGAAAACTAATTGAAATAAAAGGAATTAAGAAAACTGTCAAAGGCTATACCATTTACAGTTGGCAGAAATTAGATAGGTCTGACTGCAGTGCCTGGTATCCTAAGACATGTAGGAAAAAAAACCTCGACCAACAAATATCATCAAAGAGTAAATGGTTGATTAGCTAACATATGGAAGTATATTAAATATTACTTGATCTCACAAATAATTAAAGAAATATAAACTAAAATAATGATGGACTATTATGTTGTATGCTATTCAAAACAAAACAATAAATTAAATCATCATCAAAAATTGTCAATATTGAGTATAAATTCCTTTTTATAATGTAAGTGAAAACAAATTAATGTTTAAGAACAATAAAACTAAGGTAAGTGTGACAGAAAGGAATGCATAGTTAAAAAATAAGCAAATAATTAGTAATTATACATTGCTAAGTCACTTCAGTCATGTCCGACTCCGTGTGACCCCATAGATGGCAGCCCACCAGGCTCCCCCGTTCCTGGGATCCTCCAGGCAAGAACACTGGAGTGGGTTGCCATTTCCTTCTCCAATGCATGACAGTGAAAAGTGAAAGTGAAGTCATTCAGTCCTGTTCGACTTAGCGACCCCATGGACTGCAGCCTTCCAGGCTCCTCCATAGGCAAGTGCTATTTTGACATTTTCTAGCCTTGGGTAGCATCCTACATTTTTTTCTTCTTTTTTTATTCTTTCCCTTTTTCTTCATTTCTTTTCATATTTCTTTTTTGAGAGGGAGTAGACAGTGGGAAGAGAACACTAGTTGTCTTTTACTACAATATTTTCCTAAACACTGCTTTTGGCTCATGTTCAGGATCTTTGGATCAATTTCTAATGCAGATATCCTCAACTATCTCTCATGTCAAGAGCCAATTGAGATGACATCTATCAATGCCCAGCATAAACACTGTCATCCCAGTGAGCTTCAGCCTGTCTGAACAGATGGGGCTTGGATCTCTGGACTTATTATTTACCTTCCCAGCTCTTCCTCTCCTCTGGCAAAGTGCTTGGACCCAGTTATACATAAAGCCAAATGGCTTGTATTTTTGTTCACAGATTGTACATTGTCCTTTTCTTCCTCTTGGCACCTTTAGCCATTTGTCATCTTTATAGAACTGATTCAAGAAGATTTGTGTGACTAATCCACATCCCTAAATAATCTGCTATGCTGTTAATCCCTGGAAATGCTGAATTTCATCTGGAATTGATGAGAAAGAAGAGTGGCATTGGCTTTAAATCCATGTCAAGTAACCCTAATTCCATGCTACCTGACTGAAATAAACCAAAATATTGATTTTGGGGTTTCTGTGATGACTTTGGTCAAAGAGGGAAAGAGTAGTTGAATCAAAGTATTAAACATCTCATAACATGGACAGAGTAGACATAAACTGCCAATCCCACAAAGTGATTGAAAAGTATAATTTGAGGGGTTAGAACTAATAATCACTAAGTAAACTTGTCCTTGTTTATCCCTTTCATCATTATTAAACTATCAGCTTTTTTTAAGAAGAAATTTTACTTTATTTCTCTCACTCTTGAAGTCAATGCAATGCCACTCTCTTTGAAGTTAAAAATAGAATACTGAGAGTTCCAAGTAATTAATATAAGTATTCTTAGAATAAAGATGTTAGTATACAAGAGAGGCTGATTATTTTTATGACAATGTTGTGATATTTTACCTAACATGCTTGACATTTACATTAAAAATTGGGACTGTAATCTTAAGCAATCTTATACTCTACAAGTTACAAATTGGTGACATACAGGCTGGATTCAGCTTTCAAATGTTTTTTGTCTACTATTAATTTTTAAAAAAATAGTTACCATGATAAAAACCTGTGAAAATTTAAATAGAATTCAAAACATTCTGCCATGGAAACAATCAACCACGTTTGATCCATGTTAATATAAGATTTCTTCTAAGTTTCCAAGCTCATAGTATATTTTTAAATTAATCAAAGAAGTTATTTTTCTCATAATAACAGCTTTTAGATTTTTTGAAAAATCTTCTTCTCTATTTTTCCATTATATTAATATGAAAAATTTCCCTCTAAGTTTCATCTTCAAACTTATTTTCATTTACTGTGAATGTCTAATTCCTTAGGATAAATAACAAATTCCTTTATTTTTCATCATTTCCTAAAACTGTGGGTGCTTAAGGCTATAGATTTTTCAACGTGAATTACTCTTTCTGTATCATATGTTTTGATATAAGACGTTCTGTTTTTTGCTTTGTAGATAATTTTAATTTCACTTCTGTGTTTTCCTTGTTAATCTAAGTTATTTACTGTTGTTGTTGTTTAGTCACTATGTAATATCCCAGTCTTTTGCAACCCCATGGACTGTAGCCCACCAGGCTTCTCTGTCCATGGGATTTTTCCAGGAAAGAATACTGGAGTAGGTTGCCATTTCTTCCTCCAGGGGATCTTCCTGACCCAGGGATCCCTCAAACCTGAGTCTCTTGTATTGGTAGGTGGGTTCTTTAATGCTGGGCCACCATGGAAGCCTTTGTTATCTATTGGTGTCTTACAAAGTTGCTAAAAATTTTAGTTATACTTTGATTAGCTCACAATCAGAAAAATCCACCCTTAAAATACAAGATTTAAAAAAATTTTAAGACATTTTTATACAGATACACATTAAATAAAATTCTGGATTAGATGAAATTAGAATTAGATAAAATTCTTTATTAGATGGCTATATTTTAGGTGTTTATTAAGTCAAGCTTATTGATCACATCATTAAAGTCTTAACAGTCTTTACTTTTAAAGATTTTGTCTGCTGAATCATTTCCATTCTGGAGAGGTACTTTGACATCTTCAGTTATAAATCATGATTCTACCTTTCTTCCAGTTTGTTCTTATATTTATTTCATATTTGTTTAATTTGTGTTCTGAAATAGCTCTTTATCACATCGACATTGCAGCTAATGGAATGGTGCCCTTAAACCCAAGTATGGCTAATTTTAGGTATTCTACTACACTACTACCCCTCTGCTGTTGTTGTTTAGTTGCTAAGTCATGTCTGACTCTTTTGTGAGCCCATGGAGTGTAGCCCACCAGGCTCCTCTGTCCATGGGGATTCTCAGGTGAAAATACTGGAGTGGGTTGCCATTTCCTTCTCCAGGGAATCTTCCCAACTCAGAGATCAAACCTGTGTCTCCTACCTTGTTAGGTGGGTTCTTTAACACAGAGCCACTGGGGAAAACACTTACTCTACTCAAAGCTAAGAATATAAGAATATTTACAGAGGAAGTAACAAGAATACCTTACTTCTTCCCTTTTCAGTTCAGTTCAGTTCAGTAGCTCAGTCATGTCCGACTCTTTGCAACCCCATGAATTGCAGCATGCCAGGCCTCCCTGTCCGTCACCATCTCCCGGAGTTCACTCAGATTCACGTCCATAGAGTCAGTAATTCCATCCAGCCATCTCATCCTCGGTCATCCCCTTCTCCTCCTGCCCCCAATCCCTCCCAGCATCAGAGTCTTTTCCAACGAGTCAATTCTTCGCATGAGGTGGCCAAAGTACTGGAGTTTCAGCTCTAGCATCATTGCTTCCACAGAACTCCCAGGGCTGATCTCCTTCAGAATGGACTGGTTGGATCTCCTTGCAGTCCAAGGGACTCTCAAGAGTCTTCTCCAACACCACAGTTCAAAAGCATCAATTCTTTGGTGCTCAGCCTTCTTCACAGTCCAACTCTCACATCCATACATGACCACAGGAAAACCATAGCTTTGACTAGACAGACCTTAGTCGGCAAAGTAATGTCTCTGCTTTTGAATATGCTATCTAGGTTGGTCATAACTTTTCTTCCAAAGAGTAAGTGTCTTTTAATTTCATGGCTGCAATCACCATCTGCAGTGATTTTGGATCCCCCAAAAGAAAGTCTGACACTGTTTCCACTGTTTCCCCATCTATTGCCATGAAGTGATGGGACTGGATGCCATGATCTTCGTTTTCTGAATGTTGAGCTTTAAGCCAACCTTTTCACTCTCCTCTTTCACTTTCATCAAGAGGCTTTTTAGTTCTTCTTCACTTTCTGCCATAAGGGTGGTGTCATCTGCATATCTGAGGTGATTGATATTTCTCCCGGCAATCTTGATTCCAGCTTGTGTTTCTTCCAGTCCAGCGTTTCTCATGATGGATTCTGCATAGAAGTTAAACAAGCAAGGTGACAATATACAGCCTTGACGTACTCCATTTCCTATTTGGAACCAGTCTGTTGTTCCATGTCCAGTTCTAACTGTTGCTTCCTGACCTGCATACAGAGTTCTCAAGAGGCAGGTCAGGTGGTCTGGTATTCCCATCTCTTTCAGAATTTTCCACAGTTTCTTGTTATCCACACAGTCAAAGGCTTTGGCATAGTCAATAAAGCAGAAATAGATGTTTTCTGGAACTCTCTTGCTTTTTCCATGATCCAGCGGATGTTGGCAATTTGATCTCTGGTTCCTCTGACTTTTCTAAAACAAGCTTAACATCAGGAAGTTCACAGTTCACATATTGCTGAAGCCTGACTTGGAGAATTTTGAGCATTACTTTACTAGCATGTGAGATGAGTGCAATTATGCAGTAGTTTGAGGATTCTTTGGCATTGCCTTTCTTTGGAATTGGAATGAAAACTGACCTTTTCCTGTCCTATGGCCACTGCTGAGTTTTCCAAATTTGTTGGCATATTGAGTGCAGCACTTTCACAGCATCATCTTTCAGGATTTGAGATAGCTCTACTGGAATTCCATCACCTCCACTAGCTTTGTTTGTAGTGATGTTTTCTAACGCTCACTTGACTTCATATTCCAGGATGTCTGGCTCTAGATGAGTGATCACACCATCATGATTATCTAGGTCGTGAAGATCTTTTTTGTACAGTTCTTCTGTGTATTCTTGCCACCGCTTCTTAATATCTTCTGCTTCTGTTAGGTCCATACCTTTTCTGTCCTTTATCAAGCCCATCTTTGCATGAAATGTTCCCTTGGTATCTCTAATTTTCTTGAAAGGATCTCTAGTCTTTCCCATTCTGTTGTTTTCCTCTATTTCTTTGCATTGATCACTGAAGAAGGCTTTCTTCTCTCTTCTTGCTATTCTTTGGAACTCTGCATTCAGATGCTTATAGCTTTCCTTTTCTCCTTTGATTTTCACTTCTCTTCTTTTCACAGCTATTTCTAAGGCCTCCCCAGACAGCCATTTTCCTTTTTTGTGTTTCTTTTCCATGGGGATGGTCTTGATCCCTGTCTCCTGTACAATGTCATGAACCTCATTCCATAGTTCATCAGGCACTCTATCTATCAGATCTAGGCCCTTAAATCTATTTCTTACTTCCACTGTATAATCATAAGGGATTTGATTTATGTCATACGTTAATGGTCTAGCAGTTTTCCCTACTTTCTTCAATTTAAGTCTGAATTTGATAATAAGGAGTTCATGATCTGAGCCACAGTCAGCTCCTGGTCTTGTTTTTGTTGACTGTATAGAGCCTCTCCATCTTTGGCTGCGAAGAGTATAATCAATCTGATTTCGGTGTTGACCATCTAGTGATATCCATGTGTAGAGTCTTCTCTTGTTTTGTTGGAAGAGGGTGTTTGCTATGACCAGTGCATTTTCTTGGCAAAACTCTATTAATCTTTGCCCTGCTTCATTCCACATTCCAAGGCCAAATTTGCCTTTTACTCCAGGTGTTTCTTGACTTCCTACTTTTGCATTCCAGTCCCCTATAATGAAAAGGACATCTTTTTGGGGTGTTAGTTCTAAAAGGTCTTGTAGGTCTTCATAGAACCGTTCAACTTCAGCTTCTTCAGCATTACTGGTTGGGGCACTTCAGTATTCTTGCCTTGAGAACCCCATGACCAGTATGAAAAGGCAAAATGATAGCATACTGAAAGAGGAACTCCCCAGCTCAGTAAGTGCCCAATATGCTACTGTAGATCAGTAGAGAAATAACTCCAGAAAGAATGAAGGGATGGAGCCAAAGCAAAAACAATACCTAGCTGTGGTTGTGACTGGTGATAGAAGCAAGGTCCAATGCTGTAAAGAGCAATATTGCATAGGAACCTGGAATGTCTGGTCCATGAATCAAGGCAAATTGGAAATGGTCAAACAAGAGACGGCAAGAGTCAACATTCTAGGAATCAGTGAACTAAAATGGACTGGAATGGGTGAATTTAACTCAGATGACCATTATATCTATTACTGCGGGCAGGAATCCCTCAGAAGAAATGGAGTAGCCATCATGGTCAACAAAAGAGTCCAAAATGCAGTACTTGGATGCAATCTCAAAAACGACAGAATGATCTCTGTTCATCTCCAAGGCAAACCACTCAATATCACAGTAATCCAAGTCTTCTCTTTTAGCTACTCTTATTCCAACTCTTGTTGACATGCTATTACTCCTGTTTCTGTACTATTATTAGAATTTATCTTGAATATGCTTCCTATATTTCAGGAGCTTTATTTAACTTTGCATTTATTTTCTCAAATGATCTGTCACTATTTATTTTAAAAAGGTGAAAGGTTTCTATGATCTGTCTGAAGAGAAACTAGAGTATGTCACTGTTTATTTAACTGTTAGTTTTACTGGTTATCACTTGTTTCCTCTTAATTCATTTTTCCCAAGCTGAGTTCCAAGCTTTTTCTCTCTCTCTTTTTTTTAAATGGGTCAAGTTCTTCATAGTTTTTCTCAAGTGTGGTATAAGTGTAGTGACCGTATTCATCTCTGTTTTCCTAGGAAGTCCTACTTGTTTGGTAGAAGTAGTGATAGTGCCATCTTTCACCTTCAGTTAGGATGATAAATTACATGCTAGTCCAGCTTTCCTAACAAGTCTTATTTTATGCCTGTTATTATGGAATAATTAATAATGACACCTTTCACTCTCAATTGGAATGATAAATTACATATTACTGTATGTTCAGGAACACACATTCTGAATTCTAGAGTATCTCTGTATATCTTACTCATATATTAACATCTTGGTCAGATATATGTTTCTAAGGTTTTAATTCTTATTTCTCACTCATTTAGATGTCTAATTCTACCATCTTCTAGCTTATTTTTTCTTTTGCAAGCAGTTTAATCTTTCTGTTTGAAATGTTAAGAGTTTTTAATCTTTAAATTTAGAAATTTTAATGCCTAGGTACATGTCCTTTTTATCACTTATACCAGGAATTCAGTGCATCTTTTAAAATGATGAAATCTGGTACTTCTTTAGCCTGGGGCTATTTGTGTTGAATAATTGTTAAACTAGTATAACCCCTATATCTGTTCCTTTCTCTTTTTTTGTAAGTTCTATTATTGGCATGTATATCCTGGATCTATCTTCAGGACCTCTCTTCCATCCATATCTCCACTTTAAAATATTTGCTTTTAGCTTTTCTTTCCTTCTTCTATCTGATCTTCTAGGATGCTAATTCAGGTCTCAACAAAGGTCATACTTTCTTCATTTTACTTATGAAATTTTTAGTTGGAAATCATGCTTTAAAGGTGAAAATTTTATTTCTAAAAACTAACTTCTGTTTTTAATCTGAATATTCTTATGTTTCTATTATTTTTTTATTTACGATGATATTTTTCTCATCCAGCAAGTATATTTTGTTAGCCAGCTGATCTTTTGGTGTCCTCTCTCTGCAAGTATGGGACTGCCCCTTTAATATGTTATGATTTTTCTGTCAGCTTATTAGAGACAAACTCTGAAATTCTCTAACTAGCAACCGGCTCACAAATTATGGGAGAAGAAACATTTTCTAACCCTGTGAGCTAGTGTATTCAGAAGAGAACCTGAACTGATGGTGCTCTGAATGGTCAATGGACAGAATTCCTTCAAATCCTCCTAAATTTTAAACTTAAAAAGTTTTTTATCTTGACCACCCCCCCCCAAAAAAAAAAACCTCACTTCCCTAGACTACTGACACTGTAGGAAGGATGCCCAGAAGAGAGACAAGTAAACAGGTTTATCTTGAAAGGGAGAGCTCTATCTCACTTTTTGTTCCAGGTACATGATAGGAAGAAGCAGAAAAGAAAATATATGTGGCCATTCCAACTATAATGGAGTTGGTCATCAAACTACATCTAACCAATGAGATTAGTGATACTCGTCCTTCAAGATTAGTGAGAAAGAGTCAAGACAATGAAGAAACTATCCTTGGAACTGAGAGAAACACCAGATCCTTCTTTTCCTCTAAAGACATATTAGGTTCCACAAGTAATGAGGGAGGGGAAAAAATAAATAAAACATATATATTTTTTTCCATCAAACAGCTCAGTGACTAGTGGAGAAAAAAAAATGAGGTGGGCAGTCCAGACAAATAGAAATATAATGTAAATTTCCTCAAGATGCTATAAAACCCAGAGGAGAATATTGTGAACGCTGTGAGATTTCTTAATAATATCCCAATGGAGGTAATATTATAGTAGACTCTCAAAGGCATCTTGGAAGATTAGCAATTTGCTAGATGCAAGAAAATTTACCTAATGCAGAGGATAAAGCTGTCCAAATTCATCAATATATGAAATCAAAAAAATTCCTTGTATTAACTAGAGTTTCAGATCCAAGTATACAGCATTGAGAGATTAGGCTAAAAGAACAATAAGAATCAGAAAATGAAAGTCATAAGAAGTCATATAATGCTGTTTGAGCTTTGTCCTAACGGTAATGAGGTGTCAGTGGTAAATCTGACTCTTCTAATTTAGATGGGAAAGTCTACTCCAACAGGTCTTAAGAGAAGGTAACAATTTCAGGAAGTCATAAAGTATTGAAAGAGTAAAATACAATGAAAATTTTATTGTAATGTATCATAAATTGCCACAAATATGATAGTACCACCAACTGCCATCTATATAGTACTAGGGACTTACTGATATAAAAATTAGCAATTAAGGTTACAAGTTCAAATCAAAGTTTTTAAGTCACAGCTTATAGACTTGATATCAGACAAAGTTATATACAAATTTTAAGCTTTGATTGGCACTGCAAAATTGAGTATTTCTGCTATCAACAAAGATTTGCCATCACAGTAATGTTACCAATTTGGAAAGCACAAGAAAAACGTAAATTGGTGGTAATCAGAACATCAAAGCATCTAAGTTGGAAAATTACTTTTTATGTCTTATTTCAATAACAATGCAACTTTATTTTTTATTCAAAACTGTATTTTACTGTAACAGTTACAGTAGTCTTTTCTCTTGAGATGATGGTTTTGATAATTGAAGGCAATATCTAAGGATTAGTAAAAATGTAAAATTCAGGATAAATTTATCCAATTTTCATGAATCAATGGTAAAAATATTGATGATGGTGGGCACATGTATACTATAAGGATGAAAAGTAATTTCAATTAATTAGCATTTGATTTGGGTGTAATTTTCTCTAACTATCCTTTGTTTTTCTTATTTCCACCATATGTTCATTATCTTATAAATAAATTGTCTTTAGTAAACTTTAATTAGCTGATATTTGTAAAGCTGTCTAAGGATGAGCTTTGTATAATTGCTAAAAGTTTTTTTTTTTAATTACTAAGCGTCAATATTTTCTCTGTGTACTTGCTGAATATAAAGAACATTAATTTTTAAACCTTCAGTAGAATCTTTCATTTGACATAGCTTTATAGAAAGAATTAGGGGGCTCTGAATGTCTAAAGAAACAGTCTTAAGGAATTGGTTTCTAGCTTACAAAACTATTTTCAGAGCTCAGATACATGTCCAAAAAACTTCAAGACCCTGAAAAAATCATGCTCTAGTCACCAAGTCACTGTCCTCAATATTAGGACAAACACCAGTATTCAAGAAAGGACATTCCATGGTTTTCATGAGAAAATACACAAATGATTGAGAACTGACAAATTTGGTCATGGATAAAAGTAGCAGCTGGTAAAGTCAGAGGTGGGTAGTGTTTGTTACTCTCATAACCTAACTGCTAGTTTATACAGAAAATAAGTTGTGAATTATTCCTCAATTCTGTTCCCCTGCTGGCACAGATAGTAAAGAATCTGTCTACAAAGTGGAAGAACTAGGTTTGATTCCTGGGTCCAAAAGATCCCCTGGAGAAGGGAATGGCTACCCACTCCAGTATTCCTGCCTGGAAAATTCCATGCACAGAGGAGCCTGGCAGGCTACAGTCCATTAGATTGCAAAGAATGAGAAAACTGAGCAACTAACATACTTCTGTCCCTTATATGGATATTTAGTAGATTACTACTTATCCATAAATAAATAGTAAAGTGATGGAAGTAAAGTCTGATGCTGTAGAGGAATAGTGCATAGGAACCTGGAATGTTAGGTCCATGAATTAAGGCAAATTGGAAGTGATCAAACAGGAGATGGCAAGAGTGAACATCAACATTTTAGGAATCAGCGAACTAAAATGGACTGGAATGGGTAAATTTAACACAGATGACCATTATATCTACTACTGTGAGCAAGAATCCCTTAGAAGAAATGGAGAAGCCATCATAGTCAACAACAGAGTCCAAAATGCAGAGAATTTCTATACAATCAGCAAAAACAAAATCAGGAGCTGACTGTGGCACAGACTATGAACTCTGAATGGGCAAATTCAGACTTCAATTGAAGAAAGTAGTGAAAACCACTAGACCACTGAGATGTCACCTAAATCAAATCCCTTACAATTATACAGTGGAAGTGACAAATAGATTCAAGGGATTAGATCTATTAGACAGAGTGACTGAAGAACTGTGAATGGAGGTTCATGACATTGTACATGAGGCAGGGATCAAGATCATCCTCAAGGAAAAGAAATGCAAAAAGGTAAAATGGTTGTCCGAGGAGGCCTTTAAAAAAAGCTGTGAATAGAAGAGAAGTGAAAGGCAAAGGAGGAAAGGAAAGATATACCATTTAAATGCAGACTTCCAAAGAATAGCAATGAGACATAAGAAAGCTTTCTTCAGCAATCAGTGCAAAGAAATAGAGGAAAACAATAGAATTAGAAAGACTAGAGATCTCTTCAAGAAAATTCAAGATGCCAAGGGAATATTTCATGCAAAGATGGGCACAATAAAGGACAGAAATGGTATGTATCTAACAGAAGCAGAAGATATTAAGAAGAGGTGGCAAGAATACACAGAGGAACTATACAAAAAAGATCTTCATGACCCAGATAATCATGATGGGGTGATCACTCACCTAGACCAGGCATCCTGAAATGTGAAGTCAAGTGGGCCTTAGGAAGAATGACTATGAACAAGCTAGTGGAGGTGGAATTCCAATTGAGCTATTTCAAATCTTAAAAGATGATGCTGTGAAAGTGCTGCACTCAATATGCCAGGAAATTTGGAAAATTCAGCAGTGACCACAGGACTGGAAAAGGTCAGTTTTCATTCCAATCCCAAAGAAAGGCAATGCCAAAGAATGCTCAAACTACCACACAATTGCACTTATCTCATACACTAGCAAAGTAATGCTCAAAATTCTCCAGGCCAGACTTCAACAGTACATGAATCATGAAATTCCAGATGTTCAACCTGGTTTTAGAAAAGGCAGAGGAACCAGAGATCAAATTGTCAACATCCATGGGGTCATCAGGACTTCCCTGGTGGCTCAGATGGTAAAGCATCTCTACAATGTGGGAAACCCGGGTTTAATCCCTGGGTCGGGAAGATCCCCTGGAGAAGGAAATGGCAATCCACTCCAGTACTATTGCCTGGAAAATCCCATGGACAGAGGAGCCTGGTAGGCTACAGTCCATGGGGTCACAAATAGTCAGACACAACTGAGTGACTTCACTTTCATGGGATCATCAAAAAAGCAAGAGAGTTCTAAAAAAACATCTAAAGCAGGTGTAGCCTGCCTCATTGGCTACACCAAAGCCTTTGACTGTGTGGACCACAACAAACTCTGGAAAATTCTTCAAGAGATGGGAATACCAGACCACCTGACCTGCCTCTTGAGAAATCTGTATGCAGGTCAAGAAGCAACAGTTAGAACTGGGCATGGAACAACAGACTAGTTTCAAACAGGGAAAGAAGTATCTCACCCTGCTTACTATGCAGAGTACATCATGAGAATGCTGGGCTGGAGGAAGCACAAGCTGGAATAAAGATTGCTGGGAGAAATATCAATAACCTCAGATATGCAGATGACACCACCCTTATGGCAGAAAGCAAAGAAAAATTGAAGAGCCTCTTGATGAAAGAGAAAGAGGAGAGTGGAAAAGTTGGCTTAAAGCTCAACATTCAGAAAACTAAGATCATGGTATCTGGTCTTATCACTTCATGGCAAATAGATGGAGAAACAGTGACAGAATTTATTTTGGGGGGCTCCAAAATCACTGCAGAAGGTGACTGCAGCCATGAAATTAAAAGACACTTACTCCTTGGAAGAAAAGTTATGACAAACCTAGACAGCATATTAAAAAACAGAGGCATTACTTTGCCAACAAAGGTCTGTCTATCAAAGCTATGGTTTTTCCAGTAGTCATGTATGTATGTGAGAGTTGGACTATAAAGAAAGCTGAGCGCCAAAGAATTGATGCTTTTGAACTGTGGTGTTGTAGAGCACTCTTGAGAGTCCCTTGGACTGCAAGGAGATCCAAGCAGTCTATCCTAAAGGAGATCAGTCCTGAATATTCACTAGAAGGACTGACGCTGAAGCTGAAACTGCAAATCTTTGGTCACCTGATGCGAAGAACTGACTCACTAGAAAAGTCCCTGATGCTGGGAAAGATTGAAAGCAGGAAGAGAAGGGGATAACAGAGGATAAGATGGTTGAATGGCATCACTGACTCAATGGACATGAGTTTGAGTAAACTCCAGGAGCTGGTGATAGACAGGTAGGCCTGGCAAGCTGCAGTCTATGGGGTCACAAAGAGTCGGACATGACTGAGTGACTGAACTGAACTGAACTGGGCTCCTCTTGTGGTTCAGTTGGCAAAGAATACGTCTGCAGTGCGGGAGACCTGGGTACAATCCCTGGTTTAGGAAGATGCCCTAGAGAATGGAAAGGCTACACACTCCAGTATTCTCACCTGGAGAATTCCACAGACTGTATGGTCCATGGGGTTGCAAAAAGTCGGACATGACTGAGCGACTTTACATAAAGTTGGTTTAGAATGGGTTAATACAATCTGTTTCCTAGACCTGAAGAATCCCCAGTTCTATGTTGTCTAGGCATTTCAATCAATTTAAGTGGTTTTGATAAAGACATGGATAAATTCCTGAGAGAAGGAATCCATCTAATTGGCATAATACAATCAAGACATTCTTCTGAAACCAATAAAGGGGCACAGGCCAATTACAGAATCAAAAGCACGGTGATTATCTCTGAGAGGAGCAAAGAACAAGCAAAGATGGTTTAGCCAAATCACATATCTTGAATATTTTCAATTTTTCAAATAAGTCTCCCATAAATGATCATCGGGGACTCCACTCACCGTCCAATGGTTTTTATTTTGGGGAAGGTTGGTTCAGTCCTCAGTTGGGGAACTATGATCCTGCATGCCTTCGGGCAACTAAGCCCAGAAGCAGCAAGGAGAGAACCTACACTCTAGAGTTCAGGAGCCACAGCTAGAGAGTCCATGAGCCTCAATGAAAGGTCTCGGGTACTGCAACTAAGACTCAATGCAGCCAAATAAATAAACACATATTAAATAATAAATTAATTTTTAAAAATAAATAAATGATGATAACACCAATTTCATCAGTAAAACCCTTTTTTAAAAATTTAAATTTATTTCTTTTAATTGGAGGCTAATTACAATATTGTATTGGTTTTGCCATACATCAACATGAATTCGCCACAGGTGTACACGTGTTCCCCATGCTGAATCCCCCTCCCACCTCCCTCCCCATACCATCTCTCTGGGTCATCCCAGCACACCAGCCCCAAGCATCCTGTATCCTGCATTGAACCTGAACTGGCTATTAGTTTCTTATATGATATTATATATGTTTCAATGCCATTCTCCCAAATTACCCTACCCTCTCCCTCTCGCACAGAGTCCAAAAGCCTGTTCTATACATCTGTGTCTCTTTTGCTGTCTCACATACAGGGTTATCATTACCATATTTCTAAATTCCATATATATGTGTTAGTATACTGTATTGGTGTTTTTCTTTCTGGCTTACTTAAAAATTAATTTTAAAAAATAAATAAATGATGATAACACCAAATTCATCAGTAAAACCCCTTTTTATACCGACTGTCACAAACAAAGCATCAGTTGTTAATTAGGTATTGATAGCAGAAGGATGTGTTTCTTTTGCTATCTCAGAAGTATAACCCTTTATCATGTTGCTAGTTGACCAGCTCTAGACTCCAAAATCCTGACAGCATGATATCGTCTAATCATCCCTAGAACTAAAACTGACTGATACATGTTAACTGTACTGAAGTGTTTTAAAGTAAATTATAGATATTATACAAAGTGTGCTGGAAGAAATATAGGATTTTGAACAAAGTTCCCTTTAGTAAATACTTGCTGAAGTATGTGACGTTTCAAAAGTTATTCAAATACTTGCAGTCCCAATATATTCGTCCATAAGGAAGGGAATGTAGTGATACATATTTCATAGGATTATAATGAGAATTAATTGAATTTCTGAAAAGTGCTTTATAAATGGTAAAGCATTACTTCTAGGTTTAATAAAGGTTAAATGATCCTTAAGGGCAGCTGGAAGTAGATTCATAGGCAGAGAAGGAGGATTTTCTTAGTACTACTTTATTCCAGGGATTTTGCTAGTTGCTTCATTGAGAAGATAGAAATATATAATCTCTATAATCTTTAATGACAAAATGGAAAACCTATAAGCTTCATACTCGTTAATTCAGTCTTATCTAATAAAAATCATGCTGATACCAGAGGCTATAACGGATCTTATTAGCAAATGTTAATGAAAATTGAGGGAGAATAAAAGATTGTGGACTCAGGTACACTGCAGGAAGCAGACTTCTGAACTCTAAAATAATTTACTGCTCATCGATAAAGATAAAATTTTGGAATGTTTGCAAGGCATTTGATTTAGTGCTATCACAAATACACATCCTATTTCTTATTAGAATAAGATCTGTGTCAGATTTATACCTGCGCTCTATATTCTCATCATAAAATGCTTTGCTTATTTTTGAAGAATTTCCTTTAATATTAGGAACTCCAAAAGTTTAAAGGCCTTCTTATGAAATGTAACCAATAATTCTGAAGCAATTCTAGTTGTTTGCATGGAACAAGTATATCATGATTCACAATTGTTTGCTGCCCCTCCCTGGAGGACCATTATAATTTCAAGACCAGTTGATGACAGAATCAGCCAATTAAGTCAGAATAGAAAGGACTGAATTCCACTTCAAGCAGAAATTTTAAGTACCAGCATACATTTTCCCTTTGCAATTAATTCAACAATGGATACTTTGGATACTGCACAGGGCCTAGAGGGGATGCCCCATGAGGAAGAGCCATAGCCCACTCCATGATGGACACATAGCATTAGTGGCAGATGAATCTTTGCTGTTGCAGGCCACAAATATTTTACAGTCATTTGTCACTGCAGTGTATCCCGCAGTGTTCCATTCACAATCTGTAACTTCATTTGTATATAAGACATTTAAAACCCACTGTTACTTTATTAATCAGAGAACATCATATTTTGTGTTTGACTCTTTTTGCTTTAAGACATATGGTGACTGACACTGATTATTTTGAAAAGTAATGTAAAGGAGTTTTTCCTTCAACAGCAGCTCTATGTGCTAAGTCATTTCAATCATTTCCGACTCTTTACAACCCTTTGGACAGTAACCTGCAAAGCTCCTCTGTCCATGGGATTCTCCAGGCAAGCACACTGGAGTGGGTTGCCATTCCCTTCTCCAGGAGAGATTCCCTACTCAGGGATCGAATCTGTGTATCTTATGTCTCCTGCATTGGCAGGTGGGTTCTTTACCACTAGCACCTTTTTCTTCAACAGCAGCTCTACCTGAATCTAAATTAAATAGGAAGGCAGCAAGGCATTTTTCTTGTGCCCTATATAAGAAAAGTGAAGAAATATCACTGGCAATAGAAAAGTACTAATACTGCCCAGAGTGATTCCAGGCATGTAGGAGTCATTCAAACAATATTTGTTGTATGAATGGATAAAATATAATACCAATTAATTCAACTAACAGTGACATGTAAATTGGTCTTTTCCCCTGCAGTATTAGTCTGCTCTTGCTGTAAAATAATTGTATCAGAAACAATCTCAGAATTTTAGGGGTTTAGGAAATTAATAAATTTCCTTTTTCATATGTCTGTGGGACAGTTGGTATGGCTCTATTTATAACTAGAAGTCCAGTTTAGGTGTGTTCTACATGTTTCACATTCTGAAACAATGGTTATTCAGTGAATTCTGTCCTCACACAGAACAATAGAAGCTCAACAGAGTAAGTCAAACCATGCAACTATACTTTCTGCCTGCATGTCTGTGCAGATTTAATTACTCAAAACAAGGCATAATCAATCTTAGAATAATCTCAGAATAATCAAGCTCAGAATCAATGAAGAGGAGATATAGTTTCTATCTACTCTCCTGGAAGGTACATAGCAAAGTGTAAGAGCATAAATTTTTAGGATAAGGAGGGTGTAAAGAGTTGGAGCAAAAATACTAACTTATCCACCAAAGATGACTTATTTTTTAATACAAATTTAAAAGTGGCAATAATAAACAGCAATAACCTCCTCTGTAGTACTAAGTACCTCTGCTGAGAATTTTACACCAACCTTTAGATGGGTGCACTGAGGAGTGCTTAAACCCAACTGCTATAGTCAGTTGAAATTCTGAAATTGACTACTCCATGATATGAGAATATCTGCTAGGAATAAATCGTCTGTTTAAAAAAAAATTAAATTCAAGAAGTATTTATGAACTTTTAAAATGTATTTAAGTAAGGTTTTGTAATGATACACAGTGCATACACATGTGCTCAGTTATATCCAACTCTTTGAGACCCCATGGATTGTAGCCCACCAGGTTCCTCTGTCCATGGAAGTTGCCGGGCAAGAACACTGGAGTTGACTGCATTTCCTACTCCAGGGGCTCTTCCCAACCCAGGGGTTGAACCCACATCTCTTGAACTGGCAAGCGAATTCTTTACCGGTGTGCCACGTGGAAAGCCATGTAACTGTAATTCGTGTGTTACTGAATACTTATGATGGTGATGGTTAATTATATGGGCAAACTTGGCTGGACCACACTACTAAAACATTTGGTCAAACACCCTGTCTGGAGGTTTCTGTGAAGGTATTTTAAAAGATGAGATTGACATTTAAGTTGGTAGACTTTGAGTAAAACAGATTATCCTCTAGAATGTGGGTGGGCCTCTTCAAATTAACTAAAGGTCATAAGAGAAAAAGACTGAAGTTCCCCCAGGAGGACAGAATACTACCTCCAGACTATGTTTAGACTCAAGCTGAAACATTAAACCTTTCCTGGGTCTCCAACCTACTGGCCTGACTTGCAGATTTTCAACTTGCCAGCCCCTACAATTTTTGAGCTAATTTCTTAAAATAAGTCTCTGTCTGTCTGTCTGTCTCTCTCTCTCTCTCTATATATATATATACACACACATATTTTATTGGTTCTGTTTCTCTGGAGAACCCTGACTAACACAATGACTAACATTACCTCTGAATGACAGAAAGGTACGAATTTAGATATAATTATGAATTTTATAAAGTTATGAATGATTAATATATATAAAAGATCTCTCATTTTCAACATGAAGCAAAAGTATCCACTCTTGATTAATTGATTATAGTAAGGACAAGATGAGGAATGTAGCTATAGCACCATCATCAAATCTATTTTCTGCACCAAATCCTTTAAAAATTACAGAAAAATATGTTTTAAGTATAACGAGTACAGAATATAATGGAAAATAAGATAGTGTCATCAGCAGAACAGAAATTTTGAGAACCACTTGAAAGCCAAATTGCAGACATATTTAACTAGCCAAAAACAAAATTAAAAAACCAGAGCCCCACAGAGTCCAAAAGACTGTTCTTTACATCTGTGTCTCTTTTGATGTCTCTCATATCGGGTCATTGTTACCATCTTTCTAAATTCCATATATATGTGTTAGTATACTGTATTGGTGTTTTTCTTTCTGACTTACTTCACTCTGTATAATAGGACTCTGTGGGAGAAGGTGAGGGTGGGATGATTTAAGAGAATAGCATTGAAACATGTATTATTATCATATGTGAAACAGATTGCCAGCCCGGGTTCGATGCATGAGACAGGATGCTCGGGGCTGGAGCACTGGATTGACCCTGAGGGATGGGATGGGCAGGGTGTAGGAAGGGGGTTCAAGATGGGGAACACATGTATACTCGTGGCTGATTCATGTCAATGAATGGCAAAAACCACTACAATATTGTAAATTAATTAGCCTCCAATTAAAATAAATAAATTAATTAAAAAAAACATAGCCCTCAAAATATGAAGAAAAGCTGGACTGTAAATTCAAACAATTTTAATGATTCTGAAAACGCAGAGTTAGACTGTACAGAGTCAAAGAGGCTCCTGGAGATTTTACCTAACTAGGACTAAATTTTTGGAATGCTGAGCTCTTTTCCCTTGTTCTGACTGAACAAGAAGCATCAGGGCCATTTCTGAGGCTCTTAGGGTGTCCCTGGTGATCTGAGAGAAAAGCAGAGCAAAGCTTGAGCTAATTCCAGTTTGCAACCTAAGTTAGGCTAAAGGGATAGGGAAAGAGTAGAAAGGAAAGAGAGGTGGTTCCTGACAGAAAGGAAATGATTTGTGATATTTCCAAGTCAAGGCAAAACTTTTTATTCTGATAATTGGTGAGAGCATGGGTTTTTCAGGTGGTGCGAGTGGTAAAGAATTGCCCTGTGAGTGCAAGAGATGTAAGAGACGAGGGTTTGATCCCTGGGTTGGGATGATCCCCTGGAGGAGGAAATGGCAGCCCACGCCAGTATTTTTGCCTGGGAAATCCCATGGACAGAAGAGCCTGGAGGACTGAAGTCCATGGACTCGCAGAGTCAGACATGAGTGAGCCACCAAGCGCACACTATACCCAAAGTGGACAAGATGACTCGTCTGTCAGTCTTTTTCTTAACACACCCCAAAGTAAAGCTTGCCTGTGGCATCCTGCATGTAAACACGAATCTCACAGCCAACCCAGACAGTCAGAGAGGGCTATTGGTGACAGAGATTTTCATATGTGGAAATCTAAGTGTTTCTCAATACCCTGATTAACCTGCTTAGTCCTTTGTTCCAAACTCAGATCGGCAAACCACAGATCACCAGACATCTGGAGAAAGACAATGAACTGAAAGAGAATGAATAAGATAAACAAGATATCCTGTATTTATTATGTTTGAGACAAATTTTTCTGTAAATGTTAGATGATCTGATGCAGAAGGTAGAATTGATGGTTCTATATTTATTTTTCATCTAGTCCCTGCGATTGTCAATTAAAAGTGGATAATTTTACTTCATGTTTAAAATGAAAGATTTTGTACATACATTGATTATTCCATAACTCTGTAAGCAAAGAACAGTTGACTTTAGAAAAAAATCAGAAAAATCAAAAAATAAATAGAATTAAAAAAAAAAATAACATTCTCCAAAAAACAGAGTAGCTCTTGCAATAACAAATATTAATAATCTGCACTATAAAAATTGCTAAAATGAAAAAGAGTAGTAAAAATTAGAGAAAAAGCAGAAGAATTGTGAAATAGAAAAGAGAAATGACTAAAGAACCTATTTCTATTCTATGCACACACAGAGAGAGGAATGCGTGCTAAGTTGCTTCAGTTCTGTGCTGACTCTTTGCAACTCTGTGGACTGCAGCCCACCAGGATCCTCTGTCCGAGGGATTCTCCAGGCAAGAATACTGTAATGGGCTTCCGTGACCTTCTCCAGGGGCTCTTCCCAACCCAGAGGTCGAACCTGTGTCTCTTTAGGCCTTCTGCATTGGCAAGTGTGTTCTTTACCACTAGCGCCACTTGGGAAGCCATATATATATATATATATATATATATATAATTATGTATATTAAATATAATTATTATATAATTATATATTATATATATTAGACAGGTATATGTGATAAAAAATACATATTTCAGTGCTTCATAGCTATTATACTCAAAAGACAGGCAGGGTACCAATATATGCCAACATCATTAAGTTTTCAGAATATGTAAAATGATGAAATGATTCCAAGATAATTCCACAAATTAGTGTAAGTCCTAACAACAAAATTAGATGAGGAATACATTCTAATCAAAAAGGATTTCTTTCTAAGAAATATAAGGAGGGTTTAGTATTAGGAAAAACATATATTATGATTCACTACATTAGTAGATTAAGAAAAAATAATTTTGACCATCCTGTAGATGTGAAAAGCATTGGATATAATTTTTGTTTAAAAATATCTTAGCAAGTTAGAACTAGAAGGAATCTTTGATAACATCTGTATGCCAGAGCTTTCCAGTTAAACTTATATTTAAGAGTAAGTAGTTTTAAAAATGACACTGAACTAAGGGAAAAATCATATATACCAACTACTACTGTCATTAGTCAATATCTTGCTGGAGATTCTAGGCAAAGTAGTGAATTTAGAAAAATAAATATATCTTTACATATTTAAAAAAGAGAAAACTGTCAGATTTTATAGATGATATCATTCTCCTCCAATATAAACCAGGAAAAATTACTTGAAACTTTCATAAAGTTAATAATTATTTTTAGTAATATTACTGGATAAAATATCTAATATATAAAAAATCACTATTTTATACAATAGAAATAAATAATAAGAAACAGGAGGAAATATTACTTTGACTAGCACCCAAACCACAAACATTTGGGAATATACCTGATATAACTGTGTGTGTCACTCAGTCACTCAGTCGTATCTAACTCTTTGTGACCTATGGACTGTAGCCTGCCACGCTCCCCTGTCCATGGAATTTTCCAGGTAAGAATACTGGAGTGGGTTGCCATTTCTTACTCCAGAGAATCTTCTTGACCTAGGAATCGAACTCTCATCTCTTATGTCACCTACATTGGCAGGTGGATTCTTTATTACTGTGCCACCTGGGAAGCCCATCCTATTATAACTATTACCTATTTAAACAAAAGTAAATGCTAATAAACCAAAAAGAATAAATAGACATATACAATTCACAAAATGTAAAATCTAAATATTCCAAAAAAATAATCTCATGTTAATCAAATTCAAAGCTATCCTAAACATATATTCTCAGATGATTCTGACAAGTTAATTCTTTAATTCAAAATGGAAACAAAAAACATAGATAGTGAATAAACTTTTGGAAAAATAGAAGAAACTAGAACCTTGTATATATCTAAACTTAACCTTTAGGTCCTTGTTTACATGTACCTGAAGTTATTTCAACTGTGAGGTTTGAGGGCACAGTACCCCGCAAAACCATCCTCACTTTGGATACCAGGTCCAAGTTCTATGGGCTCCTCAAACCATTCAACAATTAGCTAAAAGGAGTATGAAACTCACTGAAAGCTGTTACACTCACACTGCAAGTTGTTGAAGGATAAAAGATATAGATTAAAATAAGCCAAGAGACTAGACACATAGAGTGGAATCCACAAAGGTCCAAACATGTAGCTTCCAGTTTTCCTCTCTCCACCAAGTCATGGATGGTTTGGTCATGCTGAGACAGTCTGCACAGATGGCTGCTCACCAGGGAAGCTCACCTTTGGTGTCCAAAGTTTTTACTGGGGCTTTAACACATACTGTCTGCATAGTCTCAAGCCCCTCCTAAAAGTTAAGCTAATACCTTTAGTCATTAGGTCTTATGGAAGTTGGAATTGGTATGTTGCAGCTCAGACTGCCTATCATAAATCACACTGTTAGCATGTCCAGTGGCCAAAGTCCCCATACACACAAAGGCACTCCTGTCAGGCAGGATATTCCAAGGCGCTAGAGCTCATTTTTCAGTAATCAAGGAAAAAGCTCAGACTTCTCTTTGGGTAAGGTTAATTCTTCCCTACACAATATGAAAATTTAATGTATAGCATAGAATTCAAATTGGAAATGATTTACACACTTTCATATAAAAGTATTGGAAAATATCGGGAAATATATACTAAACTGTAAACTACAACATATGCCAACTTAGGAAGAAAGCAGAGGAATATTGGGGGTCAGGGGTATAAGGAGATTTTCATTTTTTGCTCTTTGTACTTCTAAAGTATTTGGATATTTTTAACAGATTAATAGATATTGTGTATGATTTAAGTAACAAGTTTTTAAAAATCCGATTGTCCCCATTTCTACTAAATAAATATGAGCATAAACCTATACAATATCAAGTTTAAGAAGAGTCCCATGTTTTAGCCCACTGGAGATACTCATATGCATTATCTGGGTTTACTGGCTCTCCTGTTCACCTCTCAGAAGGTGGTGGTTGAAATGAGCTGATAGAAACTCTACAATAATCTATGAACATTGCTGGTATATGTGGAGTCTTTTCCTTTTCTCTTATTATTTTTTTTTTCTAAATCATTATTCCCAGTCAAATTGCACAGATGTGAGAACAGAGACAGAGACCGCACACCTGCTCACCCTCAAAGTCTCCTTTGTGAACTACTCTTCCTAAATCCACCCTTTAAAGTCAGTGTTTCTCTCGCTTCCATCCTTGCTCTCCTTTTCTAGCCAGATTGCAAAGCCTCAGAGGGTGAACTCATCCACCTTGAACTTGTCTCTTATCATTTGTGGTGATTCATGAATTTTATTCCCTGTCTCAGTTCTTTGGACTTCAATTTCTGTATTTGATATCTTTAACCTATCTGTAGTCTTCTGGCTGCTTTAATCCTAAACTTAGATCTTTATCATTTCATTTCTCACTACCATAAATGTTGTTAATTAAGGGACCAGCTTGGTAACATAAACAAGTGAAGCAGCCAGCTCTAAAAAACTCTGGAGTAGTGAGTACTGTGAGAAGCTGGAGAATTTTTGTCCCATTTGAAAGTATTCACAGTCAAAGTTTTTCTTGCTGCATATATGTCTTGTTTTGTTTTCCATTATTGTGGGTAAACACTTCTGTGACCAAATTCGAGCTAGTATGCAAACTGTGAACAGGGTCTCTACACCATACACCTTACAAATTTATTTGGTTACTGGAATGATCTGTCTAGATATATAAATCTAATAATGTCATTCCTTCATTCAAAATGTTTCTAATATTTAATTCTACAGTAAAATCAAAACATCTTACTCTGACAGTCAATCTTTTAATTTTCTGACTTCTGATTATCTTCAGCTATATTCCTTACCATTCCCATATCACAGTGTGATTTTGCAGTTCTAAAATTCTGCCAGATCATACAAGGCACTGTGTTCTGTATTGTTTCTGTGACATTCACGACTTTTTAGAATTTCCTGGCTTACTTACTTCACTTATTTCACCTTCCCTTATTTCACTTTGATAAAAGCCTCTTGTCTGTTGTTTCTTCACAGCCACTGACCTAGTCCCTGCAAAGCAATTTTCACAGACTTCATGAAATAGTATATGCTTGCTTTCTGCCTCTTTCACTAAAGTGTATGCTCTTTAAGGTGGGCTTGATGTTATGTTTTTCTCCGTAGAAGTGGCATTTGGAACTTAACAGCGACTCTATCAATATCTGTTTTCTTCCTGAATGGATTTTTCTTCTTCTAACTACAAAGTTAGCCTTTATGAACACAGAGGTTGAGTTTGACAACAGACAGGATTCAAGTCCTTCCTCTATGTGTGTGATATTAGGTAAGTTATATAATCTCTCTAAGCCTTGGTTTTCTCATAGTGCCTACCCCATAGGATGACCATAAATATTTAAGTCATATAATTCATTAGTACACAGCCTAGCACTTTGGAGATGTTCAAAACTGCAGGCTATGGTCATGATAACCATACAGATCTTCCTCTACTTATGATGGGGTTACATCATGATAAAACCATCATAAATTGAAAATGGATTTAATATGCCTAATTTACCAAACATCATAGCTTAGCTTTCCCTGCCTCAAACATGCTTACACATTTACGTTAGGCTACAGCTAACACAAAGCCTATTTTATATTAAAATGTTGGGTATCTCATGTAATTTATTGAATATCATACAGAAAGTGAAGAACAGAACTGCTGTAAGCCTAAATCAGTTGTTTATACTTGTAATCATGAGGCTGAAGGGAGCTGCAGCTGACCAGCACCATGAAAGTGTATTGTACTGCATATTGCTAGCCCAGGAAAAGAGAAAATACAAAATTCAAGGTATGGTTTCTACTAAATGTATATTACCTCTGTGCCACTGTAAAGTCAAAAAATTATTCTGTTGAATCATCATAGGATGGTCTATAATAGCAGAAATAGAAGTAATGTTGATAACATTAAACATTTTAAAACATTTAATTTCTTAAAAGCCATAGTGCCATTCAAAAGAAACAATAAAGCATACTGAACTCCTATTACAGTGATTCTCAGTATACCCTCACATATCTTTTCTTGCCCTAATTGAACTCATTACCTCACCCTATCCTTAATCCCCAAGCCTGCTCCTCCTCCTGGATTTCCTATGCATTGACTAGTCCTGCCATCCACACCTTTGGTTAATCCAGTGATTTAGTAAAAGGGCTTCTTGATTCCTCCTCCACATCAATTCTATAGTTAATCATGAAGTCCTATTGATTCTATGATACAACAGCTACAGTACTAGTCTCAGTGCATGTTGGCAACCCTAATTGATTTTCTAAACAGTAGTCAGAAATAATCTGAGCATATGTCTTCCCTTCAGTGCTTTCCATTATGCAAACTCCTTCCCATTGCCTTGAGAAGTCTCACAAGACACACCTGCTCTGGCCCAGGACTCCAGCATCACCTCTGGTTACTCACTCCTTTATACCTGGGCTCCACCAGGTTACGATTCATTATACTTCTCCAATCTATCTCACTTTTCCTCACCACTAAGTCTTCACAGAAGCCATTTCCTTTTCTAAAACTGTCTTCCCAAGTCTTCGCAACCTAGCCATCTACTACTCATTACTCGGTTTCACCATATGTGTGATTTCTTGCAGGAATCCTTCACTGACATATATCTTCTCTCCTTCTATGGTTCATACCGCACTGCACTTGACCTGTTTCACTGTACTGCAAATGGCTGTTCACTTGTCCTCTTTTTCAGCTCCCTTATACTGTGAGCTATATGAAGCAGAAACCAGGTGAGTCATGCTTACCATTGTATCCCTAGTGCTTATCTCAATACAGCTTGCACACAGTAGGAATGGTAATACCGATGCATGACAAAAACAAACGAATGAGTGGATTGTTAAGCCTATTTTGAAGCTACATCTAGGTCAAACTGGAGGGTGTAAACTCCTTTCTTCTTTATTCTGGCTCCTGTGGTGATCCTAGAAGAATTACTGTATTCCTGAGTTTTCGCAGCTGTCTATAGCTAGTCTGATTGAAGTTCAGCAGTTCTATGAGGTTTTGCAGTGTGAAGCATAGCAACTCTCCTCTCTTCAGCAGTAAGAGACTTTTCACACTTTATTTATGAGAATAGAAGTGATGATTTCTTCACTGCACATTTCTTCTCCAACTGATTGATTTTATTTTTCATAAACTTAGAATTACTTTTCTAAAACTCAATTTATTTGATTCTTCTTTTCAGTCCTCTGTGTTTAGAATGCCACTGATTTTTATTACCACTACAATTGGTAAAATCATCCAGCTATGCTGATGGGGTCAAAGTCTTCTTATTTAGTTTAGATAATCAAACTTTACTTTTTGACTTAAAAACAAAAAGTACATTTCCAGATATCTAGTGATGTGATGCATTTGGAATGAAGGTATCACTGCCATCTATAATCTCAGTTCTTTGAAGGGAACCATGGAAAATCTATTCCTTATCTCTATTATCAGTTTCCAATAAGATGAAACCTTAGATTGCAGCGATAAAATAAAATCCTTCCCAAAAGTTTTGTCATCAGCTCCTTGTGAGGATAAGTAAATAAATAGTTCATCATAATGGAAAAAAACCATATGGGCTTTGGAGCCTGATGAAAATGAATGAAGTTCGAGTCGCAGCTCTGTAACTTCCAGCTGCATAAATTTGGCATTTTTTAAAACTCTCTTAGACTCACTTTTCCCCATTATTTCTTTAAATGGCATTGTTTTTAGTGCTAATTGAGTAATGCACATAAAGAGTCTTTTATCTAAGGTTATTGTACAGAGTTTAAACATATAAATTATAGTTACTGTTTGCCATGAAGCAACCTCTGCAGCAGAGTTCTTGCCACAGCATGCTGTTTTCTAATCTGAACCTGAAAGATACATGTTGATCCTGCCATCTTTGCAAACAGTCCTGTGATGAAAGCATTCCCTGGGACTTATCTTTACATGTGAGAGAATCAGTCTGATCCAAATTTTTTCTATCTCCACTTAACGTGGTTCCATATTAGTATAAAAGTTGTAGCATTCAAAGAGAGCCCTATGATATAACTTGTCACAACCCTTGGCTTTTAGCTTGCAAGGTTATCTAATGTCAGATGATGTGGATACTATAATTTTTTCTGAACTTCCTTCTTGAGATTTGAAATGATGTATTCTCCCAATATGGTCCTGGCTTTAAAAGAATGTGCCCGAATCTTGAAACTGAAAGCAGAATATAGATAGAACACTGCTCAGTCTGAGCTCAACACCTGTCAGACCTAAAGATTTTCTAGAGTTGGTACTTCTCACCTGCTGATGTTGATGGAGAGCAGTCTCTACTTATATATCGTAGCCAAGATTTCTATTAAAAAGATGCTTCTTTAATTTTGTAAAACAGTTAATAGAGTGGTTTCTCTGACTAGGGTCTTTACTTGAATGACTAAAAATGACAAATTTTACTCAAAGGGTTGCTGCTGAAGAGAAGGATTTTTACTACCTATAGCTGCTTTTCGAGTTATCTAAAACAATGGCTGTGGAAGACACATCTAAGGTGACCAGCAACTACTCTTGTGTAATCCCCTCCCATTAAGTGCAGGTGGAATCTGTGACTTCTAACAGTATATGGCAAAGGCAATGAGCTATCACACTCTTGATTAAGTTACATTATATAGCAGAAGTGATATGATATCACCTTTGGTTCATGTACATTATATAAGACTTTGTCTTAGCAGATTAGAGCAAGAAATAATAGCCAACTTCTGAACTGCCAAAGGAGAAGGCCATATTTCAGGGAACTCTGGGGGGCCTCTAGGACTTGTGAGAGATGTCTCTGGCTAATAATCAATAAGAAGCCTCAGATATACAGCTGCAAGGAAATGAGTTCTGTCAACAACCCAAAGGGGTCTGAAAGTGGATTCTTACTGGTCAAGGCTTGGATGGTCTGACACCTTGATTGTAGCTTTGTGAGATCCTCTGCAGAGGACTCAGCAAGGTCATGACCTGACTCCTGACCCAGGGAACAGAAAAACTAAATATATGTTTAAGCCTCTCAATTTGTAGTAATTTGCTACATATCAATACAAATGAATACAGTAGCTTTTGAATCAAAAAATAGTTTTGTTTTCTTTTTAGATTTTTCATGCTTCTTTAGATTGACCTGGGTTCATGTAGGGGTCAGCTGGAGTAATCACCTGGTTGCTTTCAGCCAGGAACTCAGACAGAATGTATGGAACGCACCACCACTTCCACCCTTCTCCACATGTCTCTTCAACAGAAGAGTTGGATTTCTTGTATAGTGGTTCAGAGCTCTAAGAGAGAGTGGCAGTTTCCAATATGCTTAAAGCCTGAACTTAAAAGTCAAAGAACTTCTGCTATACTTCATTGGTCAAGGCAAGTCACAAGGCTATTTCAGATTCAAGGTAGGGGAAATAGGCTCCACCTCTTATTGTGGGAGCATCATAAACATCTGGAATGGGAGAAATTGTTTATGGCAATATTTGCAGACAGTCTGCCACAACCCGCCCTCTGCCTACAGTTTGCAACCATTTCACTTGCAGAATAAACAAGAGAAAACACTGGGTAAGCAGCAAGCTGTAGTTTTTAAAAATATTTTTAATTAAAAGTTGAGGAGAAAAAGAAAAGCTTTTCCCTCAAAGTATCATGTGCAAACCTACAACACCCTGACCTCTTTCTCTCCTCTTTGACTGTATGAATAACCCTGAGATCACCTCTTATAATTGGTTTTAACCATTAGCTCTAGCTGCTGCATTGCCACGTGTATATGTGAATGACATTGTACGTTGCACATATCCTTGGATGCCCCAGTTTGGTCCCCCTTCCAACTACCCTTTTATAGTATGATGAGTTAACAAGTTGGTGACCTACACAAAGAGAGACACAGCTATTTAATCTCTTGCCAGACATTGCTCCTCGGTATGACTTTGTATAGGTCTCTGTAAAAAGTCTTTGATGTCCCAGCAGCCCATTAACAGAGTTTATTTTTTTTCTGGGTTTTGTTTTCTTTTTGTGAAAAAGTTCTAGATTCATTTGAAGATTCTGATGAAGGAATGCAGTTGAGATTTTTTTCAGTAATAAAATCTGCATATTTGTATTTCAAACAGTGTAGCTAAAACTTGATGTAAATTCTTCCTTTTTTCCTTTTTTTTGGTTTAACAAATATTATTTATTCAGTCTGAAATATCTATATTATATGTTCCACCAGTTAAGAATAAATGTACATTAAATCTTGGTAAAGATATATAAATAAATAAAAGACTGATTCACCCCACAATGGCAAAGCCTCTGTTCTCAGAGATCCTACTTTTGAACAAAAAAAATTATTTGATTAGGATCCAGTCTGTATCCTGGGAGTGATTTTCTGTGTCTCTAAGCTCCATTCTTAAACCTATAAAGAAAGTTAAGTGCCAAAGAATTGATGCTTTTGAACTGCGGGGTTGGAGAAGACTCTTGAGAGTCCCTTGGACTGCAAGGAGATCAAACCAGTCAATCCTAAAGGAAATCAGTCTGGAATATTCATTGGAATGACTGATGCTGAAGCTAAAACTCCAATACTTTGATCACATGATGCAAACTGACTCATTGGAAAAGACCCTGATGCTGGGAAAGATGGAAGGCACGAGGAGAAGAGACGACAGAGGATGAGATGGTTGGATGGGATCACCAACTTGATGGACATGAGATTTAGTAAGCTCCTGGAGTTGGTGATGGACAGAAAAGAATGGCGTGCTGCAGTCCATGGGGCCACAAAGAGTCAGACATGATTGAGTGACTGAACTGACTGACTAAAGCTCCATCCTTAAGCTTTTGCCTCTGTCTTTCAGATCATCTTTTTGCATAAGAAATGGCCTATATTTATAGCTGAATGGCATTTTCAGCCTTCATCCTGCCAATACAAAATTGAAGGCCTAAAAGTCTCTTCATTTTAAACTTTCTCCATTTTCATCCAATCTAATTCAACTACCTTAAAAACACTGTGTGTTTCCAAGTTATCAAATTATAATCCACTACACTAAAAAAAATGCCACGACCACAGGTCTTTTTAGGCCACTCTCTACTATGGGTTGAGATTCAGGATGCTCTGGGATAATATTTTTTACATCCTTTGAGGACTTTTGTCTGGCCAAAAGGGTCTACAAGGCACTGACTTAAATCTCTCAGTGTTCTTAACAAGCAGTATTAAAGTTATACCATTGATGTCAAAGCTTCAATTTGATCTTTGTTCTGAAGCTATTTCTTATATTGAGAATCTTTCGTAGGTTTGAGTAACTGGAAATGAGAAATAGTGTTATTTTTCAACCTAGCAAAATCTGGTTGAAAATATTTCTTCTTGGTTCTGTTGAACACAGAAAAATTCCTCCTTTAATTCTTTTATCTCTTATAATCATGTCTCATAACTGAAAAAAATGTTTTCAAAATGTTGCCAGGAAATCTTGCAAATCATATACAGAGTTCATTAGGTACTTCTATCCTTTAAGTAACCTCAAACAATCAACTTAATTTTTCTGCCAATACTTAATATACTTCTCCAGTCTCTCATAGCAATCTTCATTAACAATCTCTTCATCACCATTCAGGCCTCTGCCAAATACTCAGTCACAAATCCAATACCACATATTTTATATTGGATATGACACCTAAGTTCTTACATCTGAACAAATGACCCAGAGGAGTTTTATCCAAATATGGGCTTGATTTAGATGACAGGATCCTTGACTTGGAACTGATTTCATAATGGGCTGTGGCTCTCTGGGGAGAGGTGAATGTATTTGGCAATTTGGGGAAATGTGAATTGCTGTGGCAGAACACACAGCTAGGTGGCCTCTGAAACTGAGTATCAGCATTGCTTCCACCTTTGTACATGCATGCCACTCTTCTCAACAAGAGGTTGAGTCTATTTCCTCTCTTCTTGAAAGTCGTCTGGTATTATTTGCTTGAATGCAACTACAATCTTACCCCAGGTGTTAAGAAGACTGATATATACTTTCTGCCTCTTGGGGACAGTCATTAGTTCAGTTCAGTTCAGTCGCTCAGTTCAGTTCAGATCAGTTCAGTTTAGTCGCTCAGTCGTGTCCGACTCTTTGCGACACCATGAATCGCAGCACACCAGGCCTCCCTGTCCATCACCAACTCCCGGAGTTCACTGAGACTCACGTCCATCGAGTCAGTGATGCCATCCAGCCATCTCATCCTTGGTCGTCCACTTCTCCTCCTGCCCCCTATCCCTCCCAGCATCAGAGTCTTTTCCAATGAGTCAACTCTTCGTATGAGGTGGCCAAAGTTCTGGAGCTTCAGCTTTAGCATCATTCCTTCCAAAGAAATCCCAGGGTTGATCTCCTTCAGAATGGACTGGTTGGATCTCCTTGCAGTCCAAGGGACTCTCAAGAGTCTTCTCCAACAACACAGTTCAAAAGCATCAATTCTTCGGTGCTCAGCCTTCTTCACAGTCCAACTCTCACATCCATACGTGACCACAGGAAAAACCATAGCCTTGACTAGACAAACCTTAGTCGGCAAAGTAACGTCTCTGCTTTTCAATATGCTATCTAGGTTGGTCATAACTTTTCTTCCAAGGAGTAAGTGTCTTTTAATTTCATGGCTGCAGTCACCATCTGCAGTGATTTTGGAGCCCAAGAAAATAAAGTCTGACACTGTTTCCACATCTATTTCCCATGAAGTGATGGGACCAGATGCCATGATCTTCGTTTTCTGCATGTTGAGCTGTAAGCCAACTTTTTCAGTCTCCACTTTCACTTTCATCAAGAGGCTTTTTAGTTCCTCTTCACTTTCTGCCATAAGGGTGGAGTCATCTGCATATCTGAGGTGATTGATATTTCTCCCACAATATTGATTCCAGCTTGTGTTTCTTCCAGTCCAGCATTTCTCATGATGTACTCTGCATAGAAGTTAAATAAGCAGGGTGACAATAGACAGCCTTGACGTACTCCTTTTCCTATTTGGAACCAGTCTGTTGTTCCATGTCCAGTTCTAACTGTGGCTTCCTGACCTGCATAGAGATTTCTCAAGAGGCAGTTCAGGTGGTCTGGTATTCCCATTTCTCTCAGAATTTTCCACAGTTTATTGTGATCCACACAGTCAAAGTCTTTGGCATAGTCGATAAAGCAGAAATAGATGTTTTTCTGGAACTCTCTTGCTTTTTCCATGATCCAGCGGATGTTGGCAATTTGATCTCTGGTTTCTCTGCCTTTTCTAAACCCAGCTTGAACATCTGCAAGTTCACGGTTCACGTATTGCTGAAGCCTGGCTTGAAGAATTTTGAGCATTACTTTACTAGCATGTGAGATGAGTGCAATTGTGTACAGTTTGAGCATTCTTTGGCATTGCCTTTCTTTGGGATTGGAATGAAAACTGACCTTTTCCAGTCCTGTGGCCACTGCTGAGTTTTCCAAATTTGTTGGCATATTGAGTGCAGCACTTTCACAGCATCATCTTTCAGGATTTGAAACAGCTCCACTGGAATGCCATCACCTCCACTAGCTTTGTTTGTAGTGATGCTTTCTAAGGCCCACTTGACTTCATATTCCAGGATGTCTGGCTCTAGATGAGTGATCACACCATAGTGATTATCTGGGTCATGAAGATCTTTTTTGTATAGTTCTTCTGTGTATTCTTGCCACCTCTTCTTAATATCTTCTGCTTCTGTCAGGTCCAGACCATTTCTGTCCTTTATCAAGCCCATCTTTGCATGAAATGTTCCCTTGGTATCTCTAATTTTCTTAAAGAGATCTCTAGTCTTTCCCATTCTGTTCTTTTCCTCTATTTCTTTGCATTGATTGCTGAAGAAGGCTATTTTATCTCTTCTTGCTATTCTTTGGAACTCTGCATTCTGATGCTTATATTTTTCCTTTTCTCCTTTGTTTTTTGCCTCTCTTCTTTCACAGCTATTTGTAAGACCTCCTCAGACAGCCATTTTGCTTTTTTGCATTTCTTTTTCATGGGGATGGTCTTGATCCCTATCTCCTCTACAGTGTCATGAACCTCATTCCATAGTTCATCAGGCACTCTCTCTATCAGATCTAGGCCCTTAAATGTATTTCTCACTTCCACTGTATAGTCATAAGGGATTTGATTGAGGTCATACCTCAGTGGTCAGTGGTTTTCCCTATTTTCTTCAATTTGAGTCTGAATTTGGTAATAAGGAGTTCATGATCTGAGCCACAGTCAGCTCCTGGTCTTGTTTTTGTTGACTGTATAGAGCTTCTCCATTTTTGGCTGCAAAGAATAGAATCAATCTGATTTCAGTGTTGACCATCTGGTGATGTCCATGTGTAGAGGCTTCTCTTGTGTTGTTGGAAGAGGGTGTTTGCTATGACCAGTGCATTTTCTTGGCAAAACTCTATTAGTCTTTGCCCTGCTTCATTCCGCATTCCAAAGCCAAATTTGCCTGTTACTCCAGGTGTTTCTTGACTTCCTACTTTTGCATTCCAGTCCCCTATAATGAAAAGGACATCTTTTTAAGGTGTTAGTTCTAGAAGTTCTTGTAGGTCTTCATAGAACTGTTCAAATATATATATGCGGAGGTTACATGTAGAAATACTGTGGTAGATAAGATGCAAGTTGGTCTTTTCAGTCCCACCTGATTCCCCAGGTGAATGTGACCTAAATTTGGCCTGCCAAATTTACCCTAAACAATGCTCAGAACCATGACAAATAATAAATTATTTTTGCACCACTAGGGTCTTTTCTGTCTTTTTTTTTAATGGCAGCAACAGGTAACTGAAATAAATCTTGATCATGGAATCATATACAACACAGTTATATTATGTGTCAGCTAAAACTGTTGTCTCTCCAAGCATCAGTTCAGTTCAGTTCAGTTCCGTCACTCAGTCGTGTCCGACTCTTTGTGACCCCATGAATCACAGCACGCCAGGCCTCCCTGTCCATCACCATCTCCCGGAGTTCACCCAAACTCATTTCCATCAAGTCGGTGATGCCATCCAGCCGTCTCATCCTCGGTCGTCCCCTTCTCCTCCTGCCCCCAATCTCTCCCAGCATCAGAGTCTTTTCCAATGAATCAACTCTTCGCATGAGGTGTCCAAAGTACTGGAGTTTCAGCTTTAGCATCATTCCTTCCAAAGAACACCCAGGACTGATCTCCTTCAGAATGGACTGGTTGGATCTCCTTGCAGTCAAAGGGACTCTCAAGAGTCTTCTCCAACACCGCAGTTCAAAAGCACCAATTCTTTGGCACTCAGCTTTCTTTATAGTCCATTTCTCACATGCATACATGACTACTGGAAAAACCATAGCCTTGACTAGACGGACCTCTGTAGGCAATATGACTCTGACTTAAATAACCATGTCACTAAGGCAGTTGCTTGTATACTTCAACATAAAGTAACTGAATAATGTGATATTGAGGATAGTTTATTTAGTTATTTCATTAAATGTATTTGGTTAGGATAAGTCAAAAAGACAAAAGACAGAATAAGACATATAATTGGGTTCCACAAGTGTGTAGGAATTGGGTCCTTGATATCTTGGTTTGTTATGAATGTTAAAGTGTTAGTCTTTTAGTTGTGTTGGACTCCTTGCAACCCCATGGATTGTAGCTGGCCAGGTTCCTCTGTGCATGGAATTTCCAGGCCAGAATACTGGAGTGGGTAGCCTTTCCCTTCTCCAGGAGATATTCCCAACCCAGGGATCAAACCTGGGTCTCCTGCATTGCCGGCAGATTCTTTACCATCTAAGCTACCTGGGAAGCCCCTGTTTGTTATGAGGTGGCTGTAAATTTCCCAACAAATGTATACCAGAAAGAGTGACTGATGTTGAACATTAATAATATGCCTGCTAGATTTGCTTTTAATCATATTGTTTACTCACATATTAGGATGGAGTCTGGATTAATATGCTCAGGAGAAGAGCAAATTAAATTGCTCCTCTTTGTTTAGTTTTCTTTTTCTCATTAGGATTCTATCCTCATTAGCTGAAACTGCAGTATCTTGTAGTTAGCAATAACCAAGCAAAGGTTATGCTTTTGTTCTAAAAAATATATAACTAACCAAGCTCTATAAGCTATAGGTTAGGAAAATATAACCCCATAAGGCACAATGAAATATAAAAACACTCAGATAATCATTGCTTTTTCTGTAGGGAAATTGATTTTCAGAGACATCAAGTATTTCCCCCTTGGTTGCATCCACTTCTGTTTGTAACAGAAATCTATGCCTTCCCCTTTTTCTTTTTCTCTGTGTCCAGGGTGCCTCTTAGAAACTGAGGTGCTCTTTAAAGTGTGAAACTTGGAATATAACATTGAGCAGACAGTAGTAAAAGGTGTGCGGTCTTTGTAGTAGCCATGATTGAAGGCAACTCTAGTTTTATAGAACATACCATTTTTGCTTATTAATAACTTGCTATGGCTGTCTTCATTTTCTTCAGCATTAGAAGTTCCAATACAATGTTTCAAATCTTAATTATCCTATGCCAATTTCCTTAGCTCTCAATAAAAATATATCAAGAAGGAAAAATAAATGCCATCTAATAAAAAAAGTGCTGTGTTTTAATAAATGCTTACTATGTGTCCCCAACAATTCTATGTCTAAGAAATATATACGTAATAATTTCTATATCTTTAAGGGCTGTCACTTATCATTGTTACTCTAAAATTCAAGACAAACAAGTTAAGATAGGTCATGTTCCTCCAACGGGTTTGTGTAATGAAATCATTGTGCCCTACTGGTTAATTTATCTGACATCACCACCAGAAAACAAAGCAGGAGAAAGAATCATGGATTAGTATTTGCAAAATCTAACTCAGGAATTCTCAAAATATTTAGCTTCCTGTTCCACACCCTCAGAGATTCTGATTAATTAGTTGTATCAGTTAGTAATGGTTCCAACAAGTGTCAAAAGAAGTGCTTCAAGCATTTATAAAGGAACTGTTTTAAAAAATGCAAAAAAATGCATAATGATTAGCTATCACAATTTTAAATAGAATGTCATACAGAACCACAGAGGAATATTAGGCAAAATGAAAAATCAGAAATAGTGATCTTGTCTTTATTTAAAATTTTAACATTGTGTTCACCATGAATTTTTGCATTAATTTCAGTTTTTAGAAAAAAGTACATTACAATATTATTTATCTAGACAATTGAGTTTTCTGACATACCACCTTCCTCTAAATATTGTACTCAGGGTGTGCACCTGTGTCTTCTCACACCATTTCTATCCTTGCCATGCAGAATATGTGCCGTCATCAGAATCATGGCACCACTCTGAGTGCTTAGACTCATACCACAGCTTTACTCCTTATCAATCCTATAACCTTAGATTATTTATGTCACCCTATGAAAGCTTATATTATTGATTTATTTTGAAAATTAAATGAAATAAACCTTATGAAACAGTACAATGCTTGACATGGCTATTTCTATTTCTCAACAAATATTATTATTATGTTTGGAGATCTATTTTTATTAGACTAATTGAGGAAGGACAATTATTCCTTTCATGATATTCTAGATTAAAATAAAGGTTGTTTTACTTCAGAATTTTAGAATGTTGTACCAAGGGCAACAAAGAAAATCTTTGCTTGTCCTTGGCCTTCTCACTCCAAAACAGCTTTCTGAAACAGTGAAAATATTTTATAATCTATGGGAGCTACAAAAAGCTATTTCCTCCTGACCCATCAATGGACTAGCTTTTTATTACCAGTCCAGCTTTTGCTGATTTTCCTACATATATTACATCTAAAGTTTGATGTAATCTTTGCAGCAGTTTCCAAAGTGGGAGCCACAAGCCCAGGAATATATAAGATGATCCATTGGGGCCAGGGAGAAAATAGAGTTAAAGTATATATTTATTTTAAATATAAATATGAGGAAGAAATTAAGCTTTGTAATATTCAATAAATGAATAACTAACCACCTCTTCATCCTGCCTTACTGAGTCTCTGCCTTATACACTGCTCACTCTGCCTCAGCTTAAATAAGAAAATTATCCCAGGAAAGATGAACACTTCATACAACAGAAATGTTGACAGTAGTGTTCTCATTGGATGGTTTCCATTTTAACATAAAACATTTTGTATTTTGTGGGATGATATCATATGGCTGTGTTAAAAAATAAAAATTTAAAAATAAAATCTGTATAATGCTATGTAATAAAGTGAGAATTGGCTATAATGTCTTTTGGCAATGTACTGCAAAGAGTTGTTGACCATAAAGGTAAATTATATGTTTTTGTCTTACAAAAGAAAACAGTTCCAAATTTGGTGACTTTTTTTTTTTCTAGTAGAAGTGGTTGTCTGGGAGCTGCTACTTATCAAAGCTTTAAATAAGTAAACACTTTAATTCATCCTTTCAAGGTAAAAGTGATATTTCAACAATAGGCAAGACAATAAATGCTTTTTGAAAGAAATTCTTACTGTAGAGAGAGTAAGTATCTGGAAAATAGATGCTTAGAAATGTTTCTATCCTTTTCTAGTGTTGCTGCCAAAGATGCTGTATACCACCTATAAAAAACACTCATATCTGCAGGCTCTAATGCCTCAGAAACAAAATTTTAACCTTCTTAATATTTACACAAATGATATTCTGGGGGTTTTTGAAGACCTTGTTTTAACATATCTGAAAGTGCAATGTTTCAGTTAGGTTGAAAAACAACCAACTGAATCATCAGAGAAGAAGGAAATTTACAAGATGTAACTTGACATAAACTATGCATAAGTGGTGAAAAACTTAAAAATCTTGTCTAATACATTGTTATATTGCACTTTATGATGCCTTTCTACCATTTGGATTTATAAATCTTTTTCAGCTATGAAAGCCATAAAACTTAGGAATAAAAAAAATGAAATCAGAATTAGACCTTTATATTGCTATGTCACAAAATGCTAAAGACTAAAAGGCAGGAGGCATATTCAGTCACATTGCTTTCCCCCCATTTATAATGTATTTAGATATTAGTAACAATATTTTTGTTGACAATAAAAATGATTGTGTAGTTTTAATAACATCATATTTCATTCCTTTAAAGTATATATTTGCTTATATTAATAATATTCATAATATATTAGGACCACATCATGTGTAGATTTTTAAAAGAAATAAATAACCATATATTATAGGGAAGGACCAATTTCATTACTGACACACATGAGTTATCAAAAATGTCTGAATATTTGGATAGTTTGTTGCTAAGTCTACTCTGTATGTCTTGACTTTCTAATCAGGTTGAAAAAGCCTTAGCATACATACTTTTGAATTTCTCCTCATAGCCTTTATAATATTAACATTATAATTATTAACATTATGTAAAAATAATAGGCAACAATAAAAATAGCTAGCACTTATCAAATGCTATGCCAGTAATTATATTGGTGCCTTACAGTATAGTACAAGCTCCTAAGCAACACTTTGTTTAAGCTTCATAACATATCTACAAGGCAATATATTGCCTTATGAAGAACCGAGAAACTGAGAGTCAGAGCAGCTAAACAACTTTCTCAAGTTTACAAAGCTAGTAAGTGACAAATATGATTTAAATACCTTTCTTTCTGGATCAGAACACTAATATTACTAGTAAAATAATTGTAATAATGTCTAAGAGTCATTGTTTTTATTATATCCAAGGGTTCTAAGAACTTTATATTGTATCAAATAACCCTTGCAAGAATTCTTGGAAGCTGTTGTTCAGTAGCTAAGTCACGACCCACTCTTTGCGACCCCTGGATTGCAGCATGCCAGGCCTCCCTGTCCTTCACCATTTCCTGGAGTTTGCTCAAACTCATGTCCAATAAGTCAGTGATGCCATCAAACCATCTCATCCTCTGCTACCCTCTTCTCCTGCCATCAATATTTCCCAATGAGTCGGCTCTTTGCATCAGGTGGCTAAAGTATTGGAGCTTCAGCTTCAGCATCAGTCTTTCGAATAAATATTCAGGGTTGTCCAAGAGACTCTCAAGAGTCTTCTTTAACACTAAATACAGTTCAAATCTTATATGGGGGGGAGCCTGGTGGGCTGCCGTCTATGGGGTCTCACAGAGTTGGACACGACTGAAGCAACTTAGCAGCAGCAGTAGCAGCAGGGTTTATTAACTGGAGTGTAATATAGAATTTAAATAACTAACCCAAGCTAGTGATTGGCAGAGGTGATATTTAATTCCTAGAGACCATCCCTTAGGTATACCCTACTGACTGTAAAGACTATGTGCTTTACAGTACGACATCATTCTTCAATCTTAATCTTGATTGGACACCAAGAATAATGGTATCATTGTCAATTATCATTATCCTAGGATTATTTCTAGGTTTTTATACTTTTAATGAATTATTCAAAGAATTAAGATGAATGAAGATTATAATGTTGGAGACCAAATCCAGAGAGATAAATTTGAAAAATTTGTCTACCTAATTTAAGTTCTGGACTCTTAAATAATTTCAGTGCAAGTAGTTTGTTTACTTGCTCAATTTAGCTTTAGATTTGTCTCACTTCTCCACATCACTGAGCATGTCTGCTGGTAGGAACCATGTGAAGCAGAGTTATTTTCATAATTAGACAATAACAGTGCCTAAGATATTCCCTGTAAAATATGTGGCAAGTTGGCAAGCCTTTATTTAATATTTAAATCAGGTTGTTATGGCACTTGTGAATTTTTTAATGGCACTTATGAATTTTGCATTCTAGGCTTTATATTGATACCCTGTGAAATTCAAGTCACTTAGATTTATAGGTTTTAGGTTGTCTATTTACAAATGCCCTAATTAAAAGATGCTTGCTCCTTGGAAGAAAAACTATGATCAACCTAGATAGCATATTAAAAAGCAGAGACATTACTTTGCCAACAAAGGTCCATCTAGTTGAAGCTATGGTTTTTCCAGTAGTCATGTATGGAAGTGAGAGTTGGACCATAAGCAAAGCTGAGTGCCGAAGAACTGATGCTTTTAAACCGTGGTGTTGAAGAAGACTCTTGAGAGTCCTTTGGACTGCAAGGAGATCCAACCATAGTCCTGAATATTCATTGGAAGGACAGATGTTGAAGCAGAAACTCTAATACTTTGGCCGCCTGATGTGAAGAACTGACTCATTTGGAAAGACCCTGATGCTGGGAAAGATTGAAGGCAGGAGAAGGGGACGACAGAAGATGAGATGGTTAGATGGCATCACCGACTTGATGGACATGAGTTTGAGCAAGCTCTGGGAGTTGGTGATGGACAGGGAAGCCTGGTGTGCTGCAGACCATGAGGTCACAAAGAGTTGGGCATGACTGAGTGACTGAACTGAACTGATTAGGTATTATTAACTGTTGATTGAAAAGTTTTCAAGAAAAATAAAATGTTAAATGTGCTACAAGTCAAATACACATTCTGCTTCCGTTGATGGATATGCTTCTGTTAGATATTGAGAAATCCTAAGTTTAAACTAGTTATGTTTTTCCCCATAGATTCGGTAGAACACTCAGTGTGACTGTGTAGTTTAATTTCTATAGAAAGAAAATTTAGTCTCAATTCACTGATTATGATGCTATGTTGTATTAATAAACCTCCTATTATGCTAAACCAGCTGGACACATTTGACTAACTCTGGAAGGCAGTGGATGAATACGTTAGCTGTCTGGCCCAAGTTCCAACTTGCCATCTGTGAGTTGGCCCCATTTGCTGATACTGCTACTTGGGAGATTAATAAACAAAGCTCAAAGAGTGTTTATAAGACAGTGGAAAGGTAGGAATACAAAGCAAAGATAAAGAAGGCATTAGAAAATACAATTGTTGCTATTCATTAAGCTTTTTAAACTTAGACCTCTTAGACCCAAGAAATGACTCAGAGTCTCTCTATAAAGGAGTTACAGAAGAAGGACTATCAACTCAGTTCAGTTTTGTTCTACAAATATTGATTCACCACCCCCAACTAAGAGTAAATCCAAATGAACTGTTTTTCTTCAGTAATAGTGTATTGTTGAGTACAGACATGGATTGAATAGCTCTAGATGTGACTTTTCAAGCAAATATATAGAAAACAAAATCTATAGAAAAAAATGGGGCTTTTAAAAAAAGATTCTTATTATCTCTATCCCTCTCTTTCTGTCCCTCTTTCCCTCTCACCTATCAAGCCATCAATGTTATTTACAAAAGCCATCAAACATAGATTATGATGACAGATATTTCAATTGTTTGATGTTTTTCTCCAAAAACAAAAGTGTCTCTTGAGAAAAATTATGAGTGAAAACAATTTTAATTATATACTACAATACTTCAGGCACTTACAATGAATATCATTTTCTACCAATATTTAGACATATTGACAATTCTTTGTCATATATTATATTACAGAAATACATGGATTAATTAATACATAATTAATTAATTATATGAGTTTCTGATACAGTCAAAGAGAGTAAAAATGTTCTGATTTCCAGAGGTTTGCAATGTGATCAAAAGCTTCACCACCCTTCCTTAAGGTAATACTTCATAAACATTTCAGTGAACTCCTATTGAGGACTCACTCTATGTCAAGCAGAGCTCTTAGTATTTTTCAAGAGAAAAAAGTGCAAAAGTGTATGTTCACATGATTATGTGGTGATGTGATAATAGTGGTAAGACCAAGTGAAGATATTATCATGGAGTGCTGTAGACAATTGTAAGAAAAGTTATAAAACAAGCCTTCAAAGACTTACTTTTTCTTTCATATAAAGAAGTTCACTGACAGGAGAAAACAAATAATATTCTAGAAACAGCAAAGCTGAGGCATAATGATAAATAATATTTATGGAGCAACCAACTGCTGGACATTTTGCTAAAATTCTAAGCATGCTCTAGCTTATTAAATTCTGATTTAGAAAAAAAAAATCTTATGTAACAGGTAATCTTACTTCAATTGTAAAAACAAGAAAGTTAAATTTCAGATAGCTTAACTAATTTACCAAGGACCATAGAACTAAAAAATGGTAGTACTATGATTTAAATCAAGATAGTATGACTGCACAATGCCATGTTTTTAAATAGTACATTACACTATATCCCAAAGGTGGTAAAATGTAAAATAACATGATTGTTTCAGGGAGTATCAACATGATCAAGGAGATACTTGCTTAAATTAGAATATGCATATGTGTGTGTGTCTGTCTGTCTGCCATCTGTATTTATAATATTGCTTTGTCTTGGTTTCTGAAAAAGTAATTACTTGAGATACAGTAGATTTATGTCTTTCTTTATTATTTTACACCCAACATAAGTCTCTAAATTCCTCAAACACAGAAATTGATTGATTTTTTTTCATCACTACTTCTTACTAGGATTGAATGAAATATAAATTTATTTTTTCTCTTTTACTTGTTTGGATTCAGTCATCCTTTCTCCAAAACAGTTTCCAATTTTTGTTAAGAAATCACTCCTCTCCTCTTAATCCATGAGTTTTATAGAGCTATCATCATGCCCAATGGAGATATAGAAACCAACCTGGAAAGTCAGACCACCACAGAGTTCTAAACACAGATTTATTTCACTGATGGCATATGATGCAATCATGCTCAATGAGAATTACTCTTGGGGTTTATGAGGGCATATTGGGAAGAAAAGATTACTTCTTCTGCTCCGGTTTACGAGAGAATAGGATGCCCCATTTCAGGATCCTTAACCACACCTGCAAAGATTCTTATTTTGCCCATACAAGGTAATGCTCACAAGTTCTTGTAGACATTAAGATGTGGATATCGGGGTATGGGGGGAGGAGACATTTTTCAGCTTACTACAGATCCCAGTGGTGCCCACCTCCCAGTAGTGATACTCTTTTGTGACACCCTCCCCTGAGTGAGATTTAGACCTAGTAACTTGCTTCTAATGAATAGAATATGGCAAAAGTGCTATGAAGTCCCTTATGTGATTAGGTTATAGAACAGTTTGACTTCCATCTTGCTGGTCTTTTTCTATGTCTCTCTTGGCTTACATACTTTGATGAAATAAGCTGCCATTTTGCATAGGCCCATGTGTCAAGGAACTGAGGGAAGTCTCTGACTGATAGCCACTGAGAATCGGAAGCTCTCAGTCCAAAAGCTCACACAGAATTGAATCTTATCAACAGCTAAGTCAATAACCTTAGAAACAGAATCTTTCCCTAGTTGAGTCTTGTGATGAATATACTCTAGCCAATATGTTCATCATACAAACTCTGAAGCAAAGGACTCTATTATTCCATTCCCAGATTCCCAACTCACAAAAATTGCTAGATGATAAATGTTGTATTAAGCCATTAAATTTTGAAATAATTTGTCAAGCAGTAATAAATATCCACTGAATAAAATGATAAATGAAAGAGACTTGTAAGTGTTAACAGTTGGTCTCTGTGTGGTAGAAAACAGGTAACAAGAGAGGTGTAATCTGGAAAAGATTCAGATCCAGTAATCAGTCAACAATGATTTGTAATTCTCACAGAGATGATACACTGTTCTGTGTCACTGAGTAACAGGTGTAACTTAGGTGTAACTTAAAAGTAAATATCTACTATAGAGTAAATCACCATGAAATCTTTGATCAAGTTAGAAAAAAGTCACAAAAGTTACTGATTCTGTGTTTTTCAAAAGAGACACGGATGTATAGAACACTCTTTTGGACTCTGTGGGAGAGGGAGAGGGTGGGTGATTTGGGAGAATGGCATTGAAACATGTATAATATCATATAAGAAACGAATCGCCAGTCTAGGTTCGATGCAGGATACAGGATGCTTGGGGCTGGTGCACTGGGATGACCCAGAGGGATGATATGGGGAGGGAGGTGGGAGGGGGATCAGGATTGGGAACACGTGTACACCAGTGGCGGATTCATGTTGAAGTATGGCAAAACCAATACAATATTGTAAAGTAAATAAATAAATAAATAATTTTAAAAAGTGATGCCAGTGTGCTCTTTACTCCTTTCACTCTCTGAAAACCTATATACATGTCAGCTATCATTATGTAAAAACTAACCAAAAAAATCTCAGTGACAAACAAGTATTTATTTTGCTGATGCACCTGTGGTTTGAATGGGTGAGTGAAGAATCAGTTGATCTAGATAAATTTCAGTTGAGCAGCTCTAATCCATGGGCTAACAATAGATTTGATCTGTGAACCTCTTCACCACCTCCTGGAACAAAGCAGGCTTGCCAGGGTACATATATTATTTTCATGGCAGTGGCAAGAGGACAATAAAAAGCATTTGATGGCTCTTAAGTAGAGCTGCCAAGTAAAATACAGGGTCCTTAGTTATATTTGAATTTCAGATAAGCAACAAGTATTTTTTAGCATAAGTACTTCCTATGCAATATTTGGGACATCCTTATACTAAGATCAATTATCACTTTCTTGAATTTCAAATTTAACTGGGCAGTCTGTAAATTGATAAAGAATCCACCTGTAATGCATGAGACATGGGCTCGATTCCTGTGTTGGGAATATTCCTTGGAGGAAAGTGTGGCAACCCACTGCAGTATTCTTGCCTCTGGAGCCTGGTGGGCTACAGCCCATAGGGCCGCAGGAGTTGAAGACAAGTGAAGCAGCTGAGCACACACGTGGCAGCCCTAGTCATGACAGGTGTGGAGCTGGCACATAACTGAGTCGTCCAGATTTCACTAGCCAAAGAGAGCCACATGGCAGACAGCCAAGAGTAAAGGGCCTGGTACATATAAGTCACGGAGAGGAGAGAGTGAATATTTTGAACAACCTACCACAATCTGTTAAGCCCTGCAATAAAAGCAACAGAGCATAAATTAGGTATTTTATGAAAGTGAAAGTCTCTCAGTCATGTCCAACTCTTTGTGACCTCATGGACTGTAGTCTGCCAGGCTTCTCTGTCCATGGGATTCTCCAGGCCAGAATACTGGTGTGGATAGCCTATTCCTCCTCCAGGGGATCTTCCCAACCCAGGGATTAGACCCAGGTCTCCCACATTGCAGGAAGATTCTTTACCGTCTGAGTCACGAGGGAATCCCTGATATTTTATACTTTTTTCTTTTACTTAGTTTTCAAAAACCCATGTCAGCAGTATAAAATAATATTGTCAGTTCCATACACTTTAAAGTAAAATCAGTCTTTTTTTTTTTACTTTGTTTTTATGTTTTAAAGAAAAGGTAACATACAAATATTTCTCAATAATATGTCAGTTAAGTTTAAATATTCATTTCCTAGAACAATGGTATTTTTCAGTTTCAGTTTGTCCATGCATAATTTTGTGTCTGTTTGTATTAAAACAATTATATACTTATCTGAATACTTTTTCTTATCATATCTCAGCTACAGTACAAATTTGTATTTCATCTCTGTGTTAGAGAATCCATGCCAAGAATAGCTCCAAACATCTTTAAGTATTGGAAGTTTCCATTACTTCTTTTTTAACTTATACTTTTTTTGAGTAGTTTTAAATTCATCTGTACATGACTGTCTATGGAAAAACTGTAACTTAATCTATGTTGACCTAAGTGATGTTTCTGCTTTGTAATCTGTCTAGATTTGTCAGCTGTCTTTCCAAGGAACAAGTGTCTTTTAATTTCATGGCTGCAATCACCATCTACAGTTATTTTAGAGCCCCACAAAATAAAATCTGTCACTGTTCCACTTTTTCCCCTTCTATTTGTATGAAGTGATAGGAATAGATGTTATGATCTTAGTTTTCTGAATGTTGAGTTTCAAGTCAGCTTGTTCACTCTCCTCTTTCACCCTCCTCAAGAGGCTCTTTAGTTCCTCTTCACTTCCTGCCATTAAAGTGGTATCTTCTGGATATCTGAGGTTATCGATATTTCTCCCAGCAATCTTGATTCTGGCTTGTGATTGGTCTAGCCTGGCATTTTGCATGATGTCCTCTGCACAAGTTAAATAAGCAGGATGTAAATATACAGCTTTGTTCTATTCCTTTCCCAATTTTGAACCAGTCTTTTGTTACATGTTTGGTTTGTTGTTTCCAGGCTCGAACACAAGTTTCTCAGCAGACATGTACGGTGGTCTGCTATTCCCATCTCTTGAAGAATTTTTCACAGCTTATTGTGATCTACACAAATCAAAGGCTTTAGTGTAGTCAGTGAAACAGATGTTCTTCAGGAATTCCCTTGCTTTCTCCATAATCCAGTAATTGCTGGCTATTTGATCTCTGGTACCTCTGCCTTTTTCTAAACCCAGCTTATACATCTAGAAGTTCTCAGTCTGTATACTGCTGAAGCCTATCTTGGAGGATTTTGAGCATAAACTTGCTAGCATGTGAAATGAGCATAACTGTACAGTACTTTGAACATCCTGTGGCATTGCCCTTCTTTGGGATTGGGATTCCCTAGTTGCTCAGAGAGTAAAGAGTCTGCCTGCAATGTGGGAACCCAGGTTTGATCCTTGGGTCAGGAAGATCCCCTGGGGAAGGAAATGGCAACCCAATCCAATATTCTCTAGAAAATCCCATGGATGGAGGAGCCTGGCAGGCCACAGTCCGCAGGGTTGCAAGGAGTCAGACATGACTCAGCAACTTCACTTCACTTCACTTCTTTGGGATTGGAATGAAAATTGACCTTTTCCAGCTCTTCGGCCACTACTGAGTTTTTCAAATTTGCTAACATATCAAGTGCAGCACTTTAACAGCATTGTCTCTTAGGATTTTAAATAGTTCAGTTGGAAATCCATCACCTCCACTAGCTTTGTTCATAGTAATGTTTCCTAAGGCTCACTTGCCTTCACACTCCAAGATATCCAACTCTTAGTGTATGATCGCACCATCATGGTTATTTGCGTCATTTAGATGCTTTTGTATAGTTCTTCTGTGTATTCTTGCCACTTCTTTCTTAATCTCTTCTGCTTCTATTAGGTCTTAATCATTTCTGTTCTTTATAGTGCCCATGCTTGCATGAAATGTTCCCTTGATATCTCCAATTTTCTTGAAGAGATCTCTAGTCTTTCCCATTATATTTTTTCCCTTTATTTCTTTGCATTGTTTATTCAAGAAAGCCTTATCTCTCCTTGCTTTCATGGATCACAACCTTGTTGTGGCAAAGGGGCTTGCATAATTCAATGAAGACATGAGTCATGTCATACTGGGCTGCCCAAGATAGATGAGTCACAGTCAAGAGTTCTGACAAAATGTGGTCCACTGGTGAAGGAAATGGCAACCCATTACTGTTTTCTTGCCATGAGAACCCCATGGACAGTATGAAAAGGCAAAAATATGACACCGGAAGATGAACACACCCCCAGGTCAGAAAGTATCCAATATATTACTCAAGGAGAGTGGAGGGCAATCACTAATAGCTCCAGAAAGAATGAAGTGACTGGGCCAAAGCAGAAATGACCTCAGTTGTGGACATGTCTGGTGGTGAAAATAAAGTCTGATGCTGTAAAGAACAATATTGCATAGGATCCTGGAATGTTAGGTCCATGAATCAAGGTAAATTGGTCATGGTCAAGCAGGGGATGGCAAGAGTGAACATCAACATCTTAGGAATCAGGGAATTAAAATGGATGAAAATAGGTGAGTTTAATTCTGATGACCATTATATCTACTACTGTGGGCAAGAATCCCTTAGAAGAAATGGAATAGCCCTTACAGTCAATAGAAGAGTCTGAAATGCAGTACTTGGGTGCAATTTCAAAAATGACAGAATGATCTCAGTTTGTTTCCAAGGCAAACCATTCACAGTAATCCAAGTCTATGCCCAACCACTGATCCCAATGGAGCTGAAGTTGACTGGTTCTATGAAGACCTACAACACCTTCTAGAACTAACATGGGAGAAGGATGTCCTTTTCATCACAGGGGATTGGAATGCAAAAGCTCTGTGTCAAGATTCATCTTTTATTTTATTTTTTTTTTTTGCAATTGGATGTCCATGTGTTCTAGCATCATTTGTTAAAAAGACTATCCTTGCTCCATTGTATTACCTTTGATCTTTTGTCAAAGATCAGTTAACATTGTTTGAGTGAGTGAAGTCGCTCAGTTGTGTCCGACTCTTTGCGACCCTATGGACTGTAGCCTACCAGGCTCCTCTGTCCATGGGATTTTCCAGGCAATAGCACTGGAGTGGAGTGCCATTTCCTTCTCCAGGGGATATTCCCAACCCAGGGATTGAACCCAGGTCTCCCTCATTGTAGACAGATGTTTTACCATCTGAGCCACCAGGGAAATTTAAGTGGGTCTATTTCTGAGCTCTCCATTCTGTGCTATTGATCTATTTGTCTGTTCTCTCACAACAAGCACACTGTCTTGATTACTGTAGATTTCTAGTAAGCCTTATGGTCATCCATATTTGTTCTTCTTTAATACTGTGTTGACTATTCTGGGTCTTTGTCTCTCTGTATAAACTTGTTGATGTCCACAAGATAAATTGATATGAAGAAGGACTGGGAAGGTTTTTTAGAGTATATTTTTCTATGGATTATCTTATAAAATCAGAACCTCTTCAATTATCTCTGGTAATTTAGATCCAGTAACAGAGTTGTTTTACAACAATGGATCATTTTCTCTTGTCCTACTTTGGGTGTGATTTGTGCCTACTCAGTTCCTGCTGTATGCTATGGCATCACCTATTTTTAAAAACACATGGTGAAGTATTATTAATATTACTTCAAAGCAGAAATCATTCAGAAGCAAACAGATAAGCAAGAACACTGACAGTATGGGAGTATATTTTGATTATTTTAATGAGAAAACTATTGTGAGAGGTACATAAATTTTTGAATGCTTTATGTATACATTTATTCACTCCTTCATTCATTATGTAGTCTACAAGCATCTCTTAAGTATCTATAACATAATAGACATTGTGATAATTAGAATAAAAATGAAGATGCCACGAGTTTTCTAAAATAATATAGTAATATATATATTTTTTTCTGAATACAAGATCATATACCACACACTTTGCATACATCATTTCCTATAATCATCATTGAAAATAAGATAAATTGGGAATTTTATTACTCATTAAACTAGTTAAGAAACTGAAGCTGTAAGGCTGGACTTGCCAATGATTATGTTAATGATACATGGGACCAGAATTTAAACCTCAATTTTTTCCCCACATGTTGGAAGCCATGTGTTTTAACTTCATTTCACTGTCTGATAAGGAAAACTTCAATGAATGTAAAAGACAGCATGTACAGGGTTTGAGAACATGTACTTTGGAGTTAAATAAACCTAGTTTTAATTTTTGACTGACATGGACTGTACAATCCTGGGCAAGTTATTTAGAGTTCCAATGTTCAGTTTATTTGCAAGGAGGAAGAATGGACAAAATAGCACTGATATCACGGGCTTCTTAACTAGCACCATGCCTGGAATAGCCCAGTAAGAACTCAGTAAATCCTGTGTGATAAATGTAACAAAGCATATTAAGTATTTTGCAAACTCTTCCCCAGCCCATCATCAGTACTTCATAAATGTCAAATTCCTGAAATTTCCCTGACTACTCGAGCTCTGATTTCTGGTAAGTTCCTGATTCTTTTTCAGTTTTTTTTTTTTTTTTTTAATGTAATCCTCCACTTCAGTTCAGTTGCTCAGTCCTGTCCGACTCTTTGCAACCCCATGAATCCCAGCACGCCAGGCGTCCCTATCCATCACCATCTCCCGGAGTTCACTCAGACTCATGTCCATCGAGTCGGTGATGCCATCCAGCCATCTCATCCTCTGTCGTCCCCTTCTCCTCCTGCCCCCAATCCCTCCCAGCATCAGAGTCTTTTCCAATGGGTCAACTCTTCGCATGAGGTGGCCAAAGTTCTGGAGCTTCAGCTTTAGCATCATTCCTTCCAAAGAAATCTCAGGGCTGATCTCCTTCAGAATGGACTGGTTGGATCTCCTTGCAGTCCAAGGGACTCTCAAGAGTCTTCTCCAACAACACAGTTCAAAAGCATCAGTTCTTTGGCACTCAGCCTTCTTCACAGTCCAACTCTCACATCCATACATGACCACAGGAAAAACCATAGCATTCACTAGACGGACCTTAGTCGGCAAAGTAATGTCTCTGCTTTTGAATATGCTATCTAGGTTGGTCATAACTTTTCTTCCAAGGAGTAAGTGTCTTTTAATTTCATGGCTGCAGTCACCATCTGCAGTGATTTTGGAGCCCAAAAAAATAAAGTCTGACACTGTTTCCAGTTTCCCCATCTATTTCCCATGAAGTGATGGGACCAGATGCCATGATCTTCGTTTTCTGAATGTTGAGCTTTAAGCCAACTTTTTCACTCTCCTCTTTCACTTTCATCAAGAGGCTTTTTAGCTCCTCTTCACTTATTTTCATTTTCCAGGAGCTTGGATTCTCATAGTAACTTATCTTAATCAACAACAAAAAATTAGTGAAACTCTGCTTTACTAAAATATGTGATTAATTTGTTATACAGGAAACACTGTTTTCACTGATTTTGTCATATCACATTTAATCCACACAGCAATTTCAGGAGGAAATTGGGTTTCATAATATTTAATAAGACACAAGAAATATTAGCCTGGCTTTGTCCTCTGACTCCTCACCATAATAATCAAACTCAGTATTATTTGATGGACCTGACAATTTTATAAAATATAGGAATCTAGTTTTATTTACACAAAGCAAGGCAAAATACCAAAGAGTAGATGGTATGGATCAGTTTTTTAAACCTGGGTAATCATCCTGAATTTGACGTAGCTATAATGTAAGGGTCTGTATAATTGCTAAATATACTCAGGTCTGCGAGTGTGATCGTTTTTAGATTAATATTGTCTGGTAATTTAATTTATCTATCCGTTGCTATATTCCCCCAAGTAATTAGGCTATATTCTACTTAAATAGAACCCCCAAACCCAGCCTTTGAAATCTGGTTGCAGTGTTTAACCACTACTGGTCTGGAGAAAGCAGAGGCAGACTTTTGATAGAGGGAATTCTGTGAAATTCATTATATTGAGTACTTTTTTTGGAGGTAGGATCTCAAATTTAATACTATTTGGTCTAGGTGCTCAATTTTCAGTCAGATTAATTCTAAAATGCAACATAAACTTGAAAGCAGTATAAAATAGCTTTGGACTCAGTTATTTGATTTGAATCCCATACCCATTCCCTGTTAGCTGCACAACCTTGGGAATTTACTTGTGATCCTGAATTTTGTAATCTTTAAAGAAAAATGATATTAACTCTTTCCCCAGACTGATAAGGATGAGATAATAGATGATGTATGTTTAGCACAGAACCTAATATAATATTGATACAAGAAGCTCAGGTGATATGTCTAGTGGGCAATTTAATACACAGCCATGTAGCTCAGGAGCAAAGTTGGAGTTAAAGAAATAAAGAATTGAGAGTCACTGCTATATAGATAGTGTATATATAAATTCCTCAAATTTGAAAAACAGGTAGTTCATTTTGAAGACCAGAATTTTTAGTACATCTGAAGATACTATTCAAATGAAAGCTTCATCACTAGTTATAACATCAGTATAGTCAATCATGTTTTGATTTTCCAACCTTGTAACTAGAAAGCGGGACTTTAGAAACCTTTCAGAATGACAAACCAGTGTTTCTGCCTGTCTGTTCAGTGGTGTGTCCATGCTGATTTCAAACTAAATAATCATCACTCTATTGGTGAATCCAATGATGCTTTTATCACAGCAGGATAAATTCCCCTTGTCAAAACTGGCACCAATTATGCAAATGAAACTTGAAGGATTCATTAGCTAAATGGTAATTGGAGTAACTTGCATTAAAGAAATCATATACAAAATTTCTATCAAGAAAAATCACTTGATTTTTACAATAACCTCTAAAAAGCTTCTCAGATAATGATAAATAAATCAAGATTATAGAATTATTCTGGAGATATTTAATGCATTTACAGCTGATATTTTGGTCTTGATGCATTTTAATATCTGTTCCTTGGCTTGTCATTTTCTTTGATTACAATATACTTCTTCGAGTACTAATAGGAAAGATAATAGACATTATTTGAAGATATAGTATTGTATTATCAATGAAAAGAAATGTAAAATCAATAAGCTTTTACTGGAAGAAAATGTAAGGTTTCCTAATCATCTCAGGTAGATTTGATCAATTATATATATAAATAGCAATAACATCTATAACTGACCTTTCTCACTTAATGAGTTTGAAAGCATTTCATCCTCTTCAACTTTCCAGAGGTTTGTATGGAATTGATATTATTTTTCCTCAAATATTTGTTATAATTTTCAGTGAAATCATGAGTCTGGAACTTTGTGCTCAATTTTAAGTTCAGTTCAGTTCAGTCACTCAGTCATGTCCGACTCTTTGCGACCCCATGAATCTCAGCACGCCAGGCCTCCCTGTCCATCACCAACTCCCGGAGTTCACTCAAACTCATGCCCATCAAGTCGGTGATGACATCCAGCCATCTCATCCTCTGTCATCCCTTTCTCCTCCCGCCCACAATCCCTCCCAGCATCAGGGTCTTTGCCAAGGAGTCAACTCTTCGCATGAGGTGGCCAAAGTACTGGAGTTTCAGTTTCAACATCAGTCCCTCCAATTAACACCCAGGACTGATCTCCTTTAGGATGAACTGATTGGATCTCCTTGCAGTCCAAGGGACTCACAAGAGTCTTCTCCGACACCACAGCTCAAAAGCATCAATTCTTCAGTCTCAGCTTTCTTCACAGTCCAACTCTCACATCCATACATGACCACAGGAAAAACCATAGACTTGACTAGATGGACCTTTGTTGGCAAAGTAATATGTCTGCTTTTGAATATGCTATCTAGGTTGGTCATAAATTTCCTTCCAAGGAGTAAGCATCTTTTAATTTCATGGCTGCAAGCACCATCTGCAGTGATTGTGGAGCCCAAAAAACTAAAGTCTGACGCTGTTTCCACTGTTTCCCCATCTATCTGCCATGAAGTGATGGGACCAGATGCCATGATCTTCGTTTTCTGAATGTTGAGCTTTAAGCCAACTTTTTCACTGTCCTCTTTCAACTTTCAAGAGGCTTTTTAGTTCCTCTTCACATTCTACCTTAAGGGTGGTGTCATCTGCATATCTGAGGTTATTGATATTTCTCCCGGCAATCTTGATTCCACCTTGTGTTTCTTCCAGTCCAGCGTTTCTCATGATGTACTCTGCATATAAGTTAAATAAGCAGGGTGACAATATACAGCCTTGACGTACTCCTTTTCCTATTTGGAACCAGTCTGTTGTTCCATGTCCAGTTCTAACTGTTGCTTCCTGACCTGCATACAGATTTCTCAAGAGGCAGGTCAGGTGGTCTGGTATTCCCATCTCTTTAGTTTCTTATAAATAGTAGATAGTTGAGTCTGGCTTTTTTTTTTTTTTAACCATTGTAATCATCTCTGTCTCTAAACGTGTATCTTTAGATCATTTACATTCAGTGTGATTACTGAGATCACTAAGTTCATCATCGTGCTGTTTGTTTTCTCCTTGTTCCATTTTTCCTTGTTTCTTTCATCTGTATCCTTCTAGAGTCACTGGGCCTTTTTAAGATTCCCTTTTATTCCTCTTATCAGTTATAACTTTAAACATATTTTAGTGATTTCACTACATCTTATAGTATACATTCTTAATTATCCATAGTGTACTTGCAAGTGGTTTTACTACCTCATGCATATTATAAAAATTCAAGGATAGTATACTCTTATTTCTCTCCTTCTGACCTGAATGCTATTTTTGCCACATATTTTACTTTATATTCTGTCAGACCACATTCTGTCAGACCTCTCCACCATGACCCGCCCGTCTTGGGTTGCCCCGCGGGCATGGCTTGGTTTCATTGAGTTAGACAAGGCTGTGGTCCTAGTGTGATTAGACTGACTAGTTTTCTGTGAGTATGGTTTCAGTGTGTCTGTTTCAGAGTGTGGTCCACTGGAGAAGGGAATGGCAAACCAATTCAGTATTCTTGCCTTGAGAACCCCATGAACAGTATGAAAAGGCAAAATGATAGGATACCAAAAGAGGAACTCCCCACATCAATAGGTGCCCAATATGCTACTGGAGATGAGTGGAGAAATAACTCCAGAAAGAATGAAGGGATGGAGCCAAAGCAAAAACAGTACACAGCTGTGATTGTGACTGGTGATAGAAGCAAGGTCGGATGCTGTAAAGAGCAATATTGCATAGGAACCTGGAATGTCAGGTCCATGAATCAAGGCAAATTGGAAGTGGTCAAATGGGAGATGGCAAGATTGAATGTCGACATTCTAGGAATCAGCGAACTAAAATGGACTGGAATGGGTGAATTTAAGTCAGATGACCATTATATCTACTACTGTGGGCAGGAATCCCTCAAAAGAAATGGAGTAGCTATCATGGTCAACAAAAGAGTCTGAAATGCAGTATTTGGATACAATCTCAAAAATGACAGAATGATCTCTGTTTGTCTCCAAGGCAAACCATTCAATATCACAGTTATCCAAGTCTATGCTCCAACCAGTAATGCTGAAGAAGCTGAAGCTGAACGGTTTTATGAAGACCTACAAGACCTTTTAGAACTAACACCCCAAAAGATGTCTTTTTCATTATAGGGGACTGGAATGCAAAAGTAGGAAGTCAAGAAACACCTGGAGTAACAGGCAAATTTGGCCTTGGAATGCGGAATGAAGCAGGGCAAAGACTAATAGAGCTTTGCCAAGAAAATGCACTGGTCATAGCAAACACCCTCTTCCAACAACACAAGAGAAGACTCTACACATGGACATCACCAGATGGTCAACACCGAAATCAGATTGATTATATTCTTTGCAGCCAAAGATGGAGAAGCTCTATACAGTCAACAAAAACAAGACCAGGAGCTGACTGTGGCTCAGATCATGAACTCCTTATTACCAAATTCAGACTCAAATTGAAGAAAGTAGGGAAAACTGCTAGACCATTCAGGTATGACATAAATCAAATCCTTTATGACTATACAGTGGAAGTGAGAAATACATTTAAGGGCCTAGATCTGAAGATAGAGTGGCTGATGAACTATGGAATGAGGTTCGTGACATTGTAGAGGAGACAGGGATCAAGACCATCCCCATGGAAAAGAAATGCAAAAAGGCAAAATGGCTGTCTGGGGAGGCCTTACAAATAGCTGTGAAAAGAAGAGAGGCAAAAAACAAACGAGAATAGGAAAGATATAAGCATGTGAATGCAGAGTTCAAAGAATAGCAAGGAGAGATAAGAAAGCCTTCCTCGGTGATCAATGCAAAGAAATAGAGGAAAACAACAGAATGGGAAAGACTAGAGATCTCTTCAAGAAAATTAGAGATACCAAGGGAACATTTCATGCAATGATGGGCTCAATAAAGGATAGAAATGGTCTGGACCTAACAGAAGCAGAAGATATTAAGAAGAGGTGGCAAGAATACACAGAAGAACTGTACAAAGAAGATCATCATGACCCAGATAATCATGATGATGTGATCACTAATCTAGAGCCAGACATCCTGGAATGTGAAGTCAAGTGGGCCTTAGAAAGCATCACTATGAACAAAGCTAGTGGAGGTGATGGAATTCCAGGTGAGCTGTTTCAAATCCTGAAAGATGATGCTGTGAAAGTGCTGCACCCAATATGCCAGCAAATTTGGAAAACTCAGCAGTGGCCATAGGACTGGAAAAGTCAGTTTTCATTCCAATTCCAAAGAAAGGCAATGCCAAAGAATGCTCAAACTGTACACAATTGCACTCATCTCACATGCTAGTAAAGTAATGCTCAAAGTTCTCCAAGTCAGGCTTCAGCAATACGTGAACCGTGAACTTCCTAACATTCAAGCTGGTTTTAGAAAAGGCAGAGAAACCAGAGATCAAATTGCCAACACTTGCTGGATCATGGAAAAAGCAAGAGAGTTCCAGAAAAACATCTATTTCTGCTTTCTTGACTATGCCAAAACCTTTGACTGTATGGATCACAGTAAACTGTGGAAAATTCTGAGAGAGATGGGAATACCAGACCATCTGATCTGCCTCTTGAGAAATCTGTATGCAGGTCAGGAAGCCACAGTTAGAACTGGACATGGAACAACAGACTGGTTCCAAATAGGAAAAGGAGTACATCAATGCTGTATATTGTCACCCTGCTTATTTAATTTATATGAAGAGTCCATCGTGAGAAATGCTTGACTGGAAGAAACACAGGGTGGAATCAAGATTGCCGGGAGAAATATCAATAAACTTAGATATGCAGATGACACCACCCTTATGGCAGAAAGTGAAGAGGACCTGAAAAAACCTCTTGATAAAAGTGAAAGAGAAGAGTGAAAAAGTTGGCTTAAAGCTCAACATTCAGAAAACGAAGATCATGGCATCTGGTCCCATCACTTCATGGGAAATAGATGGGGAAACAGTAGAAACAGTGTCAGACTTTATTTTGGGGGGCTCCACAATCACTGCAGATGGTGATTGCAGCCATGAAATTAAAAGACGCTTACTCCTTGGAAGGAAAGTTATGAGCAACCTAGATAGTATATTCAAAATCAGAGACATTACTTTGCCGACTAAGGTCCATCTAGTCAAGGCTATGGTTTTTCCTGTGGTCATGTATGGATATGAGAGTTGGACTGTGAAAAAGGCAGAGTGTCGAAGAATTGATGCTTTTGAATTGTGGTGTTGGAGAAGACTCCTGAGAGTCCCTTGGACTGCAAGGAGTCCAACCAGTCCATTCTGAAGGAGATCAGCCCTGGGATTTCTTTGGAAGGAATGATGCTAAAGCTGAAACTCCAATACTCTGGCCACCTCATGTGAAGAGTTGACTCATTGGAAAAGCCTCTGATGCTGGAAGGGATTAGGGGCAGGAGGAGAAGGGGATGACAGAGGATGAGATGGCTGGATGGCATCACCGAGTTGATGGACGTGAGTCTGAATGAACTCCAGGATTTGGTGATGGACAGGGAGGCCTGGCATGCTGCGATTCATGGGGTCACAAAGAGTTGGATACGACTGAGCGCCTGAACTGAACTGAACTGAACTGAACTTACTTTATATATGTAATAAAACCCACAATGCATTATTACTTTTGTTTCAACAGTTAATATCCATTAGAGAGACTTAATAAGAAAACATAAATTCACCCACCTTACCTTCATTCTTTTGTGTAGATCTAGATTTTAATTTTGTATCATTTTTGTTTTACCCAAAGGACTTCTGTTAGTATTTCTTGTGGTGTGAGTCAGCTGGTAATGAATACCTTCAGTTTTTGTATGTCTGAAAGTGAATTTATTTCATCTTCATGATTAAAATATACTTTTGCTAGATTTAGAATTCTAGATTGCCATTTAAAATTTTTTTCCATCCTTTCAAAATGTTGTTATATTTTCCTCTCACTTCACTATTTTCAAGAATAAATATGCTTTATGTCATCTTTATGTCATCTATTTTCAAGAATAAATATGCTTTATGTCATTCTTAAATTTGTTCTTAAAAAGTGTGTCTTTTCTTCCTCTGGCTGATCTTACAATTTGCTCATTATTGTTTTGAAGCCTCGTTGAACTTGGCTCTGTAGACTTACCTCCCTTCTCTTCACTTTAGGATTTCTGCACTTGCATATTGTCCTGCCTGAAGTTGTCCCATCAGCCTACTGATGCTTTTTTTTAATTTATTATGGCATCCTTTTGACTTTGGTCTTTTTTATATCTTTCATGTTTCTACTTAACATTTTGTACATATGGAATATAGTTATAGTAATTGCATATATATATATATATATATATGGTCGAATCATTTTGCTGTTCACCTGAAACTACCACAACATTGCTAATCAGCTATACCCTGATGCAAGATAAAAGGTTAAAAGTTTGAAAAAATAATTATTTTAGTGTTTTTGCCTACTATTTCTAATATATGTATCTATTTTGTGTTCATTTCAATTTTTGATTATTCTCATCGTGGACCATGCTTTTTTTGTCTTCTTTTATACTTGATAATATTTGATTAGGTGCATACATTGTGAATTTTACCTTTTTACATGCTAGATATTTTCTGTCTTCATATATATCATTGAATTTTATTTTGAGATATAGCTTAGTTACTTATAGTTTGATTCTTTTGTATCTTCCTATTATATTTTGTTAATTATTCCCCAATATTAGAAAAGATCTTGACTTCTCTACCCAATGCCTTGTAAGTGAGTTTTCCATTTAAGCTGGTGGGAAGAGGTACTATTCCCAGCCCTGCATGAGAACAGAGGCAGTGTTCCTTTTTTTCTCCAGCCACATGTTGTTTTTTCACATGCATACATGATCGAATATTAGAGAGGGAGCTTTTGTAAATCTCAAGGGTCTTCATGCAGTTCTCTGGTACTCTGCTGAGCCTGTTGGTTTTCTTTAACTACTCATCTTCTCAAGTTGGAGAGTCAGCTGGTTTTTACCTGAATTCCCCCTCCTTTAGCTGGCACCTCTCTCAATGCACTAAGCTTAGGAAATCATAAAGCTGATCTTATTTGCTTCTTGTCTTTCATGGGTAACCTTTTGTAACTTAATTCCAATGTATTAAAAATAATTTCCATGTATTTTTCTTTTTTTGGTTGGTCTTTTCAGGATTTTTACTATTCAAGTATAAATCCAGGTCCTGTTACTTTATCATAGTAAATTTTAATTTGAATGTGAATATAATGTCTTATATTTTCTTTTCTAAAATGTCCCTGTTCTTTACTATTATGGCTATACTACATTATTGCAATTTTTCTCTTTTAGGGGAATTATAAAGGATATACAAGAGGTACTAAGGATGTAGATGGTGAGCTCACACCTCACTGAAGAAATAGAGAAAGTTGTCATCTGTAAGGAGAAGTGAGGGAAAGATAAGTGGTAGAGGGCTAAAGGTTGGATCTGCCACTGAAGAGCAGGAGCCAGAAATCCAATGAGGGATGAACAGACAGTTGCCAAGTAAATATCCATGGCCAAGTTGTGGTTGGACAGAATAAACCTCTAGTAAGCCAAGTTTTCTGGCTCCAGAAAGCACTGTAGCACAGAAACAGGAAAAGAGCAGAGAAAGCAAAATGTGAGGATATGTAAGGCTTGGTACAGACATGCCAAGAGAGGTGTTGGGTTGGTGCAAGAGAAGATGTTGACAATAGATGTAACAGAATTCAGGTAGTTGGACTGGCAAAAAAGTACCATTTGGCCATCAGGGGACTCATTTAATAATTTAGGAAAACAATATTCTAAAATATAAATATGCATGAAAAACAATTTTTGTGCTTGAGAGGAAGCAATACAAGAGACGACAGGTGAAGAGAGTTTAATTTTGGACAGTACCGAGGGAACTCAGGGACAGCACACTATTCTATTATTTGTGGCACATGGCTGATTAGAAGTGGAAATGAAGGTTAACAGAGGCAGAGGTAATTGACCATGAGATCAAGTGTCTGAAAGACAGCAAGTGCATTGAAAAGAATGATATTTGTGAGCCAGATGCTGTAGAATTCCAGGCAGAGTGACACTAACAGGAGAGAACTGGTATGGATGCTTCCCCCGTGCTGAAGAGCTGAGGGAAGACGGAGGGGCAGTGAGGAGCTGGTGTCAGGCCCAAATCCTAGGTGTGATCTCTCTGGCCCAAACAGAGGCAATTACAAAGTTTCTCTTTGCAGGCTTCATGGGAGGCCTTCACCATACCAGATTTGATGGATAGCCCATGCCTTGCAGTTCTGGAAGGAGCTGTAGTCAAGGATTCATCCCTGGGCTAGCCAGACGTGCTCATATATATATTTGTATTCCTAACCCAGCCACCGCAGCTCAGTTCAGAGGCTACCTTATTGAGGGCCTTGGCTGAGGTACTTTTTCCCACTTAACTTAGTATCTTTCCACTCCCAGCCCTTACCCCCAGCCCCTGAGCACCACACATACAGATCTATTAAAAAAAAAGCAGTTATCTTCTGTCCAGGCCCCTCCATAGTAAGAAGATTCCCCTATTTGTGCTAATCTACCTGACTTGCCTGGTGCTATTCCATGGAAAGAAATGGAATATTGAGGAGCTAGTGATATTTTTTGTCTCTTGCTTGCTCTGTGACAGTAAGTGAATGAAAGCTTGAATGTTACCTTCAATTTTGCTTATTATCCTAATTAACCACCTTGATATCTGGTTCTTCAATAGTCAAGGCCTAAAAGCTTCATAGCTTTCAAACTAAAATGAAATTAGTTCTAGCTCCATAGGATCAATTGCAAAAGATAAGCCTAAACAGATGAAACTCTGCTAGTATGAACAGAAGAACATCCCCAACCTTGGAGCCTTGTACCAGAACCTCATCAGATCAGTGGCAGCATTAGATTAGAAATAAAGTACACATGTAAATTAATGCATTTGAATCATCCTGAAACCATATCAGCCATCCTCAGTCCATGGGAAAATTGTCTTCTAAGAAATCGGTCCCTGGAGCCCAAAAGTTTGGAGGCCACTGTATTAAATTGTCCTCATACAAAGTCTTATACATAACATGAAGGTCTTTTGCTCTCTGAGTTTCTGCAAACTGAGTAAAAGGCAAGAAAACTAGTTACTTAGGATAATCATGGCATTCTTAGTAACTGATGCATGATGTCACAATTATATATCAATTAAGGAAGAAGTAATGCTGATTACTTAGAGACATCATGATAAAATGTGATCAATATTATTAATAAAAATGTTCTTTGAAGACCAAAAATTTACTGATTTTATATCATTTACAGTGCTGAATTCAGTGTGTAAACCATGGAAGGCATACAGTAAATATTTGTGATTTCCAATTAAGTTAAATACTTAGGCTGTTGCTTTACTTTGTTTTAAATTTGATCTTTGTCATTCATGTACAGTTCAGTCATTTATGTATTTTCTTCAAATATTTTTTATATCTTCTACACACCAGTTACTTTACTAACCCCTAAGATAAAGGGGTGAAATACACATGGTTCCCAATCTCAATGATATATCAAATGTTTACAGTGCTAACCCCCTTCTAAAGACCATGATTCAGTATTGATAAATATCAGTTTTAATGAGACTGTACTAAAACCTCAGGAGGAAAATAAGCAAGTTTAAACATCAAATGCAATGAAGATAGCTGATAATGAGTGATGTACGATAGAGAAAAGATTCATAAGTAGGGTAATTTCTTAAAGAGTCTTAGAGCACAGTAGAAAAACAAATACTCTTAGGGTTTTTTGGTTTGTTTTTTTTTTTACATCTGTGCAAGACTTTCTACATTCTGATTGTTTTTCTACCAGTACCATGGCCTTGTCTCCAAAATATTTACTGTAGGTGTCATAAAAATGTAAGTAAAAAGTTTCCTCCCCATCTTATTCTCCCCTCTCTCTGCCACCTCCTTTATCTTCTTTTCTTCTTTCATAATCACATAAGGTTATCTCACAGAAATTATAGCAAGAAATTCATTAGGTAAACATTTGACCTAGATATGCCTTTTTATGTGTGGTTCAGTGGCTTAAAACTGGGAAAAGTGAACTAAAAATATAAGCTGTTTAAATTCACATAAGATGTCCTCTTAGACATGCTTAATGATTTGCTTGATTCTAATTGCAGTACAAGAATAAGATGAGTGCCCAGATCTAAAATCAAAAGGCCAAATTGTGTAGAATTTTTAAAAAATGCATTACTTTTTTTCTAATGGCATTTTGGAGCGAGAGCAAAAATAATCTCATAGGCAAAAGAAAAACGGATTCAAACATTTTGAGAATATCATATATATATATATATATTTTTGAGAAGGCACTAGCAATACACTCCAATACTCTCTTGCCTGGAAAATCCCATGGACTGAGGAGTCTGGTAGGCTGCAGTCCATGGGGTCGCAAAGAGTCAGACACGACTGAGCAACTTCACTTTCACTTTTCCCTTTCATGCATTGGAGAGCAAAATGGCAACCCACTCCAGTGTTCTTGCCTGGAGAATCCCAGGGATGGGGGAGCCTGGTGGGCTGCCGTCTATGGGGTCACACAGAGTCAGACATGACTGATGCAACTTAGCAGCAGCAGCAGCATATATATGTATGTTTAGCATGTCATATACACAGCACTTAAAAAAATCTAGGGGAGGTTTAAAGCAAACAAACAAACAAACAAAAACCTGTAGTCAAAATGGATTGTAGGGAAGAAATAAATCTTTTGACCAATGGTTTTCACAGTTATCTCACCACCTAGGAAAAGAATACATCCCTGCTAAATATTCCTGGGCTAGGTTCAGTTCAGTTCAGTTCAGTTGCTCAGTCGTGTCGGACTCTTTGCGACGCCATGAATCACAGCACGCCAGGCCTCCCTGTCCATTACCAACTCCCGGAGTTCACTCAAACTCACATCCATCGAGTCGGTGATGCCATCCAGCCATCTCATCCTCTGTCGGCCCCTTCTCCTCCTGTCCCCAATCCCTCCCAGCATCAGAGTCTTTTCCAATGAGTCAACTCTTCGCATGAGGTGGCCAAAGTAGTGGAGTTTCAGCTTTAGCGTCATTCCTTCCAAAGAAATCCCAGGGCTGATCTCCTTCAGAATGGACTGGTTGGATCTCCTTGCAGTCCAAGGGACTCTCAAGAGTCTTCTCCAACACCACAGTTCAAAAGCATCAATTCTTCAGAGCTCAGCTTTCTTCATAGTTCGACTCTCACATCCATACATGACCACTGGAAAAACCATAGCCTTGACTAGATGGACCTTTGTTGGCAAAGTAATGTCTCTGCTTGTCAATATGCTATCTAGGTTGGTCATAACTTTCCTTCCAAGGAGTAAGTGTCTTTTAATTTCATGGCTGCAGTCACCATCTGCAGTGATTTTGGAGCCCAGAAAAATAAAGTCTGACACTGTTTCCACTGTTTCCCCATCTATTTCCCATGAAGTGATGGGACCAGATGCCATGATCTTCATTTTCTGAATGTTGAGCTTTAAGCCAACTTTTTCGCTCTCCTCTTTCACTTTCATCAAGAGACTTTTTAGTTCCTCTTCACTTTCTGCCATAAGGGTGGTGTCATCTGCATATCTGAGGTTATTGATATTTCTTCCAGCAATCTTGATTCCAGCTTGACAGGCAGATTCTTTACCACTGAGACACCTGGGAAGCCTAGTATATGTCATAATAGAGGCTTTATCAAAGTGCAAAAAGAACCTAAGATCTAGAATCTATTTGTGTGTCTAGGGTGTGTGTGTGAGGGGCATCAGAAAAGGCTTCAGATGGAATATGATATTTAAATTGGACCAGGAAATTTGAATGAATTTTTCTCCAAATTACTCTTACCCCTAGTTTTATGTCACCAGAGTCCAGAGCCAGGAAGAAGTGCTCCCAAAACACCTCTGGGATCTTGATTCTTCCTTGTCTCAAACTTTAGCCTTCCTTATTTCATGAGAAGAACAAGAGAACAAATGATGTTAACAGAGCCCTGCTCAAGGCAGTAAATCTAACAGAGAGTCTCTAGGAGATAGTCCCAGCACAGAGATGTACAGGAGCGGGCTCTCTGCCAAATGCCAATGTCTTTATGGCAGTTTGTTGAGCTTCTGCATCCATGGGGAAATAGGAATTACAGATACATAGGAACACATATGAGAGACTATGGGCTAAGGAGCAGGGAAGAGAATAATGATCAACATCATAAAAGGAAGAGTAGTAATATATAATTATAATAATGCCCTACATTTGCATGGCAGTTCAGATTTCACATCTCTTTCATATACAGCATTTTCTTTAAGCCTCACAGCAAATCTGTAAGACAAACAAGGAAAATATTAACCTTTCTCTTTGAAAATTGAGGAAATTGAGACTCTGGCAAATTAGACAAGTTGCCAAATGTCACACAGCTTGGTTTCCTAACTAGTAGTCTGGGGATTTCTCTTCTGTTCCTTGTAGTCTAATTGCAGCATTTGCCTATTTGTCTGGGGGTATTCAGGCTGCTGCTATGAGTTTAAAGAAAAAAAAAAAAAAAAAAAACTCCAAGAATCATGGTTTCTAAAAGTTTGATTCTCATTTCTGCCATTCATTTTCTTCATAATAAAGACATTAGAATAGTAACCAAAAGGTAACTCTTTTTTTTTCTGATTATGGGGAACAGAAAACCACAATCATTACCTGAATTGTTAATTGCTTATTATTATTATTATTCTTTTGCCAGTTCCTGATTCAGAAGCACATTCATACCCTGAAACAGTACCTACCTGTCCATATGATCTATACCATTCAAAATTCCCATATCTACAGAGGATGAGATGGTTGAATGGCATCACCAACTCAATGGACATGAGTTTGAGTAGGCTCTAGGAGTTGGTGATCCACAGGGAAGCCTGGCATGCTGCAGCCCATGGAGTCACAAAGAGTCAGACACAACTGAATGACTGAACCAAACTGAACTGAACCATCTGAAAGTACCCAAAGTATGGACTTAGTAATTTTATAACCAAACAAGACACAAAACTCACAGTTTTAAAATGCACAGCCATAGTGCAATGCATCATAGAACAAGTTCAGGAGGCACATTAAGCTCCTATGTTTCATGAAAATTGTATTAGAGGCAATGACTGGCTCTCAATGTTTTTAATTTTTTCTTTTCATATAAACCTTAAAATAGACTTATAGGATGGCAATAATCTTTATTCTCATATAACCAATAGTGTAAAATAGAGCACTTGGATTAGAGGCATAATACATGGAACATTCAGGAATAGAAGTTCGCCCCAGAAAAAATAACCCAAATGGTGAGCCTCAAGAACATAGGACATAACTTTGCAGTGATTACTATCTCTAGGCCTTTGTGTAACCATCTGCCACTTTTGCTGCACTGATACATCACATGTATTATTGTTGTTGTTGGTGGTGGTGGTGGTGGTATATGTGTGTGTGTGTGTGTGTGTGTGTGCTCAGTTGCTCAGTCATGTCCAAATCTTTGTGATTCTGTGGACTATAGCCCCCCAGGCTCGTCTGTCCATGGAATTTTCCAGGCAAGAATACTGCAGAGGGTTGCCATGTCCTACTCCACAGGATCTTCCCAATCCAGGGATCAAATACATGTCTCCTTCATTGACAGGCAGATTCTTTACCACTGCACCACCTGGGAAGCTCCCATTATGTTCCTTTAACTTGAACTTTTTGCTTTTTCACTTAAAAATGACATATTTTTAAAAAATCACTTACTCTAATCAAAGAGGAAACCCTCAAATGAAAATCATATCATTAAATTGTACTGGTATTGTTCTTGGAGTTCTTGAATTCTTAGACTGATGCCCCTCCCTTTCACACAAGAGAAAGATTTGTCTAGAGAAGAGCTAAAGATATGGGGGCATCAAATTGAACATTTTCTTTGATGATAATCAGAAGGTTTGGAAGAGAAGTGAAAAGAGCTTGCCCACTGTCTGACTCATTGTCATTTAATATATCTCAACATGCTCCCTAAAACTATCTCTAAGCCACAGCTAATATTTGGAATACACTAACATAATAATTTTCATTCTTCACATAGGTAGTATATAGGAAATGATTAGTATACATGTGTTAGATATACACTAAATCTAATCTAGACTTAATATCTCTTTAGTATCTTTGTCTGGCCCAGTTGCCTTATAATTCTAATTAATGGCTTCAGATTTTCAACACAAATCTTCAAATTCCTAGAAAAAAATAAATACTTAGTAATAACTAATTGATCAGTATCTGAATTGATTTGGACAGAACAAAAAGATATGCATTCCCACCATCAAAGTGAATGATAGGAATGGAAGAACCTTTATTCATGCTATGCATATTCAAATGAGATATATGCTATTTCTATTTTTCCATTAGTATGTTAGGATATTGAACCAGAAAGTATCAAATAGAACTCAAAGAAAACATAACTTACATATGTTAAATATGGTATAATACTATGGGAGAAGCTATTGCTTCATTACATTGACTCATCTGTTTAGGAAAGTTGATCTTTATCTGACTAGAGTTTCCAGTTTAGACTTGCACCTAAAATGACTATAGCACATGTTCATTGTCAAACATTCAACTGTTATTCATGTTGACATCTTTCACACATTCTGTTCTAATTGCATCCAGGAAGCACAATGATGTTGTTCCTTATTTCAAAGACAAAGAAGGTTCTGTAAAGCAAAAATAATAGTAATAATATGTTTGACATATTAATGCTGGCTTTCAGAGAATGCAAAGGTGGAATACAAGGAAATGTGTTCTTTCAGAATGATAAATATCATTAAAATTCAGAAGCATTTTAGCTGTGTTGAAAACTTAATAAAGAAAAAGATATAAAATCTAAAATATAAGTGGATTTTCATAAAAAATAAAATAAGAAAATATACATTGAATCACCAGTAAGAAAAAAGGAAGATAAAGGAAATGAATTTTGGAATGACACAGATTAATATTAGGAGATACTGTGCACATATGTTTTAAGCTTTATATAGAAGTAATCTAATACCTTTAAAAAAATTAAACCATAGAGGTTGGAGAAAATACATTCTGCTATGTAATTCACACTTTTAAATGTGTATATAATGTATAGGTTATAAAACTAAGAAGTCACAAAATTGCTATACTGTTAACCCCATTAATCCAAAATTATCTAATCAGAGAGATGTACTAATCAATGACCCTTTTAACCACTGTGTTTCTACATGGCCACAACAATAGGAAAGGGGAAACTTTGCTGGGGGCCAGTGTGAGGAACTCCGCCCATGGCAAAGGTCATGAGGAAGGAGGCTTGGCATACGCAAAGGCGTGATCAAGCCTCAGGAAACCCCCTGTTCCCAAGCATCTAACCCCAAAACCAGAGTCTGTTTTATGCTCTCACCTACACCTCTGACTTTACGGGGGGCTCTCCCCCATAGCCACGGAGAAGGAGTAAACGTGCAGCTCCAAGGCAATAAAAACTCTTGGGCATGACAAGAGTGTTTCAGCTTACGGACTCCTCTGAAGGTTATCTAGCCCGCCTGTATAGGTTCATCCGGCCACATGTGATTGTTTATAGCCTCCCAACCTGAGAGGCATGAGATGGTTTAGACTTACTAAAGGCAAATTCTTTTGGGGAGTTAGAAATTGTTAGTATAGTGGGTTGGTTAGGAATTATATTGGTGAAGGGTTTTTCATTTGTTGTGTCAATAATTGCTGCTAATTCCCTGATCTGGGTAGGACAAGGATGTTTCAGGTCAAACCTCTCTGCTGACAGACTAGCTTGTGTGACAGGATTATCCATACTCCTGCCACTATGCACATGATTGTTTACTACCTCTCAACCATAAACAGCACAGAGAGTTTTGGAGTATTTTGAGAGTCTTAATTAGCATAGGGCTTTTTCTTCTTGTTGAGTCAATGATTGCCGCCAGGCCTCCATATCCTTAGGCACCTGGGAATATATTAATCAATGTATTTGGACTATAGAAAAGGAAATATAGTAGTTTTTAAGGTTAGCAATACTAAACTTTTTGAGTTAATGAATTTTCTCTTTTGTAATAGATCACTGTACTTTGTTATAAATCACTGTGCCCTTGCTATGTGAAAATGTAACTTTATCACTATCTTAAGACTAAATAGATCTTAAGGGGAACATTGGTGAAAGGATTTTTATTTGTTGGGCTGATGTTTGCTGCTAAATCTCCATATTCCCTGCCCTTATAATGAATATAACTAACATATAGGAGAAATAAGTATTAACCTTTAAGATTAATCCTGTTAACCTTGGGTTAAATAAATTCCTTTCTTGATTGTAACTCACTACACCCTCACCCTATAGGAAGGTAACTTTATTTGGAGGGTGGTGCCTGGTTTAAGAAAAAACACTCTTGGAAGAAATAAGTTTTTTGGTTATCAGAAAAAAAAGATCATAAAATGTCAGCAGGTCTCACTCATGGCCAGAAGATGATGTAATATCCCTAAGACCTTTTTTTTATACATTCATGTGAAGCACCTGATTTTGATAAAGGTCAGGACTGCTGACCTCCGCATGACTCTGTATTCATCCCTATGTGTAACAAAAGGTATATAAGCAAACCCCAAAATAAAGAAATCGGATCAGTTTCTGAAAAGACTGATTCCCCCATGTCGTTTCTTTCTTGCTCCCTGTTTTTCTGGCTGAATTCCTATCTGGAGCATGGATGCTATTCCACGTAATCCAAGTTATTCAGCCTCTTTTTCTCCACTAATCTTCCTACTACACTATCCGTTTCTAATCTCTCTATATATCTGTAATTAAATATGTATTTTTCCAAAGACGCCGATGTCATCCCCCCACCTTCGAATCACCCTGGATCCACTGGGGCTGGACCCCGGCAAAACTTAAACGAAAGAAGAGCAAAATTTTAACATATTGATAAAAACCTACATTTCTGGTGGGAATGCAAAATGGTATAACCATTTTGGAAGATACTATGATAACTTCTTACAAAACTAGATATTCCTACCACAGTATCCAGTATTCACATTCCTTGGTACTTACTCAGAGGAGTGGAAAGCTTATATCTACACAAAAACTTACAGAGATATTTATAGCAATTATTCATGACTTCTAGAATGTGGAAGCAGCCAAGATTATTCTCCAATGGGTAAGTAAATAAATAATATATGCTATATCTCAATAATAAAAGATTATTCAGCCTTAAAAAGAAGTGAGCTATTAAGCCATGAAAAGACATGGAGAAACTTTAAATGCCTCTACGTGAGAGACGGAGAAGGCAATGGCACCCCACTCCAGCGCTCTTGCCTGGAAAATCCCATGGACAGAGGAGCCTGTTGGGCCGCAGTCCATGGGGTCACTAAGAGTTAGACACGACTGAGCGACTTCACTTTCACTTTTCACTTTCATGCATTGGAGAAGGAAATGGCGACTTAGCAGTAGCAACAAGTGAGAGAAGCCAATCTGAGAAGGCTACAAACTATAGATTCCAACTCGATGCTGCTGCTGCTGCTAAGTCGCTTTAGTCGTGTCCAACTCTGTGCGACCCCATAGACGGCAGCCCACCAGGCTTCTCCGTCCCTGGGATTCTCCAGGCAAGAACACTAGAGTGGGTTGCCATTTCCTTCTCCAATGCATGAAAGTGAAAAGTGAAAGTGAAGTCTCTCAGTCGTGTCCAACTCTTAGCGACCCCATGGACTGCAGCCTACCAGGCTCCTCTGTCCGTGGGATTTTCCAGGCAAGAGTACTGGAGTGGGTCGCCATTGTCTTCTCCGTCCAACTCTATGACATTCTGAAAAAAAGTAAAACTATGGAGGCAGGAAAATGATCAGTGGTTGCCAGGAGTCAGGGAGGGGTGAAAGATGAATAATCAGGGCACACAGAATTTTTAGAGCAGTATGACTGTATATAATTATCCATTTGCCCAAACCTACAGAATATACAATAAATACCTTAGTGAACCTTAAGGTAAGTATGGGCTCCATAATGTATCAATGTAGGTTCATCCTTGGTGAAAAATGCACCATTCTGGTGAGTAGGGTTGATAATGAAGGAGGCTATGCATGTGTATATTGTCACCCTGCTTATTTAACTTCTATGCAGAGTACATCATGAGAAACGCTAGGCTGGAAGAAATGCAAGCTGGAATCAAGACTGCCGGGAGAAATATCAATCACCTCATATATGCAGATGACACCACCCTTATGGCAGAAAGTGAAGAGGAGCTAAAAAGCCTCTTGATGAAAGTGAAAGAGGAGAGTGAAAAAGTTGACTTAAAGCTCAACATTCAGAAAACGAAGATCATGGCATCTGGTCCCATCACTTCATGGGAAATAGATGGGGAAACAGTAGAAACAGTGTCAGACTTTATGTTTTGGGGCTCCAAAATCACTGCAGATGGTGACTGCAGCCATGAAATTAAAAGACGCTTACTCCTTGGAAGAAAAGTTATGACCAATTTAGATAGTATATTCAAAAGCAGAGACATTACTTTGCCGACTAAAGTCCATCTAGTCAAGGCTATGGTTTTTCCTGTGGTCATGTATGGATGTGAGAGTTGGACTGTGAAGAAGGCTGAGCACCGAAGAATTGATGCTTTTGAACTGTGGTGTTGGAGAAGACTCTGGAGAGTCCCTTGGCCTGCAAGGAGATCCAACCAGTCCATTCTGAAGGAGATCAGCCCTGGGATTTCTTTGGAAGGAATGATGCTAAAGCTGAAGCTCCAGAACTTTGGCCACCTCATGCAAAGAGTTGACTCATTGGAAAAGACTCTGATGCTGGGAGGGATTGGGGGCAGGAGGAGAAGGGGACGACCCAGGATGAGATGGCTGGATGGCATCACTGACTCGATGGACGTGAGTCTGAGTGAACTCCGGGAGTTGGTGATGGACAGGGAGGCCTGGCGTGCTGTGATTCATGGTGTCACAAAGAGTCGGACACGACTGAGAGACTGAACTGAACTGAACTGATGCATGTGTGGGGCAGGGTTAAATGGGAAATCTCTGTATTTTCTCTCAACTTTACTGTAAACCTAAAATTGCTTTAAAAAATAAAGTCTTCAATAATATTTAAGAAATCAGTTGTGTTCAGTGTAATGGTATTGGCAAAGTGATAGTTCTGAGCAGATGTCTTATAAGATTTCATTATGTTTGACAAAGTAGACACCAAAGCACTTATATATACACATTTTTCTCAGGAAAGAGTGATAAGCTAATTTTATGGACCTATATCTACAAGGAAGTCTTATCTTCATATAAATCCTTATAGTTCTCAAAAAACAAACCAAAGGATGCAATGTAAAATATTAGATGCATAAGACTGGACAGAAACAGTTTCAGGGAATTCCTCATTCAATATTTCATCATTATTTACAACTCTCAACGAAATGATCAGTCTTATTTATTTAACAAATGTTTACTGCATGTTGCCTGTATGTCAAACACAACCTTAGTATCTAGACAGCTCTTTCTGCCTAACCAAACTATATTATTTGGCACAGTTCAATTTATTAGACAATCCTAAGTCATTTCAGTCATATTTGACTCATGGACTGTAGCCCAATAGGCTCCTCTGTCCATGGGATTCTCCAGGCAAGAATACTGGAGTGGGTTGCCATGACCTTCTCCAGGGGATCTTCCTGACCCAGGTCTCTTACATTCCTTACACTGACAGATGGCCTCTTTACCTCTGAGCCACAAGGGAAGCCCTAACTTACTAGACAGTTCTTCCTTATTTCATTTTTTTGGAATTAAGCCTTTGAAGCTATATAAGTTGTCTTCTCTTTTAAAAAAAATTTTCCAAGATTAAGAAAAACATACCTAATTTACCAGAACAAAGTACAGAAAAAAATACAGTTGAACAACATGGGTTTGACTTTGTAGGTCCGCTTATACACGGACTTTTTTCAAAGTGCAGTACTATAGAATCTGAGGCTGGTTGAATCCAGGGATGAGAAACAGTGGATGTAAAGGACCAACTATAAATTACATGTGGATTTTTGACTAAGCAGAGGTCAATATCCTAACCCCTGCATTGTTCAAGGGTCAAACAATTTCCTCTTCTGCTTCAAAGTTCTTGGGATACACTTATTTTTAGTGCTAAATTTAGTTCTTTAAAGCACTAATCACAAAGATATGACTAGTTGATTACATGTGGAATTTCCAAGGTCCAGTCAATGGGTGTCTTCCCACTTGGAGCAGACTGTCTAGGTTATTTTATATAACAAAAACCTCAGGACTATGAGCATCTCTCCCCAGACTTACCACTTGAGATTCAGGCATGATATTCCTACTGAATGCTGGTCATCTTAAAATGAATGTCCCATAAAAATATCAAAGAAAAATTTCTAAATCTCAATGTTGTCTCTAGGTCTTTCTTTTTCAATTCTTACATTCTCTATCCTGGTAAATGCAGTTACCATCCATCTATTATTCTAGGGGACTCCTTGAAGTCTCATTCTATCTTCCTCCTTGAAAGTGAAAGTGAAGTCACTCAATCCTGTCCGACTCTTTGCGACCAAATAGACTGTAGCCTACCAGGCTACTCAGTCCATGGGATTTTCCAGGCAAAAGTACTGGGGTGGGTTGCCGTTTCCTTCTCCATCTTCCTCCTTCTCCTTATTATCTCTCAAATATGGCCTCTTCCTTAGTTTAGACTGGAGAACCTCCAAATTGGTTTCTGACTCCTGTTTTCCACCTTCTAATCACATGCCAAGCAGTTCTAAGAATATGCAAATTATGTCATTTCCCTGCCTAAATTTCTGAAATTACTCTATTTTGTATAGGATATGTACTCATGTAAAAGATTTTTCCCATCTCTCCTTCTATGTTTTATACCTTCATTTTCTACTATAACTGAGAGTTTCATTTATATAGTTTTATTGAAATTTAGGTATTAAAATCTGAATTTTATCATATCTTCACTCATACTCTAAATTAGAACAGAAATTTCTGAATATATTGGTGGCATTTTCAATCTCCCAGTCACATGCTAATATTCTGAATTGCTGAGAAAGTTTATCATGATCATGTTTTCCTTTCAACCCTATCAGTATTTTCACCATAAGCAGTGATCTCATGTGTATTCAGAAATTAAGAGTATATTGATATCAATAATTAGCACATATAAATACAGCAAGATTGTGTAAGCTCAAATCTTTACTGTTTTTCCTAGAGTTATTCAATACATTATAGACACTACATGCATATTAGCCTGTTACTAGGAGACACACAGGGTTTGGAAAACATAGGAATTAGATAAAGATAATTAACTATTAAGTTAAGGAGAAAGCTATTAAGTATTAAGTTAAGGAAAAAGCTTAGTGGTCAAGTAGATACTCAATTTTTCCCTATATTTTTCATATTTTGATTTTCAGTTCAGTTCCGTTGCTCAGTCGTGTCTGACTCTTTGTGACCCCATGAATCTCAGCACGCCAGGCCTCCCTGTCCATCACCAACTCCCGGAGCTCACTCAGACTCACATCCATCAAGTCGGTGATGCCACCCAGCCATCTCATCCTCTGTCATCCCCTTCTCCTCCTGCCCCCAATCCCTCCCAGCATCAGAGTCTTTTTCAATGAGTCAACTCTTCGCATGAGGTGGCCAAAGTACTGGAGTTTCAGCTTTAGCATCATTTCTTGCAAAGAACATCTAGGACTGATCTCCTTTAAAATGGACTGGTTGGATCTTCTTGCAGTCCAAGGGACTCTCCAGAGTCTTCTCCAACACCACAGTTCAAAAGCATCAATTCTTCGGTGCTCAGCCTTCTTCACAGTCCAACTCTCACATCCATACATGACCACAGGAGAAAACATAGCCTTGACTAGATGGACCTTAGTTGGCAAAGTAATGTCTCTGCTTTTGAATATACTATCTAGGTTGGTCATAACTTTTCTTCCAAGTTAGGGTTATTTTAAACACTTCATTAAGAAAATTTTCATACTCAAAAGTAGAGGGAAAGAATTTCTAAGAATTTCTGTCTGTTCTGGCAATAGCAGTCTGTCTGTGTCCTGCGGTTTGTTATTTAACCTTTGCACTACCTTTTCTCCTGTGCTCTCAAAACAGAATGCCAAAAACCTTTCCTCGGAGCTCTTAGAAATTTAAAAATTAAAGCTTTCTACTGGAAATGCTAAATACAATTTAGATTAAATACAAATACAATTTAGGTTTAATGGGAGAATTGGGGCATGTAAATATTGTAATAAGAGCAAGAGAGCAGGGTGTTGACTGTTTTATAGATGAGAACAGGGAACTGGAAATCAGTTGTATTCCCACCCCTGTTAGTTTTTGCTTTTTTCGGAAGAAAAACGTATAACCTGTCTCAGTTTACCCATCTGGAAATAAAAATTGATTTTCTTTTCTGATGTGAGCCTTAACTAGATTATTAAAGCTGTCTGAACTCACTTTTTATGTAAAGAAAAAAAAATACACAATTTAAGAATAAATATTACATCATGCATAAGGATATTTGTATTAGAGTGCTCAGTTTCCAAGGCTGAAATAAATGAGGCAAAGCCATCTGTCCGGGTTGCCAGGTAGAGCATCCTGTCCTAATGGTTCAAGAGTTTAGCAGTGTTAAGTGTTTATGGTCCATGGATCAAAGCTAAGAAAAAGGTCACTTCAGGACAAAGATGATGTTCAACTAAGTAATTCCCTACCAGCTCATACACACAAAGTAACGAGTCCCAGTGTCCTAGGGAAAACAAACATACAGAAAATCTGGATGCTAGAAAACCTTTCAGTTCAGTTCACTTCAGTCGCTCAGTCGTGTCCGACTATTTGCGATCCCGTGAATCGCAGCACGCCAGGCCTCCCTGTCCATCACCAACTCCCGGAGTTCACTCAAACTCAAGTCCATCGAGTCGGTGATGCCATCCAGCCATCTCATCCTCTGTGGTCCCCTTCTTCTCCTGCCCTAATCTCCCCCAGCATCAGAGTCTTTTCCAACGAGTCAACTCTTCGCATCAGGTGGCCAAAGTATTGGAGTTTCAGCTTTAGCATCATTCCTTCCAAAGAAATCCCAGGGCTGATCTCCTTTAGAATGGACTGGTTGGGTTTCCTTGCAGTCCAAGGGACTGTCAGGAGTCTTCTCCAACACCACAGTTCAAAACATCAATTCTTCGGCGCTCAGCTTTCTTCACAGTCCAACTCTCACATCCATACATGACCACTGGAAAACCATAGCCTTGACTAGACGGACCTTGGTTGGCAAAGTAATGGCTCTGCTTTTTAATATGCTATATAGGTTGGTCATAACTTTTCTTCCAAGGAGTAAGTGTCTTTTAATTTCATGGCTGCAGTCACCATCTGCAGTGATTTTGGAGCCCAGAAAAATAAAGTCTGACACTGTTTCCACTGTTTCCCCATCTATTTCCCATGAAGTGATGGGACCAGATGCCATGATATTCGTTTTCTGAATGTTGAGCTTTAAGCCAACTTTTTCACTCTCCTCTTTCACTTTCATCAAAAGACTTTTTAGTTCCTCTTCACTTTCTGCCATAAGGGTGGTGTCACCTGCATATCTGAGGTTATTATTTCTCCCAGCAATCTTGATTCCAGCTTGTACTTCTTCCAGTCCAGCGTTTCTCATGATGTGCTCTGCATAGAAGGTAAATAAGCAGGGTGACAATATACAGCCTTGACGTACTCCTTTTCCTATTTGGAACCAGTCTGTTGTTCCATGTCCTTTAGTAAGATCAATAAACAGTAAACTGTGGACAAAGGTCAGTTAGATACACAGAAAGTAACAGAGTAACAGATAGTTCTCTCAGATCTCTGGCACTTGTCAAAGGTCAAGCCACAGAAACTGAAGTCTTCACCCTTGCCTAAGGGAAAACCTTGATCTTTGAAACTTTATTATGTTTTGCACAGGGTATTCTCTGGTACTAATTTGTTGTGGCTATAAAGCAATTAGGAAAACAGCTTACATTTGTATTTATTCTCTATTCCATGCCTCTCTGTTCCATGGTTTTTTCTCTTCAAAATCCATTCCTTGTCACAGATCTTTTCTGCCTACAGTGTAGGAGACTCAGGTTCCATCCTTGGGTCAGGAAGATTCCCTGCAGAAGGAAATGGCAACCCACTCCAGTATTCTTGCCTGGAGAATGCTATGGACAGAGGAGCCTGGCAGGCTACAGTTCATGGGGTTACAGAGTTGGACACGACTGAGTGAATTAACACTTCACTTTCAAGGCAGAGAAGGGTGGATTTCTGGATGTCTCACAAATGTCATCAGTTTTTCTTTCCTGTGAGATAGGTTTCCCCTGGTTGGCTCCTATGGAGCAGAGCGGTCTGTTGTACCATTACCAGCGTTCCCAGATGCTGCTCCCAGATGTGGTCATGCAGCTGAAACCAAATGGAAGAGAGTTCTGAGATGCCTTTATGGAGCTGAGCTGTGTCTAAACTCAAGACTGTTTCCACCCACTGGCAATATCCATGCTCCCTCATCAAACTCTTACCGCTATAGAAGACCTTATGTTAGGTCACCACCTCTCTACCTTTGAACTTGAATGGATTTAGTAATCCACAAACAACTTACAGACACCACTGTTCTTGCCTAAATTAAAAACCTCTTACCTCTGCCTTTGTTCTGATTTTTGCTCTCACATTTAATCAACCATTTTGCTTTGTGCTCTCTCCACCCCTTTTTTAATAAAAGCTCAGACCTTCTCCCTTTCCTTAAGCACAGTCATTTGATTTTAGGTTTTGTTGTGGGATTATTGACCACAAAAGGATTTGGAGAGGGATTTTAGAGAACATCAAGTTCATTTTCTCCATCTGGTGTCTGATGACTCCAACGCACCTTCCAGTCTCTGCTTCCAAACCTCTGGGCATGCTAAGTCACTTCTGTCATGTCCTATGCTTTGCAATGCTATGGACTATAGCCCACCAGTCTCCACTGTCCATGGAATTCTCCAGGGAAGAATACTGGGGTAGGTTGCCTTGCCTTCCTCCAGGGGATCTTCCCAACCCAGGGATCAAAAACACATCTCTCTGGTGGCTCAGACAGTAAAGAATCAGCCTGGGTTCTGTCCCTGGGTTGGGATGGTCCCCTGGAGGAGGACACGACAACCCACTCCAGGATTCTTGCCTGGAGAATCCCCAGGAACAGAGGAGACTGGCAGGCTGTGGTCCATGGGGTCTCAAATAGTCAGAAATGACTGAGCTATTAAACACACACACAGCACCACCTGGGAAGCACTCACCTAAAATTCATTCCTTCCTGAGCAACTTTTCTCCTTTAGAGAAAATTAAAAGTATTTGTATTATTCCTCAATAAAGCTGGGGTGGGGGATGGGAGGTGGGGTGGGTGGAGAAAGTCTTCACATGAGAACCTTAAAAAAAAGACTGTGATCTTGGACAAAGAACAAAAAAGATCTAAGATAAGATAAGCAGAAAGGTATCTGATTCCTATTTTATCTTTATAATTATTTTTTAAAAATTTTAGGTGAATAACATTCCTTGTATTTTAGTTTCTAATATATAAAATGGAACCAATAATAGACCTTACCTAAGTGCCTTCCTCTAAATACCTCATAGAGTTGTCATGGAAACCTTATGAAATAATGTATAGCAGACTCTCACTTAGGCCTGAATCAAATCCAATGCTAGGGTTAATCTGAGCATAATTTGTGAGTGATGGGGGACTTGCTCAAATAATCTATGTATTTGGCATAAATGTCCCAGAGGTGGAAGAATTAGGGGAAAAAATATAGCATAAAACAGGCTAAAGCAAAGCATTCTCTCCACATCCATGGAGATCAGAGCACTCCTCTGGCACCTTAAGGGTCAGCAAGGATATTAACATTCTCACAGAGGCACTAGTGGGCATTTTTAAAGTAATTTGGAGAACTGAGAGCATTAACAAAAGAATTCAGGACAGATGAGAAAGAAAGGGTATCTGGTGATAGCAATGCCTGATACACACGTGAGACAAGGTCAAATATCTCCAGAAACACCAGGTTGGAGGGGCTGCTAGTTTAAGTGCCAACAGGATCAAGAAGCTACCACCACTGTTTTTTAATATTAACATTGCCTACTTGTATCCAAGGAAGAAAAATCAGATTATTTACATTCAAGAGCTTTGTAAACTACAAAGTTCTATACAAAAGAAATGCAATACTATGCTTTTCCATGACTAAAACCTCTAGGCATGTCTTTTCTATTACAGATGCACACTCTTAAAAGAAAAAAAATACAAACACTTTTTATCACTCTTATGAAATTAAAGCACAAATCTGAACCACTACTGAAATGCAAAGAAAACAGGTTGCCTTACTTTTCTCCTGACCAAGCTTCTGTCTATTTTTAGACATGTATAGGAGTGCTGCTCTTGAATAGCTAATTAAAGAGCTAAGAGGGAAAGTCAATGCAGGGGAAATTCTTTTGATTAACTTATATACTGCATGTATTTCCTCTGGAATAATCAACATGATCCATAGAGTACCCACTTAATCAGTGCTGTTTATCAAGAACCATTTCTGGGAAAGGAAAAGAGGGGCAGGTGAAAAAAATTCTAAAGAATCCTTCCTCCACCTCTTAAGCAAACCCTTTTAGTCACCTGTGCTCAATTTTAGGAAACCACCCATCTGAAAGATAAATAGCCCTCAAATTCCAGCATACTGAATTTTTCCTATAGTTAAAGCAAACATGTTTTATGCATGATCTTAAAGTCTAGATAAATGCAGTGGGAAAAACTACAGGGACAGTCCTTTACCACTTCTGCAGACTAATTATAGCCTGTTTAGGCTGCTTGACCGAATTCCAGTTCTACTCTTAATCTAAATCTGGAGTGGATGTCCCAAATATATTAGCATTTACTTTCAGAGTGAACATAGACACTGGACCCTATTCTCTAGATAGTTTATGCATTTTATCTACACTCTGAAATAACAAACACATATATTCCTCAAGAAAGGAATATCCTCCCCTGATATGTGGGAGGCACTAAACAAACACTGGTCATTAGTTATTGAATTTATTCCACACTGAGTGATTACTCATTACCAACCCTGTGCTAAGTAATTGGAATAAAGTTGTGAAGAAGACGAAGCCCCTCCCCTTGTGGAAATTGCATGCATAATAAGTGCATAAACAAATAAATGTTGTAGTTTCAGATGGTGTCAAATTCTATTTAAAACTCATGAAGATTAATTAAGATGGTGAATATGAGCAGTTATGAACCATGTAAAAAAAACCTTAGGGCAGAGCAGCCCAGGCAGAGAGAATAGCAGATATAAAGGCCCTGAAGGAGGAATGAGCATAGCAGATGGGTGTAACAGCAAGACAGGACTGTGGGAGCAAAGAGACTGGGGGGACTTTGTAAGGCTTTGCAGGCCTGGATCAAAATTTGGGCTGTCTCAGATGAGAGTAAAACTGATTGGAAAGAAAGATTTTGGAAGGAAAATGATGTAAAATGAATTCTGTTTGGAGATGGCTCTAACTGCAATGTGAAGAATGGACAGTACAGGGTAAAAGCAGGTCAACAGGCCAGAGAATTACTCAGAAGAAAGTCAGTGTAAGTTGTCCTGAGAGTTCTTGTTTTATTTTTTCCATATTTTAGTATAATTGCAAGAAATATGGACCTGTGCAACTTTTTTGAGATTCCTTTTTAAAGAAGTCTGTTGCTAAGCAGGTTGCTATGGAGACTGAGCAAAGCCAGGAAGACAGTGACTTCAGTATTTTATGCAGACTTTATTTAAATACCAGCAAAGGGGAGCCAGGAGTAGTTTAATGCCCCAAAGGGAAAAAAAAAAAAAAAAGTGTGAGTTATAAAAGGTCAGAGAAGGAGCTTGTGTGTTTATATGAGTGTGAGTGTGTGTGTGTGTGAGTATAAGAGTATGAGTGTGAGTGTGTGTATATGGAAGCAAGGGTTTGGGTATGTTGTGGATGTGTCTGTTTTAACCACTCCCAAGAGAAAGATGAGTGGTGGCATGCCTCTGGGTGACTATCAGAAGGATTTGTCTAGATGGGAGATGTAACTCCTGATTTAACAGGTTAGAACTTGTTAAGTTCTCCTTTAACTGATCAAAAAGCCAGTAAAAACAAGAAAGTTGAACTCATTTGAAGGAGAAAGCAAAATGTAATAACAGGAAGGATTGTCTCTCACTAGAGGTGGCTTGCTGTTGTTCAGTCGTTCAGTCATGTCTGACTCTTTGCGACCCCAGGGACTGCAGCACACCAGGCTTCCCAGTCCTTCACTATCTTCACTTCACTTAAGTTTGCTCAAACTCATGTCCATTGAGTCAATGATGCCATCCAACCATCTCATCCTCTGTTATACCCTTCTCTTTCTGCCTCTATCTTTCCCAGCATCAAGGTCTTTTCCATGGTTTAGAATATGGCAACCCACTCCAGTGTTCTTGCCTGGAGAATCCCAGCGACCGGGGAGCCTGGTGGGCTGCCGTCTATGGGGTCGCACAGAGTCGGACACGACTGAAGCAACTTAGCCCAAAGACAAATCTAGACTTTAAAATTAGACAAAAAATTCAGTAGTTACTTAAAAGACCTTGGGAAAGATTCTTAAATATGTATAAACTTTGATGTCCTCAATTGTAAAATAAGGAGAAATGCTTATTTTGCTGATGGTAGCTGAAAATGTTAGCGACCCCCAAACAAATTCATTCTCTTTTTCCATAGATGGGAATATCTGGGAGACAACTAATTCAGGCCTCTGTTTATCAGTTTCCTTCTGAGTCCTTGCTCTCTTCCATCTTCCTTGCTTTCAAATTCAGGCATGTGAGTTCTTCTGGCTAATGGAATATGTGTGTGTCACTTCCCAGGCAGTTTTTACAAAGCAGCTGTGCTACTACACACGCTCTCTTTTTCCTATTGGCTGGTTAAATGAGGAGGATGCTGAAAACTTTTATAAAGGAAAGAGCAACCACAAGATGGAGAAAGCCTGAGTTCTAGAATCGTCACATGTAGGAAAGAAAATCACTTAAGAGGATCAAAATTGGACAATTTAGATGTATGCAAATAAACTTTAAAGTCTTTGAATTGATAAACTACTAAAATTTGGGGTTGTTTTATATTGCCAGTCCACATGCTTATTATCAATGCTGTGAGTGATCCAAAGTCCACCACTTAGCAATGCAAGTTTGATTAATTAAATCAAATAGTACTAATTACCTTGTACAATTACTTAACCTGAGTCTTAATTCACTCATGTGTAAACTATAAATCCCCTAAATATTTTCTTCTGTGCTCTGAATATCTTCAATTCTGTCCATCATTCTTCAAATTAAGGAGTGTTCAAATCTTGCATTACTATTTTTTAAGTTTTTAGGTTGGTCAATGCTCCTCTTAAAGGGTATCACTCAGAATTAAATACATTAACCATAAACAAGTCTAGATTAACAGGATTAATAACCTTGTCTGTGTTAAATATTAGGCAACTATTGTAGTTAAAGATGACATGGAAAAAGATGAAACCAGTGTCTCTGTACCTAAGATAGTAATGAGCTGATATGTATAAGAGTGCCTATGCCTTCATTTCATATTGATGCAATCATATTCTGGGGACAGAGTATAAACATCACTGTATCTGTTTTAACTCATCGTTTTATCATAGGTATCTCCCATTATATTAACTATTTCTTTCAACTTTGTGTTATCTCCAAATCTGATAAACATGACTCCTATATCTTTCTCTAAGCCATTATCAAAACGCCTAACTGAAAGGCCAAATTCATTATATTTTCTGAAAGACAGTTTTAAATACACCAATAAACATCCACATTTATAAATATATGTTTCCAAACAGCCATCAATCATTGTTATACTGAGAAAGTGATTTTTATATGTTTGTGAACTTCTACTTCTTATCTGCTTTCTAGATAATTTCACCTTCCTATTCATCCATCCATAACCAGTCCACTACTGGGAGCCTATGTACTGAAGAAGCAGATGCATTCAACAAATGTTAACAGAGCCGTTCTCAAAGCGGAAGTCCCACTTTTGGAGGGCTGTTTTAGAAATTCGAGAACATTTTTTGGTTGTCACAATAATTAGGGAACCCATTAAAATTTAGGACACAGGGATGACCAGGGATACTGTTTATACTGCAGTGCACAGCACTGTCCTGCACATGAGATGACTGACTCATCTCTGCCAACTATCAAACATCATATAGGAGAGCCATAGATGAGTGATTATACAATGTCTGAGCCCAAGTCCTAACTCTACTTGGCATGAAAAAAAAAAAACATACACAAACACACTCACACACACACACACACATATATATAAACACACACATTTTCTCTGTTTATTACACAGAATTTTTCAGAAATGTCATGATGCTAATCAGCAAAAAGTACTTTCTTAGTAAGTCCACCAAGATTTGTTCACTTTTTTGGAAAAACACATCATAAACTGCAGTAATCTTATGAAATTTAAGTTTGCATGCAACACTTCTGTGTCATTCTGCACTTTTAGTTGCCACATCAACACTGTGTCTATGACTATATACACTGAATCTATTTATCAGCTCAATTAAAAAAGCTAAAAGTATAAATAATATTAGAAAGTTTCCTGGTTTTTAAGTGTTTTTCATAAGTAAATGCAAGTGACTAACCACTTAGTATGCCTTCTAGTATATTCATGGTTGGTGGTGGTTTAGTCACTAAGTCGTGTCCAACTCTTGTGACCCCATGAACAGTAGCCCACCAGGCTCCTCTTTCCCTGGGATTCTCCAGGCAAGAATACTAGAATGAGTTGCCTTTACTAAAGATATGCATATTATTTGATTATAAATTAGTTTCCTCTGATTTTTTCTTTTTATTAGAGTTGGGATATAATATTTATGTTTTTGAAAATATGTGTACATAGGTTTTAATATTTAAATTTCAGGATAGTAAATGGAATATTTCAAAGTATTTGCTATAAAAAGGGAGGAGTTAGGTGTGATAGGATTAAAAATATCAATTTAGGGCTTTCCTGGCTGCTAATTGGTAAAGAATTCACCTCCCAATGTAGGATCCATGGTCCAGGAAGATCGCACATGCCAGTGCAACTAAGCTTGTGCACCACAACTACCAAGGCTGTGCTCTAGAGCCCATGAACAGCAACTACTAGAGCCCATGCTCCACAACAATAGAAGCCACCGCAATGAGAAAACCACACATAGCGACTAGCCCCACTTGTCACAACTAAAGAAAAGTCTGTGCAGCCACAAAGACCCAGCACAGCCAAACATAAATAAATAAATAATTTAAAATATCAATTTAATACTTTATATAAATAAAGACTTCTGTGGTTGGGTTTGGTAGAGAATAAACAATAAGAAATAGTTCTGATTTAAGGAGCAAAAGAATAGATTAGAAACAGGTATGTAATAAACACAATGATAGACACATGAAGAAAGTACAAAACACATAGAAGGGAAGCACCTAATTTTGTCCTGAGCATGTAGCAGGTGCTGACATTGCCCCTTGGCCCTCATCATTCCTGTATCTGCTGACAGGTTCTCAGTGCAAGTACTTGCGATTTTCTGCCTCTGGTCTTTCTCTGATCATCATTCTTTGAGCATGTTCACCCCATGCTCAGGGCAGGCTGGAAGAACCACTGAAACAATTACCTATCCTCTTGCAAGACCAATTCTCAAGCAATGAGACAAAAGAACTGATGCATACGTACTCCAGCTTCATCATCTCTCAGGGAAAGAAACTACTTGAATGCAAGTCCTCATTTTAGGGTACTTGTAGGTAAGCTCAACTTAAGATAAGTTGTACATTTCATTTGCTGTTTGCGCGAAGATCCATTCCCTACCTCCTCTCTGATCTGCTTTGCATCTCAAGGAACCGAATTTCCTAGGCTCTCCTTGGCAAGTGACATCTAGCTGGTTTGGAAATGGAAGTCATTGGTAGAAGAATGAGGGGCAAGAAGAGAGGAGAAGGCAGGAGATTTATGTATCTCTCACACTACATGGGCTTCCCTGTTAGCTCAGATGGTAAAGAATCCGCCTGCAGGGCAAGAGACCTGGGATTGACCCCTGGGTTGGGAAGATCCCCTGGAGAAGGGACTGGCAATCTACTCCAGTATTCTTGCCTGGAGAATTCCATGGACAGACCATGGGGTTGCAAAGAGTCAGACACAATTGAGTGACTGACACTCTCACTTTCATTCTACATGATGGTATCTCCAGCAGCAGCTGTGTTCTCTCTGGTCCTCCCAAGGAACAACCTGTCATCAGGTCCCACCTGCAGCCCATACCATGGTTCTAGTTTGGACAATCCCAAATCCTAGGCTCTAATAAGCCAGCTGTTCCTCTTTTCCTTTCAGCATGACTTTTCTAGGAAATTCAAACAGTTTAGTGCTTTCAGATTATTCAGCATAAGATGGTGAATGACAGGAAATGAGCTAGAAATGTCTGAAGCAGTTAGATGAAAAAGGATGTCAGATGTATCTTATGGGATTTATCTCGTTAAGTAAAATTTTCTGAATTTAAATACTGTTTCTTTTTTCTTTTAGAAAACCCTTCACAGTGTTGAGTTATTCAACTGTGTGTGAATCTTTATTTTTAAATGATAAGACAGTTTTTTTCATATGTTTTTAGTTTGTGTATTTCTTTGGGCAACAAAATTATTTCCACCCCAGTGAAAATACAATGTCAATGAGACACACATCAGACTGGGGCTTAAGAGATGTGAATCCTAAAACCTATTCTCCCATATTGGGATGAAGATGACATAAGCAAACAAATAAAAGAAGAACTATTAGAGGTTACTTCACCATCTGGATAAATATCTGCCCTCAAAATGCTTCTTAACTCTTGGAACTTTAAAGAAAATTGGAGGCCAAAATTTGATGTATATGAGTCAAGACACTTTACCCTAAATGAGTTACTACTTCTTATTCTTTCAGTGAAAACAAAATCTAAAGACTGTACAAGGGCTAACTGTATTAAAAACAATCTGGGAAACTGTGAGTTAATTGTTTTTCTTCTTGATTCTTTCTTTCTAACTCCAAAAAAGAAGGGTAATATAGGAATAGTTGCCTAAAACCTAAACTGATAAATCATGGAATACTAAATGCCAAAGTTTAATACAAACAGGAAGCAACAATTTTGTCCTTTTCTATGTTTTCAGAGGTCTGGTGAATGTTATCACAAGGGTTGTTAAATTAGCTAAACCTTAATTCATTTTACTGAGGATATATTAAAAATAAAAAGGAAGCAAACTTCAGAAACCACTGTTACTTTATTTTCAAGTTCTGTCCCCATGACCAAATTTCAGCAGAAGTCATGATAAGTTAGGGAGTAAATTAAAACAACTTTGACAAAAACTACATTGATTGATGTGGACATAAAGGGGGATAAGCATAGCTCAGGTATTTCTAGAGATGATTCAAATGCTTTCAATTCTTCATATCCTAGTGCTCACTAAACCTCCTTAGTTAAAACAAAAAAAATGCTTTCCTTTGTGGGAGACTCACAAATTTCCTGGCATTGCAGGATGACATTTTCCCCGATAGGCTGTCAAAAACTAGGGCATTGAATTGCAGTTTTTTGCCAAGCAGTTTCCCTTCTGACTTATAAAAACAAGTGATATTTCATCCTTCTTTATTGGAGTCACTTAAATGTAACATAAACTAAACCCCATGGGCTCTATCAAAGTGATACAAATTTGAAGAATTCAAAGAATACCTATGATTTTCTTATTCCAGCAACTATTTTCTCCTTATTACACTGTATGACTTCTTTGTTTCATAAGAAATTATCATTATTTAGCCACAAAGAGCTTGAGGGAATCCCTGGTAGTCCACTAGTTAAGAACCTTGCTTGTCAGTGCAGGAAATATGGGTTCGATCCCTGGTGTTGGAAGATTCCACCTCCTGTGGGCAGCTCAGTCTGTGTCCCACAGCTACTGAAGCCTATGAACCCTAGAGCCTGTGCTGCAAGAGAAACCACTGCAATGAGAAGCCTGCACATTGAAACTAGAAAGTAGCCCCCACTCACCACAACTGGAGGAAGACTGCACACAGCAATGAAGACCCAGTACAGCCAAAAACAAATAAAATTAATTAAAAAAAAAAACAACTATCTGCAGGACATGTCACTATATGATCCCCATAGATTCTATAATTTAAAGACTGCTTTGATTCTAAAACTGAAGTATGATGATGCAAAAAAACAAAAAACAGGAAAAAAAAAAAACAACACCTCAGTCAAGAGGATAGATCAAGACTCCTAAATACCACATTTTTAAGCAGCCTCATTGATACCTGAGAGGTAGTAATTTGCCACCGTATTATAACTTTCACTAAATTGAAGTCCATTGAGATTTATAAGCAATCAAAAAAGAATTTATTGATCTCCTGTATTACGTAGCTTGTGTCTGACTGGCTTAGCTGTAAATGCTGGCGTTAGTTACCATCTTTACATGCGGAAAGAAAACTCTAAATTTCCTTGAGTCTCAATGCCCTCATATGCAGAATATTGAAATGCTGATTTCTTCCTTAAAGTAATGCTGTGAAGATAAAATTAGATAATTCCGTGAAGTCATATTCTGGATATATTTCTTTTTCTTATCTGATCTCAAGTACAAGTACTTGGTAGAGTTATGGTATGGAAAGTTTTTAAATAGTCTGGGTGACTACTCTAAATTGAACGTTTGTGTCCTTTCAGAATCCTTATGCTGAAGTCTTAATGCCCAATGTGATTGTCTTTAGTGGTGGAGGAATCTGGGAGGTAATCAGGTTTGGATGAGGTCATGGGGCTCGAGCCCCCATAGTGGAATTGAGCCCTTAAAAGGGGATAAAGAGCCCTGAGCCCTCTCCCTTCACCATATGAGGAAACCAGGAAGAAATCTTGAAATATATACATATATATAGAGAGAGAGATAGATACATATCTATCTATATATATATATATTTTTTTCTAGAAAGATACAACCTGCCCAAACTAGGTTGTATATTTCTAGAAAAAACCTGCAGTTTTCATAGGCTGTATTATTCTAGGAAAAAAATATATAGATATATATATGTATATATAACTGAATCATTTGCTATACAACAGAAATTAACACAACATTGTAAATCAACGCTACTTCAAAAAATAAATTTTAAAAAAGTCAACTTGATTCTGGGGAAAGACAAACGAATAATCACCATGTGTGCTGACTTTATAATCTAATTATCACATTCCGTTCAGTCACTCAGACTTGTCCAGCTCTTTGTGATCCCATAAATCGCAGCACACCAGGCCTCCCTGTCCATCACCAACTCCCGGAGTTCTCTCAGACTCACGTCCATCAAGTCGGTGATGCCATCCAGCCATCTCATCCTCTGTCGTCCCCTTCTCCTCCTGCCTCCAAACCCTCCCATCATCAGAGTCTTTTCCAATGAGTCAACTCTTTGCAAGAGATGGCCAAAGTACTGGAGTTTCAGCTTTAGCATCATTCCTTCCAAAGAACACCTAGGACCTATCTCCTTTAGGATGGACTGGTTCGCTCTCCTTGTAGTCCAAGGGACTCTCAAGAGTCTTCTCCAACACCACAGTTCAAAAGCATCAATTCTTCGGCACTCAGCTTTCTTCACAGTCCAACTCTCACATCCATACATGACCACAGGAAAAACCATAGCCTTGACTAGATGGACCTTTGTTGGCAAAGTAACATCTCTGCTTTTCAATATGGTATCTAGATTGCTCATAATTTTCCTTTCAAGGAGCTGCTGCTGCTGCTGCTTAGTCGCTTCAGTTGTGTCCGACTCTGTGCGACCCCAGAGACGGCAGCGCACCAGGCTCCCCAATCCCTGGGATTAAGTGTCTTTTAATTTCATGGCTGCAATCACCATCTGCAGTGATTTAGGAGCCCAAAAAAATAAAGTCTGACACTGTTTCCACTGTTTCCCCATCTATTTCCCATGACGTGATGGGACCAGATACCATGATCTTCGTTTTCTGAGTGTTGAGCTTTAAGCCAACTTTTTCACTCTCCTCTTTCACGTTCATCAAGAGGCTTTTTAGTTCCTTTTCACTTTCTGCCATAAGGGTGGTGTCATCTGCATATCTGAGGTTATTGATATTTCTCTCAGCAATCTTGATTCCAGCTTGTGCTTCTTCCAGTCCAGCATTTCTCATGATGTACTCTGCATAGAAGTTAAATAAGCAGGGTGACAATATACAGCCTTGACATCCTCCTTTTCCAATTTGGAACCAGTCTGTTGTTCCATGTCCAGTTCTAACTGTTGCTTCCTGACCTGCATACAGATTTCTCAAGAGGCAGGTTAGGTAGTCTAGTATTCCCATCTCTTTCCAAATTTTCCACAGTTTATTGTGATCCACACAGTCAAAGGCTTTGGCATAGTCGATAAAGCAGAAGTAGATGTTTTTCTGGAACTCTCTTGCTTTTTCCATGATCCAGTGGATGTTGACAATTTGATCTCTGGTTCCTCTGCCTTTTCTAAAACCAGCTTGAACATCTGAAAGTTCATGGTTCACGTATTGCTGAAGCCTGGCTTGGAGAATTTTAAGCATTACTCTACTAGCGTGTGAGATGAGTGCCATTGTGCAGTAGTTTGAGGATTCTTTGGCATTACCTTTCTTTGGAATTGGAATGAAAACTGACCTTTTCCAGTCCTGTGGCCACTGCTGAGTTTTCCAAATTTGCTGGCATATTGAGTGCAGCACTTTCACAGCATCATCTTTCAGGATTTGAAGTAGCTCAACTGGAATTCTATCACCTCCGCTAGCTTTGTTCGTAGTGATGCTTTCTAAGACCCACTTGACTTTACATTCCAGAATGTCTGGCTCTCGGTGAGTGATCACACCATCATGATTATCTTGGTGGTGAATATCTTTTTGTACAGTTCTTCTGTGTATTCTTACCACCTCTTCTTAATATCTTCTGCTTCTGTTAGGTCCATACCATTTCTGTCCTTTATCAAGCCCCTTTTTGCATGAAATGTTCCCTTGGTATCTCTAATTCTCCTGAAGGGATCTCTAGTTTTTCCCATTCTGTTATTTTCCTCTATTTCTTTGCATTGATTGCTGAGGAAGGCTTTCTTATCTCTCTTTGCTATTCTTTGGAACTCTGCATTCAGATGCTTATATCTTTCTTTTTCTCCTTTACTTTTCACTTCTCTTCTCTTCACAGCTATTTGTAATGCTTCCCCAGACAGCCATTTTGCTTTTTTTGCATTTCTTCCCCATGTGATTACATAGGAACTGTGTAAAAATCTCTCTCCTTGTGCTCGGCATACACATGTTAATGTCTCATCTGCTCTCTTGCCTTTACTGTAATTGGATTTCTTATCTTATATTAGGTCCAGAGGAGGATACAAAGAAAGTTTGGAGGTTTCCCCTAAAATTAAAAATAGAACTACCAGGGAAGTCCCTGGTGGTCCAGTAATTAAGACTCGACCTTTCCACTGCAAGGAGCACAGTTTCAGTCACTGGCCAGGGAATTCAGATCCTGCATGCCATGTGGCCCAAAAAAACCAAAAAACTAACCAGAATTACCATATAATCCAGCAATTCACTTTGGGATATTTGTCAAAAATATTAAAAGAAATAAAAGCACAAACTCAAAAAGATATATGCACCCCCATACACACATTCATGGCAACATTATTTACAACAGCCAAGATAAGGAAACAATCTGAGTCCATCCATGGATGAATAGATTTTACAATGGATATGTATATACAGAAAGAGAGAGAGAGATGTACATAGATACATAATGGATTATTATTCAGCCATAAAAAGAATGAAATCTGGCCATTTGCAACAACCTAGATGGTCCTCTAGGGCATTATGCTAAGTGAAATAAATCAGACATAGAAAGGCAAATACTATATGATCTCACATGCAGAATCTAAAATGAAACAAAACACCAAAATCTTAGATACAGAGAACAGATCAGTGATTGCCAGAGGTAAGGGGTGGAAAGGGGGAGAAATGGGTGAAGGAAGTCAAAAGGTGAAAAGGAAAAAAAATGCAGTTGAAGTAAAGCTAGCACAGAAATTCTGAATCATGTTCAAAATGCCAACTCTTTTCTATATATGTTTATATTTTTAAAGTATAAAAAAAAAACTTGCCCTCAAGAATTGGTCGTCATAAAACAGAACAATTTGTGAGAATACAAAATTATGTGCTAAACTGAGTAGTACAGATATGGAAGCATTTTCAATTTCTGGCTTTGCAGTGCATTATGAATAAAATATTCTATCTCACTGCTTTACATTTTATAGAAATATTTTTAAAAGATGGTGGGTTTCACAGTGCAATTTCAAAATCAGATCAAGGATGCTATTTTATAATAGAACAGATTTTAGAGATAAGCAGACCTGAGGTTGAGTTTATTCATTTAACCTTCCTGAGATTGTTATAGTAGAGGTTATAAATATCTACTCATGGAATATCAGGAGGATTAACTGAGATGCACCCAGCACTGGGCCAAACACAAAGCAAATAATAAATAACCATTATCGTTGTTACCATAATTTGTGCCTATCAGTCTGATTTGACATTCAAATAGTCTCTTCCACAGAGGCAATAAGGACCATACAAATATAATAACTTGACATTTTGTGATGAAACAGATCTGCTTTGGTACACACACACACACACACACACACACACACATCACTTCTCAGCAGAGTTGGCCACAGACCCAACAGCTTGTGGATGGAGATGTTGGGAGTTGCCATCTGCAGTCGACACTCAGTCACAGGAAGGAATGTTCCCTACCCAGTGGCATTCTGCTTCACTCTCTCCCCCACCCCCATCTCCACTCCTCATCCACGCACACAATTTGCATGAGTAGGTGGTATCAACCCCTTAATCAAGTGTGACTCATTTCTTCCCCAATATATGAATCAAAAAAGAATAGAACATGACCAGACCCCCAGGAATTAGCCAGGTAGCAGCATTCTTCCAAGAAGTTAACATTCAATTGGCTTGTGGAGAAGAAATTTTCTGTTTAATGGGACCATTCTGTCACTCTTTCAGAAACTGTCATGGAAGCTGCTAATGACAGAATGTCAGAAGAATTTTAACCATTGAAGCAAAACAAGTCAATGAAAAGGGAAGAACCAAATGTCACAAAAGGTCTCTTTTTTTCTGAAGGGTCTTCAACTCAGCTATTTAAAAATGTGGTCCTCTCTCTCAGTGGTATCCTCTCCCAGTTTTTCCTGTCTGGGTGTGATTTCTGTCTTTGCTAGCAAGCCAGAAATAGCCTCTTTCCTCTGATGTATGCATGTGTTTGTGGGGGTGGATAGAGAAAAGAGAGAAGCAAAAAGCAAGTGGAGGCAGATCAGGGGAGGCATCTCCTATGAGTCCCCAGGTTTGCAAGGGCACACAGGCCCACTCAAGCCCGAGCTGTCCACACTGGTCTCCCTGCATCCTCTGGCCATCTCTCTCATGAGTCGTGAACAGAAGAATTTCCACTCTTCTCCACAGCCAAGTAGGAGACTGTTTGGGCTAGAATCAAATAGATGGAGTCACTGTTGCAGTGTACAACACCTACTATAAATTCTTGTGTGATTGTTAGCTTCAGAATAGCTCTTGATATTTCATCAATTTAGTCACTGAGGGAGGAGAAGTATCATCAAGAAAACACATGGGATGTTAACAAATTTCTTCCTTCATTGCCTGCCCATGCTGAATGTGCCATCTTTTGAAAATGTTTACATGTTTTAGTACATGAAAATGCTCATCTGTACCTTCCCCTGGGGCCTTTTCCTCTTCACTTCCCTTCCATTTTAAGTTTGATTTCTTCTTCTAGAGTTAGGTATAATTCACAGAACAATGTTTACAAAGGTCAGTTTCTTTCAAGTCAGCCACAGCTCAATTAGTCCAGGGGCCAACTTGAACGTGGGTAAGGAAGTCTGTAGGTGTCCCTAGGAGAGGAGGCAAGAGTTTAGCTACAACTTAAGGAGATGTGTCCCTGAGATAACTTACCCCCCATCACTGGTGTCTGTGTCAGCTGCTGATTTAGAATTAGATTCCACTCCAAGTGTTCACACTTATGGGGGTGGAAAAAGGGATTGGGCAGCCAAGAGTTATTTGAATGATTCAGCTACAGCCACGAAACTGTGCTAGGTGGTTACCAAGCAACAGTCTCAAAAGCCTTCTGGCAGCTCTCTTTAGGATCTCTCTCCTCTTTGCAGTCAATCCTTCTTTGCTTAGCCTGTACTTTCTGCCTATAATTTCTATCCCCTTTTGCTCTTGCTGAATTTTTATTCACTCTTCATGACTTTCCAAGTGCCATCCCTTCCCTGAAGATCTTCACTGCTCTGACATTCACCCTGCAGAAAGAATAATGGGGTGGAAATTAATCTAATTGGCCCAGATCATCTTTTTGAGCCACAAAAACACCCAAGTCAGAGGTCACTGGCCCTCACTCACTTTGGTTTATATGCCCACTATTTTTTTCCATAAGGTTAAGACTGTGGTACCAACATGCAATGAAACATGGACATTTAGATAATGGGGTCTGTTTTATAAAGGATGAAAAATATCCATAGAAAAGGCAATATAAAATCTCTTCTTTCTAACATTTCTCAAACCTGTGCTGTATTCTCAGGGCCAAGCTGCCTCCTGATTGGCAAATAAGGAAAATATACCTCAAATCAAGAAATTTTTGGCTTCCCTGGTGGCTCAGCCAACAAAGAATCTGCCTGCAATGCAGGAAACCCAGGTTCAATCCCTGGGTTGGGAAGATCCCCTGGAAAAGGGAAAGGCTACCCACTCCAGTATTCTTCCCTGGAGAATTCCATGACAGAGGAGTATGACAGGCTACAGTCTGGGGTCACAAGGAGTCAGACATGACTGAGCAACTAACACTTTCACTTTCAATAAATTTTATAGAGAAATATATGACAAAATATGACAATATGTATGACCAAAAATAAACCAATAAATGCAACAAATGGAAAGTTAGGGCTTGTCTATAGTCTATCACTTCCAATGAAAAATGTTTCCATTTGAGTTTCATTACATATCTTTGTATTAAGGTTAATATACATCTGCTCATTTTGAGTGGGCATAGCATGATCTCTGGAGTTAAAAGGACTAGGTTTTAGTAGGACTTCTGCTGTTGTTTACTGTAAAGCTTTGGCAGGACTATTTTATCACTTTAAACTTCCTTTATCAGTAAAATGAAAATATGAATACTAGTTAACATTTATCAAGCATTACTATGTACTGAGCATTGTGTTATATAAACTTTACATATGCTACCTCATTTAATACTCACAAATATCACATGTTTAGCCCCAGTTTATAGACAGAGAAAATCATTATAACAATTGCGTTTATCACAAACATTGATTGAAGGGCCTTAGGAAATGGCAACCCACTCCAGTATTCTTGCTTGGAGAATCCCATGGAGGGAGGAGCCTGGTAGGCTACAGTATACGGGGTCGCAAAGAGTCGGATACGACTGAGCGACTTTACTTTCACTTTACACTTGAGGTAGCTACTATTATAATCCTTTATTAACAGATTAGGCACCAAGGTACTAAGAGGGTAATAGTCTGTTCAAATTCATACAGCTTTTAAGTACAGAGCTAGATTCCAATAACAGTCTCTCTCTAAAGCTTGTGCTGTGAACCAGAATGCACCACTGATCTAAACATTTCTGCTGTGGAGCTGCCACATGTGTTTCTTTAGGAGGAACCAATGAGACTTTAAAAATGAAAAGGTTTGGATGCTGTAAATCTCTATAACAGCAATGGAAAATGCGTGGCATCTATGTCACCACTCCTCCTCTGTCTACCAAAGAAATTGCTAATTGCAGGTAGCAGCAAACTATAGCCCTGCAGTGAGCCAAATTTTGCTACTATTATATAAATAAAGTTTTACTGGAATACAACCATGCCCATTTCTTTCTGTATTACCTTGGCTGCTTTTGGTCTGTGATGGAAGAGTCGAGGGGTTGCAACACAAATCATATGGCCTTCAAACCTAAAATAATATTTACCATTTGGCCCTGTACACCCCCCACCAAAATGGCCAACCCCTGTATTGCAGTATAATTTTCTACCAACCAATAAACAGTTTGAATTGTTATCAACCAACTGCTCCTATGACCCACTAGGATTGATTGAAATTTGACTGTTAGGTATTCTGATGATTTAAAAAATCATTTATCATTACTACTAAGTCAAACAGAGAAACCAAATCATTAATAAATCAGTGGACTCGACTTAGGTCACATTTGGGAAGTCAGCTTTCTTGTTTCTTGGGCTTTTAAACTTTGTGTGGAAAGCTCTTTTCTTTAACCATGGGAATCACCCAGTTAAAGAGTATTTCTAACCTAGGATTGGGGTGGGCAGATTAGGGATTACTTGTAAGCCACATCCTCATTCCATTTTTTCTGGAGATCCTTCTGGATGTGGCCTCTGTAGACTTCAATATCACACTGTGACTAACTGTGCCCCCTAATGAAGCAAGTCTGATTCACCAAATATCTAAAACAAAAGGAAAAATGCAGATAAAGGACTATCTGAAAACCTTCAGGGAAAGCGTTGTAGAGAGAATGAAGGGGATGGTGTTGGCTAAGTTGCCCATTCTAGTACATTCAGAAATCCTATTTCAAGCGAACTTCAAATCTCATTATCTTGTTCCCAAAGGCCAAGCACAAAAATGACCACAGCACAGCTATCTTAACCTTGGGAAGGCCAATTTTAAAGTGCATGACTTCAGTCATGTACAGAGTGACCTGAAGAGCAACAATGTAGCCTATATACAACAATTCCCGGTAGCTTTTCTTAAGGGAATATTGTGCATGCAGATTTCCAAGACACCCACACCTCAGAGATAATGCCAGTGAGTTAATCAAATACTTTTCTGCCTGCACAACTGTGATACCTAAAGCTGCTAGGAACATCATTTTTAGACATCCGTGGGAGGAATTCTTTTTGTAATTCTGCATTTCTTTAACTCCCACCACATGTCTAGGCTTGCCTTCCAAAGACACACACTGCCACCTTTTCAGAGCATTCTTTGTCTTTTTTTTTTTTTTTTAGCCATGGACTTAGTAGCCTTCCTAGGGTTGCTTGCAGCAAATGCTAAAATAGCAAGTATGATTTCACTGGCAGTACATGAACTGACCTGAAAGCAAATCCCATTGGGTCCTCTAGAACTGAGTCTGTCGTCCCTCCTTCCCCTCAGTCTGCTTTTGTTCTTACCTCCTCAGGCACCATTCCACTCTCCTAAAACATCCAACGAGAACAAAGGATCAGTTAACTCTGACACCTTTAACGGGACAGCTATACAAGTTAAACCCTAAGACAATGCTCACGAACAAGGCATAGAGCCAATGTTCTGAAAGCCCATCTCTGATGGGTGAGCAAGATTAATAAATAGAACATGCAAAAGAGTGGACTAAGTTCCGTGACAAGAGTAAACACAAGAGAATATGAAATCCCACAGAGTAGAGCTGGTGGGCTGCCGTCTATAGGGTCACACAGAGTCGGACACGACTGAGCGCCTTCACTTTCACTTTTCACTTTCATGCATTGGAGAAGGAAATGGCAACCCACTCCAGTGTTCTTGCCTGGAGAATCCCAGGGACAGGGGAGCCTGGTAGGCTGCCGTCTATGAGGTCGCACAGAGTCAGACATGACCAAAGCGACTTAGCAGCAGCAGCAGAGCAGGTATCACAGTAGGCTTCCAAGAATATATATTTCAGCTGAGGTAGAGACCATAATGAGCAACGCTTGTGGCTCAGAGTTAAAGAATCCACCTGCCAATACAGGAGATGAGGGTTCAATCCCTAGATCAGGAATATCCCCTGGAGAAGGAAATAGCAAACCATTCCAGTATTTTTTCTTGCCTGGGAAATGCCATGGACAAAGAAGCCTGATGGCATATAGTCCACGAGGTTGCAAGAATCAGACCTGACTTAGCTATTAAACAACAACAGGAAACATAAATGAGATTTAGTCAAGAAAAGACAGTGGAGAGAAAACTGTTCCAGCCACAAGGAACAGCATGTACAGAGACCTGGAAGAGACAGAAAACATTTGGAAACTGCAGGAAGGCTCATAGAACTAGTTAAATAATTAAAGCATATAAACTCACTCATTAGAAAGATCTGAATTTCAATTCTATGACTTGGGGCAGATTATTTAAACTTTCTGAGCCTCAGTTTCCTCATCTATAAAATGGAGATGATAAGCAGCACATAATAAGCTCTCAAAACCCATCAGTGATTATTACACTAGCATTTTATTACTTTATTATAATTCATTATTTTAGCATTATTTTTATTATTTTTAATATTAAAATATTACCTTTTATTATTAAGCCTCAATTTAAGTCTCAACTGAAGAAAACTGAGAATAACAACACTTTACCTTCCTGGGTTTTAACAGATAAAAATTTGCATGGTTTTAAATAAAAAATAAATTCCTGTTTAAACTCTGTTAGGAATGCTTTTACCTGCAAATAAGGAAAGAACTTCTGATAGAGTCAATATAAAACAATAAAATTAAACATTCAGTTCAGTTCAGTCACTCAGTCGTGTCCGACTCTTTGCAACCCCATGAATCGCAGCACGCCAGGCCTCCCTGTTCATCACCATCTCCCGGAGTTCACTCAGACTCACGTCCATCGAGTCCGTGATGCCACCCAGCCATCTCATCCTCTGTCGTCCCCTTCTCCTCCTGCCCCCAATCCCTCCCAGCATCAGAGGCTTTTCCAATGAGTCAATTCTTTGCATGAGGTGGCCAAAGTACTGGAGTTTCAGCTTTAGCATCATTCCTTCCAAAGAAATCCCAGGGCTGATCTCCTTCAGAATGGACTGGTTGGATCTCCTTGCAGGCCAAGGGACTCTCAAGAGTCTTCTCCAACACCACAGTTGGAAAGCATCAATTCTTCGGCGCTCAGCCTTCTTCACAGTCCAACTCTCACATCCATACATGACCAATGGAAAAACAATAGCCTTGCCTAGACGGACTTTAGTCGGCAAAGTAATGTCTCTGCTTTTGAATATACTGTCTAGGTTGGTCATAACTTTTCTTCCAAGGAGTAAGCGTCTTTTAATTTCATGGTTGCAATCACCTTTTGCAGTGATTTTGGAGCCCCCCTAAATATAAAGTCTGACACTGTTTATACTGTTTCCCCATCTATTTCCCATGAAGTGATGGGACTGGATGCCATGATCTTCGTTTTCTGAATGTTGAGCTTTAAGCCGACTTTTTCACTCTCTTCTTTCACTTTCATCAAGAGGCTTTTTAGCTCCTCTTCATTTTCTGCCAAAGGGTGGTGTCATCTGCATATCTGAGGTGATTGATATTTCTCTCAGCAATCTTGATTCCAGCTTGTGCTTCTTCCAGTCCAGCGTTTCTCATGATGGACTCTGCATAGAAGTTAAATAAGCAGGGTGACAATATACAGCCTTGATGTACTCCTTTTCCTATTTGGAACCAGTCTGTTGTTCCATGTCCAGTTCTAACTATTGCTTCCTGACCTGCATACAGATTTCTCAAGAGGCAGGTCAGGTGGTCTGGTATTCCCATCTCTTTCAGAATTTTCCACAGTTTATTGTGATCCACACAGTCAAAGGCTTTGGCATAGTCAATAAGGCAGGAGTAGATGTTTTTTCTGGAATTCTCTTGCTTTTTCCATGATCCAGCAGATGTTGGCAATTTGATCTCTCGTTCCTCTGCCTTTTCTAAAACAAGCTTGAACATCTGGGAGTTCACGGTTCACATATTGCTGAAGCCTGGTTTGGAGAATTTTGAGCATTACTTTACTAGCATGTGAGATGAGTGCAACTGTGCAGTAGTTTGAGCATTCTTTGGCATTGCCTTTCTTTGGGATTGGAATGTAAACTGACCTTTTCCAGTCCTGTGGCCACTGCTGAGTTTTCCAAATTTGCTGGCATATTAAGTGCAGCACTTTCACAGAATCATCTTTCAGGATTTGAAACAGCTCAACTGGAATTCCATCACCTCCACTAGCTTTGTTCGTAGTGATGCTTTCTAAGGCCCACTTGACTTCACATTCCAAGATGTCTGGCTCTAGATTAGTGATCACATCATCATGATTATCTGGGGGGGTTTTCTCACACAAAAAGAACCCTACAACTTCTCTGGCGGTCCAACAGTTAAGAATCTGCCTGTTACTGTAAGGGACACAGGTTCAATCCATGGTCCGAGAATATTCCACATACCCAAGAGCAAATAAGCCCTCAAGAGCCACATTACTGAGCCTGCTGGCCCTTGAGCCTGTGCTCTGCAACAAGAAAAGCTACTGCAATGAGAAGCCATTGCACCACAGTGAAGAGAACCCCTAGCTCTCTACAACCAGAGAAAGCCTGCCTGCAACAACAAAGACCCAGCACAGCAAAAAAAAAAAAAAAAAGAAACCAGGATATAGGTTCCTGCTGGTGCTGATTTTATAAATTGATGACATTTGGGCTGGCATTTCTGCAATTCTCTTGAAATTTCTCTGTGCTTGCTGCCTCCATCACAAATGGTAGCTTTGATTCCTAACGGTAAATTCATATTCAAGTAAGAAAAGCTGGGGAAAGGGTTATGTCCGACACACACCAGCTTATGTTCCCTTTGAACAGGGAAGTGAAACATTACCCAGAAACTTCCAGGAGACATTCACCTACACCAGTTGACTAGAACAGCAACATGTGGCTAACTCTGGTTCAAGGGAGGCTGGAAAGTGAATATTCATCTAGGAATATTGCCACTCAACTCAGAGTTTGTCAGCAAGAAAGGAGAGAATGGATATTAAGTAGACAATCAATACTTTCTGCCATAGTATTACTTAATGACTGTTCCATGTGCTAAGCTCTGTGTAGAGTGTTTTATATGAATTATTTTATTTACTCTTCACGTTTCACACAATGAGGCACTTATTACTACTAGTGTTATTTAATGGATAAGGAGCTGGAGGCACAGACAGAGAAAGAGTAATTTGGGCCTCATCACACATTGCCTTCTCCAGGGGATCTTCCCAACCCAGAATTAAACCCAGGTCTCCCACATTGTAGGCAGAATCTTTACTGTCTGAGCCACCAGGGAAGCCCTGACTGATACACACAACAATTAGGTGGTAAAGGTAGGTGCCAAAGCCAGACAAATGGACTCCAGGCTATGGAGCCAAAAAGAAAGAAATTATTCACAGGGCCTCTCCAAAATGAACTCACATTTTGAGCTACTATTGTGGTTGAAATATAGTGTGAGAAACCACGAGCTTTCGCGTTCCTCTAAACGTCCATCCCACAACTCTGGCACTCACCTTTTTACCAGTACTTGTGTTGAGCACTGTGTCATCTCACATACTCCCTCCTCTCTCACCATGCCTGCCCTTGTGCTTCTTGAGTTAAAGGGCATATCCAAAATTTCTTTAAGTTCACCTCTCCATCAACAACTTGTCCTCAACAAACCCAAAAGAATGCTGCTAATCAAATAAAATCAACCCGAGTTTATTTTTAAATTCAAAAGTTCTGAGTTCTGCTTTCCTAGGCATACAGTCTGTCCGTTAGCCGCCTCAAAGTGGTGGTACTAGGGGTAGAGGGATCATGGGCTGGGGATGCATGGTAGAGACAGACTTCAAATATCCCAGCTCTTCTCAAATAAAATAGCATCTTTAACTTTTCTCCGTTTTTTCTCTTTTTAACTCCTCTCAATTCTGATTTGAGGGAATCAGAAAAGTTCTGTATTTCTTGTTAGGAATAGCATAAAAGAGTAATGTGGCATCAGTGTCTTGACCTAAGACCTATAGGTCTGGGGATGTGTATCTTCATCAAACATCAGTAATTTAAGGTCTGTTTAATGAGATAAGTAAATCATAACAGCAAGCATGTACCTAGACCTAATATAGATCCAGCTGTTAGTCCCCTCAAGTAGCTTAAACAAGGAGACAAAACCAAGTTCTATGCCTCTTTCATTAGACTTTATGCATGAGAATAATTTGAGCTTGGTCAGTGGTATGTAGTTGATGCTATTTGTTTGTTGAAAGTTCTTTGTGTTTCTCCAGAGATCCACCCAGCATTACCCCTTTGCATTGGAGCCTGGTGGTTATGTCTTACCCTTAGGCCTTGCCCTTCTCTCTCCACAGCTAGAGCTGCTATTATGAAATAGCTACCTGCTGGCTCCTTACTGTCCTACCCACTGTTCTCTGTCAGAGCCTGCATGCTCCCCAGTTCTGGGTAACCTTTGGTTACAATGTAGAAGTTATGACAATTAAGTCAGGGGGTTTTTGCGCTGTTGGTGAGCTTGATCAGAGGGATCAGTTGGACACTTCTCCTGCTGTGAGTAATCAGACCAGTACATCAGCCTGTGATGTCTGAAAGAAGCAGAGCCTTCTGGGTCTGGTAGGTAAGAAAGTAAAGTCATTCCTATTGTCCTTGGTGATCTTTTCATGAAAAGCCTTACCTGCCAACAACCAAAGAAGAATGGGTGAGCGACAAACTGTGGCTGGAGCCCTTAAGCCTGGTGCATAGGGCTGAACAGGATGAGAAGAGTCTGAGGAGAGGGAAGGATAACTCCAATTTTACTGCCAAGCAGAATGCTTTTCGGCCTAAAGATTTTTGTTTTCAACAATCTGCCTTGGCCATTTGAATTACAGACTGTATGTTTTTATCTATGGTGATCTCAGCCTCTGCCTAATTCGCCATTGTTTGTCTGAGGTTTTCTTCTTAGAGGTCACAACTGCATGCCAACTTCCTTCACCAAGTAGCTGGTGCATGAGACAAATATGTAAGATCTGACCACATTCTCCATTAGGATTAAAAGCCCACAGCTGGGATTCATAAGGATATTTTAAACACCAAGTGTTTAACCCAGTCACACTCACATAGCCACTGCACCATGGAGAATAGGAGAGGGTAAGGAGGAGACAGAATTTCCATTTGTGTTAGAAAAACAGTATACGCACTTAGGAAGTTGCAATTCCAATTTGTACTGAAGCATAGTGGATATTAGAAAGCATACTTGAAAGAAAAGCCACAGTTATTTGTTTTACATAATAATGGATTCAGAGAAGTTTTCAAAACAGGAAAATTGGTTGATTCATCAAAGTTTATTTCTGGATCTTTTGATAGGCCAGTAGACTCCAAACCCAACTCTAAATGTCCTACAGGATTTCCAAAGAATGTCTCAATATGTCAATTTTCTTCCACTTTAGAAGAAAGGAAAACAAAATAGCTGAAATTTGCTCAGAGCCAGGGGAAAATATTATGTCTTTTTTGCAAAGTAATAGGCCAGCATTAAGTACTTCCCTTTAAAAAAATAAAATTTTTTTTTGTTTCTTTCTCTGCACTATAAGGAAAACTGTGTTTTTCCTCACAATTGGGCAGCATTTCAACAACAAAAAAGCCTTCCACTGAGATTAAAGATCGTTCCAGACATCTAATTTCTCAGGGCACAGATATCCTGCAGCCAAAAATGAGATGAACTCTGGGATCAGGAAGAAAGCTTTCCAAAGCCCCAGTCTGTAGTTGAGTTGACTTGCCCAGCATGATATATTTGGATGATCCAACCATTTTAAAATAACAAATGCTCTCTTAAAGAGAAGGTAACCTCTAATATCATTAGAGACCCCAGTGTTGCTCTGATTGTTACACTCTTTTCTTTTCTTCTTATCTATAATCTGATAACCAGTGGGAAGCCAGGAGAACAAAGCCATCTCAGACACTGTACATCAATCAAGAAATCAGTTGTACTACAATGACAACTCAGCTGGTGGTTCTGAAGGTTTATGCCATGAGCCAGCATCAAATGTAATCATCTCAGGAGTCAGGGCATATTATGGAATAGCAAGAAGCCTCGCTTTAGAGCTTGAGAAGATCAGCAGGGAAATGGGAGCACAGATAAAAGTCTTCAACATATTAAAATGGTTTTAATAAACAATTCAGGATAAAGGAGAGCCTTATGTCACATTTTCATGGGTAGCATGGCCCTGAAGGGCAGCATGCAGAAGTTTTGAACAAAGAGTAGCAGGCATGTTCCTTGGACACCGTTTGTACATCCTCTCTAGTATAAAATCTGGCTGCTGTTGCTGCTAAGTTGCTTCAGTCGTGTCCGACTCTGTGCGACCCCATAGATGGCAGCCCACTAGGCTCCTCTGTCCCTGGGATTCTCCAGGCAAGAGTACTGGAGTATGTTGCCATTGCCTTCTCCAATAAAATCTGGCTAGCTCCACTGAACTGCAGAATGCCGCTGCAAGAAAAATGCCTTCTCTTAAAACCCAAAAGGGTTCTTTTTAAGTATGCATATTATTTTTTTCTGTCATTGACAATCCAAAAAGATCATTTTTCTGTTATTGGGCTCACCCCACCAAAAGAATGATGCAGCACTTGAAAGTTCAGAATCCAGCTTATCTGAATTTACTGTTTGTCATTGATCTTCTGATATTACCTGGCTGGCTGATGAGAGCAAAACACTCAAGTGAGCTAGGTGCACAGTTCAGAGGGAGAAAGTTGATTATTCTCCTTAATCCTCTGAGTTCCACTTACGTGAGAAACTCTAATATCCAGTACTTTCCACTCTGTTAAACTGTGATATTCTCTTTTCCCTTCAATATAATCTAGGGATTGTGATGTGTTTATCTATCTACATGTGGGTTTGTTATGTCCATTTTTTATATACTGAAAACTTTCTGAGATCTCCCTCCCAAGCACTTTTAAATCATTGCCATTGTCAAAATCAATTTTTTTTACCAAACACTAACTGTAAGGAAGGGACTGTGCAAAATGGTTTCTATACATTATCTCCTTTAATCTTCATAATCACCTTGTGAGAAAGACAGTACAAACCCACAAGATGCAAATTAGAATTTTGACTCAAAAACATTTATTAACTTGCCCAAGATCAAGCAGTTAGCAAGCACAGGATTGAAGTTTGAACCAGGTTACCTGAACTCAAATTCCATCTTTTAGCTGTTATTCTACACTGCTTTCTGAGACTGAACTTAAACCTCTCTTTTCAACTTCAGTCCATTTCCTTGTTAAGAGTTTCACATTTCAGTGACCACAGTCCCTCATGCAATACCCAGCAAAGAAAAAAAAGAAAAACAGTTCACTTTTAGTTTAGGAGGTTGGGGAAATCCAGTAACTCTGCAACAATCTAAAAATTACCTTATCAATAAAAAGGCTTTGAAAATCTCACCCCCACACTATGTTCCAATCACACTAAACCACTTGTTATTCTAACTGGGCTCAGCTTTACACTGGCTTTTCTGTTTGCCTCTAATTCCCTTCTTAAAATTTACAAAATGTTCAGCCTTTCCTTATTCGAACATTTAACGTTCATTCTCAACAGCATATTTATTATCAGTGTTGCTAAGAAGATTTGCTTCTTCCAAAGCCCTCTGTCAAATGCAGGCTTCCTGCATATGTTGATGCCCTATGTTTGGGTTCTTTTGTCTGTGTGTTTAAATGCTGAAGTCAGTTCCCTCAGGATACTCCAAGCTCTCTGGCTCACAGCCTTGTGAACTTATCCCTTTGCTGCAAACAGAAGAGAATGCAACAAATGAAGAATCCTTTAAAGCCCTTTTCATAGTGTGAGCTTAAAACAGTCCTCTTCCTCAGTTGAATAGAGATATAGACACTCTCACAATTTCTATGTTAGATGGTCTGACTATCTAACGATTTTATGCTGCATTTCCATATCAAAAAAGCATTTTATTGACTCATAACTCTTACATTTGAACAGGATCTCAGATTTTTTTTCCCATCTTTTTGCACAGAATTATGAGATACTTTAGACACTGTGTGAAGCCTTGAACAAAAAAATAAAATAGAATAAAATAACCAAATGTTACTGCTCTTCTACTCAGAAAGTCCTATTAACCCTTGCAAGGCTGATGTCACCTAATACCTATATAACTAGTTAGTGCTGTGCTTCTACATTAGAGGGGAACATTTCTGGATAGCTTTGCTTTGTAGATAACAGCACTAGCAACTGGTACAGATGAAAGAATAGAAACCAAGATTTCTGCAGTCAAGGAAGTATTGCATGTAGCTCTGCTGTAGAAATTCTGACCTTAATGATGGAAGATAACACTGTTTACAAGGTTCCAAGCATTGTATTAAGTACCTTACATGGATTCTCTCCCTTAATCTTCTCAATAACCCTATAGGGTGAAATAGACATTAGCTTTTGTTCAAATCTGAGGCATTAGGCTAAATGTGCCTGTGTTATCACAACCAGTAAAAGCAGAGAGTCTAGGTCTGGAGTCTATGCTCCTGATCACTAAACTATGCTAAAATTTACTAAAGTGCTGCTGAAATGAATCTCTACTGCTTCCAGACAGGGTGGAACACAAGAGTTCATGAGAAAATGACATAATGAGAAAAGAACTAGATCATTTTCTGAAGTGTATTTATTAGTTGCATCCGGTTTATTCATTCGAAAAGCATTCTTTGAAACTACTTAGTATGTACCAAGCAGTATCCTAGATGTAGATGATGTATCGGCGGCTAAAAGAAAAAAATCTCTCACATTCTTTGGAAAGGAATCAGACAAAAATAATACATAGATATTTTATAATAGGTATTTTTATTGGTATTTACATAGGTACTTTATAATGATAAAATACATAGGTGTTTTATAATGCTAATTCTTGGTAAAAAGCCAGCCAAACAAACAAACAAAAAACCAACAGAAGGAAAAGGAATAGAGAGTTTCAGAGTATAAGAGATCAGGGAGGAAAAAGTAGAATCAGGAGACAGAAGACATGGTCAGTGACAGTGAGGTAAGAGGAAAACCAGGAGAGTGTGACGTCCAAGAAGCCAAGTGGAAAAAAGTTTCCAAGAAGGAGGGGGTAATCAACCATGTCGCCTGCTGCGGTGCCCTCAGATGTGCTGTTTGATAACAACCGTGAGGTCAAACACCTAACAGGAGCAGTTCAGGACCAAAGTGAAAGTGAAACTCGCTCAGTCATGTCTGACTCTTTGTGACCCCGTGGACTTTACAGTCCATGGAATTCTCCTGGCCACAGTACTGGAGTGTGTAGCCTTTCCCTTCTCCAGCGGATCTTCCCAACCCAGAGACTGAACCCAGGTCTCCTGCATTGCTGATACTGCTGCTAAGTCAATTCAGTCGCGTCTGACTCTGTGCGACCCCAGAGACGGCAGCCCACCAGGCTCCGCCGTCCCTGGGATTCTCCAGGCAAGAACACTGGAGTGGGTTGCCATTTCCTTTTCCAATGCATGAAAGTGAAAAGTGAAAGTGGAGTCGCTCAGTCCTGTCCGACTCTGTGCGACCCCATGGACTGCAACCCACCAGGTTCCTCCGTCCATGGGATTTTCCAGGCAAGGGTACTGGAGTGGGGAACCCTCAATAAATCTTTAATCCAATTTTCTGCTGATGGGTGGGGCTGTGTTCCCTCCCTGTAGTTTGGCCTGAGGCCAAACTATGGTAGGTGTAATGGTGACCTTCAAAAGGACTGATGCCAGCATGCCATGGCTCCCAGGACTGTTGTATTCGTGCCTCTGACCCCATGGCAGGCCACTGTCAACCCACACATCCACTGGAGACTTCTGGACATTCACAGGCAAGTCTGGATCAGTCTCTTGTGGGATCACTGCTTCTTTATCCTGGGTCCTGGTGCTCACAAGGTTTTGTTTGTGCCCTCCAAGAAGTCTGTTTCCCAGTACTGCGGAAGTTCTGTAGTCGAATTCCACTGTTCAAAGTCAAATTCCCTGGGGGTTCTCAGTCCCTTTGCCAGATCCCCAGGTTCTGGCAAATCTGTTGTGGGCCCCAGAAGTTTTGCAACGGTGTGAGAACTTCTTTGGTATAATTGTTCTCCAATTTGTGGGTCATCTGCTTGGGGGCTCTGTGGTGGGGCTAATGCCAGCCTCCTCCAAGAAGATGTATGCCACATGGCGCGCCTCCCAGGTCTGCTGCAGCCAGACCCCTGTCCCTGAAGCAGGTCACTGCTGACCTGTGCCTCTGCAGGAAACAGACACTCGAAGGCAAGACTGGCTCAGTCTCTTATGGGGTCCCTGTGTCCTGGTAGGCACAAGGTTTTGCTTGTGTCCTCGGAGAATCTCGTGGGTATAGGGTTGATTTTAGATGTTATTTCACCTCTCCTAACATCTTGTAGGGGCTTCTCCTTTGCCCTTGGATGTGGTGTATCGTTTTTTGGTGGGATGCAACATTCTGCTGTCAATGGTTGTTCAGCAGCTCATTGCAAATTTTGGAATTCTCACAGGAAAAGATGAGCGCATGTCCTTCTATTCTACCATCTTGACAAGAACCATAAAGAAGGCTGAGAACTGAAGAATTGATGCTTTTGAACTCTGGTGTTGGAGAAGATTCTTGAGAGGCCCTTGGACTGCAAGGGAATCCAACCAGTCCATTCTAAATGAGATCAGTCCTGGGTGTTCTTTGGCAGGAATGATGCTGAAGCTGAAGCTCCAATACTTTGGCCACCTGATGTGAAGAGCCAACTTACTAGACAAGACCCTGATGCTGGGAAAGATTGAAGGCAGGAGGAGAAGGAGACAACAGAGGACAAGATGGTTGGATGGCATCACTGACTTGATGGATATGAGTTTGAGCAAGCTCTGGGAGATGGTGAAGGACAGGGAAATCTGGTGTGCTACAGTCCATGGGGTCACAAGATGTTGGACATGACTGTGCAACAAAAGGACTTCTCACCCTTTTCAGTAAGTAAAACACCTTTCAGTTTTAAAGGAGGGGACAGATTACACAGCATTTCTGTGTATATATAATTACAAATTTCATACATCATCTAATGTGTGCTTTCCATAGCACACCATTTGGTAAATGCTTTTCTGTTTTAATAATAATAATAATAGCCATTATATATTAATGGTCTACTGTGGGTAAAGCCAATGAGTCTCAATTCCATTGGAAAGTCATTTCCATCTAGTCAATTGCTATTGGCCTTACTGTTTCTGTTGTCACTGTGTTGTTTTTATCACTTCAGACATACTAAATCAAAATCTCAGTGTGGAACTATAATTGTGATGAATAGCTAAAGTTGAGGAGCATCATGCTAAGTACTTTCTAAGCATTATTTCATTTAATTGTTTCAACTGCTTAAAGCATAGGTTCTATTAGTATAGTTCAATACATTAACAATAGTGTATGTTTGGCCTTAAAACTACTATTCTCATATCTCTCATTTAGGGAAGACATTTCTCATTATTTGTGCTGTTTTTTCTTACTGTATCTTGACTTTGCTTTCAGTTCAGTAGAGTTCAGTTGCTCAGTCGTGTCTGACGCTTTGCGACCCCATGAATCGCAGCACGCCAGGCCTCCCTGTCCATCACCATCTCCGGGAGTTCACTCAGACTCACGTCCATCGAGTCCGTGATGCCATCCAGCCATCTCATCCTCTGTCGTCCCCTTCTCCTGCCCCCAATCCCTCCCAGCATCAGAGGCTTTTCCAATGAGTCAACACTTCTCATGAGGTGGCCAAAGTACTGGAGTTTCAGCTTTAGCATCATTCCTCCCAAAGAAATCCCAGGGCTGATCTCCTTCAGAATGGACTGGTTGGATCTCCTTGCAGGCCAAGGGACTCTCAAAAGTCTTCTCCAACACCACAGTTCAAAAGCATCAATTCTTCGGTGCTCAGCCTTCTTCACAGTCCAACTCTCACATCCATACGTGACCACAGGAAAAACAATAGCCTTGACTAGATGGACCTTAGTCGGCAAAGTAATGTCTCTGCTTTTGAATATACTATCTAGGTTGGTCATAACTTTTCTTCCAAGGAGTAAGTGTCTTAATTTCATGGCTGCAATCACCATCTGCAGTGATTTTGGAGCCCCCCAAAATAAAGTCTGATACTGTTTCCACTGTTTCCCCCTCTACTTCCCATGAAGTGATGGGACTGGATGCCATGATCTTCATTTTCTGAATATTGAGCTTTAAGCCAACTTTTTCGCTCTCCTCTTTCACTTTCATCAAGAGGCTTTTTAGCTCCACTTCACTTTCTGCCATAAGGGTGGTGTCATCTGCATATCTGAGGTGATTGATATTTCTCCCAGCAATCTTGATTCCAGCTTGTGTTTCTTCCAGTCCAGCGTTTCTCATGATGGACTCTGCATATAAGTTAAATAAGCAGGGTGACAATATACAGCCTTGATGTACTCCTTTTCCTATTTGGAACCAGACTGTAATTCCATGTCCAGTTCTAACTATTGCTTCCTGACCTGCATACAGATTTCTCAAGAGGCAGGTCAGGTGGTCTGGTATTCCCATCTCTTTCAGAATTTTCCACAGTTTATTGTGATCCACACAGTCAAAGGCTTTGGCATAGTCAATAAAGCAGAAATAGATGTTTTTCTGGAACTCTCTTGCTATTTCCATGATCCAGCAGATGTTGGCAATTTGATCTCTCGTTCCTCTGCCTTTTCTAAAACCAGCTTGAACATCAGGGAGTTCATGGTTCACATATTGCTGAAGCCTGGTTTGGAGAATTTTGAGCATTACTTTACTGGCATGTGAGATGAGTGCAATTGTGTGGTAGTTTGAGCATTCTTTGGCATTGCCTTTCTTTGGAATTGGAATGAAAACTGACCTTTTCAAGTCCTGTGGCCACTGCTGAGTTTTCCAAATTTGCTGGCACATTGAGTGCAGCACTTTCACAGCATCATCTTTCAGGATTTGAAACAGCTCAACTGGAATTCCATCACCTCCACTAGCTTTGTTTGTAGTGATGCTTTCTAAAGCCCACTTGACTTCACATTCCAAGATGTCTGGCTCTAGATTAGTGATCACATCATCATGATTATCTGGGTCATGAAGATCTTTTTTGTACAGTTCTTCTCTGTATTCCTGCCACCTCTTCTTAATATCTTCTGCTTCTGTTAGGTCCAGATCATTTCGTCCTTTATCGAGCCCATCTTTGCATGAAATGTTCCCTTGGTATCTCTAATTTTCTTAAAGAGATCTCTAGTCTTTCCCATTCTGTTGTTGTCCTCTATTTCTTTGCATTGATCGCTGAAGAAGGCTTTCTTATCTCTTCTTGCTATTCTTTGGAACTCTGCATTCAGATGCTTATAGCTTTCCTTTTCTCCTTTGCTTTTTGCCTCTCTTCTTTTCAGAGCTATTTGTAAGGCCTCCCCAGACAGCCATTTTGCTTTTTTGCATTTCTTTTCCAAGGGGATGGTCTTGATCCCTGTCTCCTGTACAATGTCATGAATCTCATTCCATAGTTCATCAGGCACTCTATCTATCAGATCTAGGCCCTTAAATCTATTTCTCACTTCCACTGTATAATCATAAGGGATTTGATTTAGGTCATACCTGAATGGTCTAGCGGTTTTCCCTATTTTCTTCAATTTGAGTCTGAATCTGGTAATAAGGAGTTCATGAACTGAGCCACAGTCAGCTCCAGGTCTTGTTTTTGTTGACTGTATAGAGCTTCTCCATTTTTGGCTGCAAAGAATATAATCAATCTGATGTCAGTGTTGACCATCTGATGATATCCATGTGTAGATTCTTCTCTTGTGTTGTCGGAAAAGGGTGTTTGCTATGACCAGTGCATTTTCTTGGCAAAACTCTATTAGTCTTTGCCCTGCTTCATTCTGTACTCCAAGGCCAAATTTGCCTGTTACTCCAGGTGTTTCTTGACTTCCTACTTTTGCATTCCAGTCCCCTATAATGAAAAGGACATCTTTTGGGGGGAGAAGGGAGTGGCAAGCCACTTCAGTATTCTTGCCTTGTGAACCCCATGAACAGTATGAAAAGGCAAAATGACAGGATACTGAAAGAGGAACTCCCCAGCTCAGTAGGTGCCCAATATGCTACTGGAGCTCAGTGGAGAAATAACTCCAGAAAGAATGAAGTGATGGAGCCAAAGCAAAAACAGTACCCAGTTGTGGATGTGACTGGTGATAGAAGCAAAGTCCACTGCTGTAAAGAACAATATTGCATAGGAACCTCGAATGTCAGGTCCATGAATCAAGGCAAATTGGAAGCTGTCAAACAAGAGATGGCAAGGGTGAATGTCGACATTCTAGGAATCAGCAAACTAAAATGGACTGGAATGGGTGAATTTAACTCAGATGACCATTATATCTACTACTGCTGGCAGGAATCCCTCAGAAGAAATGGAGTAGCCATCATGGTCAACAAAAGAGTCAGAAACGTAATACTTGGATGAAATCTCAAAAATGACAAAATGATCTCTGTTCATCTCCAAGGCAAACCACTTAATATGACAGTTATCCAAGTCTATGCCCCAACCAGTAATGGGGAAGAAACTGAAGTTGAACGGTTTTATGAAGACCTGCAAGACCTTTCAGAACTAACTGACTTTGCTTTACAAACCTTCTTTTCATGGTTCTTCAGGCAGCACAATAAACCTGAATTAACCTAATAAGATGGGTTTATTTGGTATTTCTGTTAAATATATAATGTTTTATTGGAGAGACCCTATCTATTAAAGTGAAAATTCTGTTGCTCAGAGTAGGTAAAACCAGTAAATAGTCATCATATCACATTTTAGAATATAGTTGCTTTAAATTGTTTCCTCCTGTAAACATTTCACAAATAGCCTGGTAAAGGGAAATTCATTCAAATTATTTTCCTCCTAACATATAGTTGAAATTACCTTAAAAAGAAAGAAATTTTGAATGGTATGGGGAAAGTGGGAGCATAATGGGATATTAAGTTGCCAGCTGAGGACTGAACAGTTAAAATACAGGTGAAGAAAAGGTAGCACCAGAATGATAAAAAGTGAAGAATGGAAAGAGAGAAGGAGAGCAAAACAAATTTGCAAATTTTGAAAATTTGCTGATGATCCAAATAACTCTAATCCTGTTATTGGAGTTAGACTGCTTTAAAATATGCTTTAAAAATATCTCATATGTTAAGATTTACCATTAGCAGACTGCAGTGTCAACTTCTATTTCCCATACCAACTGCCTTATTTGCATAGCAAAATACAAAAAAAAAAGTTCAGAACTAATTCTCTCATTGTGTATATTCTATTTTGCACCCAAATTACTAATGCTCTCCTTCTTTTTAAAATGCAAATTGCACAAGACTTCAGAAATCAATTCAAGAATTTCTAACTTGGTAAGTCTTCCCACCTGGAATTGAAGAGTTAACCCCCTGGGAGAAACCTTAAATGTCTTAAGACTCCAAAGCACTTGAAGTCTCTTCTTTTTTTCTGAACTTTTCACTTCAATTGGCATTTTGAGATTGAAAAACTCAAATAGCTAGTAGAGGTAAATTATCTATGAATAAATGAAAAACTTGATCTTAAATCAAGAAATAGATGAAAGACCCAAGCTATAAAGCTAGAATGGGTTGCAAAGAGAAGGCAAGCATTTAAGATTAGATCACATGTGACAATAAAAGAAGTCAGTAATAAATCCCCAAAGAAGGTAAAAATAACAGTCCCACGCAAATTAAGAAAGCCAAGGAGTCTAAGTTAACAATAAAGATATCCTACTCGTAACTGATGCTCTATTTAAGTACTGTGCCAAGGAGAGGTTTTGCCACATGTTCATCAGTATCAGAGTTATTAAAAGAGTATATCAGTTAATAGGATAAACAAAGACTGTGCTGCAGATCATGCTGTAAAAATCAAAACCTCATAAAATGTATCCTCTTAAAAAAAAAGCGTCAACCTGCTAAATGAATAAGAGCTTGACCACCTTCATCCTTCGTTTTAGTTTAGGTTGTCTTTTACAAAACAACAGAATGGGCACATGATCTTTAATGGGCAAATTGTTAGGGGAAACACTGAAATCACCCACCCTGGCCAGGCACCATAGTAACCATCTGCACAAGTTACTTTATGACTGGAGGTCCCCGTAAGGAACATGGAACTAACAAGACACCATCAAACAGAAGGATTTGGAAAAGTCAAAAGGAGACAGGAGATGCCAGTCCATAGGTCCTACCAACTTCTCCGAATCCTCATGATATCCACCTTGGCTGAGCAATGTGTGACACCAGGAAGGACCCTGAGTCAGAATGACTGGTTAAAGGCCAACCTAAGAACAAACCTCATCACCATAAAACCCAAGGCTGTGAGCCACATGGCAGAGCAGTTCTCCTGGTTTCCCTTACCCTCCTGCTCTCCTCATGGGCACTCCCTTCCCAATAAAGTCTCTGGCTTTGTCACCATGTATGTCTCTTTGGACAACTCATTTCTGAGTCTTAGACAAGAGCCCAGTCTCAGGTCCTGGAAGGAGTCCTCCTTCCTGCAACAATATGAGCTACTTTTCTAGCAATGAAACTGTCCTCTTTCTTCCAGACTGAAATCAGAGACTTGATGGTTTTGCTATATTTAATCAGATTGTTGTTTCATGGAGACAATCAATGGTGTCAATAAGAAGCAACTGATAACAGGTCAGGGCCAAGCGAAACAATGCACATGGGGTTGAGCTACATTTTTGACCTGAGATGTTTAGGTCTTGTTTCAGCACTTTTCTCCTCTTGTAAAACTATTTGTGCACAATGCTGGCAGGGTACAAATCATGATAAATCTTTTTCTATTAAATACACTTAGGGTTTCGGGAGTTCATGTTTTCTCACGTGGAAATGGCTTCACTGCTTTCCCCTTCCATCTCACCCTCCCATACTGAATGCAGCATCCTGCCACCCTAGCATTTAACTGTTATGAAAGATGAATTTTATTAGTATCTCCCTCAGTCAGCAAAAATTCTTAGGCTATGGAACTGTTAGGGGAGACACACTGATTGAAACCGCCCACCCTGGCCAGGTGCCATAGTAACCATTTGCATGAGTTGTTTTATGACAGGAGATCCTGATAAGGAATATGGAACTAATAAGCCACCACCAACCGGAAGAGTTTGGGAAAGGTCTAAAGGAGACACTGAATGTCCGTCCACTTCCCAGAATCCCTCTCGCTAGCATCCATCTTGGCTGAGCGATGCATGCGCCACCAGGAAAGACTCTGAATTAGAATGATTGGTCAAAGACCACCTGGAAACTAATCCCATCACCATAAAACCTGACATTATGAGCCAGAGCAGTTCTCCTGGGTTCCCTTATCCTACTGCTCTCCACCTGGGTGCCCTTTCCCAATAAAATCTCTTGCTTTGTCAGCATATGTGTCTCCTCGGACAATTCATTTCCAAGTGTTAGACGAGAGCCCAGTTTCGGGCCCTGGAAGGGGTCCCTCTTCCTGCAGCAGAACCAGAGGAAAGTACAGCTTTTACAAATGCCTGTCACCATGTTTAACACAAAGGAATAGTTTTCTTAAATAATACTTGTACATTTCTCAGTCTCTGATATATGGATATTAGGTGTGAGAGGTTTGTAGCTAAAGACCGTTAACTATCATTCTTGGTGATCATTTGCATTTATATAGCATATTTCATAGGAGAAAATCAAATAATTGAAGTTGTTATGCTAATGAATGCAAGGCAGCAAGTGTCATTATTTCCATGTCTGTGGTGAGAGAGTGAGGGTCTCTGAGAAGCCAGAAAAGGAGCCTCCCAGGGCCTCCCCAAGACTCAAATGGTTCCCATGGAGTATATAGACCTTGAGAGAAGTCCTCCAACACTTTGATGAGGCCATTTCTGATCCTCATAAAATGAAAATTATTTTCCAGAATTGTTTGGAGGCTCTGATTTTCAATTCATTTCAGACAAATCCCGTGTTGTAGCCAGTGTCTGAAGGGATAAAGCAGTCCTTGTAAATGTTTCTCTTCAAATTCTATCAGAGAGGTGGTGCTCCTGGGACTAAAGAATTGGGCATTTTTGATCCATCATGCCTATCAAATTGCAAATCTTTGAAAGATCTTAAAATCATAATCAAACCAGATGAAGCATGACATTAAGGTCATCTGCCTTGACCCTCCCTAAAATTCCTTTATGGCAGCCTACAAAGAAGATCACTGAATGCTAGATGTGTGCCAAACCACCGCTGATTAAAGAGAAAAATTTCTCATCAGTGAGACAAAGTCTCTCATTTATTTAGCCTCCCTTACATAATGCTCTGCCGGCTCCACACCTTAAGGATACTGTGACAAACAGGAACACAGACCCTGGCTTCAGGCGGATTTACCCCCACCCCTCCCCCATCTCTGCCGTGCTGTTAGGACTCCAACGCAAGCTGAAGCAGAACAAATCTCCCTTCCCTGAGAAACATTTCTGATATCCCACAAAAGTGTACTAGACATCTTTTACTTCTGGTGAATACAGTTCAAGCATTTCAACAAAATATTCCCTTGAAAGAAAGAACCATTTTGTTTGCAACTGAAACTTCTAAATCTGCAGGACTCTCTCAGCTCAGTCTTTATTGACTTACATAAACTGTCTTTGAATTTGGTGATCACTGTCTGGGCTTACACATACTGTGCAGCACAATGCTCCTTTTCTAGTTTCTTAGTAGGAAAAACACTTGTTCAGTTTTTTTTCCACTGTCCCAGTCTAGTTCCACAAGCTGACAGACACGTAAACACATTTGCTGAAAACCTTGTAAGTGCCTCCTACTCAAGTGTTTCGGGAGATAGTTTCATGGGCTCTCTCTATGCTTCCCTGGTGGCTCAGATGGTAAAGTGTCTGCCTGTAATTCGGGAAACCTGGGTTCAATTCCTGGGTTGGGAAGATCCCCTGGAGAAGGAAATGGCAATCCACTCCAGCACTCTTGCCTGGAAAATCCCATGGATGGAGGAGCCTGATAGGTAGGCTACAGTCCATGGGATTGCAAAGAGTCGGACAAGACTGAGAGACTTCACTTCTTCAAGGTATATTAATATTTTAAGAGTTTATTTTAGCACTGGAGTGGTTAGGAGCATTCCACCAACCAGTAGCTAGTGACAAAAGAAGACACAGAAGCTAAGTGAGGAAAGTAATTGGGTAATATTTCCTTATTTGGTAAAATCTAGTTGGCTGTTTGGGATTGGTTGTCTTTAGGTTTTAGTTTCTTAACCTTGAGGCATTTGCAGGCAGAGGCTTTGGTTTACTTACTAGGCTGTTAAGATAATAGAACCACCTTAGTCTGATGGCCTCCTTGCTTAATTAATTTAACACTTCTGTTACAAAGACAAGACCTCAGATTTTATAAGTGGACAATTAATAAGTACCGAAGCATGTTTTCAAATTTAGGTTATTAGTTCATTTGACCAATGAGAAATTTGCGCATTTCTCAAGGTCAAATCTGTTTTAAGCAGAGAGATTTCTAATCAAAGCCTCAAATTCACTAAAAACAAAGAAATGAAACCTTTATATTTTCAGACTATTGACTTCTTTGATTTTGTCAGAATATTATATCTCAAAAACTAGATGTGAGAGTTGGAGTCAGCTAAAACGCACACCAACAGCATGTTTATCCTGTACTCTCCCAGGCATTATTTGGAGGCTCAATGGTATTTCCAAAGCAATCAAGAACAATTCAGTGATTTTTGTTTTGGCTGACTGGCTGGCTGAATTCACCGAGTCGTGTCCGACTCTTGGCGACCCCATGGACTGTAGCCCACCAGGCTCCTCTGTCCATGGGATTCTCCAGGCAAGAATACTGGCGTGGGTTGCCATTTCCTCCTCCAGGGGATCTTCCTGACCCAGAGATCGAACCCAAATCTCCTGCTACTTCTCTACCAATCACATTAAAATGATGGACACATTCTTATTTCCCCAGGGCAGTTTTTTGTTTGTTTTTCCTAAAGAACTTTCAGAACTAAAGATAAGATGAAGAGGCCATAAAGAGGGAGAAAGTCTGACTATTTGGGTTGGAGCCAGATAGAATCTCCAGGATTCAGGATTTGGTCTTCAACTTTAGATAATTTTATTTAAAAAAATTTTTTTTTCCTATTCAAAGTTGATCAGGGCCTCAGGATTGATCTATTAGACTTTTCACAACATGCCAATAGGTAAGTTAATTTCCTAAATACTAATTGTCAAAAGGGAATATAAGTTTGATGACTAGACTATTAATGTCTAAAAATTTAGGGCACCAACTTGCTGTGTCAGTGTGCATAAGAAATTAAATCACTGGTCAAACTCTGTGGTATCAGCATGTGTGGTACAATAACAAAATAAAACAGAGGTAATGGATATGACTTTGGGGTTAGAAGTCAGAGGTTTAAATTCCAGCTCTAGAAGTTGCTAGCTGTGAAACTAATTACTTTGTGCCTCAGTTTTTTATTTGCAAAATGGGTGTAGCAATTGTACCTAATTCACATGTTGTGAGGAACAAATGAGTACAGAACACAGCCCTAAGTAAGCACTGAGTACATGAAATCAGAGTAAAAAGGTTTGAATAGTGTAAAAAGCATATTTCATCTAGACCCCCAAAGTCTGATGAACTCTCTGTGATGTTGCAGAATTGGCCACTCTCGTGCCAGACAACTGTAGTTTATCAGACAGCATATTCATCTCTTTTGGGTAGCTTTAGCCGTTTTCCCAAATTCTTTCCCTTTCTCACCACACCCACTAGCAAACTTTTCATCTCTCTAGGCCTCATCTCTTCTATCAGACCTCCTTGTACCCTTGTCTTCATGACTGCTTTGAGACATTGCCAAATTGGGCCCTCTGCCCTCATGGCTCAGATGGTAAAGAATCTGCCTGCAATGCAGGAGACAGGATTCAATCCCTGGGTTGGGAAGATTCCCTGAATAAGGGAATGGCAGCCCACTTCAGTATTCTTGCTTGGAGAATTCCATGGACAGAGGAGCCTGGTGGGCTATAGTTCACAGAGTCACAAAGAGTCAGATGTGACTGAGTGACGAACACATACACAGGTTCTCTCCACTGTATATTTTCAAAACATCACTTAGAGTGAAATTTTTCTAGAGATGGATAGTCTTATTAATGGATGATCTGAACTAGGTTCAGTTAGACCTATCTTTAAATAATCACCCAGAAATTAGTCTCAGAGCACATAGGTGTGTAAAACCTATGTGCTTACTAGAACTAGAACACTAATTTCACGTGGCCATTGAGTATTAGTTTTGATTGAAATGTTTTGTAAGTGTAAAAGAGACACCAGATTGCAAAGACTTTAATATGAGAAAAAAATTTAAAATCTTTTATGAATAATTTTTTATAAAAATTACATGTAAAAATGATAGTATTATTGAAATACTGGGTTAAAATATACATTTAAAAAATTAAGTTCACATATTTCTTTTTTAATATGGCTATTAGAAAAATTATACAACATATGTGGCTGGCATTATATATATATATATATATATATGTTAATTTATTTATTTTTTATTTTACTTTACAATTCTGTATTGGTTTTGCCATACATTGACATGAATCCACCACGGGTGTACATGCATTCCCAAACATGAACCCCCCTCCCACCCCCCCTCCCCACAACATCTCTCTGGGTCATCCCCGCGTACCAGCCCCAAGCGTGCCATATCCTGCATCGGACATAGACTGGCAATTCGATTCTTACATGATATTATACATGTTTCAATGTCATTCTCCCAAGTCATCTCACCCTCTCCCTCTCCCACTGAGTCCAAAAGTCCGTTATACACATCTGTGTCTTTTTTGCTGTCCTGCATACAGGGTCATCATTGCCATCTTTCTAAATTCCATATATATGTGTTAGTATACTGTATTGGTGTTTTTCTTTCTGGCTTACTTCACTCTGTATAATTGGCTCCAGTTTCATCCATCTCATCAGAACTGATTCAAATGTATTCTTTTTAACGGCTGAGTAATACTCCATTGTGTATATGTACCACTGCTTTCTTATCCATTCATCTGCTGATGGACATCTAGGTTGTTTCCATGTCCTGGCTATTATAAACAGTGCTGTGATGAACATTGGGGTACATGTGTCTCTTTCAATTCTGGTTTCCTCAGTGTGTATGCCCAGTAGTGGGATTGCTGGGTCATAAGGCAGTTCTATTTGCAATTTTTTAAGGAATCTCCACACTGTTCTCCATAGTGGCTGTACTAGTTTGCATTCCCACCAACAGTGTAGGAGAGTTCCCTTCTCTCCACACCCTCTCCAGCATTTATTGCTTGCAGATTTTTGGATCGCAGACATTCTGACTGGTGTGAAGTGGTACCTCATTGTGGTTTTGATTTGCATTTCTCTAATAATGAGTGATGTTGAGCATCTTTTCATGTGTTTGTTAGCCATCCGTATGTCTTCTTTGGAGAAATGTCTATTTAGTTCTTTGGCATTATATTTGTATTGTATATTTGTATTTTTATTGTTATTACAAAAGGAATGAGCTTCCACAATGAAACTTATTTTCATCTAATAGAACTTTTCTATATCAAATATTTAATGTGTACACTAGAGCCCAGCAATTTCACCTTTAGGGATTATCCTGATATAATCAGAGGTATGTACAATGATGTTCATCACAACAACATTTTGCAAACTAAAATATCCATTTACAGGGAATTAGTTGAGTAAATTAGGATTCATCCACTCTGAAGCATGCCTTCTAACACTTTAAAGTAATCATATCAACTTCTATTTTGGGGAGTGGGCAATTGTTGATTTCAACTTCTAAGTCTTTATTTCTCTCTCTTTAAAAAACAAAACAAAACCTAATTTTCTCTGGAAAATCACTCTTGTACACATTCTTGGTCTTTAGTACTGGGGTTAGGTCTATTCTTTATATACAGAAACCATGTAGTCCAAGCTGGATTAATTTGTGTTTCACTCTCTTAGACTCAATATTTTATTCAGGACCGGTCGTTGTACTTTCAAAGAGTTGCACTTGAAGGTGAGTACCGTACATAAGCCTGTTGATATTTGCCACCAAGTTGTCCCCTTTTCCAGAAACAGAACAATGAAGCCCATGCCCTCAGGAAGCTGTAGGAACAGAAAATTTTTCCTTTCTTCCCATCTAGTTTCTTTGGTCAGCCTAATAAAACAGATTAACATAAGAAAACCATTTTAATTTCACAGACACAGGAATCCCATAAAAACATGGGACTCTAAGAAGTGACCAAAGCAGGAAGCTTTAAGATCTTTTAGACAAAGAAACAATTAATATGTGGAGAACTGAAATTAAATAAAGAGGTTTGGGTTTGGGATAGTAAAGTAGTGAAGTAACAAGATTTGTTTATATGACCATCCTGCTCCTAAATTTCCTATCTCTGGTAATAATCAGAGGTATGTACAATGATGTTCATCACAACAACATTTTGCAAACTAAAATATCCATTTTACCTTCTGGCACAGGAAAGGTGCCTATCACATGGAAGATTTATTTCCTGCGATTTACTTATCTCCTGTCAAAAGAGAATCAGAATATTCTTTTTGCACCAACCGTTTCTCAAGTAAATTTAATTCAAAATAATCAATATGCTAAAATGACATCTTTTGAGGTGACATATTCTCCCCTTCAGTATCAATAGACTGAGGTGACTTCAGAGTGTTTTAGAGCAAATAAATAGAATAATGGAACCAATAGTGGGGGAGGGGTATGCATTATCTATGGTGGTCAAAGTAGGTCTTTCTAATAAGATGACATTTAATTGAGATTGAATGGAAAGGAAGCAGGTACATGAAGACTAGGAAGGATAGGGACCATCATCATCCATAAAGTTTCTAAGGCAGGAAATACCCAGATATGTCTGGGTATCAAAGAAGTCTACTGGGGACAAGAAACAGGAAGAATATGAAAAGCAGAATTCATAAAGATAGATTACATACAGATCATGATCATTACATCCAGACCAGGACAACGTTCTATTTGTAGTGCAAAGGTTTTAAGCAAAGGGGTAACGTCCACAAAATATAAATAAAGGTAGTCTGTCTTTCCCTCTTATGTTAACTTTTTCTCAGTTAAGTATCTTAAAACTTCATTATAAGAGAAAAAAGGTATATTCACAAATATCACTCAGAATAAATGTATTTATAAAATCTCTAGCATGTTTTAATTCCCATCATTAACTTTTAAGACATTATGATTATGCTCAATGGCTGCTAAGTGCAGTATTGCATAAGGCAGATATACATCATTCTTCATGCTCAGCTCTCATTCAACCTGAACAGAGTCCTGGAGACAGAGACCATAGAAACAAGAGGAGTTAGAAATATTCTCAAAAGGTGAGTAAATGTTCCAGAGAAGAAACCAGCTAGACAAGCATGCAAATCAGTAGAGTCCCAGAGGGTCTGTTGTTGAAAGAAATCAAGCCAGGTCTAAAAGAAAACTGCCAATGAGATAAATCTTTAAATGCCACTTCACATTTGGTATTGATTTATTTGCTCCTGGATTTTAACTAATATGCCATTCCTAAGGACACATTTGTAGGAGATCAAGAAAATATTTCTCTTTTTCTTTAAAGCAGATGTGTGAATGTCATTTACCTTTTCTAACAGCTAAAAAAACCTAGTCTACTAAACCAATCCACTGGGGTTTAAGTAACATATTGAAATTAAAATGAGCTTATCCTTGGGCCAGCTTTGTGAAAAATTGTGAGTTGCTTTTGAGTAAGTAATTTAGTATCAGGTTTTTAACTGAACACTTTCTGTTATCTTAGAAGATGATCTTTTAAAAAACTTTCTTCAGTAGCATTGTCCCTATCACTCTCCCAGACTATTCCCCACCCCAGGCAAAGCTTACTTGTTTTTCAATCATCTTCAAGTGAAAATGTTTAAGTGGAAGTGCTAAACATACCTATGGTTATATATATATATTTAGTGGAATTTAAGTTTTTCACTTAAACATATACTGAGTACCTATTTTATTCCATGCAAAGTGATAATTAGAAGAAATAATGATAAACACAAGCTTCTATCCAAGGATCTTAAATGATCATGAGTACTATGGGATAAGAGATACAATGGATATACAGATGATGAATTACAGATGCAGACAAAGGATATATGGGGAAAGTGTATGTGGTGGTTCTTCCTAGAAAAGATGATGCCTGACTAATTCTTGAAAGACAGGTGATAAGAGCAGAGGAGGAAGGATCAGAGGGTATTCCAGGGAGAGGTAAGATAAAACAAGAAGTGTGCAAGACTATATCACTAATCTGATTGTGTAACTTCAGACATAAAGCAATAAAAGGAATGAGAAGGAAACAAATGTGGGTGTTCTCAGCCTCTGAAACCATGTGAATAAAGTAAATAAGCTGACTCTGAAAATATTAGACATAAATAAAAACAAATACAATCAAAAGTTAGAGAGGTTAATAAACTATCCAATAAAATGAAACAATATCCACTCTATTTCTAATATATTCCAACATTTATTCTTAGAGTCTTACTTTTTAGTTTAGTCTTCCAGTTAAAAGTATATTATTATTTGTTTTATTACAGTAATATTTTGAAACAGCTTTACTTTACTACAAGTACATATCCACAAAATAACAAGAAAAGTTAAACAATGTGGGGGAATAATTCTTGAGAAATATTTATGTGATAAATGCAGTAAATGCATGCTGAATAGGTTTGCGGTGACCCTGGGTAGGGTTGCCGGGAGAAATATCAATAACCTCAGATATGCAGATGACACCACACTTATGGTAGAAAGTGAAGAAGAACTAAAGGGCCTCTTGATCAAAGTGAAAGAGGAGAGTGAAAAAGTTGGCTTAAAGCTCAACACTCAGAAAACTAAGATCATGGCATCTGGTCCTATCACTTCATGGGAAATAGATGGGGAAACAGTGGAAACAGTGGCTGACTTTATTTTTCTGGACTCCAAAATCACTGCAGATGGTGATTGCAGCCATGAAATTAAAAGACACTTACTCCTTAGAAGGAAACTTAACGACCAACCTAGACAGCATATTAAAAACCAGAGACATCACTTTGTCAACAAAGGTCCGTCTAGTCAAGGCTACGATTTTTCCAGTGGTCATGTATGGATGTGAGAGTTGGACTATTAAGAAATCTGAGCGCCAAAGAATTGATGCCTTTGAACTGTGGTGTTGGAGAAGACTCTCGAGAGTCACTTGGATTGCAAGGAGATCCAACCAGTCCATCCTAAAGCAGATCAGTCCTGCTTGTTCATTGGAAGGACTGATGTTGAAGCTGAAACTCCAATACTTTGGCCACCTGATGCAAAGAGCTGACTCATTTGAAAAGACCCTGATGATGGGAGGGATTGGGGGCAGGAGGAGAAGGGGACGACAGAGGATGGCATCACTGACTCAATTGACGTGAGTCTGAGTGAACTCCGGGAGTTGGTGATGGACAGGGAGGCCTGGAGTGCTGCGATTCATGGGGTCACAGAGTCGGACACAACTGAGCTACTGAACTGAACTGAACTGAACTGTAGTATTTTTGATTTATGATATATTCAACTTATGATAGATTTATTAGGATTTAACCCTACTCTTAATTTGAGGAAGATCTGTACTTCATTAAGTACATTCTTAAGTGAAATTGGCATTTTTAAAGAAGATTATAAGTGTAATGGTGAAAAGCTACTAGGATAGCTGATTGCCACAGCTATAAGAGCAAGTGTACCTCTCAAAATCTCTCTTAAGCTAGTAATTGCCTAATAGATCATTATTTTGAAATTCTATAACTTGCTTTTTTCATTTTTAAAAAATATTATACTTCATCCTATAATTTCAAAATAATGATTTCTAAGTGATAATAAGGTTAATAAGATTACTAAAGGTGATAACTGGTGATAGCAAGGTAATATCACTGAGAACAAACTGAGTTAATTCCTGAAAAAGTATATTTATACCCTAAGTCTACTACCTTAGAAAATCCAAAATACATAAGTATACATCTTATTAGCTATCAAAAAGAGGATGTTATCAAACTTCAAGTAGCTTCTGAAAGATCCCACTGCATATTCATAAAGAGAATAAGAGTGAAAAAGGTGAATAACATTTTAGCTTTATTATGAAAACAGTTTTAATTGCACTCAAATCCTTACTTAAATGGTCTCAGGCACTTCCAGAAACCCTATATCAACTTTAAGAATCTCTGGCTAATATCCTTTCTGGAAAGAATATGTAAGTTATAAAATACAGTATTATGATATACTAAAATAGATTTTCCAGCCCTAGTTTTTCCCTTTTTCCATGGTTAAAAATCCAGGGCTCTTCAAATCCACGCTGAAACTGAAAGATGCTTTTTGGTCCACCAAAAAGAACTCTGCATTCCACCCTTCATTCAATGCAAAAGCCAGCTGAGGTGAAATCCCCAGAGGCCAACAGTGACCAGGAGTAAAGTTCCATACAGCCTTCAACCACAGTAGTCTTCAAATAGCTTGATCAGGCCACCTCCTAGAGTCCCTTCATCTATCATTTTATGCCTCCAGCTGTTCTTTTTTTGAGATTTTGTTTTTGTGTAATATGGCTGGGCGTTCTGGCCTCAATTTTCTTGTCACACAGTGAAGGAAGTGTTCTATCTGATAGGAAGCCACATGTCAGCACCTGTTCTCTGGGTTGATTTGTTCATTATTTCCATTTCTCTTTTCTGATACTGCAGGGTCTTTTTCTGTCAACAGCAACAACAACACATCTATACTCCCTGGGCCTCCATCTTTTCTATGGATGTCAAAATCCAGGGTCTGATGAGTGCCCTTAAGGCTCAGCCTATCACTTAAGGAGGGTGTCTGTTTAGATGTGCAATTTTTTGTTTAACTGAATTTACAGTTAAGCCTTGTTGAAATATAAAGTTTGACTTTATGTGGGTGGATAAATCTAATGGAAAAAGGGAGGTAACTTTTTACCACACTAGGAGACAATTATGCTTTTATTATGCAAAAGAATATATTGCTTTAGGTTTAAACATTCAAACATCAGTGTAACCTAGTGCAATCCAATTCATTGTAGCAACCATATTTTGAGATCCCACTGGGGACAAGCACCGTGTGTAAATGGACTGGGATTCTTGGGAAATAAGGAAATGATTAAAGTTGAAGACACAGGTAACACAGAAAAATTGATGCTCTTAACCTAGCTAGATAGGTAATTTTTGGTTTTTGTGGCACACAAGTAAGCATAATCCATCTAGGTATTTTTTAACAGTTCATGACAGCCTATTCTATGTTAGGCAGATAATTGTTTATAGTTAGGCAAATGGATTTAAACTCAAACAGCCTGATTAAGTAGCTTTAAGCTTCAGGTTTCAGTAGACATATAGGATTTTAACTTGGTCACTGTAACATTAGTGAATTGTTCAGATAAGTGTTGTTTTCATATAGAGAAGGACACAGGTGCAGATCTTAGCCCATGACAGCTGTAGGGACTTTAGTGTACTGGCCAATAAGAGTGGTACTTAAACTATATGGTACTGCTTAGCTTGGTACAGGCAAAGTCAGAGTAAGAATGAAATCACAAAATGAGGATAAAGAAACATATGAGGAAATATCAGACAAGCCAAATTTGAGGAGCATTCTATTCTTCAAAAATATCATAAGTGCTGAGCATATTGCCAGATTAAAGGACATTAGAGATATGATAACAGTATAGCGCTTGATCTTGGAATGCATCGTGCACTGATAAAAATATTTATTTAAAGGGTAATACTGGTATAATTACAAAAATTTGATTCTGAACTATATATCAGATATCTGTATCAGATGCTAAATTTCCTGAATTTGGTGATTTCATTGCAGTTCTATAAGAAGGAGATACATTATCCATCCTAAAGATTTTATGACTTTTTTTAAAAGGTCATGATTTTTATAATTTTTTCAAATGATTCTTCAAATAATGATATATGTTATAGATGTATATAGAGGTGTGTGTGGGTTATAGGTACACATAGATGTTGGGGAGGGACTGGGGGGCAGAGAGAGAAATAAAGGAAAAAATAAATGTGGAAAAATATTAACAGTGAGTGAAGCTAGATAAAGGATATCTGTGTGTACATGTTCTTTATAATATTCTTGTAAAAATTTTTTTTTTAGGTTTGAGATTTTAAAAATATAAAAAAGAGAAAGAAACACAGTCCTCCTTCTTATCTCCACACCACTGTACCCCATAAAGTCTTACTTTTCAGGGAGAATTATGAAAAAAACAATGGTTTCATTTACTTTGAATCTCAAAACAGATCATCTGGCCATAAGACCTGGGCCTAAAACTCTAAAAGCAGCTGGAACCTCCCTGGTGTAAACCCTTTGGAGTTTCTAACTTTAAATCTTTAAGGCCAAGCCTTGGTAGGTAGAGCTGCAATTTTATCAAATTCAAGAATCTCTCAGCAGCCCATGATGACAACGTGGCTGTAATGAGTTTTGCTCATTATGCAAATTGTGAACTTAATTTCAAACAACCAAAGCGGCACCTTTCCAAAAGAGTGAAAGATTTTTTTGTTCATAAATGAAAAGTGAATGAGGTTCCTAATGTGATGCTTTATTCAGTTACTATGGAAAAACAAATTGAAGAATTTATGGCAAATCCAAAGGGCCAAATAGTGTTTAACTTCACTTCTAAGAATCACATTTGCCTAGAAAATAAGAGCACAACTGGCATGTTTAAAAATATTCTTCAGACTTTAAATTAGAATAAAAGCAAAGTAAATGAGTAAATAAAGGAGAAAAAAAATGAAGACTAATAAACTAGAAGAAGAATTACATTTCTTGAAGAGAAAGTATAAAGATCTTGGATAACAGATTATTCATAGATGAAAATGAAGATGAGATCTTAAAGATCAAGGGAAACTAATAAATGAAGAGGAAAATGTCAGTCACTCAGATCTGGCATCATCAACTCAATGGACATGAGTTTGATCAAATTCCAGGAGATAGTGAAGGACAGAGAAGCCTGGTGGGCTGTAGTCCATGGAGTCACAGAGTCAGAGAGGGCTGAGCTACTGAACAACAACAAAGAAAAAAGGGAGATGTTTTCATTAACAGGAAAGAGAAATAGGGTCCAGTGAAGTGAAAGTCACTCATTCGTGTCCAACTCTTTGCGACCCCATGGACTATACAGTCCATGGAATTCTCCAGGCCAGAATACTGAAGTGGGTATCCTTTCTCTTCCAGGGGATCTTTCCAACCCCAGGGTTGAACCCAGGTCTCCCACATTGCAGGTGGATTCTTTACCAGCTGAGCCACAGGGGAAGCCCACAGATGCTGGAGTGGGTAGCCTATCTCTTTTCCAGTGGATCTTCCCAACCCAGGAGTCGAACTGGGGTCTCCTGCATTGCAGGCAGATTCTTTAGCAACTGAGCTATCAGGGAAGTCCTAATAGGGCCCAGAGAAAAAGAAAGAGAAGTCGCTCAGTTGTGTCTGACTCTTTGCAACCCAACGGACGGTAGCCTACCAGGCTCCTCTGTCCATGGAATTGTATAGGCAAGAGTACTGGAGTGGGTTGCCATTCCTTTCTCCAGGGGATCTTCCCTACCCAGGGATCGAACCCAGGTCTCTTGCATTGCAGGCAGACGCTTTACCATCTGAGCCACCAGGGAAGACCAGGAGCAATAGGTCCCAGAGTAACCAACAAAAGAAAAATGGCAAGTTCATAGTTAGCAGACAGGCTTCCCAGAAAAAATCAGGTTCCAAGAAGCTAATAAGAAATACTCATTTAAAGCAGCAGTTGGAGATTTCACAGTAATTGGATAAAAATATTACCCCTCCCCTCAACAGCTAAGCTACAATATTACAAATTATATAGATTTGAGATGAAAAGACCAAAAAGTATTCTAAGAACACAGACTTTAAGAATTGCTAGTGAACTTTAAGGTGACACCTGTGAGAGGTATGTAGACACTAAGTATGTCCTGAGAAACTATGCCCTTAAACACTGGAATTATGATTCTGAAGGCAGACACAGCTAAAATAAAGCAGATTAAAGGAGAAATAAGAAAGACAGTAGGCTGAGTTCAAGTTTGGACAAAATATTGCCCAGTGGGTAAAATTAAAGCAAACACTGACAAGATTTATTTTTCACTGGTTGCTTTGGTTATGCCATGAATTCAATGATTTCATGTATCTTGCTATTGGATAAAACAGAAGACAAAATCAAGAGAAATGTATAGAAAATCAAACATCTGGACAGAAGGAAAAGAGAAGGTAAAATGAAAGAAAGTCTTTGGTTCCAGGTAAAAGTGCTCATGTAACATATGCTAGAAAAAGGAGAAGACAAGTCTAAGAAGTCAGTTAAGCTATTACAAACACAATCGAGTGTTCATAAAAGATATGTAGGGGGATGATAAGGAAAAATTATAGCAACAGAAGGAAATTTAATTCCTGCAGAAATAAAGTTAGCAGAAAGATTTAAAATATTCCAAAAATAAGGAAGAAGTGAGTTAAGTAGAAGGAAGAAGTCATGGGTGTCACTAGGTTCCTGGGGAAACAGGCTTCAAAAAAATCAACGGTTTTTCTTCTGGAATTGACTGAGAATGATTATTCAGATGAAACAAATGTGAAGACAATGCATATCTCTCCAAGGACACAGATTTCTCAGGTATAAGCAATCCCATAGCAGAACTGTCAATTGTTAGTTACCATAGCACAAAACTCAGAATGTCTGCTCAGAGTTAAGAAGGAAGACATAATAAAGCTGGTGCCAGAAACACAGGGGCCAAAGGGAAAATGCAAATTAAGAAGTTCTGAATACACTAAGTGGAGAATAAAGACACCTCCAAATACAGTCTGGTGATTGGGACTGTGACCTTTGCAATTGCCAAACTGTGATAAGTGAAATAACTCAGGTGGAGAAAGACAAATACAGTTTGTTTTCACTTACATATGGAATATAAAAAATTAAACAAGCAAACAAATATAATAAAACAGGAATAAGACTCAGATACAGAAAACAAACCACTGATGAACAGAAAGGAGGGGGTAGAGAGAGGGGTAAAATAGGTAGTGTAGTAGTGTTAGTCATTCAGTTGTGTCCAACTCCTTGCGATCCCATGGAGTGTAGCCCATCAGGCTATATGTCCATGGAATTCTCCAGGCAAGAATACTGGAGTGGGTAGCTATTCCCTTCTCCAGGGGATCTTTCCACCCAGGGATAGAACCCAGGTCTACTGCCTTGCAGGCAGATTCTTTACCCTCTGAGCCACCAGGGAAGCCCCTGGGTAAAGGGGATTTAGCAAAATAAGTGAAGGGGATTAAAATATACAAATTACACAGTATAAAATAAATAAGATACAAAGATGTAATGTACAGCACAGAGAATATAGTCAATGTTTCATAATAACTTTGTATTGAGTATAATCTAAACAATATTGATTTACTATGTTGTACACTTGAAATTAATAAAATTATAAGTCAACTATTATCAATTTAAAAAACAAACAAACTGTGCTAGAGAATGTAGCAATGTCTCAGATACCATTTTCTGCCAGCAAATGACAGAATACATAGGTAGGTTTTTTTTCTACGTGTAGTAATTCACATTATCCTGTAATCAGTTTCCTGATGGGAGATTGTTCTCAATTAAAATTTTGTTCATAGTTTGTGCTATCAGGACAACTAGCCTAATCTGCCAATCATCCTAAAGCGGCCAAACATCTGTTAATTCTCTTTTAACCTCAGATAAGTGAATCTTTGTTTTGGATTGATTCTAACATTATTTTGACTCTAGAAGTAAGAATAAACTTCTTTTACTTGTCTGAAAGATAGTAAAATTCTGTTTCAGAAGTTTCTGCTTCTGGGCATAATTGAATAACTACTGGACACTGGGAACAATTATGAAACTAAACAAATAAGTGAAATGACAGTTATCACATATTAATAAGAAATAGCATAGGACTGTGGTCCTTGAATAAGGGAAATCCATGAAGTAAGTACCACAGTCCTCTTGACTTTCTGTATGCAGGCACTGGCTATACTCCAACATTAACAGACAGACCCCAAGCAAAGCATCATATTCTCAATAAGCTGCTGAGAATGAGACCAGAGTTGAATGTTGAGGCAATGCTGAGACAGATAAAATATATGGAACATAATACTGCAGAGAAAAGTGGTATGCAGACTACCACAGATCTACAAGAGGTATTCTAATGTCTTTGGCAAATACAACGTTGAACACAAATAGGAAAAATCCCCTTGAGGCCTGACAGAGAACAACTACTGAGGAATTGCCAGCTGAATGGATATTCTTGAGATTGTACAGTGCAGAAAAAAGTAGGAGTTACAAACAGACAAAACTAATCTCAAATGTTTAAGTGGCTACTGTATGAATGGTTATCATTCTAGAAAATATTGTTGCTTACCATAAAAAAATAAAATAAATGATGGTGAATTGGTAAAATATAATACTAATATAGTGAGAATATAACATGTAGAATAAATTATTTGACAACAACAACACCAAAAAGATGAGAGGAAAGTAAGTAAAATTATACCGTTGTACTGTCTTATGTAATATATGCTGTTTTTGTTTAGTTGCTAACTCATCATCACCAAAAGCTCACGGCTCACCATATGATTCACACAAGATGCATATTCCATGGATTTAGACAGATGTATAATGACATAAATCCATCACCATAATGTTATAGAATATTTTCACTGCCCTGAAAATCCTATGTTTTGCCTATTTTTCTTCCCATTACCACTGCTTCTGGAAATTACTGATCTTATTTGATCTTTTTATTGTCTCCATAGTTTTTCCCTTTCCAGAGTTTCATATCATTAAGATATGGCCTTTACAGACTGGCTTCTTTCCCTTAGTAATATGTATATAAATTTACTCCATGGTTTTTCATGGTTTGATAGCTCATTTTTAAGTGCTAAAAAATAATTAATTGTATTGATGTAACATAGTTTACTTATTCAGTTACCTATTGAAAGATATCATGGTTGCATCCAAGTTGTGGAAATTATGAGTAAGACTATTTTAATCATCCTTGTGCAAGTTTTTGTGTGGTCATAGGTTTTCATCTCCCTTGGGTAAATAACGGGAGTGTGATTTCTGGATCATATTGTAAGGCTATGTTTAGCTTTTTTTAAGAAACTGTCAAACTGTCTTCCAATAGCTGTACATTTGGCATATTTCCACCAGCAGTGTATGAGAGTTCCTGTTCTTCCACATTCTAACCAGCACTTGATATTGTAAATGTTCTGGATTTGAGCCACTCTAATAAGTATGTAGCGGCATCTCATGGTTATTTTAATTCACATTTCCTTAATGACGTCGCTGTGCAGCATCTTTTCATATACTTATTTGCCATCTGGGTCTCTTCTTTGGTATCAGTGAAGGTCTTTTGCCATTTTTTAAATTGTTTCCTAGTTTTATTGTTGAATTTTAAGTTATTAGTACCTTATAGATAACAGTCCTTTAGCAGATATGTATTTTGAAAATACTTTCCACTGATCTCTGGCTTGTCTTTTCATGCTCTTGACATTGTCCTTTAAAGGGCATAAATTCTAAATTTTAATGAAGTCCAGTTTATCAATTAATTTGTCAGATTATGTCTTTTGTGTCATATCTAAAAAAATCACCAAGGTCATGTGTATGTTTCTCTCATGTTATCTTCTAGGAGATTTATATTTTTGTGTTTCACACACAGGCTTATGATCCATTTTGTTATAGGTTTATGTAATTGGCATAAGGTCTGTGTCTAGATTCATTTTTTTACATGTGATTGCTCAGTTGTTCCAATATCATTTGTTGAAGAAACTATCTTTGCTCCATTGTAATGACTTTGCCTCCTTGTTAAAAATAAGTTGACTATATTTAAGTGAGTCTGTTTATGGGTTATCTATTCTGTTTCACTGAAACGTTTATTCTTTTGCGATGCCAGGTTGTCTTGATTACCTAGTTTTATACTGTCATGGAGTTGGGTGGTCTCAGTCCTCCAATTTTGTTCTTCTTCAATATTGTATTGGCCATTTGGACACATTTACATCTTCACATAAACTTTCAAATCAGTTGATATTCGTAAAAGAAACCTCCTAAGATTTTGATTGGGATTGCACTGGATCTATGGACTAAGTTAGGAAGAACTGATATATTGACAATAGTGAATCTTCTTTTTTATGGAAATGAAATATCTCTCCATTGATTAGTTCTTTGATTTCATTCATCAGAGTTAAGTAGCTTTCCTCATAATAGATCTTGTAGGTATTTTGTAAGATTTATACCAAAGTATTTCACTTTGGCGGACGCTAATGTAAATGATATTATTTTTAAATCCAAATACCACCCATTTGTTTTTATTATACAGGAAAGGAATTGACTTTATATATTAACTTTATATTCTGCTACATTACTATAATCATTTATTACTTCCCAAAATTTTATCAATTACTTTGGATTTTCTACCTAGGTGATCATGTCATCTGTGAACAATAACACTTTCATGTCTTCCTTCCCAATCTGTATACATCTTCTTTTGTTGCCCTATGATTTTATTAAGGATCAGAATAATGTCAAAACAAAAGCTGTGAGAGGGTACAGACTTTTCTTGTATCTAATCTTGGTTAGAAAGCTTTCAGTCTTTCACCATTAAGTATTATGTTGGTTGCAAGTATTTTATAGATTTTCTTAACCAAGTTGAGGAAATTTCTCTCTATTCCTCATTTATTGAGAGGATTTTATCATGGATGGGTGTTGAATTTTGTTAAAATGCTTTTTCTGCATCTATTGATATGATCGTGAGACTTTTATTTTTTAGTCTCTTTATGTAATAAGTTATATCAATTGATTTTAGAATGTTGAATCAGACTTGCATACGTGGGGTAAACTTCACCTGGTCGTGGTGTTTAATTATTTATGCTTTTTTCAGACTGGTTCCAATAGGAAAAGGAGTACGTCAAGGCTGTATATTGTCACCCTGCTTATTTAACTTCTATGCAGAGTACATCATGAGAAACGCTAGGCTGGAAGAAGCATAAGCTGGAATCAAGATTGCCGGGAGAAATATCAATAACCTCAGATATGCAGATGACACCACCCTTATGGCAGAAAATGAAGAGGAACTAAAAAGCCTCTTGCTGAAAGTGAAAGTAGAGAGTGAAAAAGTTGGCTTAAAGCTCAACATTCAGAAAACAAAGATCATGGCATCTGGTCCCATCACTTCATGGGAAATAGATGGGGAAACAGTGGAAACAGTGTCAGACTTTATTTTGGGGGGCTCCAAAATCATTGCAGATGGTGACTGCACCCATGAAATTAAAAGACACTTACTGCTTGGAAGAAAAGTTATGGCCAACCTAGATAGCATATTCAAAAGCAGAGACATTACTTTGCCAACAAATGTCCATCTAGTCAAGGATATGGTTTTTCCTGCGGTCATGTATGGATGTGAGAGTTGGACTGTGAAGAAAGCTGAGCACCAAAGAATTGATGCTTTTGAACTGTGGTGTTGGAGAAGATTCTTGAGAGTCCCTTGGCCTGCAAGGAGATCCAGCCAGTCCATTCTGAACGAGATCAGCCCTGGGATTTCTTTGGAAGGAATGATGCTGAAGCTGAAACTCCAGTACTTTGGCCACCTCATGCGAAGAGTTGACCCATTGGAAAAGACTCTGATGCTGGGAGGGATTGGGGGCAGGAGGAGAAGGGGATGACAGAGGATGAGATGGCTGGATGGCATCACTGACTCAATGGACATGAGTCTGAGTGAACTCCGGGAGTTGGTGATGGGCAGGGAGGCCTGGCGTGCTGCGATTCACGGGGTCGCAAAGAGTGGGACACAACTGAGCGACTGAACTGAACTGAACTGAACTGAACTGACTGAAAATTTTGATTAACTAACACTTTGAGATTTTTGTACTTAACTTCATTAATGATATTAGTCTATAATTTCTTTTTTTTTTTTGTAATATCTTTATCTGGTTTTGGTATTAGGGTAATACTGGCCTCAGAGAATGAATTGGGAAATATTCTCTCTACTTCTGTCCTCTAAGATACATTGTCTCTCAATTCAGTTCAGTCACTCAGTTGTGTCCGACTCTTTGGGACCCCATGAATCGCAGCACGCCAGGCCTCCCTGTCCATCACCAACTCCCGGAGTTCACTCAGACTCATGTCCATCGAGTCAATGATGCCATCCAGCCATCTCATCCTCTGTCATCCCCTTCTCCTCCTGTACCCAATCCCTCCCAGCATCAGAGTCTTTTCCAATGAGTCAACTCTTTGCATGAGGTGGCCAAAGTACTGGAGTTTCAGCTTCAGCATCATTCCTTCCAAAGAGCTCCCAGGGCTGATCTCCTTCAGAATGGACTGGTTGGATCTCCTTGCAGTCCAAGGGACTCTCAAGAGTCTTCTCCAAGACGACAGTTCAAAAGCATCAATTCTTTGGCATTCAGCTTTCTTCACAGTCCAACTCTCACATCCATACATGACCACTGGAAAAACCATAGCCTTGACTAGATGGACCTTAGTCGGCAACGTAGTGTCTCTGCTTTTCAATATGCTGTCTACGTTGGTCATAACTTTTCTTCCAAGGAGTAAGTGTCTTTTAATTTCATGGCTGCAGTCACCATCTGCAGTGATACATTGTAGACAACTGGCAAAATTTAGTTCTTAAATGTTTTGTACAATTTAACAGCAAAATCCAACAGGGCCTGGTGCTTCTTATTCGGAAGAATATTAATTACTGATTCAATATAGATTTAGTCTATTTGGATCATATATTTCTTATTGTGTGAATTTTTGCAAGTTGTGTCTCTGGAGAAATTGATCCATTTCATTGATATTATCAAATATTGGGGCATGGAGTTGTCCTCAGTATTGCTTTATTATCTTTTATGGGATCTTTAGTGACATGTTTTTAATTTCTGATATTAGTAATTTGTGTTTTCTCTATTTTATTTGGTAGCTAGGCTAGAAGCTTACTGATTTTATTGTCTGAGTGATTCTTTATTGAAAAGTGAAAAAGACTGACAAATTCCTAGCTATATCGGTCAGACTGAAAGAGAGAAAGATCACCAATATTAGGATTTAAAGAAGGGAACAATTTCTAATGTCTAGAATTGTTTTCAGATTATAATAAGAAAATGTTAAGAAACAGATATGCTAATATATTCAACAAATTAGTTGAAATATTGAAAAGTTATTTGAAAGGCTAAAATTAACAGGTGATTCAAGGAAACCTAAATATGAATAGCTCACTATGTAATAAATAAGTTATATTTTAATTTCAAAAACCTTTCCCTGAAGAAACTCTATGGTCCAGATGACTTTATTAGTGAATTCTATGACAAATTTTAGGATGAAATAAGACCAACCAGGAAATGGAGAAAAAAGTAATGAGTTTCAATGTCTGAATAAGGCAAATGACCCTCATACAACAAACTGGAAATAAATTTACAAAGAAAGCATATTAGAGGTAATATTCATCATGGACATACATAAAAAATTCTTAACAATATATTAGCATATTCAATTAAATAACATGAAAATCAAATATGTTTCTAAGGAAATAAAGAGCCTCTTGATAAAAGTGAAAGAAGAGAATGAAACAGTTGGCTTAAAACTCAGCATTCAAAAAACTAAGATCATGTCATTTGGTCCCATCACTTCATGGCAAAGAGATGGAGAAACAATGGAAACAATGGCAGACTATTTTCTTGGGCCCCAAAATCACTGCAGCTGCTGGCTGCAGCCATGAAATTAAAAGATGCTCACTCTTTGGAAGAAAAGCTATGACACCACCCTTACGGCAGAAAGTGAAGAGAAACTAAAAAGCCTCGATGAAAGTGAAAGTGGAGAGTGAAAAAGTTGGCTTAAAGCTCAACATTCAGAAAACGAAGATCATGGCATCCAGTCGCATCACTTCATGGGAAATAGATGGGGAAACAGTAGAAACAGTGTCAGACTTTATTTTGGGGGGCTCCAAAATTACTGCAGATGGTGATTGCAGCCATGAAATTAAAAGACACTTACTCCTTGGAAGAAAAGTTATGACCAACCTAGATAGCATATTGAAAAGCAGAGACATTACTTTTCCAACAAAGGTCCGTCTAGTCAAGGCTATGGTTTTTCCAGTAGTCATGTATGGATGTGAGAGTTGGACTGTGAAGAAGGCTGAGTGCCAAAGAATTGATGCTTTTGAACTGTGGTGTTGGAGAAGACTCTTGAGAGTCCCTTGGACTGCAAGGAGATCCAACCAGTCCATTCTGAAGGAGATCAGTCCTGGGATTTTTTTGGAAGGAATGATGCTGAAGCTGAAACTCCAGTACTTTGGCCACCTCATGCAAAGAGTTGACTCATTGGAAAGACTCTGATGCTGGGAGGGATTGGGTACAGGAGGAGAAGGGGATGACAGAGGATGAGATGGCTGTATGGCATCACTGACTTGATGGACGTGAGTCTGAGTGAACTCCGGGAGTTGGTGATGGGCAGGGAGGCCTGGCGTGCTGCGATTCATGGAGTCACAAAGAGTTGGACACGACTGAGCGAGTGAACTGAAATGAGCCTTGACACCATATTAAAAAGCAGAGACATTATTTTGCCAACAAATAGTCAAAGCTATGGTTTTTCCAGTAGTCAAGTATGGATGTGAGAGATGGACCATAAAGAAAGCTGAGTGCTGAAGCATTGATACTTTTGAACTGTGGTATTGGAGAAGACTCTTGAGAGTCCCTTGGACAATGAGGAGATCCAACCAGTTCATCCTAAAGGAAATCAGTCCCAAATTTTCATTGGAAGGACTGATGATGAAGCTGAAACTCAAATACTTTGGCCACCTGATGTGAAGAACTATCTCATTTGAAAAGACCCTCATCTGGGAATGATTGAAGGCAGGAGGAGAAGGGGATGACAGAGGATGAATGGTTGGACGGCATCACAGACTCAATGGGCATGAGTTTGAATAAGCTCTGGGAGATGGTGATGAACAGGGAAGACAGGCGTGCTGCAGTTCATGGAGTTGCAAAGAATCAGACACGTCTGAGCAACTGAACTGAAGGAAGTAAATTTGGTTTAACACTGAAAAATAACTGTAACTTAACATATTTAATGAATAAAGGGAAGTCAATACAATTATCACAATACCAGACCACCTTACTACCTCCTGAGAAAGCTGTATGCAGGTCAGGAAGTAACAGTTTGTACAAGACATGGAACAACATACTGGTTCAAACTTGGGAAAGGAGTATGTCAAGGCTATATATTGTCACCTTGCTTATTTAACTTCTATGTAGAGTACATCATGCTAAACACTGGCCTGGATGAACCACAAGCTGTAATCAAGATTGTCAGGAGAAATATCAACAACTTCAGGTATGCAGATGATACCACTCTAATGGCAGAAAGCAAAGAGGAACTAAAGAGCCTTTTGAGGATGAAAGATGAGAGTGAAAAGCTGGCTTAAAACTCAACATTCAAAAGATGATGATCATGGCATCCAATCCCATCACTTCATGGTAAACAGAAGGGGAAAATGTGGAAAAAAAGACTCATTTTATTGTCTTGGGCTGCAAAATCACTGGAGACAGTGACTGAAGCCATAAAATTAAAAGATGCTTTCTCCTTGGAAGGAAAGCTATGACAAACCTGCTGCTGCTGCTGCTAAGTCGCTTCAGTCATGTCCAACTCTGTGTGATCTCTTAGATGGCAGCTGCCAGGCTCCCCTGTCCCTGGGGTTCTCCAGGCAAGAACACTGGAGTGGGTTGCCATTTCCTTCTCCAATGCATGAAAGTGAAAAGTGAAAGTGAAGTCACTCAGTCATGTCCGACTCTTCACAACCCCATGGACTGCAGCCTACCAGGCTCCTCCACCCATGGGATTTTCCAGGCAAGAATACTGGAGTGGGGTGCCACCGCCTTCTCCAATGACAAATCTAGACAGCATTTAAAAAAGGAAAGACATTTGTTGACAAAAGTCCATATAGTCAAAGCTATAGTTTTCCCACTAGTCATGTACAGATGTGAGAGCTGGATCACAAAGAAGGCTCAGAGCAAAAGAATTAATATTTTCAAACCATGGTCCTTGAGAAGACTCTTGAGAGTTCCTTGGACAGCAAGAAGATCAAGCCAGTCAATCCTAAAGGGAATCAACCTTGAATATTCATTGGAAAGAGTGATCCTGAGGCTAAAACTCCAATACTTTGGCCACCTAATACAAAGAGCCCACTCATTGGAAAAGATCCTGGTGCTGGTAAAGACTGAGGGAAGGAGGAGAAGGGGGAAACAGAGGATGAGATGGTTGGATGGCATCACCGACTCAATGGTCATGAATTTGAGCAAACGCCAGGAGATTATGACAGATAGGAAAGCCTAGAGTACTGCTGTTCATGGGATCACAAAGAGTTAGACATGAATTAGTGACTGAACAACAACAAATAAATAATTAAATATAGTCTTCCTAAGATTAGGAATAATTGAAAAATATTCTTTCTCATCACTATTATTTAACACTGTACTGCATATTCTTGACAGTGCAGAAAAATAATCAGAAATATTATAGAATGGAAAGAGACAGATGATGCTTTTTTAAATAGAGAAACCTCGTGATGCCCAAAACATCCGAATGAATCTACAAAGAAAAAAGTAATAAAACTAGTAAGTGAATTAATTTAGCCAGTTTCTATAATCTGGTGTCAACACAGAAAACAAACTATTTTAATTATGCTAGTAATAAATGTAAGATAAAATATTTAAAGATAAAATTATAATAGAAAAAATTATAGCTTGGTTTATTTTTCTAATAAATGCAAAACTTTTATACTGATATATACTAAATATTGTGAGACACATGATATACCTGAAAATGTAGAATGATACTAAGTTCATGACTGAATAGATTTGATGATTTTCATTACAGTAAAATATGAATTCTGCCCATATTGATCCATTGATTCAATATAATCTCCAACAATACCCAACAGGATTTCTTTTGTAGAAATTAATAAGGTAGGTATAAATTTAAAGGGAAATTCTAATGGCCTAGAATAGTAAACACAATTTTTAAAATAGAAGAAAAAAAGAAAAGTAGTAGTTTTCACTTTCATGCATTGGAGAAGGAAATGGCAACCCACTCCAGTGTTCTTGCCTGGAGAATCCCAGGAGCCTGGTGGGCTGCTGTCTATGGGGTTGCACAGAGTCGGACACGACTGAAGCGACTTAGCAGCAGCAGCAGTAGGTCTAAGTAATTTTGTGGAGACTTTTTGTAAAGTCACTGAAAATGAGACAGTTTAATATTATCATTAGTTCAGTTCAGTTCAGTCGATCAGTTGTGTCTGACTCTTTGCGACCCCATGGACTGCAGCACACCAGGGCTCCCTGTCCATCACCAATTCCCAGAGTTGATGCAAAGTCATGTCCATTGAGTCAGTGATGCAATCCAACCCTCTCATCCTCTGTCATCCCCTTCTCCTCCCACCTTCAAACTTTCCCAGGATAAGATTCTTTTCAAATGAGTCAGTTCTTTGCATCAGATGGCCAAAGTATTTGAGTTTTTGCTTCAGCATCAGTCCTTCCAATGAAAATTCAGGACTGATTTCCTTTAGGATGGACTGGTTGGATCTCCTTGCAGTCCAAGGAACTCTCAAGTCTTCTCCAACACCACAGTTCAAAAGCATCAATTCTTTGGCGCTCGGCTTTCTTTATAGTCCAACTCTCACATCCATACATGACTGCTGGAGAAACTACAGCTTTGACTAGACGAACCTTTGTTGTCAAAGTAATGTCTCTGCTTTTAAATATACTGTCTAGGTTGCTCATAGCTTTTCTTCCAAGGAGCAGGCATCTTTTAATTTCACAGCTGCAGTCACCATCTGCAGTTATTTTGGAGCCCAAGAAAAGAAAATCCGCCATTGTTTCCCAATCTATTTGCCATGAAGTGGTAGGATGGCAGATGATATGATCTTAGTTTTCTGAATATTGAGTTTTAAGCTAATTTTTTCACTCTCCTCTTTCACTTTCATCAAGAGACTGTTTAGTTCTTCTTTGCTTTCTACCATAAGCATGGTGTCACTTATGTATGTGAAGTTATTGTTATTTCTCCGGGCAAACTTAATTACAGCTTGTGTTTCATCCAGCCTGGCATTCCACATGATGTACTCTGCTTAGAGGTTAAATAAGCAGGTGACAATATGCAGCCTTGATGTATTCCTTTCCTGATTTGGAACCAGTCTGTTGTTACATGTCCAGTTCTAACTGTTGCATCTTGACCTGTATATAGATTTCTGAGGAGGCAGGTCAAGTGGTCTGGTAGTTTCATCTCTTGAAGAATTTTTCCACAGTTTTTGGAAAACTGATCCACACAGTCAAAGGCTTTGGCATAGTCAATAAAGCAGAAGTAAATTTTTTCTGGAACTCTCATTCTTTTTCGACTATTCAACAGATGTTGGGAACTTGATCTGTGGCTCCTCTGCCTTTTTTAAATACAGCTTCAACATCTGGGAGTTCACATTTCACATACCTTTGAAGCCTGGATTGGAGAATTTTGAGCATTACTTTACTAGCATGTGAGATGAGTGCAATTGTGTGGTAGTTTGGACATTCTTTGGCATTGTCTTTCTTTGGGATTGGAATGAAAACTGACCAGGTTTCAGTTGTATGGCCAATGCTGAGTTTTCCAAATTTGCTGATATATTGAGTGCAGCACTTTCACATTATCATCTTTTAAGATTTGAAATAGCTCTACTGGAATTCCATCACCTCCACTAGTGTTGTTCATAGTGATACCTCCTAAGGCCCACTTGACTTCACATTCCAGGATGTCTGGCTCTAGGTGAGTGATCACACTATTATAGTTATCTGGGTCATGATGATCTTTTTTGTATAGTTCTTCTTGGTATTCTTGTCACTTCTTCCTAATGTATTTTGCTTCTATTAGGTTCATAACACTTCTTTCCTTTATAGTGTTCATTTTTGCATGAAATGTTCCCTTGGTGTCTCTAATTTTACTGAAGAGATCTCTAGTCCTTTCAATTTTATTGTTTCCCTCTATTTCTTTGCATTGATCACCAAGGAAGGCTTTCTTATCTCTCCTTGCTTTTCTTTGGAACTCTGAATTCAAATGAGTATATCTTTCCTTTTCTCCTTTACCTTTAGCTTCTCTTCTTTTTTCAGTTATTTGTAAGGCCTTCTCAGACAACCATTTTGCCTTTTTGCATTTCTTTTTCTTGGGGATGGTCTTGATAACTGCCTCCTGTACAATGTCACGAACCTCCATTTATAATTCTTCAGGCACTCTATCAGATGTAATCCCTTGAACTATTTATCACTTCACTGAATAATCTTAAGGAATTTGATTTAGGTCATACCTGAATGGTCTAGTGGTTTTTCCTATGTTCTTCAATTTCAGTCTGAATTTTGCAATGAGGAGTTCATGATCTGAGCCACAGTTGTATTGTTGGAAAGGGTGTTTGCTTTGACCAGTGCATTCTCTTGGCAAAACTCATTAGCCTTTGATCTGCTTTGTTTTGTATGCCAAGGGCAAATTTGCCTGTTACTCCAGGTATCTCTTGACTTCCTAATTTTTCATTCCTGTCCACTATAATCAAAATGACATCATTTTTGGGTATTAGTTCTAGAACAACTTGTAGGGCTTTAGAGAATTGTTCAACTTCTGTTTCTTCAGCATTACTGGTCTGGATTACTTGGATTATTCCATAGACTTGGATTACTGTGATATTCAGAGGTTTTCCTTGGAAAGGAACAGAGATCATTCTATCGTTTTTGAGATTGCATCCAAGTACTGCATTTTGGACTCTGATTGACTATGAGTGCTACTCTATTTCTTTGAAGGGATTCTTGTCCACAGTAGTAGATATAATGGTCATTTGAGTTAAATTCACCCATCCCAGTCCATTTTAGTTCACTGATTCCTAAAACGTCAATGTTTACTCTTGCCATCTCCTGTTTGACCACTACCAACTTCGTTTCCAAGGCAAACTATTCAATATCATGGTAATCCAAGTCTATGCCCCAATAAGTAGTGCTGGAGAAGCTGAAGTTGAACAGTTCTATGAAGAACTACAAGACCTTCTAGAACTAACACTGAAAAAAGATGTCCTTTTCCTCATAGGGGACTGGAGTGCAAAAGTAGGAAGTCAAGAAACACCTGGAATAACAGGCAAATTTGGCCTTGGAGTACAAAACGAAGCAGGTCAAAGGCTATCAGAGTTTTGCCAAGAGAATGCATTGGACATACCAAACACCCTCTTGCAATAACACAAGAGAAGACTCTACACATGGACATAACCAGATGGTCAACACCGAAATCAGATTGATTATATTCCTTGCACCAAAGATGGAGAAGCACTATACAGTCAGCAAAAATGAGACTGGGAGCTGACTGTGGCACAGACCATGACCACCTTATTGCCAAATTCAGACTCAGTTGAAGAAAGTAGGGAAAACCATTAGACCATTCACGTATAAGCTAAATCAAATCCCTTATGATTATACAGTGGAAGTGAGAAATAGATTTAAGGGACTAGATCTGATAGACAGAGTGCCTGATGAATTATGGATGGAGGTTTGTGACATTGTACAGGAGGAGAGGGATCAAGACCATCCCAAGAAAAAGAAATGCAAAAAGCAAAATGGCTGTCTGAGGAGGCCTTACAAATAGCTGTGAAAAGAAGAGAAGTGAAAGGCATAGCAGAAAAGAAAAGGCATACCCATTTGAAAGCAGAGTTCCAAAGAATAGCAAGGAGAGATAAGAAAGCCTTCCTCAATGATGAGTGCAAATAGAGGAAAACAGTAGAATGGGAAAGACTAGAGATCTCTTCAAGAAATTTAGAGCTACCAAAGGAACATTTCATGCAAAGATGGGCACAATAAAGGACAGAAATATTATGGACCTAACAGAAGCAGATGATATTAAGAAGAGGTGGCAAGATTACCCAGAAGAACTGTACAAAAAAGATCTTCATGATCCAGATAATCATGATGGTATGATCGCTCACCTAGAGCCAGACATCCTGGAATGTGAAGTCAAGTGGGCCTTAGGAAGTATCACTACAAACAAAGCTAGTGGGGGTGATGGAATTCCAGTTGAGCTATTTCAAATCTTAAAAGATGATGATGTGAAAGGCTGCACTCATATTTCCAGCAAATTTGGAAAACTCCACAGTGGCCACAGAACTGGAAAATATCAGTTTTCATTCCAATCCCAAAGAAAGACAATGCCAAAGAATGCTCAAACTACCACACAGGTGCACTCATCTCACACAGTAATAAAGTAATGCTCAAAATTCTCCTAGCCAGGGTTTAGCAGTACATGAACTGTGAATTTCCAGATGTTCAAGCTGATTCCATAAGGCAGAGGAACCAGAGATCAAATTGCCAACATCCATTGCTGGATCATGGAAAAAGCAAGAGAATTCCAGAAAAACATCTATTTCTGCTTTATTGATTATGCCAAAACCTTTGTGTGAATCACCACAAACTGTGGAAAATTCTTAAAGAGATGGGAGTACCAGACCACCTGGCCTTTCTCTTGAGAAATATGTATGCAAGTCAGGAAGCAACAGTTAGAACTGGACATGGAATATTTAGAACATGTTAGAGCATGACATGAAACAACAGACTGGTTCCAAATACAAAAAGGAGTACGTCAAGGCTGTATATTGTCACCCTGCTTATTTAACTTATATATAAAGTACATCATGAGAAATGCTGGGCTGAATGAAGCACAAGCTAGCATAAAGATTTCCAGGAGAAATATCAATAACCTCAGATATGCAGATGATACCACCGTTATGGCAGAAAGTGAAGAAGAACTAGAAAGCCTCTCAATGAAAGTGAAAAAAGAGAGTGATAAAGTTAGCTTAAAGCTCAATATTCAGAAAACTAAGATCATGGCATCTGGTCCCACCACCTCATGGCAGATATATTGGAAAACAATGGCAGAGTTTATTTTTGGGGGCTCCAAAATCACTGCAGATGGTGATTGCAGCCATGAAATTAAAAGATGCTTGCTCCTTGGAAGGAAAGTTATAACCAACCTAGACAGCATATTAAAAAGCAGAGAAACTATTTTGCCAACAAAGCTCTATCTAGTCAAGCCTTTGGTGTTTCCAGCAGTCGTGTATGGATGTGAGAGTTGGAATATAAATAAATCTGAGCACTGAAGAATTGATGCTTTTGAACTGTGGTGTTGGAAAAGACTCTTGAGAGTCTCTTGGACTGCAAGGAGATCCAACCAATCCATCTTAAAGGAAATCAGTCCTGAATGTTCATTGAAAGGACTGATGTTGAAGCTGAAAGTCAAATACTTTGACCACCTGATGCAAAGAACTGACTCATTTGATAAGACCCTGATGCATAGAAAGATCGAAGGCAGAAGAAGAAAGGGGCAACAGAGGATAAAATGGTTGGATGCATCACAGACTCAATGGATGAGTTTGAGTAAACTCCAGGATTTGGTGATGGACAGGGAGGCCCTCATGCTGAAGTCCATGGGGTTGCAAAGAGTCAGACCCAACTGAGAGACTGAACTGAACTGAACGGAATTTACCTTGATTCATGGACATAACATTCCAGGTTTTTATGCAATATTGCTCTTTATAGCATTAGACTTTAGTTCCATCACCAGTCACATCCACAATTGGGTGTTGTTTTTGCTTTGGCTGGGTCTCTTCATTCTTTCTGGAGTTATTTCTCCACTGATCTCCTGTAGCATATTGGGCACCTACCGACCTGGGGAGTTCATCTTTCAGTGTCCTGTCTTTTTGCCTTTTCACGCCGTTCATGGAGTTCTCAAGGCAAAAATATTGAAGTGGTTTGCCTTTCCCTTCTCCAGTGGACCATGTTTGTCAGAACTCTCCACCATGACTGGTCCATCTTGAGTGGCCCTACATGACAGGCCTCATAGTTTCATTTAGTTAGACAAGGCTGTGGTCCATGAGATCAGTTTGGTTACTTTTCTGTGATTGTGTTTTTCATTCTTTCTGCCCTGTGATGGATAAGGATGAGGATTATGGAAGCTTCCTGATGGGAGAGATTGACTGAGGGGAAGTCTTGTTCTGATGGGCAGTAAATCTTTAATGCAATTTTCTGTTGATGGATGGGGCTATGTTCCCTCCTTGTTGTTTGACCTGAGGCCAAACTATGGTGGAGGTTCTAAAGATAATAGTGACCTCCTTCAAAAGGTCAAACTTATTAAAGGAATCATATAAAACTACACCCACCTTTATATGGTCATTTGATTTTTTTAACAAATTTTTAAGCAATCCAATGTGGAAAGCAAAGTCATTTCAACAAACAGCAATAAGACTACTGAGAAAACATAAACTAAAAGTATTACTGCATGAACCTAAATATAGAAGCTAAAACTATAAACTTTTTAGGTGAAAACATAAGAGAATATTTTCATGAATATTTCATGAGATAAATTTAGATAGGGCACAGAAAGAAGAAACCATAAAAAAACTTATAAATTACATTTACTTAAAAAATTAAAATATCTGCTCATAAACAGGCAATATTAGGGAAATGAGTAGGCAAATTATAGACTGGGATACAGTAGTCAGTCCCTGTGTGTGTGTTTGTGCACATGTGTGTGTGTGTGTGTGTATTATATATCAAAATACTTGCATCCAGACTATATAAACATTCCTACATCAGTAAAGAGAAAATCGAGCTAATTTTAAATATAGTTTCATTCTTGAAATATCCATCAAACAGAAACAAATGTGAATATTCAATAAGCACATAAAAGAAGTTCAGTATCACTACTCACACATTAGAATGATTAAAATATAAAAGAAACTAGCTGTGAAGACCTGCAGTATTCAAGTATCTCACATATTGATGATGTAAATATAAAATAATACAATAATTTTTGGGGAAAAAATCCCATATGATTATTGTATTCTGAAAATTCTATTCCTAAATATTTATCCAAGAGGAATGAATACATCTGCAACAAAACCCTTGTATATGTATTTCAATAGCAGGTTTATCCACAATAGTCAAACCTATAAACAGCCCAAATTTCTATATAAATGAACAAAATTACAATAAAGTTGTCATACTCATTCTATTTAAGAATACACTCTGTGACAATAACACTGATTTGAAATCACACTAGAAGATATAAAGTACAGCTGAATTGAATCAATCTTTCAGTATATTGTATAAAATATTTATATTGAACAAAAGTACATGAAAACATGTGTATTTGTGAAGCAGAGAGTGAACAAAAGAAAAATGGCCCATAAATTTTGCATGTTGGAGGGAAGGAAGACAGAAACAGTAGTGCCTTCCATCTTTAAAAGAGCTTGAAGAAAATTATACATCTTCCAGCTATCATTTCATGATGATGTCACACCACTTTCCAAAGGTCTTGCTTTTACTACAGTAAGTAAAAGCCTAGAAATACATTTCTTGGATAACTTTGGGAAATATATTTGATATTTCAAAGACTGAGGAAAAGAAGAAGCCGTTAGACACATACAAAAATTAGAGAGATGGCCAGTGTGGAATTTTACCAGCAGATTCCAGCTGTCCCTAAAATACCATACTTAGACTTTGCAGGGTGTTGAGATTATTAACATCTTCTTTGCAATTCTTTCTCTTCTGAATCGCCTCCTCCCCAAACAGCAATGGTTATAATGCCTTCATTCCTCCAGAATTTCCAAAAGTTGTATGACTCTGACTTTGTATTAAATCCCTTCTTACTTGAAACAGTTAGTGTGATTTCTGTTTTCTTAGGCAAACCTTGACTGATTCAAATTAAGACAAGTATTATGGGCTTCAGAATTCTTTTTGATTCATTTTTTGTTTGTTTTTTATGTACCTATTATATGCCAAGAAACATGCTGTTGTTGTTTTTCAGTCTCCCAATCATGTCTGACTGTCTGTGACTGTAGCACACCAAGCCTCCCTGTCCCTCACCATCTCCCAAAGTTTGTCCAAGTTTGTGTTAATTGTATCAGTGATGTTGTCCAGTCATCTCATCCTCTGATGCCCTCTTCTTCTGCCTTCAATCTTTCCCAGCATCAGGGACTTTTCCAATTAGTTGTCTGTTCACATCAGATGACCAAAATACTGGAGTTTCAGCTTCAGCATCAGTTCTTCCAGTGAATATTCAAGGTTGATCTCCCTTAAGCTTGACTGGGTTGATCTCCTTGCTGTCCAAGGGATTTTCAGGAGTCTTCCCCAGCACCATACATGACCACTGGGAAGACCGCAGCCTTGACCATACAGACTTTTGTTGGCAGAGTAATGTCTCTGTTTTTCAACACATTGTCTTGGTTTGTCATCCTCCTTCATGTATCACTGCCTTGTGGCAAAGGGGCTTATGTAACTCAGTGAAGCTATGAGCCATCCCATGCAGGGCCACCCAAGAAGGACAGGTCATGGCAAAGATTTCTGACAAAACATGATCCACTGGAAGAGGGAACGGCACCACACCCCACCCCCCCCCAGTATACCAGTCATGAGAACCTCATGAACTGTATAAAAGGCCAAAGAGATACATTAGATGTCATTGTACATTCAGATCAGTAGATCTGTGCCCTCATGATATTTACATTTAGTGTGAAAATCAGGCAGTTAAAACTGATTTTAAGAGCATCTCAGGTGATTCAAATCTAAAAGTTTTGAGAACCAGAAATAAAATCTTTCCACCAAACCTGCTTTTCATTCCCAATTTCTCTTTTCTCTTCATCCAGGCACTCAAGCCATAAAACTAGGAAGCATTCTGGACTTCTTTCCTTCTTTCCTCACTATTCTAATCCAGTCAAACATGAGGATTTGTTTGCTAAATAGCACTTGATTATGTTCCTTCCTCACCATGCCATTGAAGCTGAATTATGTTGATGAAAAATGAAGAGATTTGAAACCAGATAAACCCTAATTTTAAATACTGGTTATGCCATTTGCTGGCTGTGAAAAGTGGAATATATTATACCATTTCTCTAGGGCATTAAAAATAGTAGTGCATAACAGAAATTTTTTGGAGGGTTAAAGATAGTATTTCCAAAGCATCTAGTGTACTGCCTGGCTCATCAGTAGGTATCTTCATCCTCTACCCACATTCCATGCATTTGTTTCCCTTAATAATTGTCAATCACATGGACCACATCTTTAGGAGTAATATCCTAACAGATCTCTTTGTCTACTGTTTTGCATCACTTAAGTATCTTTTCACTAATGATTCCAGAATTTCAAAATATAAATTTAATTATACTCCTCTCCTGCTTAAAATGGCTTTCAAAGTTTTTCTAAAGTTTACAGAATGGAATTCAACCTCTTTACAAGATTTTTATTATCTGATCCAGAGATACTCTTCTAGCCTTCTTTGCTCTCCCTTGTATATACCTGCGATCTTAGCCAAAACAAAATCTTAGTTTCATGAATGAGTGAATTAAATTGATGTAACAGTAGTCTTGGGACTTCTCTGGTGTCTCAGTGGTAAAGAATCTGCCTGCCAATGCAGAAGACATGGGGTTCAGTCCTTGGGTTAGGAAGATCCCCTGGAGAGGGAAATGGCAACCCACTCCAGTATTCTTACCTGGAAAATCCCATGAACAGAGGAGATTGATGGGGTACAGACCATGGGGTCACAGAGAGTTGAACACAACTTAGTGACTAAATAACAACAGGAGTCTCAGCAAACAGGGTATTAAATTCTAGCTTTTTTACTTGTATTATTTTGGGGAAGTATTCTCTGTGTTTTACTTTTCTCATCCATACAAAGAAGATAATAGCATCCATTTCAGCTGTCTTGAGGTTTGTGAGTGAAGTGAAGTCTCTCAGTTGTGTCCAACTCTTTGCAATCCCATGGACTGTAGCCTACCAAGCTCCTCTGCCTATGGGATTTTCCAGGCAAGAATACTGGAGAGGGTTGCCATGAGGTTTAAGATGAGTGAAATAAAAGTTCTGTTTAGGCTGTAAGATTCCATGGAAATACATGATTAACACTATTTGATGTTGTCATTATATTGTGGTCATTGGTGTTTTTGTTTATCAATGTGTGAAAATGTCTTGTAGAAGTGAACACTACATACTTTTCAGTTCAGTTCAGTTCAGTGGCTCAGTCATGTCCGACTCTTTGGGACCCCATGAATCGCAGCACACCAGGCCTCCTAAGTAAAAAGCAGACCCATTTACTCAATGGCTAGACAAAATGAAGAATAGGAAAAATTTAGAAGAGACATATGGGTATTAGTAAACATGTTAAATTCAGAAGAAAATTAATTCCCTTATTATGCTTGCTTGCTTATTACACAACAACAAATTTGTGTTAAAGAATTCAGTAAATATTTAGTTTAAACACTAAAGATTTCCCTTTAGCTGAAATCTCCTTGGGAGGCTTTCTACTTTCATGAATCTCACATAAATATCTAAATCCTGATTTGGAAGCTGTGATTTGCCATTGTAAAAGAAGCTCAAACTTTAGTTGATGAATGTTCAAAAGATCAGGCTTAATAAAAGTTCATCAGTGGTACAGAGAAGTCATTTTGGATCCCAATCAAAGGATTTTTTTAAAGTCTTTTAGAAGAGCAAGAGTTTGAGAGATAGGCTTGATAAGCTAACAACATTAAATCTTTGAGAGGATTTAGGAAGGGATTTAGTGAGTCAATCACATCACTGTAGTGCTCTACCTGTAGTTGCCAGGGTAAAAAGAAACATGGAATTCCCATAATGAACTTATTTTTTCAAACTAACATCAGGAATAACACAATTATTAGCCAACTTACTGCTTCCCAGTGTGTCCAAATAAGTTTCCAGATGCTACTGTTAGAAAAAGGTAAAGTTTTATTCTGTTTTCCCTCTAGATAAGCATACATGCATTTCAAATAAATGACCTGCTCCTTTCCCATTTAATGACTCTATTTCTCTCTAAATTATACAAGTACTTTATTTGTACTTTATGTTATTACTGGTAATTGTTTGTGACTTGTCTGACTCACACAAATATTCTAGTCTCTTCAGAAAAGAAAATCTATTGCTACCAAGAGTGGTGGGGAAAAAAAAAAAAAAGCGGGTCAACACAACATAACACTCTAGCGTAGACCTTTTACTTATTCACTTATTCAGTCAATATTTAATAAGAAACAACCTTGTGCCAAGCCTGTAGTAGAGCCTATGAAAACAAACAAAAATAATAAACTGTAAACATAAAGCATGATTTTGGTATCATGAGCTTCAGTATAGCAAAGGAGACAAATATCTAGTAGTAAAGTGGTTATAAAATTCTGTGATTAAAAAAAAGAAAATCCTCTCTTAAAATTTTTGTTTTCAGTGTTGAAACCAGCAATGCACTTTCCACTTGAGAAGCACCTCTGAAAAGAGGGTATTGGATCTAGGAGAAAAAAAAGTTGAAATTTTTTGCTAAAGAATGACTTCAGGCTTTACGGAAAAGATGTGGTAGTAACTGGTACTTCTTTCTAAAGTGTTTGTTTCAAACTCATCCTTAAAAACTCACACCAAGTAACTGGCAGAGGATATCTGATCAGAAACAATAAATACATATTAGGATTTATTATGTCTGTGTTGCATCTCTTCAGAACCTAAGCAGGCATAAATCAATATAGGCAAGAAAAAAGCAACAAAATCTCAACAATTGATGCTAAATTAACAAAATAGCTATCATTTTTGAACCACATATTATGATCCTAGTAGCTATATGTAGTTGTGGGACATTGGAAAATGGGTATCTACTAAAGAAAAAATAGCTATATTTACTAAAAAACTGTATGATGGTCATCTAAATAGATGGTAAAGAAACCCAAGAAAAAAATCCAACATTCATTCATAATAAAAATACTCAGAAACTAGAAATTAAAGGGAAATTCCTCAATGTGATAACAGTATTAGATTGACAGTTTAGGATATCAAATCCTTTTTGACAATCTGCTGATGTCCATGTAGAGTCTTCTCTTGTGTTGTTGGAAGAGGGTGCTTGCTATAACCAGTACGTTCTCTTGGCAAAACTCTATTAGCTTTTGCCGTTTCATTCTGTACTCCAAGCCCAAATATGCCTGTTACTCCAGGGGTTTCTTTTTCACTTTTTACAAAATTACTTTTGCATTCCAGTCCCCTATAATGAAAAGGACATCTTTTTGGGGTGTTAGTTCTAGAAGGTCTTGTAGGTCTTCATAGAACATTTAATTTCTGCTTCTTCAGCATTATTGGTCGGGGCATAGATTTGGACTACTATATTGAATGATTTTCCTTGGAAGGGAACAGAGATCATTCTGTCATTTTTGAGACTGCACCCAAGTACTGCATTTCAGACTCTTTTGTTGACTATCAGGGCTACTCCATTTCTTCTGAGGGATTCCTGAGTTAAATTCACCCATTCCAGGCCGTTTTAGTTCGCCAGTTCCTAAAATGTCGATGTTCACTCTTGCCATCTCCTGTTTGACCACTTTCAATTTGCCTTGATTCATGGACGTAACATTCCAGGTTCCTATGCAATATTGCTCTTTATAGCATCAGACTTTACTTCCATCACCAGTTACATCCACAACTGGGTGTGGTTTTTGCTTTGGCTCTGTCTCCTTGTTCTTTTTCTGGAGATATTTCTCCACCTATCTCCAGTAGTATAAGCATATTGGGCACCTACAGACCTGGGGAGTTCATCTTTCAATGTCCTATCTTTTTGCCTTTTCATACTGTTCATGGGATTCCCATAGCAAGAATACTGAAGTGGTTTACCATTCCTTTCTCCAGTGGACCACGTTTTGTCAGAACTGTCCACTGTGACTGGACCTTCTTAGGTGGCACTACACACCATGGATCATAGTTTCCATGAGTGAGACAAGGCTTTGGTCCATGTGATCAGATTGGTTAGTTTTCTGTGATTGTGGTTTCATTCTGTCTTCCTTATGATGGATAAGGATACAAGGCTTATGGAAGCCTCCTGATGGGAAAGACTGACTGAGGGCAAACTGGGTCTTGTTATGATGAGTGGGGCCAGGTTCAGTAAATATTTAATCAGATTTTCTGTTGATGTCTGGGGCTGTGTTCCCTCCCTGTTATTTGATCTCAGGCCAAGCTATGGTGGAGGTAATGAAGATAGTGGTGTCCTCCTTAAAAATGTCCCATGCAGGCACTGCTACACTCAGTGACCCCAACCCTAAATCAGGCCACCACTGACCCTGACCCATGCTTCTGCCAGAGACTCCTGGACACTCACGGGCAAGTCTGGGTCAGTCTCTTGTGGGGTCACTGCTTCTTTCTCTTGGGTCCTAGTGCACACAAGGTTTTGTTTAGTTGACTGTGGCTCAGATCATGAACTCCTTGTTGCCAAATTCAGACTGAAATTTAAAAAAGTAGGGAAAACCACTAGACCATTCAAGTATGACCTAAATCAAATCCCTTAGGATTATTCAGTGGAAGTGAGAAAAAGATTCCAGAGATTGGATCTGATAGAGGGCCTGAGGAACTATGGATGGAGGTTCGTGACATTGTACAAGAGACAGTGATCAAGACCATCCCCAATAAAAAGAAATGAAAAAAGGTAAAATGGTTGTCTGAGGAGGCCTTACAAATAGCTGTGAATAGAAGAGAAGTGAAAGGTATAGGAGAAAAGGAAAGATATACCTATCAGAATGTAGAGTTCCAAAGAATAGCAAGGAGAGATAAGAAAGCCTTCCTCAGAGATCAGTGCAAAGAAATAGAGGAAAACAATAGAATGGGAAAGACTATAGATCTCCTCAAGAAAATTAGAGATACCAAGGGAATATTTAATGCAAAGATAGGCACAATAAAGGACAGAAATGGTATGGACCTAACAGGAGCAGAAAATATTAAGAAGTGGCAAGATTACACAGAACTGTACAAAAAAGATCATCATGACCCACATAACCACAGTGGTGTGATCACTCACCTAGAGCTAGACATCCTGGAATGTGAAGTCAAGTGGGCCTTGGGAAGAATCACTATGAACAAAGCTAGTGGAGGTGATGGGATTCCAGTAGTGTTTTTTCAAATCCTAAAGGATGATGCTGTGAAAGTGCTGCACTCAATATGCCAGCAAATTTGGAAAACTCAGCAGTGGCTACAAGACTGGAAAAGGTCAATTTTCATTCCAATCCCAAAGAAAGGGAATGACAAAGAATATTCAACTACCACATAATTGCATTTATCTCACACGATAGCAAAGTAATGCTCAAAATTCTCCAAGCCAGGCTTTAACAATACATGAACTGTGAACTTCCAGATGTTCAAGCTGGTAACAAAAGTTAGAGGAACCAGAGATCAAATTGCCAACATCCACTAGATCATAGAAAAAGAAAGAGAATTCCAGAAAAACATCTATTTCTGCTCTATTTACTATGCCAAAGGCTTTGACTGTGTGGATCACCACAAACTGTGGAAAATTCTGCAAGAGATGGGAATACCAGACCATCAGACCTGTTTCCTGGGAAATCTGTGTGGAGGTCAAGAAGCAACAGTAGGAACTGGACATGGAACAGCAGACTCGTTCCAAATCGGGATTGGAGTGCATCAAGGCTATATATTGTCACCCTGTTTATTTAACTTCTATGTAGAGTATATCATGAGAAATGCTGAACTGGATGAAGCCCAAGCTGGAATAAAGATTGCCAAGATAAATATCAATAACCTCAGATATGCAGATGTCACCACCCTTTTGTCAGAAAGCAAAGAAGAACTAAAAAGCCTCTTGATGAAAGTGAAAGAGGAGAGTGAAAAAGTTGGCTTAAAGCTCAACATTCAGAAAACTGAGATCATGGCATTTGGTCCCATCACTTCATGGCAAATAGATGGGGAAGCAATGGAAACAGTGACAGAATTTATTTTGGGAGGCTCCAAAATCACTGCAGATGGTGCCTGCAGCCATGAAATTAAAAATGCTTGCTCCTTGTAAGAAAAGCTATGACCAACCTAGACAGCATATTAAAAAGCAGAGACATTACTTTGCCAACAAAGGTCCATCTAGTCAAATCTGTTTTTTCCAGTGGTCATGTATGGATGTGAGAGCTGGACCATAAAGAAAGCTGAGTGCTAAAGAATTGATGCTTTTTGAACTGTGGTGTTGGAGAAGACTCTTGAGAGTCCCTTGGACTTCCAGGAGATCCAACCAGTCCACACTAAAGGAAATCATTCCTGAATATTCATTGTAAGGACTGATGGTGAAGCAGAAACTCAAATACTTTGGCCATCTGATGGGAAGAACTGACTTATTTGAAAAAAACAATGATGCTGGGAAAGATTGAAGATGGGCGTAGAAGAGGACAACGGAGGATGAGACGGTTGGATGGCATCACCGACTTGATGGACATGAGTTTGAGCAAGCTCCAGGAGTTGGTGATGAACAGGGAAGCCTGGCCTTCTGCAGTCCATGTGGTTGCAAAGATTTGGAGATGACCGAGTGCCTGAAAAAACTTCTTTTTTGAGTGATCTTTGGCAGTTCATGATATCAAAGAAGTTATTCAGTTAATCTACATTGTAAAAATGTATTGACATAAGGTTGTTCAATGTATTTTCTTATTATCATCATAATGCTTAGAGGATCTGTGGTAATGTCCCCTCTTTCATTTTTGATTTGTGGTTTGGATCTCTTCTCTCTCAAACAAATACATTCTTTCTTTCTCATTGTATTTCTTGGTCATTCTGACTAAATGTTCATTAAAGGAATTTGACATTAAACCACAAGCCATGTCTACCAGCAGTGCTCTTTGCACTACTAGGGTACAAAGACTAGCATGCAAATGGACTCAAAATACTGGCAGAGAAATGGACTAGTCAGCAGGAGAAAATGGGGTCATCATCATTTTCTTTTCTCTTTTTCTTTTCACTTTTTATTTTGAAGTAATTTTGCAAAAATAAGGCAGAAAATCCTTTGTAACATTCGCCCATCTACCTTAACATTTGACATATTTATGGTACTGCTAGTATTATCATCTCTTTCTTACTCACAAAACAGTTTTGATACTAAATAGATGGGATTTCCACACTAAGTACTTCTCTAATTTTGTGCAGACACCAAATTGTTGTATTAAATTAATTCAATTTTTATATTAACTTCCTGTAGTAGCATAGACCCCAGTCAATCCCATAAAAATGTCCCAACTTCATATGTCTATCACAGTAGTGGGTCTGCAGAGTGCCCACATTTCTGCCTGACTTGGTTACAAATTGGCGGTTCCAATAATCCCCTCTTCAGGTTCAATAATTTGCTATAATGGCTCATAGAACCCAGGGATATATTTTACTTACCATTACTGGTTTATTATAAAAATATTATGAGGGATACAAATCAACAGCTAGATGAAGAGGTATGCAGATGAAGTCTAATGCCATCTTCTTACCTCATGGAGTTTGGGATGCACCACCCTCTTCACATGAGGATATGCTAAACAACTCAGAAGCTCTCAAAATCCCATTGTTTATAGAGTTTTTAAAGCAGGACATTGTATAGGAGTGATTGATTACATCTTTGCCCAGTACCATCTTTGGTGCTTAACTGAATCTCCAGCCTCTCAATGCTCCCTGGAGGTCAGGGGGTGGAGCTGAAAGTTTCAATCCTATAATCACATGGTTGGCTTCTCTAGCAACCAGTCCCCATCCTGATGCCATTTAAGGATCACTAAGAGTCACCTCCTTGACATATATCAGGTTTGGGTAAATGGAGAGATAGTTCAGTTCAGTTGCTCAGTCATGTCCTACATTTTGAAACCCCATGGTGCAGCACGCCAGGCCTCCCTGTCCATCACCAACTCCTGAAGTTCACTCAGATTCATGTCCATCGAGTCAGTGATGCCATCCAGCCATCTCATCCTCGGTCGTCCCCTTCTCCTCCTGCCCCCAATCCCTCCCAGCATCAGGGTCTTTTCAGTGAGTCAACTCTTCTCATGAGGTGGCCAAAGTATTGGAGTTTCAGCTTTAGCATCCATCCTTCCAATGGACACCCAGGACTGATCTCCTTTAGAATGGACTGGGGAGATTTTATATATATATATATATACACATACAATAATTGATGCTTTTAAAACACCTATCACTGGGAAAATTAGAAAGAATTTTTAGAATTCTGTGCTAGGTACCAGAGACAAAAACCAAATATATATTTCTTATTATATCACAACACCACAGGTACGCTTATCAAAATTAATAAATCAACATCAGTATGGAGAGGGAGAATGGCATATTGGGGGAGGGATTACAAGACATAAACTACTGTGTATCAAATAGATAAGCCACAAGGATATATCCTACAGCATGGGGAACTATAGTCATTATCTTGTAATAACTTTAATAGAGTATATCTTGTAAAAATACTGAATATTATGTTGTATATTTTAAATGTTAATACTGTAAATCAACTGTATTTCATTTTTTAAAAAAAGAAGAAATTCATAATTTAAAAAATCAACATTGGTACAATACTAATGACTAAACTATGAACTTTATTTGAATTTCTCTACCTTTAATGCTTGTAGTTTATCCCACTAACTTCCTTTTCTAAGTTTCTCCTCAAAAAGAGAGTGTCATAGGAACCATGGAGGTGCTGTTCTCCAAAGCTATGTGAAGTATATGCTGTGCAGCGTAAGACATGTACTTGGGATCTGTGAAAATGTGGCACTCAGATCTCCTGCTTGGGGAAGCAGGGTTGTTGGATGGCCCCAGCTGCTGCCCCTTGAATTCATCACTGCACTCATGCTAAGTCATACTACTCATGGGCTGCCTAAAAAATCCCTAAAGTCAGTCTCACCAAGACATCTTTTTTTTTTTTTCAACGTACAAATATACAATACTCGGTGTGTGCATGCTCTGTTGTTCAATTGTGTCCAATTTTTTGCAACCCCATGGACTAGCCCGCCAGGCTCCTCTATTCATGGGATTTTCCAGGCAAGAATACTGGAGTGGGTTGCCATTTCCTGCTCCACAGGATATTCCAGACCAAGGAATTGAACCTGAGTCTCTTGCATCTCCTGCATTGACAGATGGAGTTTTTACCACTGCACCACCTGGGAACCCAGGTAAGATACTGTCAATTATAGACACCATGAAGTATATAACATCCCCAGGACTTATTTATCTTATAACAGAAAGTTTGGTTCCTTTTTTTTTCCCTTAGAGTGGCTCTCATCAAAAAGTATCTTTACTATCTAACCCCATCTTGGGGTCTGTTTATAGGAGGCATAGAAATAGGGCAAATGTATACTCATCTATTCTGGGTGAAGTATATTTATTTTAATGTCAATTAAGTAATGTTGCTTTGTAGTATTGTAAAGGCCTTCTATATCTTCACTGATTTTCTATTTGCTCTACGGATTACTGAGAGAGGAACATTGAAGTCTCTCAACTAAAATTATGAATTTCCCTATTATGCCTTCAGCTCTATCAGTTTTCATTTCCATATTTTGAAGCTAATTGTTAGGTGAATATATATTTAGGATTGTTATGTCTTTTTTGGTCAATTAATTCCTTTATCATTGTGTCCCTCTTTTACCCCTGATAGTACTATCCTTTGTATTGAAATCTACTTTGTCTGATATTAATATAACCACTCTTTTAGTGAGTGTCTACATATCTCTTTTTATATCCTATTGCTTTTACTTATGTTGACATCTTTAATTTGTAATGAGCATTTTTTTTAGATAGCATATAGTGTGGTCATGCATTTTATTCCATCTAACATCTATCTTTTAATTCAAATGATTGATCCTTTTATATTTACTGTAAACATTTATAGTGTTAGAGTTAAATCTAGTATCTTATTGGATGTTTTCTCTTTATTCTATTTGTTCTTTATTTTTATTATTATTTTTTACTTCTACAGCCTGCTTTTGAATTTATTTTCTAAGACTGAATTCAGTTCAGTTCAGTTGCTCATTTGTGTCTGACTCTTTATGACCCCACGGACTGCAGCATGCCAGGCTTTCTTGTCCATCATCAACTCCGGGAGCTCGCTTAAACAAATTCATGTTCATTGAGTCGATGATGCCATCCAGTGATCTCATCCTCCGTCATCCCCTTCTCCTCCTGCCTTCTATCTTTCCCAGCACCAGGGCCTTTTCAAATGAGTCAGTTCCTCACATAAGGTAGCCAGAGTAATGGAACTACAGCTTCAGCATCAGTCCTTCCAATGAATATTCAGGACTGATTTCCTTTAGGATGGACTTGTTTGAACTCCTTGCAGTGCAAGGGACTCTCGAGTCTTCTCCAAACCACAGTTCAAAAGCAGCAATTCTTCAGTGCTCAGCTTTCTTTATGGTCCAACTCTCACATCCATACATGACTACTGGATTAGCAGTGTTCTTTTCTTTTTCATTTTTAAAGATTGCCCTAAAGTTTACAACACACATCTTTAATTTATCTCAGTCTACCTTCAAACAGTATTCCACTGCTTCATGTATAATGTAAGAACCTGAAAAGAAAGCCAGTCATTTTTTTCTCTCATCTGATTTCTGTTACCACTGACATACAGTTTAATTTTAAATATGTTATAATCCAATAATATAATATTAAAATTTTTGCTTGTAATGGTCAATTACATTTTAAATTAAAAATAAGAAAAATTATATACTTTGCATTTATCTTAACATTAACTTTTTTTTAAAGCTTTTCATTTCTATGTGTGGAAACAAATTTATATCTGTTATCTTCTCTTGCCTGAGAAATTTCCTTTAACATTTTATATCATAGGTCTTAGTGATGAAGTCTCAGTTTCTTTTTTTTTGAAGGAAAACTCCTCATGCATTTTTGAAAGATGATTTCATTTGGCATTAAATTAAGAGCTAAAATTTTTACATTAAAAATGTCACTCTTCTGTCCTCTCTTGCATAATTTCTGGTGAAATTATTATTAATAGTCTCCTATTATCCATATTTTTCTTTCAAAGTCTATATCTTTTGGTCTGTCTCTTGGTTTTCTTTTCTGCTTCAATTACCAGAAGTTAAATATGCTCTATCAGATGTGCTTTATTTATCTTTTTGTGTTTCTCTAAGCATCTTGACAGAGAAGGCAATGGCAATCCACTCCAGTACTCTTGCCTGGAAAATCCCATGGATGAAGGAGCCTGGTAGGCTGTAGTCCTGGGGTCACTAAGAGTCAGACATGACTGAATGACTTCACTTTCACTTTTCACTTTCATGCATTGGAGAAGGAAATGGAAACCCACTCCAGTGTTCTTGCCTGGAGAATCCCAGGGACGGGGGAGCCTGGTGGGCTGCTGTCTATAGGGTCACACAGGGTAGGACCCGACTGAAGCAACTTAGCAGCAGCAGCAGCAAGCCTCTTGAATCTGAAGTTTTATCACTTTATTATTTGGGGAAAATGCTTGGCCATCTTCTCTTCAAATATTTCTTCTGCTATGTTCTCTCTAGTTCTTTAAAACCTCAATTACATGTGTATTAAGCTATTTGATGTTGTCCTGCAGCTGTTAGAAATCTTTCTTCCCTTACTGCTTTTTTTTTTGTGATTCAATTTCAGCATATTCTTTTCATATATATTCAGATTTATTGGTTTTTACTTCAGCTGTGTTGAGTCTATTGATGAGCTGGCAAATAAACTTTTTATCTTTTATACTAGGTTTTTTATTTTTAGCATTTCTATTTGATTATTTTATAGATTTAAATCTCTGCTGAAATTCCCCCTTTTCTGATGCATGTCATCAATTCTTTAAGTTGATGTTTTAAGATATCAAACATAGTTGTTGCTGTTTTTTTTTTTTTTAATTTTTTCCTGACAATGGAACCCAGACAACATTTATCAGACACAGTAAGGAAAACTCTCACTCTGCATTATGAAAAGCAGTCATATATCAACTATTACAGAAAAAAAAAAAGATGGAAACATTTAAAAAGCTGTTTAAGTTATTTTCTTAAAGAGACTTCCTCTATTGCCAGAGATCTTGAATAGCCTCCTGGTCAGTCATCTGGAAAATATTCTTCACAGCATTGATGAACTTGGCTTCCACTTTTGGAAGGGAACCACCTTTTTCAATCTTACTTGCATTTTTGCTTTAACATATTCTACAGAACTAGGTCCTTTCGGTGTTTTAACTTTTTTCCTGTTTTTATGAAGGATTCCTGACATTTTGATCTTGGAGTTAACGGTTTTGAGTCTTTTCCATTCTGGTTTGATTTTTGTGCCTTTTTGGCTGGAGTCTCTCATACAGATTTCTTTACTGGAACTTTTTCTACAGTTTCCTCATCATCAAAATTATTGTCTTCATTATCATCTTTATATTCATCAGCAGCAAATCATCTTGAAACTGGTTATGCAGTGGTCTGACTAGAGTCATCTTGATTGTTTTTAGTTTGTTTTCAGATTGTTTCAGTTTGTTCCCATTTCTTTGAGTTCTATTCTCAGAACTGTGACAGTTTATGCCATGGCTACAGTCTGGTCATCATACAGTTAACTTCTTCCACCTGGTGGGGCTTTCAGTATCTATAAGATAGCTCACAGGATCTGCCTCAGACTATAATCTATAGGTCATGAGAAGGAATTAAAGGTCCTCAACATTCAGAAAATGAAGATCATGGCATCTGGTCCCATCACTTCATGGGAAATAGATGGGGAAACAGTGGAAACAGTGTCAGACTTTATTTTTTGGGGCTCCAAAATCACTGCAGATGGTGATTGCACCCATGAAATTAAAAGACGCTTACTCCTTGGAAGGAAAGTTATGACCAACCTAGATAGCATATTCAAAAGCAGGACATTACTTTGCTGACTAAGGTCCGTCTAGTCAAGGCTATGGTTTTTCCTGTGGTCATGTATGGATGTGAGAGTTGGACTCTGACGAAGGCTGAGCACCGAAGAATTGATGCTTTTGAACTGTGGTGTTGGAGAAGACTCTTGAGAGTCCCTTGGCCTGCAAAGAGATCCAACCAGTCCATTCTGAAGGAGATCAGCCCTGGGAGTTCTTTGGAAGGAATGACGCTAAAGCTGAAGCTCCAGTACTTTGGCCACCTCATGAGAAGAGTTGACTCATTGGAAAAGACTCTGATTCTGGGAGGTATTGGAGTCAGGAGGAGAAGGGGACGACCGAGGATGAGATGGCTGGATGGCATCACGGACTCGATGAACGTGAGTCTGAGTGAACTCTGGGAGTTGGTGATGGACAGGGAGGCCTGGCGTGCTGCGATTCATGGGGTCGCAAAGAGTCAGACACGACTGAGTGACTGAACTGAACTGAACTATGTTTAAACACTAAACTACTATTATTTATTCTTTGGATTGTTTTCCTTTGTTTCTACATTTTCTCACTTTTCTGATTAAACTTATTCTTTGACTAAAGTTTTTTCACAGACAAAAGGCAGGCAGAGAACATGGGTGGGGAAAGATCATAGAATCCTGCTCCGTTTCAGTGGCAGATTCTCTCCTACACACCACACTGGGAGAAGCGCTCTCTGGAATCCTGATTTACCCTTAATCTACGAGTGAATGTCAATTCACTTTGCACCTAGACCTTCTAGTGACTCTGTACTATAACACAAGCCCACGATTGGTTTTTGGAAAAGCATTAAAATTTTAGCAGATTTTTGTCTCGTCTACTTGTATAGCTACCACATCTTTCTCCTATTGTTTGTCACCAGTGGCACAGGCCCAGAGTCAAGCATAATTAGCAGCGGTAGTATTGAAAGATAACACTATTACTTTACTTTAGTTTTCTTGTCCATTAGCTGTAGCATTAAAATTGTGAGCTTTAAAAAAAAAAGAATTCTTACAGAAACTGTGAAAGCATTTCTTTTTTCATTGTTGCAATGAAGTGAAATGTGTATTTCTTGGAAAGGTACACACATTTGGGAACCACATCAAACAGTTACATTTTGTTATCCTCATTCAGAAAATGAAGATCATGGTATCTGGTCCCATCACTTCATGGGAAATAGATGGGGAAACAGTGGAAACAGTGTCAGACTTTATTTTGGGGGGCTCCAAAATTACTGCAGATGGTGATTGAAGCCATGAAATTAAAAGACACTTACTCCTTGGAAGAAAAGATATGACCAACCTAGATAGCATATTCAAAAGCAGAGACATTACTTTGCCAACAAAGGTCCGTCTAGTCAAGGCTATGGTTTTTCCTGTGCGCATGTGTGGATGTCAGAGTTGAACTGTGAATAAAGCTGAGCGCCGAAGAATTGATGCTTTTGAACTGTGGTGTTGGAGAAGACTCTTGGACTGCAAGGAGATCCAACAAGTCCATTCTCAAGGAGATCAGTCCTGGGATTCCTTTGGAGGAAATTATGCTAAAGCTGAAACTCCAGTACTTTGGCCACCTCATGTGAAGAGTTGACTCATTGGAAAAGACTCTGATGCTGGGAGGGATTGGGGGCAGGAGGAGAAGGGGACGACCAAGGATGAGATGGCTGGATGGCATCACGGACTTGATGGACGTGAGTCTGGGTGAACTCTGGGATATGGTGATGAACAGGGAGGCCTGGCATGCTGCGATTCATGGGGTCTCAAATAGTCAGACACGACTGAGCGACTGAACTGAACTGAACTGATGCTGAAGCTGAAACTCCAGTACTTTGGCCACCTGATGTGAAGAGTTCACTCATTGGAAAAGACTCTGATTCTGGGAGGGTTTGGGGGCAGGAGGAGAAAGGGACGACAGAGGATGAGATGGCTGGATGGCATCACTGACTCGATGGATGTGAGTCTGAGTGAACTCCAGGAGTTGGTGATGGACAGGGAGGCCTGGCATGCTGCGATTCATGGGGTCACAAAGAGTTGGACACAACTGAGTGACTGAACTGAACTGAAGAAACAAGGAAAAATAATTTTCTGAACAGTGACTGTCTTCAGTGTTAAAACCCATATGGTGGAAATTAACCAAGGTCTCTGAGAGCACACTCAGTAGCCAAGTAGTGAAGTAATGATTTGAACTAAGATGAAAAATAAAGGGTTAAAAGTAAGCTTATGATATCTGTGGATTATTATTATTTTCTTTACCATGGATACTTGGGAAAGAAAAAGTTGTCTGGTCAAAACTCCTTGCAAACTTACCAGCAGAATGAAAGTAACAGATTAAGTCCTTATATTTGGAATGCTTTTGCCTCTGTGCATCTGGTCTGCCTAGGTGGCTTATTGTATATACCTTAGGAATTCATAAACATATGGGACCTGGCCCATTGGAAAGTGTCATATAAGCAATATATACTGAAGATTTTAAAGGAAATACTCTATAACCAAAATGGCTCCTTCTATAACAAGCAATGCCCTGCATGTATTGCTTGGAATATCCCATGTTTAATCAAAGTCAGAATAGGTCCTAATGGATGTAGGGAGCAGCATTGTTTGTCTCTAATCTTTCCAAAGGAAAATTCATTGCTTGTGTTGCATTGTCACCCATGCCCTTTGAATTACTAGTAAAGCTCAGTACTGAGTATGACACCTGATTCTTGTGACTCAAGTTCGACAATTCAAACCACTGATTTTTAATCTCAATAACTATCTTTGATTTCAAAGTACATACACATTCCCCTGTGCAATAATGCCTGGTTCTATCTGATACATGATCAGAGTCTAAAGAAGAATCATTGAGCCAAACTCAGAATTCATGTCATTTTAATAAGCAAATTTTTAAATTACATTTAAGGAGTTTTCATTTGTTGTAAGTTTTGAAATACAACTGTGTATGGCATGAAGTGTGATAAAGATTCCTGGAAACCAAAAATCTTTATGCAGCATAAGAGAATACAACACAGAAGAAATATTTAACTATTTAATATTTAACAATGGAGGAAAAATAATAAACAATTAACCATAATGAATTTATTTTCCTTTGGGTATAAGTGTTTGGCTATTTTGTGATAGACTATTGATCTGTAATAGCAGATAATAGCAGCCACACAAAATGAATCTATCCAATAGATATTGTGCTAGGTACTCTTTCTTTATAGCTTAACTACAACAAAGATAAATAGACATAAGAAACAATAATTTATTTGGATTGTTACTCAAGACTCAACCTAAACTACAACCAATACTGCTTTTCACACTCAATGGTCTAGATTTCTTTGATTGCTGAAGGTAGCTAACATAATGACTCTGTCTTCAATTGTATAGTTGGTTTGAAAAATGGACATATATACTTCTGTACTAGTAGAGAATTTTAATTTTTGTTATTCTTGATTGGTTTTAAAATGTTTTTCAAACCTAATTTTTTAATTTAATACATAAATTTGGAAGCCCCTCTAGGCTTCTACTGCCGGTAGGAAGGAAAATGGAAGGAAATTTTGGCCTTATGGTATTGGGAACAGTGAAAATGGGGGAAAAAAGCTATACAGATTAAGACACAGCATATTCTTCTCTTGAGATTTCTATAAGATGGTGAGGTAGAAGGATGTGTGCTCATCTTCTCCTGTGAGAAATCCAAAATTACAACTCGCTGCTGAACAACCATCAACAGGAGAACGTTAGATCCCACCAAAAAAAGATACCTCACATCCAAGGGCAAAGGAGAAGCCCCAGTAAGACAGTACAAGGGGCAAAATCTCATTTAGAATCAAACCCCATAACCGCCAGAGACACTTGGAGGCTCAGACAAACTTTGTGCAAACTGGGACCCAGAGACCCCACTAAGACTGAGCCAGAACTGTGTTTTAGTGTCTCCTGTGGAGGAGCAGGTCAGCAGTGTCCTGCTGCAGGGGCAAGGACTCTGGGTGCAGTAGACCTGGGAATGGCATAGGCCCTCTTGGAGGAGGTCACCATTAACTCCACAATATAGCCTCCAGAACTTACATAGGACTGGGGAAACAGACTCGTGGAGGGCACAAACAAAACCCTGTGCATGTCAGGACCCAGGAGAAAGGAGCAGTGACCACACAAGAGACTAAACCAGACTTGCCAGTGAGTGTCCAGGAGTCTCTGGTGGAGGCATGGGTCGATGGTGGAGGCATGGGTCGATGGTGGAGGCATGGGTCGCTGGTGGAGGTGTGGGTCAATGGTGGAGGCGTGGGTCTCTGGTGGAGGCGTGGGTCTCTGGTGGAGGCGTGAGTCTCTGGTGGAGGCGTGGGTCTATGGTGGAGGCATGGGTCTATATTTGCTGAGCAAGGGCCTGCCCATCAGAACAAGACCCAGATTCCCACACAGTCATTCTCTCCCATCAGAACACTTCCACAAGCCTCTTATTCTTATCCATCAGAGGGCAGACAGAATGAAAACCACAATCACAGAAAATGAACCAATCTGATCACATGAGTCACAGCCTTGTCTAACTCAATGAAACTATGAATCATGCCATGCAAGGCCACCAAAGATGGACGTGTCAGGGTGGAGAGTTCCGACAAAACGTGGTCTATGGGAGAAGGAATGGTAACCCACTTCAGTATTCTTGCCGTGAGAACCCCATGAACAGTATGAAAAGGCAAAAAGATAGAACCCTGAAAGGTGAACTCCCCAGGTCAGTAGATGCCCAATATGCTTATACTACTGGAGATCAGTGGAGAAATAACTGTACAAAAAATGAAGACACAGAGCCAAAGCAAAAACAACACCCATTTGTGGATGTGACTGGTGATGGAAGCAAAGTCCAATGCTATAAAGAGCAATATTGCATAGAAACCTGGAATGTTAGGTCCATGAATCAAGGCAAATTGGAAGTGATCAAATAGCTGGTGACAAGAGTGAACATTGACATTTTAGGAATCAGCGAGCTAAAATGGACTGGAATGGGTGAATTTAACTCAGATGACCATTATACATTCTACTGTGGGCAAGAATCCCTTAGAAGAAATGGAGTATCCCACATACTCAACAAGAGTCTGAAATTCTGTACTTGGATGCAATCTCAAAAATGACAGAATGATCTCTGTTCGTTCCAAGGCAAACCATTCAATATCACAATAATCTAAGTCTATGCCCCGACCAATAATGCTGAAGGAGCTGAAGTTGAATTGTTCTATAAAAACCTACAAGACCTTCTAGAACTAACAACAAAAATGATGTCATTTTCATTATAGTGGACTGGAATGAAAAAGTAGGAAGTCAAGAGATAACTAGAATAAATGGCAAATTTGGCCTTGGAGTACAAAAATGAAGCAGGGCAAAGGCTAACAGAGTTTGGCCAAGAGAATGCACTGGTCATAGCAAACAATTTTTTCCAGCTGCACAAGAGAAGTCCAATACACGTGGACATCACCAGATGGCCAATACCCAAATCAGATTGATTATATTCTTTGCAGCCAAAATGGAGACGCTCTATACAGTCAGAAAAAGTAAGACTGGGAGCTAACTGTGGCTCAGATCATGAACTCCTTGTTGCCAAATTCAGACTGAAATTGAAAAAAGTAGGGAAAATCACTAGACCATTCAGGTATGACCTAAATCAAATCCCTTAGGATTATACAGTGGAAGTGACAAATAGATTCAATGGATTAAATCTGATAGACAGAGAGACTGAAGAATGATGGAGGTTCATGACATTGTACAAGAGGTAGTAATCAAGATCACCCCTAAGAAAAAGAAATACAATAAGGGGAAATGGTTGTCTGAGGAGGCCTTACAAATAGCTGTGAAAAGAAGAGAAGTGAAAAGCAAAAGAGAAAAGGATATATATACCCATTTGAATGCCAAGTTCTGAGGAATAGCAAGGAGAGATAAGAAAGCCTTCCTCAGTGATCAATGCAAAGAAATAGAGGAAAACAATAGAATGGGAAAGACTAGAGATCTCTTCAAGAAAATTAGAGATAACAAGGGAACATTTTATACAAAGATGGGCACAATAAGGCACAGAAATGGTATGACCATACAGAAGCAGAAGATATTAAGAAGAGGTGGCAAGAATACACAGAAGAACTACACTAAAAAGATCTTCATGACCCGGATCACTCACCTAGAGCCAGACATCCTGGAATGAGAAATCAAGTGGGCCTTAGGAAGCATCACTATGAACAAAGTTGGGGAGGTGACGGAATTCCAGTTGAGCTTTTTCAAATTTTAAAAGATGATGTTGTTAAAGTGCTGCAATCAATACGTCAGCAAATTTGGAAAACTCAGCAGTGGCCACAGGACTGGGAAAAGTCAGTTTTAATTCCAGTCCCAAGAAAGGCAATGCCAAAGAATGTACAAACTATCACACAATTGCACTCATCTCACATGCTAGTAAAGTAATGCTCAAAATTCTCCAAGCCGGGCTTCAACAGTATGTAAACCATGAACTTCCAGATGTTCAAGTTGGATGTAGAAAAGGCAGAGGAACCAGAGATCAAATTCCCAACATCTGTTGGTCCTAGAAAAAGCAAGAGAGTTCCAGAAAAACATCTGTTTCTGCTTTATTGACTATGCCAAAGCCCTTGACTGTCGGATCACCACAAACTGCAGAAAATTCTTCAAGAGATGGGAATACCAGACCACTTGGCCTGCCTCTTGATAAATTTGTATGCAGGTCAAGAACCAACAGTTAGAACTGGATGTGCAACAACAGACTGGTTCCAAATCAGGAAAGGAGTGCATCAAGGCTGTATATTGTCATCCTGCTTATTTAACCTCTATGTAGAATAGAGTACAGCATGGGAAATGCTGGGCTGGAATAAAGATTGCGAAGAAAAATATCAAGAACCTCAGATATGCAGATGACACCACCCTAATGGCAAAAAGTGAAGAAGAACAAAAGAACTTCTTGATGAAAGTGAAAGAGGAGAGTGAAAAATTTGGCTTAAAACTCAACATTCAGAAAATGAAGATCATGGCATCTTGTCCCATCACTTCATGGAAAATAAGTGGGGCAACAATGGAAGCAGTGAGAGATTTTATTTTATTTTATTTTTGTTCTCCAAAATCACTGCAGATGGTGACTGCAGCCATGAAATTAAAAGACACTTGCTCTTTGGAAGAAAGGCCATGGTCAACCTAGACAGCATATTAAAAAACAAAGACATTATTTTGCCAACAAAGGTCCGTCTAGTCAAAGCTATGGTTTTTCCAGTAGTCATATACGTATGTGAGAGCTGGACTTGAAGAAAGCTGAGCACCGATGAATTGATGCTTTTGAATTGTGGTGTTGGAGAAGACTCTTGAGAATCCCTTGGACTGCAAGGAGATCCAACTAGTCTATCCTAAAAGAAATTCCTGAATATTCATTGGAAGGACTGATGCTGAAGTTGAAACTCCAATACTTTGTCCACCTGATGTGAAGAAGTGACTCATTGGAAAGACCCTAATCCCAGGAAAGATTGAAAGTGGGAGGAGAAGGGGATGACAGAGGATAAGATGGTTGGATGGCATCATTGACTCGATGGACTTGAGTTTGAGTAAGCTCTGGGAGTTGGTGATGGACATGGAAGCCAGGCATGCTGCAGTCCATGGGGTCACAAAGAGTCAGACACAACTGAGCAACTGAAATGAATTGTACTAGGTTTACTAAACATTTTGTCTTGTTTTTCATTTCTCAACCAGGTCATTCATTTCTCAACCAGGTCATTCATTTTTCAACATCAACACATACAATCAAACACACACATAAATTTATTGTAGAAATCTTCACCCCAATCCCTATTTCTCAGCCCCTGATTCCTGTACAATTATTTTTTTTAACACTGTTAAAATTCAGGCTGTCTAAATAGCCTCAGAAACAAATCAAAGAATCAGATCCACTGGTATTGAAATTGTCTAGAAGACTTTGAGAGTGGTGACATGGGAAGTGTTATCTGTGGAAAATACAAAAAGGACAGCCAGAATTGGATTCTAAGTGTTGTCTTCCTTTCCAGAGTAACTGGGCTAAGTATGCATAGTAATGGTTTCTGCTTTCCTGCTTAGTGATTGGGCTTAACATGAGGGCCCACAATGGCTTTTAAACAGCTTGTTTGCAGAAAGATAGTAATCAGCCAATATTTTGACAACAACCCTGGAAAACAACCAGGTTTTCTGAGTCAGAAGACCTTTTCAGATGTCTTGAGTAAAGTTCATACTAGAATCAAGTTTATGTCTGATTTGTTTAATTGGTTTCTTATCAGGGAAAAGGAAGCTTGCCAAAATATATTTTTTAGCTTTATGAATTTTCTGATTATACTTTTTATTCATCAATCAATTAAGTCATTAGAAAGAAACTATAGAAAATGAAAATAATTCTAATTGTAAAGAATAACAGCTATATAATTATAGTAACAGAAAAAATTATGATTATAAAATAATTCTATAGAAGCAATTTCTAGATGAAAAATATTTGAAGTCAGAGGACTATTTTTTTTTATTATTTTCTGATTCCAAGTAAGTTTCTAAACTTCTCTGTCTTGCCTTCTTAATTTATAAAATACAAAGAAAATGTCTGATTTGCCTACTCCATAGGAATTTTATCAATATCAAGTGAAAGAATGTGTATGAACGTCCTGGTAACTGGAATATATATGAACATTTTGATCTGTGCAACTGTGTACTTACACTATCCCTTGAGTCCATCATTCATTTTTCTGGTGTGTTCCTAAGTTTGAGTTTCACCCAATTTAAACATCCCCTGTCTGAGTGAGAGTAGAAAAGGTTTCACCTCACAAATCAATATGGTAAGTGATAGTGGCTGTCTGAAATAGAATACTTTTTAAGAAAAGTATTAGCTTAAAAAATAGTCTTAGCTTTATTAATAACTAGTGACATCTCCCATGGGGACAAGTAAAGAAATGTAAGTGGCCGTGCCACACATTTGCAATAGCTTCCTTAAAACTCAAAACAGTTATTCCAATAAATGGGATATTCTTTGCCAATTTAAGGACTAACATTAATAGAGAAACATAAAAGATTTTTATTACCTAGCATTAGTCTCTTCTACCTGGCCAAGATGAATATCACTTAATTTTTTCAAGGGTAATTAATATTATAGCCTTTTTGCACTACCTTAAATTTGTTATTGAGGCCACTAAATTTTTTTTAAATAGAAAATAAATGTTGAGTGCTAGATAGATTTAGCTGTGAACTCACTGAAATGCAAAGTGAACTCTGGTACTCTGACCAGCAAGGTAAGTATTGTCCACATTGCTCCATTCAGAGAGGAAGACTTTTCATGATAAAGGATTGTTTCTCAGTAAAGAGATATAAATAGATGTGTGCATTTCCCTCAGAGAACATTTTAGCATGTCAGGAATCATGAAGGATAAATCTTAATTGTTGTGTTTTCCGTACTTACAGATTGCTTTTGATGTATGTCAGGAAGATACATTTTGATACATCTTTCCCCAAAGCAATGGTCTGAGGAAAAACTATGACAATGTATAATTTGAGAAATTAGTTTTTAAAATGACTTATTAAGTAAGTCATTAAGACTTATTTATTGATCCATTTAAGAATGTAGAAAACACTGTTGATTTCAGATCACTGATACTAAATAGTCCAGTTGATACATTTGCCTTCATCCATTTATTTATTCAATCAATGATGTACCAAGAGGTGTGCTAGATGGTGATAATGCAACAGTGAACAGGACAAGCATGATTTCCTAGCTTCACAGGACTAACACTCTTAACAGAGATACAATCATCAAGCAGGTAGTCACACCCGTGGAGTTGCTGCACCGAACACCATAGAGCATGCTAAGAAGATCATAATGAGAAGCCTTAATTCTGTGAAGTCAGGGAATTCTCAAGTCCTAAAGACTTATAATGGTAAATATATGAGGGTAGAGAAAAGGTAAATATTTTCTAGATAGAAGAACTAGAATGGTCAACTTAGCCAACTGAGCCAGCCAGTCTAGATTAAAAAAAAATAATTATAATAACAAAAACAGATAAGTAGGCTTGTTAGAGTCACCCATTGTGAAGTACATTTTGACGCTGGTATTTTCTTAATTTTCACCGGAGACTAGACGATTTTGAGTGTCTTATCACTAAACTGACTTCAGAAGAAAATTTCTTTTGTCTGGATTTTCCCTGTTATTATTATTTTCTCCTTCCTAAGGCATGAGTCATTAAAACCACCATCTACAGCAAGAATCTGACAAAAGCTTCCTAGAGAATAATGCCAGTAGCCTAGAAATATATATATGAATCAACAAGGAGAGAATAAGAAAACTCTCAGTATGGTCTGTTCACACGCAATAACTCTTTAACATGGTAATAAAAAGACATCAATTTGGCACAATTCTGAAATAACTTCCCCAGCTTTTGAGCTCCCTCTAGGGTCAACTGACATCTTTGGTGAGACTTGTTTAAAGCCCATTTTCTCCCTCTATTCAACACTGCTTCCTTTTCTTTCCTTCTAGAAGTAGAAGCCCAAGCTTTCCCTAATAAACCTCCTGAAGAGTATTCTCTGCACTACGAGCTAAACTGTGTCCCCTGTCCCCCACCAAATCTATATATTGAAGTCCTAACCCCTAATGTGATTATACTTGAAGACAGGGCTTTTAGGAGATAATTAAGGTTAAATGGGGGCTTTCCTGGTAGCTCAGCTGGTAAAGAATCCATCTGTAAGGCAGGAGACCCCGGTTCAATTCCTGGGTCAGGCAGATCCCCTGGAGAAGGGCTAGGCTACCCACTCCAGTATTCTTGCCTGGAGAATCCCAATGGACAGAGGAGCCTGGTGGGCTGCAGTCCATGGGATGGCAAGGAGTCAGACATGACTGGGCAACTAAGCACAGCAAGCTTAAATGAGGTGATAAGGGTAGAGCTCTAATTCTGAAAGATTATGGCCTAACAAGTAGAGAAAGATCTCTCTAAGTGTGTGTGTGTGTGTGTGCAGATAGATATCTTTATGTGTACACACTGAAGAATAGTTACGTGACCACACAGTGAGAAAGTGAACATTTGCAAGCTGAAAGAGAACCCTTATAAGCATCTCACCATGCTTGAGGCAGGACTTGGGTGGACCCCAGGCTGAGCAACCTCTCTCCTGTGGACAGAAACTCCATAAAGGCAGGATGATAGAGGAGGCTGGGCCCTGCCCAGAAAAGCGATAAAGACCATATAGTCCTCATTCTTGAAGTCAGAGACCTCTCTGACTACTCATGCATAGAAAGGTTCCTTGGAGGTCAAAAAGGGAGGTGGTATCACCTCATAGTAAGTGATGTCAACTATCCATAAGCCTCTTCACTAGGGACCACCTTGGTTAAAAGATGTGCATGCACACGTGGGAGGATCCTGAGATATACCGAATAAGGCCTCAGAACCAGGCAAAGCATGACTGGTCAAAGGAAACCCAGAAGAAATGCCTCATAAAACTGATTCAAACTAGCATGAGGCCACAACTCTCTCTCTCTGATCTTGCCCATGTGTATATCCACATGCACTTTTTTTCTTCCAAATAAATTCTTTACTTGTTTCACTATTTTCCATCTTTGTGGGAATTCTTAGAGTCCGAGCTCTGTCACTTACCACTGGTGTAGTAGCTAGGATTTGATGCTCTTACCCCTGTGATCAGACCTTAATCTCTGGCCAGGAACTGAAGCCCTGTTTCAAGCTACTGTAGGCTGAGGCCATCCAACATCATGCAGGGACCCTGATCTTAGACTTCCATGTTCTAAAAACTGTGAAAAAAATAAATTTCTATTGTTTAAACCAGCCAGTCTACAATATTTGGTTATGGCAGCCCCAAATAACTAATACACTCTTTTTCAGCACCTGCTTCCCAAGAAACCTAAGCTGCAATGGTGGCCCTTTGCAATCACCACTGACTATGCAATTAGGACAATTCCTCAGGCTCAGATGGAAATAAAACAAATAAATCATGCATAGAGATTCCTATATGCTTAAGTGCTTTCTGAGTGGAAACTTAAGCTTTCCATTTAGAAACTATTTTCTTTGCCTGAATTACTCTAAGATAACTACCTGGTGAGCACAGAGCTATTCATAATATTCGTGACTTGGGGAGAGGCTGCTACTGGTCCCCGAGTTTCTGGCAGGTGGAAATGGAGACACTGTCATTTCTAATACGTTATATTCCCAGTGGTGCTGAATCACTTGAAATTCCAAACACCTGCGTTGTTTCCCCTAAGACTGCTTACCATCAAAATGCAAGATGCTGCTGAGCTCTGAGACAGGTGATAAGGAGGGCCCACTGAGCCAAGAAAACAACAAATAACTTTGTAGAAGCCTCTGGAAATTTAGCATTTCCAATCAAAGCTTTGTTTGCTCTGAGCAAAACTAAGTCCTGCACTCCAAATTATTAGAGCTGGCAATGCAGGAAAACCTGAATCCTGCCTTGTAATAACTGCTTCCTAATAGAAGTTTTCTGAGGCAGATTTATGCAAGAATCAATGCCTAGAATAAAAATAAAGTACTACATCATCATGAAAGATGGGTGAGCACCTGGTACCACAGTAAGGGCTCTCTGGTGCTGGTAGATTAAATTGACCCAGTTGAGACTGGTGTGTGTTAGTTGCTCAGCTGTGTCCAACTCTTTGTGACCCCAGGGACTGTAGCCAGCCAGGCTCCTTTGTTCATGGGATTCTCCAGGCAAGACTACTGGAGTTGTTTGCCATTTCTTTCTCCAGGGGATCTTCCTAACCCAGGGAATGAACTTGGGTCTCCTGCATCACAGGCAGATTCTTTACCATCTGAGCCACCAAGAAAGCCAATTGAGACTGAACTGGAAGCCAAAGCATTGTGTCCATTTCCACCTTAAGCCCCAGACTCAGATTTCCTCTAGCTACAAGCAAGGATGAAACAAGAATGATATGTGGAGCCTGAGCCCACTTACTCCCACATTTCTGCTCATGTTACTGCCTCTGTTGGGAAACCCTTCTTTAAAGGATACACCTCACACCTTACAACGATGATCTACCTCACACTTTCCAAAAATATCCATTAGTGAGTCATTCTTTATTTGTGCATTACACTTTAGGTAAGTCCTTGTTGCACATTTCAACCTCTTTACAACAATTTATTGGGTCCTTTTATTCACTAGAGAATGAGTTTCTTTGAGGCAAGGACCACATCTGGCCCAACTTTCAGATGATTCTAACACAAGACTTGAAAAACAATAGATATTATGTACCCCAAAACATGAAATGACACATCATTTGGCCCCAACCTTTCTTTCTAGCCTCCAGGCTCACTAAACCCACTAGTTACTCATTTATCCACGTAGCCCTACTTTATCCACAACACACAACTCACTGACTGGCAAACGTGTCCTGTACAGACACACTCTCTTGCTTTCACTCATATTGTTCCCTCTGTCTGAAATATTCTCTCATCATTCCAAACCATAAAAATGTTCATCTTCCTCTCAGGTTCTACTTAAATACCATTCTCCAGAGAATCTCTTCTTTGCTTTTCCATCATCTAATGTTGATGTCTTTCCACACACATCATACTTTCTCTCTATTGGGCTATACATTCTTAGAAGTCGGAGTCTACCAGGAACATCTACAGCTCAATAAGACAAACAATTTCATTAAAATTAAGCAAAATATTTGAACAAAGATTTCATGTAAGAAAATATATTCCTCCTTTGGTATGGACAAGGCATTAGTACAAAGACCCTTGAAGATACCAAAATTCGCCAATGCTCAAGTATCCTAAGTAAAATGGATTAATATTTGCATATAAATTATGCATATGCTCCCATATACTTAATATACTTAAATCATCTCCTAGATTACTTATAATACCTAATACAATGTAAATTCTATGTAAAAAGTTGCTGGCACAGGGAAATTTCAAATTTTGCTTTTGGGGAATTTCTGGAATTAAAAAATATATATTTTCCATCCATGGTTGGTTAAAATTCATGTATGCAGAACTGTGGATATGGATGGCCAACTATACAAACACATGGCTAATAAGCATATGAAAAGGAGATCAATATTACCAGGTATCACGGAAATGGGAGTTAAAATACAAGGTGATATCATATTCACCCATTTGTTTTGATGAAACTTAAAGATTGAAAATACCAAGTGTTAATGAGGTTGTAGAACATCTAAAAGTTTCATATACTTCTATAAAACAGTACGAGCACTCTGAAAATTTTGCTTTAAAAGTTAAAAGTGAAACAAAAGGAAAAGCTATGCACAGATATTCTGTTCCCAAATATTTACTTAAGAGAAATGAAAACATATCTACATAGACTAATGCATGAATGTTCATAGCTACTTTATTAAAACTATTTTAATAATTATTAAGTAGCCAGAAACTGAAAACAACACAAAAGCCCATTAACAAGAAAACAGACAAATGACCATGGTGTATTCAAACACTACAATGGAATAGTTCAGTTCAGTTCAGTCATTTTAGTCATGTCTGATTCTTTGCGACCCCATGGACTGCAGCACGCCTGGCTTTCCTGTCCATCACCAACTCCTGGAGCTTGCTCAAACTCATGTCCATCAAGTCGGTGATGCCATCCAACCATCTCATCCTCTGTCATCCCCTTCTCCTCCTGCCTTCAATCTCTCCCAGCATCAGGGTCTTTTCCAATGAGTCAGTTCTTCACATTGGATGGGCAAAGTATTGCAGTTTCAGCTTCAGCATCAGTCCTTCCAGTGAATATTCAGGAATGATTTCCTTTAGGATGGACTGGATGGATCTCCTTGCAGTGAAAGGAACTCTCAAGAGTCTTCTCCAACACCACAATTCAAAAGCATCCATTCTTTGGTGCTGAGCTTTCTTTATAGTCCAACTCTCATGTCCATACATGATTACTGGAAAAATCATAGCTTTGACTAGATGGACTTTTGTTGGCAAAGTAATGTCTCTGCTTTCTAATATGCTGTCTATGCTGGTCATAGCTTTTCTTCCAAGGAGCAAGCATGGAATAGTACTTAGCAACAAAAAAATGACCTACTGGTACTTGCAACAACATGGATGAACCTCACCTTAAAATCATTATGCTGAGTGAAAGAAGCCAAGCACAAGTCAGTACATACAGTGTGAACTCATTTATATACAACTCTAGGGAATTGAAATCAAATCAGAGGTTACCTGGGACAGAGTTGGGGTTGGGGGAGAGAGAGATTATAAAAGGACATGAGAAAACTACGGAAGTGATGAAATATGTCTGTTTCCTCGATTGTGGTAATGATTTTATGGGTGTTTAAACATGTCAAAATTCATTAAGTTACTTTCTTTAAATATGTGCAACATGTTGTACTTATGCCTCAACAAAGCTAGGGGGAAGCACTCAATGGTTCCATATCACCAATGAGTAAAATAAAATCTGTATCACAGTGTTTTCATAAGTCAGATCCCTGCCTCTGGCCTCATCTCCACTCATTCCTCCTGCACATTTTATGTTCTATAAGGACTAATCAGTATCTCCTCCATCGAATACCTCTCCTTAGGTCACTTGTTGAACATGTGCTTTTTTAAAAGGGTGTTTCCTTTCTGAAAAGTTCACTCACACTCTACTCCTATTCATCTGGAAAATAGTTACCTGTTTCTCAAAACTTTGTTCAGTTTGTGTATAGAGTAGTAGGTGCTTGATAAGTTATTGTACAATATATGAATGGGTTAAGGTATACCTCCTTTAGGAAGCCTATTCTGACATATTCCCCAGAATTAGTCACTCTTTCAATTTTTGCTATTCTTTTTATTATCATCCAATATTGCTTTACATAGGGTTTTAAATCTGCTTCCTTACATGTTAACTCCTTGGGGACTGTGGTGGGCAGAATTCTAAGATGTCCCCTCAAATTCTGGTCCAGTATGCACACAAACTTTTTCCCAATTGTTTAATCAAATACCAATCTAGGAGTTACTATGAAGGGTATTTTGCAGCAGCAATTAATGTCCCAAATCAATTTTAAGTTAGGGAAATCATCCAAGTGGCGCTGACCTAATCATGAGAATCCTTTAAAAGATAAGCGTTTTTTCCAGTTGATCACAGAAAAGCATAGATTTGAAGCATGAGAAAAATTCAAAGCACCTTTGCCAGCCAGAAGATGGAGGACACCAAACGATCAGGAATGTGAGTGGCCTCTAAGAGATGAGAGACTCCTGACAGTCAGCAAGGAAAATGGAACTTAATGCCACATCCTCACAAGTTAAATTCAGCCAAAAACATAAATGAGCTCAGAAGTGGATTGTTTTTTTTTTTTTTTTTTGCAGAGTCTTCAGATAAGAATTAAATCTGGCGAACAGTTCCATTTTAGCCTTGTGATATTCTTGGCAGTGAACCCATTCATGCATGCTCTGCCAGACTTCTCAACTACAGACCTGGTAGCTAATAAAGGGTACAGTTTTAAACCTCTACATTTTCATTCATTTGTTACCCTGCTGCATAAAAACAACACAGGGATAGAAATCACACCTTCTATACCTTTATAGCACATGGTTACTCATGTAATAAGAATTTAATTGTGTTTTTAAGAAAAAATGAAAAGAAGAATGAGAAAAAGGAAAGGAGGGAGAAACAAAGATAAAATATTAGAAGGAATGAAAGAGAAAAAAACAGAAACATTTTAGTTTCCAAAACAGTGGTCCTTGACCTTAGCTACACATTATCATCCTATGGAGAGCTTTAAAAAAATATTAGTACCTGGGTTCCACCCCCAGTGATTCTGATTTAATTGATTCGAGTGTGGCTTAAGCCTCCCTAGATGCAGCCAAAGTTGAGAACCACTGCTGTGGTTGCTTCATGTGAACAGACTCCCAAGGCCCAGCAGCTCTGCCAGAACTCCAGCAGCCCCAGGCATCCATGGAGACTGGCTGGGTCCTTAAGGTTAACCTCCTGAAAGCCCTTATTTACTAGCTGTGTCCTTTTCCACAGTGAGCTCTTCCCAGGATGTTAATCAGCCTCACTCCAGGACATAGTCATTCTTCTCTCCACTCACAGTTTCCTTAGTTTAGGTTTAAATAATAATCGCTTGGTATTTTAATATATTCTGGGCTTCTTCTTGGACCCTGCTGATCACATAAATTTTTCTCTGCAGGATTCTCAACTGCAATCTACAGAGAGAACATTGGTAATGTTCTGATTAGAAATGGTGAATGCCATTACCTGGATAATGTCCTTATCTATCACCAACACCTAAACATCTTTCTCAGTTAAAAATTACTTTAATTGCTAATCAGAGTTCTCTGAAGGGCTTTATAATTTTAAGAAAGCTATAGAGTATTGGGATACTGAGCTATAATTCTGGTTCTGCCCTGATTAACTGTGTGAGATATCTGGCAAGATAGTTAAGCACTGTTAATAATAATAATAGTTTATCATCTTTAAATAAAGGAGTCTATTATTTCAAAGGGTTTATATTAGATTAATAGTATGATAAAGGTTTATTACAACAGCTTAGGTGCATATGTGTGCATTTCTTTGTGTGTGTTTGATATGATTGTGTATGTACACATATAGTGTTCAGGTTCAACCAGTTCACTGGAGTACCTAATATAGTTCTGTCATTCTGAAGAAAGTTTTTAGAAAAAAAAAAAAGTAAACTATTTCAATAAATTCCTTTCTTGGGGAAAGAAAGAAGGATGGATGAGTAGGATACTCTACCTGGCATGAAGATATCAATATGTGCTATTGATTCTTAAGTCTAGTTGGTCTTTTAAAGGTATCTGAGAGGGGGAGGGAAAAGGGAATACACATAAATTTTAGATAACATTGCTCAGCACATAGGAAACCAAGAGCTATCACTTTGCATTAGCATGGCAGAGGCATGGTTTGATGGACATGGGATGGTCCACCCACATTCCTCCTCAGGGTCCTTGTTGCTAAGCTGTAGACAGTGTTGCAGGCAGATACTTGCCAGCTGCCAGTTCCTTCAAGGATGGCCTCAGATGCAGAGTCATCTCGCCCAAGATCATGCCCTTCCCAAAGCAGACACATGCAATGACTATTGAGGCAGAGATATAAAGGCTTGGTTACTTTGGCCCAATACAGGACAACTCTGCTCACCAGTATAGTCTAGAGCTTCCTGTGGGGTCAGCTGAAGCTTCTTGGGCTGCATTACAGCCTGACTCCTCCTTTCGCTCAATTCTGCCTCCTTCCTTCTCTTTCACAGAGGCTGCTCCCAAGACCGCCCCCCACCCCCCGAATCTGAACATGCTACTGCTGCTGCTAAGTCGCTTCAGTCGTGTCCGACTCTGTGCGACCCCATAGATGGCAGCCCACCAGGCTCCCCCGTCCCTGGGATTCTCCAGGCAAGAACACTGGAGTGGGTTGCCATTTCCTTCTCCAATCTGAACATATTGTGCACTAAACTGCATCTCAGAGTCTGAATCCTAGAGAACTCAACGTGCAACATGTTAAGCCCTTTGAGGTCAAAGATGTAGGAGTTGGAGGAGGAGGAACAACATAACATCAAAACTTTGGGTTTAGTATCTAATCTCGTGAAATTTTCTCATGAATAATAGCTCCATTCATTGCTACTTAGTATGTGCCAAGGACTGTTGCACTTCATCATTAGAAAACGCCTATGGGTTATTATTCTCCTCAATCTACAGATGAGGAAATCAGATTTACCAGTGCCAGGTAACTTTTATCCATAGCCCTGTTAAATAACCTTGTCATGAATAAACCCTGAGTATGTCTGATTCTGAAGGTTGTGATCTTATATATCATACTTTTCTGCTCCGGTTTCTCATTAAAGGAAAATGCAAACAGCATTTTTCACAGCATGAGAGACTTGGGGCTTGGGAAAGCTTTCCTTACTTAATCAGGTGAAGTTCTGCCTGGAAAGTTGTTGTCTCCCCTACAAAAGAAATTGTTATTGAGCCATGGGGGCTTTGTTGATCACTGTTGCTGGGCATTCCCGAAATTATATAGCACTCTCTACAGTAGGCATTTCTGAGTGTCTCAGATCAAAAGCAAACCCATCACCTCCTTGGCACCTTATCCCAGGCCCATGCCCTAACTGGCCCTCTGAATATTATCACTCTAGTGATGAGAAGAGACAATAAAAGATAAAACCAAAGATGTATATTTTCTCCCTAGAACCTGGGGCAGTTGGCTGACTCTTCCTCCCTTTCTCCTAAACCTTACCAAATAGCCTAGACTGAGTTCATTTTCTTCTATTAGGTATAATGAAGGGAAAGTAATATTTCATTATATTTCCTTGCAAATCTCAGAGATGGCAAGAGAAAGAAATAATTCATGGATAGAAGCCACCCTAAATAGAGACTCACCATAGAAAACTGAATTTTTTAAATCTCTTTGTTCAGCATGCCAAAATTTCTAGTTCCCAAGCACCATGACCTAATGATACACTTGAACGTAACCCTTTCATGTTGGCACTTCTCCTTGGGGACACAGGGAGAAGTGCTGTTTCAGCAAGTTCTGGAAGCCAGCAACCCCACAAGCAACAGAGTTCTGAGACATTACTGGCAGGTGACAAGAAGCAGCCTCATATTTTGAGGAAAAGGCAGGTCTGAGATGACTTCAGAGCTGACTTGCAAAGCACTGGAATCCCCCCTGTTCTCCCTCTTCTGTTGCTTTGCTCTCCTCCCTTTGTCCCCCTCTTTTTTTCCTTGTATCCTTCCACCCTTTCTTCTATCTTTCCTTATGGCCAGTTTTTTTCCTTCCCAAAGCATTAACTGATCTGAGAAGTAATATTACCTGGAAATTAGAATTAAAATAAGAAGAAAAACTACTTCATACATTTAATATGGAACCCAGAGCTAAAAAACAAACAAAAACACCCAGACTGGCTGACCTCAGTTTTCCCATCTAAAAAAGGGAGAAGATAATTTTGCTGCATATCTCTGTAGATTGTTTGGGGTTCAACAAGACAATAGGTATAATTTAATACAGTGCCTAGTTCAGAGAAATCAATTTATGTTAGTATTTATTATTGTTTGGCATATTAAGGGTAGTAGTGTTGCTACTGTTAATCTACTGGACTAGGCATTGACCGTTCAAAGGTGAAAAGGACATAGAGGTGACGTCGGAAAGCTGCTTTCTCAAGCCCTCCCTAACAGTTCTTAGCACAACAGAATAAACTATTTCATAATTCAAGAGTGATTCTCAGCCCTTTTTGTGCATCAGAATAACCTAGAGTGTTTTGAAAACTTGAGCTTTGTATTTCGCTACCTCTAACCCCTGGGAATCTAAGTAGCTCTGAAATAGATCCAGGCATTGCTATTCTTAATAATTTACACAAATGATTATGATGTAGACTTAGAAATGGGCCACAAAGAGTTGATCAAACTGGTGTGAGTGACAAAATCAACTGTGTCTGGGTGGAAAGCCTTCTTTAGTAAGTTTAATATTCAGTTTTATTATTGTTTAAATCTGTAAACTTTTTGGTTGTGAGGTGATACAGTATTGTTAGCTTTAGAGTCCAAGAGACTAGGCTTGTTTTCTAGCTTGCATATCTAATGAGCTCCCTACTTATCTGTGAAATGGGAATAAGGATGGCAATTGTGTCATAGGCTTGTTAAAAGAACCCAGTAAAATACGTTCATTCAGTATTCACTATTGCCTAGTCCGTATCAGATACTGTTTTAGGTCCAGAAAATACAGCAATGAACAAAACAAATCTCCATTTTCACAAAGCTCACCTTCTAGTGGGTAAGGAAGGAAATCTGTATTACACATAAAGCATCTAGCAGTATCTGGCATACTTAATACAATACTAATTATTACACGAATATTTGGTGTACCCTAATTATGTACCAGGCTGCTGCACATGTTGAAAATACAGAGAACAAGAAAGGGTGTCTGCTCTCAGAGAGCGTCTATTCTGGTGGACAAAAAACTGGCAAGGAAATAATTATACACAACAATTTCCAGTATTTGTACAGGAAATTTCTATAGAAAACAGGGAAGCTAAAATACAACAGTGGGATAGTAATTGCATCTTTCAGTATCCTTTCCATGAACAGAAAACACAAGTAAAGCTGGCGTAAACAGAAAAGGGCTTTATTGGTAATAAAGTCTGATAACAGAGCAGGATTCAAGCTTGGTTATTTAAGACCTGGCTTTATATCTCTAGGTATATCTCTGCTTGTCCTTTGTATGTCTGTATCATCTTCAGAGAGAACTTACAGTTACAGAAAGGCTGCCAGGATACTAAGGCAGGCTTCCCTGGTAGTCACATCTCATAATCACTATAAGTTCTATGGTGTGCAATGATTGGATTCAGTTCAGTTCAGTTCATTCACCCAGTCATGTCTGACTCTTTGTGACCCCATGGACAGCTCGCCAGGCTTCCCTGTCTATCACCAACTCCCGGGGTTTACTCAAACTTATGTCCATTGAGTTGGTGATGTCATCCAACCTTTTTATCCTCTGTGGTTCCTTCTCCTCCCACCTTCAATCTTTCCCAGCATCACGGTCTTTTCAAATGAGTCAGTTTTTCACTCCAGGTGGCCAAAGTTTTGGAGCTTCAGCTTCAGTATCAGTCTTTCCAATGAATATTCAGGACTGATTTCCTTTAGGATGGGCTGACTGGATCTCCTTGCTGTCCAAAGGACTCTCAAGAGTCTTCTCCAACACCACAGTTCAAAAGCATCAATCCTTCGGCACTCAGTTTTGTTTAGAGTCCAACTCTCATGTCCATACATGACTACTGGAAAAACCATAGCTTTGACTAGATGAAACTTTGTTGGGAAAGTAATGTCTCTGCTTTTTAACGTGCTGTCTACATTTAACATGCTGTCATAACTTTTCTTCCAAGGAGCAAACGTCTCTTAATTTCATGGCTGCAGTGACCATCTGTAGTGATTTTGCAGCCCCCCCCAAATGAAGTCTCTCTCTGTTTCCATTGTTTCCCCATCTATTTGCCATGAAGTGATGGGACACATGCTATGATCTTTGTTTTCTGAATGTTGAGTTTTAAGCCAACTTTTTCACTCTCCTCTTTCACTTTCATCAAGAGGCTCTTAAGTTCTTTTTCACTTTTTGCCATAAGCGTGGCGTCATCCACGTATCTGAGATTCTTGATATATCTCCTGGCAGACTTGATTCCAGCTTGTACTTCATCCAAGTCAGCATCTCTCAAGATGTACTCTGCATACAAAATAAATAAGCAGGGTGACAATATACAGCCTGAACTACTCCTTTCCCTATTTGGAACCAGTCTGTTTTTCCATGTCCATTTCTAATTGTCGCTTCTTGACCTGTATACAGATTTATCAGGAGACAGGTCAGTTCGTCTGGTATTCCCATCTTTTTAAGAATTTTCTGCAGTTTGTGGTGATTCACACATCAACGTGTTGGCATAGTCAGTAAAGTAGAAATAGATGTTTTTCTGGAATGCTCTTGCTTTTTCGATGGTCCAACAGATGTTGGCAATTTGATCTCTGGTTCCTCTGCCTTTTCTAAATCCAGCTTGAACATCTGGAAGTTCACAGTACACATACAGTTGAAGCCTGGCTTGGAGAATTTTGAGTGTTATTTTGCTAGTGTGAGATGAATAAAATTGTGCAGTAGTTTGAGCATTCTTTGGCATTCCCTTTCTTTGGGATTAGAATGAAAACTGACCTTTTTCAGTCCTCTGGCCACTGCTGAGTTTTCCAAATTTGCTGGCATATTGAGTGCAGCACTTTCACAGCATCATCTTTTACGACTGAAATAGCTCAGCTGGCATTCCATCACCTCCACTAGCATTATTCATAGTGCTGCTTCCTAAGGCCCACTTGACTTCACATTACAGGATGTCTGGCTCTAGGTGAGTGATCACACCATCGTGGTTATATGGGTCATGAAGGTCTTTTTTGTATAGTTCTTCTGTGTATTCTTGCCACTTCTTCTTAATATCTTCTGCTTCTGTATGGTCATACCATTTCTGTCCTTTATTGGCCCATCTTTGCATGAAATGTTCCCTTCATATCTATAATTTTCTTGAAGAGATCTCTAGTCTTTACCCATCTATTATTTTCTTCTATTTCTCTGCATTGATCACTGAGGAAGGCTTTCTTATCTCTCCTTGCTATTCTTTGGAACTCTGCATTCAAATAGGTATATATTTCCTTTTCTCCTATGCCCTTCACTTCTCTTCTTTTCACAGCTATTTGTAAGCCCTCTTCAGACAACTATTTTGCCTTTTTGCATTTCTTTTTCTTGGGGATGGTCTTGATCACTGCATTCTGTACAATCTCATGAACCTCTGTCCGTAGTTCTTCAGGCACTCTATCAGAACGAATCCCTTGAAACTATTTGTCACTTCTGCTGTATAATCATAAGGGATTTGATTTAGGTCATACATGAATTGCCTAGTGGTTATCACTACTTTCTTCAAGTTAAGTCTGAATTTGGCAATAAGGAATTCATGATTTGAGCCACAGTTAGCTCCCAGTCTTGTTTTTGCTGACTGTATACAGCTTCTTCATCTTTGGCTGCAAAGAATATAATCAATATGATTTGGGTATTGTCCATGTGTAGAGTCTTCTCTTGTGTTGTTGGAAGAGGTGTTTGCTATGACCAGTGTGTTTTCTTGGCAAAACTCTATTAGCTTTTGCCCTGCCTCATTCTATACTCCAAGGCCAAATTTGCCTATTATTCCAGGTGTTTCTTGACTTCCTACTTTTGCATTCCAGTCCCCTATAATTAAAAAGACATCCATTTGATGTTCAGTTCCAGAAGGCCTTGTAGGTCTTCATAGAACCATTCAATTTCTGCTTCTTCAGTATTACCATTTGGGGCAGAGACTTGGATTACTGTGATATTGAATGCTTTATCTTGGAAATGAACAGAGGCCATTCTGTCATTTTTGAGATTGCATCCAAGCACTGCATTTCGGACTCTTTTGTTGATTATGAGGGCTACTCCATTTCTTCTAAAGGATTCTTGCCCACAGTAGTAGATATAATGGTCATATGAGTTAAATTCACCCATTCCAGTCCATTTTAGTTCTCTGATTCTTAAAATGTCAGTGTTCACTATTGCCATCTCATTTGACCACTTCCAATTGGCCTTGATTCATGGACCAGGTTCCTATGCATTATTGCTCTTTACAGCCTCAGACTTTACTTCCATCACCAGTCACATCCACAGCTGGGTGTTGTTTGTGCTTTGGCTCCGTCTCCTCATTCTTTCTGGAGTTATTTCTCCCTGATCTCCAGTAACATATTGGGCACCTACCGATCTGGGGAATTCATCATTCAGTGTCCTATATTTTTGACTTTTCATGTTGTTCATGGCGTTCTCAAGGCAAGAATACTGACATGGTTTGTCATTCCCTTCTCCAGTGGACCACGTTCAGAAATCTCCACCATGACCTGTCCATCCTGGGTGGCCCTATGTGGCATGGCTCATAGTTTCATGGTGTTAGACAAGGCTGTGGTCCATGTGATCAATTTTGTTAGTTTTCTGTGATTGTGGTTTTCATTCTGTCTTCCCTGTGATGGATAAGGATTATGGAAGTTTCCTGATGGGAGACTGTCTGAGGAGAAACTCGATCTTGTTCTGATGGGCTGGGCCATACTCATTCAGTTCAGTCGCTCAGTTGTGTCCTACTCTTTGAGACCCCATGAATCGCAGCATGCCAGGCCTCCCTGTCCATCACCATCTCCCAGAGTTCACTCAGACTCACGTCCATCGAGTCCATAATGCCATCCAGCCATCTCATCTTCTGTCGTCCACCTCTCCTCCTGACCCCAATCCCTCCCAGCATCAGAGTCTTTTCCAATGAGTCAACTCTTCACATGAGGTGGCCAAAGTACTGGAGCTTCAGCTTTAGCATCATTCCTTCCAAAGAAATCCCAGGGTTGATCTCCTTCAGAACGGACTGGTTGGATCTCCTTGCAGTCCAAGGGACCCTCAAGAGTCTTCTCCAACACCACAGTTCAAATGCATCAATTCTTCGGTGCTCAGCCTTCTTCAGTAAATCTTTAATCCAATTTTCTCTATAAGGAGGGGGCTGTGTCCCCTTCCTGTTGGTTTGACCTGAGGCCAAACTGTGGTGGTGGTAATGAAGACAATGGTGACCTCCTTCAAATGGTCCCATACAGGCACTACTGCACTCAGTGCCCCCAACCCTGCAGCAGGCTACCACCAACTCATGCCTCTGCCGGATACTCCTGGACACTTATGGGTAAGTCTAGGTCAGTCTCTTGTGAAGTCACTGCTCCTTTCTCCTGGGTCCTGGTGTGCATAAGGTTTTGTTTGTTCCCTCCAAGAGTCTGTTGGATTGCCAATGAACAAATTCCTGAGTCCTGACAGGGGCATTGTTTAACAGGTTAAGGACTGGATTATTTGAACAAAACAGTATTGCAAGAGATCACATTGTCCTGATTGACAATTTCATTTCATTCTCTTTTTCAATCTCCACTTCAGTAGGTGACTAGGGAAAGGGCAAAATTTAGGATAATCACTGTATTTCCGGTATTCGAGATGTGACTTCCATGTCAAAGAAACATCTAACCCTTTGAAGCTCTGGGATAAGAACATTTCATGCACAAAAAGACAATACAAACACTCATGTATTATTAATAGTTGATTAGGGTTGATATAAAGTTGTCAGAGACTGGGTAGTTTAAAACAACAGCAATGTATTTTTCACAGTTCTGGAGGCCAGAAGTCCAAGATCAAGGCATTGTCAGGGCTGGCTTCTTCTGATACTTCTCTTCTTGGCTTGTAGCTAGCATGATCTTCCCTTTCTGTGTTCTGTGTCTTAATCTCCTTCTTTTATAAAGTGAAGGTTTAAAAAGCCCCACCCCAATGAGCTCATTTTAACTTTACCTCTTCAAAGATCTTATCTCCAAATACAGTCACATTCTTAGGCATAGGGGAATAGGATTTCAACACATGAACTTGGGGGTATAGTACGATTCAGCTTAGAACAACCCCCAACATGGAGAATTCACTTGGCATATTTGAGGAACAAACAGGCCAATATAGTTAGAACAGGGTAAACAGGGAAGTGTTGGCACAAAATGACATCAGAGAGTTAGACAGGGCTCCATCTATCTAAGGTCTTGCAGGATAAGAAATGTACTTAGATTTTACATTTTTGATGGCTGCTGTTACTATTAGTATTACTGTTATTACATTCAGAAAACTATGTATGAAAAATCAATAATTATCTAGCTGAAGGGAAAAATAACTGTTTTTCTCCCTTAAAAGGAGCAAGCTTTTATTTATACCAGGTAGGGCTTCCCTGTTGGCTCAGACAGTAAAGAATCCACCTGCAATGCAGGAGACCTGGGTTTGATCCCTGGGTTAGGAAGATCCCTTGGGAAAAGAATGGCAACCCACTGCAGTATCCTTGCCTGGAGAATTTCATGGACAGAGCAACCTGGTAGGCTACAGTCCATGGGGTTGCAAAGAGTTGGACATGCCTGAGCAACTTGCACATACCAGGTAGAGAGACAGGGGTTCTTACTTTCAAAAGTTCAGCTGCATCTCTTTAAATTGGTTGAGTATATGAATAATTTAAGTACAAAAATGGGGCACTGCAGTTCTCAAGTAACCTACAATACATTCCTCCCTCCAATAACCCCTACACACACTGCCAACCCACCTGTGTTTGGCACATTTCCATGGTAACTGTCATGCTATTTAACTGCAGGATTGTGCTGTTAATATGGTGATTTAACATTTTCCATGTGGGTTAAACTGGATACAAAAAGCTGAAACAACTCAGGTATGTAGGATAAGTTTCATGGAATTTTCAGTAGTTTTCCTAAGCCATAGTTCTTCATAATTTTAAAAGAGATTTATTGCTGAAGTCAAGAGTAGCTCAGAATGGTACTTGAAATGTGCTTGTCTCCTAGGGGAGATTTCTTTCAAAATGGCAGTCTGGTTTTAGGCATTTTCACCCGTTAGAGAGAGAAGAGTGATGGGATATAGCCAGAGGCCTGGCAGAAGGTGTCAAGATTTCAGATATTGAACCAAGAATATAGTGCTAATGAAACGAGATGGAAGAGTAGTTAAAAGAACTTCCCAAATGGTGGTAATACGACTGGATATTTCAGAGTACAACCAGAGGGGCCTGTGGATCTGCCTCTTGCTTCAGCAGTATTTGGTGTTTGGAAGGAACACACCTTCTTCCGGTCTCTGAGTACCCTCCAGACACCTCTTCAGTCCCAAACTCTGGGACCAGTCAACACCATATTTTGTGGGTAGGTCCTTATTGTAGGCCAACCATGAGCTACCAGATTCATCAGGATTAGTCCACCAAGGTGAAAATTCCCATTAACTACCTAGTGCACTTGCCTTTGCAAGCCTTTTGCACCTACCTCTCTCTGGGCTTCTGGTTTGACCTCAAGCAGCTGGCTCTGGAGGCTGTCCAGCATCTTCTGAAGATGTGCTCTCTTTCAGGAAGTGTCCCAAAGTGATTGGGATGAAACCTGGGATGCCACAGAAGCCACTGCCACCCTGGAAGAGAACGAGGCCTTTCTGGATCTGCATACCTTGAGTTCTACCCACACAGACTCTCATCTCTGTGACTTCCTGGAGATCTACTTCCTTGATGAGTGAGTGACACTCATCAAGAAGATAGGCAACCACCTGACTAACCTCTGTAAACTGCCCAGCCCGAAGGCTGGGTGTCTCTTAGAAAGACTCACCCTAAGCACACTAGGAGCCCCCAGGGCCCAGTGGCCTTTGAGGAGCCCCTCTGCATCTCCTTGATGCCAGGGTTTCTCCCTGAGCCTCCACCAGCAGCCATTAAACAAATTTTTAACCAGTTAACTACTGGAAACAGTAAAACTTTCTGCAGTAGGAAAAAAAAAAACAATAATAGAAAATTGGTATTCAAAATCACCTGCAGAAATTTTTTAAAATACAAATTCTCAAGTTCCGTCTCCTGCCCATTTTCTAAATTCTGATTTCATTGGTTTGGGGTGAGGTTTATAAATCTATATTATTTCATGTGTTCCAGGTTATCTCAGTCTTGCCCACTTCAGTAACCACTGCCTTCGAGTAATGAATACTAAAGTATGGTCCCCAAACCACCTGCATAGGATCATTTTGGGAAAATGTTAAAGCTTCAGTTTCCTGGACCCTCTTTCTACCTTCAGTTCAGTTCAGTTGCTCAGTCGTGTCCAACTCTTTGAGACGCCATGAATTGCAGCACACCAGTCCTCCCTGTCCATCACCAACTCCCAGAGTTCACTCAAACTCATGTCCATCGAGTCAGTGATGCCATCCAGCCTTACGAAGTTACAAAGAAGGGCTATAGAAATGAGTATCTTAATTTTTGCCAGAGTCCAGTTCTTCTTGGGTATTCTGAGAACATGACTAATCTGTATTCAAAAGCATTTAACAAGTATGCATGTAATCAGCTGTCATTGGTTGTATTAGGGAACAAAAAAGAAGGAGATATAGGTTTGTTTCTCAAGGAACTCAGAAAATTCAAGCTACATAGCAAAGCGAGGCAAGGCGTATTCTAAAGAAACAGAGACAAACTTAAAGCAATATGGGATGAACTAGTTTTATAATTCTGAAAAGTAGTCCTATAGAAATTTTAAAGAGACTGAAAGATAGCTCAGCATGATCTGGGCTAGTTTTGGAAGGCTTCATGGAGGTAGTGATACTTGAGATCAAATTTTGGATGAGAAGAAAAGTGGAAATGGTAGTATATTTTGCATGTGAGAAGTACAAGAGAATAGTGATGTAGACCTAGATCAGGATGAAAATTTGAAGAATTTTCAAAAATCAGTCAATTATTCACCTTAGAGTATCTGTTTTTTTTCTTTGTTTCCTCATTCGTAGAATGTAAGCACTGAACAAGATCAGGTATGAACATTCATAACAAAAGCCTAGGCTCCTAATGAGACATCAACCAATGCTGATTCTACTCTCTTCTTCAAGATGAAGATAGCAATTATATGTAATGTGAAATCCTGCTTTTATTTTCTTGCTCCATATGCCAAAATGAGTACGGCCTGCCAGTCATCACTGCTCTTGCCAAACATCTTTGAAAAGGTTAGGGAAAATGATTCCATTGCTTTAAAAATATTTTATAATATAACTGCGACCGAGCTTTCTAAATTTCCATCTTCAAAACTTACATGGATTTGTTTATGGAATAATTCCTTCAAGACTCAAGATTATGTGATACAGTTTGACGAAGAGGCTTCAATACTAAAAAACTTTATTAAATGAATGGGAGGCTTCCCTGGTGGCTCAGGAGTAAAGAAGTCGCCTGCAATACAGGAGACATGGGCTCAATCCCTGGGTCAAAAGATCCCCTGGACTAGAAAATGGGAACCCACTCCAGTATTCTTGGAGACACAACTGAGCATGCACACATATACACATACATGTGTTTATATATATGACTACAGTCCAGGGGGTCGTAAAGAGTCAGACACGACTGAACAACAGAAACTTCCGTATATACGTATACATTACATTGACTAATTTTTACATAGATATAGAAAATCTTTGTGCTTCCCAGGTGGTGCTAGTGGTAAAGAACCCACCTGACAATGAAAAAGACCTAAGAGACACAGGTTTGATAACTGGGTGGGGAAAATCCTCCGGGGGAGGAAATGGCCACCCATCCTAGTATTCTTGCCTGGAGAATCCCATGGACAGAGGAGCCTGGCAGGCTACAGTCTATAGGGTTGCCAAGAGTTGTACACAACAGAAGTGACTTAGCACACAGCACAAAGAAAATCTCTAGGTCTTTGGAATTTTCCAATTCTTATAAGATCCCCTCAATCACCTCAGATATTTGTTTTCTTTAGGATTTGCTATCAGTATTCTCATAAATAAGAAGATCTTCTTAGGATCTACAAATTAGTGACAAGTCAGCCACTAGTAAAGTTTAAGGGGTTTCTGTAGCTATAGATCACCTTAGGCCTGCAAGGTAGCCAGATAGAATGAAAAGTGCAGGGGCTGTGGAGTCAAACAGAACTTGGCTTGGAACCTGGCTCTGCTAAACCTCCTGGCAGTGTGACTTTGATTATGGTCCTTAAGCCCCCTGACATTTGGGTACAATATGTGTAAGAAAAGGAAAATACTCATGCATTCCAGGGTTGTGTTTCCATTCTCCTATAGTATAGCACTATATGTAGCATTCAATAAACATATATGAAAAAGGAAAAGGTAAGAGGCAGAAAGGGAGAGATGAGGAGAGAAGAGAGAAAGACAGTAATGAAAGCACTTCAGGGATGGTCAGAAATCAAAAAGAAAGCAAAGATCGTTTAGGAGGTTTTAGAAATTGTATTGATAGCAGTGACATTGCATACATCATATAATGTAAATGAGACAAGGATCCTGACTAACTGAAGCCTCACTGAGAGACAAGATATTTCTCAAAGCTTTTCTAAGAACCCCAGTACTGCAATGACTTATCTAGGCCACCACCTTCTAACACTATGGCAACATACATAACAAAATGGAGAAGAGGTTGCTGATGTTTATCCAGAGAAGAGGGTGTGCTGTGTCTCCCTAGCTATTCCATGATCTACTTACAGCACCAGCAAGAATATCCAGGCTTGAGACTTAAAGATACCAAGTTATCAGAATTTTTCTTTTATTAGTAGGAAAATATATCTTTTTCAGACTACAATCTTATTCACAAAGGCTTTAACTGGTCCCAAACAAAGATGCCTAAGCTAAGATATTCTATGTGATTAGGAGAACCGAGGAGCATAGGGAAAAAAAAAAAACCCATGTAGGGCCATTCACAGCTATTCTGTTTCAGATGATGCTAGCCAACGTGGATGAGGATCAGAGCTCAAATTCAAATATTTTGTGCCTCTTCATATTTCAATTGAGTTAGAATATTATGATTAATATTAAGTAGCACCATTTGGCCTCTGCAAATTAAATTCATTAATATTCCCCAAGGTCAGTATTAAGACCAAATAGTATAATCCCAGAAACATCAGAGGGAAAATCCTGTTTTGGTTCTTTTTCTCAGAAGTCTAAGAACCCACATTGGAAACTTGAGGGCCAGCAAGCTAAAATCATCCCCCAGCTATTTGAATCATAGTTAGTAAAACAGCCTTCTGCCATTTCATCCAACAGACATATATAAAACATTGAAGACTTTTAATTAAAAAATAAATTCTAATAAACTATATGCAATGAGCTTTTACTTTATTATAAAACTATTTTCTTTCTTTGACCTTCCCCCAGAAAACAGCCTGGCCCAGTAATCTAAAAGAGATTAAACAAACATTTCTCCATCAGAGATCATGCGAGGACATGCTCAGGAACTAAACAGCTAATCTCTATTGCATTTCTGAGCTGCTGTCTCAAAATAAGAAGGATTCTTCATGTCTCCACCTTGCTCCAGGTTTTCAAGAGAGACTCACCTAGGAAGTTACTGACATACTTTTTGAAAGGATCTATTTATAAGATGCAGATACTCGGAACAGGGAACACAGCATCCTTGTCCAGTAAGAAGCCTCAGAGGGCCACAGAATGCAGTGCTAACTAACCCTGCCTCTGCTGCTTCCCAGCCTCCTCGGATTCTGTGAGGCATCTTGGGGAGGAAAGAGAGCAGAGGATAGAAGAGGGCAGATTTCCATTCAGAACAGCCTCCTTAGATGATGAATTTGTACCCTGAACAGTAAGCACTACCCTGATCTGTTGCTCAGAGCCATGAGTAATACACAGGAACTGAGAAGCTAGGGGAAAGCTCTGGATGGTGTGGGCTGCATCTCAGACAAGCCTGCTCAAGTCTTGACTGTTGAGCATGGAAATTTATGTATTACCTTTCAGTCTGCCAACTTCTTATCTGCCCAAGAGAATTTCCTTTTGAAAGCATACAAATAGACTTAATAGAGTCAGGGATAGAGTCTGTTCTTTAAGCACTGTGCTTCCTTTTATCCTGATGATACAAAAATTTCCACTTCTTAAAAAAGCAACACTTAAGTGATGGGTCTTCAGGTAACTCCCTGGATTGAAGTTACTGTAAAAGTCACTCAGGTGATATGACTATAACAATCACAAATATTTCTTCTTGTTATGTGAGAGGAAAATAAAAGAACAAACCTGTCAAAAAGTATCTTATCTCTGATTGTAGACCAGTGTGTAATTCTTATTTCTACCATCTTACCTAGGTTAACCTCTTTGGGCCACTGATTCCCAGTTCACAAAACAAAAACAAAAATAAAACTTGGAAAATAGGATTGATAAGGCCCTTTTCTGCCTTAAGATTCCACAGGTTTATGTTCTAATAACTCATAGTGCCTCACCCTCATTATTGTTCTATCATCTCACACTAGCAATAACAGTGCCTTACCCTGTGCCATTGTGCTCTGTATTATTTATTTCTTACAATAAATTTATAAATTAGATGCTATTAGAGTGACCATATAACAGATGAGAAAACTTAACATTTAGAGATGACAGGCAATTAGTTTAGGGTCCTGTGGGCAGTAAGTGATCGAACTTGGATCTGAACTTGTCTGTGTTTAAGACCTTACTCCATGCTACATCACCTCTCTTCTAAACAATTGGTATATGATATCATGTATCCTCTGATATATTAGACTAATTGTACAAACATGTTTCTGTGGGCTTAACAAAAAAGCATAGGTGTATCAAGTCTTTTGCTTACAGCTTCAAAGGGTCCACATGAAGACAATGATTCCTCAGGCTGCCAATACAGCAGCAGTATCTACATGTTACATATAGATATAGGTATATATAGATATAAATATATATATGCCTATCTATATATCTGTCCATGTCCATCTATCTGTCTATCCATCCATCCATTCATCTATATCCATCTATCTACTTCTCTTATTGCTCTGTTGCAGAAGTGTCTGCAATATCCTGGAGAGTTTCTTATGACAATTGATTTAATAAATATTCTTACGTGAGTTTATTTAAATATTTACAAAAGATTTCAACACTTGAACTCCCAAAATTGAGAATCAAACCTAGCCATTTGATATTGTAAAAGGAGCTACATTTTTTAAAAAGTCAAAGCTTCTTCCAAGTAAAACAACTCAGAAAAGATTTGATCCTTCATTTTTAAGAATACTTTAAACGACTAAATAGATTTATTTTTATAAGGTTATGTGCAAGAGGGGCAATAAAAATGATTGAAAGCTGTATCAACAATGATAACTGCCAGAGGAGAAACAGATACTGCCCAGAACTAATGAGAATAAAATCAGTTTCTTTACTTTCACACATTAGATGAGCTACAATACTCCAAATTCAGCTAATAGTGTATATTACCCCCAACTTTACCAGTTCTATCCTAATGCAGAATAAAGCTCAGCACTTTACCACAGAGTCAATCTTGCAAAAGAATAAATCAATGAATTATTTCACAGAAACAATTATATCAGCACTATTGGATTCTCTTTAATATTTTTGTTGCTCTTGTTTTTCACTTCCTATTGCACTTACACATTGAGCAATATTTATAGATATATTATTGGCCATCGGATTTCTCAATAAGAAAAATACCTACTCCAGAAAATATCTATTTTAGAATATACCTAATTCTAAACAGACCAAAATGATCTCTACATGTTTCTTACTTTTCATAACTTGTGAACAGTGTGCTAGCCTGCAAGCTCTTTAAGGGTGAAAACCTTTGTTAACTTGGATGGTTATTGTTTATTAAGTTCCTAAAATGATGCCTAGCATACAGTAGGCACTCAATAAATAATCAGTAGAAAGTTGAATAAGTAATTAGCATCAGAAAGATAGACTTATTTCCTCCGGTATCAATTCTTGCCCTGTAAGCAAGTCAAAGAGTTACTATATTTGGAAATGTCTTGCTGTATAAAAATAAAGAAGAATCTACTTGACATCTTGAGGTCTTTCTGTCACCAAATCCAAATGGCCATGTCACCCAGGTACTAATTCTTAAAAGTCCCAGAAATAGTAGACAGTTTCTTCCAATGTTATAGTTTCTCTGCCAACACAGAAAGTAACTGGCAGCTTCTCTCAACAGAATACTATATTGAGACTCATTTAGATGCAAGTAACAGAACTCATTTCTACCAGCTTAAAGAAAGTAATGGTTTTTATTACACTTCCAGAAGCTACTTAAAGCAGATATGGGCAGGCTGTATAGCCAGGGATCTCCAGGTTCCAGAGCCAGAGCCTCTGTCTCTTACATGGATTTTATTCCCTTATCCCTGTGGATACACTTTTGTTGTTTTCAGTTGAGTGGGTCCAGTGCCTATCATAGTAACAAGCATACAGTGAGTGTGCTGTTAATATAACTGAATGAATGAATGGTATGTCTCTGTTTCTCCATGAATATCGAGAAGAAATGGCTGCACAGAATTGCTTTTGATTCCAGTGTCTCTAACTTATATCTTTGCTTTGAAATTTAAAATTCTTAGGAAAAGAATCTATTGCTTTGACTTAGCAATGAATTAACTCCTTCTTGGGTAAGGGTGTATCTTTTATCTAAGCAGCTCTTACTAGGGTGCCCTATTCCATGAAAAAGGAAAAGATGCTCAGAAAAGGGTGCATTGCCTGAGCAGATTTTCAAAGAAATATCCACTAAAACAGTGGTCGAGTTTTTGCAAAGATGACTACAATAATCCCTGCCCACAGGCCCCTCTGCAGCTTGACTTCACTGCTTCTCTCATGAAGAATAAGTGTCCATTCCTGCCTTTGATTCTGGGCTGGGTTTATGACCTACTTTGAATAGCAGAAAGTGGGGAAATTGATAGCATGAGAATCCCTAAGCCTGATTCTCAAGAAGCCTGAGCACACTGCCACAATCATGAGAAGAATCCCATGTTTGCCTTCTGGATACAAAAGTGCCTCTTGTGAACCAACTGTAACCACCAGACATGAAAACAAGGCTGTGCTAAGACTGTCCAGCCCCAGTTCAGCTGCCAGATGACTCCTGCCATGTGAGAGACCTCAGATGAGACCAAGGGAAATCCTGGGGTCAAATAAAACGGTCTGTGTTTTAAGCTTCTATGTTTTAAGGGTGGTTTATTATGCAGAAATTGTTGACTGATGTAAATTTTCATAAAATTTAGTAACTTTTTTTGTTCCCCAGCTATTAATGAAAGTACTAATGTTGAATCCTAAATTGGCACCAAAGCATTCATTCATACATTGATTATTTATCTAGGTCAGCCTGATTAAAAACAAAACAAAACACTGGGAAAGAATTGAAATTATCCTTTTCACTTCAATAGAAAGATATTTAGGTTTGTATCCTGGTTACAGTACTTATTAACTAGTCTAATATTACATTTATACTTAGGCTCCCTAGACCTCAGGTATTCTGTTAAATGGGAATCATGATGTATATTTCAGGAAGGGCTGTGAATGTCATCTCCTACACAATATGCATAACCATTGCGCTGGGGTATTTTGTGAAAATTAAATGAGATCATTTATATAGAATTTCTTTTTAAAGTGTGGTCCAATATAGGCATAAACACTGTCATTTGAAGCATATTATAAAGCTCAATTTGTCTCTCACAGGAGTTTAGGCATTAAATCCGCACAGAAGTTTTGGGCACACAGCTGGGCACAGAATTTTTAAACCAAGAATTCACATTTGTGTGTGTTTCCCCTCTCCCTTCAGAAGATAATCCAGCTCTGTCCCCTGTCCCAGGTGTCCCTAGACAACATAAGCGTCCATAAGTAGCCCAGCTCTCCTTCAGATAAACGATGCCCAAGTACCATCAGGTATAGCATTCCCCTGAACCTAGTTCCGGAAAACTCTCACATGGTAAACATTTTGAAAATGTGGCCTTGTGGTCAGTCAAGTTTGGGAAATGCCACTGAGTGTTTGACCACTGGGAGATTAGTAATTTACGTTAGTGTGTAAAGGTCCTGGGAAATCCTGTAGTGAATAACAAAAAAGTAAAAGTGAGAGTCGCTCAGTCATGTCCGTGGAATTCTTCAGGCCAGAATACCAGAGCAGGTAGCCATTCCCTTCTCCAGGGGATCTTCCCTACCCAAGAATCAAGCACAGGTCTGCCACACTGCGGGTCAGCTCTTTACCAACTGAGCCACCAGGGAAGCCCAAGAATACTAGAGTGGGTAGCTGTTCCCTTCTCCAGGGGATCTTTCTGACCCAGGAATCGAACCCGGGTCTCCTGCATTGCAAGTGGATTCTTTACCAGCCGAGCTACCAGGCAAGTCAAAAACCTTGTCTAAACAGTATTTCACTTTTTGTTTTAAATAAAAAGTGACTTTCACTATATAATGCCGTTTAACACATATGGAACTTGTATAACTTGTATAAATCAGGGCATACTGTGGAAAATCCTAATGTAATGTGACTGCCCCCCACCCCACTTTAGAGAGGTCACTGAGGTCCCTGGGGCAAGGGGTTCATACACAGTCAAGTACAAATTTGACTCTACTATTCAGGTACAGCACTAGTCAGCCCCTTCATTTGCTTTCTCCTGCAATGATTTTCCCAATAAATCCCTTTGGAGGCATCTCCTACCTCCTATTTCTCCTCCCATATGCAATCATCGCCTTAAAGCACATACAGGCTGAGGAATTCCATCACCACTCTGCTCCACAAATAGAGAAGCAGCATTTCCATTTTGCCAAGTGTAGACCAATAGCTTGGCTGGCTCCATCTATCTCTGCTAATGACCTAAGCATGCTGCTGTGGCTTATTTATTACAAACAGGGCACAAAGGAAAACTACAGGCCTTCCTTACAGTCTGGATATTTGCATAAGTCCTCGTTCTCCCAACAGAGATGTTTTCTTTGGCCCAGCTGGGTTTTCCTGAGTAGTCACATGTGACAAGTGCATTTAACCCACTAGGAAAAGAGTAAAGGGCTAACTTAGGGAAGATGGTGACGGTCTTAAGAGACATTTGAGAGGCAGGACTTCCTAATGAATAAGACCATGGTCTCTGTAGCCAGTCATTCCTGGGTTTGATGACCACCACTGGCTTAGATATAATAATATAATATAAACATGTATGAAAATATAATTGCATATAATATGCATATAATTGGATATACATGTATCTGTCCACATGTATGATTCTCAGTTATTAATTGATGATAATAGGATTGAGTTGCCATATGTCTACATTATTTGTGTGAACATATTGAAAAACACTAAGGTACTAAATTTCATAAAATGCAAAAATCCATAGCTAAACATTTATATGAGGTCAAGAGCTTCCCTGGTGGCTCAGATGGTAAAGCCCTGCTTGCAATGTGGGAGACCAGGGTTTGATCCCTGGGTTGGGAAGTTGGGCTACAGCCATGGAGTCACAAAGAGACAGACACGACTGAGTGACTAAGCACAATAACTTGGACAAATTGCCTAACATTTTTAACCTTTCCTTCCTCATCTGTGAAATCGAGATTATAAAATTTCTACTTCATATAATCACTGAAAAGTATAAATAAAATCATGTATATAAAATACTTACATTCAGGCTCAGTAAATAATAGTTATTAGTAGTAACACTACTGCAAGGAGTTTCTAATGCCATTATACATGTATTAATTCATACGGAAAATGTCTGAATCCTTTTTATCTGCCCAGCATGGTATTAGATTCTGAAGATATAGACAAAAGGAGTATGCTATCTTTCTGTTCAAAAAGCTCTAGTTGTAGCAAAGACAGCAAACACAGTAACCATACTTGGTTGCAGGTGCACTGATAAAATAGGAGGAGACCACAAGACTGCAGGCAGGAAGAGGTGTGCTTCAAAAAGGTGTGACTCTACAACAGACGCTTGGAGGACTAAATAATTTAAGTATCTAATAAAAGGCTGGTCATACAGAAGGTGATTCACACCTAGTAGCCACATATAAGAAAACAGGAGTTAGGCAGGTGAGATGATGCTGAAGCCATATCAGGAAGATGATCAGCTTGAGGGGAAGGCATCGGGAAGAGGACAGCATGTCTGATCCTACAGGACATTTGTTCAAAGCTAAGACAAAGCAAAAGGGAGGCTGTCAGACAGGGACCTTCATCTCAACAGAAGAGCTTGGTCATTTAATTTAAAAGGTTAAGGGGACAATTGAAATATTATAAGCAAGGGTAGGGAGGTAACAGAAGTAGAAGAGATTAAGAAAAGGTGGCAGCAATACAGAGAAGAGCTATACAAAAAATATCTTCATGACCCATATAACTATGATGGTGTGATCACTCACCTAGAGCCAGACATCCTGGAATGAGAAGTCAAGTGAGACTTAAACATCACTATGGACAAAGCTAGTGGAGGTGACAGAATTCCAGTTGAGCTATTTAAAATCCTAAAAGAAGATGCTGCTAAAGTATTGCACTTAATATGCCAGCAAATTTGGAAAACTCAGCAGTGGCCACAGGACTGGAAAAGGTCAGTTTTCATTCCAATCCAAAAGAAAGGCAATGTGAAAGAATGTTCAAACTACTGCACAGCTGCACTCATCTCACACATGAGCAAATGCCCCAAATTCTCCAAGTCAGGCTTCAACAGTATGTGAACTGTGAACCTTCAGATGTTCAAGCTGGATTTAGAAAAGGCAGAGGAACCAGAGATCAAATTGTCAACATCTGTTGGATCATTGAAAAAGCAAGAGAGTTCCAGAAAAACATCTACTTCTGCTTTATTGACTACGGCAAAGCCTTTGACTGTGTGGATCATAACAAACTGTGGAAAATTCTAGAGATCAGAACACCAGACCACCTGACCTCCCTCCTGAGAAACCTGTATGCAGGTCAGGAAGCAACAGTTAGAAGCAGACATGGACAACAGACTGGTTCCAAACTGGGAAAGGAGTACATCAAGGTTGTATATTGTCACCCTGCTTATTTAACTTATATGCAGAGTACATCATGAGAAACGCTGGGCTGGAAGAAGCACAAGCTGGAATCAAGATTGTTGGGAGAAATATCAATAACATCAGATACGCAGATGACACCACCCTTATGGAAGAAAACAAAGAGGAACTAAAGAGCCTCTTAATGAAAGTGAAAGAGGAGAGTGAAAAAGCTGGCTTAAAATGCAACATTCAGAAAACTAAAATCATGGCATTCAGTCAGATCACTTCATGGCAAATAGATGGGGAAACAATGGAAACAGTCAGAGACTTTATTTTCTTGGGCTCCAAAATCATTGCAGATGATGACCGCAGCCATGAAATTAAAAGATGCTTGCTCCTTGGAAGAAAAGCTATGACCAACCTAGACAGCTTATTAAAAAGCAGAGACATTACTTTGCCAACAAAGGTCCGTCTAGTCAAAGCTATGGTTTTACCAGTACTCATGCATGTATATGATAGTTGGAGTATAAAGGAAGCTGAGTGCCAAAGAATTGATGCTTTTGAACTGTGGTGTTGGAGAAGACTTTTGAGTGTCCCTTGGACTGCAAGGAGATCCAACTAGTCCATCCTAAAGGAAAACAGTCCTGAATATTCATCAGAAGGACTGATATTGAAGCTGAAACTCCAATACTTTGGCCACCTGGTGCAAAGAACTGTCTCACTGGAAACCGTGATGCTGGGAAAGATTGAAGGCAGGAGGAGAAGGGGACGACAGAGGATGAGATGGTTGAATGGCATCACCAACTCAATGGACATGAGTTTGAGTAAGCTCCGGGAGTTGGTGATGGACAGGGAAGCCTGGCATGCTGCGGTCCATGGGATCACAAAGAGAGAGACAGGACTGAGTGACTGAACTGACTGGGGAGGTATATAGACTTGCATCTGGGGAGATGATTTCAGCTGGATCATGGAACTTAGATTGTGGAGTGGGAGCAACTTAATGAAACTAGATCACTAGAAATAAATTCTTCCCCAAGAAGCCTTCCCTGGGACTTCCCTAGTAGAATCGTGGATAAGAATCTTCCTGCCAACACATGGCACATGAGTTCGATCCCTGGTCTAGGAACATTCCACATACCTTGGAGCAAATAAGCCCATGCACCACAATCACCGAGCTACACTCTGGAGCCCACAAGCTGCAGCTACTGAAGCCTGCATGCCTAGAGCCTGTGTTCCACAACAAGTGAAGCCACTAATCTGCCTCCCATCTTGGATGATGACTCTACTCTGGTCCAGACTTTTTCCTGAGCACCAGTAACCTCCTGTCCTACTCAGGTCTTCTAACCCAAGAGCCAAGAACAGTGCCATTGCAACATGTGTCCCAGGCTCCTGAGACAGGATTCCAGGTGGCTGTACCAGCTCCTGGCAGAGATGAGGTAGGTGGGACTGCTGGCAGTCCCCTTCCCATTATTTCTCAGGCAGCTGCACTCATCATCTACCTGAGCAGCTGGGCTGCTCTGCAGTGCCCTTGTCTGCTCATTCACAGAAGCCAAGGGCCTCCTGCCCAATTCCTGGACCAAACCTGATGGAGGCAGGGAGGACATAAGCAGCCTCTGACCTACCAGCTGGTCAGGGCTAAAATTTGCCTAGCTAAGTCAAGTGTACCAGGGAGCCCTGACGCTCTCTTCTGGCTCTGACTCACTGTGCCCATCTGCATTCCTGGTCTGTTGACCTTGCTTCCCGATTCACACTTCAGTTTCATTGCTGAGACCCAGGATGCAAATTGCTATCTACTATCTGTCTGCCCTCTCTCACTTTTCTTGAGGTCTCAATCCTCCCATCTGATATGAATAAATGTAATTTCATTGTCAGCTCCTATGTAGGGTATTTGATATGCATTACCATACTTAAATCTCATCACAACCTTATGAGATAATTATTATGTCCTCTATTTTATGTGAGAAAACCAAGCTGACAGAGATTAATAAATTGCTCAAAATCTCAGAGCAAGTTAAGGATCAGCAGGAATTAGAACCCAACTCTTTTTAACCCCAAAACCTTTGCATTATGCCTAACTTACCTTTAACTGGAGTAGACTTCCCCAAATAATGTAAAATACTCACATCACCAAAGCTGCCACTGGTCATACTTGGCATATGGTCACTAGCTGGAGTCTAATTGCCATACCTCTTCCACCAAATAGAACCACTTGGGCCTTGATGCTGGGCACTTCACTCAGAGTTTATTAAAGTGAAATCCAGCTTAATGGCCTTGGTCTTCAGTGGTCTTCTCTGTAGCTGAGACTATAAAGGAAGCTGAGTGCCAAAGAATTGATGTTTTTGGATAAGACTCTTGAGAAGACTCTTAAGAGTCCCTTGGACAGCAAAGAGATCAAACCAGTTAGTCATAAAGAAAATCAGTCTGGAATAGTCATTGGAAGGACTGATGCTGAAGGTGAAGCTCCACTACTTTGGCCACCTGATGCAAAGAACTGACTCATTGGAAAAGACCCTGATGCTGGGAAAGACTGAAGGCAGGAGGAGGAGATGACAGAGGATGAGATGGCTGGATGGCATTCCGATGGACATGAGTTTGAGCAAGCTCTGGGAGTTGGTGATGGACAGGGAAGCCTGGCGTGGGTTGCAAAGAGTTGGACACGACTGTGCAACTGACTCGAACTGAGAAACTGCATGGGAAATGAAGGCTTAGACCTCAAGTACAGCTGTTAAGACCAGATACAGACATTCCTTGTGGGACAATGTTGTAAAAGTCTTGTGGTCTTGCCTGTTTGTGAGGAGGAAGCCAGCCGATAACAAATGGCTTCAGCTGCCTTTTGAAATACCAGTAAATGCAAGTGGCAAAGTACACAGATGAAGATTTTCTGTGAGTCCAAAGACTTAACTCCAGTCAGGGCAGAGTTGAAGGGAAGTTCTCAGCTTTCCCTTCTCCTGGTTCAGAACTTCTGTGGCTCTTGATGTAGGGACTGAATACTATCACTAACACTAGTACTTCACCAGGCAGCCCTGCGCCTGCTGCTGTCTCCCCAGAAAACAGGTGGGTTCTTTGAAGGGACAGACACAATGTACTATTAGCACTGTTTCAGTGAAACATAGAAAATATGCCATGAAAACTTAATTGCCACTTTATTCAGTAATCAGCATTAACATGGTGAATATTTAAAGCAGCAGACTGCATGACAGCCAGGAGTAAGGCAGTGGCAGCTTCTAGAAAGCTAGAAAATGAAGACCTATGTGGACTGAGGCTGACTGAATTACTCAGGCCCTTTTCTACCTGTGTGTGAACAGGCTCACTTACTCCATTGAAATCCCTTCCCAAGTCTCTCATCTATACTTTGATTGAATGAAACTCAACCAATTTAGTTCTTAATAAATATGGTGTGGCTAGCACTGGGGTAAAGAAGACAGAGCCCACATCTTCAGGTTTGTGGTATATTATTGGTAATGAAAAGGTACAGTGATTATGATTATAATCCAGCCATCATATAATCAGGAAAGAGAAAAGGTTTGGCTGATTCCTGACTCTAAAACTCATTAGTGATTTGACCTTGGGTATTTTCCTACTCTTTAAAATGGGGATATCATTATGGACTTAGCAAGGGTATAAGGAGTTTTAAATACAATCTCTTATGACCTAGCCCATTGCTTGGTATGGACTATATGCTTGTTAAGCGGTTTTTGCAAAATGTAAGATGAAACAAAACAGATAAAAAATAGTGCCATAAGAAAAATACAAACAAAATACTGAGACATTTTAGAGGACATAGAAATGGCATTGCCTTGTGAAGCAAAAAGGCTTAGTGGAGGAGGTTGCATTTGATATGGGCCTGAAAGGACAGGTAGACATTTTATAGGTTAGAGCCTCTGAAAATCTTTGTAGGGGCATAAAAAGTCATAGTTCAGCGAATGGATTAAAATATGAAGGTGGGGGATTATCTTTTCAGGCAGAGGAAACTCATATCAAAGGCACAAAGGAGTGAAATGTGGGATTTGTTAGTGGAATAGCAGAAAGATTCATTTAAAGAATTTTAGAAGAGTACAGAGTCAGAAAAGGCAGATTAGACAACGTACAGTTGTGAATGTGAATGCCACCCTGAGTGGGTTAATTAACAATACACAGAGAGGAGGAGCTATTGGAAATTTCTGAGCAAAGAAGAAACACATGTAGAGGTGGCAGTCTTGTGGAGAAGAGATTTGAGTGAGGGGAGGCAGGTGGCAAGGGTGTTGGTGGGAAGCTATTTCCAGTTCAGGCAAGAGATACTGAGGGTTGAATTAGGGGCTGACAGTGAAGACATAGAATAGTGGACAAATGTGAGAGATACTGTATGATAGAGACCACAGGAATATGCAAGGAGTTGAATGTGAGGAGCAAGATATGCTCTTTAGAAGTACTATGACTGAATGATATGAGAAGGAAACAACAGACAGCTTGAGTGCCAGAAAGTAGTAAGAGAAGTGTTTGTGTGTGTGTGTGTGTGTGTGTGTTTATGTGTATGAGAGAGAGAGAGAGGTGGAGGGAGAGAGAGAGAAGCTGACTGATGGTTAGTCAGAAAGAGAGCAACATTGACCTTTAGAATGTAGCTCCTATGAGGTCATATCAGGCCAGCCATACATTCCTGGGAAATATACAGGGTCACCTGCAAATGTGGATTTGAAGGTGTATAATCATCAACTCCTAGAAATCAGGTTTCTGACCAGTGAGCATTTGCTCCCATAACACACTGCCTGTCTCTGAGGTCTCACAACTAACACAGACCATGCAGGAAGCCAGGAGGGTAGATGACTTCTTCTAGAGAAGACAGAGGAGCTCTTCATTCAGGCCCACTTGCAGCCTCCAAAGTGGAATGTTCAGGATAAACAACTAAGGAAATAGGGAAATAAATTTAGAACTTTTATTTGAAAAAAAAAAAAAAGAAAGTAAAGTCGCTCAGTCATTTCTGACTCTTGCGACCCCCATGGACTATAACCTACCAGGCTCCTCTATCCATGGGATTTTCCAGGTGAGAAGTACTGGAGTGGGTTGCCATTAAGTGAAGATCAAATGTCATATGTACATATACCAGTGAATGAAATTCCAATCAGGAGAGTGGGACTTCAGGTAGAGAAGCTGGCAGTGGCACCTGAACTCTGGCATTGCTTTTGAGATATTGCCACATGGTATCACTTTACATAAAGTAGGTTTACAGAGAAGACTGTCTGATATTAAACAAGCTAACCCTCACAAATGCACTTGTGGTAGGCAATAATCCCCTCAGGAAATGCAGAGTGAAGACAATACAAATAATTTGTGTAGTATCTCACTACAGGAAAATTGCACAACTAAGACTTCTGTCCTGGGTATGAGATCTCCAATAACCACACCAAAAGTAAAAATGGACATTCAAATCAGATTTGACAAAAGTTGGCCAAAATTATTGAAATTAAGACTATTTGTATCCACCTAGTTAGTTATCAATATTTACTAATACTTGTATATATGTGTGTGTGTGTGCTCAGGCACATCAGATTCTTTGCTACCCCATGGACTGTCGCCCACCAACTCCTTCTGTCCATGGAATTTTCCAGGCAAGAATACTGCAGTGGGATGCCATTTCCTATTCCAAGGGATCTTCCTGGCCCAGGGATTGAACCCACATCTCTTGCATCTCCTGCACTAGCAGGTGGATTCTTTACCACTAGTGTCCCCTGGGGGGTTACTTATATATACACTGTGCATTTATTTTATTAATACACTTATATTGTGAGTGTTAGCTGAGACAGTAAAGAATCTGTCTGCAATGATGGAGACCCTGGTTCTATCCTTGGGTCAGGAAGATCCCCTGGAGAAGGGAAGGGCAACGCACTGCCGTATACTTGCCTGGAGAATCCCATGGACAGACCATGGGGTTGTAAAGAGTCGGACATGACTGAGCAACTAACACTCTCACTTTCAAATATAAGTATATATGTATTTATTTTACTAAAACAGGTGTAGTCCAAAAGATTTGGAAATCACAATGTCAGTGATTTTTTTTTAACTCTGAGGGCCTGCAGTTATTTCAAAATAGTGAGACTGAATTTTTCTGAGAAGACTTTGTTGGGGCATGGTGTGTGGGGCACAGATGGAAGAAGTACATAATTATTGATAAGCGGAGGAAAGAAAAGTGCAGAGAGGCAGGCTGGGACCATTGAAACCAACTGAATCTCCTATCTTAATTTTACCCAGAATACCTGAGTGGAAGGAAGGACTAAATCATTTACTGAAGCAGAAAGGTCTCATTAGGGCTCTCTTCACAGAGCTGCCCTTTGGCTGAAGTGTTGCCAGTCTTCCCTCTGATATCATGGTACAAAGGCTAGAAAGGAATTCTTTAGTGGATGCCATTTCATACAGCACTACATGCTGTTTTTCTCCTCCCACCACCCAGAAGCTGTTGCGATGGGCACATTTTTAGAATATTTAAAAATAAATTACAGTTAGTGATGAAACTCATAAGCCAGAGAAATGCTGGGCAAGTGTGTACTTCAAGCTACACAGCCCAAGGCTGCCGGGTATAAAAATACTCCATGTCTCCCATTTGGCTTAAGTGAGGCTTTAGCAACTGGTAATTTTTGCATGTCATAGTCACTGCTAATTGTTGAATTAGAACATCTGTCAAAAGTGGGGATATTTTCCTCAGAACACAGAGCCGGGGAAATTAGCTTTTCTCAAAGGCAGTACAAGGCACATCGTGACTGTGCTCACTGCCAAAAGCAAATATTCCCTCATTCTGGCCATTGTTTTCAAACAGGAAGCCTACTGAGTGGTCTCTGATCACCCTCATTAGAAATCAGGTGGGGCTTTTGCAAATTCTTTGGGTTTTCCCAGGAAACGCCAACTTAAAACATGTTCCAAAAGCATCAAAACACTGGCTAGTATCTGATTTCACAAGATGACTGTCTCTAACCAAGAAACTTGGTAGAAGTTTAGAGCTTAGCTTTGCCCCAGGAATTGAGTTTCATTTACAGCTTTACTCCACTGAATCAGGAGATATTAGTGTAGGTGGTTTTGAGCAAGTCTCATACCCTCTCTAGTCCCAGGTTTTGCACCTATGAAATGAAGGGACTGGACTAAACCAATGGTTTCCAAAGTGTGAGATCTTTAGAACACTAGAGCTTCCTTACACTGTCTTAGGAGTCATCTTGGAAGTGGTTGTTGAACAGTGGCCAGTTTCTCAGTTCCATTTCAATAAGCTCAGTACTCCTTTTATACTTTTTATATATTGGAGTTCATTGTCAATAAGGAGGGGGTGATTTGACAGTTAAAACATTTAGAAGCTCCCAAAGGTCCCCGAAGAGATCTGCTGTAATAAACAGAACCGTGAAAAAGCTGGACTAACCAGTATATCCCATATGGAACTAGACAAAAGGAAAGATTTCTCCAGACACACTAGCCTACGTACATTCTTCAGACACAGCTCTGCCAGTCACCTTACCCTTCAACTCCTTCCATTCTCCCTGCTATTAATTCCTTCCCTGCTCCTTTGACTTGTATTGTCCTTCTCCTTCAAGCCCCAAATAAGGTTTGCACCTGAAACATGAAGCCATCGATGCCAATCGATGCCACCCCATCCTGTCTCTTTCACATAGAGAACTTGAACCATTGATTCCGGGCACACATCTTTTGCCTCCAGGATGCCTCATTTTATTATCAGTAAATTTGTTTCCCTACCAAAAATGTAAACCTATTAAAGGAAGTGGCCAAGATTATTCATTTTTGCATCCCAAAAGAGACCAGTGTGGTGTTTGGTATATGATGGAATGCATGGCATTTTGGTGTTTGATTGATTAATTTGAATAATTAGACTTATAGGATCAAAGTCAAAATCAAATCTCTGGCACCTCAAGTAATCCAGAATGAAATCAAACTCTTTCAGCATTTCCATACGGAAATTACCCTTATTTCCATCCAATTATCCAGAAAAAGATTTATGGATCTTGGATTCACCATGGACTTTTTACTTTTTCTTCTTTATTGCCATATTAATCAATAATCAGATTTGCCTGTGTGAAATTTCTCCCATATACACATATAGTTAGGGAATCCATTCCCTCCTCTCCTATCAACTACTATTTCTTCAGTTGAGGCCTTTTCATCAGGCTAGAATTACTGTTTTAGCCTTCTAATGTAATTTTCCCTTTTCAGTTTGATTCCTCTTAAATCTATCCTTCATCATACCTCTAGATTGATCCTTCTAAAACACAAATACAACCATGTCATCTTTCTGCTTAAAGCAGCTCATCTGTTCTCCAAAAATATAGATCAAACACATTAATAGGGCATGGAATGTCCTAGATAACCTGGCTCTTGTATAATTCTCCAGCCTCATTGTTTGGCATTCCAACACGTCCTACATCTAGTAATACTAAACTGATTTTCTTCCCAGCGCCAACTGTTGGATATCTTTCTAGTTTTGCTCATTTTGTTGCCTTTGTCTGGTATGCCATGGATGCCTCTGCCCTACTTCATTTGGGCAACTCTTCTATATCCTTTGAAAGGCAAATTTGGACTTTCTCCAAGAAAACTTCTTTCCATCTCAAGGCTTGATGCATAGATCTAATTAAATGTTTGCTGAAACAAAATAAACACAAATATATAACAAAATATAAAACATATGTGTATATATATAAAAGTATGAACGTGTTTCATTAAGTACAAATATAAGGCAAAGTTAAATGTCATAGTTCTATAACGCTTCACAGCAGACAGGCTATATTCATATCCATGATCTTCTTTGAGCCTTATTTTGTGAGAATAGAAAGTAAGCATCACTTGTTTTACTACCTGAATTATAAGAGTTCAAATAACTTTCTGAAAATTATAGAATAAGTAGCAAATATTAATAGGAGTTCAAAGTTTAAAAGAGATGTTCCAAGTTCAGTGCATGATACAATGTATGGTACAGGATGCTGGTAGCTGCCTTCATCATTATTACCCAGGTCTCAGTATTCCATTCACCAGCCTATCAACCACTCCACACTGACACTGATGCACTTGGCCAGCAGCCCACCTGACTTGTTTGGTGTGCTCAGCTAAGTTGCTTCAGCCGTGTCTGACTCTCTGTGACCCTATGGACTGTAGCCCTCCAGGCTCCTCTGTCCATGGGATTCTTCAGCTGAAAATACTGGAGTGTGTTGCCATTTCCTTCTCCAAGGGATCTTCCTGACATCTTCCTGACACAGGGATTGAACCCGTATCTCCTGCATGAGTGGCTGGGTCCTTTACCACTGGCACCAGAGAGGAGCAACTATTCTAGTCCTCCACAGAGCAGATTCATGCCCAAGAACTGACTCAAAATCAAACCTGCTATTCAAAGAAAGGGTGGGAGACAATTTATTTAGGGCCACATAACTCTGTCCTAATTTCCCTTGTAGCCATCTGATTGTTCTCATCATTATTCTATCCCATTAATCATGCTGTTGGTATACTAAAACTAGTTTGATTTTTTCCCCTTTCGTAATTTTTTTCATAATTGGCTTTAGATCATGCCTGAAAATGAGAAATTTAGAAGGTATGTTTAGAGCATATGGCTTTGTACTTAGGTGTGTGTGTGTGTGTGTGTGTGTGTGTGTGTGTGTGTTCCTGAAAAGTAATGTGAATCAAATTTTGGTAAATGAAATCCTATTTTAAATGTCTAAAAGAAGCTCCATGTTTAAAGGACTCCTCTGGGAAATTATTTTATGAACTGAAAATTCACTTGAATTTTCAGATAACTTTCTTTATTGGTACATTCTAAATATACATGTTCAAAAATAAATATTTATGGATTGATTACTGTGTACTAAACAATTTTTTATACTAAGGATGTTGCAAGCACCTCAAGGAGCTTATATTCTTCTGGGGGATAGACAGTAAACCACGATTCCACAAGGACACAGTCACTTATTTCCAAGTGTTGCATAGGTTCCAAAGGGAAGTACCAGGTACTCAGGCGATTTATAGCAGCAAGACCTAGACTATTTTGTGGTGTCAGGAGAGTCAAGGAGCTGTGATGCAGAAGTAGAGGAGGTAGAGATTTGAGGTGAGAAATGAAACTAGGAGTCAGATTTTTGAGTCAGGATTTACCTATGAAGAAATGGTGTCCAGATTTTTAAAATAAAATCTTCTCACATGAAAAGAGGCAGTTCTTGTCAGTTAGTCATGTCTCCAGGTCTTTCCTCTTCCATTGACAGTGCCTGACTAATGTAATTCTAGAAAAGGTGCCAATGCAAATCTACCTTCCCAGATAGTTTTGTTACTAAAGTCTTTAACCAAAACCAGCTTTATTTCAAAGGAGCCAAACAGTCACTATTAATCTCCTCCAATATTTAGATTTAAATCCATTATTTGAATTCCATGCTAAAAACTCTGATCCAAATGATTAAGATTATTTCTTGAAAGTCTGACTCTTTTTAAGGGCAGATTTTTGGATCCTACGGTATATTTGCATTCAGAGGTCATATTTTCATGAACTCAAAATCAGGAGTCAGCTATCCAGGCACTTTCTATTTGTACATTTATCCATTTTTATGAGGTAAGAGGAGAGTAAAATTAGGCTTTGTTGACTGACTCTTGGGGCAGATACTTTCCACGGCTTACCCGACATCTCCTTTCCCCACCTCATCTCTTTCTAATTGACTGATAGAACCTTACTCTTTCAGGGATCTAGTTGACATCCCTTCATCTCATATATACCAGACTCTTCCTTGCTCCACTCCAAGTGGTGAATAATGATAATTTTATTACCCTTGGTCATTGATTGAACCCAGTGATAGCCAATGATTTATAAAAGGGCACTCTGGGAGGGGAAGATTCTATTTCTGAATGCAAAGCCCAAGTTTCCCAAAGAGAAGACTTTTTAAATTTTTTTTCCCCTCTTGAAAGTGAAATTAGAGTTGTGAAAGTCATCTTGTCATACAAGGTAGCAGCTTTAGAATGAAAGGCAATGTTCTAAGAACAGAGAAAAGAATAAACAATTCATGTCATCATTGCTGAGCATCTCTTCCAATGTCAATGATTATTTCTTTCTGGGATTTTGCTATCAGGAAAAGATAGAACCCTATCCATTTAAACCACTTGAGTGTGTGTGTGTGTGTGTTGGGTTTATGCTACTTGCTGCTGAAAACATTCTTAAATATACTTTCATTAACTACCAGGTATTTTATGTCATGTCATTAGATCATTGCAACATTTAATCTTTACAATAATCATTTGACATACATATTATCTTCATTTTACAGATATGAACTAAGTCTCAGAGAAACTGCCCAAATTTACACCACTAGAGAAGGATGGTAGACACATCTGGACCAATCGTGTATTTAATTCAAAATCCAAGCCCTTCTCATTACAAAATTCTGCTTTAAGACAGTACAAAGTCAATCTATTTTAATTGTATAGTTAAAAATCCCATTTATCATTAATATCATTCCATTAATTATATGGAAGTATAAGTACACTGCAAAAATGATTTCACCAATACAATTATTGCAAACTCTTGTTTTATTAAATACATTTTAATAAAAAAAAAACACAATATGATCTCTCAGTGTACTAGACTTGGACTGTGTGACTACCAGGAGATGATAATGACTCCAACATTGTTAAGTGTATTCATAACTTATTAACATTACTCGCTAGTCCCTTTGTTGAGTATTTTATACACCATATAGCATACGATTTTTTTGACAATCCTCTGCATAGATAGAATAATTATGTCCACTTTACTGATGAGAAAATTGAGGCTTCTTGATCCTAAAATAACTTGCCTAAGGTTACACAGATGGTTTGGGGGTGTATTTAAGCTTAAACTTTATTCTAGAGCACATGCTCTTATCCTTAGTGTACCATAGTCTCCATGCACACAATAGCCCTCCTTCCCAGGACCTTAGTCAAGCAACTCCACATACACAGAATGCATCTTGGTATTTATCAGTGTTAATGGTAGCAGATAAACTACATAGACATTGCATGATAGAGTGAAAAAACAGGCATCCCCTGGGGAAGGAAATGGCAACCCACTCCAGTACTCTTGCCTAGAAAATCCCATGGATGGAGGAGCCTGGTAGGCTACAGTCCATGGGGTCTCAAAGAGTCGGGCACTACTGAGCAACTTCACTTCACTTTGGAACCACAAAGATCTGGGTTTGAGTCCTAACATAGTCCTTTATCAGCTGCATGATAATGAGGTAGTTATTTTTGTAGTGCCTCAGTTCCCCCATTTATATACGAGGGATTATAATGCTATGATGCAAAACAGTTTTGAAGATCTAAAAAGATAATGCAATTACATTAATCTTTCTTCCCATATTATTTTCAAATGCTATAGCAACTGCATTATTTCACTGGTACCAAAATGTTGAAATCCTATTTTTAAATACTTAAGAGACAGGTAACACTTACATGCCTGGAATTGGTTTACATTTTTCCCTGAGGGTAGTTCTGAAAGTTACATTCTTTTCAGTTTTTGCTGCCTGTTCCCCAGAGGATCATTAGAGAATATTTATTTGGAACATAATATGTGTTGGGAAGCAAGACTCATAGAGGCAAATAAACATGGTAGCTGTGAAGAGTTGTGGGTAATAAGGTTAGGCCACCCCACAGGTTGTGCATAGCTTCTTGTATTGTAGACAGATCCCGGATGAATATATCATACAGGCCCTCATATAGTAGATGCCTTGATGGTCTCAAGCTATGATTTTTTAAATACTCAACAGTGAGTTGACTGCATATGAATACCTGAAAACATGGTAAAAATACAGATTCAAGATGTTCCACTAAAAATTTTAATTTAGTAGTTTCAAATCTAGACATTTTATTTTAACAAGAATCTTATTTATTTGTTATCTGGACCTGTTTTGGAAATATTGGCTTAAATTATGACATGGTTTATATATTACCTCCACTTCATTCTTGTTTTGATGATTGCATTATTATCTTAATATTTTTGTATATAATTGTCTCTTCATTCCCCAAATACTTTCTACAGAAACACACTACAAAAGATTATATAAGGAGAGCAAATAGCATTACATGAATGAAAGCATTTATAAAATATCAGGAGATCAATAAAACAAATGCCAAATGGGCCTGGGAATTTACTAATTACCCTATGTTCTCAGTAGCAAATGACTGCTGGACACAGTATCCATCTAAAAGGGTTACACATTTCTTGTCTTCCCAAAGCCCTTGGGAGTAATTGTATATAACCTTTCCACTAGCAGACAGCTGTGTTTATCTCTCACTTGGGTTTTCTCCAGGAAAACATTATTCCAGAATCACTGTTACACAAAGGAAATTTCACCTTGGCAACCAGAAGGAGCACAAACTGTGATTGGAACGACACACACACACAAAAAAATCCCATTTTGACAAAAACCATCAACACCCCTAAGTCCTTGACCTCTTTCTTTTATTGTAGTTTGTGACCAAATTCCATTTGGTTATAGAATCTTCTATGAAAACAAATTATTCCAAAGAATTCTAGTAGATTTAACAGAAATAAAAACACAGCTGCTCTGTTTAGAAATGGTAGTGAACATAAAGCCTGCCTCTTCCTCTCAAGAAATCTCCATAATATGCAACTTGAAGAATTAGTCCCATTGCTTCACAATATGATAACAACTGTGGTTGGACTATTACTCTTAACCTATTTTCATTTCCCTTCTACATAAATGAGACCTCAGGTCCGAAAACCATGTTACTAGCATCTATAATTTCTCCATTCCTTGGTCAGTCTCAAACAAGGATCCATCCTTTTTTAATTACTTTCCACCTCCCTTCTCATCTTTCCAAGCCTTGATAGCAACACTGAAGAGGTATTAATCTATCCTATTAAAAATTTATAATTTCCCACCTCCTTGGGTTCTTAAAACAATTTGACAGCCTTCTTGACGAGTCTTAATTGAGAGTCTTTTCTTATTCCTTTAACAATGAATCCAATTTTTGCCACACTCCCAAGAAGCTGTATCAATCAGTCCCTACAGTGTGGTCCTCAGACCTTCAGTGTGGTCAATCAACACCATGTACTGAAAAGCAAATTCTCTACCCCAGACCTACTGAGTCAGAAGTTCTCAAGGAGGGTCCCAATACTCTGCAGTGGATTGAGTACACAGTGAGCTTGAGAACCACTGCTCTGAATCACTGTCAATACTTGTCTATCATGTCTCAGTGAGAAAGCAGATGGTCTTCCAGTGCTGTGAACAAACCTTATCATCACAGATGCCAATCTGTCTTTTCCATGTTGGTCTTTCTTCCTGGATTGCTCAAACTTTGAAGGTAGGTAAAGTGTCTTATTCATCTTCATCCTCATAGTCCCATATCCCAGTACTCTGCTTACCATATAATAGTGATAAAGTGAGTATGTTTCAATAAGCTAAATAAGGTTGTGGCCATTAATTAAAAAGCAGAGACATTATTTTGCCTACAAAGTCCATATGATCAAAGCTAAGCTATAGTTTTTCCAGCAGTCATGTATGGATGTGAGAGGTGGACCGTAAGGAAGGCTGAACACCAAAGAACTAATGCTTTTGAGCTGTGGTGTTGGAGAAGACTCTTGAGAGTCCCTTGGACTGCAAGGAGATCAAATTAGTCAATCCTAAAGGGAATCAATACTGACTGTTCATTAGAAAGACTGATGCTGAAGCTGAAGCTTGAATATTTTGGCCACCCAAAGAGAAGAGCTACTCATTAGAAAAGATCCTGATGCTGGAAAAGATTGAAGGCAGGAGGAGAAGGGGATGACAGAGGATGAGATGGTTGGATGGTATCACTGACTCAATAGACATGAGTTTGAGCAAGTGCCGGGAGATGGTAAAGGACAGAGAAGCCTGGTACTGCAACCATGGGGTCACAAAGAGTCAGACAGGACTGAGCGACCGAACAAGAACATTAAGAGTCACTACCCTCTCAAGTCTCAGTTTTCTCCTCTATGACATAGAAGTCAGTCATTAATTGACCTTTTGACTTGACAGGATTGTAATAACAATCAAGTGAGATCATGGATATTAAAAAAAAACTTTTAATAAGCTAAAAGTGCCATGTAAATGGAGATATTATTATTGTTCTCTACCACATAGAGAAGAAGAATATTACCTGTGAAATAAAAAGCCACTGTTCCTTTAAAACTGAAAGGGCAATTAGATAAAATCTAAAGTCATTAAAATCATATAGGTCAGATATCTTTCTTTTTCCTAAAATTCTATTTTCTCATCTGATAATTCAAGAAAGTACACAGACTCAAATTTTTGGTGACTTTATTTTCTATTAAAATACTATCAGTTTTACAGCTCAAATAAAGCCTATGATGCTGTAATTATCTCTGGGTGAATTTGAAGTATAATGTTTTGTCTTCAAAGTGAACCATTGTATAAATATTTGATTAAAAGAGAGGTGCCTACAAAGGTGTCTCCATTTGAAATACCAAGAAAACATACCATAAAGTTTTAAGTCACAATGTGGGTCTGGGTATAAGGAGAGGAGATGATTCTGAGTAGGAAGAGAAATTCTGCAATTCACTATTGGATTTTGCAGAGAGAAAAGACACCTCCCCACCCCCACATGACTGTCTGCTGCCTCCAGAGAAGTCGCATCAAAGCTGTTGCCAGGGCAGCTCTTCACATAGCTACTGTCTCCAAATAGTTTTGTTATTGGTAGCACCTCTGCTTGAACTGGGAGGAAGTGCTGCATTCTCTAATTCAGTTCAATTCTCTAAATATTGATTGAGCATCTAACATGTGCTCAGCCAAAGTTGACCTGACTTGAAACTGGAGAAAGGGACTGCTTACCTGCTTGTTTCAAGTAGAACAAGGAAGGTTGCTGGATCCTAAATAGCCACCTACCCATTTCTCTCTTCCTCCGTAACACCTAAAATTCTGCTCAGTCTCCTGGGCCAAAATGCAGCACTATCCAGGATATATTTGATGAACACTCATTCCAGATATCCTTCATAAATACCCAGTTTTGCTGTCCAGCTGGAGAAATAATGCAGTCTCTACCCTCTTTTTGGAGATTCTTAATGTTTATTAACAGTAAAACTCTGAAAACACATGTAGTAATGGTGTCTGCTTAACTTTAATATTGTTTTCCAGTCTTATTTGAGCATAGAACTCTTCCACTCCAATAGTTCTCTTCTTTCCCCTTATTTTTAAGTAATGCTTCATAGCTTACAGTTCAAAATAGTTAGGTAGAGGAAAGTCCAGTTCTACACCCAGCAGGTCTGAATCTGCCTCTCAGCTTACCCATCTATTAGCTTGGAACATTGGGTGAACTATTTAACTTATGAGCTTTAATATCTTTATCACTAAATACAGATAATAATAGCACATACATACATTTTATTGCCTTTTCTTACTGGCAGCAGTTTTACCCATAAGAGATCCATTTAATTTAAAAGGCATTCATTCATTTAAAACATTAAAGTAATCCTGGGAAGAGTAAAAGAACCCCCTATTGGTATGATTCTACCCCCAAGAAAAGATATAAACACTTTCTACTTCAACTTTTCAAGGACCATATCAAACATTACTGTCATGAAGCCTTGGTATCCCAAGTCAAAACAGACTCTCTCCCTTTTCTGAATTCTGCTGCCATACCTCAAATTGGATACTTCATACATTCTGCCTAGTCTTACAGTTCTCTCTACAAATGCTGCCCCTCTTAGACTAGTTTATGAAGGTATTAAGGTAGAAACTGTGCCTTATCTATTATCCATGACAGTGCTTGAAACAAACTTTTAATAAATGATTGTTGAATGATTTCAGGACTACTTGACTTATCTCTTTTTTTAATAAATTCATTTATTTTAATTGGAGGTTAATTACTTTACAATATTGACTTAATTGAATAATTTTCCTCCATTCACTTGATCCACATCTGTTGTAGTAAAGAAACAGAACCTTTTTCGAGGGAAAGAAGGGACACATTAGAATACAAGACAATTGGAATCAAGTTGGGTAGATAATTAATAAAGACAAATAGTTAGAAGAAGTGCTAGGCAGTGTAATCACCAGATGATTAAGGTGCATGAGTCAAGAGTATCTAGAGGTTGAAGAGAGAGCATAGCAGGTTTCACATTAGGGTTCCACAGTACAAGTGTCCTACTGAAAGTCTTGCCCAGAGGGAAACCCCATGCCCAGTGCCTTTGGGGTTGCTATAAAATGAGCACAAGGCACTTAGGCCCTAAAGACTTATATCTAATCCAAAGACAAGGCTTTACTGACACTATAGTCGAAGATGTGGTGAATGTGTAAGACAGACTTAAGCATACACTCTGTGATCAGACTCTTCAGGATCCCATCCTCATTCTGCCACAACCCACCTGTGTAACCCGGCCGTGTTATTTAACATCCCTGAGTCTCAACTTCCTCATCTGTAAATTAGACATAACAGTACCTATTTCACATGTTTAAAGTATTAAATGAAATAATTAATGTACCAAGCTTACAAAATGTCTCCCATGTCATAAGAATTCATCAAGTATTATGTGTGGTTGCACTTACACTTTATTGCTATTGTGTATTTACCAGTGTAAGCCATATGTCCCTTTGTCTCACGTGCCAGCAAGTATAATTGTATAAAAACTATAGCAGTACTGTAATAGTCCCACAGTGGTCTGGGACCTCACTCTCTGGACAAATAGAATGTCTTGTCTTTTCCAGAATCTCTCTTCTTAATAAGTCTTACCAGGAATCTCTGGGCATGGGGAGACATGTGATTGTCCACAAACAATCAGGGTTGCTGTTAGTGGTTTGTGGCCCTCTGTTCTAACGGCTGCTGCTGCCATCGTCCCTCTCTCGGCTCATTCCTAACAAGTGGCTATAGCTGGTCCCACTGTAGGCTTTCTCTGAACTGTTGGCCTTTGGTGCTCCTCTCCTGTGCCAGCAAGCGGAAAATCTCCTCTGCTTTTGGAGACTGAGTGATATGGTGCTCATTTTATACCACTGTCCTGGTCTTTCCCAGAACACTGGGCACTGGACACGAGAGTTTCAGAAGACAATAAGCCTCACACGGTTGCCTCTAGGCCTTGCTCTCCAGGATCTTTAGCAGGGAGAGGTTTCCAGGGAGACAGGGAAGACCCTGTTCAAAAAGTTGTTTTCCTTTTGTGATTTTCCCTTATCATTATCTCTCCTTCTACATGACTGGGCCCCAAGACTGGCCAAATTCATGTTCTGCCTCTTGGGTCTTTAGAATCTTATGTAAACCTTAGGATGGACATCTTTCTCAGTGTCTACAAATATCTTCTGTCAGTTAGGAGCCTAGTCTTCCCAGAATACCTGGATAACTCTAGTGAGTATAATGGTCTATCGAGATGATTGTCGATCAGAATTCAATCTGACCCTCATGCGAATTCTCATCTGATCCTCCAATAGAAGATGAGTTCCACAAGGGCAGAGATCATGTCTATCTTGAGTTTATGACTTAATATCTAGCACTTGTCAAAATGCCTAGCATCCTGTAAGTGTATAATAAACATATGTGAAAGATGAATGTAAACAAGGGAGGGACACAGGGATACAAGGAAAGGAAATCTGTTGGGGTCAGCTTAGATAAAGTCCCTCAGAAGAGATGAGCTTTAGTTAGGTTTAAAAGAATGACATCAATAACCTCAGATATACAGATGACACCACCCTTATGACAGAAAGTGAAGAAGAACTAAAGAGCCTCTTGATGAAAGTAAAAGAGGAGAGTGAAAATGTTGGCTTAAACCTCAACATTCATAAAACTAAGATTATGGCATCTGGTCCCATCACTTCATGTCAAATGGATGGGAAAACAGTAGAAACAGTGGCTGACTTTCTTTTTCTGGGCTCCAAAATCATAGCAGATGGTGCTTGCAGCCATGAAAGTAAAAGATGCTTATTCCTTGGAAGGAAAGTTATGACCAACCTAGACAGCATATTCAAAAGCAGAGACATTACTTTGTCAAAGGTCCATCTAGTCAAGACTATGATTTTTCCATTGGTCATGTGTGGATGTGAGAGTTGGACTATAAGGAAAGCTGAGCACAGAAGAATTGATGCTTTTGAACTGTGGTGTTGGAGAAGACTCTTGAGAGTCCCTTGGACTGCAAGGAGATCCAACCAGTCCATCCTAAAGGAGATCAGTCCTGGGTGTTCATTGGAAGGACTGATATTGAAGCTGAAACTCCAATACTTTGGCCACCTGATGTGAAGAGCTGACTCCTTTGAAAAGACCCTGATACTGGGAAAGATTGAGGGCAGAAAGAGAAGGGGATGACAGAGGATGGGATGTTTGGATGACATCACCGACTCAATGGACATGGGTATGGGTGGACTGTGGGGGTTGGTGATGGACAGGGAGGCGTAGCGTGTTGCAGTTCATGGGGTGCAAAGAGTCGGACATGACTGAGCAACTGAACTGAAAAGAATGATCATTTTTTAATATAAAGGGCTATTCTGGTACTGCATCTACATCTTTATATAGCCAAAAAATAGAAAGAAATTGTCTTTGAGTTGAACACAAATTTCAGTGAAATTCATGTTTGTATGCGATTCAGCTTCAGAGTTATCTCCCTTGTGGCTTATAACATATTGTTGCAAAATGCTATTTTTAACAAAAATGTGCAGACACAAGTGTGGCTGCAACACAGAGTAAAAATTGAACAACGACAAACTTTTGTTTGCAGAATGTAAATTTCTTTTGAGGATTCATTCATTCATTCATTCAAAAACTATTGAGCATTAATGTAATACAAATGCTGTATTAGGCACTGAAACACATGAATGAAAAGACTTAGAGCCTTCCCTCAGGGGGCTTCAAGTATGAAATCGGAATACAAAAACATAATTGATTACTGGGACATGGACTAGTGAAGTAGAAACATAGGAAAACAAATACCTAAGTCTATGGTGAAAGTAGTCAAAGTGGGTTTTGCAAAAGTATTCTTCCAGATCTAAAGAGGGTGTAACACCATCACACACACACAAAAAAGGTATATTTGTGGATTAATTACCAAGCACTATATTAAGAGCTTGATATTAAATATAGTTTCAAATTATTGCTAACCAATTAAAGAAGTTATTATTGGTCCTATTTTATTCAGTTCAGTTCAATCGCTGTCATGTCCGACTCTTTGCAACCCCATGAATTTCAGCATGTCAGGCCTCCCTGTATAAATGAAAAAGTTGGAGCATTAAGGAAGTAAAAGAACTTGCCCAAGGCATCACAGTTATTAAGTTATAAAACCAGGGCTTAAGTCAAGATTTAATGACTCTAAACTTCATTCCTGTAACCAAGGGGATTTTATCCTCAGTGACTTGAAAGGACACTTACTATGATCAAATGAAGTCAGAGATGAAAGGGCATGTGAGACTATCACAGATGGACAGTGCAGAGGACTAGTGCTGTCATATGCTGTCCCTTAATCTCCACTCCCAAATGCCCTTCTGACACTTTCAACCAGAAGACACCAAATCCAGACCCCAATGGACCACTCATTATCGCATTGCCTGGTGAATCAGGCACAACGTCTGGAGCTGAAAGGAACCATAGTATCAGATAATCTGGAAGTATATAAATTTTAATTTTTAGCCATGAAATACTTAGTCTTAGCAAATTTTTGGAAAGATTTCCAAACAAAACAGAAAGCTGACAAGATCATATCCGTTCTTTGATGACTTTTACTGCCTAACTGAAAAGCAATATCTCACCAGAAATTTAAGTGACTTTTCCCCTTGGCAGTCAGTTCAGTTCAGTAACTCAGTCATGTCAGACTCTGTGCAACCCCATAGATTTCAGCACGCCAGGCCTCCCTGTTCATCACCAAAATTTGGAGCTAACTCAAAATCATGTCCTACAGGTCAATGATTGCATCCAACCATCTCATCCTCTGTTGTATCCCTCTCCTCCCACCTTCAGTCTTTCATATCATCAGGGTCTTTTCCAAAGAGTCAGTTTTTCACGTCAGGTGGCCAAAGTATTAGAGTCTCAGCTTCAACATCAGTCCTTCCAATGAATATGCAGGACTGATCTCCTTTAGGATGGACTGGTTGGATCTCCTTGCAGTCCAAGGACTCTCAAGAGTCATCCCAACATCACAGTTCAAAAGCATCAATTCGTCGGTGCTCAGCTTTCTTTATAGTCCAACTCTCACATCCACCAGGACTTCCCTGGTAGCTCAGATGGTAAAGCATCTACCTAGAGTGCAAAAGACCTGGGTTCAATCCCTGGGTTGGGAAGATCACCTGCAGAAGGAAATGGCAGCCCACTCCAGTATTCTTGCCCAGAAAATCCCATGGACGGAGGAGCCTGGTAGGCTACAGTCCATAAGGTTGCAAAGAGTCAGACACAACTGAACCACTTTCACTTTCAGATCCATACATGACTATTAGAAAAACCATAGCTTTGAAGATGGACCTTTGTTGGCAAAGTAATGTCTCTGCTTTTTAATATGCTATCTAGGTTGGTCATAACTTTTCTTCCAAGGAGCAAGTGTCTTTTAATTTCATGGCTTCAGTCACCATGGGCAGTGATTTTGGAGCCCAAGAAAAAAGTCTGTCACTGTTTCCACTGTCCCCATCTATTTGCCATGAAGTGATGGGACCAGATGCCATGATCTTCATTTTCTGAATGTTGAGTTTTGAGCTAACTTTTTCACTCTCCTCTTTCACTTTCATCAAAAGGTTCTTTAATTCTTCTTCACTTTCTGCCATAAGAGTAGTGTCATCTGCATATCTGAGGTTATTGATATTTCTCCAGGCAATCTTGATTCCAGCTTGTGCTTCATCCAGACCAGCATTTCTCATGATGTCCTCTGCATATAATTTAAATAAGCAAGGTGACAATATACAGCCTTGGTGTACTCCTTTCCTGATTTGGAACCAGTGTATTGTTCCATATCCAATTCTAATTGTCTCTTCCTGACCTGCATACAGATATCTCAAGAGGCAAGTAAGGTGGTCTTGTATTTCCATCTCTTTAAGAATTTCTCACAGTTTGCTGTGATCCACACAGTCAAAGGCTTTGGCGTAGTCAATAAAGAAGTAGATGTTTTTTGTGGAATTCTTTGCTTTTTTGATGATCCAATGGATTTACTAAATCCAGCTTGACCATCTGGAAGTTCATGATTCACATACTGTTGAAGCCTGGCTTGGAGAATTTTGAACATTACTTTGCTAGTGTGTGAGATAAGTACAATTGTGCAATAGTGTGAATATTCTTTAGCATTGCCTTTCTTTGGGATTGGAATGAAAACTGACCTTTTTCAGTCATGCGGCCTCTGCTGAGTTTTCCAAATTTGCTGGAATATTAAATTTAGCACTTTCACAAAATCATCTTTTAGGATTTGAAATAGCTCAACTGGAATTCCATCACCTGCACTAGATTTGTTTGTAGTGATGCTTCCTAAGGTCCACTTGACTTCACATTCCAGGATGTCTGGCTCTAGGTAAATGATCACACCATTGTGGTTATCTGAATTAAGAAGACGTTTTGGATAGTTCTTCTGTGTATTGTTGCCACCTCTTCTTAATATTTTCTACTTGTGTTAGGTCTATACCAGTTCTCTCCTTTACTGTGTCCATCTTTGCATGAAATATTCTCTTGGTATCACTAATTTTCATGAAGAGATCTCCAGTCTTCCCCATTCCTATTTTCCTCTATTTCTTTGCATTGATCACTGAGGAAGGCTTTCTTATCTCTCCTTGCTATTCTTTGGAATTCTACATTTAAATGGGCATACCTTTCCTTTTCTCCTTTGCCTTTAGCTTCTCTTCTTTTCTTAGTTATTTGTAAGGCCTCCTGAGACAACCATTTTGCCTTTTTTGCATTTCTTTTTCTTGGGGATGATCTTGATCACTGCTTCCTGTACAATGTCACGAACCTCTGTCCATAGTTCTTCAGGCACTCTGACTATCAGATCTAATTCCTTCAGTCTATTTGTAATTCCACTGTGTAACTGTAAGGGATTTGATTTAGGTTATACATGAATGGTCTAGCAGTTTTCCTTACTTTCTTCAATTTCATTCTGAACTTGGCAATAAGGAGTTCATAATCTGAGCCACAGTCAGCTCCCAGTCTTGCTTTTGCTGACTGTATAGAGCTTCTCCATCTTTGGCTGCAAAGAATATAATCAATCTGATTACAGTATTGACAACTGGTGATGTCCATGTGTAGAATCTTCTCTTTTGTTGCTGGAAGAGGGTGTTTGCTATGACCAGTGGGTTGGCTTGGCAAAACTCTGTTAGCCTTTGGCTTGCTTCATTTTGTACTCCAAGGCCAAATTTGCCTGTCACTCCAGGTATCTCTTGACTTCCTACTTTTGCATTCCAATCTACTATAATGAAAAGACATCTTTTTTGGGTGTTAGTTCTAAAAGGTCTTGTAGGTCTTCATAGAACCGTTCAACTTCAGCTTCTCCAGCATTACTGGTCAGGGCATAGACTTGGATTACTGTGATATTGATTGTTTTGCCTTGGAAATGAACAGAGATCATTCTGTCATTTTTGAGATTGTATCCAAGTACTGTATGTTGGACTCTTTGTTGACTATGATGACTATTCTATTTCTTCTAAGGGATTCTTGCCCACAGTAGTAGATATAATAATGGTCACCAGAGTTAATTCACCCATTCCAGGCCATTTTAGTTCACTGATTCCTAAAATGTCATTGTTCACGCTTGCCTGTTTGACCACTTTCAATTTTCACTGATTCAATTTGCACTGTATGTTGGACTCTTTGTTGACTATGATGGCTATTTTATTTCTTCTAAGGGATTCTTGCCCACAGTAGTAGATATAATAATGGTCACCAGAGTTAAATTCACCCATTCCAGGCCATTTCAGTTTGCTGATTCCTAAAATGTCATTGTTCACTCTTGCCATCTCCTGTTTGACCACTTTCAATTTGCACTGATTCATGGACCTAACATTCCAGGTTCCTACGCAATATTACTCTTTATAGCATCAGACTTTACTTCCATCACCAGTTACATCCACAACTGAGTGTTGGTTTGCTTTGGCTCTGTCTCTTCATTCTTTCGGGAGTTATTTTTCCATGATCTTCAGTAGCATCTTAGGCACCTACCAACCTGGGGAGTTCATCTTTCAGTGTCCTAACTTTTTGCCTTTTCATGCTGTTCATGGTGTACTCAAGGCAAGAATACTGAAGTGGTTTGTCATTCCCTTCTCCAGTGGACCACGTTCAGAAATCTCTACCATATCCTGCCCATCTTGGATGGCTCATAGTTTCATTGAGTTAGACAAGGCTGTGGTCCATGTGATCAGTTTGGTTAGTTTTCTGTGATTTAGGTTTTTATTCAATGTTCCCTCTCATAGATAAGGATAAGAGGCTTATGGATGCTTCCTGATGGGAGAGACTATGGGGAAACTGGGTCTTATTCTGGTGGGTGGGGCCATGCTCAGTAAATCTTTAATGGAATTTTCTGTTGATGGGTGGGGCTGTGTTCCCTTCCTGTTATTTGACCTGAGGCCAAACTATGGTGAAGGTAATGAAGATAATGGTGTCCTCCTTCAAAACGTCCCACTGCTATACTCAGTGCCCCTGATCCTGCAGCAGGCCACCATCGACCCATGCCTTCACTGGATACTCCTGGACTGTCACTGGCAAGTCTGGGTACTCTCTTGAGGGGTCACTGCTCCTTTCTCCTGAGTCCTGGTGCGCACAAGTTTCTGTTTGTGCCCTCTGAGTCTGTTTCCCCAGTCCTGTGTAAGTTCTGGCAGCTCTATTGTGGGGTTAATGGCGACTTCCTCCAAGAAGGCTTAAGCCAAACCCATGTCTGCTGCATGCAGAGCCCCTGCCCCTACAGCAGGCCACCGTTGACCTGTACCTTTGCCAGAGACACTCAAACACAGTTCTGGCTCAGTGTCTCTGGGGTCTCTGGATACTGGTGTTCACAAGGTTTGTTTGAGCCCTTTGAGCGTTCTGGAGCATAAAGGGTTTAACTCTAAATGCAATTTCGCCCCTCCTACCATCTTTCTGGGGCTTCTCCTTTGCCTTTGGATGTGGGATATCTTTTTTTGATGGGATCAAACATTCTCCAGTCGATGGTTGTTCAGCAGAGAGTTGTAGTGTTGGAGTTCTTGCAGGAGAAGATGAGTACATGTCCTTTTACTCTGCCATCTTCCTCTTGGCAGTGGCTGCTTACTCTTCTGTATATTATGGATGTGGATATGTGATATAATGATGCAGAGTACATTATGAGAAACTCTGGGCTGGAAGAAGCACAAGCTGGAATCAAGATTGCCAGGAGAAATATCAATAACCTCAAATATACAGATGATACAACCCTTATGGCAGAAAGTGAAGAAGAACTAAAGAGTCTCTTGATGAAAGTGAAAGAGGTGAGTGAAAAAGTTGGCTTAAAGCTCAACATTCAGAAAACTAAGATCATGGCTTCCAGTCCTGTTGCTTCATGGCAAATAGATGGGGAAACAGTGGAAATAGTAGCTGACTTTATTTTTCTGGGCTCCAAAATAATTTCAGATGGTGATTGCAGCCATGAAATTAAAAGATGCTTACTCCTTGGAAGGAAAGTTATGACCAACTTAGACAGCAAATTAAAACTCAGAGACATTACTTTGCCAACAAAGGTCTGTCTAGTCAAGGCTATGGTTTTTCCAGTGGTCATGTATGGATGTGAGAGTTGGACTATAAAGAAAGCTGAGTGCAGAAGAATTGATGCCTTTGAACTGTGGTGTTGGAGAAGACTCTTGAGAGTCCCTTGGACTATAAGGAGATCCAACCAGTCCATCCTAAAGGAGATCAGTCCTGTGTGTTCATTGGATGGGCTGATGTTGAAGCTGAAACTCCGATACTTTGGCCACCTGATGCGAAGAGCTGACTCATTTGAAAAGACCCTGATGCTGGGAAAGATTGAGGACAAGAGGAGAAGGGGACAACAGAGGATGAGATGGTTGGATGGCATCATCGACTCAATGGACATGAGTTTGGGTAAACTCCAGGAGTTAGTGATGGACAGAGAGGCCTGGCACGCTGCCGTTCATGGAGTCACAAAGAGTCAGGCACGACTGAGCATCTGAACTGAACTGATGTAATTTCATCCTATTGTCAGCCTGATTTCATCACCATAGCTTTAGCTAGAACAACTATTTTGTGGATATGTGTGTAGCTTGCTCTTTTCTATTCCCCTGGCTGGTGATGTATCTCTTTGCTTTCTTGGGTCATTAAGGATTTTAATTTGAAAAACGTTGGTTTGGTCCAACCTATTTACTTTCTAGATGAAAGAAAATGCCCAGAGAGAGGGCATAATGTGCCAGAAGTACTGACTGGTAGAATTAAAATTCAAACTGAAGACCTTTAACCATAGGTCTTATTTTCCCAAGAACCTCATGTTAGCTTAATAAATGACTTTTAGCAAAAGGATGAGAACTTAACCCTCTTCCTTATGAGCACACATGTCAAAAGTTACAGCCTCATGAAGACAGATGTTGAAAAATGGAGATTAAAAGAAAAGCTGTGCAAAGAACTCTGGAATGAAAGCTGTGGAAATGTAACATTCCATAAATGAAGAAACAAAGCAAATAAACACGTTCAAATGGACAAGTTTGGAGAAAGTGCTAATAATAGTGATTTCTTGTGGAAAAGAACAGCATCAACTCCTTAGGTTAGCTTCAGAAGAAAATATAAGTTGGTTGGTATTTTGAAAATGCATTATACATGCAAATCTAACTGATGAAGGAGAAAACAAAAGGTGAAATTCTGCATGGCAGATTTATGTTCTGTTTAATTCTGTGGTTTTCCTTTTTTTTTTTTTTACATATCATTTTAAAAGAAATAAAAAGTGTTTCTAAAGAAATTATAAACACAGTTGACAGAATCATACTGATTTTTACTTTCTGAGGACAGAAAAAGAAAAAATAAAAAACACTGTGCTGCTTATAGAAGTTTCACTAAAGGGCAAGTTCACATCCCAGATCTGGACAGTACATTACATCAAAATAAAAATAAATCATAACCAAGCATACTTCCATTGAAAGTTTACTTGGGTTTGTGAAGAGATTTGACTTTAAAGATTAGCAATACAAGTTGTCAGATACAACTTATTGTGTTGATAGTATATTAGCTACATTATTGATTGATTCATTCACTCATTCATACATTCCAATTAAGATTGTTGAGGGAATGAGATAGTATAGTTAATGGGTCAAAACAATGAATAAGATAGGGTTTAATCCTCTGGTAAGCTCTCAATCCGGAGAAGGCAATGACACCCCACTCCAGTACTCTTGCCTGGAAAATCCCATGGGTGGAGGAGCCTGATAGGCTGCAGACCATGGGGTCGCTGAGAGTCAGACACGACTGAGCGACTTCACTTTCACTCTTCACTTTCATGCATTGGAGAAGGACATGGCAACCCACTCCAGTGTTCTTGCCTGGAGAATCCCAGGGATGGAGGAGCCTGGTGGGCTGCCGTCTATGGGGTCACACAGAGTCAGACACGACTGAAGCGACTTAGCAGCAGCAGTAGCAGCAAGCTCTCAATCTAGTTGGACAGAAATATATATATATATATATATATATGAATATAAGTACATTATAAAATAGGACAAGAGAAAGGAAAAGTGTATGATAAAAATTAATGCTATGAGAATTCAGAGAAAAATATCACATATAGCTGAAATAATCTGGGATAATCGTTATAGAGTGGCTGAAATTGAGATTAGACTTAAGGTTAAGTAAGTGGAAAATATAGGTGAGCAGAACAGGTGAAGGGGCTTCCCAGGTGGCCCTAATGGTAAAGAACCTGCTTGCCAATGCAGGAGACATAAGAGATGTGAGTTTGATCCCTGGGTCGGGAAGATCCCCTGGAGGAGGGCATGGAAACCCACTCCAGTATTCTTGCCTGGAAAACCCCATGGACAGAGGAGCCTGGCAGGCAACAGTCCACAGGGTCACAAAGAGTTGGACACAACTGCATCAATTTAGCATGCATGCATAGAGCAGATGGGTAAGCAAAAAGTGAGGGGAAAGGAAGGAGGAAGGCAATGAGATTTTCCAGGTACTGACTAGAAAAGAAAAGTTTATTGTCAGAAGTTGTGAAAAGCAAGATTAGATATGTAGTTTGGATGAGATTGTAGAATGGTGCTTTTCAATGTTTTTCATGCCATGACACATATAGGAAATTACCATGTGTATATGTTTCACAGGGATAAATGGACTATGTGCTCATACCTGGAAGTCTGGTGGCTCTTCAAGGTGGTTGGGTAGCTCACATACCTGTGTCCCATTCATAGCACCTTTATTTGCCACTTTACAGCTGTTGGGAAGTGGGAAACCTGAATGTCATTCAAATGATAACAAGTTATCCTATAGCAATCATTTTTGCTTATCCAAGCTTATTTTCCATACATTTTATCAGAAATTTTCTCAAAGTATACTAGGTAGCCAAATATCACTTCTCTGTTCTAGCAGAACTTGGGAACAGCAAGCACAGCTAAGGCCAAGAGTAACAAACCATATGGATAGAAATGGTAGAATCTAACTCTCCTCCACTCATTCTGTCCTCTGAATGGGGGCAGATGGGCTTGTGACCTGCAAATAAGAGATTAGAGGATTTCTAACTTGAAAAACAAAACAATCCAAGAGAAAAGATTCGCAGATATTAACTTTGGAGAAACATATCACCCTACAGTGAATCCCAAAAGAATACAAGCACCTACTCACTACTCTCCACAGTTTTTATTTTTTCTTTTAGTTCTTCACTGTGAAATATGACTGGATAGCCAAACAGTTTAAGGAACAGCTATAGGATGAAATACAGAAATGTAAACAAATAAGAGGTAATAGAGACAATTCAGAAAACAACAGACAACTTCAACAACAACAGAAATCATTGGTCTTAAGATAGAAAACAATCAAACAAAAATGTTATAAAAGAAGAAAAAAGAGACAATACTTGGAAATTAAAAGTATGATAGAAACACAATATTTCATAGATGAGAAAAATGTCCAAGAAAATAAAAAGATTAAAAGCCTTGAGAAATAATACAGAAAAAAAAAAAGAAATTTAGAAGATCAATTCAACAGTGCAGTTAATAGGAGGTCCAAAATAGAAAACTGGAAAAAAAAAATTAGAAGTTAACATTAAAAATCTCAAGCAGTTTCCCAGAATTGACAGACACCATTTTCAAATTGGCAAAAAACGCCAATGACCATTCAATGCCCATCAACAATGCCTTTTAAAACACGTGGCAAATACAAGGGTTCAAAAATTGCAACACAGCAGATTTCTAAATATAAGCATTGTGGGTTAGAAGACAATGCAGTTTTCAAATTCTGAGTGAAAAAGAAATTGTATTTCCAATCTGCAATTTTATGCAGAACAAACATCAATTAAGGGTGAGGATAGAAGAAAAGCACTTGCATACAGCCCTTTCTCAGGGTGGTACAGAAAGATAATGTATTAGTTAATCTTTGCTACATAAAAAGTATTACCACAAATGTAGTGGCTTTAACATTCATTAACTAACGAATAATCAACATTCATCAATAATTAACATTCATTAATTGTGCCACAATTTGTGAGTTAGGAGTCCAGGCACAGCTTAGTTGGGTCCTCTGTATGGCTGCCATCAGTCTTGGCCAACTAAAGGATTCCTCCTCTGGAGGATTACTGGAGATGAATCTACTGCCAAGTTCATGTTTTGTTGGCAGCCCTAAGTTTATTACAAGATGCCAAACTGAGGGCCTTAGTTTCTTATCGACTTTTTGCCAGAGGCTGCCCTCAGTTCATTATCATAGAGCTTTCTTCATGGGTCAGCTCACAACAGACAGCTCTTTTCTCTAAAGTTAGCAAAGGAGAGAGTAGGCAACTTTTTTGGAGATAAATTTGTATTTAGTTTGAGCTCCTGCTGAAATGGCTGAGGGACAACACCCTTAATCTTCTTAGAAGCCCCAGGGTTTGATTGAGAGATTCCACAAAACATACTTTTATTTTCTTTCAATGTTTCCCTATGTGACTGAATTACTAATGCTCTGATATTTCTGAAGTTGTAACAAAGGATGTACAGTCATACTCCTTGCTTTTTCTCTATACTATATACTTTTCTGACAGTGATCAGAAGACATTGCCTTAATTTCATGAGAAAATATTTAGGGGGGAACTTCCAGATTATTTGTGGAAGAATTCTAACTACTCACAGAGAAGTCAAGAGCAGAATATAGATCCTGTAGGGAAGGGGTAAACAGGAAACACAGATGGGTCAGAGTTCCCATGTAAAGACATGTAAATTAGTGCAGCCACCGTGAAAGCAGAATGGAAATTTCTCAAAAATCTAAACGTAAAACTACAGTGCTGTGCTGTGCTGTGTCTGGTCACTTAGTCTTGTCTAACTCTTTGCGATCTCATGGACTGTAGCCTGCCAGGCTCCTCTGCCCATGGTGATTCTCCAGGCAAAAACACTGGAGTGGGGTGCCATGCCCTCCTCCAGAAGATCTTCGCAACCCAGGGATTGAACCGAGGTCTCCCACATTGCAGGCAGATTCTTTTATCATCTGAGCCACCAGGGAAGCCCAAGAATATTGGAGCGGGTAGCCTAGTCCTTCTCCAGGATATCTGCCTGACCCAGGAATCAAACCAGGGTCTCCTGCATTGCCAGTGAATTCTTTAACTGAGCAGCCAGGGAAGCCCAGAACTACCAAGTAACCCAGCAATTCCACTTCAGGGTATATATCTGCAAAAACAAAAACACTAGTTTGAAAACATACATGGTGAGAGGGAAGAGAGGAAGGACAACATAATGGTGGGAAACAAAGGATAATCACGGGATTATGTAAAATCACATGGCAAAATTACTGAGAACTGTAAAGCACTACAGAATTTAAAAAATCTTTCATTCAATGAAACAAGGCATGAGATTTCAGAGAAGGCGCCAGCGTTTGCAGTGCACGCATGGGTGCCAAGTCGCTTCAGTAGCGTCTGGCTCTGTGCGACCCTATGGACTGTAGCCTGTCAGGCTCCTCTGTCCATGGGATTCTTCAGGCAAGAATACTGGAGCGCATTGCTCAGTATCCAGGGGATCTTGCCCACCCGGGGATCGAACCCTCATAACCCTCATGTTTTACGTCTCCTGCACTGGCAGTCAGGTTCTTTAACACTAGTGCCCCCTGGGAAGTCCATGTGCATGTAGCACGCTGGGCAAAGGATTCGATTTAAAATTACACTCCTATGACCTGAGCCAGAGAGAGAGAGCACAAGTAGGATTCTTTGACTCAAGAGGTCTTCATCAGATAATGGGTCAATTTAAAAACAAACCTTCAATCCAAACACAATCATATTAGGAAACATACCATTAATTTTCTCTGTCCCTGCCTCAATGAATTCAGAAATCTGTGGGTTCTGGTAGTGTGTGGGCCTTGGCTTATTGATAGAGCTCATTGTTTAATCCAATTCTAGAGTACTGGAGAAGTCATAGGTGTAAAAAAAAAAAATAACAATCATATTTTCATTGTGTTCAATTATAATAAAGTATTTGGTAAAAAGGAACTGTCAGTAAATATAAAATGCACATAATGGGAGTGAAATATTTAAACAGCACAACCTTGGGTTTCTAGATTTGAATTAAAAGGAAGACTCTGACAACATGACAAAGAGAGAAATAACCACTTATTTCTGTTCACCTGGGGAGTCTTTATGGAGGTGGCACTCAACTTGGAAAGAGGTATTTTTCAAAAGAAATGTCAAGAACATTTATAAAGCAATCCCTTCAGAAATTGTAATATATATATATACTTACAGACATATACACACACACTGAAAGGGATAAATCCCAATGGCAATTGCAGTTAAAATTCCAAAGCCCAGAGTGGGCAGGCCATGTAAGCAGAACTCACAAAAAATGTAATTTAAAAGGTGAGTTTCTGCCTTAATATTCTCCTGGGTTTCCTTACCCTGCTGCTCTCCACCCGGGTGCCCTTTCCCAATAAAATATCTTGCTTTGTCAGCACATATGTCTCCTTGGACAATTCATTTCCGAGTGTTAGACAAGAGCCCAGTTTCAGGCCCTGGAAGGGGTCCATCTTCCTGCAACAAATGGCGACTCTGGCAGGGATGCTTCTTCGCTGAGACTGACATCCTGACCACTCAGGGTACTCAGGGGCCAGCTTGCCTGCCAATGGACCAGACCGGGTGGCTGCAACTGGGACCCTTTTGTCCCTGGTCTCCTCCTGACACGGACAACTGGCCAGAGTGCCCTGACCGGTAAGGAACAAGAGACTTTATTGACCTCTCTACCCTTCCCTCTCTCTTTCCTCTCCTTAACCATTCCTATCCTTCCCTGTTTTTCTAGTCCCCTGGTCCTGAACACAGGAATCTGTTCGAAGGGCCCTCAGCCTGAGCTGAGGATTGGAGACTGACCACCTCCTCTTGGCAGAGAACTTGAATTCTGGTTCTGGTCTGGTCTGATTTCTGGTAGGGCCGAGTTCCAGTCCTCCCTTCTCTGGAGGCCCAGGGAAAAGTCCCATAATGCCTGGGCATCTGTAGGTGGCAGGAGACGTCTGTAAGGCCACCCCTTTCGCCCCCTCTCTCCCGCTTCCTCCCCCTTCTTTCAACCTGGCTTCCTTTCCTCCCTTGAAATCTTTGATGTTAGTACTTGGATCTGAAGTTCTGTGTCTCTATAGGAGGTTTTCTGAGAGACTGTATTCTTGTATTTAAGGGCTTCCCTGGAGGTGCAGAGATTAAAGCATCTGCCTGCAATGTGGGAAACCTGGGTTCGATCCCTGGGTCAGGAAGATCCCCTGAAGAAGGAAATGGCAACCCACTCCAGTATTCTTGCCTGGAGAATCCCACAGACAGAGGAGCTTGGTGGGCTACAGTCCATGGGTTGCAAAGAGTCAGACACGACTTTACTTTCACTTTCACTTTCTACCTTAATGTGTTACCCTGATTAAAAACTCAGAACATATGCACTGAAGGAGTTGAGGAGACCATAGATTCACCCTGTGATGATATCCTTTGAGATCCAGTTTCAGAGTGTGAATAGCTTCCCAGCCCATAACCACCACTACTTGTCCATATGAGAAATCATGCAAGGTCTTAATCTCTGAGATACCAATTGAGCATGAACCAGGAGAGATTATAATGGCCTTGAACAAAGTCAGATCAAACCTACCCAACCAAGCAAGAGTGACAACAGTTCTAATTAAAGGCCTTTTGGAGATAAGAGTTATGGCTGTCTGAAAAGCATGAGGGTACAGGGACAGGTTGGAGAAGGCAATGGCACTCCACTCCGGTACTCTTGCCTGGAAAATCCCATGGATGGAGAAGCCTGGTGGGCTGCAGTCCATGGGGTCGCAAAGAGACACGACTGAGCAAATTCACTTTCACTTTTCTCTTTCATGCACTGGAAAAGGAAATGGCAACCCACTCCAGTGTTCTTGCCTGGAGAATCCCAGGGATGGGGGAGCCTGGTGGCTGGTGTGCTGTCTATGGGGTCACACAGAGTTGGACACAACTGAATCCCAGGGACGGCAGAGCCTGGTGGGCTGCCGTCTATGGGGTCGCACAGAGTCGGACATGACTGAAGCGACTTAGCAGCAGCAGCAGCAGCAGAAGCAGCAGCAGCAGCACAGAGACAGGTCCATAGGCTACATGGATCAGCAGAGATTAGAGTGTCAGAGGACTGCACAGGTTCCTGCTTCTGCCCCATTGGTGGGATGTGAACCTCAATAACCTGCTGTCTTTAATAATGCTTTTTTATTTTTCTGCTTTCAATTCACCACATACAGTGTCATCACAGAGAGGAAGAGAGAACAAGAAGCTGAAAATATCCCTTTAGAACACCAGCACTGATCAGGACAGATATTCTTAGTAAGCATTTGTCTGTCAAATCTGAGTCACGTGGCATGATGCTTTAATGATCTGAGAGTTTTGCAAGTCCCTGAAAAGTGACAGCTGCAAATGAGAACTTAGGAGGTTCCACTAGGCAAGCAGAACATTGATCAAATCTATTGGCAGGAACCCTAATCAAAGCAAAGTGTCAGTGGAGATGCTGAGCTTAAAATCCTCCAGGTGATGAAGTACTTTCTGGTAGGCGTTTTCAGTGTTAATGCATAAAAGTTATTGCCATATGAGACTGGTTTACATCTTCAAGAGCCTGTCACCCTTTCACTGTTTACTACATTTTAAATATTTTTTCTCCTTATAAATATGAGATGGAATAGCATTTCAAAAATAGATAAAATGTGAATTGCTGCACATTATGTTCTCTGTGAAATTTTAAATGAAAATTCTCCATTCATCTGTGCTCATCCATCACGGATGGGCTGCAGTAAGGTGTCCATTTCCCCTAGTTCCTCTCCATGCCATAGGCCATCGTGCTAACTTTGACTTGTCATTCATAGCCTTATAACTGAGAGAGTACTTGCCTTGCCTCTAACTTACCCATGAATGTACATGGAGAAGTATACAAGGAGAACCTTCCTGAGGTTGGTACTCTTGTTGAATGGATCCTCTGTGAAGTCTGCATAAAGGACTAAATAATTCAGGGTACAAAACCCCATACTACATTTCAGTTGCTGTCAGAAGCATTAAAATCAAGCTACAATCATAGCATTTTTGCACGAAAGCAATGGTCCTCCTCCTTCCTCTTATCTTGCTCTTCTCTGCAATGACTTGGCTTCTGGCTTCAATTTAATTATCTTTGAGTCTTAAATATAGTGAACAATCATGCCAACTGATCTCTGATTTCTGACCAGGATTCCTTGCCTTCAGTTCAGTTCAGTCGCTCAGTAGTGTCCGACTTTTTGCAACCCCATGGACTACAGCATGACAGGCTTCCCTGTCCATCACCAACTCCTGGAGCTTGCTCAAACTCATGTCCATAAAGTCGATGATGCTATCCAACCATCTCATCCTCTGTCATTTCCTTCTCCCACTTTCAATCTTTCCCAGGATCAAGGTCTTTTCCAAGGAGTCAGTTCTACACTTCAGGTGGCAAAAGTATTGCAGTTTCAGCTTCAGCACCAGTCCTTACAATGAATATTCAGGAATGATTTCACTTAGGATGGACTGGTTGGATCTCCTTGCAGTCCAATGGACTCTCAAGAGTCCTCTCCAACACCACAGTTCAAAAGCACCAACTCTTTGGCACTCAGCTTCTTTATTGTCCAACTCTGACATCCAAACATGACTACTGGAAAAACCAAATCTTTGACTAGATGGACCTTTGTTGGCCAAGTAATGTCTCTGCTTTTTAATATGCTGTCTACGTTGGTCATAGCTTTTCTTCCAAGGAGCAAGTGTCTTTTAATTTCATGGCTGCAGTCACCATCTGCAGTGATTT